>NC_133174.1:53060363-54373697 GCF_040802235.1 Manis javanica
CCCCAATGAATGTAATGTGTGTGTTTTCTGAATTACCAGGAGTGTTGCCACCCAACTCTTTGGGATTACCCAAATTGGTGAACTTTCAGTGTCTTCTCCCTATCCTACAACCACTTCCCCATCCCCAAAAGTCTTATTTTTTGAGAGCTCATAACCCCCTCTTTCCCCCAGGTCACTGCCCAGGATGTGCGGAAGGAAAGCCCCCTGCTCTTCAAGTTCCGGGCCAAGTTCTACCCTGAGGATGTATCTGAGGAATTGATCCAGGATATCACACAGCGCCTGTTTTTCCTGCAAGTGAAGGAGGGCATTCTCAATGATGATATTTACTGCCCACCTGAGACTGCTGTGCTGCTGGCTTCCTATGCTGTCCAGTCCAAGTATGGTGATTTCAATAAGGAAGTCCACAAGTCTGGCTACTTGGCTGGGGACAAGTTGCTGCCACAGAGGTAAGGTGATGCTCTCAGTGTCTGTCTGGCCAGAGGGGATGGCAGCCTAACTCTGACCAATACCTATTACACAGGGCCTTGCAGGAACTTTTGTTTTCCACTAGGGTCTGTCTGAAGACAGTGTTATGCTACTGAGAGAGACACATTTCCATATGGTATTTCCTTGTTATTTGTCTGGTTCTCAAAATAAAAAGGTTTTCTTCCCTCTGTTTGCCTGGTTATAGAACTTCCTTACCCTAGAAAGAGATGCTTATATAGAGAACCAGAGATGGATTGATTTTTTTACCTCATCCCTGGTTCTACTTTCTCAATCCTTTTCACTGGTTTAGACCTCTTGTATCAGTGGTTCAGAGTGGAGAGAGAAATATTCAAGCCAGGGATATGGAGATCTCAAACAGTCTTTCAATATTGATAATTTCTGCTTTTGTAAACTTTAAACTTGAGTCCTAATACTCTTTATTATTATTATTTATTTATTTATTTATTTATTTTTATTTTTTTGAAGAACATTATGTTTTCTAGGCTCTCCACTACCCCAAGTCGCCCCCACAAACCCCATTACAGTCACTGTCCATCAGCATAGTAAGATGTTCTGGAATCACTACTTGTCTTCTCTGTGTTCCAAAGCCCTCCCCTTTCCCCCACCCCCCACATTATACATGCTAATCATAATACCCCCTTCCTTCTTCCCCACCCTAATCCCTCCCTACCCTCCCATTTTCACTAGTCCCTTTCCCTTTGGTAACTGTTAGTCCATTCTTGGGTTCTGTGATGCTGCTGCTGTTTTGTTCCTTCAGTTTTTCTTTTGTTCTTATAGTCCACAGATAAGTGAAATCATTTGGTATTTCTTTCTCCGCTTGGCTTATTTCATTGAGCATAACACCCTCTAGCTCCATCCATGTTGTTGCAAATGGTAGGATTTGTTTTCTTCTTATGGCTGAGTAATATTCCATTGTGTATATGTACCACATCTTCTATATCCATTCATCTACTGATGGACACTTAGGTTGCTTCCATTTCTTGGCTATTGTAAATAGTGCTGCGATAAACATAGGGGTGCATCTGTCTTTTTCAAATTTGAGTGCTGCATTCTTAGGGTAAATTCCTAGGAGTGGAATTCCTTGGTCAAATGGTAAGTCTATTTTGAGCATTTTGAGGAACGACCATATTGCTTTCCACAATGGTTAAACTAATTTACATTCTGACCAGCAGTGTAGGACGGTTCCCCTTTCTCCGCAATCTCGCCAACATTTGTTGTTTGTCTTTTGGATGGTGGCCATCCTTACTAGCCTAACACTCATTATTTTTGTCTTACCATCACAACAACACACAGAATGAAAAACACAGGCATTATCCTTATTTGCTGCCTAAGGAAGTAGAAGCATAGGGGTGCTCACCCTGATTTGCTCCCTCTCCCATATCTCATTTGAGGCAGAGCCAGACTTGGAACCCAAGTCTCTTGATTTTCATTTTTTTTTGAGAGGGCAGCTCTCATATTTATTGATCAAATGGTTGTTAACAACAATAAAATTCTGTATAGGGGACTCAATGCACAATCATTAATCAACCCCAAGCCTAATTCTCAACAGTCTCCAATCTTCTGAAGCATAACGAACAAGTTCTTACATGGTGAACAAATTCTTACATAGTTTATAAGTTCTTACATGATGAAGAGTGCAAGGGCACTCATCACAGAAACTTTCAGTTTTGATCACACATTATGAACTATAAACAATTAGGTCAAATATGAATATTTGTTTGATTTTTATACTTGATTTATATGTGCATCCCACATTTCTCCCTTATTATTATTACTATTTTTAATAAAATGGTGAAGTGGTAAGTAGATGCAAGATAAAGGTAGAAAACATAGTTTAGTGCTGTAAGAGGGCAAATGTAGATGATCAGGTGTGTGCCTATAGACTAAGTATTAATCCAAGCTAGACAAGGGCAACAAAACATCCACGGATGCAGATTTCTATCAAAACAGGGGAGGGGGGGTGAGGTTCTAAGCCTCACCTCTGTTGATCCCCAATTTCTCACCTGATGGCCCCCCTGGGACTGTACCTGTCTTAGGTTGTTCCTCCCTTGAGGAATCTTACCTGTCTCTGGCTAACCAGTCATCTTCCGGGGCCATACAGGGAAATGTAAAGTTAGTAAGGGAGAGAGAAGCTATATTGTTTGAAAAGGTTATCTTTTTACTTCTTTGCAGATTTATGCCCTGTGGCTTCTATGCCCAGCGTTTGTCTTGAGGTATCTTTACCACTTGGGAGAATTATGATACTCGGTAATTTCGATATGAGGTACGAATTCTACTTAAGGGTTGTAATTAGGAAGGAAGAAGAAAAGCTATAGAAGTAGTAGACGGAAGAAAACATGGGAAGATTGATTATTCTTTGACGTATCTTCTTGAAGAGTAACATAAGCATGTATGGTTTTAAACTACTAATTAAATTGTGTGCACACATTAACATAATAGAAATACAGCTACATAACCAAAGCAGACCTACAATTACCAGCCATATCCAGTGAAACCAAGAAAACCAGTTAGGAGGCATTTGTGAAAACTTATCAATGATATGATGGATATTGTCTAACTGAATTTAAATAGTTTGAAAAAAATCAGACAAATTAAAACAACACATTCCTGGGGACTGTTCCCATGCCATATGTTCTTTTAACAGTAGATAGTCTATAGTTGCACAATTTTGGAGCACTGCAACTTGCACTTCTCCTAATTCTTGGTTGAGTTCCAACAGTATAGATCCAGTCAAATTTGTTGTTTTACTGTATGCACAAGCCAGCTTAGATATCTCCTTCTTCATTCCAATGGCAAGTCCAGGAACTGGTGGGATGAATGCAGCTACAACTGCAACAGTGCCAGGATCTTTGTTGAAGTTTTTTTTTTTTTTTAAGAGGGCATCTCTCATATTTATTGATCAAATGGTGGTTAACAACAATAAAATTCTGTATAGGGGACTCAATGCTCAATGTACAATCATTAATCCACCCCAAGCCTAATTCTCATCAGTCTCCAATCTTCTGAAGCATAATGAACAAGCTCTTACATGGTGAACAAGTTCTTACACAGTGAATAAGTTCTTACATGGTGAACAGTACAAGGGCATTCATCACAGAAACTTTCAGTTTTGATCACGCATTATGAACTATAAACAGTCAGGTCAAATATGAATATTTGTTTGATTTTTATACTTGATTTATATGTGAATCCCACATTTCTCCATTATTATTATTATTATTATTATTATTATTATTATTATTATTTTTAATAAAATGCTGAAGTGGTAGGTAGATGCAAGATAAAGGTAGAAAACATAGTTTAGTGTTGTAAGAGAGCAAATGTAGATGATCAGGTGTGTCCTGTAGACTATGTGTTAATCCAAGCTAGACAAGGGCAATAAAACATCCACAGATGGAGATTTCTGTCAAAACAGGGGGTGTGAGGTTCTAAGCCTCACCTCTGTTGATCCCCAATTTCTCACCTGATAGCCCCCTGCGACTGTGCCTGTCTTAGGTTGTTCCTCCCTTGAGGAATCTTACCTGTCTCTGGCTAACCAGTCATCTTCCGGGGCCATACAGGGAAATGTAAAGTTGGTAAGTGAGAGAGAGGCAATATTGTTTGAAAAGGAAAGCTTTTTACTTCTTTGCAGATTTATGCCCTGTGGCTTTTATGCCCAGTATTTGTCTTGAGGTATCTTTACCACTTGGAAGAATTATGATACTCGGTAAATTCGATATGAGGTACGAATTCTATTTAAGGGTTGTAATTAAGAAGGAAGAAGAAAAGCTATAGGAGTAGCAGACAGAAGATAACCTGGGAAGATTGATTATTTCTTTGACATATCTTCTTGGAGAGTAACATAAGCATGTATAGGTTTTAAACTACTAATTAAATTGCGCACACACATTAACATAATAGGAATACAGCTACATAACAAAAGCAGACCTACAATTACCAGCCATATCCAGTGAAACCAAGAAAACCAGTTAGATACCCTAGGCATTTGTGAAAACCTATCAATGATATGATGTATATTGTCTAACTGAATTTGAATAGTTTGAGAAAAATCAGACAAATTAAAACAACACATTCCTGGGGACTGTTCCCATGCCATATGTTCTTTTAACAGTAGATAGTCTATAGTTGCACGATTTTGGAGCACTGCAACTTGCACTTCTCCTAATTCTTGGTTGAGTTCTGACAGTATACATCCAGTCAAATTTGTTGTTTTACTGTATGAACAGGCCAGCTTAGATATCTCCTTCTTCATTCCAATGGCACATCCAGGAACCGGTGGGATGAATGCAGCTACAACTGCAGCAGTGCCAGGATCTTTGTTGAAGCTTTTTGATGTTCATCTTCTGGAATGACTCTTCCAGAGGATGTTGATGTTGGAAGTTCTTCTTCATATCGTATCCTAATTTGTTTTCTGTGTAGCCAAATTAGGCTTTGATCCTCTGTATAAACACAAACAAACTCTTTGCCCACACTTTGATATGACCTTTATACAATTGTGAAGAACCTATTGGAGATCACCACAAAAGAACTCCTTTTTTTTTTAAGAGAAAGGAATATTATCAGATAAATGTACTTCCATAGCTGATCATCTGACACCCTTTAAATGATTAAAATTAAGGATATTTAAAGCATGTATTGATCATTGATTTACAGTTAGTTTTATCCTATCAGGGAGTAATCCCCCATTTCTTTCTTTTTTTTTGTTATCATTAATCTACAATTGCATGAAGAATATTATGTTTACTAGGCTCTCCCCTATACCAGGTCCCCCCTATAAACCCCTTTAACAGTCACTGTCCATCAGCATAGCAAAATGTTGTAGAATCACTACTTGTCTTCTCTTTGTTGTACAGCCCTCCCCTTTATACCCCCCATTATGCATGCTAATCATAATACCTCCCTTTCTTCTTCCCAAACCTTATCCCTCCCTTCCCACCCTTCCTGCGCAGTCCCTTACCCTTTTGTACTTGTTAGTCCATTCTTGGGTTCTGTGATTCTGCTGCTGTTTTGTTCCTTCAGTTTTTCCTTTGTTCTTATACTCCACAGATGAGTGAAATCATTTGGTATTTCCCTTTCTCCGCTTGGCTTATTTCACTGAGCATAATACCCTCTAGCTCCATCCATGTTGTTGCAAATGGTAGGATTTGTTTTCTTCTTATGGCTGAGTAATATTCCATTGTGTATATGTAACACATCTTCTTTATCCATTCATCTAATGATGGACACTTAGGTTGCTTCCAATTCTTGGCTATTGTAAATAGTGCTGCGAGAAACATAGGGGTGCATCTGTCTTTTTCAAACTTGAGTGCTGCGTTCTTAGGGTAAATTCGTAGGAGTGGAATTCCTGGGTCAAATGGTAAGTCTATTTTGAGCATTTTGAGGAACCTTCATACTGCTTTCCATAATGGTTGAACTAATGTACATTCCCACCAGCAGTGTAGGAGGGTTCCCCTTTCTCCAAAGCCTCGCCATCATTTGTTGTTTGTCTTTTGAATGGCAGCCATCCTTACTGGTGTGAGATGATACCTCATTGTAGTTTTAATTTGCATTTCTCTGATAATTAGCGATGTGGAGCATCTTTTCATGTGTCTGTTGGCCATCTGTATTTCTTTTTTGGAGAACTGTCTGTTCAGTTCCTGTGCCCATTTTTTAATTGGATTATTTGTTTTTTGTTTGGTGAGGTGACTGAGCTCTTTATATATTTTGTACGTCCAGCCTTTATTGGATCTGTCATTTACGAAAATATTCTCCCATACTGTAGGGTTCCTTTTTGTTCTATTGATGGTGTCTTTTGCTGTACAGAGGCTTTTCACCTTAATATAGTCCCACTTGTTCATTTTTGCTGTTGTTTTCCTTACCCCGGGAGATATGTTCAAGAAGAGGTCACTCATGTTTATGTCTAAGAGGTTTTTGCCTATGTTTTTTTCCAAGAGTTTAATGGTTTCATGACTTACATTCAGGTCTTTGATCCATTTTGAATTTACTTTTGTGTGTGGGGTTAGACAATGGTCCAGTTTCATTCTCCTACATGTAGCTGTCCAGTTTTGCCAGCACCATCTGTTGAAGAGACTCTCATTTTGCCATTGTATGCCCATGGCTCCTTTATCAAATATTAATTGACCATATATGTTTGGGTTATTGTCTAGAGTCTCTAGTCTGTTCGACTGGTCTGTGACTCTGTTCTTGTGCCAGTACCAAATTGTCTTGATTACTATGGCTTTATAGTAGAGCTTGAAGTTGGGGAGTGAGATCCTTGCCACTTTATTCTTCTTTCTCAGGATTGCTTTGGCTATTCGGGGTCTTTGGTGTTTCCATATGAATTTTTGAACTATTTGTTCCAGTTTGTTGAAGAATGTTGCTGGAAATTTGATAGGGATTGCATCAAATTTGTATATTGCTTTGCGCAGGATTGCCATTTTGACAATATTAATTCTTCCTGTCCATGAGCATGGGATGAGTTCCCACTTGTTAGTGTCCCCTTTAATTTCTCTTAAGAGTGACTTGTAGTTTTCAGGGTATAGGTCTTTCACTTCTTTGTTAGGTTTATTCCTAGGTATTTTATTCTTTCTGATGCAATTGTGAATGGAGTTGTTTTCCTGATTTCTCTTTCTATTGATTCATTGTTAGTCTATAGGAAAGCCACAGATTTCTGTGTGTTAATTTTGTATCCTGAAAGTTTGCTGTATTCCTATATCAGTTCTAGTAGTTTTGGAGTGGAGTCTTTAGGGTTTTTAATGTACAATATCATGTTATCTGCAAATAGTGACAGTTTAACTTCTTCTTTACCAATCTGGATTCCTTATATTTGCTTTGTCTGATTGTTGTGGCCAGCACCTCCAGTACTATGTTTAATAACAGTGTGGAGAGTGGGCATCCCTGTCTTGTTCTGTTCTCAGAGGAAAAGCTTTCAGTCTCTCGCTGTTCAGTATGATGTTCACTGTGGGTTTATCATATATGGCCTTCATTATTTTGAGGTACTGCCCTCTATACCCATTTTCCTGAGACTTTTTATCATGAATGGATGTTGAATTTTGTCAAATGCTTTTTCAGCATCTATGGATATGATCATGTGGTTTTTGTCTTTCTTTTTGTTGATGTGGTGGATGATGATGGATTTTCGAATGTTGTACCATCCTTGCATCCCTGGGATGAATCTCACTTGGTCATGGTGCGTGATCCTTTTGATATATTGTTCAAGTTTGTTTGCTTATATTTTATTGAGTATTTTGCATCTACATTCATCAGGGATATTGGTCTGTAATTTTCTTTTTTGGTGGGGTCTTTGCCTGGTTTTGGTATTAGGGTGATGTTGGCTTCATAGAATGAGTTTGGGAGTATTCCCTCCTCTTCTATTTTTTGGAAAAATTTAAGGTGAATGGGTATTATGTCTTCTCTGTGTGTCTGATAAAATTCCGAAGTAAATCCGTCCGGCCCGGGGGTTTTGTTCTTGGGTAGTTTTTTGATTACTGTTTTAATTTCTTTGCTCATAATTGGTTTATTGAACTTTTGTGTTTCTTCCTTGGTCAGTCTTGAAAGGTTGTATTTTTCTAGGAAGTTGTCCATTTCTTCTAGGTTTTCCAGCTTGTTGGCATATAGGTTTTCATAGTAGTCTTTAATAATTCTTTGTATTTCTGTGGAGTCTGTCATGATTTTTCCGTTCTTATTTCTGATGCTGTTGATTTGTGTTGATTCTCTTTTCCTCTTAATAAGTTTGGCTAGAGGCTTATCTATTGTTTATTTTCTCAAAGAACCAGCTCCTGGTTTCATTGATTTTTGCTATTGTTTTATTCTTCTCAATTTTGTTTATTTCTTCTCTGATATTTATTATGTTCCTCCTTCTGCTGACTTTAGGCCTCATTTGTTCTTTTTTTTCCAGTTTCGATAATTGTCATGTTAGACTATTCATTTGGGATTGTTCTTCCTTCTTCCAGTGTGCCTGGATTGCTATATTCTTTCCTCTTAAGACTGCTTTCGCTGCGTCCCACAGAAGTTGGGGCTTTGTGTTGTTGCTGTCCTTTTTTTCCATATATTCCTGGATCTCTATTTTTTTTTTAATCTTTTTTTTTTGGAGAGGGCATCTCTCATATTTATTGATCAAATGGTTGTTAACAACAATAAAATTCAGTATAGGGAGGTCAATGCTCAATGTACAATCATTATTCCATCTCAAGCCTAATACTCGTCAGTCTCCAATCTTCTGAAGCATAATGAGCAAGTTCTTACATGGTGAACGAATTCTTACATAGTGAATAAATTCTTACATGGTGAACAGTACAAGGGCATTCATCCTAGAAACTTTTGGTTTTGATCACGCATTATGACCTATAAACAATCAGGTCAAATATGAATATTCGTTTGATTTTTGTACTTGATTTATATGTTGATTCCACATTTCTCCCTTTATTATTATTATTATTTTTATTTTTAATAAAATGCTGAAGTGGTAGGTAGATGCAAGGTAAAGGTAGAAAACATAGTTTAGTGCTGTAAGAGGGCAAATGTAGATGATCAGATGATCACGTGTGTGCCTATTGACTAAGTATTAATCCAAGCTAGACAAGGGCAGCAAAACATCCATGGGTGCAGAAGATTTCTCTCAAAGCAGGGGGGGTGTGAGGTTCTGAGCCTCACCTCTGTTGATCCCCAGATTCTCACCTGATGGCCCCCCTGCGACTGCGCCTGTCTTAGGTTGTTCCTCCCTTGAGGAATCTTACCCGTCTCTGGCTAACCAGTCATCTTCCGGGGCCATACAGGGAGATGTAAAGTTGGTAAGTGAGAGAGAAGCCATATTGTTTGAAAAGGTTAGCTTTTTACTTCTTTGCAGATTTATGCCGTGTGGCTTCTATGACCAGCACTTGTCTCGAAGTATCTTTACCACGTGGAGTAATTATGATGCTCTGTAAATTCGATATGAGGCATGAATTCTATTTAAGGGTTGTAATTAGGAAGGAAGAAGAAAAGCTATAGATGTAGCATATGGAAGAAAACATGGGAGGATTGATTATTTCTTTGACATATCTTCTTGTAGAGTACCTTAAGCATGTATAGGTTTTAAACTACTGACTAACTTGCGCACACATATTAACATAATAGGAATACAGTGACATAAACAAAGCAAATCTATAATTACCATGCATCTCCAGTGAAGCCAAGAAAACCATTTAGGCACCCTAGGCATTTGTGAAAATGATATGATGGATATTGTCCCGCTGTGCTTGAACACTCTGAGAGAAATCAGACAAATTAAAGCAGCCCATTTCTGGGATCTGTTCACATCCCATATGTTCTTTTAACTGTAGATAGTCTATAGTCATAAGATTTTGGAGTGCTACAACTTGCACCCCTCCCAACTCCTGCTTGAGTTCCAACAGTACAGATCTGGTCAAATTCGTTGTCTCACTGTATGCACATGCCAGCGTAGACATCTCCCTCCTCATTCCTACAGCAAGTCCAGGAGACGGTGGGCTGGATGCAGCCACAACCGCTGCATCGTCCGGATCCCTGTGGAGGCTTTTTGATGATCATCCCCTGGCACAAGTCCTCCAGAGAGTGCTGATGCTGGAATCTCCTCCTCATATCGTATCTTAGTTCATTTTCTGGGTATCCGAGCTAGGCCTTGATCTTCTGCCTAGAAACAAAAAGACCCTTTGCCCACACATTGACATGCGCTCTATACCACTGTGCAGAACTCATTGGATGTCAGCACACAGTAACTGATTTTTTTTTTTTATTAAGAGAATGGAATATTATCAGAAAAGAGTACCTCCATAGCTGATCATCTGAGACCCTTTAAGTGATCAACATTAAGGATATTTAGAGCATGTGTTGATCTTTGATTTACCAATAGTTTTATCCTATCAAGGAGTAATCCCCCTTTTCTTTCTTTCTTTCTTTCTTGTTTTTTTTTTTTTAATTTTTAATCTACACTTACATGAAGAATACTATGTTTACTATGCTCTCCCCTATATCAGGTCCCCCCTAACAACCACTTATGGTTACTGTCCATCAGCTTAGCAAAATGTTGTAGAGTAACTACTTGTCCTCTCTGTGTTGTGCAGCCCACCCTCCCATTTCTCCCTCCCCCTATGCATGCTAATCTTAAAACCCCCTTCTTCTTCCCCCCCCTTATTCCTCCCTGCCCACCCATCCTCCCCAGTTCCTTTCCCTTTGGTACCTGTTAGTCCATTTTGGGTTCTGTAGTTCCGCTGCTGTTTTGTTCCTTCAGTTTTTCGTTTGTTCTTATACTCCTCAGATGAGTGAAATCATTTGGTATTTCTCTTTCTCCACTTGGCTTATTTCACTGAGCATAATACTCTCCAGCTCCATCCATGTTGCTGCAAATGGTTGGATTTTTCCACTTCTTATGGCTGAGTAGTATTCCATTGTGTATATGTACCACATCTTCCTTATCCATTCATCTACTGATGGACATTTAGGTTGCTTCCAATTCTTGGCTATTGTAAATAGTGCTGCGAGAAACATAGGGGTGCATCTGTCTTTCTCAAACTTGATTGCTGCGTTCTTAGGGTAATTTCCTAGGAGTGGAATTCCTGGGTCAAATGGTACGTCTGTTTTGAGCATTTTGATGAACCTCCATACTGCTTTCCACAATGGTTGAACTAATTTACATTCCCCCCAGCAGTGTAGCAGTGTTCCCCTTTCTCCACAGCCTCGCCAACATTTGTTGTTGTTTGTCTTTTGGATGGCAGCTATCCTTACTGGTGTGAGGTGATACCTCATTGTAGTTTTAATTTGCATTTCTCTGATAATTAGCCATGTGGAGCATCTATTCATGTGTCTCTTGGCCATCTGTATTTCTTTTTTAGAGAACTGTCTGTTCAGTTCCTCTGCCCATTTTTTAATTGGGTTATTTGTTTTTTGTTTGTTGAGGCATGTGAGCTCTTTATATATTCTGGACATCAAGCCTTTATCGGATCTGTCATTTTCAAATATATTCTCCCATACTGTAGGGTTCCTTTTGGTTCTATTGATGGTGTCTTTCTCTGTATAAAGCTTTTCAGCTTAATGTAGTCCCACTTGCTCATTTTGCTGTTGTTTTCCTTGCCCAGGGAGATATGTTCAAGAAGAGGTCACTCATGTTTATGTCTAAGAGGTTTTTGCTTCTGTTTTTTTCCAAGAGTTTAATGGTTTCATGACTTACATTCAGGTCTTTGATCCATTTTGAGTTTACCTTTGTATATGGGGTTAGACAATGGTCCAGTTTCATTCTCCTACATGTAGCTGTCCAGTTTTGCCAGCACCATCTGTTGAAGAGACTGTCATTTTGCCATTGTATGTCCATGGCTCCTTTATCAAATATTAATTGACCATATATGTTTGGGTTAATTTCTGGAGTCTCTAATCTGTTCGACTGGTCTGTGGCTCTGTTCTTGTGCCAGTACCAAATTGTCTTGATTACTATGGCTTTGTAGTAGAGCTTGAAGTTGGGGAGTGAGATCCCCCCTACTTTATTCTTCTTTCTCAGGATTGCTTTGGCTATTCGGGGTCTTTGGTGTTTCCATATGAATTTTTGAACTATTTGTTCCAATTCATTGAAGAATGTTGCTGCTAATTTGAGAGGGATTGCATCAAATCTGTATATTGCTTTGGGCAGGATGGCCATTTTGACGATATTAATTCTTCCTAGGCATGAACATGGGAGGAGTTTCCATTTATTAGTGTCTCCTTTAATTTCTCTTAAGAGTGACTTGTAGTTTTCAGAGTATAAGTCTTTCACTTCTT
Source organism: Manis javanica (assembly GCF_040802235.1). Taxonomy (NCBI): domain Eukaryota; kingdom Metazoa; phylum Chordata; class Mammalia; order Pholidota; family Manidae; genus Manis; species Manis javanica. The sequence continues at coordinate 53,072,592 of NC_133174.1, forward strand.
TGTTAGGTTTATTCCTAGGTATTTTATTCTTTCTGATGCAATTGTGAATGGAGTTGTTTTCCTGATTTCTCTTTCTATTGATTCATTGTTACTGTATAGGAAAGCTACAGATTTCTGTGTGTTAATTTTGTATCCTGCAACTTTGCTGTATTCCGATATCAGTTCTAGTAGTTTTGGAGTGGAGTCTTTAGGGTTTTTAATGTACAATATCATGTTATCTGCAAATAGTGACAGTTTAACTTCTTCTTTACCAATCTGGATTCCTTATATTTGCTTTGTCTGATTGTTGTGGCTAGCACCTCCAGTACTATGTTAAATAATAGTGTGGAGAGTGGGCATCCCTGTCTTGTTCCGATCTCAGAGGAAAAGCTTTCAGCCTCTCGCTGTTCAGTATGATGTTCACTGTGGGTTTATCATATATGGCCTTCATTATGTTGAGGTACTTGCCCTTTATTCCCATTTTGCTGAGAGTTGTTATCATGAATGGATGTTGAATTTTGTCAAATGCTTTTTCAGCATCTATGGAGATGATCATGTGGTTTTTGTCTTTCTTTTTGTTGATGTGGTGGATGATGTTGATGGATTTTCGAATGTTGTACCATCTTTGCATCCCTGGGATGAATCCCACTTGGTCATGGTGTATGATCCTTTTGATATACTGTTGAATTCTGTTTGCTAATATTTTATTTAGTATTTTTGCATCTACATTCATCAGGGATATTGGTCTGTAATTTTCTTTTTTGGTGGGGTCTTTGCCTGGTTTTGGTATTAGGGTGATGTTGGCTTCATAGAATGAGTTTGGGAGTATTCCCTGTTCTTCTGTTTTGTGGAACACTTTAAGGTGAATGGGTATTATGTCTTCTCTGTGTGTCTGATAAAATTCCGATGTAAATCCGTCCGGCCCCGGGGTTTTGTTCTTGGGCAGTTTTTTGATTACCGTTTCAATTTCTTTGCTCGTAATTGGTTTGTTTAACTTTTGTGTTTCTTCCTTGGTCAGTCTTGGGACGTTGTATTTTTCTAGGAAGTTGTTCATTTCTTCTACGTTTTCCAGCTTGTTGGCATATACGTTTTCATAGTAGTCTTTAATAATTCTTTGTATTTCTGTGGAGTCTGTCATGATTTTTCCATTCTCATTTCTGATTTTGTTGATTTGTGTTGATTCTCTTTTTCTCTTAATTATTTGGGTTAGAGGCTTATGTATTTTGTTTATTTTCCAATGAACCAGCTCTTGGTTTTTTTGATTTTTGCTATAGTTTTATTCTTCTCAATTTTGTTTATTTCTTCTCTGATCTTTATTATGTCCCTCCTTCTGCTGACTTTAGGCCTCATTTGTTCTTCTTTTTCCAGTTTTGATAATTGTGATGTTAGAGTATTCATTTGGGATTGTTCTTCCTTCTTCAAGTGTGCCTGGATTGCTATATACTTTCCTCTTAAGACTGCTTTCGCTGCGTCCCACAGAAGTTGGGGCTTTGTGTTGTTGTTGTCATGTGTTTGTATATATTCCTTGATCTCTATTTTGATTTGTTCATTGATCCATTGATTATTTAGTAGTATGTTGTTAAGCCTCCATGTGTTTGTGAGCCTTTTTGTTTTCTTTGTAGAATTTATTTCTACTTTTATACCTTTGTGGTCTGAAAAATTGGTTGGTAGAATTTCAATATTTTGAAATTTACTGAGGCTTTTTTGTGAGCTAGTATGTGGTCTATTCTGGAGAATGTTCCATGTGCACTTGAGGAGAATATGTATCCTGTTGCTTTTGCATGTAGAGTTCTATAGATGTCTATTAGGTCCATCTGTTCTAGTGTGTTGTTCAGTGCCTGTGTGTCCTTACTTATTTTCTGCCCGGTGGATGTATCCTTTGGGGTGAGTGGTGTGTTGAAGTCTCCTACAATGAATGCATTGCAGTCTATTTCCCTCTTTAGTTCTGTTAGTATTTGCTTCACATATGCTGGTGCTCCTGTATTGGGTGCATATATATTTAGAATGGTTATATCCTCTTGTTGGTCTGAGCCCTTTATCATCATGTAGTATCCTTCTTTATCTCTTGTTACTTTCTTTGTTTTGAAGTCTATTTTGTCTGATATTAGTACTCCAACCCCTGCTTTCTTCTCACTGTTGTTTGCCTGGCATATGTTTTTCCATCCCTTGGCTTTTAGTCTATGCTTGTCTTTGGATTTAAGGTGAGTTTCTTGTAAGCAGCATATAGATGGGTCTTGCTTTTTTATCCATTCTATTACTCTGTGTCTTTTGATTGGTGCATTAAGTCCATTTACATTTAGGGTGACTATGGAGAGATATGTACTTATTGCCATTGCAGGGTTTAGATTCGTGCTTACCAAAGGTTCAAGATTAGCTTCCTTAGTATCTTACTGCCTAACTTAGCTCGCTTATTGAGCTGTTATATACACTGTCTGGAGATTTCTTTCTTCTCTCCCTTCTTATTCCTCCTCCTCCCTTCTTCATATGTTGTGTGTTTTGTTCTGTGCTCTTTTTAGGAGTGCTCCCATCTAGAGCAGTCCCTGTAGGATGCCCTGTAGAGGTGGTTTGTGTGAAGCAAATTCCCTCAGCTTTTGCTTGTCTGGGAATTGTTTAATCCCGCCATCATAGTTAAATGATAGTCGTGCTGGATACAGTATCCTTGGTTCAAGGCCCTTCTGTTTCATTGCATTCAGTATATCATGCCATTCTCTTCTGGCCTGTAGGGTTTCTGTCGAGAAGTCTTATGATAGCCTGATGGGTTTTCCTTTATAGGTGACCTTTTTCTCTCTAGCTGCCTTTAAAACTCTTTCCTTGTCCTTGATCCTTGCCATTTTAATTACTATGTGTCTTGGTGTTGTCCTCCTTGGACCCTTTCTGTTGGGGGTTCTGTGTAATTCCATGGTCTGTTCGATTATTTCCTCCCCCAGTTTGGGGCAGTTTTCAGCAATTATTTCTTCAAGGAGATTTTCTATCCCTTTTCCTCTTTCTTCTTCTTCTGTTATCCCTATAATACGAATATTATTCGTTTTGGCTTGGTCACATAGTTGTCTTAGTGTTGTTTCATTCCTGGAGATTCTTTTATCTCTCTCTATGTCATCTTCTATATGTTCCTCTTCTCTGGCTTCTATTCCTTCAATGGCCTCTTGCATCTTTTCCATTCTGCTTATAAATCCTTCCAGGGATTGTTTCACTTCTGTGATCTCCTTCCTGACATCTGTGATCTCCCTCTGGACTTCATCCCATTGCTCTTGCATTTTTCTCTGTATCTCTTCCCATTGCTCTTGCATTTTTCTCTTCATCTCTGTCAGCATGTTCATGATTTTTATTTTGAATTCTTTTTCAGGAGGACTGGTTAGGTCTGTCTCCTTCTCATGTGTTGTCTCTGTGATCTTTGTCTGCCTGTAGTTTTGCCTTTTCATGGTGATAGAGATAGTTTGCAGAGCTGGTACAAGTGACTGCTGGAAGAGCTTTCCTTCTTGTTGGTTCGTGGCCTTCCTCTCCTGGGAGAATAACGACCTCTAGTGGCTTGTGCTGTGCAGCTGTGCGCAGAAAGGGCTTCTGCTTCCTGCCCACTTGCTATGGGGTTTATCTCCACTGTGAAAGTGGGCGTGGCCTGGCTGGGGCTGCTCCTCCAAAATGGTGGAGCCCCATTGGAGGGGGAGCGGCCTGAAGGCTATTTATCTCCGTAAGGGGCCTCTGTGCTCCCTGCTGCCCAGGGGGTTAGAGTGCCCAGAGATCCCCAGATTCCCTGCCTCTGGTCTAAGTGACCTGTCCTGCCCCTTTAAGACTTCAAAAAAGCACTCTCCAAACCAAAACAACAACAGCAACAATGAGAGAGGGAACAGAGAAAAAAAAAAGGATAAAACACGCAATTTTTTTTTTATTCCTCAGGCGTCGGTCCCAGGCACCCGCTCATTGGTCCTACTGCCCTGCCTCCCTAGCACCAGGGTCCCTGTCCCTTCAAGGCTTCCAAAAAGCACCCACCCACCGGTCCCACAGGGAAAAACACGCGATATTCTTTGTCCTCAGGCGCCGGTCCCAGGCACCCGCTTACCAGTCCCGCCACCTTGCCTCCGTAGCAACGGGGTCCCTGTCCCTTTAAGGTTTCCAAAAAGCACTCGCCAAAAAGAGAAGAAAAAAAAAGGGGGGGGGAAACACGCGATTTCCTCCGTCCTCAGGCGCCGGTCTCAGGCACCCGCTCACCAGTCCCGTGGGGAAAAACATGCGATGTTCTTTGTCCTCAGGTGCCAGTTCCAGGCACTTGCTCACCGGTCCCGCCACCCTGCCCCCCTAGCAATGGGGTCCCTGTCCCTTTAAGTCTTCCAAAAAGCACTCGCAAAAAAAAAAAAAAAAAAAAAAAAACCTCTCCGGTTTCTTTCCACCTGTTGGGAGCCGGGGGGAGGGGCGCTCGGGTCCCGCCGGGCCAGGGCTTGTATCTTACCCCGTTCGCAAGGTGCTGGGTTCTTGCAGGTGTGGATGTGGTCTGGATGTTGTCCTGTGTCCTGTGGTCTCTATTTTAGGAAGATTTTCCTTTGTTATATTTTCATAGCCCTATGTGTTTTTGGGAGGAGATTTTCACTGCTTTACTCACGCCGCCATCCTGGCTCCGCCTCCCCTGTATCTCTATTTTAATTTGTTCATTGATCCATTGATTTTTTAGGAGCATGTTGTTAAGCCTCCATGTGTTTGTGAGCCTTTTTGTTTTCTTTGTAGAATTCATTTCTAGTTTTATACCTTTGTGGTCTGAAAAGTTGGTGTGGTCCAAAATTTCAGTATTTTGGAATTTACTGATGCTCTTTTTGTGGGCTAGTATGTGGTCTAATTCTGGATAATGTTCCATGTGCACTTGAGAAGAATGTGTATCCTGTTGCTTTTGGATGTAGAGTTCTATAGATGTGTATTAGGTCCATCTATTCTAGTGTGTTGTTCAGTGTCTGTGTGTCCTTAGTTATTTTCTGCCTGGTGGTTCTCTCCTTTGGGTTCAGTGGTGTGTTGAAGTCTCCTAAAATAAATGCATTGCAGTCTGTTTCCCCCATTAGTTCTGTTAGTATTTGTTTCACATATGCTGGTGCTCCTGTGTTGGGTGCATATATATTTAGAATGGTTATATCCTCTTGTTGGCCTGAGCCCTTTATCATTATGTAGTGTCCTTCTTTATCTCTTGTTACTTTCTTTGTTTTGAAGTCTGTTTTGTCTGATATTAGTACTGCAAGCCCTGCTTTCTTCTGTCTGTTGTTTGCATGAAATATCTTTTTCCATCCCTTGACTTTTAGTCTGTGCATGTCTTTGGGTTTGAGGTGAGTTTCTTGTAAGCAGCTTTCTTTTTTATCCATTCTATTACTCTGTGTCTTTTGATTCGTGCATTCAGTCCATTTACATTTAGGGTGACTATTGATAGATATGTACTAATTGCCATTGCAGGCTTTACATTCGTGGTTACCAAAGGTTCAATTTTAGCCTCTTTAGTATCATACTGCCTAACTTAGCTCGCTTATTGACCTGTTATATACACTGTCTGGAGATTCTTTTCTTCTCTGCCCTCTTATTCCTCCTCCTCCCTTCTTAGTATGTTGGGTGTTTTGTTCTGTGCTCTTTTTAGGAGTGCTCCCTTCTAGAGCAGTCCCTGTAAGATGCCCTGTACAGGTGGTTTGTGGGAGGCAAATTCCCACAGCTCTTGCTTTTCTGGGAATTGTTTTATCCATCCATCATATTTACATGATAATCATGCTGGATACAGTATCCTTCGTTCAAGGCCCTTCTGTTTCATTGCATTCAATATATCATGCCATTCTCTTCTGGCGTGTAAGGTTTCTGTCGAGAAGTCTGATGATAGCCTGATAGGTTTTCCTTTATAGGTGACCTTTTTCTCTCTAGCTGCCTATAAAACTCTTTCCTTGTCCTTGATCTTTGCCATTTTAATTATTATTTGTCTTTGTGTTGTCCTCCTTGGGTCCTTTCTGTTGGGAGTTCTGTGTGTTTCCGTGGTCTGTTCGATTATTTCTTCCCCCAGCTTGGGGAAGTTTTCACCAATTATTTCTTCAAAGACACTTTCTATCCCTTTTTCTCTCTCTTCTTCTTCTGGTACCCCTATAATACGGATATTGTTCCTTTTGGATTGGTCACACTCTTCTCTTAATATTGTTTCATTCCTGGAGATCCTTTTATCTCTCTCTATGTCAGCTTCTATGCGTTCCTGTTCTCTGGTTTCTATTCCATCTATGGCCTCTTGCTTCTTTTCCATTCTGTTTATAAATCCTTTCAGAGTTTGTTTCACTTTTGTAATCTCATTCCTGGCATCCGTGATCTTCCTCCGGACTTCATCCCTTAGCTCTTGCATATTTCTCTGCATCTCCGTCAGCATGTTTATGATTTTTATTTTCAATTCTTTTTCAGGAAGACTGGTTAGGTCTGTCTCCTTCTCTTGTGTTGTCTCTGTGATCTTGGTTTGCCTGTAATTTTGCCTTTTCATGGTGATAGAAATAGTTTGCAGAGCTGGGACGAGTGACAGCTGGAAGAACTTCCCTTCTTGTTGTTTTGTGGCCTTCCTCTCCTGGAAGAACAGCGACCTCTAGTGGCTTGTGCTGGGCAGCTGCGCGCAGACAGGGCTTCTGATTCCTGCCCGGTTGCTATGGAGTTTATCTCTGCTGTTGCTGTGGGCCTGACCTGTCTCGGGCAGCTTCTCCAAAATGGTGTAGACATGTTGGAGGGGGAGCGGCCGGGAAGCTATTTATCTTCGTGAGGGGCATCCATGCTCCCTGCTGCCCAGGGGATTAGAGTGCCCAGAGATCCCCAGATTCCCTGCCTCTGAACTAAGTGTCCCGCCCTGTCCCTTTAAGACTTCCAAAAAGCACTAGCCAAAACAAAACAAAACAAAACAAAATCAAATAAATAATAATAAAAAAAAAAAGCTCTCGCTTTTCTTTGTCCTCAGGCGCCGGCCTCAGGGACCCACTCACTGGTCTTGCTGCCCTGTTTCCCTAGTATCCAGGACCCCGTTCATGCACTGTGTCTGCGCTGTGGTCCGGATGACTGGGGCTGGGTTTTCAGCAGTCCTGGGCTCCCTCTCCCTCCTGGCTTCGACTCCTCTCCTCCTGCTGGGAGTTCGGGGGAGGGGCGCTCGGGTCCTGCCGGGCTGGGGTTTGTATCTTACCCCCTTTGCTATGCGCTGGGTTCTCGCAGGTGTGGATGTGGTCTGGATGTTGTCCTGTGTCCTCTGGTCTCTATTGTAGGAAAAATTGTCTTTGTTATATTTTCATAAATATATGTGGTTTGGGGAGGAGATTTCCGCTCCTCTACTCACGCTAAAATCTTGGCTCCACCTCCCTGATTTTTTAACCCTAGTTTTTTTCTCAGTGTATCCAGTGGTCACTTTCATAGGCTTTTGCATTGGACAGAAAACCTCTTCATTCTGGGAGCCTCAGTCCCATATGCAGAACTCACCTGATGTTGGTAGGGATTGTTGTGCCCTGGTACTCTACCTGAGTCACTCCTGTGGTATCTGAGGTAGCTTGTTTAAAGTAAACTTTGATTATGATTTAGTAAATCTGGAAGGTTGAACCTATTAATTTCTCCCAAAGCCATTTGGCTTCATTTCTCTGTTCTGTAGCCAAACACTGTAATCTCATCTCTGAGTTCTCACAAGCACAAACTGTTGATCCCACAAGGATCTACGAGAGAATGTGCATGCCTCTGTGAGGCCTATCCATACTCTCAGGCCCTCTAGTCAGCACCGAGTCTTGATACATTACTGCTTGGCTTGGGGACCACAGTACACTACAGATTTTCTGGTTAAAGATACAAAGGAAGGTATTTCCATTGTCTTTCTTGGTCACCCATTCTTATACCTCTCCTACATCTGTGGCAGTTTCCTATGTCCAATTAATACCTCCTGCTGTAATTTTAGTCTGCTTCCAGTGTGACCCCAGTGGGTTGACTCTACATCCTCTTTGCATCAACCTCTCAGCAAGCTAAGTGGGCTTCTCTTTATCCCTGCATTTGGGCTTTGTACTTTAAACCACTCACTACTCATTGTCTTTCCAGAGTCCTGGAGCAGCACAAACTCAACAAGGACCAGTGGGAGGAGCGGATCCAGGTGTGGCATGAGGAGCATCGGGGTATGCTCAGGTAAGCCTGCCCTAGAAGCTGTGGGTTCCATTGTCATTGCCAGAAGAATGAGGTGGTACCACAGGGAGAAGTGGCAGAGGGCTAAGGACACAGGAGGATGTTGGAGAGAGAAGAACAGGAATGCAGATTACAGGGCAAATTAGAGATAGAAGGCAAATCAGGGCCATTATAAAGCCCTGTTTTTTTGTGAACTGGTAGCCCAAAGTGACCATAAAGAAATGGAGGGGATCTCAGGATCTCTAGGGAGCTTCTGGGCCACCAGAGGCTCATCCCCAAGAAAGAAATAGGGAAGGAGCTCTTTAAACATGGTAAACTATTTGGGGGTTGTCTAATTGGGCAATAAATCTTTCCATTTTTGCATCACCACCCCATCTGGGCACCACTAAGAATGTGCCTAAGATTCCCAGGTTAAGGGCTGCATCCTACAAGACTGCCCTCCATCCCCAACTCTAGATGCTGGTCATAAGCCCCAGGCTGTTCCCTATGCTTTTGACCTATTGGCTACAGATGGGAGTTTCCCATAACCTTCCCACTTAGGTTTGATTCATTTGCTAGAGTGGCTCACAGAAGTCAGGAAAACACATTTACCAGTTTAAGAAAGGATAGCAAAAAGGATACAAGTTTTAATAGGCAGATGAAGAGAGACATAGGGCAATGTACCAAATAAAGGGGCTTCTATCCTCCTGGAACTTGGGACCTGGCTTGCTGGCACATGGAGGAGTTCTGGTTCCCCAAGTGTAGAAGCTCTGTCTCACCAAGAAGCAGGGTCAGATGGAAGAGAGTGATGATAAGCTCTTCTCAGAGGATTTTGTGAGGCTTCATTGCATAGTCATGATTGACTAAATTCTTGGCTATAGGCTGCCCTTGGGTGGGGTCCAAAAGTCTCTCATTAGTATGATGAGCCACCCATTTCACCTTTTAAGACTGCAGTATCTTTAGGAACTGTGGATGAATGACCAAATATGTATTTCTTACAACTCATTATATTGCAGAAACTCAGACCTTAGGCTCCTGTCAGCAGGTTTTGCTTGGCAAAAGTCATGTTGTACGCTTTTCACCATCATCTGCTCACCTTCCATCCCCTTTCCCACCCATAATGACAAGATTCTTGTCAGAAGTACACAGCATGTAGGCTTTCTATCTCCCTAGGTCTAATTCACAGGGTCCCCTCTATAACCCCTTATTCTGTTGTTTAGGGAGGATGCTGTCCTGGAGTATCTGAAGATTTCCCAGGACCTGGAGATGTATGGTGTGAACTACTTCAGCATCAAGAACAAAAAAGGCTCAGAACTGTGGCTGGGGGTAGATGCTCTCGGTCTCAACATTTATGAGCAAAATGACAGGTATAACTCATAGGTCTTTTAGTTTATTTGGGCCACTCTAAATAGCACTAGGGCTCACCATGGAGTAATAAGACTATATCTCCTAGTTCCCACCTGGATAGTTCTTTTTCTGCCTAGTTTAGAGCAGCCCAGATATGACAGGATGCATAACCTCCTTCAGGCATTTACATCTTGCATTGACTAGACTTACACTGTCCACCTTGGTAGCCACTGGCCACATATAGCTATTGAACACTTGAAATGTGGGTACTCAGAATTGAGATGTGCTGTAAGTATAAACTACACATCAGCACTTTGAAGACTGAGTATGAAAAACTGAATGTAAAATGTTTCATTAGTATTTTTTAAAATACTGATTTATATCTTTAAAAGATGTGCCAGATTAAATGAACTGTTAGCATAATTAATTTCATCTATTTCTTTTTAGTTATTTTCATATGGCTTCTAGAAAATTTAAAATTACATGTGTGGGTGTCATTACATTTCTGTGGGACAGCACTGGCATAGAATCTAATTTTTAGGACTACTCCCATATGATGTTAAATGCCTTTTGGCCTATAATTGCTCTTGCTACAGCTTTATCTCATTTGGCTTATTTTTTCCCCCTTGGTCTTCCCTTGGTGAGGATGGAGATCAATAGATTACTGTTAATGTAACTTCTGAATCTTGAAGCTCATTATTTACCTTTTCTCCAAATTTTACAACCTTGGATAGAGGAGTCCCAGTTAAATAGGATTGGGGATTCTTGTGAGAGATTGTTACAAGGTCCATGTCTTAGCAAAAGTTACAGTAAAAAAGCAAGGAATAATATGTTCGTTGGAGCATTGTGCATTCTCAGTGCTGTCAACTGACCTAGTGGCATGTGATGATACTGGCTGAGCTGTCAGTGAGTCTGCCATCTTAAGGGAGAAGTTGGTGGAGGGGAAAGCAAGGCACCAATGCTCTATGTCCTTCTCATCTTGTTCTTTCCTGATATTCTTGGTCTTTATTTCTACAGACTGACTCCCAAGATAGGATTCCCCTGGAGTGAAATCAGAAACATTTCTTTCAATGACAAGAAATTTGTCATCAAACCCATTGACAAAAAAGCCCCGGTAAGTGACACCTCCCCAAGGCAAGACAGGTGCTTGGCAAAACCTGGATAATGCTGGGAACAATCCTGTCATTGTCTTTTTGTCTCCTTTCTCTGACTTTTTTTTGTGTAGGGGTGGGAACAGGAGGCAAAAATGAGCCAGGAAGTGGCCAGATGGCATCCTGTACCTGGTGCCACCCTGCTACCTGTGTCTCAGGAGCAGCATGGATGAGGGAAAGCCACAGACAGTCCAAGTGTAGCCTCTTAGCCACTTTCTTCTGCTACCAAAGGCTCTGGGGTGGAAACAGAGTGTTTCTTATCTTTTAAAGCCTTTAGGATCCAGAAAGTAGAAATTGTTTATGAACTTGATTTATATTTAATTGTGCACAAAGGACAGAGCCAGGAGAAGTTCAGATACAAAGATGATCCTGCAGACTTTCTTTTTGGTATAACTTTGCTGCTATCTTCTCAAGACTTCTCTCCAGAGCAACTGAAGAACAAGAAAGTGCTTTGGGTCCAGTCATTCCTCTAATTTGCTTGCCACACTTGACACCTACTCAGTTGCCTGCAGTTGGCAAGACTGGAAAGTTGGTGATTGGGAGTAGGATGAGGGTCTTCTCTTCTCATGTACCTTGTGTCCAGCAAGGCATAATGGCCCAGACCCTTCTCATGAGGCCTCAGCCATTGTTCTCCAGCCCTGAGCTCTCTGAACTACCTCTGCTAGCCACTTTATGTGTGTTGTCTCCTTAAACTCTCAACAACATTGTCAGGTATGTGGTGGCATACCCATTTTGTAATCAGTGAAATTGAGGTTCGGAGAGATGAAGTGATTTGCCCAAGATAACACAGCTAAAAATGGTTGAGCTGGCATTTATACATTGGTTATACAAAAAAGATATGCAAAAAAAACTTCTGGAGCTTGTGCTACTTCCAGTGCACCCCAAGCTATATGAGACAGTAGTAGTTTGGGTTCAGTGGCAGGTTAGCACATCAGCCAATGACCTTGGTCCAGTGATATTTGTAGTAATGAACTCAAACTCACTGGACTTTCTTGTGTGTGTGTGTGCGTGTGTGTGGTTTTTGTTGTTTTTGGACCTCTAAGAGAGGCCCCTGAGACTCAGCAGGATCCCTAACTAGAAGATAAAGTCAGTTCCTGTCTTTCAACTGGAATGAGAGTATTTTTAGGATGCTTTTCATAAGCAAAGGTTGAAAGAAACAGGTTTGATGGGAAGAGCACTGATTTCAGAGCCAAGATGCCTGTGTTCTAGTACTGTGTTAGCCACTAACCTGCTCTTTGACCTTGGGCAAGTCACTTCACTATTCTGATAATTAATCTTCCCATCTATAACATGAGAAAATCTTTCTAGTGCTTTTGGATTTAGCTTTTCAGAAGGCAGAAACTCACCTTCTTCTATCCCTTCAAATTGTGATCATTGGTTCCCCACCAGGACTTTGTCTTCTATGCTCCCCGGCTACGGATTAACAAGCGCATCTTGGCCCTGTGCATGGGAAATCATGAGCTGTACATGCGCCGCCGCAAGCCTGACACCATTGAGGTACAGCAGATGAAGGCACAGGCCCGGGAGGAGAAGCATCAGAAGCAAATGGAGCGGTAGGTGCTATGGAACTGGGTTATAGGGTACAGTCAGGGAAAGAAATTTAATTTTTCAAAGGTGCCAGGCCTGCTAAAGGCAGGGCATGCAGTCATCCTGGTACACAGAGAGAAAGAGAAACTGTTCAGGGATGACAGACACCCCCTCAGGCATCCCCATCTCCAGGAACTAGGAATCAGAAGCCTAGGATTTCACAGGCTCTTAGGAGGGAGGGGTGTTTCATAGCTCCCCATTGTCTATGACCCTCATGTTTTTGCTCTTCTAGGCAGACTCTTCATTGCTGTGGGCTATCTGATAATTTACAGTTGTAGTAGCAGAAGACTCCATGAGCATTTAAATCTGGATTCTATAGGGTTTTTGAGTGGAATTGGGCAAAGCTACCAGAATTTTCCTCACCAAGTCCCTGTGCACTGTAGCCCTTTGCTACTCAAAGTGCAACAAGGCTCAGCAAGCATCAGTATCAACTTGGGAACTTGTTAGAAAGGCAGAATCTGAGACTACATCAGACCAACTGATTCAGAATCTGCATAACATCCAACATGGTCAAGTCTCCAAAGAAGATATGCAAATGGCCAGCAGGCACATGAAAACATCCTTAGTCATTAGGGAAATGAAAATCGAAGCCACAGTGAGGTACCACTTCATATTCACTAATATGGTTATGATAAATAAAAACAATACCATAACTGGGGGCTGGCAAAAATGTAGAGAAATTGGAAATGTACATTGCCGGTAGGAATGTAAAATGGTTCTGCTGCTGTGGGAATAGTTTTGTGGTTCCTCAGAAAGTTAAACATAGAATTTTATCATATGATCCCACAATTCCACTTACAGATATATACTCAAAAGAATTGAAAACGGGTGTCCAAACAAGCCATGTGTAGACGTGTTTATAACAGTGCAGAGCCAAGAGGTGGAAACAGCCCAAGTGTCCACCAATGGATGACTTGATAAACAAATTGTATAGTCCTATAGTGGAATGTTATTTAGCCATAAAAAGGAACCAAGCAAAGTGGAACCTCTAAAACATTGTGCTAAGTGAAGGAAACCGGACACAAAATTTCACATACTGTATGATTCCATTTATATGAAGTATCCAGAATAGGTAAATACATAGATACAGAATGCAAATAGGTGGTTGATGGGGGCTGGTAGAGATGGGAAAAACTGCTTAATGGGTATGGAGTTTTACTTTGGAGTGATGAAAATGTTTTAGAACTAGATAGGGATGGTTTTTTTTTTATTAAGTTTTATTTTATTTTATTTTATTTTATTTTTATTTTTATTTTTTTTGAACGGGCGTCTCTCATATTTATTGATCAAATGGTTGTTAAAATTCTGTATAGGGGACTCAATGCACAGTCATTAATCAACCCCAAGCCTCTTTCTCAACAGTCTCCAATCTTCTGAAGCATACCGAACAAGTTCTTACATGGTGAACAAGTTCTTACATAATGATTAAGTTTTTACATGGTGAACAGTGCAAAGGCAGTCATATCACAGAAACTTTCAGTTTTGATCACGCATCAAAAGAACTATAAACAATCAAGTCAGATATGATTATTCATTTGATTTTTATACTTGATTTATATGTGAATCCCACATTTCTCCCTTATTATTATTATTATTATTATTTTAATAAAATGCTGAAGTGGTAGGTAGATGCAAGATAAAGGTAGAAAACTTAATTTTAGTGCTGTAAGAGGGCAAATGTAGATGATCAGGTGTGTGCCTATAGACTAAGTATTAATCCAAGCTAGACAAGGGCAACAAAACATCCACGGATGCAGAAGATTTCGCTCAAAACAGGAGGGGTGAGGTTCTAAGCCTCCCCTCTGTTGATCCCCAATTTCTCTCCTGATGGCCCCCCTGCGACTGTGCCTGTATTAGGTTGTTCCTCCCTTGAGGAATCTTACCCATCTCTGGCTAACCAGTCATCTTCCGGGGCCATACAGGGAAATGTAAAGTTGGTAAGTTCGAGAGAAGCAATATTGTTTGAAAAGGTTAGCTTTTTACTTCTTTGCAGATTTATGCCCTGTAGCTTCCATGCCCAGCATTTGTCTTGAGGTATCTTTAACACTTGGAAGAATTATGATACTCAGTAATTTTCGATATGAGACACAAATTCTACTAAAGGGTTGTAATTAGGAAGGAAGAAGAAAAGCTATAGAAGTAGCAGATGGAAGAAAACATGGGAAGTTTGATTATTTCTTTGACATATCTTCTTGTAGAGTAACATAAGCATGTATAGGTTTTAAACTACTAATTAAATTGTGCACACACATTAACATAATAGGAATACAGCTACATAACAAAAGCAGACCTACAATTACCAGCCATATCCAATGAAACCAAGAAAACCAGTTAGGTACCCTAGGCATTTGTGAAAACTTATCAATGATATGATGTATATTGTCTAACTGAATTTGAATAGTTTGAGAAAAATCGGACAAAGTAAAACAACCCATTCCTGGGAACTGTTCACATCCCATATGTTCTTTTAACAGTAGATAGTCTATAGTTGCACGATTTTGGAGCACTGCAACTTGCACTTCTCCTAATTCTTGGTTGAGTTCCGACAGTATAAATCTAGTCAAATTTGTTGTTTTACTGTATGCACAGGCCAGCTTAGATATCTCCTTCTTCATTCCAATGGCAAGTCCAGGAACCGGTGGGATGAATGCAGCTACAACTGCAGCAGCGCCAGGATCTTTGTTGAAGTTTTTTGATGTTCATCTTCTGGAATGACTCTTCCAGAGGATGTTAATGTTGGAAGTTCTTCATCATATCATATCTTAATTCGTTTTCTGTGTAGCCAAATTAGGCTTTGATCCTCTATATAAACACAAACAAACCCTTTGCCCACACTTTGATATGACCTTTATACCATTGTGAAGAACCTATTGGAGATCACCACACAGGAACTCCTTTTTTTTTTTAAGAGAAAGGAACATTATCAGAAAAATGTACTTCCATAGCTGATCATCATGGTTTTTGTACAACATTGTGAATGTACTAAATGCTACTGAATTGTTAACTTTAAAATGGTCAGTTTTACATTATGTGATGTTCACCTCAATAAGTTATTTAAAAAATAGGGTCCCAATATATGTTAAGGTTTGAGAGCAGTGTTCTAGTAGGTACTCTGTCATAAAGAATTTGGAACCTCAGGAAGCTTCCAGTCATGTATGAGAGGTTAGACACTGAGGTTCACATTTATTCAGAAAAAAATTTCCTGAGATTGGGGGCAGTTAATACAGGTGGATCTGGCAGGAACCTGTCCTCAAGGACCTCATAGTCTAGTGGGGGAAAGAAGTATATACGTAACTGTTTAAGCTACAATTGCTGTGTCATTTCATTCACTCAGTAAGTACTGAGCAGTGAAAAAAAAGACAGACAAAAATCCCTGCTCTCATGAAGCTGTAATTCTAGTAGGAAGAGACAGACAGAACAAAGAAGCAACTTAAGTAGAATGTGGGATGGTCAGAAGTGCTATGGATAAAAATAGCAGGAGGAATGGAGAGAGGATAGATAGGCCAAGTATTCTGAGGGCTCAGAGACAAGAAAGACATCTAGCCAAGAAAGAAAATAAAGCCTCCTAGAAGAGATGTTGGGGCAAGAAAAAGCAAATGTATATTCTATATTTGCAACACATTCTGGAAAAAAGTAACCTAGAGCTGGGCTTCAGAGGGCAGGTAGAGTTAAGCCTGAGGACTGATGCCTTAGTCATAGAGATCACCATGCTTTAAAGCACAGTATCCCAGCACAGAGCCAAAACTTGTCCCCCTTTAACTTCATAAGTTCTACAGGGAAGTACTTAATTAGGCCATTTTACACATAGGGGTACTGAGAGCAAGAGCAAAAAGGTGACATAACAAAGTTTACTCACATTACCTTCATGTTAATGGCAGAGCCAGATGTCCAGGTTGGGTCTCCTGACTCTGGGGTAAACTGACAGGGCCCTGATTGTACTGGCCTGTGTGGGGCTATGATGTGAGGGCAAGGATGTGGAGATAAGGTAGAGTGGTCCCAACACACAATGCCTGAGTGTTTTAGAAGGGTAGAGACTGGGAGTCTAATGCCAGAGAGCCTTGGGGATTCCAAGGCTTCCGTGTGGCTGTGCTATCCTATTCCATCCCTTTCTCCTTTCCTAGTGCTCTGCTAGAAAATGAGAAGAAGAAGCGTGAGATGGCAGAAAAGGAGAAGGAGAAGATTGAACGGGAGAAGGAGGAACTGATGGAGAAACTGAAGCAGATTGAAGAACAGACTAAGAAGGCTCAGCAAGGTGAGTCTTTGAGCCATCTTTGAGATTGAGTTTTCTCAGAGCCTGACTTGTTGGAGATGGAGACCCTTCTGCCCGAACTGCAAATGTAGGCCATATAATCCAGATGTGGCTACTGATAGATGAAGAATGGGCAAGAGGAAGAGGGCCCAAAGATTTCTTCCAGCTGTGCTCTGGAGTGAAGCATTTCCAGGAAAGAAGATAGGAGTCCCTTCTTCATCTCTGCACTCTTCATTGCATTTTCCCCTCCTTCTCTTGGTAGAGCTGGAAGAACAGACCCGCAGAGCCCTGGAACTTGAACAGGAACGGAAACGTGCCCAGAGTGAGGCTGAAAAACTGGCCAAAGAGCGTCAAGAAGCTGAAGAGGCCAAAGAGGCCCTTTTGCAGGCCTCCCGAAACCAGAAGAAGACTCAGGAACAGCTGGTAAAGCTATAAAACGGGCTGGGATTATGAGACCTGAATTTCCTCCCCTGTCTGCCTGCCTATTCACAGCTGCCTCTGCCTTCAGTGTATGCCTCATTCAGAAGTAAGCTGATAAGTCACTAGTGTAGCCCAGGAACGTTTGCAAACAGGCTTTCCTAACCCTTTTCTGTAGTTTCTTAGCCCTTGGGGATCTGAGCTGATGACCTGACAAAGAAAAGGAAGGGAATACACTTGATTGACTACCTGCTGTGTGTTACAAGCTATCTTAGCAACTTTTCCCTTTCCCTTACTTTCTTATTTCTTCTTCCCAGTAACCAAATGGGGTTAATCCATATGGGATAATATACCCAGTTAAGGAAATTAGGGTTCAGAGAGGTTTAAGAGATTTGCCAAAGGTCACCCAGTTGTGGCTGAGTAAGGATAAGAAACCATTTTTGCCTCTCTGAACCAGTTTACTTCCTAAAATCATATGTAAAACTATGTGTCTATGCATTTTTCAGGGGTGCAGGGTGAGCATCTATATTTGCATCACAATTTCCAAGGGTTCTGTGACACAGAAGTTAAGAGCCTGTGGTCCAAGTTTCTTGACCTGTGTCCTTCCCCTGTACTGTTTGGAGGGTTGTGCAGGGAAGCAAGACCTAATTCTCAGGGGGAAGCTTTACCCAAAATGTTAAGTGTATGCATAAGCTTTTTTTCCTCTTGCTCAGATCACCTTGTGACCCTTGAGTGTCCTTTCCATACTTGTCCTGGGAAGAGTCTTAATTGAGCCCTGAGATTCTAGGATAATGGGAGGTGTCTTACACTTCAGGCAGTGACACAGTCATCTTCAAAGCTTTACTTTGAAGTCCTTAGCTGTGCAGTGGGCAGTAATGAGAAAGAAAAGGGGAGAGAAAGAGGAGATGGGAAAGGGAGGGAGGGTTATGTGAGGAAGAGATAGAAATTTGTTTTCAGGAAGTCTATAGTCTAGCTGGGAAGCTCTGACTTAGAAGGAAATGGTTCTGAGTTAATAGGGTACTATGGTAGATCTGAGGATAGGAATGGCCCTCTGTGCTTTCTGAATGAGTTGTGGTAAAAAGAGCCTCTAGGATAGCAAGCAGGTGGAGCAGCATGCTCTCCCTATTGCTTCCCCAGGGGAACTGGGGTCCCTGAGGACCAGAAGACTCAGACTCACAAGCTTCCAATATATCCATAGGCCTTGGAAATGGCAGAGCTGACAGCTCGTATCTCCCAGTTGGAGATGGCCCGACAGAAGAAGGAGAGTGAAGCTGTGGAATGGCAGCAGAAGGTAAGACACAGTGCCCATAGCAATGCATCATGGGAAGTGATGCCACATGCATAGGTTCTAGTTTCTTAAATTCCTTAGGTTGGGGTTCCATACCCCTTCTATCCTTCCTTGACAGTGGACATCATAGGAGAAGGAGCTCAAGGCTTTATTTCTCAGATACTTACCAGAATTCTCCATTACCCCAGGGAAACTGGTACAGTTGCTCCTATTGTACAGCTAAGGAAACTAAGATTCAGGCAGTTGAAGAGACTTGGCTTACCTGGTACCTCCTAGTGAGCCATTCTAGGCATGTGTAGGATGCTGCAAGTTATCCTGGTCTGACTATTGGTCCTTCTCTCCTTCTGTTACTGGACAGGCTCAGATGGTACAAGAAGACTTGGAGAAGACCCGTGCTGAGCTGAAGACTGCTATGAGTACACCTCATGTGGCAGAGCCTGCCGAGAATGAGCAAGATGAGCAGGATGAGAATGGGGCAGAGGCCAGTGCTGACCTACGGTCTGATGCCATGGCCAAGGACCGCAGTGAGGAGGAACGCACCACTGAGGCAGAGAAAAATGAGCGTGTGCAGAAGCACCTGAAGGTATCCAGGCAGGACCAACAGGGAGACCATGTACTTTGACTTAGTAGCCCTTGGCCTTCCCTGGCTTATCATGGGGGTTAGGTAGAGGAGCCTGTCTCAGTGCTATATGAGAACCTGAGCCTTTCTCAACTGAGAGGTTAAAAGGTAGGCCTTCTCAGTTATTAAACAGACTCTGGGCTACCTTTTCCCTTTCTCTGCTCCATCCTCCTCCCGTATTCCATTGACCTCATACTCAGAAAATACTTAGCTGACCTGATTCCTACCTGAATCTTTCACACATTGTTTTACTCTCAGGGAATACCTGTCATTGATTCCCTGAGCTTGTGTTTTTTGTTTTATTCTTGCCACACTATAGTCCTAACAGGGCTGGAAATGGGTCTCAAAAAAGTGTATGCATGTAGTAAGGTGGGTGGAGAGAGAATGGGCTGGTTGAGGAACAGAGAGAGAGGGAGGGAGGGAATACATGTGGTTAAATAAGGGGAGGTAAAATGAGGAGGAAGCTATTAACTCCTCTTCCCCTTGCACCCTCACAGGCCCTCACTTCAGAGCTGGCTAATGCCCGTGATGAGTCCAAGAAGACTGCCAATGACATGATCCATGCTGAGAACATGAGACTGGGCCGAGACAAATACAAGACCCTGCGCCAGATCCGGCAGGGCAACACCAAGCAGCGCATTGATGAGTTTGAGTCCATGTAATGGACACTCAGCCTCTAGGGACCCCTCCTCTCTTCTTCCTTTCCCACATAGTCCTACACTCTTGCCTAACTCACACTGTGCTGGAGCCACTAACTAGAACAGCCCTGGAGTCATGCTAAGCATTCAGTTCAGCCATGAGACCAAACCTAGCTCTCAGCCCTCACTCACAACTCTGGGCAGAGAGATGTGACCCACTATGGTGCCCGTGGGACCCTGCTTCTATGTCCCATCCAATCTAGCTTCCTTAGAAGAGACCACTTCCCCAGCTGAGAGGCACCTTCTGACTTGATTTGGGAAGCAATCCCCACATTTACTGTGCTGCAGGAGTCAAGTGTGGAGTAAGCTGAAAACTAGCTCATCCTTGCCCCATCACCACCTTCCTCTTCAGGGTCCTGTGATTTTCAGAATTGGAGTGTTTGTCACAGGACTTAGAGAAGGAGGCAGAGCCCTGGCTATATGCTCTAAGATGTTAACTGACCTAGGATTAGGCCTCCCAATGCTCATTCCTTCTAGACCTATTTAGGCTTTGTAATGATTGGGTTCTTTTTTTTAAAAAAGATGCTCTGTCATACTTCTCTCTACCTCCCATATTGTGCCTGTTATAAACTCAGTCCCAGTAAGCCTTGTCCCTAAGTTCAGTGACTTAGTTTTTCTCCTGGGTAAGGTGGGGGTAGACAGTGCCTGTACAATGTTTCATCAACAGTCTAGAAGGCTATTGGCAATTCACTTCAAGCAACTGTGACACAGTGATTTTCAAAGCTGTGTTCTTCCCCTGTATTGTCCTGCCTCAATATCTTATGGGAGCCTAGGCTTAAGTGACCTCAGTGGGAAGAGGTTATCTCTTAGTATTCTGGGTTCTTCATACCTTCTTGGGATCTGTCCCTCCCCAGTTCAATCCCCACATCCCCTCCAGCTAGAACAGTAAGGATGGTTATCCAAAAACCCAGCCAGCCCCATCCAGGACTTTTGTCAAAGGAAGGAATTGTTGACACCTGGATTCAGCATTTTCCCTGCCAGGGGTCCCAGGCCACTTCTTCTAACAGTTACTTGGGTCATAGCTCCTGCTTCAGGGCCATCCAGGTCTTGGTATGGTGAGGCTTGGAGTTGATGCCAGTTGGCTCAAATGGTGAGTGGGTGGAAGAAGCTAAGTGTACTGACAAGAGGGAGGCCTGGATGCCACAGTTTGCTTAACTCCTTCAAGGGTTAATTCCTGTAACCACCCTCCAAGATGGTGGCTGGGTGCTGACTGTGTTTGACAAACCTCTAATCTAGGTCCTGCCACCATCTGTGCCATTCCTTGGAACTGTAAACCAGAGAACTGTTGGGGCCTCTGACCTGGTCTCTTCCACACCCTGACCCAGGAGCATCTTCTTCCTCTTCTCTGTCTCATGTGTGCTCTTTTTCTTTCTACCAGTATTATGTATCTTAGTGGCATCTATCTCAATATTGATTTCTATGTTTCTTGCTAACGTACCCTTAGAAGATATTAGTCTTAGGGCGGGATCATTTTGGCTTAATTCCTTTACCACCCCCATACCTGGGAAGCATATACTATATTATAAAAGAATACTTTGCCAGAAACAATGTAAGAAGCTTTCAGTGTTAGTGATGTCATCTGTCATTATAGGTCATAAAATCCATTCTTAAAGTGCTTGGTATTTGGTTTTATTGTTTTCTTTCTTTCTTTCTTTTTTTTTTTGCCTTCTCTCCAGAGTTCAGTCCCCAAGGGGTCATACTGTCCCTCCATGCACATCCCTCCATGCACTGCCTCTAGCCCAGAGCCCATGGCTTTGATCTTCCTCCACCCCCACCCCCACAATCCCTCACATGACCTTGGGGAGGCTTATGTGCATTGCTGTGAAATGTATTGACACTCTCTTGCTAATATGCCTTATATTAGTTAAATTCAAACCTGGAATTGTGGGGCAATCTAGATACCTTAAGGACAGTAACCCACCCCCAGGGAGTCTCAGGAGAAAGGTTAGATTTTGTATTCAGGTTTTTGTGTATGTGTATTTTTGATTTTTAAAAATTGTATTTGGAGGGGTTTATGCTCAACCCATGTTCAGTTTCAATGCCAATAAAATTTAGGAAGACTTCACTGTGACTTGATCTTTCTTTTGTGGTAGCCAGAAGATACTTCACTGTAATTTGCACTCTATAGACCACTTTCTGATGGTCTCATTTCATCCACACTTCAGTCCTATGGGGAGTGGATATGACTTCATTTTATAAAAGAGGGAATGGACTTGAAAAAGTAGAATAACTGCCAGAGGGTACAGGAACTGTTTGATTTAATGGCTTATGCCCTTCCCTTAGCTCCAGGCTGACTTTTCCAGTATAGGTGAGTCCTGCATTGACTGTGTGAGGCTCCTGGACTTGCTTGGCATTGGGACTTCAGAGTTACTTGTGATGGGTGGTTTGTATTTCTGGACTCTTCTTGGGTACACATGCTCTCCAGCTTGTCTACCTCCTTATACCTCACTTAATGCAGTGCCAAGGACAGAGAAATTACTTTAATCCCTGTTGTAAAAGTTGGTGGGGAGTGGAGTGTGAAGTGAAGATGGAGAGTATGTATGTGTTATGTACAAAAGCTGTTGAGCAGTAACTTACAGTTTATAAAGCATGTCAGATTTGCAGCCATGATACAGTTATCCCAATTTTGTAGATGTGGAAACAGACCCAGACCCAGATAAACCTTCCAGGCTGTCTTGAACCTGGAACACTGTCTGACTTACCAGTTCTATTTTGGTGAGCCAATACTTGTAAGGAAAAGTAAGTGATACAGTCTGTGAGCAACTAAACAAATGAACAAACACAACAGAATACACTTGGTTGTCATAAGGGAAGGAGGTTGGGGGATGGCCTAAATATGAAAGGGTTAAAGAGGTACCAACTTCCAATTACAAAGTAATAATGGGGATGAAAGTGTAGCAGATAAAGTAATAGTCAATGATGTAATATCTTTGTGTGATGATAGATGGTAACTACACTTAATGTGATGAACTTTTAGTAATGTATATAATTGTAGAATTACTATGTTGTACACCTGAAACCATTATTATATTGTCTCTCAAATATACTAAAATAAAAACAGAAACAAATCCTTACTGCTGTAACCCTTTGAGGCGGTGGCTCCCAAACTTTACTGCATATTAGAATCTTAGATTCCAAAGCCCAGACCACATCCTCAGATCATATTTTAATTTAATAGTGGGACATAGGCTTCAGTGTGTGTGACGATTCCAATGTGTAAATTTTGGAGCCTCTGTTCTGAAGATATATAATGAATTTGTCCAATGTTACAGAAATTGAAAGTAGTAGAACCAGGACATCAGCACAGGCCATCTACTAAATGAGCCTGTGCTCTGAACCACTACTCTGTACCTTCTTCTTACTATTCTCACCAGGGTCCAGGGGAGAACAGACCTGTCCTTGAAAGAGAAGATACTTGTACAGCTTCCATTCTAAAGTAGCAAATAGAATTCTAGGGCCCTAAAACATCAGTGTACAAGGGGTAACCTTAGAAGTTTCTGTTAATGATCATCACAAATGTTGTCTTGGGAATTGAAGGAACTTGGGTCCCCTGCACTTCCAGCCAGGGGCTGTCTGCTTTTGTATGCTTTGTATGTTGGGCTATGCATATTTGTTTTAAAAAGGGAAGACAGGTGGACTAATTCTTCCAGGAAGATGGATGTGGTATGCAGGATAATGGCTATCCCCAAAATGTCAAATGTTCTAATCCACGGAGCCAATAAATATATTAACCTTACATGGCAAAAGGGACTTGGGGTTGTGATTAAGTTAAGGATTTTAAGAGAGGAAGATGATGCTGGATTATCCAGGTAGACCCACTGTAATCACAAGGGTGTTAAAAAGATCAAAGAAGGTCAGAGTCAGCTGCTGGCTTTGAAGATGGAAGAAGGGGCCACACAAGCTGAGGAATGCAAGCAGCCCTACAACCTGGGAGGACAAGAAATTGGATTCTCCTCTAGGACCTCTACACGGAATGTAGCTGTACTGACACTTTGGTTTTAAGCCCAATGAAACCCATTTTGTACTTATAACTTCTAGAACTGTGAGGTAGTAAGTTTGTCTTGCTTTAAGCCAGTATAAGTATAAATGATAAGCCATTTATCAAAATTCTCCATTTTTGAAATGACAGTGTTATAGAAATGGAGAACAGAACAGGTTGTCAGCAATTATGGAAGCATAGGTGGAGTTGGGTAGGAAGCAACATGAGACAAAGGTGTGGTGGTAAGAGAGCAACATGAGGGATTCTTGCAGTGATACTCACTTTTTTGTTTATTTTTTAATTGAAGTGTAGTTGACATATAATATATTGGTTTCAAGTATACAACATAGTGATTTAACAGTTACATTATTAAGTCCTCATCCCCACTAGTGTAGTTACTATTTGTCAACACAGAATGATGTCACAGAACTATTGACTATATTCTCTATGTTGTACTTTGATCCCCATGACTAATTTATATTATGATTGAGATTTTGTGCCTCTTGATCCCCTTCACCTTTTCACCCACTTAACCAACCCCTGCTGCATGGTAACCACCACATCTCAGTGTCTGAGTCTACTGCTCTTAGAAAGACAAATACCATATGATTTCACTTAAACGTAGAATCTAAAAACAAAGTGACAATCTATTTTGACGGTATAAATGTTAGTATCTTGTTTGTGATACTGTACTGCAGTTCACAAGAGGTTACCATTGGAGAAAATTGAGTTAAGTGTACATGAGATCTCTATTATTATTTTTCTATTTATTAATGTATTGATATATACTCATGAAGGTTTCACATGAAAAAACAATGTGGTTACTACATTTACCCATATTATCAAGCCCCCCCATACCCCATTGCAGTCACTGTCCATCAGTGTAGTAAGATGCCACAGATTCACTATTTGCCTTCTCTGTGCTGCACTGTCTTCCCCATGACCCCTCACACCATGTGTACTAAACATAATACTTCTCAATTCCCTTCTCTCTCCCTCCCCTCTGGCCCTCCCACACCCCTCCCCTTTGATAACCACTAGTTCATTCGTGGAGTCTCTGAGTCTGCAGCCATTTTGTTCCTTCAGTTTTGCTTCATTGTTATACTCCACAAATGAGGGAAATCATTTGGCACTTGTCTTTCTCTGCCTGGCTTGTTTCACTGAGCATAATATCCTCCAGCTCCATCCATGTTGTTGCAAATAGTAGGATTTGTTTCTTTCTTATGGCTGAATGGTATTCCATTGTGTATATGTACCACATCTTCTCTTTCCATTCATCTACTGATGGACACAGGTTGCCTCTATATCTTGGCTATTGTAAATAGACCTGTGATAAACATAGGGTTATATATGTCTTTTTGAATCTGAGAACTTGTATTCTTTGGGTAAATTCCAAGGAGTGGGATTCCCAGGTCAAATGGTATTTTTATTTTTAGTTTTTTGAGGAACATCCATATTGCTTTCCACAATGGTTGAACTAGCTTACAGTCCCACCAGCAGTGTAGGAGGGTTCCCCTTTCTCCACATCTTCGCCAGCATTTGTTATTCTTAGTCTTTTAGATGCTGGCCATCCTTACTGGTGTGAAGTGATATCTCATGGTGGTTTTAATTTGCATTTCCCTGATGATTAGTGATGTGGAGCATCTTTTCATGTGTCTGTTGGCCATCTGAATTTCTTCTTTGGAGGACTGTCTCTTCATGTCCTCTGCCCATTTGTTAATCGTGTTATTTGCTTTTTGGGTGTTGAGGTGTATTTAGTTCTTTATGTATTTTGGATGTTAACCCCTTATCAGATATGTCATTTACAGGTATATTCTCCCATACTGTAGTATGCCTTTTTGTTCTGTTGATGGTGTCCTTTGCCATACAGAGGAATTTTAGTTTGACGTAGTCCCATGTATTCATTTTTGCTTTTGTTTTCCTTGCTCGAGGAGATGTGTTCAGGAAGAAGTCGCTTATGTTTATATTCAGGAGATTTTTGCCTATGTTGTCTTCTAAGAGTTTTACAGTTTCATGACTTACATTCAGGTCTTTGATCCATTTCGAGTTTACTTTTGTGTATGGGGTTAAACAATAATCCAGTTTCATTCTCTTGCATGTAGCTGTCCAGTTTTGCCAACACCAGCTTTTGAAGAGGCTGTCATTTCCCCATTGTATGTCCATGGCTCCTTTATCATATATTAATTTACAATTTTGGTTGGGCTTATATCTAGGCTCTGTAGTCTGTTCCATTAGTCTATGGATCTGTTCTTGTGCCAGTACCAAATTGTTTTGATTACTGTGGCTTTGTAGTAGAGCTTGAAGTTGGGGAGCATAATCCCCCAGCTTTATTCTTCCTTCTTGTGATTGCTTTGGCTACTCAGGGTCTTTTGTGGTTCCATATGAATTTTAGTGTGATTTGCTCTACTTCAAAGTATAAGTCTTTCACTTCCTTGGTTAGGTTTATTCCTAGGTATTTTATTCTTGTTGATGCAATTGGAAATTGAATTGTTTTTCTGCTTTCTCTTGCTATTTCATCATTAGTGTATAGGAATAGAAGATTCCTGTGTATTAATTTTGTATCCTGCAACTTTGCTGAATTCTGATATTAGATCAGGTAGTTTTAGAGAGGATTCTTTAGGGTTTTTTGTACAATACCATGTCATCTGCAAAGAGTGACAGTATAACTTTTCCTTACCAATCTGAATGCCCTTTATTTCTTTGTGTTGTCTAACTGCAGTGGCAAGGACCTCCAGTACTATGTTGAATAAAATTGGAGAGAGTGGGCATCCTTGTCTTGTTCCTGATTTTAAAGGAAAGCCTTTCAGCTTCTCGCTGTTAAGTATGATGTTGGCTTTGGGTTTGTCATTATATGGCCTTTATTATTTTGAGGTACTTGCCTCTATACCCATTTTGTTGGGAGTTTGTATCATGAATGGATGTTGAATTTTGTCAAATGCTTTTTTGGCATCTGTGGAGACAGCTGTATGGGTTTTGTCCTTTTTGTTGATATGGTGGATGATGATGATGGATTTTCTAATATTTTATTTATTTCTGTTCTAATCTTTATTAGGTCCTTCCTTCTACTGACTTTGGGCCTCATTTGTTCTTCTTTTTCTAGTTACATTAATTTGGGTTTAGACTGTTCATATGGTATTGTTCTTCTTTCCTGACGTAGGCCTGTATTGCAATATACTTTCTAATATTGTACTGTCCTTGTATTCCTGGAATAAATCCTACTTGATCATGGTGGATCTTTTTGAAATATTTTTGAATTTGGTTTGCTTATATTTTGTTGAGCATTTTTGCATCTATGTTAATCAGTGATATTCGTCTGTAATTTTATTTTTTTGTGATGTTTTTGCCTGGTTTTGGTATTATAGTGATGCTGTCCTCATAGAATGAGTTTGAAAGTATTCTTGCTTCTTCTACTTTTTGGAAAACTATAAGGAGGATGGGTATTAGGTCTTCACTAAATGTTTGATAAAATTCAGTGGTGAAGCCATCTGGTCCAGGAGGTTTGTTCTTAGGTAGATTTTTGATTACCATTCAATTTAATTTCTGGTAGATTGTTCAGATTTTCTGTTTCTTTCTGGGTCAGCCTTGCAAAGTATTATTTTTCTAGAAAGTTGTCCATTTCTTCTAGGTTATACAGTTAGCACATAATTTTTCATAGTATTCTCTAATAATTCTTGGTATTTCTGTGGTGTCTGTAGTGATTTTTCCTTTCTCATTTATGATTCTGTTTATATGGGTAGGCTCTCTTTTTTCCTTGATAATTATGGTTAGGGGTTCATCTATTTTGTTTATTTTATCGAAGAACCCACTCTTGCTTTCAGTGATTCTTTCTATTGTTTTTATTTATTTCTGCTCTAATCTTTATTATGTCCTTCCTTCTATTGACTTTGGGCCTCATTTGTTCTTCTTTTTCTAGTTACGTTAATTTTGAGTTTAGACTGTTTATATTGTATTGTTCTTCTTTCCTGAGGTAGGCCTGTATTGCAATATACTTTCCTCTTAGAATGGCCTTCACTGCGTCCCACAGATTTTTGTGGTGTTGAATTATTGTTGTCATTTGTCTCCATATATTGCTTGATCTCTGCTTTTATTTGGTCATTGATCCATTGGTGATTTAGGAGCATGTTGTTAAGCCTCAATGTGTTTGTGGGATTTTTCATTTTCTTTGTACAATTTATTTCTAGTTTCATACCTTTGTGGTCTGAGAAACTGGTTGGTACAATTTCAGTCTTTTTGAATTTACTGAGGCTCTTTTTGTGGCCTAGTATGTGATCTATTCCTCAAAATATTCTATGTGCACTTGAGAAGAATGTGTATTCTGCTGCTTTTGTTTGTAGAGTTCTGTATATGTCTGTTAGGTCCATCTGTTCTAATGTGTTGTTTAATGCCTCTGTGTCCTTACTTATTTTCTGTCTGGTTGATCTTTCCTTTGGAGTGAGTGGAGTGTTGAAGTCTCCTAGAATGAATGCATTGTATTCTATTTCTCCTTTTAATTCTGTTAGTATTTGTTTCACACATGTATGTGCTCTTGTGTTGGGTGCATAGATATTTATAATAGTCATATCTTCTTGTTGGATTGACTCCTTTATCATTATGTAATGCCCTTCTTTGTCTGTTGTAACTTTGTTTTGAAATCCATTTCGTCTGATACAAGTACTGCAATTTCTGCTTTTTTCTCACTGTTAGTTGCATGAAATATCTTTTTCCATCCCTTCACTTTTAGTCTGTATATATCTTTGGGTTTAAAGTGAGTCTCTTGTAGGCAGCATATAGATGGGTCTTGCTTTTTTATCCATTCAGTGACTCTTTTTCTTTTGATTGGTGTATTCAGACAATTTACATTTAGGGTGTTTATTGATAGGTATGTACGTATTGCCATTGCAGGCTTTAGATGTGTTTTTACCAAAGGTTCAAGGGTAACTTCCTTACTATCTAAGAGTCTAACTTAACTCACTTAGTATGCTATTACAAACACAATCTTAGGGTTCTTTTTTTCTCCTCCCTTTTCTTCCTCCTGCATTCTTTATATATTAGGTATCATATTCTGTACTCTTTGTCTATCCCTTGACTGACTTTGGGTAGTTGATTTAATTTTGCATTTGCTTAGTAATTAACTGTTCTACTTTCTTTACTGTGGTTTTATTACTTCTGGTGACAGCTTTTAAAACTTAGGAACACTTCCATCTATAGCAGTCCCTCCAAAATACACAGTATAGACTGTAGGAGGTAAATTCTCTAAGCTTTTACTTATCTGGAAATTGTTTAATCCCTTCTAATTTAAATGATAATCTTGCTGGATAATATGTTCTTGGTTTGAGGCCCTTCTGCTTCATTGCATTAAATGTATCATGCCCCTCCTTTCCAGCCTGTAAGGTTTCTGCTGAGAAGTCTGATGATGGCTTGATGGGTTTTCATTTGTATGTGTTCTTTTTCTCTCTGGCTGCTTTTAATAGTCTGTCCTTACCCTTGATCTTTGCCATTTTAATTATTATATGTCTTGGTGTTGTCTTCCTTGGGTCCCTTATGTTGGGAGATCTGTGCACCTCCATGGCCTGAGAGACTACCTCCTTCCCCAGATTGGGGAAGTTTTCAGTAATTAACCTCCTCAAAGACACTTTGAATCCCTTTTTCTCTTCTTGTTCTGGTACCCCTATTATATGAATATTGTCCATTTGTATTGGTCACACAGTTCTCTCAATATTCTTTCATTCTTAGAGTTCCTTTTTTCTCTGTGTGCCTCAGCTTCTTTGTGTTCCTCTTCTCTAATTTCTATTTCTTTTATCATCTTCTCCACCATATATAATCTGCTTTTAAAGCATTCCATTGTATGTTTTATTTCTGATACTGTGTTCTGTAATAATTGGATCTCTGACTGGAATTCATTCCTGAGTTCTTGCATATTTTTCTGCACTGCCATGAGTGTGTTTATAATTTTTATTTTGAAATCTATTTCTGGAAGATTCCTGAGGTCTTTTTCATTTGACTCTTTCTCAGGTATATGTATGATTTTGCTTTGAACCAGGTTACTTTGACATTTCATATTAGTTTGTGGCCCCCTCTAGTGCCCAGAAGCTCTCCTTTCTGGAGCTTCCCAGCCTATTTTGGAACTATTTTGGGGATCACAGGGGACCAGTGTTGGTGCCTGGGGGGAGGAAAGAGCTGTTTCCTGATATGCCTGTCTCCACTGCCAGAACCAGTGGGCTGAGCACACAGGTATAAGCCTCTATGCTTTGTGTTGGTACCTGCTGTAGGCAGGGCTCCCCTATGGCTGGCCTAATACCAGGGCAGGTTTATCCAATTTGTGAGCCAGATGCAGACTGGCCAGGAGGAAGGTGCAGCAGTCTTGTATCACAGAAGGGGGTATTGGAGCTGTGTAGCCAGCCAGGGTTCTGGAGTGCTTAAAAATTGTGAAAGCTCCCAACCTGCTGGGCAGAGTGCACCTGGACAATTTTGTCTACCTGTCCTTTCTCCTGAGCAGTGAGCTCTGTGCAGTCCTTGCCCCTTTAGCAGCCCTCTTGCTGTTAGGAAGTCTCTCAGAATGCCTGCCTTTCTTTTTTCCCAGAGCAGCTGGATATGGTTCCCCATTTTCCACAAGCAGCTGGAGTCTCAGTTTATCTAGTTGTTCTGCCTGTCTTAGCTTTCCAACCACCTGAATCACCAGAGCACCCTGCAGCGTAGGTTTGTGGTCCCAGAGCAAATCTCCATCACTAGGTGTTCAGCATTCCCAGGCCTCCCCTCCCTCCCTGCTCTGTTTTTCTTCCTCCGGCCAGTGAGCTGGGGTGGGTGAACAGTTTGGGTCCCACCAGGCCTTGGCTTTGGTACATTATCCTGTTTTGTGAGGTCTATTCTTTTATTCATGTGCATGCAGTCTGGCACAGCCCTCTTTTCTGTTGCTCTTTCAGGATTAGTTGTATTAATTATATTTTATTATTATATGTGGTTTTAGGAGGAGGCCTCTGTCTCACCTCACACTGCTTGCTGTCTTTAATCCTCTCTGTATTATTTCTTATAACTGCATGTGAATCTATAATGAGCTCAAAATAAAGAGATTTAATTTAAAAAGGAGGGGGGATGATGGTTCTCCTGAGTATATATCCAAGAGCAGTGAGTGCTTCTTTCCACCAGAAGACAGCAGTACTATTTGCAATAGCTCCAATTTGGAAACAACCCAAATATTAACTAGAGAATGGACAAAACTATAGTATATTCATATAATAGTAAATTGTTCAATGATAGAGATAATGTACTGATTAATGCAATATGAATAAATCTTGGCATTACATTGAACAAAAAAGGGCAGATGTAAAACATTGTACAATTCCATTTGTATGAAGTTCTAGATTGGGCATGGTTGTGGAGAGTTGGGTGGGAAGAATTGACTAGGAAGGGGCATAAGGAAACATTCTGGGGTCATGGAAATATTCTTGTTCTGGATGGTGGTTATGGGGTGTTAACAAAAATTCATTGAGTTCTATGGGAATTAAACTAAAAGAAGGAAAAAAGTTCAGTTCCCTTCCTGCAAAAGTTTTAAAACATCTAGAACAATGATTCTCAAATTTTAGTATGTGTCAGAGTCACTTCATAGGCTTCTTAAAGTGTTCCACCTCCAAAGTCTCTGATTCAGTAGGTCTGAAATGGAGCCTCAGAAATTACCCAGAATGAGTCAAGAGTAGACCAATATTTTCTTTGTACAGGTGGAGTCCTATAGAGAAAAAGGACTTTGTCTAAGGTCACACAAGCACTTGGGCAGATATAGGCCTAGAACTTGCTTCCTGACTTTTCTATGGGCCTTCAAGACCTGAATCAAGCCTTCTCTGCCATCTAGGAGTAGTGCTCCATTGCCTGCTTTCCTGGATCCCATAATTATAATGTCTAATCTATAAGGGACCAGAGAGATTCCTGGATCCAATCCTTTCTCCCTATTTTATAGAATGGGAAACTGAGGCCCAAGAATCAAAGACACTTTTTCAGTCACAGTAGCAGGACTTGGAGTGTCTTCTGCATCTGTCTCAGTCCTGTATTCAGTCTTCCTCTGTAAGGGTGCCTCCTTAACTGTCTCAGTTGCTTTGTTTCCAGTCTTCTTCCTAGACAAAGCTCTCCATCCCACATTAACACGTCTGCACAGGTGATGTTTCTTGTAGCCTTTAATTGAGATTTTAAGGAAACATGCTATGCTACACTACACCTAGGTCCCTTTCTAGAGCTGCAATGGAAGGCTCCAAATCTGTTGCTCTCTGAGAGCATCCATTGCATTCATTAGCTTAGGGAGCATTCATGGCTTTTAACAATTTGACTTGTCTTATTTCTCACTATTCATTACCTGTCTTTTCCCTGCACTTTACTTTCCAGGCAACTTTACTTTATATCTCAGACTTGCTCATGACTACATGCCTTCAAGATAATTAAGGTTTACTAATTACTTTACTGTAAGCCAGACCCTGTTCAGTGTGCTTTACAGTTGTTACCTCATGTTATCTTCACAATGTCTCTGAGGCAAGGGTAGTTCTTACAGATGAGAAAACTATGGCACAGAGAGGAATAGTAACTTGCTATGGATAAAGTGAAGGTTTCTGTGGCCAGGATTCTCACTTGACCCTAGTTGGCTAGCTCACTACACACATTTGGGAAATACATTGTTATTGACTCTATATAAAGAGCTCTGCCTAGTGCTCTGGGCGACATGGTGGCATGGTTGCAAGGCTGCAGGAGACTAGAGCAGAGGCTGCAGTGGTGGCAGTGCCAAGGACAGAGACTGAAACAGCTGTGTGGGTAGAGAGGCCCAGAGGTGGAGACCAGCTTGATGCCTGGAGACTTACTATGAGTGGACAGGATTCTAGTGATAGACTTGCCAATGTGGAAATAAAGTTGTGTATAAACCCTTTCACCCCAAGAACGTTCTACTTTTATTTCTTTGGTCACATTGAATCTATAGTGAACTTGCCCGGGGCTGAAGCCCATTGGCAAGACACTTGCCCAAGGTCACTGAGCTAGGAGAGACAGAGGCAAGATTTGAATGTTTCTGAGAGCCTCAAACTCAGAATGTCTAATAAGCTAATAGTTTCTCTCTATTCTCACCCCACTCTGCTCATTCTCTTATTCCCCTCTCTCACTTAATGGCACCACTATCTACTCATTTCACCCAAATAAGAATCTGGATATCTTTCCTTGATAATTCCTTCTCCCCTCACCCTGTCTCTGTTCTCCATCATCCTGCCTTCTTTTTAGATTCCTACATAGCTGTTTAATGCCACATATACTTTACTCCTCCTCTGTTGCTGGGACCATTCCCATGGCCTCTTCACTAGATCTTCTCTGGTCTGTCTTTCTGCCTTGATGCCAGTCACCTGCGAGAAACTCCTGTCCCCTTCTCATCATGTTTTCTCAGCTTCTGCCAGTTTGGCCCTGGTCCTTATTTCTGTTCCTTTAATATCACAAGCTCCTTACAGAATCAAGGCCTTTAACTGTAGTCTTGCCAATGGGACTCAGCTGAGGGCAACTCCACTATGGATTCAGTGAGACCAAGGAATGATATTGGAATGTTATTCGGGTGAAACAGTTTATCACCCAGCTTGCTCTCCCAGCAATAGGTCGAGTACTAGAATTGTGTTTACATTTAACAGTCTTCAGGTATGTAATCCTCTGTCTCCTCCTCCAGGCCTCTCTGACCCCACAGCCATATCACTCTCTGTCCTTAGTGCTGCCACCACTTGAGTCTTTGTGCTCCTACAGGCATGCAGCCGTGCCACCGTGTTGTACCCAGAGCACTGAGCAGAGCTCTTTATATAGAGTCAATAACTACATATTGCCCACACATGTGTTGTGAGCAAGCCAAACAAGGCCAGGTAAGAATCCTGGTCATAGGAACCTTCACTTTCTCCACAACTGTCCTACTGTCTGGAATGCAATGCCCAGAGAACTTACCATGGCTGGCTCCTCATCATTTCAGGTCCCAACTCTGGCCTTCCCTTACTCCCCTATCTAATGTAGTCCCCACATCCCAACATTCACATACATACTGTCTTGCCAATGGTTTCATCCCTGAACAAGGTCACTATGGATTCAATGTGGCTAAAGAAATGACAGTAGAAAGTTCTCGGGGCAAAGGGGTTTATTACCCAGCTTGTTCTGCCAGTGGTAGGTCAAGCACTAGCATCTCTGCCTTTGTGCAAAGCACTGGGCTGAGCTCTCTATATAATGCAACAATACCTTATTGCCAATGGGGGTGGAAGCAGTAGCCTAGCAACATGCCAGTTACATCATCAAGTGGTTTAGGTTCAGGTGAGAATCCTGGCCACAAGAACCCCCACTTTCCCCACACTCCACCCCTCCAGGATTCTTGCTTAACAGTCTACATGCTCTCAATCTTCTGTAATGGTCCCTGCATGAGAAAGCTGTAGCACTGTAACCAGACTCCACAACAGCAACAGAGAATAATAACAACTTAGATATAGTAACAAAAATTAAGATACAACCAGGTTTTCATACAGGTAAGAAAAATTATAATAATTCTCAATCCAGAGGAG
The DNA here is from genome assembly GCF_040802235.1 of Manis javanica. Classification (NCBI taxonomy): domain Eukaryota; kingdom Metazoa; phylum Chordata; class Mammalia; order Pholidota; family Manidae; genus Manis; species Manis javanica. Next base: position 53,106,526 of record NC_133174.1, read on the forward strand.
GTTCACAATCCATAAAGATCTTAGGGGTGATAAGATACATGTTTTAATGACACCAACATAGGCAAATCTTGTCCATCAGGTAGGATGCATGCAAGAGAGTGGTCCTATGATAGGACTGTAACAAGAAGGGGGCCCTTTCCAGGTCTAGTATACCACACTTTTACTCCTCTCCCTGTGGGCGTTACTGAAGGGTCTATATATAGTGCTACTGGAGGTATATGCACTGGCCATAATGATAAAACAAAACTTCCGGTAAGATGCTCCTACCTTCTGCCATTTGGGATATACTACTGTGACCTTTGGGGGCCACTCTGTTGTTATTCCAGGAATACACAGGAGGCCAGCTTCCAGGCTTTGCCCTCAAGATGCCAGGAGAGCCAGCCATCATTGGTCCATGTGTTGAAAGGTCCAAAGCCACATCCACAATGGAGTATCCAGGGTTTAGTGTAGTTGGTGCTGGCAGTAAGATATTATGCTGGTGACCTAACCTCGGCTTCAGTGATTCTTCTGTGGTTTGTATTTGCAGTTGTATAGGGGAGGCAGAAATATGTGTTAACATGTCTATGGGGCTCAGGGCTCCCTTTTTGGGTCTCTTCATTGAAACACCATAGCACAGTCCATAAGCAGACTGACCATCTCTGCAAACTATTGGTATCTGATTTTAGTCTGGATTTTAACAAGCCATTGTGCCTCTCTAGCACACCTGCTGTGGTAGGATTGTATGGAACATGAAACTTCACTTTGATTCCCAACTGTTGCACCCCTTCTTGCATTGCCTGTCAAGTAAAATGGGTGCCATGATCACACTCAATTACCTGTGGTCAGCTATAGGTGGCAAAGAGACACTCCAGGCCTCTTTTGGTTGTCTGATGATATGCACAACATGTAGGAAAAGCAACCAGAATTCCAGTAGCTGTGTCTACACAAGTCATAGCATACCAATATCCTTCTGACCCAATATAGTTTATCTTCTACCTGATGAGGTGTATTGGCCCCTTAGATATTGTCCTATGTTGCTGTGGAACTTGGTGTAAGTCCATTTTAGAGCATACAATACACTTCTGATGGACTCTACTAACTTCATCAAAGGTCAAAGGCAAGCCCCACTGAGGGGCTACAGCCCACATTGTCTTTTGCCCCACATGCAGCAAACACTGATGCAACTTAACCATTGGGCTACATCAGAGGCAGGCTTTCCTTCTAGCAAACGTATCTTGGCTAATTTGCCTGCTTCATCATTTCCTGGGGATGCCAGTGGCAAATGACCTGTCACATGATATACTGTAACTCTCTTAGTCTGACCAGAGGCCCATAGGTCTTGCCACAATTCTTGCCCCCAAAGGGGTTGGTGACCAGTCAGCCAGTTGGCATGGTAACATGTTGGTAGCCAATGATAGACAGACCAGCTGACAGTGCAGACAACTATAGCAGAGGGCTCCTGGCTGATCACAAGCCACACAGCCCTCAACTCTGACCATTGGCTCCTCTTCCCCTCACTATCTTCCATCCATATTGTCACAGTCTTAGGATGGAAAGCTATGGCCCTCCATTTTGGGGGATGCTCACAGCTGGAGCTGTCTGTGTACCATGCATCTTTGGGTATAGGGGCTCTTCCCTCCCAATAAGGACTCTCTATGACTAATGGTGCAAAATAAATTCTTCCTGATTTTCACTAGTATATGTCACTGGCCCCAGTAAGCATTGGAGTTCTTCACTCAAGGGGCTACTAGAGAGGACACTACACTGCTGTAGGTAAGCACCCCACTTGGCTACTGTGGGTGTTTATGCCACACCACTCCTTGGCTTTTGGGTCTAGTCTTGTACACACCCCAAGATGGGATAGGTGGTTATTGCCTTTACTGGGGCCATTCCAGTGACGGGTTCTGCAGCCAGCAAGGTGTGATACATGGCAGCCAGTTGTTTTTCTATGAAAGTGTATCGTACCTCTGACCCTTTCCAGAGTTGTGACCAGAATCTAATGGGTTGGCGATTTCATTCAAGCCACTGCCAGGGACCCCAGACATAACGATATTCAGTCACATGAATGTCCAGCTCACAGGGCTTTGATGGGTCTATCACACTCAAGGACTGCATGGCCTTGACTGCCCATTTTGCTTTAGTAAAGGCAGATGCACATGTCTCATCCCAGTCCCACCTGATACCCTTTCATACCAACTTGTATAAGGGCTTCAGAATTTGTGCCAAGTGATGGATAAACACTGTCCAGTAGCCTAGAAGACCCAAAAGCTGTTGTAACAGTGCTACAGTTGTAGGGGTAGGAAGGGCCTGGACTTTATCTGTGACTGTTTCTGGTATAACTTTGGTCCTACCTGACTAGATGACCCCCAAGAATTTGACTGACAAACCAGGTCCCTGAAACTTGGTACTGTTCACAGCCCATCCTTTCTCCTGTAGATGTTGCAGCAGTCTAGGTGCTACACTTTCTAGATCTGAAAGAGAATCAGACATGAGCATGACATCAACAATACAGTGGTACAGCCATATCATTGGCAGTTTCTCCTATGTAGGCAAGTCTTGGGCTACAAGTCCATGACAGATGGTGGGGCTGTGGATGAATCCCTCTGAAAGGAAGATGAAAGTCCATTGCTGTCCTTCCCATGTGAAGGCAAACTATTCCTCATTTTCCTGCTCAATGTCAATGGAAAAGAAGGCATTAGCAAGATCTACCACATAATGGTGTGTTCCTAGTTCATAGCTGAGGTTATCTATCAGGTCTGCAATAGAGGGTACAGCAGCCTGCATAGGGGCATGACATTATTCAATTCTCATAACCCACAGTAATATGCCAGGAGCCATCTGGCTTTTTTTTACTGGCTGCACTTGGGAATTGAAAGGAATCTGGGTGGGCTTTATAATACCAACTTTTTCCAGCTCCTGGAGGGTTTCTCCAATTTTTTTATGTCCTCCAGGTAGTTTGTATTGCTTCATATTAGTCACCCACAGACGCACAGTTAAAACTCTGGGTGAGTGCCTGGCATGTCCCCTCAGAACTGCCTTCACCATATGTACTCTCAGTCTAAACTCACCTGCAATGGTCTGCAACCATAGACCCTGCAATATATCAATCCCCAATACATACTCAGGTATCGGAGAGATATACACAGTATACTCTTGGGGATAGACGCCCTTTACCCAAAGGGATTTGGGCTTTTTTCTCTCTGTTAGCCTTACCCCCATATCCATCTATGATAGTGGGGGTCCCTGGAAACCACTCAGGGTTACTATAAATCAGTGAACATTCAGCACCTGTATTCACCAGACGAAGGACACATCATATGTTCACTGGGGACCAGTGGATATCTATTTCAACATGTGGCCTCTGGTACCCCCTGGTCCCTCAGTGCAGGTACCTCGACCTTCCCCTCAGTCAATCCACATTCCCCAATCACCTTCCTTTATGGACTCAGGTGAGGTTGGCTTACTCTCCAGTAGGAAGTCTTGCAAACACGCAGGCTGGACTTGCAGCTCTGTTTCTGATCTCTGCCTCTTTGGTCTTAAGGCTTGAACTGCTGCTCTGGTTTCAGTTGTTGCCATAGCTCCAGTAAGATCCTATTTGACTCCCCACTTAATTTCTTTCCATCTGCTCCTGCCCATATAAAATTAACCCTCATCTGGGTCCCTGTAACCTTCATGGGGCCCATTAAATTCTTCTTGTGAGTAGCAGACCTTATTTCTGTCCACGTTCTCATTGCTTCTTCCTCTCGTAAGTCTCCTACTGTATGTGTCACCTTGCTTATGGGCTGCCCTAAGTGAGGGAAAAGAATGGCCACTAAAGACCCAAAGACGGATGTGGGAGGCATTTGAAGCACAATATTTCTCATCCCTGTAGTGAAAGGGTCCTCATCTGGGCCATGATTCTCTGTACTATAGATGGCATTTCTTATGCCTAGCTCCCGTAATACCTGTTGGAGCTCAGCATACGTCTGCCATCTAGCAGGGCAGGATGGTAGATCACCCTGACTGGGCCACACAGCAGGAAGTGCAGCCATAAGCCAATAGAGGTGGGAGAGACTACCTGGGGTCTGATGTGCATTTTGTAATCGCTGCCTCAAGGTGGGCTGCACTGTTAGGGAAGACAGCTTTCCCATCTTTGAACCTGACAGAACAATTCCATCCACCCCTAAGACCCAAAGATGCAGGAGCCAAGCTGATATTGACTCCGGGGCTTCTGCCTAAACTGGGAGCCCAAATCCACCAGTTCAGCCCGAGTATAGGGGCAGAGCATAGAGTGCTCCATTATCTGGGGAGGGGTTGCACCTCTCCTAGGGGAACCCTCGGCTACTGTGTCTTTATTTTTTTTTACAACCAATGGTCATGCTTTCAATAGAGGAGAGATCAGTGCCTCCAGCACCACCCCTTCATCCTTCCCAAGCTCCTCCATTTCTGGTGCTGATGGCACCTTTCTCTCCCATCCCCCAAGGGCCTCCTCTGCTACAACCTTTACTTTTTCTACCATGCCTCACAGCAATGCTAGCTCAGTCTTCAGCAGCTCTCTTACCTTCACCTCAATGCTTTGCAGCTGTCGTTCTCATGCCACCACTTCCTGTGATTCTCTTAGGAGTGTGTCCTTTTTCTCTATGGCCTTTTCCTTCTTCAGAGCACCTGGCAGCACTGCTGCCTCATTCTGTAAGATATCTTTTACCTCCTTCACTGGACCTCACAGCTCACATTTTCAAACTGCCTCTTATTGTGGTTTCTGCAGAGGTCCATCCTTTTCCTTCATGGACTTTACCTCTTAAATGCCAGTGTCCTTGTGCTGCCTCCTCTCATATCAATGCCATTTCTTTCTTCAATGAATCCACAGCAGTTCACAGCTTGCATTCTTGTGTCACCATTTCTTGTGTCTTTTTCAGAAGTGTGTGCCTCTCATCTGTAGACTTTTTTAATACTATGAGAAGCAGCCAACCCACAGTCCCTGATGTCTCACAATCACTCTGCTTCTCAAAAGACCTTTTTACTATACCATGGGCTATACCTACTGCCACAGGTGTCAACTCCACTTGCCTCCAGTCCTGGAGTGGGGCCCAGCCCTCTAGGAGGCAAGTCACCTCAGACCACATACCCACTGGGGACAATCCACTGTCTTCCCATTCATAGGGGAAGCCCACTGAAGCACCTCTCCCATAAGGGCAGCCTGTTGTTTTCCTTGGTCAACAGTGAATACTCCCAAGTATGCCAATTTTCTTGCCAATGGGTTTCAGCCCTGAGCAAGATCACTATGGATTCAATGTGGCCAAATAAATGACAGTAGAACATTCGTGGGGTGAAAGGGTTTATTACCCGGCTTGTTTTGCCAGTGGTAGGTCAAGCACTAGTGTCTCTACCTCCATGTAGAGCACTGGGCTGAGCTCTCTCTATACATAGTGCAATAATAGCTTATTGCCTATGGGGGTGGAAACAGTAGCCTAGCAACAGGCCAGTTACATCATCAAGTGGTTTAGGTTCAGTGAGGATCCTGGCCATAGGAACCCCAACTTTCCCCACACATGCCTATAATAACAAATGCTTATGTCTTACAATGTACCAGATACTGTTTAAAGCCCTTTATATATACATTAATCATGCTCACAATGTTTCTATGAAGTAAATGCTGTTATTATCCCATATTATAGATAAGGATGGAATCTAAGGTACAGAGAAGGTAAACAACCTTCCTAAAGTTGCATAGCTAATAGGAGTCAAGCCATGATTTGACCCCATACTCTCATTATCCTATTTTATTTTTTTCATAACATTTCTTACTATCTGAAATGGCCTAATCTGTTTCTTGATGTTTAGTTTATTACCTGTATTGTCCAAATAGAATATAAGGATCACAAAGGCAGAAAGTATTCTTCACAGCTCTGCTTTCAAATATTGCTGGCATATAATAAGGTTCTCAATGTTTGTTGAATGAGTGAATGTCTTTTTCTGTGAATGTGTCACTTTCTCTACTTGGGATGATATTCCCTTTTCATTCTGAATTCTCTAGGAGTGCAAAAAGTTTTCCTTGACTCTTCTAGGGTTCCTGGTTGGTTTTGAAAAATTAAACTGACAGATTAACAGGATAAAAGCATACCAACTTTACTAAATTTTTACAAGTACATGGAACCCTTCATAAGAGCATGACGATGTGAGGAAAATGGAAGTTCCTATGGCTAGGATCCTCACCTGACCCTAAACTACTTGATGAGGTAATTGGCCTACTGCTAGGCTACTGCTTACACACTGCAGGCAATAAGCTATTATTGACTGAGTCATTGTATAAGAGCTCTGCTGAGTGCTCTGGATGGAGGCAAAGATGAAGGAGGATTATGGACCTGTTGGATGCGGATGTGATTCTAGTGCTCGACCTATCACCAGGAGAATAAAGCTGTGTATAAACCCATTTACCCCAAGAATGTTCCATTGTCATTTGTCAGTCTCACTGAATATATAGTGAACTTGTCCAGGGCTGAAACTCTCAGGTAAAAACTGATATAGCCAGCAGGATTCATTGCTGATTGAAAAATAGAACAGGCTGCACTCATGGGAGGGATACTTCAGGCTGCCCTTATGAATGGGGAGACAGTTGAGTGTCTCCTTATGCCCTGTGGATAAAATGAGAATTCCTGTGGCCAGGATTCTCACCTGGCCCGGGTTGACTAGCTCACTGCACACTTGTGGGCAATACATGGCTGTTGACTATATAAAGAGCTCTGCCCAGTGCTCTGGGCATGCCATGGTGGCAGGGCTGCAAGGCTGCAGGAGAGCAGAGCAGAGGCTGGAGTGGTGGCAGCACCGAGGACAGAGGCCCAGAGGATGGCTGTGTGGGATGACTGTACAGACAGGTCCAGAGGATGGCTGTGTAGGACAACTGTACAGAGAGGCCCAGAGGATGGCTGTGTGAGACAATTGTGCAGAGAGGTCCAGAGGACGTCTGTATGGGATGACTGTGCAGAGAGGCCCAGAGGTTGGCTGTGCAGACAGAGAAGCCCAGAGGCAGAGACTGGCTTGCTGCATGCAGACTTGCTCTGAGTGAATGGGATTTTAGTGACTGACATGCCACCTGGAAATAAAGTTGGGTATAACCCTTTCACCCCAAGAACGTTTTGCGGTCATTTTCTTAGGCCACACTGAATCCATAGTGAACTTGCCTGGGGATGAAACCCATTGGCAAGGCAATTTGTGAAAGTTGGCATTGTTCATTCTTGACCAAGGAAAAAGACAGGCTGCCCTTATGGGAGGGGTGCTTCAGGGGGCTGCCCCTGTGAATGGGGAGACAGTGGATCATCCCCCAATGGGTATGTGGTCTGAGGTGGCTTGCCTCCTAGAGGACTGGGGCCCACCCCAGGACTGGAGGCAAGTGGAGGTGACACCTGAGGCAGTAGGGTTGGCCCTTGGTATAGTAAGCAGATCTTTTGAGAAGCAGAGTGCCCGTGAGGCAGCGGGGACTGTGGGTTGGCTGCTTCTCACAGTATTAAAAAAGTCTACAGAGGAGACCCAAGAAATGGTGGCACAAGAACGTGAGCTGAAAACCTGTGTGGATTCCCTGAGGAAGGAGATGGCATTGATGCAGGAGGAGGCAGCAGGAGAGCGCTGGCAGCAAGGTGCCATTAGAGATGAGATGGCAGCACTGCCAGGTGTTCTGAAGGAGGAAGAGGCCATAGAGGAAAAAGACGAGCTCCTGAGGGAAGCACAGGCAGAGGTGGCACGAGAACATCAGCTGCAAAGCATTGAGCTGAAGGTAAGAGACCTTCTGAAGACTGAGGTAGCATTGCTGCAAGGCACCATAGAAAACATAAAGGTTGTAGCAGAGGAGGCACTTGGGGGATGGGAGAGAAAGATGCCATCAGCCCCAGAAATGGAGGAGCTGGGGAAGGATGAAGGGGTGGTGCTGGAGGCTCTGGCGCCTACTGTATTGAAAGCACATCCAGTGGTTGTAAAGAAAATAAAAACCCAGCAGCTGAATGTCCCCCAAGGAGAGGAGCAGCCCCCTCCCGATGTCGTGGAGCACTCTATGGTCTGCCCCTATACTCAGGCTGAGCCGGTGGCTGTGGGAATTAGGGGTGGATGGAATTGTTCTGTCGGGATCAGGGATGGGAAAGCTGTCTTCCCTGACAGTGCAGCCTGCCTTGAGGCAGCGATTACAAAATGCGAGGTGACACATACAGTAGCTAAAGCAACGAGAACCCAGAAAGAAATAAGACCTGTTAGAGGAGGAATTTGAGGGTCCCCGTGAGGGTTACCTGGACCCAGATGTGGGTTGATTTGATATGGGCAGGAGCAAATGGAAGGAAATTAGATGGGAAGCCAAGTAGGATCTCTCTGCAGCTGTGGCAACAACTGAAACCAATTCAGTAGTTCCAGCCATTAAGACCAAAGAGGCAGAGGTCAGGGACAGAGCCACGAGTCTGGCCTGTGTGTCTGCAAGAGTTTTTGCTGGAGAGGCTGGAGAACAATGTTAGAGCTTCCTTGCACAGGGACCATTGCAGAGGACTAAGGGCACATAGATTGAGAGGAGAGAATCCTGGATGGGTAGAGTGTGGATAAAATGAGAGTTCCTGTGGCCAGGATTCTCACCTGGCCCTGGTTGACTAGCTCACTGCACACCTGTGGGGAATACATGGCTGTTGACTCTATATAAAGAGCTCTGCCCAGTGCTCTGGGCACGTCATGGTGGCAGGGCTGCAAGGATACAGGAGAGCAGAGCAGAGGCTGGAGTGGTGGCAGCGCTGAGGACAGAGGCCCAGAGGATGGCTGTGCAGGACGGTTGTGCGGGACGGCTGTGCACAGAGGCCCGGAGGATGGCTGTGTGGGACAACTGTGCAAAGAGGCCCAGAGGTCAGCTGTGAGGACAGAGGGTCCCAGAGGCAGAGACTGGCTTGCTGCATGCAGACTCGCTCTGAGTGAATGGGATTATAGTGACTGACCTGCCACCTGGAAATAAAGTTGGGTATAACCCCTTCACCCCAAGAATGTTTTGCTGTCATTTTCTTTGGTCACACTGAATCCATAGCGAACTTGCCCGGGGATGAAACCCATTGGCAAGATATGCCCCAAGTCCAATGGGCATGTGGTCTGAGGTGTCTTGCCTCCTAGAGGGTTGGGTCCCACCCCAGGACTGAGGACAGGTGGAGGTGACACCTGAGGCAGTAGAGGTGGACTTAAGCATAATAAGGAGGTCATTTGAGAAACACAGTGTCCATGAGGGAGCTGGAACCATGGGTTGCCTGTTTCTCACAGTATTAAAACAGTCTACAGATGAGAAGAATGTGCTCCTGCAAGAGACATGAGAAATGGTAGCATGAGAACACAAGCTGTGAAGTGCTTTTGATTTGTTGAAGAATGAAATAATACTGATACAAGAGGAGGCAGCACAAGAATGCAAGCTGTGAAGTACTGTGGAGGAAGTAAAACATTTGTTGAAAAATGAAATGGCATTGCTGTGAGGCACAGTGGAAGAGGAAAAGTCCGTGAAGAAGAAGGATGGACTCCTGGAAAAAGCATAAGAAGAGGCAGCACAAGAACTTGAGCTGTGAAGTGCAGTGGAGGATGTAAAAATTCTTTGGAGAATGAGACAGTGGTACTGCAAGGTCGTCTGAAGGAAGCAAAGACCATGGAGGAGGACATACTCCTGAGGGAAGCAAAGGAAGAGGCAGCATGAGAATTTCAGCTGTGAGGTATTGAGGTGAAGGTATGTGAGCTTTTGAAGACTGAGCTGGCATTGCTGTGAAGTACTTCAGAAAAGGAAAAGGGTGTAGCAGTGGAGGCACTCAGGGGAGTGGAGAGAAAGGTGCCATCAGCCCCAGATATGGAAGAGGAGCCATTGAAGGACAAAGAGATGGTGCCAGATGCACCAACCACTCTTCTATTGAAAGCCTTCCCAGTTGTAGTAAATAAAATAAATATGGAGCAACCACGGGTTCCTCTGGAAGAGGTGCAGCCCTTCCCCTAGGTCATGGAGCACTCTTCACTCTGCCCCTATACTCAGGCTGAACTGGTGGATTTGGGCTCTTGGTCTTGGCAGAAGCCTTCAGGGTCAATATCAGCTTGGATCTTGTGTCTTTGGGATGTAGGAGGGTATGGAATTGTACTGTCTGGATCAGAGATGGGAAAGCCAGCTTCCCTGGCAATTAATCCTGCATTGAGGCAGTGATTACAAAATTCACATCCGACCCCAGAACATCACTTCCTCCTTGATTTGGGTATGGCTGTGCTTTGACATTTATGGCCCAATAAGGGTGATTTACCATCCTTTCCTGCTAGATGGCAGATGTATGGTAAGCTCCAACAGGTGCTACAGGAGTGAGGCATGAAAAATTCCATCTATAATCCAGAGAATTATGGCTCAGATGAGGAGTCTTTTGCTGCTGGTATTAGAAATTTGGTGTTTCACATGGCTCCCATGTCCCTCTTATGGCCTCTAGGGGCCATTCATGCGCCTCTCTGAGGGAAGCACATAAGTGAAGTTACCCATGTTAGGATACTTGGGAAAGGCTAAACAATGAGATCATGAAAGGTAATACAGTCTGGTACTTAGAGGAAGAATTTAAAGGGCCCCATGAAGGTCGAGACGACCCAGATATGAGTTCATTTAATAGTAGTAAGAGAAGATAGAGAGAAATTAGATGGGAAGTCAAATAGAATCTTACTGGAGCTATGGCAACAACTGAAACCAGAGCAGCAGTTCCAGCCACTGAGGACCAAGAAGCAGAGCCTGTAGAGAGAGCCACAAGTCTGGCCTGTGTGTTTGCAAGACTTCCTGCTGGAGAGCGAGCCAACCTCACTTGAGCCGACACAGGAAGGTAATTGGGAACACGGTTTGACTGAGGGGAGGGTTGAAGTACCTGCCCTGAGAGACAAGGGTGTGACCAGAGGTAACATGTTGAAATATGAATTCATTGGTTACAGTAAATGTACAATGTGTCCTGGCTCTTTTAGACACAGGAGCTGAATCTTCACTGATTTATGGCAACACTGAGTGGTTTCCTGGACTGCCACTCTTGTAGATGGATACAGGAGTAAGGCTATCTGACTGAGACAAGCTCAAACCCCTTTGGATATAGGGCATCCACCCCAAAGGAGTATACGGTGTATATCTCTCCTGTCCCTGAGTGTATTTTGGGGATATATGTCCAGCAGGGCTTACAGTTGCAGACCACTGCAGGTGAGATCAGACTGAAGCTATGTATGGTGAAGGCAGTTTCTGAGGGGACATGCTAAGTGTCTGCCCATAGCTTTTCCTATGCCTCAGAGTGTGAATAATACTAAAAAATGCAAATTGCCTGAAGAGCATAAAGAAATTGGAGAAACCCTTCAGAAACTGGAAAAGGTGTATATTATAGAGCCCACCCATAGTCCATTCAATTTCCCACTATGGCCAGGAGAAAAACCAGACAACTCCTGGCATATGATTGCGGATTACAGAGAATTGAATAAAGTCATACCCCCTCTGAATTCTGTCATCCCCTCTATTGCAGACCTGATGGATACCCTCATCACAAACTAGGAAAATATCATTATGTTGTGGATCTTTTCCATTCTAATACCTTCTTTTTAATTGACATAGTACAGAAAATTCAGGAACGATTTGCCTTCATGTGAGAAGGAAGGCAATGTACTTTCACTGTCCTTCCTCAGGGGCACCTCCACAGTCCCACCATCTGTACTGGACTTGTAGCCTAGGAGTTGGCAGCATGAGAGAAACCACCAATGGTGAGGCCATACCATCATATTGATGATATTATGTTCCCGTCTGATTCTCTTTCAGATCTATAAGGTGCAGCACCTAGAGTGCTGCAACATCTACAGGAGAAAGGATGGGCTGTGAACAGCCCCAAGGTTCAGGGACCTGATGTGTCAGTCAAATTCTTCAGGTGTGTCTGGTTGGGTTAGACTAAAGTTATACCAGAAGCAGTCACAGATAAAGTCCAGTTCTTCCTTATTCCTACAACTGTGGCATTGTTACAGGAGTTTTTGGGTCTTCTAGGCTACTGGACAGTGTTTATCCCCTGCATGGCACAAATTCTGAAGCCCTTATACTGGTGGGTATGAAAGGGCATCAGGTGGGACTGGAATGAGATGTGTGCATCTGCCTTCACTACAGTAAAGCAGGCACTCAAGGCCATGCAGGCTTTGAGTGTGATAGACCCATCAAAGCCCTGTAAGCGGGAAGTTCATGGGACTGAAGATGCTTATGGCTGGGGTCTCTGGCATCAGCTTGAGTGAACTCGCCAACCTATTGGATACTGGTCTCAACTCTGGAAAGGAGTAGTGGTACAATACACCTTGATAGAAAAACAACTTGCTGTCATGTATCACAACTTGCTGGCTGCAGAACCCGTCACTGGAATGGCCACATAAAAGGTAATAACCCCCTATTCCATCATGGGGTAGGTATGAGATCATACCCAAAAGCCAAGGAGTGGTGTGGCTCAAATACCTACCCTGGCCAAGTGGGGTGCTTACCTACAGCAGTGTAGCACCATCTCTAGTAGCCCCTTCAGCAAAGAATGCCAATGTTTTTTTGGGCTGCACATACTAGTGAAAGGTAGGAAGAATTTACTTTAGAGCCATTAGTCACAGAGATCCCTTCTCAGGAGAGAAGAGTCCCTATACCTGAAGATGCATAGTACACAGATGGCTCCAGCCATGGGCAGCCCCTGAAATGGAGGGCCGTTTCCATCCTAAGACTGACAATATGGATGGAAGTTGGTAAGGGGAAGAGCAGCCAATGGGTAGAGTTGCAGGCAGTGTGGCTTGTTATCAGCCAGGAGCCCTCCCCAATATCTGTCTGTGCTGACACCTGGGCCATCTATAGGGACTTGACCCTGTGACTACCGACATGGTACCATGCCAACTGAATGTTTCGTCACTGGACCCTTTGGGAGCAAGAATTGTGGCAAGACTTATGGGCCTGTGGTCAGACTAAAACAGTTACAGCATATCATGTGACAGGTCATTTGCCACTGGTATTCCCAGGAAATGATGAAGCAGATGAACTGGCCCAGGTATGTTGGCTAGAAGGAAAGCCTGCCTCTGATGTAGCCCAATGGTTAAGTTACATCAGTGTTTGTTGCATGTGGTGCAAAAGACAATGTGGGCTGTAGCCCATCAGTGGGGCTTCCCTTTGACCTTTGTAGAAGTTAGTAGACTCTGGCAGCAGTGTGTCGTGTGCTCTAAAACGGACTTGAACCGAGTTCCACAGCAGCATGAGACAGTAGCTATGGGGCTGATACCCCTTATCAGGTGGAAGATAGAGTATATTGGGCCTCTGCCCATGTGAGAAGGGTACCAATATTCCATGGCTTGTGTGTACACAGCTATTGGACTTCTGATTGATTTTCCTACATATTGTTCAGACCAACAGATGACCAAAAGAGGCCTGTAGTGTCTCTTTGCAGCCCAGCCTATGGTTGACCACAGGTAATTGAGAGTGATCAATGCACACACTTTACTGGACAAGCACTACAAGAATGGGTACAAGATTTGGGAATCAATGGATGTTTCATGTGCCATATAATCCTACCATGGCTGGCATGATAGAGAGGTACAATGTTTTGTTAAAATCTTGAATGAAGTCAGCCACCAACAGTCTGTGGGGATGGTCAGTTTGCTGATGGATAGTGCTATGGTGTTTGAATGAGACACTCTACTGAGCTCCATAGACATGCTAACGTATATTGATGCCTCCCCTGCACAACTGCAAGTACAAACCAATGAAGAATCATTAAAGCTGAGGTTTGGCCACCAGAATAATATCTTGCTGCCAGCACCAATTGCATTAAACCCTGGATACAGCATTGAGTGGATGTGGCCTTGGACCTTTCGACACATGGACCAACAATGCCTGGAAGCTGGCCACCTGTGCATTTCTGGAGTAAGAGCAGAGTGACCCCCTAAGATCATGGTAGTATATCCTGAAAGGCAAGAAGGTAGGAGCACCTTAGCGGGAGTTTGTTTTATCATTATGGCCAGGGCATACACCTCTAGTAGCACTATATATAGACCCATCAGTAACTGACACGGGGAGAAGGGTAAAGGTATGGTATACTAGATGTGGGCAGGGTCCCCTTCTTGTTATAGTCCTATCACAGGACAACTCTTTACATGCATCCTACCTGATGGACAGGATTTGTCTATGCTGGTGTCATTAAAACATGTGTCTTATCACCCTTAAGGGCTTTGTGGATTGGGCACTCACCCCTAGCAAAAATCTGCTACTCGCTGGGGTACATGGAGCTCCTTATCAGTACCACTACTAAGTGTGAGTCATGAACTCATCTGAATATATCTGATTTTGAATATATCTGAAATAACCTCCTCAGGCTTGAGGATTATCAAAATTATTGTTACCTGTATCAAAATTTTGTTGTGTCTTAATTTTTGTTATTATCTCTATGTTGTTGTTATCCTCTGTTGCTGTTGTGGAATGTGGTTACAATGCTCCAGGTTTCTCACACAGGGCCCATTGTGGAAGACTGAGAGTGTATAGGTTGTGAGGCAAGAATCCTGCAGGGGTGGAGTGTGGGGAAGTTGGGTTTCCTCTTCCCAGGATCATCACCTGGCCCTAAACAACTTGACTATGTAACTGGCCTGCTGCTAGGCTACTAATTCCACACCTGCTTCCACGCTTGTAGGCATTAAGCTATTATTGACTGAGTTACTATATAAAGAACTCTGCCCAGTGCTCTGTGCAGAAGCAGACACAAAGGAGTATTACAGACCAGCAGACTGTTTGGTGTAGACAAAATTCTAGTGCTCAAACTATTGCTGGGATAGCAAGCAGGGTAATAAACTCTTTTACTCCAAGAACATTCCATTGTCATTCATCACTCTCAGTGAATCCACAGTGAACTTGCCCGGGGCTGAAACCCATTGTCAAGACAGGGACTTATTACCAGTGGCAGGATTCAGTCTCTTTCAAATAGAAATAGGCTTGTGATAAATTATTTAAAATTTATGCAGTTCCATTAATTCTTCATTTATTCATATACATTTAAGTTACCATTTTTTTTTCTTTAACAACTTTGTTCCTTTCTACCTCCTTTGGGTTGATAATATATTGTCATATATCTGAAATATATTACATTTCTATATATAGCCCAATAATAAAATTATATACATATTGTTTTAAATCAGTTAAAAGGATAAGAGTAGAAATACACAATTCTACTGTCTTTTATTGTATAATTAACTTTAATAATACTCTTTGTTTCTATGGGTGGATTCAAATTACTGTATGGTGACTCTTTCAGCATGAAGAACTTTCTTTGGTATTTCTTGTAAGATTAGCCATCTAGCAACAAATTCTCAAAGTTTTTGTTTATGTGGGACTATCTTTATTTCACCTTTTATTTTTTTATTTTTTTAAATTTTGGTATCATTAATCTACAATTACATGAAGAACATTATGTTTACTAGGCTCCCCCCTTCACAAAGTGCCCCCACATACCCCATCACAGTCACTGTTCATCAGCATAGTAAGATGCTATAAAATCACTACTTGTCTTCTCTGTGTTGCACATAACTCCCTATGCCCCCCTCCACATTATACATGCTAATCGTAAGGCCCTCTTTCTTGTACCCTGCACTTATCCATCCCTTCCCACCCATCCTCCCCAGTCCCTTTCCCTTTGGTAACCGTTAGTCCATTCTTGGGTTCTGTAATTCTTCTGCTGTTTTGTTCCTTCAGTTTTTCTTTGTTCTTATACTCCACATATGAGTGAAATCATTTGGTACTTGTCTTTCTCTGCCTGGCTTATTTCAGTGAGCATAATACCCTCTAGCTCAATCCATGTTGCAAAGGGTAGGATCTGTTTTTTTCTTATGGCTGAGTAACATTCCATTGTGTATATGCACATCTTCTTTATAAATTCATCTACTGATGGACATTTAGGTTGCTTCCATTTCGTGGCTATTGTAAATAGTGCTGCAATAAACATAGGGGTGCACCTGTCTTTTTCAAACTGGAGTGCTGCACTCTTAGGGTAAATTCCTAGAGGTGGAATTCCTGGGTCAAATGGCGTTTCTATTTTGAGCTTTTTGAGGAACCTCCATACTGCTTTCCACAATGGTTGAGCTAATTTGCATTCCCACTAGCAGTGTAGGAGGGTTCCCCTTTCTCTGCAACTTCGTCAACATTTGTTGTTGTTTGTCTTTTGGATGGAGGCAATCCTTACTGATGTGAGGTGATATCTCATTGTAGTTTTGATTTGCATTTCTTTGATGACAAGCAATGTGGAGCATCTTTTCTTGTGTCTGTTGGCCATCTGAATTTCTTCTTTGGAGAAGTGTCTGTTCAGATCCTCTGCCCATTTTTTAATTGGATTATTTGCTTTTTGTTTGTTGAGGTGCATGAGCTCTTTATATATTTTGGATGTCAACCCTTTATCGGATCTGTCATTTATGAATATATTCTCGCATACTGTAGGATACCTTTTTGTTCTATTGATGGTGTCCTGTGCTGTACAGAAGCTTTTCAGCTTGATATAGTCCCATTTGTTCATTTTTGCTTTTGTTTTCCTTGCCCAGGGAGATATGTTTATGAAGAAGTCGCACATGTTTATGTCCAAGATATTTTTGCCTATGTTTTTTTCCAAGAGTTTTATGGATTCATGACTTACATTCAGGTCTTTGATCCATTTCTAATTTACTTTTGTATATGGGGTTAGACAGTGATCCAGTTTCATTCTCTTACATTCTCCATCCGGTGGAGAGATTGTCATTTCCCCATTGTATGTCCATGGCTCCTTTATCATATATTAATTAACCATAAATGTTTGGGTTAATATCTGGGGTCTCTATTCTGTTCCACTGGTCTTTGGCTCTGTTCTTGTGCCAGTACCAAACTGTCTTGATTATTGTGGCTTTGTAGTAGAGCTTGAAGTTGGGGATCAAGATCCCCCCAACTTTATTCTTCCTTCTCAGGATTGCTTTGGCTATTCGGTGTCTTCGGTGTTTCCATATGAATTTTTGAACTATTTGTTCTAGTTTGTTGAAGAATGTTGTTGGCAATTTGATGGGGATTGCATAAAATCTGTATATTGCTTTGGGCAGGATGGCCATTTTGACGATATTAATTATTCATAGCCAAGAATATGGGATGAGTTTTCATTTGTTAGTGTCCTCTTTAATTTCTCTTAAGAGTCTCTTGTAGTTTTCACGGTATAGGTCTTTCACTTCCTTGGTAAGGTTTATTCCTAAGTATATTATTCCTTTTGATGCAATTGTGAATGGACTTATTTTCCTGATTTCTCTATTAGTTCATTATTAGTGTATAGGAAAGCCACAGATTTCTGTTATTTTTGTATCCTGCAAATTTGCCGTATTCTGATATCAGTTCTAGGATTTTTTATGTACAATATCATGTCATCTGCAAATACTGACAGTTTGACTTCTTCTTTACCAATCTGGATTCCTTGTTATTTCTTTGTTTTGTCTAATTGCCATGGCTAGAACTTCCAGTACTATGTTGAATAACAGTGGGGAGAGTGGGCATCCCTGTCTTGTTCTTGATCTCAGAGGAAAAGGTTTCAGCCTCTCGCTGTTCAGTATGATGTTAGCTGTGGGTTTATCATATATGGCCTTAATTATGTTGAGGTTCTTACCCTCTGTGCCCATTTTGTTGAGAGTTTTTATCATGAATGGATGTTGAATTTTGTGGAATGCTTTTTCAGCGTCTATGGAGATGATCATGTGGTTTTTGTCCTTTCTGTTTATGTGGTGGATGATGTTGATGGATTTTCTGATGTTGTACCATCTTTGCATCCCTGGGATGAATCAAACTTGGTCATGGTTTATGATCCTTTTGATGTATTTTTGAATTTGTTTTGCTAATATTTTGTTGAGTATTTTTGCATCTATGTTAATCAGGGATATTGGTCTGTAATTTTCTTTTTTGGTGAGGTCTTTGCCTGGTTTTGGTATTAGCATGATATTGGATTCATAGAATGAGTTTGGGAATATTCCCTCTCTTCTATTTTTGGAAAACTTTAAGGAGATTGGGAATTATATCCTCTGTATGTCTGATAAATTTCCGAGGTAAATCCATCTGGCCTGTGGGTTTTTTTCTTGAATAGTTTTTGATTGCAGCTTCAATTTCTTTACTGATAATTGATTTGTTTAGATTTTGTGTTTCTTCCTTGGTCAGTCTTGGAAGGTTGTATTTTTCTAGGAAGTTGTCCATTTCTTCTAGGTTTTCCAGCTTCTTAGCATATAGGTTTTCATAGTAGTCTCTAATAATTATTTGTATTTTGTGGGTTCTGTTGTGATGTTTCCTTTCTCGTTTCTGATTCTGTTGATGTGTGTTGATTGTCTTTTTCTCTGAATATGTCTGGCTAGAGGCAAAAACTACCAAGCTAGTATTTTCTCAAAGCACTAGCTCTTTGTTTCATTGATTTTTTCTATAGTTTTATTCTTCTCAATTTTATTTATTTCTTCTCTGATCTTTATTTTGTCCCTCCTTCTGCTGACTTTAGGCCTCATTTGTTCTTTTTCCTGTTTTGATAATTGTGACGTTAGAGTATTCATTTGGGTTTGTTCTTCCTTCTTTAAATATGCCTGGATTGCTATATATTTTCCTTTTAAGACTGCTTTTGCTGCATCCAACAGAAGTTGGGGCTTTGTGTTGTTGTTGTCTTTTATTTCCATATATTGCTGGATCTCCATTTTTATTTGGTCATTGTTCCATTGACTATTTAGGAGCGTGTTGTTAAGCCTCCATGTGTTCGTGAGCCTTTTTGCTTTCTTTGTACAATTTATTTCTAGTTTTATACCTTTGTGATCTAAAAATTTGGTTGGTAGAATTTCAATGTTTTTGAATTTTCCAAGGCTCTTTTTGGGGCCTATTATGTGGTCTATTCCGGAGAATGTTCCATGTGCACTTGAGAAGATTGTGTATCCTGTTGCTTTTGGGTGTAGAGTTCTATAGATGTCTTTTAGGTCCATCTGTTCTAGTGTGTTGTTCAGTGCCTCTGCTTCCTCACTTATTTTCTTTCTTGTGGATCTGTCCTTTGTGGTGAATGGTGTGCTGAAGTCTCCTAAAATGAATGCATTGCATTCTATGTCCTCCTTTAGTTCTGTTAGTATTTGTTTCACATATGCTGGTGCTCCTGTATTGGGTGCATATGTATTTATAATGGTTATATTCACTTGTTGGACTTACCCCTTTATCATTATGTAATGTCCTTCTTTATCTCTTGTTACTTTCTTTGTTTTGAAGTCTATTTTGTCTGATACTAGTACTGCAATACCTGCTTCTTTCTCCCTATTGTTTGCATGAAATATCTTTTTCCATCCCTTGACTTTTTGAATTTGTTTTGCTAATATTTTGTTGAGTATTTTTTCATCTATGTTAATCAGGGATATTGGTCTGTAATTTTCTTTTTTCGTGAGGTCTTTGCCTGGTTTTGGTATTAGCATGATGTTGGCTTCATAGAATGAGTTTGGGAATATTCCCTCTCTTCTATTTTTGGAAAACTTTAAGGAGATTGGGAATTATATCCTCTGTATGTCTGTGCATGTCTTTGGGTTTAAGGTGTGTCTCTTGTAAGCAGCATATCGTTGGGTCTTGTTTTTTTATCCATTCATTGACTCTATGTCTTTTGATTGGTGCATTCAGTCCATACACATTTATGGTAATTATCGATAGGTATGTACTTATTGCCATTTCAGGCTGTATATTTGTGGTTACCAAAGGTTCCAGGTTACTTTTCTTACTATTTAAGAGTCTAACTTAACTCACTTAGTATGCTGTTACAAACACAATCTAAAGGTTCTTTTCGATTTCTCCTTCATTTTCTTCCTCCTCATTCTTTATGTATTAGGTACCAAATTCTGTATTTTGTCTATCCCATGATTGACTTTGAGGATAGTTAATTTAATTTTGCATTTGCTTCATAATTAGCTGTTCTACTTTCTTTACGTGTGGATATTACCTCTGCTGACAGATATTCAACCTTAGGAACACTTCCAAATAGCAGTCCCTCCAAAATAGACTGTAGAGATGGTTTGTGGGAGGTAAATTCTCTCAGCTTTTGCTTATCTGGAAATTGTTTAATCCCTCCTTCAAATTTAAATGATAATCTTGCCAGATAAAGTAATCTTGGTTCCAGGCCATTCTGCTTCATGGTATTAAATACATCGTGCCACTCCCTTCTGGCCTATAAGGTTTCTGCTGAGAAATCTGATGTTGGCCTGATGGGCTTTCCTTTGTACGTGATCTTATTTCTCTCTCTGGCTGCTTTTAGCAGTCAGTCCTTATCCTTGATCTTTCCCATTTTAATTACTATGTGTCTTGGTGTTGTCTTCCTTGGGTGTCTTGTGTTGGGAGATCTGTGGATCTCCATGGTCTGAGAGACTTTGTACTTCCTCAGATTGGAGAAGTTTTCAGCAACTACCTCCTCAAAGATACTTTCTATCCCTTTTTTCTCTCTTCTTCTACTGGTATCCCTATAATGTGAATATTGTTCCGCTTGGATTGGTCACACAGTTCTCTCAATATTCTTTCATTCTCTGAGATCCTCTTTTTTCTCTGTGCCTCAGCTTCTTTGTATTCCTGTTCTCTAGTTTCTATTTCATTTATTGTCTCCTCCACTGTATCCAACCTGCTTTTAATACCCTCCATCATCATCTTCAATGATTGGATCTCTGACCTGAATTCATTCCTGAGTTCTTGGATGTCTTTCCGTACCTCCATTAAAATGTTGATGATTTTTATTTTGAACTCCCTTTCAGGAAGAGTCATGAGGTCCATATCATTTAAAACTTTCTTGGGAGTTGTATTAATAATTTTAATCTGGACAAGGTTTCTTTGGCGTTTCATGTTTGTATATGGTGCCCTCTAGGGTCCAGAAGCTCTATTCTGGAGCTGCTCAGCCCCTGAAGTAATGTCGGGCATCACATGAGAGTGGTACTGGTGCCTGGGGGGAGGCAAGAGCTATTCCCCACCTCCCGACTGCTGTGCCTGTCTCCACTGCGTGAGCCAGTTTGCTGGTTACACAGGTATAAGTTTTTTTCCAGAGCAGCTGGATAAGGATTCCTCCTTTCCACAAGTGGCCAGAATCCCAGTCTCCCCAGGAACTGTGTCTGTATTAACTTTCCAACCCAATAGTCATGCGAGTCTCAAGAAAGCACTATGAAATGTAGGTTTGTGCTCCCAGAGCAGATCTCCAGAGCTAGGTATTCAGCAGTCCCAAGTCTTCCACTCCATCCCTGCTCCATTTCTCTTCCTTCCACCACTTAGCTGGAGTGAGGGAAGAGCTCAAGACCTGTGGAGCCACAGCTCTGGTATGTTACCCCGTTCAGTGAGGTCTGCTCTTTTCTCCAGGTGTTTGCAGCCTGACAACGTCCACTTTCCTGTTACTCTCTCAGGACTAGTTGTGCCAATTAAATTTTCTAATTGTATTGAGTTTTAGGAGGAAGCCTCTGTCTCTCCTCTCATGCTGCCATCTTTAATACAATCCCCTCTACAGGGAATTTTAAAGGCACTGCTCTAGATGGAAGCACTCCAAAGGCTAAATAGATGTCACCAGAGAAAATAAAATCACAGGAAAGAAAGCAGACCAACCAAATACTAACTAAAGGCAAAAAATAAAATCAACTATCCAGAAAAGCTGTCAAAGGAAACACAAAAGAGCACAGAATAAAAAACACCCAACATATAAAGAATGGAGGAGGGAAAAGAAGGGAGAGAAATAAAGAATCATTAGGCAGTGCTTATAATAGCTCATTAAGCGACTTAAGTTAGACAGTAAGATACTAAAGAAGCTAACCTTGAACCTTTGATATCCACGAAACTAAAGCCTGCAATGGCAATAAGTACATATCTTTCAATAATCACCCTAAATGTAAATGTACTGAATGCACCAATCAAAAGACACAGAGTAATAGAATGGATAAAAGAGCAAGACCCATCTATATGCTGCTTACAAGAGACTCACCTCAAACCCAAAGAGATGCACAGACTAAAAGTAAAGGGATGGAATAAGATATTTCATGCAAACAACAGGGAGAAAAAAGCAGGTGTTGCAGGACTAGTATCAGACAAAATAGACTTCAAAACAAGGAAAGTAACCAGATATTGATCTGCAGTTTTCTTTTTTGGTGGGATCTTTGCCTGGTATAAAGAAGGATATTTCATAATGATAAAGGGGTCTGTCCAACAAGAGGATATAACCATTATAAATATATATGCACCCAACACAGGAGCACCAGCATATGTGAAACAAATACTAACAGAATTAAAGGAGGAAACAGAATGCAATGCATTCATTTCAGGAGACTTCAACACACCACGCACTCTAAAGGACAGATCCACCAGACAGAAAATAAGCAAGGACACAGAGCCACTAACAACACACTAGAACAGATGGGTCTAATAGACATCTATAGAACTGTACATCCAAAAGCAACAAGATGCACATTCTTCTCAAGTGCACATGGAACATTCTCCACAATGGACCACATATTGGGACACAAAAAAAGGCTCAGTCAATTCAAAATGACTGAAATTTCACCAACCAACTTTTCAGACCACAAAGGTATGAAACTAGAAGTAAATTGTACAAAGAAAGCAAAAAGGCTCACAAGCACATGGAGGCTTAACAACATGCTCCTAAATAATAAATGGATCAACGACCAAATTAAAATGGACATCCAGCAATATATGGAAACAAATGACAACAACACAAATCCCCAAATTCTGTGGGATACAGCAAAAGCAGTCTAAGAAGAAAGTATATAGCAATCCAGGTATATTTAAAGAAGGAAGAACAATCCCAAATGAATAGTCTAATGTCAAAATTATCAAAACTGGAAAAAGAAGAACAAATGAGGCCTAAGGTCAGCAGAAGGATGGACATAATAAAGATCAGAGAAGAAATAAAATTGAGAAGAATAAAACAATAGAAAAAAATCAATTAAACCAAGAGCTTGTTCTCTGAGAAAATAAACAAAATACATAAGCCCCTTCCCAGACTTATTAATAGAAAAAGAGAATCAACACACATCAACAGAATCAGAAACGAGAAAGGACAAATCACGATCGACCCCACAGAAATACAAAGAATTTTTCGAGAATACTATGAAAACCTATATGCTAAGAAGCTGGAAAACCTAGGAGAAATGGACAACTTCCTAGAAAAATACAACCTTCCAAGACTGACCAAGGAAGAAAGAGAACATTTAAACAAACCAATTACCAAAAATGAAATTGAAGCGGTAATCAAAAACTACCCAAGAAAGAAACCCCCAGGCCAGATGGATTTACCTCGGAAATTTATCAGACATACAGAGGATATAATTCCCAATCTCCTTAAAGTTTTCCAAAAACAGAAGAGAAGGGAATATTCCCAAACTCATTCTATGACGCCAGTATCACCCTAATACCAAAACCAAAGACGTACACAAAAAGAAAATTACAGACCAATATCCCTGATTAATATAGATGCGGAAATACTCAAGAAAATATTAGCAAACTGAATTCAAAAATACATCAAAGGATCATAAACCATAACAAAGTTTGATTCATCCCAGGGATGCGAGGATGGTACAACATCTGAAAATACATCAACATCATCCACCACATAAACAAAAAGAAGGACAAAAACCACATGATGATCTCCATAAATGCTGAGAAAGCATTTGACAAAATTCAACATCCATTCATGGTAAAAACTCTCAAGAAAATGGGCATAGAGGGCAGGTACCTTAACATAATAAAGGCCATGTATGATAAACCCACAACCAACATCATACTGAACAATGAAAAGCTGAAAGCTTTTTCTCTGAGATCGGGAACAAGACAGGGATGCCCACTCTCCCCACTGTTATTCAACATAATACTGGAGGTCGTAGCCATGGCAATCAGACAAAACAAAGAAATACAAGGAATCCAGATTGGTAAAGAAGAAGTCAAACTGTCACTATTTGCAGATGACATGATATTGCACATTAAAAACCCTAAAGACTCCACTGCAAAACTACTAGAACTAATATCGGAATTCAGCAAAGTTGCAGGATACAAAATTAACACACAGAAATCTGTGGCTTTCCTATACACTAACAATGAACTAACAGAAAGAGAAATCAGGAAAAGAATTCCATTCACAATTGCATCAAAAAGAATAAAATACCTAGGAATAAACCTAACCATGGAAGTGAAAGACTCATACCCTGAAAACTATAAGACACTCTAAAGAGAAATTAAAGAGGACACTAAGAAATAGAAACTCATCCCATGCTCTTGGCTAGGAAGTATTAATATCGTCAAAATGGCCATCCTGCCCAAAGCAATATACAGATTTGATGCAATCCCTATCAAATTACCAACAGCATTCTTCAATGAACTGGAACAAATATTCCAAAAATTCATGTGGAAACACCAAAGACGCTGAATATCCAAAGCAATCCTGAGAAGGAAGAATAAAGTGGGGGGGGGGGATCTCGCTCCCCAACTTCAAGCTCTACTACATAGTCACAGTAATCAAGACAAATGGGTACTGACATAAGAACAGAGCCACAGACGAGTGGAACAGATTAGAGACTCCAAACATTAACCCAAACATATATGGCCAATTAATATACGATAAAGGAGCCATGGACATACAATGGGGAAATGACAGTCTCTTCAACAGATGGTGCTGGCAAAACTGGACAGCTACATGTAAGAGAATGAAACTGGATCACTCTCTAACTCCATACACAAAAGTATATTCGAAATGGATCAAAGACCTGAATGTAAATCATGAAACCATAAAACTCTTCAAAAAAATATAGGCAAAAATCTCATGAACATAAACATGAGTGAATTCTTCATGAACATCTCTCCCTGGGCAGAGAAAAGCAAAGCAAAAATGAACAAGTGGAACTATAGCAAGCTAAAAATTTCTATACAGCAAAGGACACCATCAATAGAACAAAAAAGTATCCTAGAGTATGGGAGAATATATTTATAAATGACAGATCCGTTAAAGGATTGACATCCAAAATATATGAGTTAACACACCTCAACACACAAAAATCAAATAATGCAATTAAAAATGGGCGGGGGAGCTGAATGGAAAGTTCTCTAAAGAAGAAATTCAGATGGCCAACAGACACAAGAAAAGATGCTCCACATTGCTTGTCATCAGAGAAATGCAAATTAAAACCACAATGAGATATCACCTCACACCAGTAAGGATCACGATCATAGGAAAGACAAACAACAACAAATGTTGGCGAGGTTGTGGAGAAAGGGGGACCCTACTACACTGCTGGTGGGAATGTAAATTAGTTTAACCATTGTGGAAAGCAGTATGGAGGTTCCTCAGAATGCTCAAAATAGAAATACCATTTGACCCAGGAATTCCACTTCTAGGAATTTACCCTAAGAATGCAGCACTCCAGTTTGAAAAAGACGGTTTCACCCCTATGTTTGTCACTGCACTACCAAGATATGGAAGCAACCTAAATGTCCATCAGTAGATGAATGGATAAAGAAGATGTGGTACCTATACACAATGGAATATTATGCAGCCATAAGGAAAAAACAGATCCTACCATTTGCAACAACATGGATGGAGCTAGAGGGTATTATGCTCAGTGAAATAAGCCAGGCGTAGAAAGACAAGTACCAAATGATTTCACTCATATGTGGAGTATAAGAAGAAGGGAAAACTGAAGGAACAAAACAGCAGCAGACTCACAGAACCCAAGAATGGACTAACAGTTACCAAAGGGAAAGGGACTGGGGAGTATGGGTGGGAAGGGGGAGATAAGGGCAGGGAAAAAGAAAGGGGGCATTATGATTAGCATGTATACTGTGTGTGTAGTGCACGGGGAGGGCTGTGCAACACAAAGAAGACAAGCAGTGATTTTACAGCATCTTACTGCGCTGATGGACAGTGACAGCGAAGGTATATGTGGGAGGACTTGGTGAAGGGGTGAGCCTCGTAAGCATAATGTTCTTCATGTAATTGTAGATTAAAGATAGAAAAAAAATGGATCAAAGACTTGAATGTAATTCATGAAACCATAAAACTCTTAGAAAAAAACATATGCAAAAATCTCTTGGACATAAACATGAGTGAATTCTTCTTTAACTTATCTCCCCAGGCAAGGGAAACAAAAGCAAAGATGAACAAGTGGGACTATATCAAGTTGAAAAGCTTCTGTACAGCACAGGACACCATCAATAGAACAAAATGTTACCCTAAGTATGGGAGAATATATTCATAAATGATAGATCCGATAAAGGGTTGACATCCAAAATATATAAAGAGCTCATGCACATCAACAAACAAAAAGCAAATAATCCAATTAAAAAATGGGCAGAGGAGCTGAACATACAGTTCTCCAAAGAAGTAATTCAGATGGCCAAACAGACACATGAAAATATGCTCCACATTGCTAGTCATCAGAGAAATGCAAATTAAAACCATAATGAGATATCATCTTACAGCAGTAAGGATCGCCACCATCCAAAAGACAACATCAAGTGTTGGTGAGGTTGTGGAGAAAGGTGAACCCTCTTGCACTGCTGGTGGGAATGTAATGTGTTTCAACCATTTGGAAAGCAGTATGGAGGTTCCTCAAAAAGCTCAAAATAGAAATACCGTTTGACCCAGGAATTCTACTTCTAGGAATTTACCCTTAGAATGCAGCAGCCCAATTTGAAAAAGACAGATGTTTATTGCAGCACTATTTACAATAGTCAAGAAACGGAAGCAACCTACGTGTCAATCAGCAGATGAATGAATAAAGAAGATGTGGTACATATACACAATGGAATATTATTCATCCACAGGAAGAAAACAAATCCTACCATTTGCAACAGCATGGATGACACTAGAGGGTATTATGCTCAGTGAAATAAGCCAGGTGGTGAAAGACAAGTAGCAAATGATTTCACTCATATGTGGAGCATAAGAACAGAGAAAATCTGAAGGAACAAAACAACAGCAGAATCACAGAACCCAATGATGGACTAACAGTTACCAAAGGGAACAGGACTGGGGAGGATGGTTGGGAAGGTAGGGATAAAGGAGGGGGAAAGAAAGGGCGCATTACGATTAGCATGTATAATGTGGGGGTGGGTATGGGGAGGGCTGTACAACACAAAGTATATAAGCAATGTTTCTACAGCATCTTACTACGCTGATGGACAGTGACTGTAGTGGGGCTTGTGGGCAGGACTTGGTGAAGGGTGGAGCCTAGTACAAATGATGTTCTTCATGTAATTGTAGATTAATGATTACAAAAAATGTAGGGCTGCTTGTAAACATGAGAAGTATTAATGGAACACTAAGAAGAATTCAGATCATTAGATTCCTCTCCCCATGCCCATGCTTCTAAGAGAACTGTTCCCTCTCCATCCAAGCAGAAAAGTGGTGGTTAATTATTTTGAGAGAGTAAAACAGGGACCTCTATATTGGAGCATTACAGGCACAGCTGAGGTTGGGAGTGCTTTACTGAAAATGGACTTTAAGTGAATCTATGCATACAAAATACTGAGACCCCACCCCATCCCCTTCTTTCATTCAGCTTGCTCCCAGAATGCTGGTGGACATTCCTTCACCTTTCAAGGTGGGAGATCTGAAGAGGCTTCCCCTCAAAACTGGAACAGTGAAG
Source organism: Manis javanica (assembly GCF_040802235.1). Taxonomy (NCBI): domain Eukaryota; kingdom Metazoa; phylum Chordata; class Mammalia; order Pholidota; family Manidae; genus Manis; species Manis javanica. Next base: position 53,134,120 of record NC_133174.1, read on the forward strand.
AGGAAAGACTTAAATATACTATCAACAGAATATCCCCCCCAAAATGTACAGCCAGATTAGCCTTGAGCAAGGCTCCCATGTAAAAAGCCCCACCTATGTATTCGAAATTTCATCAGCATTTTGTCATCTCACTCAAATAGGGACAGCCAAGGATAACATACATCTGAGGAAAGCCTTGAGCACAAATGATAGAGACCAGAACTGACAAGGAAAAGCAGCTTGGCTGAAACCAACACTATGCAGGGGATAAAAGGTTTTAAAACATGGTATTAATATCTTCAATGAGATCAGAGAAAAGATTAAATTTATAGGACAAGAAAAATACTGTATAAAAGAAATATTTGAAAATAACAGGTAAAACCCTAGAATATTGGAAATTAAAAACAAGAGAGAACAGAAAAAACTTAATAAAAAGTTTGGAAAATAATGTTGGGAACATTTCTCAGAAAAAAGAATAAAAATAAAGATGGAATACAGCAGAGTAAATATAAGGATATTAGAGAATTAGTCCCAGACGTCTAACATTTACATAAAAGGAATTCTAGAAAGAGAGAACAGAGAAAATAGGAATTCATTATTAAACAAATAAGAAAATGTTGACTAAAGGACACAAATTTCCATATTGAAGGGGCACATTAAATACCCAACATAATTAATAAAAATAGATACAGACCAGGGAATATCACTGTGAAGTTTTAGTACATGAAGACAAAAAGATGGACCTAGAGAGAAGAAAAGAAGTTACTTGAAAGAATAGAAATAAAAATAGGATTAAACTTCTCATTAGAAGTGCCTCCAAATTTCCAGGAAAAAATTATTGCCAAAATAGAATTCTATATGCAGAAAACTTGTCCATAAAATGTGATATTAAAAAAAACAACCATTTTCAAGTATGAAAGGCCTCAAATAATTTACCTACAACACATTTTTTTTTCACAGGATATTACTGGAGGATATGCTCCACTGAACCAACAGAATAAATGAAGATAGGGTATATAGAAAACAAGAGACCAAATATAGCAGAGTGGAGAAGGAAATCCTGAGTGATAAAAATATCTTAAGATGATGGTACGCACAGACATAGAGAACAACTATCCCATATTGGAGCAGATCAGAAGGTTCCTGGAGAGCTTTTTCAAGGTGGAATTGATCAAATACCTGATGTGTCTGAACATCTTAAGAGATATAAATTAGTGGCAGAGAGTTTGGAATGAAGCAGTGATAGTATAAGCAAACAAAACCCCAACAATGATCAACTCCAAAGAAAAACAGTTGTGAAGAATTGAAAAAGTAGGGTAGTTTACTCCATAATTCTTCTGTGAATAACACATGTAAGTCAAATAATGCATGATATTACGATCTAACCAAAATGGGAGGAGGGATGAGAAACATGTGTGTCTGTGTGCAGGGATAGAAAAGAAAGCTAAATTTTTATTTTCCATAGTAGACACCCAATAGATAATGTTAAAAAGAAAATTATTAAAGAGCAATATAAGCATGATTTTGCAGGATTAGTTTGATATCAGTGCCATATTAATCAACTGAAAAATTTGGAAGTAGTTACATCTGATGAAAGAGAAATTAAGGAGAGGTTTCTATATTGCTTGATTGCTGCTGAGTAGTTAGGTGGGATAGGAAGATAAAAGTGTCCATTTAATTTGGTTACATCAAAATTAATAGTGACTTTAACAAGAGCAGTTTGAAGACAAGGGTGGTTAGAATAGGCAGATAGGAGTGGGTTGAAAGTGAATAGAAACAATTAATTAAAAAATAAATTTTAGCTTCCTAAAAAATTAGCACTTATCAAACCAAAATCTAGTTTTTTGAAGAAACTAATAAAATAGATAAACTATAGGTAATAAAAATCAAGACAAAATATAAACAAATATACAAAATAATCTTAGGAAAGTTAAGGATATCATAGCGAATGATAGATTAGAGGTGTTTTAAAATAACAAAGTTCTATGAAAATTTCATGACACTAAATTTGAAAACTGAGAAGTAAAGGATCAATTTCTAGAAAAAATTAGCTATATTTGCTCAAAAGGCAAAAGAGAACCTGAATAAACCAATAGTCACTAAAGAAATTTAATCAATACTCAGAAACATCTCTTCTCTAAAATGATTGAAAGTCCAGAGTTGAACAGGTGAATTTTAAAAAACTTTAAGAGATTATATCTTACCATGTTTCAGAAAAGAAGAAAAGCCACATGTCTTGCCAATAGGCTTTAGTCCCCGGGCAAGTTCGTTATGGATTCAATGTGACCAAAGAAAATGACAGTAAAACGTTTTTGGGTGAAAGGGTTATACCCAACTTTACTTCCACACTGGCAGGTTAATCACTAAAATCCCATTCACTCAGAGAGAGTCTGCATGCAGCAAGCCAGTCTCTGCCTCTGGGCCTCTCTGCCCACATAGTCATTCTCTGGGTCTCTCTGTCTGCCCAGCCACCCTCTGGGACTCTGCACAGCTGTCCTCTGGGCCTCTCTGTCTGCACAGCCATCCTCTGGGCCTCTGTACCAGCACAGCCATCCCACACAACCATCCTCTGGGCCGATGTCCTTGGTGCTGCTACCACTCCAGTGTCTGCTCTGGTCTCCTGCAGCCTTGAAGCTGTGGCACTGTGTTGCACCCAGAGCACTGGGTGGAGCTCTTTATATAGAGTCAATAGCAATGTATTGCCCACATGTGTGCAGTCAGCTAGTCAACCAGGGCCAGGTGAGAATCTTGTTCACAGGTACTCTCACTTTATCCACACTCAACCCCTCCAGGATTCTCTTCTCTCAATTTATGTGCCCTCAGTCCTCTGCAATGGTCCCTGTGCAAGGGAGCTGGAATATTGTTCTCCAGTCTCTCTAGTGAAAAGTCTTGCAGACACACAGGATGATCTTGTTGCTTGGTCTTTGACCTCTGTTTCTTTGGTCTTAATGGCTTGAACTGCTGCTCTGGTTTCAGCTGTTGCCATTGCTTTAGTAAGATCCTATGTGACTTCCCAACTATTTTCCTTCCATCTGCTCCTGTCTGTATTAAATCAACCCACATCTGGGTCATCATAACCTTCATGGGGCCCTTTAAATTCTTCTTGTGAGTAGCAGACCTTATTTCTTTCCACGTTCTCATTGCCTCAGCCTCTCCTAAGTTGGCTACTGAATGTGTCATCTTGCTTATGGGCTGCCTTAAGTGAGGGAAAAGAATGACCACTAGAAACCCAAAGAGGGATGTGGGAGCCATTTGAAGCACAGTATTTCTCATCCCAGTAGTGAAAATCTCTTCATCTGGGCCATAATTCTCTGGACTATAGGTGGTATTTCTTATGCCTAACTCTCATAACACCTGTTTAAGCTCAGCATATGTCTGCCATCTAACAGGAGCGGATGTTAGATCACCCGGATTGGGCCACACAGCACGAAGTGAAGCCATAAGCCAATCGAGGAGGGAGTGACTCCCTGGGGTCTGATGTGCATTTTGTAATCGCTGCCTCAAGGCGGGCTGCACTGTCAGGGATCCTATCTCTGATCCCAACAGAACAATTCCATCCACCCCTAAGTCCCAAGACACAGGAGCCAAGCTGATATTGACTCTGAGGGCTTCTGCCTAAACCAGGAGCCCAAATCCAGCAGTTCAGCCTGAGTATAGGGGTGGATCATAGAGTGCTCCATGACCTGGTGAGGGGGCTGCTCTTCTCCTTGGGGAACTTTCAGCTGCTGGGTTTTTATTTACTTTACAACCACTGGGTGTGCTTTCAATACAGGAGTGGTCTGTGCCTCTGGCACCACCCCTTGATCCTTCCCTAGCTCCTCCATTTCTGGAGCTGATGGCACCTTTCTCTCCCCTCCCCCAAGTGCCTTTTCTGCTACAACCTTTACCTTTTCTACCATGCCTTGCAGCAATGCTAGGTCAGTCTTCAGCAGCTCTCTTACTTTCATCTCAATGCTTCACAGCTGGAGTTCTTGTACCATCTTCACCTGTGCTTCCCTTAGGAGTTCGTCTTTTTCCTTGATGGCCTTTTCCTCCTTCAGAGCACCTGGCAGTGTTGCCATCTCATTCTGTAAAGAATCTTTTACCTTTTCAATGGCACCTTGCTGCCGGCACTCTCACGCCACCTACTCCCGCATCAATGCCAATTCCTTCTTCAGGGAATCCACAGAAGTTTGCAGCTCATGTTCTTGTGCTGCTATCTTGGGTATTTTTCAGGAGCATGTCCTTCTTTTCTGTAGACTTTTTTAATACTGTGAGAAACAGTCAACCCACAATCCCCACAGCCTCATGGGCACTCCATCTCTAAAAAGACCTACTTACTCTATGAAGAGCTATCTTTACTGCCTCAGGTATCACCTCCACTTGCCTCCAGTCCTGTGGTGGGGCCAAGCCCTGTAGGAGGCAAGCCACCTCAGACCACATACCCACTGGGGGATAATCCACTGTCTCCCCATTCATAGGAGCAGGGTGCTGAAGCACCCCTCCCATAAGGGCAGCCTGTCTTTTTCCTTGGTCAACAATGAATCTTACTGACTATGCCACTTGTTTTGCCAATGGGTTTCAGTCCCTGGGCAAGTTCACTGTGGATTCAATGTGACCAAAGAAAATGACAGTAAAATGTTCTTGGGGTAAAAGGGTTATACCCAACTTTATTTCCACGGTGGCAGGTCAATCACTAAAATCCCATTCACTCAGAGAGAGTCTGCATGCAGCAAGCCAGTCTCTGTCTCTGGGCCCCTCTGCTGACACAGCCATTCTCTGGGCCTCTCTGTATGCACAGCTGTCCCCTGGGTCTCTGTCCTCAGAGCTGCCACTACTCCAGCATCTGTTCTGCTCTCCTGCAGCCTTGAAGCCAAGCCACCATGTTGTATCCAGAGCACCGGGCAGAGCTCTTTATATAGAGTCAATAGCAATGTATTGCCCACATGTGTGCAGTGACCTAGTCAATCAGGGTCAGGTGAGAATCCTGGCCATAGGAACTCTCATTTTATCCACACCATTATTTTACAATGATGATAGGACACTAAACTTATGAGCATACATATAAAAATCCTTTAAGTAAAACATTAACAAATTTAATACACTGGTGTATGAAAAATGAGAAAAGGAGTTTATCTTAAGAATGCTGGGGTGGTTCTGCATCAGAAAAATCCATCATAAAACACCAGATTAACAGATTAAATGAGAGAACTCTATGATCATCCCTATGGACCAAAAAACTGTTTGGTAAAATTCAGTACTTATTCATGATTTTTAATAAAATTAAGTATATAAGAATAGAAATGTTAAAAGATACCCACAAAATAAAGTAGAAAATAAAAAATACTATAATATAAACATAATATCATACCTAATGATGAGACTTAGAAACCTTTTCATGAAAGCCTGGAGTAAGAAAAGGGTAGTTGTTATTACTGTTTCTATTCAACATTATATAATACATCCGACCAATTAAAAGCAAAAAAAAAATGAATCATCATCAGAGAAATGCAAATTAAAACCACAATAAGATATCACCCCCACACTAGTAAGGATGGCCACCATTCAAAAGACATGGTGAGGATGTGGAGAAAGGGGAACCCTCCTACACTGCTGGTGCGAATGTAAATTAGTTCAACCATTCTGGAAAGCAGTATGGAGGTTCCTCAAAAAACTCAAAATAGAAATACCATTTGACCCAGGAATTCCACTCCTAGGAATTTACTCTAAGAATGCAGGAGCCCAGTTTGAAAGAGACATATGCACCCCTATGTTTATCACAGCACAATTTCAATAGGCCAAGAAATGGAAGCAACCTAAGTGTCCATCAGTAGATGAATGGATAAAGAAGAGGTAGTACATATACACAATGGAATATTATTCAGCCATAAGAAGAAAACAAATCCTACCATTTGTAACAACATGGATGGAGCTAGAGGGTATACTACTCAGTGAAATAAGCCAGGTGGAGAAAGACAAGTATCAAATGATTTCATTTATCTGTGGAGTATAAGAACAAAGCAAAAACTGAAGTAACAAAACACCAGCAGACTCACAGAATCCAAGAATGGACTAACAGTTACCAAAGGGAAAGGGACTGCCGAGGGTGGGTGGGAAGGGAGGGATAAGGGGGAAAAAGGGGCATTACAATTAGTAGACATAATGTAGGGGGGTGCATGGGTAGGGCCATACAACACAGAGAAGACAAGTAATAATTCTATAGCATCTTACTATGCTGATGTAATGGGGTATGTGGTGGGGACTTGATGATGGGGGAGTCTAGTAACCATAATGCTGCTCATGTTATTGTAGATTAATGATACCAAAAAAAATGAATGAGGTGTAAGAGTTGAAAGGAGCAGTCATTTTCAGAACCCACGTCAGCCCACAGCCCTCATAGTTGCACACAACTGTGCCCTATCCCTACTGCATTGCTTGATACAGCTTCTTTCTCCTTGCTGATACTCACAGAGATCTAATTCTTGTCCTCTCCCAAGTTGGAATTCTGAGAGTCATCTCACTTGAAGGATAGGGGTTGGGAGGTGATGATGACTGTGTGTATAGCCAATGGCATGTGAGACCCAGCATCCAGGAAATGCGTGATTAGGTGAGAGTGTGGAGGATATGGGTGTATCCATAGTCAGGATGCTGCTAATAAATTTAAAAATATTGTAGCATTGTTTAGGGTGTGTGATAATTCCTTAACTAAGAAAATACATTTTTTTGGAGAAAGATGTGGCTTTATGTAATTTGCTCAAAGGTGCCATATCTATTAACAGCAAACCTGGCTAGAGTTTTGTTTCTCCTCATTCTTTATAAAAATACCTTGCAGAAGATGAGCTCTGCAACAGCTCATACTTCCTAGTTTTCATAGTTTTCTGATTTCCGGCCCCAGAATTTGTTTAGAGGATGTGGGCTGCATACTGGTCTTGCTCAGAAAAGATGAACTCCAAGCCAGAGGGCCAAAACTGTCTTCGAGTTAAGTTATCATTAAGTATTCTTCAGGCAATCCTGGCTACTTCACCTCACTGGGACCCACATCTCATCAATATAGTGGAGATAATCATATGCTTTTCAAACCAAAGGAAGGAGTATAATGATGATGTCTCATATTGTTTTCTCTCCATTTCCCCAAGTTTACTAATCTCTTCTTTACTCATAAATTTAATTCATGTTCATTATATAATATTCAGGAAATTCAGAAGAAAAGTAAAGAAGAAAGTTAGGATTACCCATATTTTTAGAAGTGAGTTAACTTTTGTTAATATTTCAGTTTCATTCAGGTTTATATTCTATTTACATAATCACTTCTGGTTATCTGTGTGTTTGTATTTCAAAAAATTGAATGATACTGTGGAATAACCCGCTTTTTAAATTGCATGTTTTATCCTTAAATATTGATATATAAAGATCTACATCATTTTTACATTGATTAAAATGTATATGATTTTAAAAATGTAAACATTACTAATAAAAGTTCCTTTCTGTCAATCTAATCAAATTCCAATACCATTGCCAAAATCAACCAGTTTGTATTAATCCTTTTAGAAATATTGTGTACATATCCATATTTCAGTAGATGGAGAATAGCTTCATTCTTGTTCATAAGTATATAGTATTCCATCACACACAGGTACACAAAATAATAGTTTCTTTCTTGATCCTTCATTTTTCTATCTGGTTGTTAGTCTTTCACTTATTGTTTCATAAGAAGTTTATGTAATAAGGAAATTAGCTGTTTTGATTTTTAAAAATAATTACATAGAATGTCATATGTCATAATTTATTTATTTGACTCTTAACTAATGACAACTTGGATTATTTATAATTTTTTACTGTATTAAACAATCCAGTGCTGAACAACCTCATAGATAAATTTTCATTACTTCTTGAGGGTAAATTCCTAGGAAGGACAATACTAATTCAAGGGAATGTATAATTAAAATTTAATGTGCATTGACAATTGTCCTCCAAAAATGTATTAATTTATATTAACACTTCACTTTATTTTATTAGGTATTAAATTAATAGATGAAATATTTTAATATTAATTGAGTGTCAATGACCATTTTACATTTGTTAACCAATTACTGTTGTTTCTTCTTGTTTGATTGCCTTTTCTTTCTTTCTTTCTTTCTTTCTTTCTTTCTTTCTTTCTTTCTTTCTTTCTTTCTTTCTTTCTTTCTTTCTTTCTTTCTTTCTTTCTTTCTTTCTTTCTCTTTCTTTTTCTTTCTTTCTCTCTCTCTCTTTCTCTCTCTCTTTCTCTCTTTCTCTTTCTTTCTTTCTTTCTTTCTTTCTTTCTTTCTTTCTTTCTTTCTTTCTTTCTTTCTTTCTTTCTTTCTTTCTTTCTTTCTTTCTTTCTTTCTTTCTTTCTTTCTTTCACTTCATTAAGGTATCATTGACATACCCTATCATGAAGGTTTCACATGATCAACTTTGTGGTTGCTACATTCACCCATATTATCAAGTTTCTCCCCACACCCCACTGCAGTCATTGTCCATCAGCATAGTAAGATGCTATCAAGTCACTACTTGTCTTCTCTGCGTACAGTCTTCCCTGTGAACCCCCCTACACCATGTGTGCCAATCATAATGCCCTCAATCCCCTTCTCCCTCCCTCCTGACCCACCCTCTCCCACCCCTCCCCTTTGGTAACCACTAATCCCTTCTTGGAGGTAGTGAATCTGCTGCTGTTTTGTTCCCACAGTTTTACTTTTTTGTTATACTACACATATGAGTGAAATCATTTGATACTTGTCTTTCTCTACCTGGCTTATTTCACTGAGCATAATACCCTCTAGCTGCATTCATGTTGTTGTAAATGGTAGGATTTGTTTTCTTCTTATGGCTGAATAATATTCCATTGTGCATATGTACCACCTCTTTATCCCTTCATCTACTGATAGACACTTAGGTTGCTTCCATTTCTTGACTACTGTAAGTAGTGCTGTGAAAAACATAGGGGTGCATATGCCTTTCTGATCAGGGATCTTGTTTTCTTTGGGTAAATTTCTAGGAGTGGAATTTCTGGGTCAAATGATATTTCTATTTTTAGTTTCCTGAGGCACCTCCATATTGCTTTCCACAATGGTTGAACAAATTAACATTCTTACCGGCAGTGTAGGAGGGTTGCCCTTTCTCTGCATAAATGGCCAGCATTTGTTATTTCTTGTCTTTTTGATGTTGGCCATTCTAACTAGTATTATGTGATATCTCAGTGTGGTTTTAATTTGCATTTCTCTGATCACTAGCGATGTGTAAAGTCTTTTCATGTGCCTGTTGGCCATCTGAATTTCCTCTTTGGAGAAGTGTCTGTTCATAACCTCTGCCCATTTTTTAATAGGGTTATTTGCTCTCTGGGTGTTGAGGCATGTGAGTTCTTCATATATTTTAACTCCTTGTTGGATTTTTCATTTACAAATATATTCTCCCATACTCTAGGTTGCATTTTTGATCTGCTGGTGGTGTTCTTTTCTGTACAGAAGCTTTTTAGATTGATGTAGTTCCATTTGTTCATTTTTGTGTTTGTTTCCCTTGCCTGAGATTTGTTCAGAGAAATTTGCTCATGTTTGTGTACAAAATATTTTTGCCTATGCTTTTTTCTAAGAGTTTTATGGTTTCATGACTTATATTCAGGTCTTTTATCCATTTAGTGTTTACTTTTGTGTATGGAGTTAGAAAATAATCCAGTTTTATTCTCCAACATGTGGAGACAAATGAAAAGAACATGTCAACAGCCCAATAACTGTGGGATGCAGTGAAGGAAGTTCTAAGAGGAAAGTATATAGCAATACAGGCTTACCTAAAGAAAGAAGAACAATCCCAAATAAACAATCTAATGTCACAACTAAAGGAACCAGAAAAACAAAAACGAATGAAACCCAAAGTTAAAAGAAGGAGGGACAGAATAAAGATCAGAGCAGACATAGATGAAATAGAGAAAAGGAAAACAATAAAAGAAAATAAATGAAACCAAGAGCTGGTTCTTTGAGAAGATAAACAAAATAGACAAACTCCTACCCAGACTTACCAAGAAAAAAAAGAGGCCACAAATATACAAAAACAGAAATGAAAAAGGAGAAGTTACAACAGATATCACAGAAATACAAATGATTATCAGAGAATTCTATGAAAAAATATATGCCAACAAATTGGGCAACCTAGAAGGAAGAAACAAATTCCTAGAAAAGTACAACCTTCCAAGACTGACCCAGATGAAACAGAAAATCTGATCAGACCAATTACCAGAAATGAAATCAAATTGGTAACCAAAAAACTTCCAACAAGAAAAGGTCCAGGACCAGACTGGCTCATGGGTGAATTCAATCAACCATTTAAAAACAAGCTAATATCCACAATTCTTAAATTATACCAAAAAAGAAGGAAATCTTCCAAATTATTTCAGGATCACTCTAATACCAAAACCAAGGGCACTACAAAAAAAGAAAATTGTATAACAGTATCCCTGATGAACTTAGACACAAAATTCCTCAGCAAAATATTAGCAAACTGAATTACAAAATACATCAAATGGATCATATGTTGCAACCAAATGGGATTTATTACAGGGATGCAAGGATGGTGCAATATTCATAAATCAATCAATATGGTACACCACATTAACAAAGAAAGAAAAACCATATGACCATCTTAATAGATGTTGAAAAAGCACTTGACAAAATTCTATATCCACTCATGAGAAAAACTCTCAACATAATGGGTAAAGAGGGAATATGTCTCAACATAATAAAGGCCACATATGACAAACCAACAGCTGCACCATATTCAATGGTGTCTCACTGTTTCTTCTAAGATCAGGAATAAGACAATGCTGCCCACTATCACCATTTTTATTCAAAATAGTACTGTAAGTCCTAGCCATGGAAATCAAACAAGATAAAAAGATGAAAGACATTGAAATTGTTGAGGAAGAAGTAAAACTGTCACTATTTGAAGATGACATACTTTATATAGAAAACCCTTAAGATGTCACCAAAAAACAATAAGAACTAATAACTGCATTCAGCAAAGTTGCAGGATACAAAGTCAATATATAAAAATCTGTTGCATTTCTATATACTAACAATGAGCTAGGAGAAAGGGAAATGAGTGAAACAATTCCATTTCCATTTGCATCAAAAAGAATAAAAAGCTATAAATATAGCTAAGAAAGGAAGTGAAATACCTGTACTCTGAAAACTATGACGCTGATGAAATAAATTGAAGAAGGCACAAATAAGTAGACATCTATCCTATGCTGATGGATAGTAAGAATTAATATTGTTAAAATGGCCATCCTGCCCAAAGCAATTTGCAGATTCAATTCAATTCCTACCAAACACCAATGGCATGTTTCAATTAACTAGAGAAATAGTCATAAAATTTACATGGAACCAAAAAAGACCCCAAATAGCCCAAGAAATCTGGACAAAGAAGAGCAACATTGGGGGTATTATTCTCCCTGACTTCAATCTGTACTACAAAGCTTCAGTAATCAAAACAGTGTGATACTGCCATAAGAACAAACATGTAGATCAATGAAACAGAATAGAAAGCCCATAAATAAACCCATGCATATAGGGTTAATTAATATATCATAAAAGAGCCATGAATATACAATGGAGAAAAGTCAATTTCTTCAATAAATGGTGTTGGGACAACTGGACAGCTACATGCAAGAGAATGAAACTGGCTTACTCCCTAACAATGTACGTAAAAGTAAAGTTGACATGGATTTAAGACATAAATTTAACACATGAAAGAATAGAGTTCTTAGAAGAAAACATAGACAAAAATCTCTTCAATGTAAGCATGAGCAAATTTTTCTGGACACATCTCCCTAGGCAAGGGAAACAAAAGTAAAAAATAAAAAAGTGTGACCAAGTCAAACAAAATTTTTCTGTCCAGCAAAGGATACTATGAACAAAACAAAAAACCTATGGTTAAGGAGAGTATATTTATAAATGATTTACCAGATAAGTGGTTAACTTCCAAAATTTATAAGGAACTCACATGACTCAACACAAAAAATTAATAACCTAATTTAAAAATGCACAGAATACCTAAGTGGACTTTTTTCCATAGAATAAATACAGATGGCCAACAGGCACATGAAAGGATGCTCCAAATCACTAATCATCAGAGAAATGCAAATCAAAACCACTATGAGGTATTACCTCACATCAAAATGGCCCCTATTCAAAAGACAAATAAAAGGTGTTTGTAATGATGTGGAGAAAAGAGAACACTTCTACACTGCTTGCTGAGAATGTAAATTGGTGAAGCTACTATGGAAAACAGTATGAAGGTTCTTAAAACACAAAGAGTAGAAATACCATAAATCCAATAATTCCAGTTCTAGGTATTTACCCAATGAAAATAAAATATCTGATTTGGAAAGATCTATGAACCTCTATGTTTATTGATGCATTATTTACAATAGCCAAGCTATGGAAGCAACCAAAATATCCATCAATAGATGAACAAATAAAGAAGATGTGGTACATATACACAATGGAATATTATTCAGTTACAAAAATAAAATAAATCCTGCCATTTGCAACAACATAGATGGACCTAGAGGTCCATAATTATGCTACGTGAAATAAGTCAGGCAGAGAAAGACAAATACCATAAGATTTCTCTTATATTTGTATTCTAAAAACAAAGTGAACAAGACAACAGTAGAATCATAGACACTGAGAAGTCACTGGTGCTTACCATGGGGGAAGGGTTGGAGCTGGTAGGTGGGGTGGGTAAGGGTGATAAAGAGGCAAAATCTCAATTATAATATAAGTTGGTCATGGGGATGGAAGTTCAGCATGTAGAATATAGTCCATAGTTCTGTAACTTATTTCTGTGTTGACAGATAGTAACTGCCCTAGTTTGGGTGAGTATTTAATAATGTATATAACTGTTTAATCACTATGTTGTATACTTGAAACCAGTATAATATTGTATATCAATTATACTTAAATAAAAAACAAATTAAAAGGTAAATATACTATGCATGTCCAAATACTACTTCCACTTCCTAGTGATGCTGTTGGTTAATGAAAACAAAACTTTCTGACATATTATCCCATGGAAATTTTATATATGAAAAACTAAAATACTTTGAATATTATTTAACAAACATTTACACCTAAGAAATAACTCTCTATAATATATTTTCTTGTTGTAAGAGCTTTTGTCTGCTAAGTTAAAGAGGTTTCACAAATGAAAAAAAGTATATTAATGGATGCTTGCTCTCAATCTGAATTTCCTACTCACCCAAATGGATTACCCACTTTAGAAGACATTTCTGACAATCCCATTCCTGATGAGCAGAAGCCTGTGACTTATTGGGAAATGCAGTGACATCCCCATCTACCTCTACTTTCATGAAGGAAGGGACTGGATCAGCCACTCACTGGATAATCCAGAGAATACATCTGTCTCCTATCAATGAAATTTGAAAAATGCCAAAATTGTTATACAAAAATACAGTAATATAGGGTTATTGACGCTGAACATGCTGTTGTAAATGAAAAAATGTAACACATTTGTGTATGGGGAGGTTTTATGTTCCCTTTCTATCAAGATTTGAATGCTTCTTTTTTTCCCACTGTGAGTATGTTCTATGAAATATGAGTGGAAGTTTCTATGTACAGAAATTCCATACTACTTGTGTTCTAAGAGGAAAAAAAACATAGACTATTTAAATGTTTATCAAGAAAGGAATGTCCAAAATATTTTTTAATTCTATATGATACATCACATGGCCATTAAAATAAAGTCATGTTTTTGCATTTACATTTCACCTAAAAAAAACAAAAATGGGCAAATAACTTGAGTCAACATTTTTCCAAAGAAGATATATAAGTAGAAAATAAGCAAGTGAAAATATGCTCATCTTTATTTACAATTAGGGAAATGCAAATCAAAATCACAATGAGATAGTACTTCACACACATTATGATGGCTATTATTTAAAAAATTAGAAAATTAGAAGTGTTGATGATTTAGAAAAATTGCATTGCTTGTGAGAATGTAAAATTTTCAGTTCCTGTGGAAAAGAGTATGGTGGATCCTCAAAAAATTAGCATAGAATTGTCATATTATACCGTATTTCTAATGCTGGATGTATATCCAAAGAATCAAAAGCAGCGAACTTGAACAGACATTTATATATATTCATAATAGCATTATTCTCAATAGCTAAAAGATGAAAACAACCTAAATGTCCATCAACAGATGAATGGGAAAAAATGTGGTATATGGGTAAAATTGAATATCATTCAGCCTTAAGAAAGAAGGACATTCTGACATGTCACAACAAGGATGAACCTTGAAAACATGCTTAGTGAAATAAGTGACTTAGAGAAATAAGTCAAAAAAGGACAAATAAATGATTCCACTTTTATGGTGTACCTAGAATCATCATCAAATTTATAGAGAAAGAATATAGAATAGTGGTTGCCGGGGGAGCTATGTTTCATGGGTACAGAGTTTCAGTTTGGGATGTTGAAAAGTTTCTGGAGTTGGATGGTGGTGATGATTTCATAACAACCCTTATTATACAGATGAGGAAGATGAACCTGAGAAGGGAAGTGACTATACCAAAATCACATACAAAATATCTCACATCTAGTGGTTAGTACAGCCATTGGTGATGCCAGTTTCTATATTGACCACTGCCTACTTGGGCTGGCAAATCAGGCAGCTCTGGGTATCAGTTGCCCCTCTTGTACTTACTGTGCACTCTTGAGGAGGTCACTTTGTTTTTCAGAACATCCATTTCCTCTTCTGTATAAGGAACCAATAATTCTAGCCAAGTGAATTACCCAGCATATATTAAGTACTCAAAAATCATTATTATTTCTCCTTTTTGTTCCATTTCCCTTTCCTAAAAGGCATAGGATGGTGAGGTTTTCAATTAGTTTCTAGGTAAACCTAAAGGAAACACCAACTAGCTAGGCAGCGTGAAGACTTTTTCTGAAATCTAAGAACTTTTATTAAATGATAAACTGAGGTCCAGGGAAGATAAGTAATTTGTCTCAAAGTCATCTAACATGTATGTAGCTTCCTGGAAGGACTAGAAGCTAGATCTCCTACTACCTCCTCTTGCCGGGACTGAAGACCACTACAAGTCCATGTCCTTCCTATTCCCTCTCACACCCAAGTTCCAAAAGTTCCTCCCTTTGACTTCAAGGAGAATTGTGGACTTTCTTCAGCCCATGCACACTGTTTGGAGATAGAGGGCAAAAGGTGATATTCCTCCACCTCCTGGGTTGATTAAATAAAACCTCAAATCTGAATCCATCACCGAAATTCAATCCATCTTTGCAAGACAGACTTGGAGAGTGGGTTGAAGGGATATGGAGAGGATTGTTGGGGCAGGACAGGAAGGAAGGTCTGAGGTGGTGGAGAGGTGATTATTTTTTGTAGTTCCCACACTGATATGCAGCAGTTGATGTCAATCAGAAAATTAAGAAATTTTACAAAGAAAGGAAGAGAGAGGGGGAAGTAGGAAGGGTTTGATGAAGGAAGGAAGGAAGGGGGAAGGAAAGAGAGGGAAGAAAGAAGTAACCTGTTAGGTTGTTTACAAACAGAAACTAGGTATAATACACACAGTGTTGGATTGTCTTGCAACCAAAGAGAGTTGGGAATCTTCAATGTGGGAGGGATCACCAGAAATAAGAATTTTCTCTTTTTGGGACAAAAGATTATCCTAGAGCCAAGCCAGCCAGAGCAGAATGGCTTCTGATTATAAAGGCTTTCACTGTCTCTTTCTTCTCCCCTCCACTGAAGCCACTGCAAGAATAGAGAATCCTGAGCTACTAGTAAGTTCTTCCTAAAATATGGCTTAAATACTTCTTCCTGAAGGAGTGGTTAATTTTTGTCCCCATTAACACCTTATGTTTGGATCATGCAGTATAGTTGAAAGCTTTTTACGCCTCTGTTATATCCCATGATATTTTCCAAAAGTCAAGAGGTTAGTATCATTATTTTATAGGATAACTGAGTAAAATGAATCCTGGAGAGATTAGGGACCCCCTTTTCAGGTATGGCATCAGGGTCCTCGTTTTTTCCCTCCTATCCTCCCCTCTCTAGGCAGGTATGGGTTATTTGCCCATGAGAAAAGGTGGTAGACATTCCAAAGAGGTTCTCTTCTTCTTCTTTTTTTTAAAATTTTCATGTCATCTGAATTTATTTTATTTTATTTTATTTTATTTCGGTATCATTAGTCTACAATTACATGAGGAACATTATGGTTACTAGACTCCCCCCATCATCAAGTTGCCACCACATACCCCATTAGAGTCACTGTCTATCAGTGTAGTAACATGCTATAGAATCACTACTTGTCTTCTCTGTGTTGTACAGCCTTCCCCATATCCCCTGCTACATTATGTCTGCTAATCGCAATGCCCCTTTTCTCCCTTATCCCTCCCTTCCCACCCATCCTCCCCAGTCCCTTTCCATTTGGTAACTTTTAGTCCATTCTTGGGTTCTGTGAGTCTTCTGCTGTACTGTTCCTTCAGTTTTTTTCTTTGTTCTTTTACTACACATATGAGTGAAATCATTTGATACTTGTCTTTTTCTGCCTGGCTTATTTCACTGAGCATAATACCCTCTAGCTCCATCCATGTTGTTTCAAATGGTAGGATCTGCTTTTTCTTATAGCTGAGTAATATTCCATTGTGTATATGTACCACATCTTCTTTATCCATTCATCTACTGATGGACATTTAAGTTGTTTCCATATCTTGGCTATTGTAAATAGTGCAGCGATAAACATAGGGGTGCATCTGTCTTTTTCGAACTGGGCTGCTGCATTCTTAGGGTAAATACCTAGGAGTGGAATTCCTGGGTCAAACGGTATTTTTATTTTTAGTTTCCTGAGGAACCTACATACTGCTTTCCACAATGGTTGAACTAATTTACATTCCCACCAGCAGTGTAGGAGTGTTCCCCTTTCTCCACATCCTCGCCAACATTTGTTGTTCTTAGTCTTTTCGATGCTGGCAATCCTTACTGGTGTGAGGTAATTTCTCATTGTGGTTTTAATTTGCATTTCTCTGATCATTAGCGATGTGGAGCATCTTTTCATCTGCCTGTTGGCCATCTGAATTTTTTTTTGGAGAAGTGTCTGTTCAGATCCTCTGCCCATTTTTTAATTGGATTTTTGCTTTTTGTTTGTTGAGGTGCATGAGCTCTTTATATATTTTGTATGTCAGTCATTATGTCATTTATCGGATATGTCATTTATGAATATATTCTCCCACACTGTAGGATCTTTTTGTTCTATTAATTGTGTCCTTTTCTGTATAGAAGCTTTTCAGCTTGATATAGTCCCACTTGTTCATTTTTGCTTTTGTTTCCCTTCCCCAGGGAGATATGTTCATGAAGAAGTTGCTCATGTTTATGTCCAAGAGAGTTTTGCTTATGTTTTTTTCTAAGAAAGAGGTGCTCTTGAATATTTACTTGTGAGATGATATTTTGCCACTCCTGAGGCCTAGAAAAATGTCTGCCCTTGGTTGAAGGCATATACCTTCCTTAAAGTACAATTCATCTGCAGATACCTTTGAAGTCTCAGAACTTAGCTTGGGCTCATTAAATCCCATTTGCTATGATATTAATGATGATAATGATAATAGCTAATACAATGCAATAGGTACTTCCTTAGATTTAATGCATGTAACTCTCCCTTAAACCCTATGAAGTCTTACCATTACTATTTCCATTTTACAGTTAAGGAAACTAATGCACAGAAAAGTCAAGTAGCTGGTGTTGGGTATAAGACAATAGAACTGGTCTTGGTCTTATGTTACTGTGGAAAGAGCTAAGAAAGGGCATGGTATGGGAGAAAGGAAGCAAACTAGGTGAATGTTGAGATGATTAGTTCCTTGTTCTCAGCAAGCCACTTATGTTTAGGGCACCACAGTCACTGATAGCAGGAAGAACCCTACTTTGGGCTATACTTGTAGTTCTCCTTTCTCTGACCACCTACCTCCCCATCCACCATTTTAATGGTGAGTCCGAGATTATCCATAGTTCTTTAAAAATGTTCTAGTAGGAAATTTTATTTCTGATATTTTTCAGTAGCCTTTTAATCAAGTGATAGATGTTTTTGAAAGACCAATTTAAATAGTTTCATGAAGATAATTTTTAAATGAAGTATAATTGCATACAATATTATATTAGTTTCATGTGTACAACATACTGATTTGACATTTTTCATACATTGTAAATTTATCACAATAAGACTAGTTACCATCTGTCAGCATAAGCATTTAATATATTTTACTAACTGTATTCTCCATCTGTAAAATACATCCCCATGAGTTATTTATTATATAACTGGAGGTTTGTACTTCTTCATCCCCTTCACCAATTTCATCTCTCCCTCAACACCCTTCCCCTCTAGCAACCACCAATCTGTTCTCTGTATTTGTGAGTCTTGGTTATGTTTTGTCTTACTTGTTTTGTTTCTGAATTCCACTTATAATTGAAATAATTTGACATTTGTCTTTCTCTGTCTTACTTATTTGACTTAGCATAATACCCTCAAGGCCCTTCCATATATTTGGAGTGGTGATATTCCTTCTTTTTATTGCTGAATATTATTGTATTGAGCATATATATATATATATGTATATATACACACACACATATTAACATTTATATGTATATAAAACACATCTTCTTTATGCATTCATCTACTGGCAGACACTTAGGTTCCTTCCATATCTTTGCTCTTGTATATAGTACTGCAGTGAACATGGGGATGCATATATCTTTTAGAATTAGTGTTTTCATTTTCTTCAGATAGATACACAGAAGTGGAATTGCTGTATCATATAGTAGTTCTATTTTTATTTTTTTAGAAATCTCCATACTGTTTTTCATAATTATTCCACCAATTTACATTCCCACCAACAATTCACAAGCATTCATTCCTATTTCTACACATTTTCACCAACACTTGATATTTCTTGACTTTTTGATGAGCTATTCTGACTAGTGTGAGGTGACATCTTATTACAATTTTGATTTGCATTTACCAGATTATTAGTGGTGTTGAGCATCTTTTTTGTGTCTTCTGGCCATCTGTATGTCTTCTGTAGAAAAATTTCTTCTTATCCTCTGCCCATTTTTAAGTTGGATTGTTTTATTTTTGAGTGTATGAGTACTTTATTTTGGATATTAACCCCTTATTGGATATATGATTTGCAAATATCTTCTCCCATTCAGTAGGCTGTCTTTTCATTTTATTGGTTTCACTTGTGCAGAAGCTTTCAATTTTGATATAGTACCATTTATTATTGCTTTTCTTATGTTTATATTTGGAGTAAGATCCAATGAAATACATCAGTAAGGCCAATGTTAAGGAATTTACCACCAATGTTTTCTTCTAGGAGTTTTATGGTTTCAGGTCTTACATTCAAATCTTTCATCCATTTTGAGTTAATTTTTGTATACGGTGTAAGATAGTGGTCCAGTTTCATTCTTTTGCATGTAAATGTCTGGTTTCTGAACGCCACTTAAAAAAGAGGCTGTCCATTCCCCATTATATATTTTCTCTCCTTTGTCATAAATTAATTGACTGTAATATGCATGTGTTTATTTCTGGACTCTCTATTTTGTTCCATTTATCTATGTGTCTATTTTTATGCCAATATTATGTTTTATTTACTAGGCTTTGTAGTATAGTTAGAATTAGGGAGCACAATACCTCTAGCATTGTTCTTTCTCAATTACTTTGATTATTCAGGATCTTTTGTAGTTCCATACAGATTAGGAATTATTTGTTCTATTGCTTTGAAAAATGCAATTGGAATTTTGATGGGGATTGCATTGAACCTGTAGATTTCTTTGGGTAGTATGGACATTTTAATAAAATAATTCTTCCAATACATTAGCATGACATACCTTTCCATATAGTTGTGTCCTCTTCAGTTTCTTTTATCACTGTCCTCTAGTTTCAGTTTGGATTATTTCTCTTTCTGGTAGTTGGTTATTAGTGTTTAGAAACACAACAGATTTCTCTATATTAATTTTGTATCCTGATACTTTATTGAAGTCATTTATTAGTTCTAACAGTTTTTTGGTGGTATCTTTAAGGTTTTCCATTAATTGTATTACCTGCATATAATAAAAATTATACTTCTTTGTTTCCAATTTGGATGATTTAATTAATTTTTTTAGCTGAACTGCTGTGGCTAGGACTTTCAGTTCATGTTGAATTAAAGTGGTGAGAATGGGCACCCTTGACTTGATCCTGATCTTAGAGGAAAAGTTTTCAGCTTTTCATTGTTGAGTATGATATTTGCTGTGGGTTTGTCATATATAGCCTGTATTTTGTTGAGGTTCATCCCTTTTATAATTATGTTGTTGAAAATTTTTGTCCTAAATGGATGTTGAATTTTGTCACTTGCTTCTGTGCAAGTATTGAGATGATAGGATTTTTATCCTTCATTTTGTTAATGTGACATATGATGTTGATTTATTTGTGGATGTTGAACCATTCTTTCATCCCTGTAATAAATCTCATGTAATTACATAGCATAGTCCTTTTAATGTATTGCATTCAATTTGCTAATATTTTGTTGAGGAATTTTGCATCTATGTTCATCAGGCATATTGGCCTATAGTTTGTATATGTGTGTTGCTTTTGTCTGGCTTTGGTGGCAGGGTAATGCTAACCTTGTAAAATGAGTTTGGCAGTGTTTCTTCTCAATTTTCTTCTAATAATTTGAGAAAGATAGGTATTAACTTCCCTTGAATAATTGCTGGAATTCACCTGTGAGCCATCTACTTCTGGACTTTTATTTTTTTGGAGTATTTAAAGTACATATTCAATTCCATTACTTGTAATTGTTCTTTTCATATTTTATATTCCTTTGTGATTCAGTCTTGAAAGTTAGTGTGTTTTTAGGAATTTATCCATTTCTTCTAGTTTTTCCAAGTTGTCTTATAATTGTTCATAGTAGGCTCTTATGATTCTTTGCATTTCTGTGGTGTCAGCTTTAACCTCTCCTCTTTCATTTTTAATTTTATTTGTGTCCTATTTTTCTTGATGGGTCTGGCTATAGATTTATTAATTTTGTTTATCTTTTCAAAGAAACACCTGTTAGTTTCATTGATTTTTTTCAATTTTTTTTTGTTTTGATGTAATTATTTCTGCTCTGCCCTAAAGTATTTCCTTTCCACTATTAATGTTGGGATTTGTTTGTCCTTTATAGTTCCTTTAGGCTTAAATTTAGATCATTTGAGATTTTCCTTATTTTCTGAGGTAAATCTGTATTGTTATGAAATTCCATCATAGAATTGTTTTTGCTGAATGCTAGAGGTTTTCAAAAGTTTCATTTTCATATTATATCTGAAGTCCCTTGTAGGCAGCATATAGATAGGTGTTTTTCTTTTAAATCCATTCATCCATCTTATATCTTTTCATTAAAGTATTTAGTCACTTACTTTTAAAGCAATTATTTATAACTATGTATTTATTGCCATTTTATTTTCTTATTAAAAAGTTCTTCTATATATCTTCTCTTAGTCTCTTCCCTGTAATTTGATGGTTTTCTTTAGTGTTATGCTTGAGTTCATTTCTCTTTTTTATGTATGCATTGAAAGTTTATGGTTTATGGTCATCACAAGGTTCATATATTTTGCATTCTATTTTGAATGGGTAGTCACCTAAGTATGAGCAAATTCTGAAAGCACTATCCCTCCTCCATGTTTAATGTTTTTAACATCATATTTTACATATTTTTATTTATAATTTATTTACTGTAATTACAGCTTCTAGTATTTTTGTCTTTTAGCCTTCATACTAGCTTTTTAGGTGGCTGATCCAATCCTTTACTATATATTTGCCTTTACTGGCAAGATTTTTTTCTTTCATATGTTTTCTAATATTTGCATTATGTCATTTCTTTCTGTTTAAATAAGAACCTTTAACATTTCTTTTAAGGCAGTCTTACTGATGATGAACTCCTTTAGTTTTTGCTTGTCTGGGAAACTCTTTATTGGTCCTTAGATTCTGAATGAAAACCTTGCTGGGCAGAGTATTCTTGGTTGTAAGTTTTCAGCACTTGAAATATATCCTGCCATTCTCTCCTGGCCTGCAACATGTCTGCTGAAAAACCAGCTAACAGTCTTAAAGGGTTTCCCTTTCATTTAACTACATGTTTTTCAATTGCTGCCTTTAAGATTATCTCTTCACCTTTAAAGTTTACAATTTTAATTATAATATGTGTTACTATGGACCTCTTTGGGCTCATCTTATATTTTTTTCATTCAATAAATATTTATTGGGCATTTATTATATGTCAGACACAATGCTAGACAATGGGGATCACAGTGAATCTTCTCCTTCAGAAGAAGACATGCATCCTTCCTCTGTTAAACCAGATTTAGTAAATTATTATCCAGCTTCTATTTAAACATCTTTAATAAGAGAACTCCTTATCTCACTTTGCAGGTTATTCTATTTTGGGGTATTTGTTCTTCAATCAATATCCAACAAATGCACTAAACAAATACATAGCTCAATGAAATTTATCCCCCATTTCCATTGTAAAAGAGGGAGAGCTTCCTAGTGGTAGCATTCTTAAGAATAAAGAAAATGACCCCTTTTGTTTTTTTATTATAAAAGTAATAGAGATTTATTCTACAAAAATTGGAAACACATAAAGTTATAAATAAAAATGCCTAGTATTTCATGACCATTATGTAGTTATAACCATAATCATTATTTTATTAAATGTATACTTTCTATTTCTTTTCTGCATGTATAGATATATATATATACATGTGTGTGTGTGTGTTTGTGTGTGTGTGTGTGTGTGTGTATGGTTGACTCTTGAACAATTTGGGATTGAACTGTGTGGGCCCACCTGTATGAGGGTTTTTTTTTTCAGAAAATATGTTGGAAAATTATTTGGAGATTTGTGACAATTTGAAAATAATTTTTTCTCTAGTTTTATTGTAAGAATACAGAGTATAACATATAAAATATGTGTTAATTCACTGTTTATGTTATTGCTATGGCTTCCAGTCAATGTGGGTTATTAGTAGTTAAGTTATTGGGGAGTCAAACGTTATTCCTCGACTTTCCACTCCATTGTAGGGAGATGTGAGTGTCCCTATAACCTGCATTGTTCAGGGCTTGACTGTGTGTGTGTCTGTATGTATATGTGCATATGTATATATACACAATATGTATACATATACAAATTAGTCCATACAACAAATACAATTTTATATCATATGTACCTCTACTTGATATTATACTGTGAACATTTTTCAGCCTTCAAATACTATTTGAAGTCACTTTTATGACTATATAATAGTTTAAAATGGATATTTGATTTTTTAAACAATTTTTTTGTTCAACCATTAGATTATTTCACAATTTTTGATACCTTAGATTTTTCCATGATGAAAATTCTTGTATTTACATTGTGACTATGTATCAGATGATTTCTTTAGGACAGATTTTTTTTATTTTGGTATCATTCATCTATAATTACATAAGGAACATTATGTTTACTAGGCTCCCCCTTTCACCAAGTCCCCCCCCACAAAGCCCATTACAGTCACTATCCATCAGCATAGTAAGAGGCTGTAGAATCACTACTTATCTTCTCTGTGTTGCATAGCCCTCCCTGTGCCCCCCACACATTATACATGCTAGTCGTTATGCCCCTTTCTTCCCCCCCCTAACTTTATCCCATGCTTCACACCCATCCTCCCCAGTCGACTTCCCTTTGGTAACTGTTACTCCATCCTTGGGTTCTGTGATTGTGCTGCTGTTTTGTTCCTTCAATTTTTTCTTTGTTCTTATACTCCACTGATGAGTGAAATCATTCGGTACTTGTCTTTCTCTGCCTGGCTTATTTCGCTGAGCATACTACCCTCTAGCTCCATCCATGTTGCTGCAAATGGTAGGATCTGTTTTCTTCTTATGGCTGAATAATATTCCATTGTGTATATGTACCACCTCTTCTTTATCCATTTATCTACTGATGGACATTTAAGTTGCTTCCATTTCTTGGCTATTGTAAATAGTCCTGCGATAAACATAGGGGTGCACATTGTCTTTTTCAAACTGGGCTCCTGCATTCTTAGGGTAAATTCCTAGAAGTGGAATTCCTGGGTCAAATAGCATTTCTATTTTGAGCTTTTTGAGGAACCTCCATACTGCTTTCCACAATGGTTGAACTAATTTACATTCCCACCAGCAGTGTAGGAGGGTACTCCTTTCTCCACAACCTCCCCGACATTTCTTGCTGTTTGTCTTTGGGATGGTGGTGATCCTTACTGATGTGAGGTGATATCTCATTGTGGTTTTAACTTGCGTTTCTCTGATGAAAAGAGATGTGGGACATCTTTTCATGTGTCTGCTGGCCATCTGAATTTCTTCTTTGGAGAACTGTCTGTTCAGCTCTTCTGACTATTTTTTAACTGGATTATTTGCTTTTTGTTTGTTGAGGTGCATGAGCTCTTGATATATTTTGGATGTCAACCCTTTATCGGATCTGCCATTTATGAATATATTTTTCCATACTATAGGATGCCTTTTTGTTCTATTCGTGGTGTTCTTTGCTGTACAGAATCTTTACAGCTTGATATAGTCTCACATGTTCGTTTTTGCTTTTGTTTCCCTTGCCCAGGGAGATATACTCATGAAGAAGTCACTGCATGTTTATGTCCAAGAGATTTTTGCCTATGTCTTTTTCTAAGAGATTTATGGTTTCATGACTTACATGCAGGTCTTTGTTCCATCTCGAATTTACTTTTGTCTATGGAGTTAGACAATGATCCAATTTCATTCTCTTATATGTAGCTGTCCAGGTTTGCCAACACCAGGTATTGAAGAGGCTGTCATTACCCCATTGTATGTCCATGGCTCCTTTATCATATATTAATTGACTGTAAATGTTTGGGTTAATGTCTGGAGTCTCTATTCTGTTCCACTGGTCTGTGGCTCTGTTCTTGTGCCAGTACAAAATTGTCTTGATTACTTTGGCTTTCTAGTAGAGCTTGAGGTTGGGGGGCAAGATCCCCTCCCCCACTTTATTCTTCCTTCACAGGATTGCTTTAGCTATTTGGGGTCTTTGGTGGTTCCATATGAATTTTAGATCTATTTGTTCCAGTTTGTGGAAGAATGCTGTTGGTAATTTGATAGGGATTGCATTGAATCTGTAAACTGCTTTGGACAGGATGGCCATTTTGATGATATTAATTCTTCCTAGCCAACATCATGGGATGAGTTTCTATTTGTTAGTGTCCTCTTTAATTTCTCTTAAGAGTGTCTTGTAGTTTTCAGGGCATAGGTCTTTCACTTCCTTGGTTAGGTTTATTCTTTTTGATGGAATTTGAATGGAATTGCTTTCTTGACTTCTCTTTCAGTTAGTTCTTTGTTAGTGCATAGGAAAGCAACAGATTTCTGTGTGTTAATTTTGTATCCTGTAACTTTGCTGAATTCCGATATTAGTTCTAGTAGTTTTGGAGTGGAGTCTTTAGGGCTTTTTATGTACAATATCATGTCATCTGCAAATAGTGATAGTTTGACTTCTTTACCAATCTGGATTCCTTGTATTTCTTTGTTTTGTCTAATTGCCATGGGATGAGTTTCTATTTGTTAGTGTCCTCTTTAATTTATCTTAAGAGTGTGTTGTAGTTTTCAGGGCTTAGGTCTTTCACTTCCTTGGTTAGGTTTATTCCTAGGTATTTTATTCTTTTTGATGGAATTTGAATGGAATTGTTTTCTTGACTTCTCTTTCAGTTAGTTCTTTGTTAGTGCATAGGAAAGCACTTTTTTGAATAACTATGTTGAATAACAGTGCATAGAGTGGGCATCCCTGTCTTGTACCCTATCTTAGAGGAAAAGCTTTCAGCTTCTCAATGTTCTGTATGATGTTGGCTATGGGTTTAATATGTATGGCCATTATTATGTTGAGGTATTTGCCCTCTGTACCCATTTTATTGAGAGTTTTAATCATGAATGGATGTTGAATTTTGTTGAATGATTTTTAGCATCTATGGAGATGATTATGTGGTTTTTGTCCTTCTTTTTGTTGATGTGGTGGATGATGTTGATGTATTTTCTAATGTTGTAGCATCCTTGTATCCCTGAAATTATCCCACTAGCACATGGCGTATGATCCTCTTGATATATTTTTTAATTCGGTGTGCTAATATTTTGTTGAGTATTTTTGCATCTATGTTCATCAGGGATATTGGTCTGTAGTTTTCTATTTTGATGGGGTCTTTGCCTGGTTTTGGTATTAGCATAATGTTGGCTTCATAGAATGAGTTTCGGAGTATTCCCTCCTCTTCTAGTTTTTGGAAAACTTTAAGGAGAATGGGTATTATGTCTTCCCTGTATGTCTGATAAAATTCCGAGGTGAATCCATCTGGCCCGGGGGTTTTGTTCTTTGGTAGTTTTTTGATTACCGCTTCAATTTCGTTGCTGGTAGTTGATCTGTTTAGATTTTCTGTTTCTTTCTGGGTCAGTCTTGGAAGGTTGTATTTTTCTAGGAAGTTGTCCATTTCTCCTAGGTTTCCCATCTTGTTAGCATATAGGTTTTCATAGTATGCAGTAATAATTCTTTGTATTTCTGTGGGGTCCGTCGTGATTTTTCCTTTCTAGTTTCTGATACTGTTGATTTGTGTTGACTCTCTTTTCCTCTTAATAAGTCTGGCTAGAGGCTTATCCATTTTGTTTATTTTCTCGAAGAACCAGCTCTTGGTTTCATTGATTTTTGCTATTGTTTTATTCTTCTCTATTTTATATATTTCTTCTCTGATCTTTATTATGTCCCTCCGTCTGCTGACCTTAGGTGTCATTTGTTCTTCTTTTTCCACCTTTGATAATTGTGACAGACTATTCATTTGGTATTGTTCTTCTGTCTTTAAATATGTCTGGATTGCTATAAACATTCCTCTTAAGACTGCTTTCCCTGAATCCCACAGAAGTTGGGACTTTGTGCTGTTCTTGTCATTTGTTTCCATATATTGCTGGATCTCCATTTTAATTTGGTTGATCCATTGATTATTTAGGAGCATGTTATTAAGCCTCCATGTGTTTGTGAGCCTTTTTGCTTTCTTTGTACAATTTATTTCTAGTTTTATACCTTTGTGGTCTGAAAAGTTGGTTGGTAGGATTTCAATCTTTTGGAATTTACTGAGGCTCTTTTTGTGGCCTAGTATGTGGTCTATTCTGAAGACTGTTCCATGTGCACTTGAGAAGAATGTGTATCCTGTTGCTTTTGGATGTAGAGTTCTGTAGATGTCTATTAGGTCCATCTGTTCTAGTGTGTTGTTCAGTGCCTCTGTGTCCTTATTTATTTTCTGTCTGGTGAATCTGTCCTTTGGAGTGAGTGGTGTGTTAAAGTCTCCCAAAATGAATGCATTGCATTCTATTTCCTCCTTTAATTCTGCTAGTATTTGTTTCACATATATTGGTGCTCATGTATTGGGTGCATATATCTTTATAATGGTTATATCCTCTTGTTCTGAGCCTTTTATCGTTATGTAATGTCCTTCTTTATCTCTTGTTACTTTCTTTGTTTTGAAGTCTATTTTGTCTGATACTAGTATTGCCACACCTGCTTTTTTCTTTCTGTTGTTTGCATGAAATATCTTTCTCCAACCCCTGATTTTTAATCTGTGCATGTCTTTGGGTTTGAAGTGAGTCTCTTGTAAGCAGCATATAGATGGGTCTTGCTTTATTATCCATTCTATTACTCTGTGTCTTTTGATTGGTGCATTCAGTCCATTTACATTTAGGGTGATTATTGAAAAATATGTACTTATTGCCTTTGCAGGCTTTAGATTTGTGGTTACCAAAGGTTCAAAGTTAGCTTGTTTACTACCTTACTGTCTGACCTCCCTCGCTTATTGAGCTGTTATAAACACAGTCTGATGATTATTTCTTTCCCTTCTTTTTCCTCCTCCTCCATTCTTCATATGTTTTGTGTTTTGTTCTGTGCTCTTTTTAGGAGTGCTCCCATCTAGAGCATTCCCTCTAAGATACCCTGTAGAGGTGGTTTTTGGTAGGCAAATTCCCTCAACTTTTGCTTGTTTGGGAATTGTTTAATCCCTCCTTCATATTTAAATGATAATCGTGCTGGATACAGTATCCTTGTTTCAAGGCCCTTCTGTTTCATTGCATTAAATATATCATGCCATTCTCTTCTGGCCTGCAATGTTTCTGTTGAGAAGTCTGATGATAGCCTGATGGGTTTTCCTTTTTAAGTGACCTTTTCTCTCTCTCTGGCTGCCTTTAATACTCTGTCCTTGTCCTTGATCTTTTCCATTTTAATTATTATCTGTCTTGGTGTTGTCCTCTTTGTGTCTGGTCTTTTGGGAGTTCTGTGTACCTCTGTAGTGTGAGCAACTATTTCTTCCCCCAGTTTGGGGAAATTCTCAGCAATTATTTCTTCAAAGACACTTTCTATCCCTTTTTCTCTCTCTTCTTCTTCTGGTACCCCTATAATGCAGATATTGTTCCTTTTGGATTGATCACACAGTTCTCTTAATATTGTTTCATTCCTTGATATCCTTTTATCTCTCTCTTAGTCAGCTTCTATGCGTTCCTGTTCTCTGGGTTCTATTCCATTAATGGCCCCTTGCATCTTATCCATTCTGCTTTTAAATCCTTCCATAGTTTGTTTCACTTCTGTAATCTCCCTCCAGAAATCTCTAATCTCTCTCTGGAGTTCATCCCTTAGCTCTTGCATATTTCTCTGCATCTCTTTCAGCATGTTTATGATTTTTATTTTGAATTCTTTTTCAGGGGGACTGGTTAGGTTTGCCTCTGCAGATCCTTTCTCAGGTGTTGTTTGAACTATCTGGGACTGGACTAAATTTTTTTGCCTTTTCATGGTGATAGCAGTGGCTGTAGGAAGGTTGCGGGTGTGTCAACTGGGAGAAGAAAGTCCTTTCCTGCTTGCTTGATGCCTTGCCCTTCTCCGCTGCCTGTGATGGTTTCCCGCACTCCTGGAGCAGCCACCGGGTTAGTCCCCTAAGTTGCTGTGGGTGGGGTCTCCATCAGAGCAGCACGGATCCCTGCAGGGAGTGGCATGCATGCCAGGTATGCTCCTCCATGCTAGCAGCACCCCTGCCAGGCAGCTATGTAGCAGCAGTGGCCTTTGGGTCTGGCCCGGGTGGCTGTGCGTTGGACTGGGCTTCCAGTTGGCTGTTGAGATTGTGCCTGCTCCCTCTGGCTCTGCTGTAGGTGCACGTGGAGCTCTCCCACGTGGGCCTCCATCGGGCTCCTCTGTCTTCACTGCTGCTGGTGCGCACGAGCAGTGCCCACGCTGTTCGGTTATGCCACTGTGAGCTTGCACAAGCCTCTCCCGGTCTGGTCTGGTGCTGTTGGTGTATGGATCTGCTCCCAGTTCCTTCTGGTGCCGCCATCCCCGACACGTGCTGCCACTCTCCTGCTACTGGGCTGGTGGGTTGGGGTCCACGCCAGTTGGAGGAACGACTGGCAGGCTTCTTAGTGCTGTGAAGGGTTTCAGAGCTGCACTGCCTCCCCAGGGTTTAGGGTGTCTAAGTTTCCCTGGGATTCCAAGTTGCTGACTAAGTGTGCCAGGAGAACTTCGTCCAGCTATGGGGTCCCTGTCTCTCTAAGACTTGCAGAGAGTACTCACTTTTCTTTTGTCTCAGGAGTGCCGGTTGCGGGGACCTGCCCACAGGTTTTGCTTTTCTGTTTCTCTAATACCAGCACCCCGTGCACCTTGTGTCTTTGTTCCCGGTGTGTATTTCTAGAGCTGGTTGTTTAGCAGTCCTGGGCTTTCACTCCCTCCCCGTTCTGACTCCTTTTTCCCTGCTGGGTTTTGGGGTTTGGGGGAGCGTTCGGGTTCCACCTGGCCGTGGCTTGTATCTTACCCCCTTTGTGTGATGTTGAGTTCTCACAGATGTAGATGTATCCTGGCTGTTGTACTGCATCCACTGGTGTCTCTTTTAGGAATAGTTGTATTTATTGAATTTTCATAAATATATATGTTTTGGGGAGGAGATTTCCTCTGAACTACTCATGTCTCCATCTTCCCATGATCCTCCCATTGAATATTTTTCTTCTTTTTTAATATAAACATTTATAGCTAAAAGTTTCCTTATAGGCACTTCTTTAGTCCTTATACAGTATCATCATTATTGCTCAGTTCTAAATATTTTCAAATTTCTCATTGATTTATTTTTTGACTAATGAGTTGTTTAGTAGGGTGTTTTTCCATTTCTAAATGTATGTTTAATATATCTTTTTGCCATTGGTTTAAAATTAATCACATTTTTGTTGAACTGCAGGATGTCAATCCTTTCAAATCTTTTGAGGTTAGTATTATGGCCTAGAGTTTGGTATTATGGCCTAGCCTATAGTCAATTTTCATAAATGTTCATGCATGCTTAGAAATAATAAGTATTCTCTGGTCACTGGGTGTAAAATTCTATATGTGTCCAAATAGTTCATTATTTTGTTCAAGCTTTCCATATCTTTACTAATATTTTGTCTGCTTGACCAATACTGAGAGAGATGTGTTGAATTTCCAATGGTGATAGTGTAACTTGTCAATTTCTCCTTATCATTTTGTTATATTTTGCTTTATAAATAAGTTTTGAAACTATGTTAATAAATACATAAAAGTTTGGAATTGTTTTATTTTAATAGTGAGTTAATCATTTTGTCACTATGTACTATCTTTATCTATACTAATGTTTTTTTCACTACAGTCTATTTTGACTGATATTAATATAGTCATGCAACTCTTTAAATTGTTCTTAGTATTTGGCAGTTATATCCTTTTCTATACTTTGGCATTCAACCTTTCTATGCCCTTGTGATTTAGGTGTATAACTTTTGAACTGCATATAGGAGGATTTCAAAACTAGTCTTATAATCTTTTCTTTTATGAGGGTAAATTTTGTATTACATTTGCCGTGATTGCAGATATTTTTTATTGATTTCAATGCATTAATTATATGTTTCAGTTATTGTTTCCCTCTTTTTTCTGACTTTATGAACATATTTTGGAATGGCTGGAGATTTTTCTACTTTAATTTTTTTCTCCTATCATTTGGAAGTTAATCATCAGTTTAGTCTTTTAGTGTTTACTCTGGTTATTTTAAGAAGCATACTTAAGTTTTAAAAGTTCTAATTTTAGTACATGTTTTGACCCTCTTCCTAAACAGCAAAAAATCTTAGAATATTTTAACTCCAATCATCCAATCCTAACGTGAATGCTAATTCTATCAACTATTTTAGTTTCATCCTATTTTTACACCTTATATTAGGCATTATTGTTCTGTTTTATACTTTAGTGCATGTTTAGATTTACTTCAGTATTTGCCAATGTCTGCTCACCATTCCTTCTTCCAACTAATACTTTTCACTGAGTTTTATATTCCATCCACTGGAATTTCATTCTTTAGAAAAGTGTTGGTAGTAAAACCCTTTCCATTTTTGTTTGCTTGAGGATATCTTTTTTTCAATTAAAGTATCACTAATATACAATCTTATATTGGTATCAAATGTACATCACAGTGCTTCAACAGTCCCTGTGATAAACTTATATTGTGATTGTGAATTATTGTTCCCTTTTATCCCACTCTCCTTTCCCCCTGTACCCACCTCAAACCCTCCCCCTTGGTAACCACTTGTCACTTCTCAGTGTCTTTGAGTCTACTGCTGTTTTTTTCATTCTGTTTTGCTTTGTTTTTAAATTCTACTAATTGGTTAAATCATATGGTATTTGTCTGTCTCTGCCTGGCTTATTTCACTTAATATAAATCTTTCTAGGTTCATTTACAATAGCCAAGATATGGTAGACACCTAAGTGTCCATCAGTAAATGAATGGTTAAAGAGGTGGTACACATACACAGTGAAATATTATTCACCCATAAAAGAAAAGAAATCCTGGTACTTACAACAACATGGATAGATCTAGGATATTAAATATTTCATGCCACTACTTTCTGGACTGCAAAGTTTCTGCTGAGAAGTTTGCTGACAGCCTGATGATGTTTCCTTTATAAGTAATTTTTTCCCTCTCTAGTTGCCTTCAATAAAATTTCTCCTTATCCTTCATCTTTGCCATTTTAATTATGATATGTCTGGATGTTTTTTTTCCTGGGGTTTCTTTTGTTAGGGCCTCTCTGAACTTCCATGACCTGAGTGCCTATTTCCTTCCCCAGATTGGGGATGTTTTCAACAATTATTTCCTCAAAGAGACTTTCTATTCCTTTGTCTCTCTCTTCTCCTTCTGGTACCCCTATAATGCAAATAGTGTCCCATTTGGATTGGTCACACAGGTCTTTTATTATTCTTTTTTCCTAGAGATCATTTCTTCTCTCTGTTCTCCAGCTACATTGTTTTACTGTTCTCTAATTTCCATCTCCTCACCGTCTCCTCCATCTGCATTAATCTACTCTTAAATCCCTCCATTTATGTTTCACCTCATATACTGTACTCCTCAGCTCTGAGTGACTCTTTTTCAACTCTGCTATCTCTTTGGTTAAGTCCTCCCTGAAATCTTGAGCATTTTTCTGTAAATCTGTAAGCTTATTTATGGCTTCTACTTTGAAGTCTTTATCTAGAAGACTGGTGTTCTCTGTTTAATTTAGCCATATTTCTGATGTCTTATCCTGTACTTTTGTTTGGAACATATTCCTCTGCCTGCTCATTTTGTCAGGGTTTTTGTGTATCCTCCTTTGACTCTGTTATGCTTCTTGACCTATAGAGTAATAGCTTTATGAAAAAGGCATCCTGTGGTGCCCAGAAGCTCCAGGTTCTTTACTTCAAGGTTCTCAAGGTTCTTTCCTCTCAAGGTTCTACTTTTCAGAGACCCTAGCTGTTGGTGTGCAGTGGGTGGGGTGTCTTTCTGTCTGTGCTGGCAGTTTTTTCCATCTGCCACCTTTGTGATCATCTCAGGAGTCTCTGTTGAGCTCACTGTAGGTTAGGCTGCCCTTTCCCTTGCCTGCAGCAATGGTGGGGCTGTAGGGATAATGGGATGGGTGGGTTGATGTGTGTCTCTGTCCAGGCCAAATGTGCAGCACTAGGCTTGGACATCCACAGGGAGCAAGGAGCCCTTGGAGCTGGCTCCTGCAGGCTCCTCCTCAGTTGGGCTGAAATTGAGTCAAGGAATCTGGGAGAGTCTCCCTCTGCCTTCCAGTCAGCAAAGGCTGCAGGATCAAGTGGGTTGTCTACCAGCAGTGTATGCAATGGTGGCTGCATTGCCAGCAATGGGGAATGGAGTTTCAGGGGCTCCCCAGAGTTCTCAATCTGTAGAGCCACAGAAGAGCTGGGGTGGTAGCCTCCACTTGCTCCTTCTCTTGAGGAGAGAGTCCCTTCCAACCCTCACCCATCTGGTACCACTCCAACTGGTGACAAGCCTTTCAAACTGATGTCTCTCTGCCTTGGGTCTCAGGAATGGGAGACTATCCATGTTGTCCACAATGACTGGAGTCTCAGACTCCCTGATTGTTTCACCTTTCTCTGGTGTCCAGCCCATTTATCACTAGAACACAATGTAATATGGGCTTGTGCTCCTGAAGTGGATCTCCAGTGCCAGGTGTGCAGTGCTCCTTGGCTCCTACCACCTCCCTGATCCATTCCCCTTTTCTAGCCTGTAGGCTGTGGGGCATGGGCTTTGGTCCCACTTGATCTCAGCTCTGCCACTTTACTCTTTTCTGTGTGGTACTCTCTTCTTCCTCAGGTGTAGGTGATCTGTTCTGTAGTCTTCAGGTCATTCTCAGGTTTAGTTGAATTTGCTGTATTTTCCCTCTGTTATGTGTTTTTGGGAGGAGGTTTCCACCTTGCCATCCTACTCTGCTATCTTTTTCCAGAAGTCTCCTGAATATGCCTTTAAGTTACCTTTGATCTTGAAAGATAGGTTTGCTGGTTATATAATTCTAGATTGATGTTATTTTCCTCAGCATATTGAAGCTTTCTATTGTTTTATGGCTTACATTGTTGCTTTTGAGCAGCCACACATTGGTCTGACTTCCATTCCTTTGTAGTCTCTGTCCTTTTGCTTTGGCTGTTTTTAAGGTACCTTTTTTTTTTGAGAAAGCAAGGGTTTTGTAGTTTCATTATAATTTCACTATCTATAGATTTCTTTTTTATTTAACCTGGAAGATATTTATTGGATTACTTGGTTCTGACTATTGGTGTCTTTCAATAATTCCTGAAATTTTATAAGATTTTACATTTATATTTTGCTTCTTTACCATTGTCTTTATTATCTACTTCCTCTCTTTCAATTTGATATATGTTAGTGTACCTCATTCTCTTTTCATGTCTTTTAACCCCATTTGCATAGTTTCCAATTGTTTATCACAATGTATTATGGTCTAGATCACTTATTTGAAAATGTTTTCCAGTTCATCATTTCTCTTTCCAGTTGTATCTAGTCTGCTGTTTTAATCTGTTTATTGAATATTTAATGTCAGTTTTTACATTTTTAATCTCTACATTATATATTTTTTATAACTCCTTATATTTTTCATAGTGTCTTATTCTTTGCTTGTATTTTCAGTTTCTCTCTTATTCTTTAAATATTAAATCATTTTAATTATTTTTATATTCTGTGTCTAATAATTCTAGCAGGTAAAGATATGATATTTCTGACTTTTTCTTTTGTTTATTTCTACTTATGGTCTTACAGAGTCTCATTATCCTTGGAACACTGTCTGTGCAAATTATTTGAGTCAACTTTCCAGAGAAGATTTGAATTGAAATTAGCTTCTCCCAGATATGTGGGATATTTCAAATTCAGGAACACTTTAAATTAAATTTTAGCTTTAGAAAAATGGTGGAGTAGGACAGCAAGGTAAAAACTTCCTCCCATATATACACCAAGGAAATAATTACAGCAAATACAACTAACCCTGAAAATGACCTGAAGACTACAAAACAGATGCCGTCAGATGGTCTCATCTGTACCTCGTGAAGAAAAGACCAAGTTGAGAAGGGTAAAGGGGCAGAGAAGTAATCAGTTGAGACCAAACCCTTTCCCCATTGCAGCCCACAAGTAGGAAGTAGAGAAACATAATGGGTAGGGGATAAATGTTTAGGTATCTGGTACACATGGCCCTGGACATCTACTCTGGCAATATGCACTCACATTACATTGGGCTTTGATGATTAATGGGACCAGACACCAGGGAGAGTTGAAACACTCTGGGAGGCAAAGATTCCTGTCACTTGTGAAGGATGAGCACACTCTATTGGTTCCCCTGACACCCACACAGGGGCAGCAGTTTGAAATATTTGCCAGCAGTGGGAAGTGAACCAGACAGGCAGGGGTTGTAGAGAGCTCTCTCCAGAAGAGAAAGGGCAGGTAGATGACTTTCCCAGCCCTTCCTCAGACCAACTGGTCAGGTCCTTATGGGAGCCAGCTCCAAAATGCTCCATCTTCCTTGCTGTTTTGGCTCAGCCATGGTGGTGGCACTTCCCTGGATACCTGCCCTGACAAGTTTGCTTAGTACAGGAGCAATCTGACTTTACTGACTAGCAGGAAGAGGAAGGATGCCACATTCTTGGCTTTCACATCCCTTCTTCAGCTCAACTGTTCAGGGACCTGTGAAAGCCAGCTCTGAGACTCTCTTTCTCTCTTATTGGTGGCTCAGCTCTTCAGCAGTGCTCCCCTGTATGCCTTCCCTAACCAGCACACTCAGCCAAGCTGTAATCTTTTTTTTCTGATTCTCAGGCAAAGGGTGGATGACACTTTCCAGTGTTCCCAGCCCTCCTTCAGCACGCAAATTGCCAGATGTTTGTGGGATCCAGCTCTAGGCTCTTCAAAACCCACTGGCTCAAACCCCACACCCCATAGTGTACCCACCCTTTCAGCACACTCAGGCCAGCAACAATCCACAACTGCTAATCAGTAGGCAGAGGAAGGTAACAACCATAAAAAATCTCAGCAAAAGCACCTCACCTCACAAAAAGGGCATGTAGAGTCTAGCTGTGGGTATCAGCCATTCCTGGAAGGAAATAAGGAAGGTGGGCCCCACCCATACCTCACCAACAGCAGGTAAAGAAGATAAAACACCAGTAAAAGATGAATTAATGGAGATTACCAATCCTCTTGGTAAAGATTTAAAAGAAACAGTCATAAACTGCTCACTGAAATGGGGAAATCAATTCATGACCTCAAGGAGAATTACAATAAAGAGATGGAAAATATAAAAAGACCTATTCAGACCTGAAGGACACAATAACTAAAATGAAAAATACAGTAGAAAGAGTGAAAAGCAGGAGAGAGGAGCCAGAAGAACAAATCAGTGTGATAGAAGACAGAGAACTGCAGAGTAACCTAGCTGAGGAACAGAGAGAAAAAGGAGTTTCTAATAATGAGAAGATGCTAAGAGATCTGTATGACAACTCCAAATGAAAGAACAGTTGCATTATAAGGGTCCCATAAAGGAGAAAAGTGAGACAAAGGAGTAGAAAGTTTATTTAAAGAAATAATAGCTGAATACTTCCCCAATATGGGAAAGGAAATAGACATCCAGGTCCTAGAAGTACAGAGAGCCCCTAAGAAGATGAACTTCAGGAAGAAAACATGAAGAGATGTACTAATTAAAATGGCAAAGATAAAAGACAAAATTTTAAAAGCAGCAAGAGAGGGGCAGAGAGTTACCTATAAGGGAAATTCCATAAGGCTCTCAGCAGATTTCACAGTAGAAACTTTATGGGCCAGAAATGAGTCACATGAAATATTCAGTACTGAAAGGGAAAAACGTACAACCAAGAATCCTTTACCCAACAAGGTTATCATTTAGAACTGAAGGAGAGATTCAAAGTTTCCCAGATAGACAAAACTGAAAACAATTCACCACAGTAAACCAGCCTTACAGGAAATGCTAAAGAGACTTCTGTAGATGGAAATGTTCTTAAGGCTAAATATTTTTCATCTGTGAAAATCAACCTACAGTAAAGGTAGGAGACCAAATACCTACAAAGCAAGTATGAAGTTAAAAAACCAAAAGTAGTAATATCAAGTATATACAAAATCAGTCAAAGGATACACAAAAGGTGTAGATTATGATGTCATATACATAAAATGTGGAGGAAGAAGAAGAATAAAAATGTAATTATAAAATGTGTTTGAAATCAAGTGACCATCAACTTCATATAGACTGTTATATATTTAGGAAATTGTATGAACCTTATGGTAACCACAAACAAGAAGCTTGTAAAAGATAACAAAAAATAAAAGAAAAAAGGATTCCAAGCATAATACTACACACCATCAAAACACAGAAGTGTATGAATGAAAGAAAAGAACAGAGGAACTACAAAAATAATCAGAAAGCAATCAATAAAATGGCAGTAAATACATACTTATCAATAATTACCTTAAGTATCAATGGACCAAATATACCAATCAAAATACATTGCATGTCAACTGTTTGTCAATTAAAAAAAATAAAAAAACACATAGGACATCAGATGGGTAAAGAAAGTGGACCTATCTATATGCTGCCTACAAGAGATCCATTTCATATTTAAAGACATGCATAGACTAAAAATGAAGGGATGGAAAAAATCGTGCAAATAAGTGGGAGAAAAAAGTAGGAGTAGCAATATTTATACCACACAAAACATGTTTCAAAACAAAGAAATTAATAAGAGACAAAGAATAAATTATATAATGATAAAGTGTTTAGTTCAACAAGAGGATAGAACAATTGTAAATATCTATTCATCCAGCATAGGAGTACCTAAATATATAAAAAATGATACTAGCATAACTAAAGGGAAAAACAGACAAGAACACAATCATATTAGGTGATTTTAACACCCCATTTTCATCCACACAGAAAATAAATAAGGAAACAGAGGCACTGAATTGATACATTAGACCAAATAGATTTGAGATATATACACAACATTCCACTCCAAAGCAGTAAGATACACTTTTTTCTCAAGTGCAGATGAAATATTCTCCAGAATAGATCACATAGTAGTTCACCAAAAAGAGCCTTAATAAATTGAAAAAGATTGAAATTGTATCAAGCATCTCTTCAGACTACAATGGTATGAAACTAGTAATCAATTATATAAAGAAAATAGAACACCACAAACACATGGAAGTTAACCAATATGCTTCTAACAATCAATGGATCAAAGAACAAACCAAATAGGAAATCAAACAATATATGGAGACAAATAAAAACAGAAACATAATGGTTCTAAATATGAGGCATATGGCAAAAGCAGTTCTAAGAGTGAAGTATATAGCAAGACAGTCCTACCTCAAGAAACAAGAATACTACCCAGTAAACAATCTAACCTCACAACTAAAGGAATTAGAAAAAGAAAAAGAAATGAAACCCAAAGTTAGTAGAAGGGTCATAATAAAGATTAGAGAGAAATAAATAAAATAGAGAACATCCATTCATGATAAAGCTCTCACAAAAATAGTTATAGAGGGAACATATCAATATAATAAAGGCCACATATAGAAAACCCACAATGAATATCATAATGGTGAAAAGCTGAAAGCTTCACCTCTAATATCAGGGACAAGATAAGGATGCCCACTCTTACCACATTTATTCAACATAGTACTGAAAGTCCTAACCCTGCTTTCAGACTAGAAAAAGAGATAAAAACATCCAAATTGGTATGGAATATATAAAATGGTCACTATTTGCAAATGACATGGTACTATATATACAATACCCTGAAGGCTCCATCAAAAAACTATTAAAACTAACAACTGGATTTAGCAAAGTCGCAGAATACAAAATGAATATACAGAAATCTGTTGTATTCCTAAATACTAGCAACAAACTAGTAGAAAGAAATCAAGAAAGTTTTTAATTCCAATTGCATCAAGAAGAAAGCACCTAGGATTAAACCTAACTAAGGATCTGAAAGACCTGTACTTGAAAACTTTAAGACACTGATAAAGTAAAAAGAAGAAGACATAAATAAATACAAATCTATCCCATGCTCATGGGTAAGCAGAATCAATATTGTCAAAATGGCCATCCTGCCCAAAGCAATTAAAAATTTCAGTGTCATCCTTATTAAAATACCAGTGCCAATTTTCAATGAACTAGAGCAAATAATCCTAAAATTTATATGGAACCACAAAATACCCAAAATAGCCGAAGCAATCTTGAGAAAAAAGAACAAAGCTGGGTGTATCATGCTCCTTGACTTCAAATTATACAACAAGGCTCAGTGATTAAAACAGCATGGTACTGGCACAAGAACATACCCATAAATCAATGGAACATAATAGAGAGCCCACAAATAAATCCACACATATATGGTTAATTAATGTGTGACAAAGGAGGCAAGAATATACAATGGGAAAATACAGCTTCTTTAATAAATGGTATTTGGGGGAAACTGGACAGCTACATGCAAGAGAATGAAACTGGTTCATTCCCTAACACTAAAGTAAACTTAAAATTGATTAAAGACCTAAATATAATACATGAAGTCATAAATCTCTTAGGAGAAAACATAAGGAAAAATCTCTTGAACATAAGCATAGGTAATTTTTTTCTGGTCATGTTTCCCTGGGCAAGGGAAACAAAAGAAAAAAGGGAGACTACATCAGACTAAAAAGCTTCTGTACAACAAAGGAAACCATCAACAAAATGAAAAGGCAACCTACAATTTGGGAGAGTATATTCACAAATGATATATCTGATAAGGGGCTAATATCCCAAACATATCGAGATCTCATATGACTCAACATCAAAAAAACAAATAACCTAATTAAAAAATGGGCAGTGGACCTGAATAGACATTTTTCTAAGAAAGACATATAGATGGCCAACAGGCACATGAAAAGATACTCCACATCACTCATCATCAGGGAACTGCAAATCAAAACTGCAATGAGACATCACCTTACACCAGTCAGCATGACCACTATCCAAACGACAGGAAATAACAAGTATTGGTGGGAATGTGGAGAAAAGGGAACCCTCTCGCACTGTTGGTGGAAACGTAAATTGGTGCAGCCACTATGGAGAGCCTTATGGAGGGTTCTTAAAAATATTAAAATAAAAATACCGTTCATTCCAGCAGTCCTACTAGGAATTTACCCAAAGTAAACAGAATCACTGATTCAGAAAGATATATGCACTTTTATATTTATTGTTGTATTATTTACAATAGCCAAGATATGGAAGCAGTGATAGTGTTCATCAATAGATGAATGGATAAAGAAGAAGTGCTACATACACACAATGAAATAATATTCAGCCATAAAAAGAAAGAAACCCTAGCATTTGTGACAACATGGATGGACATAGAAGGTATTACGCTAAGTGAAATAACCCAGGCATAGAAAGACATATACTACGTGACTTCACTTATATGTGGAATCTAAAAACAAAACAAAACAAAACAAAACAAAACAAAATGAACAAAATAATAGTAGAGTCACAGACACTGAGAAGAGACTAGTGGTTACCATGGGGGAGGGTTTTGGGGTAGGTGGGTGAAACTGATGAAGGGGATAAAGAGGCACAAAATATCAATAATAATATAAATTAGTCACTGGGATAAATGTACAGTGTAGAGAATATAGTCAATAATTCCTTAACATCTTTTTAAGTTGACAGTAACTACACTTGTTAGAGTAAGGATTTAATATATAACTTTTGAATTATGTTGTGTACCAGAAGCCAATATGATATTATGTATCAATTATGCTTCAATAAGAATATTTTTAAATAATAAAATTTCTGGCTGTGTGATTTGTTAGAGTGATGGATTCCCATTGTCTACCAAATTGAGACTCTTTGGACCAACCCTTTGGAGCCTCCACCATTGGGCCCTTCCTACTTTCTTAGCCTTATCTGCTCTTTTATCTCTTGACCCATAACCTTTCAGTCAAACACACTGAGTTACTCTTTCCCTAAATAAATTCTCTATTTAGTACTATGCACACATTGTTGCTCCTCTCTGAAATGCCAAATGTGAATGTCTTGACCTGTTGAAATCCAGTATGTTTTGAAAGGCTCAGTGAATGTCACACTCCCAGAAACTTTCCACTTCCTAAGTTGGCATAAATATCTCCTTTCCCTATAAGACCATATAGCACATTGTGTATACTTATTAGTGTAATTATTAATTCATCCTAGTGTCTGTAAGCTTCTTTTGTCAAAATTACCTCTGGATCCCCAGTG
This sequence comes from Manis javanica, assembly GCF_040802235.1. Classification (NCBI taxonomy): domain Eukaryota; kingdom Metazoa; phylum Chordata; class Mammalia; order Pholidota; family Manidae; genus Manis; species Manis javanica. Next base: position 53,175,242 of record NC_133174.1, read on the forward strand.
CCTGGTGTGGTGCTGAATATAGAATAGTACATACACCATATTTGGTGAAATACATTGTACTGTGTGACTTTGGGAAAATATTTTTCTTTTCTGGGGACTCAGAAATAACCGCAGTCACCACCAATTTTCTCTGTGACACTTAGTCTTCCCCTTCTACCCCATCTTCACCACAACTATGTCTTATTGCTCTCTACTTTGTGAGTTGTTAAATTAAGAAAGGCATTAATTCCTGTTTGAAGGTAGCAGCACCTTCTCTGTCCTTTCACACTTAGAGATATTATAGCAACTACTGCCTCAGTGTGAGTGAGTTTTTATTCCTTTACTTCAGGTTCTTATAATGAATTGTAGAGAAAGATCAGGGAATATTTAATATCTGGAGTTGGGTGTGGAGAGCAAATCTGATACCAATGTGAGGGGAAAGTACAGACCTTGAAGCTGCATCCCAAACTCTTGGTCAACTTGACAGTTTGTCCTTGAGCCAGAGATGCATGTGGAGATTGCTTGGGGACTCTGATCTTGAGGTGACTACTTGTGGCAGAGAAGCACTTTAGCCTGGAACACTTTTCAGGGTGCCCAGGCAGATTATAACTCTCATCTGAGTCCAGAGCCTGTGGATAGTGGCCTGGACTTTAGTGGATGATCAGACTGGCTCAGAAGAAGAGCCGGTTCTGGAGGGAAATATAAGAGAGAGATGAGCCCATATTGAGGCAAAAAAGTGCTAGAGGTACTAAATGGTCCATGAAATAAGAATACAGTTCCACAGAGAATTAGATTTTTAGAACTTAAGGGAAATTTGGGGATAATCTGATTCACTCTCGCTACCAAATTTTGTCTGAGACCCTTGGCACAAGACTGGTGAGGGCAAGGCTGAGCTCCAAGTTTAAACAGAGAAGGTACTAGGGCAGGTGCCAGAGGCAAGGGACTCATCCTGAATAGTAAACAAAGATGGAACATGGCTAAGGAAATAATAACTGTGCTATACACTCTGCTGGCTATTATTATGACACACATTTTGCTGGCTATTTTATACATGTCATCCTGAGAAGAAGCAAATATTTTCCATATTTTAAAAATATATGAGGTAGGTGAGGCTGAGAGGGGAGAGGAGAATGGCCTGAGGTCACACAGGTTGTAGCACAGCATAGCTTAGAGCCTAGAACCCATGATTCCCAGGGAAGGTGTTTTTCCAGATCATCCTGTCTTAAGTTTCTGCTTAAGTTTCATTGACATTACTCTGTGTGTATATTAGAGGTGAAGGGACTTCTTGAAACTTCAGGCACTATATCTTTTCTTATCTTGAATTTTGTTGTTTCCTTCAGCCAAGAAGAGGCTCTAGTCTGGGGGAAGGTAAATAGGGTGATTATGTCCATGTGAGTATATTCTGTTGCTCCTATGTCATTACTGACTCTGCTGTAAGCCTCAGCCTCTGGATAATATTTAAGTAGATGTACAACCCTTTCCTGAAGGTGGGGTTATGCTCAAAAGCTCAGTAGGAAGGGGACTCAAGTGTGTTCAGATTCTCCTTGCTGCAGGAGCACAGGAGCAAGCCAGAACACTTGCTCTATAGGGCCAAAGGGAAAGCTGGGAGTCCTCATCTTCTTTCCCTTCCTCCACCCCAAAACTATTCCCCATGAAGTAAAAAAAATGAATGAAAATGTAGATAACATTCTAAACTAGGTCCAATGTTGTTTAAAAGTCATTCATGAGCGAGGGATTAAAGATGGCAGTGTGAGAGGTGAGATGGAGGCTTCCTCCTAAAACTGCATATAATACAAAATATAGTTAATACAACTAATTCTGAAATAACAACAGGAAAGTGGACTGTGCCAGACTGCATACACCTGGAGAAAAGAGCAGACCTCACAGAACAGGGTAATGTACCAAAGCTGAGGCCCGGTGGGACCAGAGCCCATCTCTGACTCCAGCAGGTGGAAGAGAAATGGAGTGGGAGGAAATGGAGGCCTGGGACTGCTGAGTACCTAACTCTGGAGATCTTCTCTGGGAACACAAACCTACATTTCATGGTGCTTGCATGGTACTCTCATGTTTAGGGGGTTGGAAAGCTAAGACAGGTAGAATTCATGAAGAGACTGAGATTCCAGCCACTTGTGAAAAGCAGGGATCCATATCCGGCTGTTCTGGGACAAAAGACAGGTGGGCAGTCTGAGAGACATCCTAACAAGGAAGCCCTTAGCAAGAGGACTGCTAAAGGGGCAAGGATTTCAGAGAGCTTACTGCTCAGGAGAAAGGACAGGTGGACAAAATTGTCCAGGTGCACTCTGCCCAGCAAGCTGGGAGCTTTCATGAACTTCAGGAGCTCCAGCTCCCTGGCTGGCTACACAGTTCCATGGACCCCCTCTGTGATATGCAGCCTATTGTGCCTTTCTCCTGGCCAGGCCCACCTGGCTCACAAACTTTCAAACCCTACCCTGGCATCACACCAGCCAGAGGGAAGACCTGTCTAAAGCAACTACAAATGCAAAGCATAGAGGCATATACCTGTGCACTCAGCCCATTGGTTCAGGTAGTAGAGACAGGTATAGCAGCCGGGATCCAGGAAACAACTCTCTCCTCCCCCCAGGTAACAATACCACTCCTGTGTGACCCCTAACATTGCTTCAGTGGCTGAGCAGCTCCAGAGAGTAGAGATTCTGGACACTAGAGGGTGCCATATACAAATGTGAAACACCAAAGGAACCTAGTTCAAAATAAAATTATTAATCTAACTCCTGAGAAAGGTTTAAATGACATCAACCTCATGAATCTTCCTGAAAGGGAGTTCAAAATAAAAATCATTTAAATGCTCATGGAGGTATGGAAAATCCTGAGTCAGAAATCCAATCATTGAAGAACACAATAGAGGGCATTAAAAGCAGATTAGATATGGTGGAGGAGACGATAAATGAAGTAGAAACTAGAGACTAGGAGTACAAAGAAGCTGAGGGACAGAGAGAAAAAAGGATCTCTAAGAATGAAAGAATATTAAGAGAACTGTGTGACCAATCCAAATGGAACAATATTCGCATTATAGGGGTACCAGAAGAAGAAGAGAGAGAAAAAGGGATTGAAAGTGTCTTTGAGGAGGTAGTTGCTGGAAACTTCCCCAATCGGGGGAAGGAGATAGTCTCTCAAGCCATGGAGGTGCACAGATCTCTCCACTCAAGGGACCCAAGGAAGACAACATCAAGACATATAATAATTAAAATGCCAAAAATCAAGGGTAATGACAGACTATTAAAAGAAGGCAGAAAGAGAAATAAGATCACATACAAAGGAAAGCCCATCAGGCTACCATACTTCTCAGCAGAAACCTTACAGGCCAGAAGGGAGTGGCATGATGTATTTAATGGAATGAAGCAGAAGGGCCTTGAACCAAGATTACTTTATCTGGCAAGATTATCATTAAAATTTGAAGGAGGGATTAAACAATTTCCAGATAAGCAAAGGCTGAGAGTATTTAACTCCAACAAACCATCTCTACAGGGTATTTTGGAGGGACTGCCATAGGTGGAAGTGTTCCTAAGGTTTAATAGCTGTCACCAAAGTAAATTAAACCACAGTAAAGAAAGTAGAACAGCTAATTACTAAGCAAATACAAACTTAAATGAACTATCCCCAAAGCCAATCAAGGAATAGACAAAGAGTTCAGAATATGATACCTAATTTATAAAGAATGGAGGAGAAAGAAAAAGGAAGAGGGAAAAAATCCCTTTAGATTATGTCTGTAATAGCATATTAAGTGAGTTAAGTTAGACTCTTAGGTAGTAGGGAAGTTAACCTTGAACCTTTGGTAACCATGAATCTAAACCCTACAATGGGAAAAAGTACATACCTTTCGATAATCACCATAAATGTAAATGGACTGAATGCATCAATCAAAAGACATAGAGTCACTGAATGGATGAAAACACAAGACCCATCTATATGCTCCCTACAACAGACTCACTTTAAACCCAAAGACATACACAGAACAAAAGTGAAGGGATGGAAAAAGATATTTCATGCAACCAATAGGGAGAAAAAAGCAGGAGTTGCAGTACTTGAATCAGACAAAATAGACTTCAGAACAAAGAGAGTCACAAGAGACAAGGAAGGGCATTACATAATGATAAAAGGGTCAATCCAACAAGAAGATATAACCATTATAAATATCTCTGTGCTCAACACAGGAGCACCTATGTATGTGAAACAAATACTAACAGAATTAAAAGGGGAAATAGAATATAATGCATTCATTCTAGGAGACTTCAACACTCCACTAATTCTGAAGGACACATCAACCAGACAGAAAATAAGTAAGGAGACAGAGGCACTGAACAACAAATTAGAACAGATGGAGCTAACAGACGTCTACAGAACTCTACACATAAAAGAAGCAGAATACACATTCTTCTCAAGTGCATATAGAACATTTTCAAGAATAGATCATATACAAGGCCAGAAAAGGAGCCTCAGTAAATTAAAAATGATTGAAATTGTACTGACCAGTTTCTCAGACAATAAAGGTATGAAACTGGGAATAAATTATGGAAAGAAAATGAAAAATCCCAAAAATACATGGAGGCTTCACAACATGCTCCTAAATAACCAATGGATCATTGACCAAATAAAAACAAAGATCAAGCAATATATGGAGACAAAGGACAACAATAATTTGGCACTGCAAAATCTGTGGGATTCATGGAAGCCCTGCTAAGAGGAAAGTATATTTCAATACAGGCCTATCTTAGGAAAGAAGAACAATCCCATTTGAGGAGTCTAAAGTCACAATTAATGAAACTAGATAAAAAAGAACAAATAAGGCCCAAAGTCAGTAGAAGGTGGGACATAACAAAGATTAGAGCAAAAAAAAAATTGAGAAGAATAAAATAATAGAAAGAATCAATGAAAGCAAGAGCTGGTTCTTTGAGAAAATAATCAAAATAGATAAACCCCTAGCCAGACTTATCAATAAAAAAAGAGAGTCTACTCACATTAACAGAATCAGAAATGAGAAAGGAAAAATCACTACAGACAACACAGAAATACAAAGAATTATTAGAGAATACTATGAAAAATTATATGCGAACAAACTGGATAACCTAGAAGAAATGGACAACTTTCTAGAAAATACAACCTTTAAAGGCAGACTCAGAAAGAAACAGAAAATCAGAACAAACCAATCACCAGCAAAGAAATTGAACTGGTAATCTAAAACCTACCTAAGAATCAAATTCCTGGACTAGATGGCTTCACCGCTGAGTTTCATCAAACATTTAGTGAAGACCTAATACCCATTCTCCTTAAAGCTTTCTAAAGAGTAGAAGAGGGAACACTTTCAAACTCATTCTATGATGCCAGCATCACTCTAATACCAAAACAAGGCAAAGCTACCACAAAAAAAGAATATTACAGACCAATATCTCTGATGAACATAGATGCAAAAATACTCAACAAAATATTAGCAAACCAAATTCAAAAATACATCAAAAAGACCATCCATCTTGATCAAGTAGGATTTATTCGAGGGATGCAAGGATGGTACAATATTAGAAAATCCATCAACATCATCCACCAAATCAACAAAAAGGACAAAAATCATCTCCATAGATGCTGAAAAAGCATTTGACAAAATCCAACATCTGTTCATGATAAAAACTCTCAACAAAATGGGTATAGAGGGCAAGTACCTCAACATAATAAAGGCCACATATGATAAACCCACAGCCAACATTATACTTAACAGTGTGAAGCTGAAAGCCTTTCCTTTAAGATCAGGAACAAGACAAGGATGCCCACTTTCCCCACTTCTATTCAACATAGTACTGGAGGTCCTAGCCATGGCAATCAGACAACAGAAAGAAATAAAAGGCATCCAGATTGGCAAGGAAGACCTTAAACTGTCCCTGTTTGCAGATGACATGATATCCATAATAAACCCTAAAGAATCCACTCCAAAACTACTAGCTCTAATATCTGAATTCAGCAAAGTTGCAGGATACCAAATTAATATGCAGAAATCTGTGGCATTCCTATACAGTAACAATGAACTAGCAGAGAGAGAAATCAGGAAAACAATTCCATTCACAGTTGCATTAAAAAGAACAAAATACCTAGGAATAAACCTAACCAAGGAAGTGAAAGACCTATACTCTGAAAACTACAAGACACTCATGAGAGAAATTAAAGAAGATACCAATAAATGGAAACACATCTTGTGCTCATGGATAGGAAGAATTAATATTGTCAAAATGGCCATGCTGCCTAAAACAATCTACAGATTCAATGCAATTCCTATCAAAATACCAACAGCATTCTTCAACGAACTAGGGAAAATCATTCTAAAATTCATATGGAACCATAAAAGTCCCCGTACAGGTGAAACAATCCTGAGAAGGAAGAATAAAGCAGGAGGAATTATGGTCCCTGACTTCAAGCTCTACTGCAAAGCCACAATAATCAAGGCAATTTGGTACTGGCACAAGAACAGACCTATAGACCAATGGAGCAGACTAGAGAGCCCTGATATAAACCCAACCAAAAATGGTCAATTAATACTTGATAAAGGAGCCATTGACATACAATGGGGAAGTGCCGGCCTCTTCAACAGCTGGTGTTGGCATAAATGGATGCTACATGCAAGAGAATGAAACTGGATTATTCATTAACCCCATACACAGAAGTAAACTCTAAATGGGTCAAAGACCTGAACGTAAGTCATGAAACCATAAAACTCTTAGAAGACATTATAGGCAAAAATCTCCTGAATATAAGCATGAGCAGCTTCTTCCTGAACTCATCTCCTCAAGCATGGGAAACAAAAGCAAAAATGAACACATGGGACTACATCACACTATAAAGTTTCTGTATGGCAAAGGACACCATCAACAGAACACAAAATCATCCTACAGTATGGGAGAATATATTTGTAAATGACATATCTGACAAGGGGTTAACATCCAATATATATAAAGAAATTACATGCCTCAACACCCAAAAAGCAAATAACCTGATTAATAAATGGGCAGAGGATATGAAGAGACAGTTCTTCAAAAAGAAATTCAGATGGCCAACAGACACATGAAAAGATGCTCCACATCACAAATCATCAGGGAAACGCAAATTTAAACCACAATGAGATATCACATCACACCAGTAAGGATGGCCAGCATCCAAAAGGCTAAGAACAACAAATGCTGGTGAGGATGCAGAGAAAGGGGAACCCTCCTACACTGCTGGTGGGAATGTAAGCTAGTTCAACCATTGTGGAAAGCAATATGGAGGTTCCTCAAAAAACTCAAAATAGAAATATCATTTGACCTGGAATTCCACTCCTTGGAATTTACCCCAAAAATACAACTTCTCAGATTCAAAAAGACCTATGCACCCCTATGCTTATTGCAGCACTTTTTACAATTGCCAAGATATGGAAGCAACCTAAGTGTCCATCAGGGGATGAATGGATAAAGAAGAGGTGGTACATATACACAATGGAATACTATTCAGCCATAAGAAAGAAACAAATCCTACCTTTTGCAACACCATGGATGGAGCTGGAGGACATTATGCTCAGTGAAATAAGTCAGGTGGAGAGAAGACAAGTGCCAAATGATTTCCCTCATTTGTGGAGTTTAACAATGAAGCGAAACTGAAGGAACAAAATAGCAGCAGACTTAGACACTCCCAGAAGGAACTAGTGGTTACCAAAGGCGAGGGGTGTGGGAGGCCGGGCAGGGAGGGAGGGAGAAGGGGATTGAGGGGTATTATGTCTAGTACACATGATGTGGGGGATCATGGGGAAAACAGTGTAGCACAGAGAATGCAAATAGTGAATCTGTGGCATCTTATTACACCGCTGGATAGTATCTGCATTGGTGTATGTGTGGGGACTTGATAATATAGGTAAATGTAGTAACCACATTGTTTTTTCATGTGAAACCTTCATAAGAGTATACATAAATAATACCTTAATAAAAAATTAAATAAATAAAATAAAATAAATGTCATTTGTACAAATTGAATGCAGAGAATCAAGGTCACCGACACTGAAAAAATTGTGACATAGGGAAAATTTTGTCCCTTCATTTCTTCTCTTCCTGTAGCAATTATATGATTCTTAATCAGTCACTTCTGATTTTTCTTACTGGTAAAATCCTGATTTTTCTTAGTTGTAAAATCAGATAATAATCTGAAATCCACAGTTTTGGTATTATATAATCCTAAAATCTGTGATTTTATCATTCTTAATTTACAAACCTCTAATCTCCAAACCCAGTGTGACTTTCTTTCCTTTGTGATTCTTTGTCTCATTTCTATAGTTCTCAACTGTTCATCAGTTCAGGTATTAGTTGTCAATTAAAGGTACTGACTGATATTTAAGCTATCACTTGGACATTTAGAAAGGTAGAAAGGAGATTTAGCTGGGGAAACCTGGTATATTTATTAATTAGGATAGCCCTTAAGCCTACTGGAATGACTTTAAAAGGCTCAGAAAATTTTGATATTGCACACTTGCAGCCTAAAAAGAAATTTCTTTTTAGCTTAAAGCCATTCATATCCCAACTTGTCTGGATTACACTCCAGATGCCACATTTAGTAGTGCCATGGTTCTATGTACCATCACTTTTGCCTGCCTTTGCTTAGCTAAATTCTGAAATTCAGAGTAAGAAGGTTTCAAGTTTGTTTTCCCTACCTTGATTTGGGAGAGTTAATGCTGACCTGAGAATAATGACTTGCCACCCTTTTCCCTCCAGTCTGCTTCGTGCTGAAATCTGACACACTGAGTGGAGGGGATGAGTTGCAATGTCTTTTGAAAATAGTTCCTCTTGTAGTATATAGAGACTTAACAATTATGCTGCACAAAAATCAAGTTCCAATTCATAAGAAAAATCTAATAGATACATGTTTAAGTGACATGAACAAATAATTAATACCAGAATAATTTCAGATAATAACCAAACACTTAGAAAAAAGATTTGACCATCATTCTAACCTTGAGAGCCTGTAAGTACAATAAAGTCATGTTAACATTAGGGATGGTTGATGAGGGATTTTAGCTTGTAGCTGCTTATGCAAGAATTAAGCATCCCCTAAAGTTACCCCTAATATTATTTATTTTCATTTCAGGGTATTGTCTCATGTGGGTTCATAAACAGGAAAGCTCAAGTTTTTCTGCTCCATCTTCTGTATAATGACACTTCACTGTAGCTTCTGCTACCAATTCCCTTCATGACAATACAAATCTGTGCCAAATTTGTCCTATGATATTCTTCAAACCACCTGTCCTCAAAATATCAAAGTAGATTTGTTTTCTTGGTAGAAATCGGGAAAATGGCTCTTTCCCCAATCTAAGCCATACTTTATCACTGGAGTTCAGCTGCTTTGAGGGCCCAGAACTGCTTTAAGTATGTCATTTAAAAAAGTGTTGAAAATCAATCTAAGGGGCTGGAAACAGACACTGTCATTTCTGTCTTCCTGCTCCTTCCTTCTGTCTCTGATGCTCCAGCACAAAATTCCTCCTTATTCCTTTAGCAAAAAGGAAAAGACCCAATGCACATCAATTTGTGAAGAAAGAAATCCAGCAGAGCTATTGATCCCCCAGAATATACAGAGCATAATCCAGAGCCAGGATACCTTGTTAAAGACAGGAGATGGAATAACGAAGAGGACAAATAACCTTCCTCAGGTTTCACATCTTATATTGTGGTGCAATCAGGATGCAAAACCAGGTGGTCTCTCTCTAGAATTCATAATCTTAACAACTATGCTACGACTACATTGCAAACTAGGAAGGCTTAACATATTAGTCACACTAGAGTAGCAAAAAAATGATTTGAAGTAATAATTTCCAGTGATGGTAAAGTTACATAGAAATACATCTATGTTCATTTACTCTTAAATCCCTTGGAAATAATTTTGGACCTTTTGGCAAAACACTATGGAAATATTCAGTAAGATCCATAAACAAGCTCGTACTCTATGATCTGGGAATTCTAATCCACAGAAATCTCCACAGAATGACTCCAAAATGCACAGAAAAGCTACGTGCTCAGGGATGCTCATTGAAACGTGTATATTGGTGAAGAAATATAAATAATAAAATGGTCCACCATTAAGGGAATGGCTTCATTTTGGTGAATCAACAGAGTAGAACATTAGGCATCCTTGAGAAAAGATAACGAGGAAGACTGCAGTGGTATGTAGCAGAATGTTTATGATAGAATGGTAAACAAAAATATGCATCAAATGTCTCAGCCATTTTGGGTGAAGCCCATTTAAAATATGTATGCATGTTGAAGGGAATAAGCAAATATGAACAGAGTGGTATTAACGTGGTGGGATTATGAAACACTTCCATTTTTATTGTTATAAATATACTTTCTTCAATGATGCTAGAGATAATCTTTTCAATACAAAAATAAAAAATAACATAGTGGTATTTCCTTTATCCCTGGGAGCCAGCTTTCATTTCACAAAGACCCAGAGAATTTAGGCCTCCATGGCAATGGACTTTGGCTTTTTTAAAGGTGGGGCTGTTAACAAAAGTCCTGGCTGTGGAAACTCCACACACACAGACAGGAGCTTTTTCCGGGCCCAACACTTCTCTTGGTAGGAGGAATAAGTAAAGCTCTTGGCTTGCTCTTTTCAGCAGCTTCTTTCTAATGTGTCATTTAAGTTCAGCAGTCTGGTATGATGGCTCATTCCTTGACAAGGAGATGGATAATGGGTTCAAACCTGCTCTGGGATCCACTTGAAGGCAGGAACTCCTGTTACTTTCCTCAAATATGGATTCTCAGTTCTGGGCTGTCTGGGCAGTGTGGACAGGTAATGGGGATAGTGCTAATCTATATTACTTAATCTTCTCATGCATCCATTCTTATTTCTGTGATTCATCCAGAAATCACTCACCTGTATAATCCTTTCCTTGGAATCCTTGAATCTTGTGAAAATATTTTTTGTGAACATTTATGTGTCTGGTGGGGAGTTGGTAGAAATTCCTAAGTACCATTTTGTTGATTTCCTTATTGAATAAACTTTGTATATGGTGTGAAGTAGGGGCCAGATTTAATTTTTTGTAAATGGGTATCCAGTTTCAGCTTTAGAGAGATATAATTGACAAATTATAATTATATGTAAAGTATACAATGTGATGATTTGATATATATAAACACATTTTATTTTGGTATCATTAATCTACATTTACATGAGGAACATTATGTTTACTAGTCCCCCCCACATACCTCATTACAGTCACTGTCCATCAGCGTAGAAAGATGCTGTAAAATCACTATTTGTCTTCTCTGTGTTCTACACCCCTCCCCATGACCTCCCCCCACATTATACATGCTGATCATAGTGCTCCCTTTCTTCACCCCCCCCCCCCGGTTATCCCTCCCTTCCCACCCATCCTCCCCAGTCCCTTTCCCTTTGGTAACTGTTAGTCCATTAGTGGGTTCTGTGAGTCTGCTGCTGTTTTGCTTCTTCAGTTTTCTTCCTTGTTCTTATACTCCACAGATGAGTGAAATCATTTGATACTTGTCTTTCTCTGCCTGGCTTATTTCACTAAGCGTAATACCCTCTAATTCCATCCATGTTGTTGCAAATGGTAGGATTTGTTTTCTTCTTATGGCTGAATAATATTCCATTGTGTATATGTACCACCGCTTCTTTATACATTCATCTACTGATGGACACTTAGGTTGCTTCCATTTCTTGGCCTATTGTAAATAGTGCTGTGATAAACATAGGGGTGCATATGTCTCTTTCAAACTGGGCTCCTGCATTCTTAGAGTAAATTCCTAGAAATGGAATTCCTCGGTCAAATGGTATTTCTATTTTGAGTTTTTTGAGGAACCTCCATGCTGCTTTCCACAATGGTTGAACTAATGTACATTTCCACCAGCAGTGCAGGATGGTGCCCCTTTCTCCACAACCTTGCCAACATTTATTGTTGTTTGTCTTTTGGATGGTGGGGATCCTTACTGGTGTGAGGTGATATCTCATTGTGGTTTTAATTGCATTTCTCTGATGACTAGCAATGAGGAGCATCTTCTCATGTGTCTGTTGGCCATCTTAATTTCTTTATTGGATAAGTGTGTGTTCAGCTCCCCTGCCCATTTTTTTAATTGGATATTTGCTTTTTGTTTGTTGAGGTGTGTGAGCTCTTTATATATTTTGGATGTCAACCATTTATTGGATCTGTCATTTATAGAATATATTCTCCCATACTGTACAATGTTTTTGTTCTATTGGTGGTGTCCTTTTCTGTACAGAAGCTTTTCAGCTTGATATAGTCCCACTTGTTCATTTTTGCTTTTGTTTTCCTTGCCTGGGAAGATATATTCATGAAGAAGTTGCTCATGGTTATGTCGAAGATATATTTTCCTTTGATTTATTTCTAAGAGTTTTATGGTTTCATGACTTACATTCAGTTCATTAATCAATTTTAAATTTATTTTTGTGCCTGGTATTAGACAATGATCCAGTTTAATTCCCTTACTTGTAGCTGTCCAGTTTTGCAAACACCAGCTTTTGAAGAGGCTGTCATTTATCTATTGTATGTCCATTGCTCACTTATTGTATACTAATTGACCATATATGTTGGGTTAATATCTGGACTCTCTGTTTTGCTATACTGCTCTGTGGGCCTGTTCTTGTGCCAGTAACAAATTGTCTTAGTTACTTTGGCTTTGTAGTAGAGCTTGAAGTTGGGAAGTGAGATCCCCCTTGCTTTATTCTTCCTTCTCGGGATTGCTTTGGCTATTTGAGTACTTTTGTAGTTCCATATGAATTTTAACATTATTTTTTCTAGTTCATTGAAGAATGCTGTTGGTATTCTGATAGGGATTGCATTGAATCTGTAGATTGCTTTAGGCAGGATGACCATTATGACAATATTAATTCTTCCCAGCCAAGAGCATGGGATGAGTTTCCATTTGTTAGTGTCCTCTTTAATTTCTCTCAAGAGTGTCTTGTAGTTTTCAGGGTATAGTTCTTTCACTTCCTTGGATAGGTTTATTCCTGGGTATTTTATACTTTTTGATGCAACTGTGATTGGAATTGTTTTCCTGATTTCTCTTTCTGCTAGTTCATCATTAGTGTATACAAATGCCACAGATATCTGTGTGTTAATTTTGTATCCTGCAACTTTGCTGAATTCAGATATTTGTTCTAGTAGGTTTGCAGTGTAGTCTTTAGGGTTTTTTATGTACAATATCCTGTCATCTGCAGATAATGACAGTTTGACTTCTTCTTTAACAATCTGGATGCCTTGTATTTCTTTGTTTTATCTGATTGTGGTGGCTAGGACCTCCAGTCTCCAGTACTATGTTGAATAGCAGTGGGGAGACTGAGCATCCCTGTCTTGTTCCTGATCTTAGAGGAAATGCTTTCAGCTTCTCGCTGTTAAGTATGATGTTACCTGTGGTTTTGTCATGTATGGCCTTTATTTTGTTGAGGTACTTGCCCTCTGTACCCATTCTGTTGAAAGTTTTTTTTTTTCTGAGAGGGCATCTCTCATATTTATTGATCAAATGGTTGTTAACAACAATAAAATTCAGTATAGGGGGGTCAATGCTCAATGTACAATCATTAATCCATCTCAAGTCTAATTCTCGTCAGTCTCCAATCTTCTGAAGCATAATGAACAAGTTCTTACATGGTGAACGAATTCTTACATAGTGAATAAATTCTTACATGGTGAACAGTACAAGGGCATTCATCACAGAAACTTTCGGTTTTGATCACGCATTATGACCTATAAACAATCAGGTCAAATATGAATATTCGTTTGATTTTTGTACTTGATTTATATGTTGATCCCATATTTCTCCCTTTACTATTATTATTATTTTTATTTTTAATAAAATGCTGAAGTGGTAGGTAGATGCAAGATAAAGGTAGAAAACATAGTTTAGTGCTATAAGAGGGCAAATGTAGATGATCAGATGATCAGGTGTGTGCCTATGGACTAAGTATTAATCCAGGCTAGACAAGGGCAGCAAGACATCCACGGATGCAGAAGATTTCTCTCAAAGCAGGGGGTGGTGAGGTTCTGAGCCTCACCTCTGTTGATACCCAAATTCTCACCTGATGGCCCCCCTGCAACTGTGCCTGTCTTAGGTTGTTCCTCCCTTGAGGAATCTTACGCGTCTCTGGCTAACAAGTCATCTTCCGGGGCCATACAGGGAAATGTAAAGTTGGTAAGTGAGAGAGAAGCCATATTGTTTGCAAAGGTTAGCTTTTTACTTCTTTGCAGATTTATGCCCTGTGGCTTCTATGCCCAGCACTTGTCTCGAGGTATCTTTAGCACCTGGAGGAATTATGATACTCGGTAAATTCGATATGAGGCGCGAATTCTATTTAAGGGTTGTAATTAGGAAGGAAGAAGAAAAGCTATAGATGTAGCATATGGAAGGAAACATGGGAGGATTGATTATTTCTTTGACATATCTTCTTGTAGAGTACCTTAAGTATGTATAGGTTTTAAACTACTAACTAATTTGCACACACATATTAACATAATAGGAATATGGTGACATAAACAAAGCAAATCTATAATTACCATCCATCTCCAGTGAAGTCAAGAAAACCATTTAGGCACCCTAGACATTTGTGAAAATTTATCTATGATATGATGGATATTGTTCAACTGTACTTGAACAATCAGACAAATTAAAGCAGCCCATTTCTGGGATCTGTTCACATCCCATATGTTCTTTTAACCATAGATAGTCTATAGTCGTGAGATTTTGGAGTGCTAAAACTTGCACCCCTCCCAACTCCTGGTTGAGTTCCAACAGTACAGATCCGGTCAAATTCGTTGTCTCACTGTATGCACATGCCAGCCTAGACATCTCCCTCCTCATTCCTATGGCAAGTCCAGGAGACGGTGGGCTGGATGCAGCCACAACTGCAGCATCATCCGGATCCCTGTGGAGGCTTTTTGATGATCATCCCCCGGCACAAGTCCTCCAGAGAGTGCTGATGCCGGAAGCTCCTCCTCATATCGTATCTTAGTTCATTTTCTGGGTATCCAAGCTAGGCCTTGATCTTCTGCATAGAAACAAAAAGACCCTTTGCCCACACTTTGACATGCCCTCTACACCACTGTGCAGAACTCATTGGAGGTCAGCACACAGTAACTGCTTTTTTTTTTTTTTATTAAGAGAAAGGAATATTATCAGAAAAGAGTACCTCCATAGCTGATCATCTGACACCCTTTAAGTGATCAACATTAAGGATATTTAAAGCATGCGTTGATCTTTGATTTACCAATAGTTTTATCCTATCAGGGAGTAATCCCCCTTTTCTTTCTTTCTTTCTTTTTTTTTTTAATTTTTAATCAACACTTACATGAAGAATACTATGTTTACTATGCTATCCCCTATATCAGGTCCCCCTAACAACCACATTATGGTTACAGTCCATCAGCTTAGCAAAATGTTGTAGAGTCACTACTTGTCCTCTCTGTGTTGTGCAGCCCACCCTCCCCTTTCTCCCTCCCCCCCATGCATGCTAATCTTAATACCCCCCTTCTTCTTCCCCCCCCCTTATTCCTCCCTTCCCACCCAGCCTCCCCAGTCCCTTTCCCTTTGGTACCTGTTAGTCCATTATTGGGTTCTGTGATTCCACTGCTATTTTGTTCCTTCAGTTTTTCCTTTGTTCCTATACTCCTCAGATGAGTGAAATCATTTGGTATTTCTCTTTCTCCGCTTGGCTTATTTCACTGAGCATAATACTATCCAGCTCCATCCATGTTGCTGCAAATGGTTGGATTTTTCCACTTCTTATGGCTGAGCAGTATTCCATTCTCTATATGTACCACATCTTCTTTATCCATTCATCTACCGATGGACATTTAGGTTGCTTCCAATTCTTGGCTATTGTAAATAGTGCTGCGAGAAACATAGGGGTTCATCTGTCTTTCTCAAACTTGATTGCTGCATTCTTAGGGTAAATTCCTAGGAGTGGAATTCCTGGGTCAAATGGCAGGTCTGTTTTGAGCATTTTGATGATCCTCCATACTGCTTTCCACAATGGTTGAACTAATTTACATTCCCACCAGCAGTGTAGGAGGGTTCCCCTTTCTCCACAGCCTCACCAACATTTGTTGTTGTTTGTCTTTTGGATGGCAGCTATCCTTACTGGTGTGAGGTGATACCTCATTGTAGTTTTAATTTGCATTTCTCTGATAATTAGCCATGTGGAGCATCTATTCATGTGTCTCTTGGCCATCTGTATTTCTTTTTTAGAGAACTGTCTGTTCAGTTCCTCTTCCCATTTTTTAATTGAGTTATTTGTTTTTTGTTTGTTGAGGCATGTGAGCTCTTTATATATTCTGGACATCAAGCCTTTATCGGATCTGTCATTTTCAAATATATTCTCCCATACTGTAGGGTTCCTTTTGGTTCTATTGACGGTGTCTTTCGCTGTACAGAAGCTTTTCAGCTTAATGTAGTCCCACTTGCTCATTTTTGCTGTTGTTTTCCTTGACCGGGGAGATATGTTCAAGAAGAGGTCACTCATGTTTATGTCTAAGAGGATTTTGCCTATGTTTTCTTCCAAGAGTTTAATGGTTTCATGACTTACATTCAGGTCTTTGATCCATTTTGAGTTTACCTTTGTATATGGGGTTAGACAATGGTCCAGTTTCATTCTCCTACATGTAGCTGTCCAGTTTTGCCAGCACCATCTGTTGAAGAGACTGTCATTTTGCCATTGTATGTCCATGGCTCCGTCATCAAATATTTATTGACCATATATGTTTGGGTTAATTTCTGGAGTCTCTAATCTGTTCCACTGGTCTGTGGCTCTGTTCTTGTGCCAGTACCAAATTGTCTTGATTACTATGGCTTTGTAGTAGAGCTTGACGTTGGGGAGTGAGATCCCCCCTACGTTATTCTTCTTTTTCAGGATTGCTTTGGCTATTCGGGGTCTTTGGTGTTTCCATATGAATTTTTGAATTATTTGTTCCAATTAATTGAAGAATGTTGCTGGTAATTTGAGAGGGATTGCATCAAATCTGTATATTGCTTTGGGAAGGATGGCCATTTTGATGATATTAATTCTTCCTAGCCATGAGCATGGGATGAGTTTCCATTTATTAGTGTCCCCTTTAATTTCTCTTAAGAGTGACTTGTATTTTCAGAGTATAAGACTATCACTTCTTTGGTTAGGTTTATTCCTAGGTATTTTATTATTTTTGATGCAATGGTGAATGGAATTGCTTTCCTGATTTCTCCTTCTATTGATTCATTGTTAGTGTATAGGAAAGCTACAGATTTCTGTGTGTTAATTTTATATCCTGCAACTTTGCTGTATTCCGATATCAGTTCTACTAGTTTTGGAGTGGAGTCTTTAGGGTTTTTTACATACACTATCATATCATCTGCAAATAGTGACAGTTTAACTTCTTCTTTACCAATCTGGATTCCTTGTATTTCTTTGTTTTGTCTGATTGCCATGGCTAGGACCTCCAGTACTATGTTAAATAACAGTGGGGAGAGTGGGCATCCCTGTCTGGTTCCTGATCTCAGAGGAAATGCTTTCAGCTTCTCGCTGTTCAGTATAATGCTGGCTGTGGGTTTATCATATATGGCCTTTATTATGTTGAGGTACTTGCCCTCTATTCCCATTTTGCTGAGAGTTTTTATCATGAATGGCTGTTGAATTTTGTCAAATGCTTTTTCAGCATCTATGGAGATGATCATGTGGTTTTTGTCTTTCTTTTTGTTGATGTGGTGGATGATGTTGATGGATTTTCGAATGTTGTACCATCCTTGCATCCCTGGGATGAACCCCACTTGGTCATGGTGTATGATCGTTTTGATATACTGTTGAATTCTGTTTGCTAATATTTTATTGAGTATTTTTGCATCTACATTCATCAGGGATATTGGTCTGTAATTTTCTTTTTTGGTGGGGTCTTTGCCTGGTTTTGGTATTAGGGTGATGTTGGCTTCATAGAATGAGTTTGGGAGTATTCCCTGTTCTTCTATTTTGTGGAACACTTTAAGGAGAATGGGTATTATGTCTTCTCTGTGTGTCTGATAAAATTGCGAGGTAAATCCGTCTGGCCCCGGGGTTTTTGTTCTTGGGCAGTTTTTTGATTACCGTTTCAATTTCTTTGCTCGTAATTTGTTTGTTTAACTTTTGTGTTTCTTCCTTGGTCAGTCTTGGGCGGTTGTATTTTTCTAGGAATTTGTCCATTTCTTCTAGGTTTTCCAGCTTGTTGGCATATAGGTTTTCATACTAGTCTTTAATAATTCTTTGTATTTCTGTGGAGTCTGTCGTGATTTTTCCATTCTCATTTCTGATTATGTTGATTTGTGTTGATTCTGTTTTTCTCTTAATAAGTTGGGCTAGAGGCTTATGTATTTTGTTTATTTTCTCAAAGAACCAGCTCTTGGTTTCATTGATTTTTGCTATTGTTTTATTCTACTCAATTTTATTTATTTCTTTTCTGATCTTTATTATGTCCTTCCTTCTGCTGACTTTAGGCCTCATTTGTTCTTCTTTTTCCAGTTTTGATAATTGTGATGTTAGACTATTCATTTGGGATTGTTCTTCCTTCTTCAAGTGTGCCTGGATTGCTATATACTTTCCTCTTAAGACTGCTTTCGCTGCGTCCCACAGAAGTTGGGGCTTAGTGTTGTTGTTGTCGTTTGTTTCTATGTATTCCTTGATCTCTATTTTGATTTGTTCATTGATCCATTGATTATTTAGTAGAATGTTGTTAAGCCTCCATGTGTTTGTGAGCCTTTTTGTTTTCTTGTAGAATTTATTTCTACTTTTATACCTTTGTGGTCTGTAAAATTGGTTGGTAGAATTTCAATATTTTGGAATTTACTGAGGCTCTTTTTGTGAGCTAGTATGTGGTCTATTCTCGAGAATGTTCCATGTGCACTTGAGAAGAATGTATATCCTGTTGCTTTTGGATGTAGAGTTCTATAGATGTCTATTAGGTCCATCTGTTCTAGTGTGTTGTTCAGTGCCTGTGTGTCCTTACTTATTTTCTGCCCGGTGGATGTATCCTTTGGGCTGAGTGGTGTGTTGAAGTTTCCTAAAATGAATGCATTGCAGTCTATTTCCCTCTTTAATTCTGTTAGTATTTGCTTCACATATGCTAGTGCTCCTGTATTAGGTGCATATATATTTAGAATGGTTATATCCTCTTGTTGGACTGAGCCCTTTATCATTATGTAGTATCCTTCTTTATCTCTTGTTACTTTCTTTGTTTTGAAGTCTATTTTGTCTGATATTAGTACTGCAACCCCTGCTTTCTTCTCACTGTTGTTTGCCTGACATATGTTTTTCCATCCCTTGACTTTTAGTCTATGCTTATCTTTGGGTTTAAGGTGAGTTTCTTGTAAGCAGCATATAGATGGGTCTTGCTTTTTTTATCCGTTCTATTACTCTATGCCTTTTGATTGGTGCATTAAGTCCATTTACATTTAGGGTGACTATTGATAGATATGTACTTATTGCTATTGCAAGCTTTAGATTCGTGGTTACCAAAGGTTCAAGGTTAGCTTCTTTAGTATCTTACTGCCTAACTTAGCTCGCTTATTGAGCTGTTATATACACTGTCTGGAGATTCTTTTCTTCTCTCCCTTCTTATTCCTCCTCCTCCATTCTTCCTATGTTGTGTGTTTTGTTCTGTGCTCTTTTTAGGGGTACTCCCATCTAGAGCAGTCCCTGTAGGATGCCCTGTAGAGGTGGTTTGTGGGAAGCAAATAACCTCAGCTTTTGCTTGTCTGGGAATTGTTTAATCCCGCCATCATATTTAAATGATAGTCTTGCTGGATACAGTATCCTTGGTTCAAAGTCCTTCTGTTTCATTGCATTAAGTATATCATGCCATTCTCTTCTGGCCTGTAGGGTTTCTGTCAAGAATTCTGATATTAGCCTGATGGGTTTTTCTTTATAGGTGACCTTTTTCTCTCTAGCTGCCTTTAAAACTCTTTCCTTGTTCTTGGTCCTTGCCATTTTAATTACTATGTGTCTTGGTGTTGTCCTCCTTGGATCCTTTCTGTTGGGGGTTCTGTGTAATTCCATGGTCTGTTCGATTATTTCCTCCCCCAGTTTGGGAAAGTTTTCAGCAATTATTTCTTCGAAGAGACTTTGTATCCCTTTTCCTCTTTCTTCTTCTTCTTGTATCCCTATAATACGAATCTTATTCCTTTTGGCTTGGTCACATAGTTCTCTTAGTGTTGTTTCATTCCTGGAGATCCTTTTATCTCTCTCTATGTCAGCTTCTATATGTTCCTGTTCTTTGGCTTCTATTCCTTCAATGGCCTCTTGCATCTTATCCATTCTGCTTATAAATCCTTCCAGGGATTGTTTCACTTCTGTGATCTCCTTCCTGACATCTGTGATCTCCTTCTGGACTTCATCCCACTGCTCTTCCATTTTTCTCTGCATCTCATCCCAATGGTCTTGCATTTTTCTCTGCATCTCTGTCAGCATGTTCATGATTTTTATTTTGAATTCTTTTTCAGGAGGACTGGTTAGGTCTGTCTCCTTCTCAGGTGTTGTCTCTGTGATCTTTGTCTGCCTGTAGTTTTGCCTTTTCATGGTGATAGAGATAGTTTGCAGAGGTGGTATGAGTGACTGCTGGAAGAGCTTCCCTTCTTTTTGGTTTGTGGCCTTCCTCTCCTGGGAGAATAGCGACCTCTAGTGGCTTGTGCTGGGCAGCTGTGTGCAGACAGTGCTTCTCCTTCCTGCCCAGTTGCTATGGGGTTTGTCTCCGCTGTTGTTGTGGGCGTGGCCTGGCTGGGGCTCCTCCAATATGGTGGAGCCCCATTGTAGGGGGAGCGGCTGGGAGGCTATTTATCTCCGTAAGGGGCCTCTGTGCTCCCTGCTGCCCAGGGGGATAAAGTGCCCAGAGATCCCCAGATTCCCTGCCTCTGGTCTAAGTGACCTGTCCTGTCCCTTTAAGACTTCCAAAAAGCACTCTCTAAACCAAAACAACAACAGCAACAATGAGAGAGGGAACAGAAAGAAAAAAAAAAAGGAAAAAACACGCGATTTTTTTTTGTCCTCAGGCGCCGATCCCAGGCACCCACTCACTGGTCCTGCTGCCCTGTCTCCCTAGCACCAGGGTCCCTGTCCCTTCAAGGCTTCCAAAAAGCACCTGCCCACCAGTCCCACAGGGAAAAACACGCGATATTCTTTGTCCTCAGGCGCCGGTCCCAGGCACCCGCTCACCAGTCCCGTCGCCCTGCCTCCCTAGCACCAGGGTCCCTGTCCCTTTAAGGCTTCCAAAAAGCACTCACTAGAAAGAGAAAAAAAAGGGGAAAAACGCACGATTTCCTCCGTCCTCAGGTGCCGGTCTCAGGCACCCGCCCACCAGTCCCACAGGGAAAAACGCGTGATATTCTTTGTCCTCAGGTGCCAGTCCCAGGCACCCGCTCACCGGTCCTGCTGCTCTGCCTCCCTAGCACCAGGGTCACTGTCCCTTTAAGGCTTCAAAAAGCACTCGCCAGAAAGAGAAAAAAAAAAAAGGGGGAAAAACGCACGATTTCCTCCGTCCTCAGGCGCTGGTCTCAGGCACCCGCCCACTGGTCCCGCAGGGAAAAACGCGTGATATTCTTTGTCCTCAGGTGCCGGTCCCAGGCACCCGCTCACCGGTCCTGCTGCTCTGCCTCCCTAGCACCAGGGTCCCTGTCCCTTTAAGGCTTCAAAAAGCACTCGCCAGAAAGAGAAAAAAAAAAAGGGGGGAAAAACGCACGATTTCCTCCGTCCTCAGGCGCTGGTCTCAGGCACCCGCCCACTGGTCCCGCAGGGAAAAATGCGGGATATTCTTTGTCCTCAGGCGCCGGTCCCAGGCAGCCGCTCAGCAGTCCCGCCACCCTGCCTCCCTTGCACCGGGGTCCCTGTCCCTTTAAGGCTTCCAAAAAGCGCTCGCCAAAAAGAGAAAAAAAAAGGGGAAAAACGCGCGATTTCCTCCGTCCTCAGGTGCCGGTCTCAGGCACCCACCCACCGGTCCCGCCACCCTGCCTCCCTAGCAATGGGGGCCCTGTCCCTTTAAGGCTTCCAAAAAGCACTTGCTAAAAAAAAAAACGGCTCCGGTTTCTTTCCACCTGCCGGGAGCTGGTGGGAGGGGCGCTCCGGTCCCACCAGACCGGGGCTTGTATCTTACCCCCTTCGCAAGGCACTGGGTTCTTGCAGGTGTGGATGTGGTCTGGATGTTGTCCTGTGTCCTGTGGTCACTATTTTAGGAAGGAAGATTTTTCTTTGTTATATTTTCGTAGCTCTATGTGTTTTTGGGAGGAGATTTCCACTGCTCTACTCACGCCCCCATCCTATGTTGAGTTTTTATCATGAATGTATGTTGCATTTTGTCAAAAGCTTTTTCAGCCACTATGTAGATGATAATGTGGTTTTGTTTCCTCTTTTTGTTGAAGTGGTGCATGATGTTGATTAATTTTCGAATGTTGTAGCATCCTTGCATCCCTGAGATGAATCCCATTTGATCATGGTGTATGATCCTCTTTATGTATTTTTGAATTCTGTTTCCTAATATTTTGAGTATTTTTGCATCTATGTTCATCAGGGATATTGGTCTGTAATTTTCTTTTTTTGGTGGGGTCTTTGCCTGGTTTTGGTATTAGAGTGATGCTGACTTCATTGAATGGGTTTGAAAGTATTCCCTCCTCTTCTGTTTTTTGGAAAACATGAAGGAGGATGGTATTATATCTTCTCTATATGTCTGATAACATTCAGAGGTGAATCCATCTGGCCCGGGTGATTTTTTCATGGGTAGTTTTTTGATTACTGATTCAATTTCGTTGCTGGTAATGGGTCTGTTTAGATTTTCTTTTCCTTCCTTTGTCAGTCTTGGAAGATTGTATTTTTCTCAGAAGTCTTCCATTTCTTCTAGGTTTTCCAGCATGTTAGCATGTAGATTTTCATAGTATTCTCTAATAATTCTTTGTATTTCTGTGGGGTCCGTCATGATTTTTCCTTTCTCGTTTCTGATTTTGTTGATGTGTGTATATTCTCTTATTCTCTTAATAAGTCTGGCTAGAGGCTTATCTATTTTGTTTATTTTTTCTAAGAACCATCTTTTGGTTTCATTGATTTTTTCTATTGTTTTATTCTTCTAAATTTTATTTATTTCTTTTCTGATCTTTATTATGTCCCTCCTTCTGCTGACTTTGGGCCTCATTTGTTCTTCATTTCCAGTTTCAATAATTGTGAATTTAGACTATTCATTTAGGATTGTTCTTCCTTCTTTAAATAGGCCTGGATTGCTATATAATCTTTTAGAACTGCCTTCGCTGCATCCCACAGAAGTTGGGGCTTTGTGTTGTTGTTGTCATTTGTTTCCATATATTGATTGATCTCTATTTTAATTTGGTCATTGATCCATTGATTATTTAGGAGCATTTTGTTAAGCCTCCATGTGTTTGTGAGCCTTTTTGCTTTCTTTGTGCAATTTATCTCTAGTTTTATACCTTTGTGATCTGAGAAGTTGGTTGGTAGAATTTCAATCTTTTTTAATTTACTGAGGTTCTTTTTGTGGCCTAGTATGTGGTCTATTCTGAAAAATGTTCCATGTTCACTTGAGAGAAATGTGTATCCTACTGCTTTTGGGTGTAGAGTTCTGCAGATATCTGTTAGGTCCATTCATTCTAGTGTGCTGTTCAGTGCCTCTGTGTCCTTACTTATTTTCTGTCTGTTTGATCTGTCCTTTCAAGTGAATGGTGTGTTCAAGTCTCCTTGAATGAATGCATTGCATTTTATTTAGTCCTTTAATTCTGTTAGTGTTTGTTCCACATATGTCGATGCTCCTGTATTGGTTCCATATGTATTTATAATGGTTACATCCTCTTGTTGGACTGACTGCTTTATCATTATTTAATGTACTTCTCTATCTCTTGTTACTTTCTTTGTTTTGAAGTCTATTTTGTCTGATACAAGTACTGCAACACCTATTTTTTTCTCCTTATTGTTTGCATGAAATATCTTTTTCCATCCCTTCACTTTTAGTCTGTATATGTCTTTGAGTTTGAGGTGAGTCTCTTTTAAGCAGCATATAAATGGGTCTTGCTTTTTTATCCATTCAGTTACTCTGTGTCTTTTAATTGGTGTATTCAGTTCATTTACATTTAGGTTGATTATTGAAAGATATGTACTTATTACCATGGCAGGCTTTAAATTGTGGTTACCAAAAGTTCAAAGGTAGCTTCTTTAGTATCTTACTGTCTAACTTAACTCACTTATTAAGCTATTTTAAACACAGTCTGATGATTCTTTATTTCTCACCCTTCTTATTCCTCCTTGTCCATTCTTTATATGTTAGGTGTTTTATTCTGTGCTGTTTTATGTTTCCTTTGACTGCTTTTGTGAGTAGTTGATTTTACTTTTTGCCTTTAGTTAGTATTTTGTTCATCTGCTTTCTTTGCTGTGATTTCAATTTTTCTGGTGACCTCTATTTAGCCTTAGAAGCGCTTCCATCTAGAGAAGTCCCTTTAAAATATCCTGTAGAGGTGGTTTGTGGGAGGCAAATTCTCTCAACTTTTGTTTGTCTGGGAATTATTTAATCCATCCATATTTAAATGATAATCATGCTGGATGCAGTTTTCTTGGTTCAAGGTCTTTCTGTTCATTGCATTAAATATATCATGCCATTCTCTTCTGGCCTGTAAGGTTTCTGCTGAGAAGTCTCATGATAGCCTGATGGGTTTTCCTTTGTAAGTCACCTTTTTTCTCTCTCTGGCTGCCTTTAATTCTCTGTCCTTGCGTTTGATATTTGCCATTTTGATTATTATATGTCTTGGTGTTGTCCTCCTTGGGTCCCTTGTGTTAGGAGATCTGTGGGCTTCCATGGTCTGAGAGACTATTTCCTCCCCCAATTTGGGGAAATTTTCAGCAATTATTTCTTCAAATACACTTTCTATCCCCTTTTCTCTCTCTTCTTCTAGTACACCTATAATGTGAATCTTGCTCCATTTGGATTGGTCACACATTTCTCTTAATATTCTTTCATTCCTGGAGATCCTTTTATCTCTCTCTGCCTCAGCTTCTCTGTATTCCTGTTCTCTGATTTCTATTCCATTCACGGTCTCTTGCACCCCATCCAGTCTCTCTTAAGTCCTTCCAGAAATTGTTTTATTTCTCTATTCTCCCTCCTAATTTGATCCTTTAGCCCTTGCATATTTCTCTGTAGCTCCATCAGCATGGCTATGACCTTTATTTTGAATTCTTTTTCAGGATGATTGGTTATATCTATTTCCCTAGGTCCTCTCTCAGGGGTTGTCTGGGTGATTCTGGCCTGGACCAAATTCTTCTGCCTTTTCATGGCGATAGAGGTCGTCATAGGCAGGTGGCGCCCTTATCAACTGGGAGAATGAAGTCCCTTCCTTCTTGCTGGTCACCCTGCCCCTCTCCGCTGCCTGTGTTGGTTACCCGCATACTGGGAGTAGCCCTCAGTGTAGCCCAGAGCCCTGCTGGGAGAGGCAAACATGCTGGTGTGCTCTCCTGTGAGAATGGCACCCCTTTGTGCCCTGCTCTCACTTCCTCTGCCTGTGCCAGGCAGCTGCACACTGGCAGCAGTCTCAGGTCTGGCCTGGGCAGTTGCATGATGGGAGGATACTCTGTGTGGTTGCTGTGGGCACAACCACTCTCAGGCTGCTAGGCTGCTGTAGCGGGGCTGTGTCGGAGTGGGAATGAATACCTGGCTGTTTATTGCTGCAACAGCTTCAGAACTGCACTTCTTCCCAGGGTCTGGGGTGCCTGAAGCTTCCCAGGATTCCCAGCCTGCTGGGCCGAGTGTGCCGGGACGAATTCATCCAGCTGTGAAGCCCCTGTCCCTTTAAGACTTTCAAAAAGCACTCGCTTTTCTTTTGTCCCATTGGAGCTGGCTGTGGGGACCCACTCACAGATTTTACTTTTCCATTTCCCCTATATCCAGGACACATTGTGATGTGTCCCTGCACTCCCAATGTGGATTACTAGGGCTGGGTATTTAGCAGTCCATGGCTCCCACTCCCTCTCCACTCCTACTCCTCTCCTCCCACCAGTGAGCTGGGGTGGAGGGAACACTCAGGTCCCACCAGGTCGGGGCTTGTATCTTACCCCCTTCTTGGGATGCTGAGTTCTTGCAGATGTAGATGTAGCCTGGCTCTTGTACTGTATCCTCTGGTTTCTCTTTTAGTAATAGTTGTATTTTTTGTATTTTCACAAATATATATGGTTTTGGGAGGAGATTTCCTCTGTCCTACTCATGCCACCATCTTGGCTCCCCATCTGATTTGATATATATTTTGAAGGGATTTCCACACTCAAGGTAACTAGCACATCCATCACATCACATGTTTACCTTTCTTTTTTTGGTAAGAATACAAGTTCTTTTTATTTTTTATCTTTTTTTGGTATCATTAATGTATAATTACATGAGCAACATTATGGTTACTAGACTTTCCCCATTATCAATTCCCCACCACTTACCCCATTACAGTCACTGTCCAGCATAGTAAGATGCTGTAGAATCACTGTTTGTCTTCTCTGTGTTGTACTACCTTCCCTGTACCATCCCCTACATTATGTGTGCTAATCATAATGCCCCTTTTTTCCCCTTATCCCTCCCTTCCCACCCATCTTCCCCAGTCCCTTTCCCTTTGGAAAAAAATGAATACAACTTCTACTGTCTTAGCAAATTTCAGTTATACAATACAGTTTTCGCAACTACAATCACCATGTTACACATTACATCTGCAACCTTTGTTCATTTTATAATTGAGTGGTTGTATCTTTTACCAAATTTTTCCCATTCCCTCCATTCCCATCCCCTGGCAACCACCATTCTATTCTGTTTTTATGAGCACAACATTGTTTTTAAGATCCCACATATAAGTGATACCATACAATATCTGTCTTTCACTGTTGACTTATTCCACTTAGCATAATGCCATCAACTTTCATTCATGTTTTTACATATGTCAGGGGAACCTTTTGAAGCTGAAAAATATTCCAATGTGCATGAGGGCACATGTGTATGTATCATATTCTCTTTATCTATTCATTTGTTGATGGGCACTTAGTTTGTTTTCATAGTGCTGCCATGAACATGGAAGCACAGATATCTCTTCAAGATAATGATTTTATTCCCATTAAATATATACCCCAAATTGTGATTCCTGGATGGTATGACAGTTCTAGTTTTAATTTATTGAGGAAGCTCCATACTATTCTTCATATTGTCTGTACCAGTATACATTCCCACCAATAGTGTACAAAGTTATACATTCTCACCAGCATTTGTCACCTCTTGTGTTTTTGATAATAGACATCCTAACATGTGTGAGATAATAGCTTATTGTGGGTTTGATATGCATTTCCCTGATGGTTAGTGATGTGCAGCATCTTTCCATGTTTCTTTCCACCATTTGTATGTTTTCTTTGGATAAATATCTGTTCAGGTCCTCTACCCATTTTTTAATTGGATTGTTTCTTTTTTTTGGTGTTGCATTGTATGAGTTCTTCATAGAGTTTGAATATTAGCCTTATCAGGTAAATACTTTGCAAATATATTTTCCCATGCAGTAGGTTGGCTTTTAATTTTATTGATGCTGTCCTTTGTTGTACAAAAGTTTTTGCATATGATGTGGTTCCAGTTGTTTATTTTTGCTTTTGTTTCCCTTCCCTGAGGAGACATATTCAGAAAAAATATTATTGCTTATGTTTATGAACTTACTTTCTGTGTTTTCTTCTAGGTGTTTTCTGGTTTCAGGTCTTATATGTAGGTCTTTTTGAGTTTATTTTTGTGCATGGTGTACAATAGTGACCCAGTTTCATTCTTTTTCATGTAGTTGTCTGAAGCGACTGCCTTTTCCTCACTGTATATTCTTTCCTCCTTTGTCATATATTAACTGACTCTTTAGATGTGGGCTTTTTTTCTGGTTCTTTATTCAGTTCCATTGGTCTACATTTGTTCTTTTGTCAGTACCATACTGTTTTGATCACTGTAGTTTTGTAGTATAGCTTGAAATCTGGAAGCATGGTACTTGTAGAATTGTTGTTCTTTCTAAAGATTTCTTGGGCAAATTGGAGCTTTTTCATTCTCAATGTAAGTATTATAGCTGGAATTTCCTTCTGAGCATGAGTTTTGCTGCAGTCATAGGTTTTGGTTTAATTTGTTTCAGACTTATTTTTCTCAAAGCATTTTCTAATTTCACTTGTATTTCTTTTTTGACCCAATGTGTGTTTGAGAATGTCATGTTTAATATCCACATAGTTGTGAATTTTCAAGTTTTCCTTCTTTTATTGACATATTTCCATCTCATAGTGGATTCTTAAAATATTTTATGATTTTAATGTTAACTGTATTGAAACTTGTTTTATGGCCTAATATATGATCTATTCTGGAGAATGTTCCATGTGCACTTGGGAAAAATATGTCTCCTTCTCTTATTTGGTGGAGAGTTCTATGTAACTTTATTATGTATATTTGGTCTATAGCATTGTTCAAGTCCTATAAATATTTACCTATTTGCTCTATCATTATTTAACATGCAATAGTGAAGTTTCCAACTACTATAGAATAAATGCCCTAATAAATGAAAAACCGAAATACTCCCTTTAATTTTTTAAAGGTTTTGTTTCATATATTTTGGTGTTGTGTTGTTAGCTGTTACAGACAGAATTGTGTCCCTTTAAAATTCACATGTTGAAGTCTTAAGTTCCAAGGTGATTGTATTTGGAAACAGGACATGTAAGGAGGCAATTAAAGTTAAATGAGGACAGAAGGGGAGAACCTTAAGCTGATAGGACTAGTGTCCTTATAATAAAATGAAGAGACACCAGAGCTCAGTATCTCCTCATGCACCACAGAGGAAAAACTATGTGAGGACACAGCAAGAAGATGGACATTTGAAAGCCAAGAAGAGTGGTCTGACCAGACACTAACCCTGCTGGCACCTTGATCATGGATTTCCAGTTTACAGAACTATGAGAGAATAAATGTCTATTGTTTAAGCCACCCAGTATATGGTATCTTGCTATGACAGTGCAAAATGACTAATATACTGCACATATGCTTTTAACTGTTAATATCTTCTTGATGACTCAAGAAGATTGACTCTTTATTAAAATTTAATACTTTTTGTCTCTAGTAACAATTTCCATGCTAAAGTTCATGTAGTGCTTATTATCATAGCTACCCTAACTTTGTTTTGGCCGCTATTCACATGAAGTACTTTTTCCTTTACTTTCAGGCTTTCTGTGTCTTGTTACCTAAAGTCAATGTTTGGTAGAAAGCATATAGTCGAATATTAAAAAAATATACTCTATTTTGCCAATATCTGCCTTTTTAAAAGTAATTATTGATAAGTAAGGAATCATATGCAATTTTTCTATTTGTTTTCTATATTTTTGTTCTTCAGTTCCTACATTACTGCTGTCTTTTGTGACTAGATTTTTCTTGTATGCAATTTTGTTTTTCTTATTTCTGTATCTGTACACTTAAAAAATTTTTTCCTTAGAAGTTACTCTGGAGATTACAGTTAACATCTTAAACTTATAACAATCAAGTTTCAATACCAACTTAGTTAAATAGTTTTATAGTATGTTTCTTTAGAGCACTGTTCTCTTCTTTTTATGTTTGTAATACACAAATTAGATGTGTATGTTGTGTGTACTCATTAACATAGATTTATAATTGTTGCTATGCACATTTCCCTATTAAATCATATTAGAAATAAGGAGTGGCAAACCAAAACTTCAATACCAGTGTCTTTCATTTATCGATGTAGCTACATTTACCATTTTTCTTTATTTCTTTATATAGGTCAAATTACTATCTAGTTTTTAATTATCCTGGTGGGCACCCTGCAGCATTATTTATAGGTCAAACTTAATACTGATACAATTTACATTCTGCTTTCTTTTTTATTTTGCTTTTAATCCAGCAATATGTTAATTCCTTCTTTACTATTGAATGATAATTTCACTGATTACAATCTGTAATTTCTACCTCTTTGTTACTATTCTGATTCTTTTGGTTTCCTTTAGTTCTTTGTCTATGGTATCTTTTAGCTTTCTGAGCATATTTAAGGGTTGATTTAAAGTCTTTGTACAATAAGTCCAATTCTTGTCATGGATAGTTTCCACCAATTTATTTACTTGGCCTGTAATAGGCTATATTTTGTATTTTCTTTGCATGTCCCATATATAATATTTTTGTTGAAAACTGGTCATTTTGAATATTGTTATGTAGTAAGTTGGAAAACCAGACATTCCCAACTCCCCAGGATTTGTTTTTGTTGCTTGTTGAAGTGGTGGTTGTTTGGTTGGTTCTTTAAATTTTTTTTTCTTTTTTGGTATCATTAATCTACAATTACATGAGGAACATTATGTTTACTAGACCTCCCCCATCACCAAGTTCCCCCCACATACTCCATTACAGTCACTGTCCATCAGCGTAGTAAGATGCTGTAGAATCAATACCTGTCCTCCCCACAGTGTAGAGCCTTCTTCGTGACCCCCCCCACATATTATGCATGCTAATTGTTATGCCTCCTTTCTTTTCCCCACCCCTTATCCCTCTCTTCCCACCCATCCTCCCCGGTCCCTTTACCTTTGGTAACTGTTAGTCCATTCATGGGTTCTGTGAGTCTGCTGCTGTTTTGCTCCTCCATATTTTTCTTTGTTCTTATACTCCACAGATGAGGGAAATCATTTGATACTTGTCTTTATCCACCTGCCTTATTTCACTGAGCATAATACCCTCTAGCTCTATCCATGTTGTTGCAAATGATAAGAATTGTTTTCTCCTTATGGATGCATAATATTCCATTGTGTATATGTACCACCTCTTCTTTATCCATTCATCTCATCCACTGATGGACACTTAGGTTGCTTCCATTTCTTGGCTACTGTAAATAGTGCTGCGATAAACATAGGGGTGCATATGTTTTTTTCAAACTGGGCTTCTGCATTCTTAGGGGAAATTCCTAGAAGTGGAATTCCTGGGTCAAATGGTATTTCTATTTGAGATTTTTGAGGAATCTCCATACTGCTTTTCACATGTTTGAACTAATTTACATTCACACCAGTAGTGTAGGAGGGTTCCCCTTTCTCCACATCCTCGCCAACATTTGTTGTTGTTTGTCTTTTGGATTGTGGTGATCCTTACTGGTATGAGGTGATATCTCATTGTGGTTTTAACTTGCATTTCTCTGAAGACTAATGATGTGGAGCATCTTTTCATGTGTTTGTTGGCCATCTGAATTTCTTTGGAGAACTGTTCAGTTCCTCTGACCATTTTTTTGATTGGATTCTTTGCTTTTTGTTTGTTGAGGTATGTGAGCACTTTTATATATTTTGGATGTCAACCCTTTATTGGATCTGTCACTTATGAATATATTCTTCCATACTGAAGGATACCTTTTTGTTCTATTAGTGGTATCCTTTGCTGTACAGAAGATTTTCAGTTGGATGTAGTCCAAGTTTTTCATTTTTGTTTTTATTTCCCTTGCCAAGGAAGATATGTTCATGAATAAGTAGCTCATGTTTATGTCCAAGAGATTTTTGCCTATGTTTTTTCCTAAGAGTTTTATGGTTTCATGGCTTACATTCAGGTCATTGATTCATTTCGAATTTAGTTTTGTGTATGGTGTTAGACAATGTTCCAGTTTCATTCTTTAACATGTAGCTGTCCAGTTTTGCCAACACCAGCTGTTGAAAAGGCTCTCATTTGTCCATTGTATGTCCATGGCTCCTTTATCATATATTAATTGTCCATATATGTTTGGGTTAATATCTGGACTCTCTATTCTGTTCCACTGGTCTGTGGCTCTGTTCTTGTGCCAATACCAAATTGTTTTGATTACTGTGGCTTTGTAGTAGAGCTTCAAGTTGGGAAGCAAGACCACCCCTGCTTTATTCTTCCTTCTCAGAATTGCTTTGTCTATTCAGGGTCTTTTGTGGTTCCATATGAATTTTAAAACTACTTGTTCCAGTTTGTTGAAGAATGCTGTTGGTATTTTGATAGGCATTGCATTGAATCTGTAGTTTGCTTTGGTCAGGATGGCCATTTTGACAATATTAATTCTTCCTAGCCAAGAGCCTGGGATGAGTTTCCATTTGTTAGTGTCCTCTTTAATTTCTCTTAAGAGTATCTTGTAGTTTTCAGGGTATAGGTCTTTCACTTCCTTGGTTAGGTTTATTCCTAGGTATTTTATTATTTTTGATGCAATTGTGACTGGAATTGTTTTCTTGATTTCTCTTTCTGTTAGTTCATCGTTAGTGTATAGGAAAGCAACAGATTTCTGTGTGTTAAGTTTGTATCCCACAATTTTGCTGAATTCCGATATTAGTTCTAGTAGTTTTGGAGTGGAGTCTTTAGGGTTTTTTACGTATAATATCCTGTCATCTGCAAATAGTGACAGTTTGAATTCTTTATCAATCTGGATGCCTTGTATTTCTTTGTTTTGTCTTGTTGCCCTGGCTAGATCCTCCAGTACTATGTTGAATAACAGTGGGGAGATTGGACATCCCTGTCTTGTTCCCGATCTTATAGTAAAAGCTTTCAGCTTCTCGCTGTTAAGTATGATGTTGCCTGTGGGTTTGTCATATATGGCCTTTATTATGTTGAGGTACTTGCCCTTCATACTGATTTTGTTGAGAGTTTTTATCATGAATGGATGTTGAATTTTGTCAAATGCTTCTTCCACGTCTATGGAAATTATCATGTGGTTTTTGTCCTTCTTTTTGTTGATGTGGTGAATGATGTTGATGGATTTTCAAATGTTGTAGCATCCTTGCATCCCTGAGATGGATCCTGTTTAATCATGGTGTATGATCCTCTTGATGTTTTTTTGAATTCTGTTTCCTAATATTTTGTTGAGTATTTTTGAATCTATGTTCATCAGGGATATTGGTCTGTAATTTTCTTTTTTCATGGGATCTTTGCCTTGCTTTGGTATTAAGGTCATGCTGGCTTCATGGAATGAGTTTGGAAGTATTCCCTCCTCTTCTATTTTTTTTGGAAAACTTTAAGGAGAATGGGTATATCTTCTCTATATGTCTGATTAAATTCAGCAGAGAATCTATGTGGCTCAGGGATTTTGTTCTTTGGTAGTTTTTGATTACCAATTCATTGTTTTGCTGGTAATTGGTCTGTTTAGATTTTCTGTTTCTTCCTTAGTCAGACTTGGAACGTTGTATTTTTCTCGGAAATCTGCTATTTCTTCTAGGTTTTCCATCTTGTTAGCATATAGATTTTCATAGTATTCTCTGCTAATTTTTTGTATTTCTGTGGGGTCCATCATGATTTTTCCTTTCTCATTTCTGATTTTGCTGATGTGTGTAGACTCCCTTATTCTCTTAATAATTCTGGCTAGGGGCTTATCTATTTTGTTTATTTTTTCTAAGAACCAGCTCTTGGTTTCATTGATTTTTTTCTATTGTTTTATTCTTTTCAATTTTATTTATTTCTTCCCTGATCTTTATTATGTCCCTTCTTATGCTGACTTTGGGCCTCATTTGTTCTTCTCTTTCCAGTTTCAACAATTGTGACTTTAGCCTATTCATTTGGGATTATTCCTCATTCTTTAAGTAGGCCTGGATTGCTGTATACTTTCCTCTTAGAACTGCCTTCACTGCATCCCACAGAAGTTGGGGCTTTATGCAGTTTTTGTCATTTGTCTCCATATATTGCTTGATCTCTATTTCAATTTGGTCATTGATCCATTGATTATTTAGGAGCATGTTGTGTTTGTGAGTCTTTTTGTTTTCTTTGTACAATTTATTTCTAGTTCTGTGCCTTTGTGGTCTGAGAAGTTGGTTGATAGAATTTCAATCTTTTTGAATTTACTGAGGTTCTTTTTGTGGCCTAGTATGTGGTCTATTCTGGAAAATGTTCCATGTGCACTTGAGAAGAATGTGTATCCTGCTGCTTTTGGGTGTAGAGTTCTGTAGATGTCTGTTAAATCCATCTGTTCTAGAGTGTTTTTCAGTGCCTCTGTGTCTCTATGGATTTTCTATCTGTTTGACCTGTCCTTTGGAGTGAGTGGTGTGTTGAGGTCTCCTTGAACGAATGCATTGCATTCTGTTTACTTCTTCAATTCTGTTAGTATTTGTTTCACATATGATGGTGCTCCAGTATTGGCTGCATATACATTTATAATGGTTATATCTTCTTGTTGGACTGACCCCATTATCACTATGTAATGTCCTTCTTTATCTCTTGTTACTTTCTTTGTTTTGAAGTCTATTTTGTCTGATACAAGTACTGGAACACCTGCTTTTTCTCCCTATTTTTTTGCATGAAATATCTTATTCCATCCCTTGACTTTTAGTCTGTGCATTTCTTTTGTTTTGAGGTGAATCTCTTGTAAGCAGCATATAGACGGGTCTTGCTTTTTTATCCATTCTGTTACTCTGCATCTTTTTCTTGGTGTATTCAGTCCATTTACATTTAGGGTGAATATTGAAAGATATGTACTTATTGCCATTGCAGGCTTTAGTTTCTTGTTTACCAAAGGTTCAAGGGTAGCTTCTTTACTATTTATCTCTTTAAATTAATTTGCTTATTAAGCTATTATAAACACAGTCTGGTGATTCTTTATTTCTCTCCCTTCTTATTCCACCTCCTCCATTCTTTGTATGTTAGGTGTTTTATTCTGTATTCTTTTGTGTTTCCTTTGACCGCTTTTGTGAGTAGTCTGTTTTAATTTTTGCCATTAGTTAGTATTTGGTTAGTGTGCTTTCTTTGGTGAGATTTTATTTTCCCTGTTGACCTCTATTTAGACTTAGGAATGCTTCCATCTAGAGCAGTCCCTTTAAAATATCCTGTAGAGGTGGTTTGTGGGAGGCAAATTCCCACAACTTGTGCTTGCATGGGAAATGTTTAATCCCTCCTTCATATTTAAATGACAGTCGTGCTGGATACAGTATTCTTGGTTCAAGGCCCTTCTGCTTCATTACATTAAATATATCATGCCATTCTCTTCTGGCCTATAAAGTTCCTGTTGAGAAGTATGATAGTAGCCTAATGCATTTTCCTTTGTAGGTGACCTTTTTTCTCTCTCTGGCTTCCTTTAATTCTCTGTCTTTTTCGTTGATCTTTGACATTTATTTATTATATATCTTGTTGTTGTCCTTCTTGGGTCCCTTGTTTGGGATTTCTGTTGGCTTCCATGGTCTGAGAGATTATTTTCTCCCCCAGTTTGGGGAATTTTTCAGCAATTATTTCTTCCAATGCACTTTCTACCCTTTTTCTCTCTCTTCTTCTTCTGGTAATCCTATAATGTGAATAATGTTCCATTTGGATTGGTCACATAGTTCTCTTAATATTCTTTCATTCCTGGAGATTCTTTTATCTCTCTTTGCCTCAGCTTCTCTGCATAGCTTTTCTCTAATTTCTATTCCATTTATGGCCTCTTGCACCCCATCCAGTCTGCTCTTAAGTCCTTCCAGATATTGTTTTATTTCTGTATTCCCCTTCCCTACTTGCTCCTTTAGCTCTTGCATATTTCTCTGTATGTCCATCAGCATGGTTATGAATTTATTTTGATTTCTTTTTCAGAATGATTGGTTAAATCTATCTCCCCAGGACCTCTCTTGGGGGTTGTCTGGGTAATTGTAGACTAGACCAAATTTTTCTGCCTTTTCATGGTAATAGAAGTAGCTGTATGCAGGTAGCATGTGTGTCAGCTGGGAGAACAAAGTCCTTTCCCGTTTGCTGGTCACCTTGCCTTTCTCTGCTGCCTGTGTCAGTTACCTGCACTCTTGGAGCAGCCTCTGGATTAATCGCCTAAGCTGCTGTGGGCAGAGTCACCATCGGAGTAGCCAAGAGCCCTGCAGGGAGTTGCAGGGGCACCAGGTGTGGTCTCCTGAGAGAGCAGTGCCCTTTTCATCTTGCCCCAGTTTCTTCTGCCTGCGCCAGGCAGCTGGGCACCAGCAGCAGACTTTGGGTCTATCCTGGGTGG
Source organism: Manis javanica (assembly GCF_040802235.1). NCBI lineage: Eukaryota > Metazoa > Chordata > Mammalia > Pholidota > Manidae > Manis > Manis javanica. The sequence goes on from NC_133174.1 coordinate 53,211,160, forward strand.
CTGCATACCGGAAGGAGATCCTGGGTGGCCACTGGGGGCGCATCACTCCCGGGGTGCTCAGCCACCTCCATGGGCATGCACCACCACTCCGCTGCCTCCACTGTTGTGTGCCACCACTTGCTGCTGCTGCAGGCTCGCGCAGCCTCTCTCAGGCTACTAGACCACTGTGTTGGGGGCTGCACTGGCCGGGTGAATGACTGGCAGCCTGCTTATCATCCTGAGGGTCTTTAGGGCTGCATTTCCACCCAGGGCATTAGAGCACCTGGAGTTCCTCAGGTTTCCCAGCATGCTGTGCTGAATGTGCCAGGATACTTCTATCTAGCTGTTAGGCCCCTGTCCCTTTAAGACTTTCTTTTGTCCCTGGGAGCCGGTTGTGGGGACCCGCTTGCAGATTTTGCTTTTCTATTTCTCTAATATCCAGCACACCATGCAGTGTGTGTCTGCGCTCCTGGTGTGGATTACTAGAGCTGGTTGTTTAGCAGTCCTGGGCTTTCACCCCCTCTCTGCTCTGACTCCTTTTCCCCTGCTGGGGTGGGGGGAGCACTCAGGTCCCTCTGGGCCACGGCTTGTATCTTACCCCCTTCACGAAATGCTGAGTTCTCTCAGATGTAGATGTAGCCTGGCTGTTGTACTGTATCCACTGGTATCTCTTTTAAGAATGGTTGTATTTGGTTGTATTTTCAAAAATATATATGGTTTGGGGAGGAGATTTCCACTGCCCTACTCACGCCGCCATCTTGGCTCCTCCACCCTCACCTTTTTTTTCTTTTATATGTAGTTCTTATTGAACTTTACTTGATATACAATATTATATTAGTTTCAAGTATACAACAGAATAGTTTGAGTTATATGAATTATGAAATACTCACCCCAGCTAGTATAATTACTATCTATCAACATAGAATAATGATACAGAACTATTGATTATATTCTCTATGCTGTACTTTCATCCCTGTGACTAATTTATATTATGACTGAGTTTTTGTGCCTCTTTATCCCCTTCACCAATTTTAAATATCCACCCATACCCCTCACCCTTCTTAAACACCAGTCACTTCTCAGTGTCTATGACTTTACTGCTCTTTTGCTCATTTTATTTTGATTTGTTTTTAGATACAACAAATAAGTGAATTTATATGGTATTTGTCTTTCTACACCTGGAATTTTCACTTGACATAGTACCTACTAGGCCCATACATGTTGTCCCAATTGACAGGATTTCTTTCATTTATGGCTAATATTCCTTTACATATATGTACCACATCTTCTTTATTTATTCATTTATAATGTACACTTTGATTGCTTCCATACCTTGGCTATTGTAAATAATGCAGCAATAAACATAGGGGTGCACATAACTTTTTGAATCAGAGATTTTATTTTCTTTGGGTAAATTCCTAGAATTGGAATTATTGGGTCATGTGGTAATTCTATTTTGAGTTTTTTTGAAGAACCTCTATATAGTTCTCCATAGTGGCTGCACCAATTTACATTCCTACCAACAGTGTAGGAATGTTTCCTTTTCTCCAAAACCTCACCAACACATGTTATTTATTGACTTTTGCAGAGTAGCCATTCTGGTGGGTGTGAGGAGACATCTCATAGTGGCTTTGATTTGCATTCCCTTATGATCAGTGATGTGGAGTATCTTTTCATGTGCCTGCTGGCCATCTATGTGTCTTCCTTGGATAATGCCTATTCAGGATCACTATGAATTTTTTAATTGGGTTATTAGTTTTTATGGTGTTGAGTCATACACAGAAGTTTCTTAGTTTGATTTAGTGCAACTTGTTTAATTATGTTTTTGTTTTCCTTGCCTGGGGAGATGTATCCAGACAAAAGTTACTCATGCTTATTTTCAAAAGATTTTTGCCTATGTTTTCTCCTAAGAGAGTTATAGTTTCATGTATTATATGAGGTATTTAATCTGATTTGAGTTTCCTTTTGTGTATGGAGTTAGACAGTAATCCATTTTAATTCTCTTGCAGGTAGCTGCCCAGTTTTCCCAATACTACTTACTGAATAGACTGTCTTTTCCCTATCGTATATTCATGGTTCCTTTATTGTATATTAATTGTCTATATATTCATGGGTTTATTTCTGAGCTTTCTATTTTGTTTCATTGATCTATGAGTCTGTTCTTGTGCCAGTACCATACTGTTTTGATTACTGTAGCTTTCTACTATTGCTTGAAATCAGGGAGCATGATACCACTAGCTTTGTTTTTCTTTCTCAAGATTACTTGGCTATTTGGGTTTTTTTGTCATTCCATATGAATTTTAGGGTTATTTGTTCTAGTTCACTGAAAGATGCCATTAAATGTCAATTGCATTGAATCTGTATATTGATTTAGGCAGGATAGCCTTTTTGACATTAATTCTCTCTATCCATGAGCATGGGATAGGTTTTCATTTATTTGTGTTTTCTTCCATTTCTTTCATGATTGTGTTATAGTTTCCAGAGCATAGGTCTTTCTCCTGCTTGGTTTATTCTTAGATATTTTATTCTTTTTGAATTTACAATTGTGAATGGGGTTGTTTTCTTGATTCCTCTTTCTGCTGGTTCATTGTTAGTATATGGGAATGAAACAGATTTCTGTATCACCATTTTGCATTGTGGAACTTTGCTGAATCCAGTTATTAGTTCTAATAGATTTTTGGTAGAGTCTTCAGGGTGTTGAATATATAGTATCTTGTTATCTGTAAATAGTGACAGTTTTACACATTCCATACCAATTTGGATGTCTTTTATCCCTTTATCTTGTCTGATTGCCATGGCTAGGACATTCAGTATTATGCTGAATAAAAGTGAGAGTGGGCATCTTTGTCTTGTTCCTGATCTTAGAGGAAAAGCTTTCAGCTTTAGCCATTGAGTATGATATAAGCCGTGGTTTTATAATATCTGGCCATTATTATGTTGCAGTATCTTTCCTTTATACCCATTTTTTGAGAGTTTTGTCAAATTCTTTTTCAGCTTCTATTGTCATGACCATATGTTTTTCATCCTTTTGTTAGTGTGGTGTATCACACCAGTTGATTTATGAATATTGTACCATCCTTGCAACTCTGGAATAAATCCCACTTAGTAGTGATTGATTATACTTTTGGTGTATTTTTAAATTTGATTTGCTATATTTTGTTGATGATATTTGCATTTGTGGTCATCAGGGATATTGGTGTATACTTTTCTTTTTTTTATAGGGTATTTTTTCTAGTTTTAGTATTAGTGTGATGCTGGCCTCATAGATTGAGTTTGGAAGTATTCCCTGCTCTTCTAAGTTTTGGAATATTTTAAGAAGGGAGAATATTTGGTATTCCTTAAATGTTTGGTAGAATTCACTTGTGAATCTATATGGTCCTTAATTTTGTTTGTTGGGCATTTTTGTTTGCCGTTAATAGTTCTTTGTAGATTATCTTTCTTCCTGGATCAGTCCTGGTAAACTGTGGGTTTCCAGGATTATTAACATACTTTCTAGGTTGTTCAATTTAGTGGCATATCTTTTTTCAGAGGATTTTCTTTAAATTATATGAATTTCTGTAGTATTAGGTGCAACTTCTTTTTGTTTCCTGAATTCATTTGTATCCTATTTCCTGATAAGTCTGTTTGTGTTTGTCTATTTTGTTTATATTATCATATAACCAGCTCTTGGTTTCAATGATTTTTTTCTATTGTTTTCTTATTCTCCATTTTATTTATTTCTGCTCTGATCCTTATTATGCCCCTCCTTCTACTAACTTTGGGTTTCATTTGTTCTCTTTCTAGTTCCTTTAGTTGTAAATTTAGATAGTTTATTAGGTATACTTCTTGTTTCTTGAGATAGGTCAGCCTCACTCTGTACTTCCTTCTTAGATCTGCTTTTGCTGCATCTGCATCCCACTTATTTTGAACCATTATTTTTCTGTTTCCATTTGACTCCATGTGTTGTTTTATTTCCTCTTTGATCTGTTCCTTTATCCATTGATTATTTAGGAGCATGTTTGGCTTCCATGTGTTTGTGGGCCTTTTAAAATTTTTCTTCATGTACTTGATTTCTAGTTTCATACCACTGGGATCTGAGAAGATGCTTGATATAATTTCAATCTTGCAAATTTGTTGAGACTTTTTCTGTGCCATAATATCTAATTTGGAGAATATTTCATATGCACATAAGAAAATTGTGTATTCTGTTGCTTTTTGGTTGAATGTTCTCTATATATCCATTTAGTCCATCTGGTCAAATATGTCATTCAACAGCTCTATTTCCTTTTTTTTTAATTCTGTATTTGGATGATCTGTCCATCGATGTAAGTGAGTTGTTAAAGTTCCATACTATTATTATGTTGCTGTCAGTTTCTTCCTCTAGGTCTGTTAGTATTTGGTTTATATACTTAAGTGCTCTATTGGTTGCATAGACGTTTATGATTGACATATCCCCTTTCTGGACTGGTCCCTTTATCATTATGTAATTTTTTGCTTTATCTTTTGTTACTTTCTTTGTGTTGAATTCTGTCTGATATACATGTTGCAACTCCAGTTTTTTTTTGCCCCTATTTTCATTTTATATCTCTTTCCATCCCTTCAGTTTCAGGCTATCTGTGTCTTTAGATCTGAAGTGAGTCTCCTGTAGGTAGCAAATAGATGCCTCTCGTTTTTTTATCCACCCTATGTCTTTTGATTGGAGCATTTAAGCAATTTACATTTAAAGTAATGATCAAATGTATGTATTTATTGCCATTTTGTTAAGTGTTTCTTAGTTGTTTTTGTTTTTCTCTGATCCTTTTTCCTTTCTTATTCTTTTCTTTTTTGTTTTATATCTTTAGTGTTATGGGTTGCCTTCTCTTTCTTTTTTGTGTATCTATTATACATTTTTGGTTTGTGGTTACAATGGAATTCTTTAGTGACACCCTGTGAATAAAACAATCTGCAATAAGCTGATGGTCACCTAAGTTTGAATGAATTCTAACATTTTCTACTCCTTTCTCTCTTCTCCTTCTGTTTGAATGAATTCTAACATTTTCTACTCCTTTCTCTCTTCTCCTTCTGTGACTCATGTAATTTGGATGTTAGGATGTTTGATGATGTCCCAGAGCTCTCTTACCTTATCCTCATTTCTTTCAAGTCTTTCTTCTTTCTGTTCAGCTTGAATGTTTTTTATTACTCTATCTTCCAATTCACTGATATCTTCTTCTGCATATTCTAGTCTGCTATTCATTCCCTCCAGTGTGTTTTTAAAATCTTTTTAATTATTCATCTGTGATTTTTTTGTAGGCATTATATCCCTTTGTTGAGGTTTGCTTTGAGTTCTGCTATTGTTTTCTCAAGTAGACTGAGTTCTTTACAACCATTGCTTTAAACTCTTTATCAGGTAGATTGGTTAACTGTTTAATTTAGTATTTTCTTTTTTTTCCCTTATTCTGTCATTTGGTGAATATTCTTCTGTCTCATTTCTATGACATTCTGTGCTTGGTTCTATGAATTAGTTGAAGAGGCTAACTATTCCACTATTGAAGGATTTGGCCTTATGTAGAAGAGTCAACTGTGTAGACTGCATGTGCCTCATTGTTTTGGTATGCTAGAGACTGAGTAAATCTGAGATAGGCTTTTCTTCTGCAGGGATTTCCAGGGTGTGGTCCCAGGGTCTCAGCCTTAGGGGCACATTGGAGGGGATACTGGGTGGACACCTGTGTGTTTTGCCCTGGTGGGGGGATGGTGGTGGGCCAGCAGCTGCTTAGGGGTGCAATGCAGGAAACTTCCAGATTGTGGCCAGCTCAGTCCCCTCTACCACCTCCCCTACATACCTGTGCACACTCTGGGCCAATCATTACCACTCTAGAATTTCCACTTCACGTATCAGCTGGTTCCCACTGGCAGCATGGAGTTAGACTCCATGCACATTCCCCTACTTCCACTGCATGCTCTTAGTTGCTCTTGGGAATTCCCATTTTGGTGTCCACAGTCCTGCTGTTGACTGTGTTTAGGCACTGTGCATGTGTGCATATCTTCCCTCACAGCTCCTCCACACTTTGGGCTGCTATGGTGAATTCCTACTTTTGGACCTAGCAATCCTGCTGGTAGCCAGGATCAGACAGCATGTGTGTGTGTTTTCCTGTGACCTCTGGAAGCTCTGGGCTGTTCTAGGGAATTCCTATGTCAGCACCCCTAGTCCTGCTGGGGACTGGGATCAGACATGGAGCACATGTGTTTCCCCACAGGCCCTGTGTACTCTGGGATTCTCCAGATAAATTCCTACATCAGCACCCACTGGTCATGCTGGTGGTCAGGATCAGATACTTTGCGTGCATATTTCCTCATGACCCCTGTGTTGGTGCGTGCCAGGTCCTGCTTTTGGCCAGCAGTAAACCCCACATTACAGTTTCCCTGCATTTCTCTGGGGAGTTGCCTTGGTATCACTAGCTAGGAGATTTCTGCACCCTCCCTGTGGGCTGTGATGATGGATAACAGTGGGCAGCATGTGGGACTGCTGGGTCTCCTGCAGGCATGTCTGAGAATGGGTGTGGGGGTCAGGGAGTTATCTAGACCACATCTGAGATTGGTGTGTGTGCCCAGGTCCTGCTCTCAGCTGCACTAATATGTGTGGAAGGAGCACAAACAATGGCATTGACTGGCCCCTCTGATCCTGGATTTTCTACAACAGTTTCCTTGCCAAGTGGTGGATGTTTAGTTCTGAAACTTGGGTTATTTCACTATGGTCTAGTTTCACTTTAAAACTCAAGAGTTATTTTCTGTGCCTCAGAGCAGAGAGTCCATGTCTGGCTCTCTCAGTGATATCCCACACCTCCCCTCCACAAGTGGGGGTGGGGTTCTCACAATTACCTTGTCTCTGTTTTTTTTTTTATTTGATATTTATGTCATTTATTTGTCTATAAGGTGTTCACTTCAAGCTCCATTCTTCAGGGTGAATGCTCTGTGTATAGGTGTAGATTCTATGTATAGATAGATGAGAGTAGATTCAGGACCTCTCTACTCCACCATTATCCTGGAATTCCCCTACATTTTCTTTCTTGTTTTAATCTTGTTTAGGTGTCAAGGAAGTCTCGGAATGAGTTGAATTATGAAATCAGTGGCTTTAGGATAACTCTTGCTTGTTATTCATGAAACAAATCATACTGAAATTTTAAAAAGTTTATGTAGACAATTAGCCCTTTCCTGTGAGTTCTCTAGCAAATGAATTTTTATTTATCATTTCACTTTCAGTTTGGGCTCAGTCTTATGTGATACAATCCTTTTGACATTTTCATTTTATTATCAGCAATAGAAGCAGCATTGTAAAATAGAAAACACCATATTATTTTGGTAGGGCAGGGACATGGGACAAGCATCATGATTAATTTTTCCTGCGTATGATAAAAATACTGAGATATGAACAGTATAGTAAGAATAGGAAGGACTCCATCTTAAGGCTAAGATTCCACTTTAAAAGCCAAGGAGTTAGGAGGTAAGATTCTTAACATTTTAAACTAATCAGCCAATATCCTATCCTACTTAAGGCAAGGTAAGCAGTCCTAAATGGTATGTCCCTACTGCTTGAGGGTAACTGCTATCTTGGAGAAGAACAGGATCAAGAAATTCCTTATGTTAATCTTATCTTACAGAATATCTAGAGGACAGACTATGGATAATAACATAATGTCTCTAACCAGAGACAGACATCATGAGACCACATGTCAGATGTATGACCCTTCTTCCCCCTCTGCCCTTGCCCCTGTTGGATTCTCCCAGAGGAGGACGCCGCCCCAAATCACTCACGGAAGGCGTCTCTTGATGCAATAAGCAAGAGGAATTTATTCAGGAACCAGCTAGCTGGGGTCCAAGTTAGCCCGAAGCAGCGGGTCTCAACAAGGACCCCGAGCACACAAAGCCAGAAGGTTTTATAGCATTTTCAAAGGGGGCAACATTTTCCACAATCACAATACAGTGTTTTTTCATAGACACATAAATCTTTGGCTGGGGCCACATCCTGGGGTCTGGTTAGATAAGATTACCTTGGAATGTTTAGGGTGGTTCTAGCAAGATAAGCTTGGTGTGTATGATTAACTGATTCGAAGTCAGCTAACTAAAGGTCACTACATTTAACACTGGCTGACTAACTTGTTTTTCAAGATTCTAATAATTTTCCTCCTTCTAGGTTAGGGGGTGGTATTTAAGCCTTTAAGATGGCTGTACTTATGCTAACTTTTGATTCTTCAGATCCTACATTTCCCCACTTCTCTTTAGGGACATTCCAATCATGGAATGTTTGTGTCTCCTTGTTGGGTGAGTGAATGATATTGTTGCTTCAACATTAGTACATGAACGGCACTCACTCTTTCTTTAACAAAAGTTATCAGCCGATTTAATATGCAGGGTCCTAAAGTGAGGAGCAACACAAGGATGAGTAAGGGCCCAGCCAGAGTGGATATCAGGGTTGTAAACCACGGGGATCTAGTGAACCAAGATTCAAATAGCCCTTGGCCGGCTTCCCGTTCTTTCTTTTTCTGGTCTAGCCTTTCCCTAAGCTTTGACATTGAATCTCTTACTATTCCGGAATGGTCTGCATAAAAGCAGCATTCTTCTTTTAAAGCTGCACACAGTCCTCCTTCTTTTAGGAACAGCAGATCCAGCCCTCGTCTATTCTGCAAGACTACCTCAGAGAGGGAAGTCAGAGATTCTTCAAGTTTGGTAATGGATTGCTCTATGGTCTTTAAGTCTTCATTAATAGCTGTCCTTAGTCTTTCATAATGTTGGTTCCCTTGGACAATAGCGGCTGTCCCCATTCTCACTCCGGCTGCGACTCCTATCCCTAACAACACAGCTAAGGTCAGCGAGACCGGCTCTCTCTTATATCTATGCCTAGGTTCAAATTCAGCTACGAATGAGAGATTATCATGATACATCAACCTGGGCACCAGCTGAACTATGATACAGAAATCACGGGAGGAGTTGAAGGCAGAAGTAGAGACACATGGGGTCACTCCAGTGTTACAAGCCCACTATCCTTTGGGAGGAGGGATTAAATACCTGTTTTTACCGGGGAAGGCTATGGGTATGGTCTCATTCTTTCTTCTACAGATAGAGACTCTAGCTGCTGCTAGGGAAAAGGGGCGATGACCGCTCTGGCTGCTTCGTGCTGAGAAGGGGGCGCAGTAAAGGGTGCAGCTAGGTCTCCATCACTGGTCAGTTGAGAGGGCCTCAGAAGGCTGGCGCTTCTATTCTGGGTTTCATTTCTATTACTATTTGCAGTTTTGTGGCTTCTAGGCAAGATAAAACAAATTGTGTTATTAGGTTATGTAGCAACATCTGGAGTTGGATTTTTTTATTCTGGAAGGAGGCTGCATTATTGAAACAATACTTCTCTCTAAAATCACTCTCATTTTTACTAGAAGTAACTAGGTTAAGAAAATAATTAACAGCTGGCTTGATTATTTGCACAGGTGCAGCAAGAAGAGCAATTGATTACACAGGCTCTTTTAAATATCCTTTGCTGGAACTTTTTGTAAGGAATTTCAGATTGAACTTTTAAAGGCCTCTTGAGGCTAGACAGCCAAGCCAGACTTGCCATCAGTCTTTGCCTGCAGTACCTGTAGATTTGGATGAATTCTTCTCTTCTCGAGGTCTCTGCACCTGCCAGGAAGTGACCTTCTTTACTCACCTGGTAAGGCTGCTGGGAACTCTGTAAGCAAGGTACCAGGCCAGTTCTTCTAAGGGGCTTTGTTGGCTTTATAAAGTCAATCTTAGTTCTTTAAAGTTGTTCACATCTGAGTCTATACACATGTCTCTCAGGTATGACATTCCAGTCAAAGCCCTGGTAGTATAACCAGTGTTCTTAAGTAGTCTTCTCACAAGGAAAGCAGATTCTTATTGAACTCGTGCAAATAAACATACTGCCATGGAATACAAAAACAGTCACTGAAAATTTTTAAACTCTGGAGGGATCAAGTAGAGAGAAGGATGTTTCAATTCTGCTCATAAAGATAGTCATTTACTAAACTGTTGTCAGTTTAAGAGAACAAGGTTAAAACACTTTATCAGCAACATTTGAAACAAAAAGACACAAAATCATTTTCTTTAGTTTATGTAAACTTATGTAACTAATACCTGTTCTGCTCAAATCTAGTTCTTTACTAGTTTAGGAATAATAAAACTGACTATAAATGACAAAAGACTTACAAATGACAATGGTTAAAGATCTGATGAGAGCTTACTGTAAGACAGTTGACATAAGGAAATTCTGATATTTCTGTAATACAAAACATTCACTAACAAAATTTAGCATCATTCTCTTTGACAGTGCTTTTCTGGTAAATATATATATCAGATAAACAAGCCAAACCAGTCAAATACTTTCTCCAATGAGAAAAAAATCCTCTGACATGTTCCAGGGGCCCTCTGGAAAATATCAGAGTTAACTAGAGGTAAAAGCACCTTTTTGCATTTAATTTTTTTAGAACTATCATTACACATTTATTGTCTATATACTCAGCACAGTAAACGAGACATCTTAAAAAGGTGGGGCAGCAGGGGAGACTGCTGCTGTCAATTTTTAAAGACAATATACAGAAAGTCAAAATAATTCTAGGTTACTAAGCATTTCTTGAGAGAATGGTAGCAGATGGTAGATTCTTCTGCTTTCATCTTCAGGAGGGGAAAAAGCTATAATAAGAATTCATATTTAGCTGAAAGAACTGTCTAAACTCAAGGCAGAGTATAATATCACCAGGCATACAAAAGACCTGTTAGAGATACATACAAAGAATGAATATGGCTATAGTCAAATTCAACTTAAAAGTTTAAGCAGAATCTCAAATTTAAATGTCTCTTTCTTTCACACAGATATTCAGATATGACCAGAAATATGCTTTGAGATGAAAGAGATCAGGCATTTTACTTCTTCATTTAGGGACTGAGAAATGATGACTTTTGGCTTACAATCAATAGCTTACAAACAGTGAAAATAATAAGAACATAACTCAGCATAAGTGTCTAAGACCAGATACAAAAAAGCAGAGAAAGTGCTTAAGTCTACAGGTCTTCCCTGAAAGCTTCAAGAATGTTTTACTCTTTAATAGTAGATAGAGCTTTTAATAGAATTTGCATAGCAGCTTATAAGATCATTTGCATTAAAAAAATATGGAGTCCTCCATGTTTTTTAAAACATACAAACATATCTACAGCATATAAATTAAACAAGAAGACCTGGTGGTTCTCAAAAAAATCTATTACAACTTTTCTCAAAAGTAGTCACACGTTCGTCCATCTAAACCTTTACAGTGAAACCTGTTTTTCTGGGAGAAACATAATCTTGTCCAGTTTCTACAGTTTAATTTTTAAGAATAAATTTTGGTTTGTTAACTAAGTGCATTTAATCAGCTGAAAAAAGCTTTGTTACCATTCTGCTTAGGATAAATTAAGAAAACAAATAATCAGTAACAACTTTAATCATTTGTTGGTTAGAGATTTTTCCACTTATAAAAATATATGGAATAAATAATTCAATTTCTCAGGCCATGCAATCATTTTCAATAACAAAATATTTCAAAGGCAAATAAAGGTTATACAGTTGTTAACAAACTTTAGCTTTTAGTCCCTTTAACATTACGATTTCATGGCAACTCACTGAGACTTTAAGCATGAGAAACTGCTTTGATCTTTCAACATTAAGAGCAGACTAACAGTTAAAGAAAACTGTTTAACTGGAAACGAGATTCTAATTTTGCTGTGCACTCAATACCAAGACTTACTCACTTCAATTTCACATAGCATGACTATACTAACTCTTCTACAAGCCTTCTACAACTTTCTTTTTACATTCAGTGTTCTCTCTCTTTAAACAAATAGCTGCACTTCAGAACAATCACTCTCTTTTACTTTCAACAAAACGAATTTCCGTTCTTTACACTTTCTCTCATCAAAACATACATCTTCCAGCTTAGAGAAATGCCCTCTCCATCACCTTAAGCAGTTCTAACCAGAACTCAAAACTATTAGAAACTTCAACCTCCAGTGAACACTGAGAAGCAGGACACTGCAAACTGTCAAACCAACATTCCCTAGACTGACAAACTTATGAACACATTCTACAATTTCTGCAACCATGAGCTTCACAGCACAATCTCCCAGCAAACACAGAGCACATCTTCTCAACTTAACAAAACTCTAAGGCTTTAAGTTACTACAAAGATTCTCAGGCTGCAGGTAGGCATACACACTGCAACACACAATTAAAAAGGTGTTCACTTGCCACACTTATCCAGCTCACCTACCTGCAACAACTATGCTAGCCTACTCACAAGACCCCCACTGAACACTAGACAAAGCCAAGCTTCTAAGCATTCTATTCTTAAAAGATTTAGCAGATAACATGACTCAAATGACTCTAGGTAAACTCAGGCAGCCGACAACTACCAAGACATGCCCGCCTTAGGCAAACTCAAATTAGCATTAATGCTTAACACTTTTTTATCAGGTTTTCTGGAAGTTTTAGAATACTCAATTTTCACAAGCGCTTGTCTTTAAATCAATTTCATTAATACTATCTGGAGGTAGAAAGATATATTCATTTACACACTTAAGGGGTTGTCTGAATCTGTCCCATTGTCAGTATAACAATTATTAGGCACATAAAAGACACAAAAAACAGAGACACACACAGATTAGACACACAGCGGCCGCTTTTTGTTTTCTTCAGATTTTTGACTAAAAACCGAAAAGAATCAGTGGGTTGATACTTTTGGCGCCCTAAAATCAACCCTATCTCATCAGATTCACCTTGCCGGAAAAACAGGTGAGAGGCCACCAGGCGTCCCTGGCCCTCCAATCTCCCCGAGGCGTCCCCCAGGGTTGCAGCCTGCGGTGCTCCAAGTACGTCTACCAACCGCGGTCTCGACCCCTTTACGGGATCGGGACGACTGCCAGACACTGGGTACCCCCTTTCAGAATTCCGACCGGTCTCACTGAAAAACAGAAAACAGAACACAGACAAACCAAGGCGCCACTAATCTTACCTCTTCCTCCAAGAGCGACTTCGGGAGTGAAGCGGGGTGAGCGCATGATCCCGGACGAGCCCCCAAATGTTGGATTCTCCCAGAGGAGGACGCCGCCCCAAATCCCTCACGGAAGGCGTCTCTTGATGCAATAAGCAAGAGGAATTTATTCAGGAACCAGCTAGCTGGGGTCCAAGTTAGCCCAAAGCAGCGGGTCTCAACAAGGACCCCGAGCACACAAAGCCAGAAAGTTTTATAGCATTTTCAAAGGGGGCAACATTTTCCACAATCACAATACAGTGTTTTTTCATAGACACATAAATCTTTGGCTGGGGCCACATCCTGGGGTCTGGTTAGATAAGATTACCTTGGAATGTTTAGGGTGGTTCTAGCAAGATAAGCTTGGTGTGTATGATTAACTGATTCGAAGTCAGCTAACTAAAGGTCACTACATTTAACACTGGCTGACTAACTTGTTTTTCAAGATTCTAATAATTTTCCTCCTTCTAGGTTAGGGGGTGGTATTTAAGCCTTTAAGATGGCTGTACTTATGCTAACTTTTGATTCTTCAGATCCTACACCCCATCCCTGAAATCCTTAAAAATCAGAAACCTAAGCCTTTAAGCATACCTCTTTTCTGAGATTGCCCACACTCCCCTTTCTTTGAGTGTGTATTTTACCTTAAAGACTTCTCACTGCTCAACTTATTGCATTTTGTCTCTTTGCTCTTCCAGTGGTAAGCATCTTTGCTACTTGCTATTTCGTTCAATTTTCTGCACTTAAGCTAAACACTAGTCTCTCTTTCTCTGTTCTACTTCAGACAAGTAGGGAAGGGCTCCTGAGATATCTGATTTGGCCTTGCAATTTCCCATCACCTGGGTGACCTGGACAGGACTGGAGCTGTATGATCAAGCTCTTTAGTAGCCTGCCTGAAAATCTCCTTTCTTTGCCTTTGGGAAGTTCTCAGAAAACAATCACAGTCCATCCAGTGCTCTGTGGCTTCCCCAAATCCTGGAGTGGTAGGGACTTGGCTCCCACATGCTGTTCAGCTTCAAGCAGATACTGGACACCAGGTGACTCTGGCTTCAGGAGTTGGCAACAGATATGCCCTATGCCAAGCAGGAGTTCAATGAGTTTCTCTTTCCTCCTTAAGTTCTTTCCTGCTGCCTGCAAAGCTGCTGCCATTCTCTGCTACTCATTTTAATGAATTCCTTCCTTACCTACACATCTGATCTGTTCAAGAATTTTTTCTCAGTCAGAGTCAAGAACCCCTCCCCATCCAGGTTGAGGTTTCACATAATGTGCAGGGAAAGACCTCCCCAGATGCAATTGCCTGGCAACATTATTTCCTTATCTTTAGGCATACATAAAGTTGTAATAAAGTGATCTGTTTATATATATGTTTGGTCTGTTAGACCTAGAGCTTCTCCAGGTCAGTGGTCATATCTTTTTCATCTTTGGGTTCCCAGATGTAGCATAGTACCTTGGAAGTGAGATCAGTTTTTGGTTGATAGCATCAAGCTGCAAAAATCTGAGCAGGCTAGATTAGCAGGCTGAACCAAACAAAATGAAATAAGTTAAAAGAAAAATCAATATTAGTTATGAAATTAACACATGCTCACTTTAGAATATTATGTAATACTAAGAACTTGTAAAAATAACCTCTAAGTCCACTGTACTAGTCAGCTTAGGCTGCCATAACAAAATACCATAGACTGGATGGATTGGTGGATTAAATAACAGACATTTATCCAACACAGTTCTGGAGGCTAAGTCCAAGATCAAGATTCTGACATTCAGTTTCTAGTGAGAGCGCTTTTCCTGGCTTACAGTTGGCCACCTTCTTGCCATGTTTGCACATGGACAAGAAAAAGGAAGCTCTGATCTCTTTTCCTCTTTGTATAATGACATTAATCCCTTTATGGGGGCCACACCTTCATGTCCTTATCTAAACTTAATTATCTCTCAAATGACTTGCCTCCAAATACTATCACATTGGAAGTTAGGGCTTCAACATTTGAAATTGAGTAGATACAAATATTCAGTCAATAACACCTGTGAACAACTTTTCTATACAACATAAAGTTTAATCAAGAAGAACTTTAATGCAATGGAAAAAAAGAAAAAAGAAAGACAGTTTACAAACTGGGGAGGTATAGCCTTCAGCTATAAAACAGAAGTGCACTCCAAGGAAATAAAGAGAGGGAATTGTTTTTATAGAAAAAGTTCCAGCACAGGTTCCCATTCAGATTTATTTATACAAACGAAGGATGTAAGCTTGTTCAGTCCTGATTGGTTGGTAGTAGGCACAGTTGATTGACTCCCCAGTTGTCTGTTTTGGCAGCAGTAGCAGGAATATAACAGGAACTGGTTCTGCTTCAGAGAGCAGATGTCAGTTTGCGGTTTTTCTGAGAACACAGAGTACTTGTGTGGTCTGCTGTCAATACATGGCTGTGTAGCTCCATTTTGTTCTAGGCCTCAGCCTGACAGAATCCATCTTGTTTTCCAGCAAAGCTGTATGTTCGGGGAGCTTTGACTCATTTGGCTTTTTCTTATTTCCACACATTATTATTCATAGATTATTGTTGTTAATGTTTTAGGGCATATACTTTAACAGAAATTTCTGTGAAATTATTACATAAATATGCACATATACATATTTGTATATATTTGTTAATAAAATTGAGATCAATTGTGTATATTGTCTTGTAACCCACTTTTAATGTTTAACAATGTAAACTTTTC
Organism: Manis javanica; assembly: GCF_040802235.1. Lineage (NCBI taxonomy): Eukaryota > Metazoa > Chordata > Mammalia > Pholidota > Manidae > Manis > Manis javanica. Next base: position 53,226,864 of record NC_133174.1, read on the forward strand.
TGTGTCCTTAGGGGTTTTATATATGATTTTAATGGCTATATCTGAATTTATTTATTTCTTAGAAGACTTGCCAAATTTCACACCATCAAGTTATTATTGAGCTAAGAGTGGCATGAGGACAGTGATATGTATTGTAATTGAATTGTGACAGGTTAGGTTGTTGTGGATTTACCTTGCCAAATTATTTATTTTTATCTAATCAATCCTCTCTTGTTGCATAATTAGGTTATTCCCAACTGTTCAGTGTTATAAAAATACATCCTTGTATATTTGCTTTCTGTATGATTCTGATTATTTCCTTAGGATGAATTCTTAGAAGTAGAATTGTTGGGAGAGAAGGATTAACTTTTGAAAGTTTCTTTTTGTGCTGTATATTGTCAAATTGTCCTCCAGTATGTTTGCACCAAATTCCACTCTTGCAGAGTATCTGCTTTCCTGCACCCACCAAAATACTGGGCTTTAAAATTTAAAAGTTATTTGCCAATTTAATGGCCCCCAAATTATGTACACATTAATTTGCATTTTTTGAGTTACTACTATTTCTTGACTTGTTTAACAAGGTTAAATTCAGTGCAGATAAATGTCAAGATCTGATCAACTGAAGGACACCTGAAGGACAAACTTTTATTAAGGTCACAGGCACATTGATTATACACTGGAACACTAAGGTCTTTCTTTCCTGGGCTGTATCATGGGATAGCCATATCTCAGGAGGGTTTAAATGACTTTAAAAGAGCTCATGTGGAAACTTCCTAGAGGTTTCAGTTGAGTAAATTCATTATATCAACGGGGTGATGCAGTTGTAAATAAAGTTAGTTTAAGCTTAGGAGGAATTAATAAAAATTTAATGTTCTGAACACAAGAGGTGATGATCCAACTTTATTTCCCTTTAATTAGTATAAACCTGGATCACAGTCTACACCAGCTGTAGACCCTAGACCATTAATAGCAGTCCCAGCAGACTAATGTGTATCCAGATGAAAGTGAGCAATATGGAGGAAGAAGAGGAAGTGTGCTCTATGAAGAATGTTTAAATGACATTAGAAGAAGACTCAGGAGGATGTGGCCATTGTATTCAAAGCTTGGAACAGTTATGAGACAGAGAGTATAGATACATTCTAGTTCATCTCAGAGGCAGGGCAGGATACAAGGGTAAATGCCATAGGAAGAACAATTTCAGTTCAGCACAAGGAACAATTTCAGTTCAGCACAAGGAATCTTTCTAAAATAAATCTTGGAAAGTTCTGCCTGGAGTAATAGTGAGTTTCCCTCACCAGAAGTATTTGATTGGTGGCTGGATAACTGCCCAGTAGGGCATTTTAGGACAGGGTCAAGCATGTAAGAGAGGCTTAGATTAGATGCTTTTAAATTCAACCTTATTCCTGAGGTTCTGAATCTGTGTGGATTCTATTGCTTCTAATGACCTTAATCAGAGACAAACAGCTTTGTGGGTGGGAGTAGAAGCCTTGTAGAGTAGTGTTTCTCAAATTTAAAGTGCATGTGAAATACTTGGAAATATTTTTAAATAGTAGGTTCAGATTCAGTGGGTCTGGTATGGGGCCTGAGACTCTGCATTTTTTCATTCTGAGTACAATGTTATTGATTTAGGACCACATTTGAGTAGCAAGTTGTTAGCATGCATTCTCACCTGGGATGATATAGTCCCCAAGCAGATGAAAACTGGCTTTTGGGAGATTAGTTAGAGGATCTTAGCTAGTACACTGGTTTGTGGCCCTCCAAATGGTCATAGTATATGAACAGAGATACAGTAAAATTGTAGCATTAAATTTAATGAGTGGGTTGATTTGGATAAAAATAGAAAGGTTCCTTGTGGAAGGGCAATAATAAAAAAAGATTGAGAAATACTGTATTAGGAGATCTATCACAATTATTTTCAAATTTGACTAGGAATTACATAGGGAGCTTTAAGTATTTTGAATACCTGGATTACACCCCTAAAGAATGCAGTTTAATTGGGCTGGATGGTTTTTGTCAAGTTTTCTAATGTACAGCCATGATTGAGAACTACTGAACTAGAGAGAAGACAGGAGGACAAGATGCAGAGATGAAAAGTGAGATACAGAAGGCATGGTATGGGGTGATAGTGAGACATGGATAACTGAAAAATAGAAGACCCTGCAGCACCTCTGGCATATGCAACAGGAACTATTTATGGATAATAGACTAATATCACTGAAAAGGTATCAGATTATCTTTGTTCTGTTATTGAGAAAGAAAGCATAAAAATAATGAGCCAAGGTAGGAAGAGGAAAAGAAAGCTGGATGGGATGGCAATTGGAAGAGTGGAGTCTCCAATTAGACTGACACAGAAACCGAGGCAGTCTATAGAACAATTGTCCCAGTATCCTCAAAAAGTGGCATGATTTTAAAAAAAGAGGGTGGGAAATAAGAAATATTTAAGAGATTTAAAAATCAAAGGCAGTATGTGGACTTCAATAGATACTGGTTCAAGTAAAACCCCCCATAAGAGTGCACAACAAAAGATGATGGAGTAAGAAGTCAAGGCGGAAACCTCTACCCATGAACACATAAGGGAAGAAGCTACAGTAAATACAACTAAATCTGAAAATGACCTGAAGTCTGTGAAACAGGCCACCTGTACCTGGGGAAGAGAAGACCACACAGAAAAGGGTAAAGTGGCAGAGCCATGACTGAGTGAGACCCAAGCCCTTTCCCCATCCCAGCCCTCAAGTGGGAGGAAGAGGAAGAGAGTGCAGAGGGGATTAGGTGTCCAGGAACTCTGAACACGTGGCTCTGGAGATATGTTCTGGAAGGATTAGTCCACATTTACACTGGGCTCTGGTGATTAGTGGGGCTGGACACCAGGGACAGTTGGAACACTCTAGGAGGCTGAGACTCTAGCTACTTGTGGAGGACAGGCATACTCTACAGGTCCTGAGACCTAAAGAAGAGGAATTAGTTTGTAATATTGCCAGCAGAGGGAGCGGTGCCAGGAGGATGAGTGTTGGACAGAGCTCTCCCCTCAAGACAAAGGGCAGATGGAAGATACCTCCCCAGCCCTCCCTTGGCCCAACAGGTCAGGAACTCTCGGGAGCCCTATATACTTCATCACATTCACTGGAAATTCAACCCTGAGGTGCCTCCCTACATGCCCTTCTGGCGAGTCAACCCGCTTGTCACAGCAGCAGAACTGGACTTCATAAGCTGGCAGGCAGAGGGAGACTCTCCCATCTTTCTTGGCCCTGTTTCAGACTGACTGGGGAAGTGCCTGCAGGATTCAGCTCCAAGAGCTCCCTCCTCCCTGTAGGTGTCCAAGTCCAGTGCTGAGCATCAAGCTCTGCCTCAGAGCCACACAATGGCCCTACCCACCCCATTAACCCTGTAGCCCCACCATTGCCACAGAGCAGGAAGAAACCAGTCCTCCCATAATGATCCCAGCAAAGGCCTCTGCTCTGATCACAAAGGTGGCTGAGGCAAACTGCCAGTGCTGCAGACACAGACCACTACTAGTGGACAGACAGAAAGGCAGCCCCACCCATTTTACATCAACAACAACTTTGGGAAAGTAGAACTAGGCACTGGAGAGTAAAGATTCTTGAGCTTCTCGGCACCACAGGATGCTTCCTTCATCAAGCTATTACTCTCTAGTCTAGGAAGTATAACAGAACAATGTAATACAAAGGAAAAAACACAGAAACCCTGACAAAATGAGGAGGCAGAGGAATATGTTCTAAACAAAACTATAGGACAAGACACCACAAATAGGGCTAAAAGAAACAGAGATCACCAAACTTCTGGATAAATATTTCAAAGTAAAAGTCATAAATATGTTCAAGGATTTACACAGAAGTATTCAAGATCTCAGGGAGGACTTCAAAGAGTTAGAAGAGCTGATAAAAGAGCCACTCTTAGATGAAAAAATGCAATAACTGAAATGAAACATACAGTGAATGGAATGAATGGTAGATTGTCGCAAGTAGAGGATACAGTCAATGAGATGGAAATTAGAGAACAGAAACACAACAAAGCTGAGGAACAGAGAGAAGAAAGTATCTCTAGGAGGGAAAAAATGATAAGAGAGCTGTGTGACCAATCCAAATGAAACAATATCCATGTAACAGGGGCACCAGAAGGAGAATAAAGAGACAAAGGAGTAGAAAGTCTCTTTGAGGAAATAATTGTTAAATACTTCCCCAATTTGGCGAAGAAAATAGACACTCAAGTCATGGAAGCACAGAGAGCTCCTAACAATAGGAACCCCAGGAAGAAAACACCCAGATATACAATAATTAAAAAAAGCAAAGATCAAGGATAAGGAGAGAATATTGAGAGCAGCTGGAGAGGGGAAAAAGATTGCTTAAAAGGAAATCTCATTAGGCTATCAAGATACTTCTCAGCAGAAACTTTACAGTTCAGAAGGGAGTGGAATAATTTATTAAAGTACTAAAACAGATTGACCTTCAGCCAAAAATCCTCTATGTGGTAAGATTATCATTTAACTTTTAGGCATGGATTAATCAATTTCCTGATAAACAAAAGTTGAAGAAATTCACCATCACTCAGCCAGCCTTGCACAATATCTCAAATGGACTACTGTAGAAGAAAATGTCCCTAAGGCTAAACACATTTCACCAGTGAAAATAAACCTACAATAAAGGTAGTCTTCCAATTAATTCCCAAACAAATATGAAATTAAGACAAAACAAAAGAAGCAAAATCAACTATACACAAAATCAGTCAAGGGGTACACAAAAAGTGCAGGTTATGACATCTAATACATAAAGTGTGTAACTTATACATTCCCACCAACAGTGTAGAAGAGTTCCCTTCATTTCACATCCTCATCAACATTTTTTATTTCTTTTCCTTTGGATAGTAGCTATTCTGACTGGTGTAAGGTAATATCTCATCATGGTTTTGATTTGCACTTCCCTGATGATTAGTGATGTGGAACATCTTTACATGTGCCTGTTGTCCATCCATATTTATTCATTGCAAAATTGTCTTTCAGATCCTCTGCCCATATTGTAATTGGGTTAATTGTTTTTTTTTTTGGTGTTGAGCTATATGAGTTATTTATATATTCTGTTTGTTAACCCCTTAATGGATAAATTATTTCTGTATATATTCTCACATACTGCAGGTTTCCTTTTTGTTCTGTTTATAGTGTCCTTTGCTGCACAGATGCTTTTTAGTTTGATGTAGTCCCCACTTGTTCATTTTTTCTTTGTTTCCCTTGCCTGGTGAGATGTGTCCAGAGAAAATTGCTTAGACTTAGTCTAAGCAATTTTTGCTTGTTTTCTTCTAAGAGTTTTATGGTTTCATGTCTTATATTTAGGTCTTCAATCTGTTTTGAGTTTACTTTTGTGTATGTATTTAGACAATCCAGTTTCATTCTTTTGCATTTAGTTGTCCAGTTTTCCCAGTACCACTTTTAGAAGGTACTGTATTTTCACCATTGCATATTTATTGCTCCTTTCTCATATATTAATTGAACATCCATGTGTATATTTATTTATGTGCCCTCTATTCTGTTCCATTTATCTATGTGGCTGTTCTTGTGCCAGTAACATACTATTTTGATTACTGTAGCTTTAGGGGAAACTTGAAGTCAGGAAGCCTAATACCCCCAGCTTTGTTCTTTCTCAAGATTGCTTGGCTATTTTAGGTCTTTTGTGGGTAAATATAAATTTTAGGATTATTTGTTCTAGTTCATTATAAAATGCCACTGGTATTTTGATAGGAATCACATTGAATCTGTAATTGCTTTGGGCAGGGTGGCCATTTTGAGAGCATTAATTCTTCCTATCCATGAGCATGGGATATATTTCAATCTATTTGTGTTTTATTCAATTTCTTTCATTAGTGTCTTACAGTTTTCTGAGTAAAGGTCTTTCATCTCCTTGGTTAGGTTTATTCTTAGGTATTTTATTCTCTTTGATGCAATTGTAAGTGGAATTTTTCCTATTTTCTCTTTCTGCTAGTTCATTGCTTGTATATGGGACTGAAACAAATTTCTGTGTATTAATTTTATGCCCTGAAACTTGCTGAATCCAGTTATTAGTTCTAATAACTTTTTGGGGGAGTCTTTATGGCTTCCAATACATAGTATCATGCCATCTGCAAATAGTGACAGTTTTACTTCTCCCTTACCAATTTGTATGTCTTTTATTTCTTTATCTTGTCTTATTATTATGCCTAGAAATTCCTGCTCAATTGATTTTTCACAAAGATGCAAACATAATTCCATGGTGGAAAGACAGACTTTAAACCTATATCACAGTGGAGCAATTGGACAGCCATAGGTAAAAAACAAACAAAAAGAACTCAGCTCTGCAAACAATTGAAAATGCATCATGGACATAAATTTAAAATGTAAACTCTAAAATATTTAGAAAAAAACATTAATTCTTCAGGATCTAAGACTAGGTTGAGAGTTCTTAGACTTGGCACTACAAGACTGATCCATGAAAGGAAAATTTTGTATATTGGACATCAAAGTTAAAAACTTTTACTCTGCAAAAGGCCTGTTAAGAGATGGAAATATAAGATAGAGATTGTGAGAAAAATATTTACAGCCACATATCTGACAAAAGGCTACGATCTAGAATATGTAAAGAATCCTCAAAACTTGATAATAGTAAAAAGTTCAACTAGAAAATGGGCAAAGGCATAAATAGATATTTCACTGAATACAATATATAGATGATAGAAAAACACATGAAAGATGTTAAATTTCATTAGCCAACAAGGAAGTGTGAATCCTCAGTGAGACAAAACTACATGTCTATCAGAATGGTTAACATAATGACACCACCAAGTGAGTCAGAGAAACAGCAACTTTGCTTCATAGAAACTGAATCACTCACTTTCATATAAAACTAAACATTCTGTTACATTATGACCCAGAAATTGCGCTCTTGGACATTTATCCCAGAGAAATGAGAACTAATGTTCACACCAGAACTTATACACGAATGTCTATAGCAGCCTTATTCCTAATAGCCCCAAATTGGAAGCAGTCCACTTGTATTTCCATGGGAAAATAGGCAAACTGCAGTATATGAATACCATGGAATACCACTTAGCAATAAAAAGTAGCAAAACTATTGATAAATGTAACATCTTGAAGGAATCTCAAGGTAATAATGTTTACAAAAGATTACATACTGTATGGTTCCATTTTTATAACATCTTTAAAATTTCAAAATTAAAGAAGTGGCAAATGAATTAGTGATTGCCAGAGTTTAGGGAAGAGGGGAGGAAAGGAATTGGGTGTGGTTAGAAGAGGGCAATAGAAGACATCCTTGCTGTGATGGAAATGTTAAGTATCTTGACTACAGTGGTAGATAAACAAACTTACACGTGGGATAAAACTGTGTGGGGCTAAATTTATATAACACACATATCCACACACATATCCATATTACAAATAAAATTGGGAGGTCTGAAAATGATCTGTTGATTGTGTCAGTTTTAATATCTTGATTGTGAAACTGTACTATAGTTTTGCAAAATGTTATCAATGGGAGAAACTGGGCAAAGTGTACAAAGAATCTGTATTATTGCTTAAAATTCTGTGTGAATCCACAATTATCTCAATACAATTTCAAATTAAAAAGCTCCAGACTGGGGAAGGAACCAAGACAGTGGCATAAATAGGGCAGCAGAAATCTCCTCCCAAAACCATATATATTTTGAAAATGCAACAAACACAACTATTCCTAAAAGAGAGTCCAGAAGATACAGGACAACAGACAGGCTACATCTACACCTGCAAGAACACAGTGCCTCACAAAGGGGGTAAGATACAAACGGGCCCAGTGGGAACCAAGTGCACCCCCCACCCAAACGCCCTGGTGGGAGGAGAGGAGTGAGGGTGGGGAAGGAGTGGGAGCCCAGGACTGCTAAATACTCAGCCCTTGTCATCCTCACTGGGAGCACAGACACACAGTGCATGGTGTGCTGGATACTAGGGAAAGAGAACAGTAAAACCTGCAAGCGGGTTCCCACAGCCGGTGCCCCTGGGACAAAAGAAAAGTGAGTGCTTTTTGAAAGTCTTAAGGGGACAGGACCCTCACAGCTGGACGGGAGCATCCTGGCACACTCAGCCCAGCAGCTGGGAATCACAGGGAACTCTGGGCGCCCTAACCCCTTGGGCGGCAATGCACCTCTGAGGCCACTCAGAGAGATAAACAGCTTCCCACCCATTCCTTGTCTGGCGCAGCCCTGCCATAGTGAAACAGCAGCCTGAGACCAGCCATGCCCACAGTAGCCATGCAGAGTATCCTCCGCAGCTGCCCAGGCCAGACTCAGAGGCCCCATTGGTGTGCAGCTGCCCAGCATGAGCTGCTAGGGGTCGCCATTCTCAAAGGAAGGGAAGATGACAGGCAAGCAGGAAGGGACTTTGTTCTCCCAGCTGACATGTGCACCAACTGCCTATGACTACCTCTATCACCATGAAAAGGCAGAAGAATATGATACAGACAAGAATAACCCAGACATCACCTGAGAGGGAACCTGGGGAGATAGATTTAACCAATCTTCCTGAAAAAGAATTCAAAATAAGGTCATAATATTGCTGATAGAATGCAGAGGAAAATGCAAGAGCTAATGGATAAAGTTGGGAGGGAGAATACAGAAATAAAACAATCTCTGGAAGGACTTAAAAGTAGAATGGATGAGGTACAAGAGGCTGTTAATGGAATATAAATCAGAGAACAGGAATGCAGAGAAGCTGACACAGAGAGAGATAAAAGGATCTCCAGGAATGAAAGAATATTAAGAGAACTGTGTGACCAATCCAAATGGAACAATATCCACATTATAGGGGTACCAGAAGAAGAAGGAGAAGAGAGAAAAAGGGATAGAAAGTGTACTTGAAGAAATAATTGCTGAAAACTTCCCCAAACTGGGGAAGGAAATAGTCTCTCAGACCATGGAAGCACACAGAACTCACAACAGAAGGGACCTAAGTAGGACAACACAAAGACACATGATAATTAGCATGGCAAAGATCAAGGACAAGGACAGAGTGTTAAAGGCAGCCAGAGAGAGAAAAAGGTCACCTACGAAGGAAAACCCATCAGGCTACCATCAGACTTCTCAACAGAAACCTTACAGGACAGAAGATAATGGCATGATATATTTAATGCAATGAAACAGAAGGGCCTTGAACCAAGAATACTGTATCCAGCACGATTATCATTTAAATATGAAGTGGGGATTAAACAATTCCCAGACAAGCAAAACTTGAGGGAATTTGCTTCCCACAACAACCTCTACAGGATTGTAGAGTGCTCTAGATGGAAGCACTCCTAAGGCTAAATAGATGTCAAAAGGGAAATATAATCACAGCAAAGAAAGCAGACCAACCAAATACTAACTAAAGGCAAAATATAAAATCAACTACCCACAAAAGCAGTCAAAGGAAACAAAAAAGAGTACAGAATAAAACACCTAACATGTAAAGAATGGAGGAGGAGGAATAGGAAGGGAGCAAAATAAAGAATCATCAGACTGTGTTTATAATAGCTCAATAAGCGAGTTAAGTTAGACAGTTAGATAGTACAGAAGCTAACCCTGAACCTTTGGTAACCACGAATCTAAAGCCTGCAATGGCAATAAGTACATATCTATTGAGATTCATTCTAAATGTAAACGGACATAATGTTCCTCAAAAAAAAAAAGAAAACAAAGCTCCATACTACTTGGTTCAGGGGGTTAAAACCACAAAACCGACCCTATTCTACTCTGCTCATTTGTCTTCATAAAGGAGCAATGGAAAGACCTCAATAGAAAGTCATTGGCTTCAATTCCATTTCCTTCCCTGTTTTATGCCATGCCTTTGAGTAAGTCCCCCTCTGTTTCTTAGCTTTCTCCTCCGATAATAGTGTTAATAACACATAAAATATGTATAACCCTTCATGGTCTACAAAGTGCTTTCTATTATTTCATTTGAGACTTACACACCTGAAAGGTAGATAATGTTTTCTTTATGGACAGGGGTTAACTGATGCTCAGAGAGGTTAAGCAGTAATGCATTCAAGATCACATTGTAAGAGGCAGACTACAGTCTAGGTATTTCTAACTGTAGAAACCAACCTCTTTCTACCACACTACAACATCTCCCTAGTTATAACTTGAGAATTTATTATCAAAACATGCATTAATTTATCCAACAAACATTCATTGGGAGGCCTTCTCTGTATCACACTGAATTGTGGGTCTTATAGGCATAGAGATAAACAAGATGTGGCCCTGGATTTTCTTTTTTATGGACAAGATTTTTTTTAAATTTTGGTATCATTAATCTACAATTACATGAAGAACATTATGTTTACTTGGCTCCCCCCTTCACCAAGTTCCACCCACAAACCCCATTACCGTCACTGTCCATCAGCATAGTAAGGTGCTGTAGAATCCCTACTTGTCTTCTTTGTGTTCTACAGCACTCCCCGTGCCCCCCCAAATTACACATGCTAATTGCAATGCCATCTTTCTTTTTCCCCACCCTTATTTCTCCCTTCCCACCCATCCTCCTCAGTCCCTTTCAGTTTGGTAACTGCTAGTCCATTCTTGGGTTCTGTGATTGTACTGCTGTTTTGTTCCTTCAGTTTCTCTTTGTTTTTATACTCCACATATGAGTGAAATCATTTGGTACTTGTCTCTCTCTGCCTGGCTTATTTCACTGAGCATAATACCCTCTAGCTCCATCCATGTTGTTGCAAGTGGTAGGATTTGTTTTCTTCTTATGGATGAATAATATTCCATTGTGTATATGTACCACATCCTTTTTATTCATTCATCTACTGATGGACATTTAGGTTGCTTCCATTTCTTGGCTACTGTAAATAGTGCTGAGATAAACATAGGGGTGCATCTGTCTTTTTCAAACTGGGCTGCAGCATTCTTAGGGTAAATTCCTAGAAGTGGAATTCCTGGGTCAAATGGTATTTCTATTTTGAGCATTTTGAGGAATCTCCACACTGCTTTCCACAATGGTTGAACTAACTTACATTCCCACAAGCAGTGTAGGAGGGTTCCCCTTTCTCCAAAACCTCACCAACATTTGTTGTTGTTTGTCTTTTGGATGGTGGCGATCCTTACTGGAGTTAGGTTATATCTCACTGTGGTTTTAATTTGGCTTTCTCTGATGATTAGTGATGTGGAGCATCTTTTCATGTGCCATTGGGCATCTGAATTTCTTCTTTAGAGAACTGTCTATTCAGCTCCTCTGCCCATTTTTTTAATTGGATTATTTGCTTTTTGTTTGTTGTGATGTGTGAGCTCTTTATATATTTTGGATGTCAGCCCTTTATTGGATCTGTCATTTATGAATAAATTCTCCCGTACCATAAGATACCTTTTTGTTCTATTATGGTGTCCTTTGCTGTACAAAAGCTTTTCAGTTTGATACAGTCCCACTTGTTCATTTTTGCTTTTGTTTCCCTTGACTGGGGAGATATGTTCATGAAGAAGTTGCTCATGTTTATGTCTAGGAGATTTTTGCCTATGTGTTTTTCTAAGATTTTATGGTTTCATGATTCACATTTAGATATTTGATCCATTTCGTATTTACTTTTGTGTACTGGGTAAGAGAGTGATCCAGTTTCATTCTCTTACATGTAGCTGTCCAGTTTTGCCAGCACCATCTGGTGAAGAGACTGTCATTTCCCCATTGTATATCCATGGCTCCTTTATCAAATATTAATTGACCATATATGTTAAGGTTAATGTTTGGAGTCTCTATTCTGTTCTACTAGTCTGTGGCTCTGTTCTTGTGCCAGTACCAAATTGTCTTGATTACTGTGGCTTTGTAGTAGAGCTTGAAGTTGGGGAGAGAGATTCCCCCTCCCCCTCACTTTATACTTCCTCCTCAGGATTGCTTTGGCTATTTGCGGTTTTTGGTGTTTCTGTATGAATTTTTGAACTATTTGTTCCAGTTCATTGAAGAATGCAGTTAGTAATTTGATAGGAATTGTATCGAATCTGTATATTGCTTTGGGCAGGATGGCCATTTTGATGATATTAATTCTTCCTAGCCAGGAGCATTGGATGAGTTTCCATTTGTTAGTGTCCTCTTTAATTTCTCTTAAGTGTCTTATAGTTTTCAGCGTATAGGTCTTTCACTTCCTTGGTAAGGTTTATTCATAGGTATTTTATTCTTTTTGATGCTATTGTGAATGGAATTGTTTTTGTGATTTCTCTTTCTATTAGTTCATTGTTAGTGTATAGGAAAGGCACAGATTTCTGTTTGTTAATTTTGTATCCTGCAACTTTGCTGAATTCCAATATTAGTTCTAGTAGTTTTGGATTAGAGTCTTTAGGGTTTTTTATGTACAATATAAAGACATCTGCAAATAGTGACAGTTTGACTTCTTCTTTACCAATCTGGATTCCTTGTATTTTTTTGTTTTGTCTGATTGCTGTGGCGAGGACCTCCATTACCACGTTGAATAACAGTTGGGAAAGTGGGCATCCCTTTCTTGTTCATGATCTCAGAGGAAAAGGTTTCAGCCTCTCACTGTTCAGTATGATGTTAGCTGTGGGTTTATCATATATGACCTTTATTATGTTGAGGTACTTGCCCTTCTATGCCCATATTATTGAGAGTTTTTGTCATGTATGGATGTTGAATTTTGTTGAATGCTTTTCAGCATCTATGGAGATGATCATGTGGTTTTTGTCCTTCTTTTTATATATGTGGTGGATGATGTTGATGAATTTTCAAATGTTTTACCATCCTTGCATCCCTGGGATGAATCCCACTTGGTCATGGTATATGATCCTTTTGATATATTTTTGAATTCAGTTTGCTAATATTTTGTTGAGTATTTTTGCATCTATGTTCATCAGGGATATTGGTCTGTAATTTTCTTTTTTGGTGTGGTCTTTACCTGGTTTTGGTATTAGGGTGATGTTGGCTTCATAGAATGAGTTTGGGAAACTTTAAGAAGAATGGGTATTATATCTTCTCTGTATGTTTTTTGGAAAATTTTTTTTGGAAAACTTTATTTATTTTTTGGAAAACTTTAAGAAGAATGGGTATTATATCTTCTCTGTATGTCTGATAAAATTACGAGGTAAATCTATCTGGTCCAGGGGATTTGTTCTTGGGTAGTTTTTTGATTACCGATTCAATTTCTTTGCTGTTAATTGGTTTGTTTAGATTTTCTGTTTCTTCCTTGGTCAGTCTTGGAAGGTTATATTTTTCTAGGAAATTGTCCATTTCTATTAGGTTTTCCAGCTTGTTAGCATATAGGTTTTCATAATATTCCCTAATAATTCTTTGTATTTCTATGGGGTCTGTTGTGATTTCTCTTTTCTCATTTCTGATTCTATTGATGTGTGTTGATTCACTTTTTCTCTTAATAAGTCTGGCTAGAGGCTTATCTATTTGTTTATTTTCTCAAAGAAACAGCTCTTGGTTTCATTGATTTTTTTCTGTTGTTTTTATTCTTCTCAATTTTATTTATATCTTCTCTGATATTTATTATGTCTCTCCTTCTGCTGACTTTAGGCCTCATTTGTGCTTCTTTTTCCAATTTTGATAATTGTGATGTTAGAGTATTCATTTGGGATTGTTCTTCCTTCTTTAAATATGCCTGGATTGCTATATACTTTCCTCTTAAGACTGCTTTTGCTGCGACCCACAGAAGTTGGGGCTTTGTGTTGTTATTGTCATTTGTTTCCATATATTGCTTGATCTGTATTTTAATTTGGTTGTTGATCCATTGATTATTTAGTAGCATGTTGCTAAGCCTCCATGTATTTGTGAGCCTTTTTGCTTTCTTTGTATAATTTATTTCTAGTTTTATACCTTTGTGGTCTGAAAAATTGATTGGTAGAATTTCAATCTTTTTGAATTTACTGAGGCTCTTTTTGTGGCCTAGTGTGTGGTCTATTCTGGAGAATGTTCCATGTGCACTTGACAAGAATGTGTATCCTGTTGCTTTTGGATGTGGAGTTCTATAGATGTCTATTAGGTCCATCTGTTCTAGTGTGTTGTTCAGTGCTTCTGTGTCCTTACTTGTTTTCTGTCTGGTAGATCTATCCTTTGCAGTGACTGGTGTGTTGAAGTCTCCTAAAATGAGTGCATTGCATTCTATTTCCTTCTTTAGTTCTGTTATTGTTTGCTTCACATATGTTGGTGCTACTGTATTGGATGTATATATATTTATAATGGTTATATCCTCTTGTTGGATTGACTCCCTTATCATTATGTAATATCCTTCTTTATCTCTTGTTACTTTCTTTGTTTTGAAGTCTATTTGGTTTGATACTAGTACTGCAACAGCTGCTTTTTTCTCCTTGCTGTTTGCATGAAATATCTTTTCCCATCCCTTGACTTTTAGTCTGTGCATGTCTTTGGGTTTGAGGTGAGTCTCTTGTAGGCTGCATATGGATGGGTCTTGCTTTTTTATCCATTCTATTACTCTGTGTCTTTTGATTGGTGCATTCAGTCCGTTTACATTTAGGGTGATTATTGAAATATATATATTCATTGCCTTTGTAGGCTTTAGATTCATGGTTACCAAAGGTTCAATGTTAGCTTCTTTAATATCTTCCTGTCTAACTTAACTCGCTTATTGTGCTTTTATTAACACTGTCTGGTGATTCTTTATTTCACTCCCTTCTTATTCCTCCTCCTCCATTCTTTATATGCTGAGTGTTTTATTCTGTGCTCTTTTGTGTTTTCTTTGACTGCTTTTGTGGGTAGTTGATTTTATCTTTTGACTTTAGTTAGTATTTGGTTGGTCTGCTTTCTTTGCTGGTATTTTATTTTCTCTGGTGATATCTATTTAGCCTTAGGAGTGCTCCCATACAGAGCAGTCCCTCTAACATACCCTGTAGAGGTGGTCTGTGGGAGGCAAATTCCCTTACCCTTTACTTGTCTGGGAATTGTTTAATCTCTCCTTCTTATTTAAATGATAATCATGCTGGATACAGTATTCTTGGTTCAAGACCCTTTTGTTTCATTGTATTAAATATAGTATGCCATTCTCTTCTGGCCTGTAAGGTTTCTGTTGAGAAGTCTGATGATAGCCTGATGGGTTTTCCTTTGTAGGTGATCTTTTTCTTTTCTCCAGCTGCCTTTAAAATTCTGTCCTTTTCCTTGAGCTTTGCCATTTTAATTATTGTGTGGCTTAGTGTTGTCCTCTTTGGGTCCCTCTATTGGGGGTTCTGTGTATTTCTGTGTTCTGTGTGACTATTTCCTCCCCTAGTTGGGAGAAGTGTTCAGCAATTATTTCTTCAAATATACTTTTTATCCCTTTTTCTCTGTCTTCTTCTTCTGGTACCCCTATAATGTGGATATTGCCCCTTTTGGATTGGTCACATAGTTCTTTTAATGTTCTTTCCATTCTGGAGGTCCTTTTACCTCTCTCTGCATTAGCTTCTATGCGTTCCTGTTCTCTGGTTTCTAATCCATCAATGGCCTCTGGCATCTCATACATTCTGCTTTTAAATCCTTCCAGAGATTGTTTTATTTCTGTATTCTCCCTCCTTAGCTCTTGTTTATTTCTCTGCACGTCCATCAGCATGGTTATGACCTTACTTTTAAATTCTTTTTCAGGAAGATTGGTTTGGTCTGTCTCCCCAGATTCCTTTTCAGGGGAGACTGTCTGGGTTAGTCTGGTCTGTATCAAATTCTTCTGCCTTTTCATGGTGATAGAGATTGTAGTTGGCACGTGTCAGCTGGGATTACGTCCCTTCTTGCTAGTTTGTGGCCTTCCTCTCCTGGGAGAATGGCGACCTCTAGGGGCTTGTGCTGAGCAGCTGTCCACAGATAGGGTCTCTGATTCTTGCCCGGCCGCTGTGAAGGAGGCTCTGAATCTGGTTGCTGTGGGCGTGGCCTCTGCCTCTATGGCAGAGTCGCGCCAGAGGGTGAGCAGGTGGGAGGCTATTTATCTCTGTGAGGGGCCTTGGAGTTGTGCTGCTGTTCAGGGGGTTAGGGCACCTGGAGTTCCCCATGTTCCCAGATGCTGAGCTTATTGTTCCAGGATGCCTCCATCCAGCTGTAGGGTCCCTATTCCTTTAAGACTTTCAAAAAGCACTTGCTTTACTTTGTCCCAGGGGAGCCAGCTCTGGGACCTGCTCACAGGTCTTACTGTCCTGTTTCCCTAGTACCCAGCACTTCACACACTGTTTGTCTGCACTCCTGGTGTGGATGTCTAGGGGTGGGTGTTTAGCAGTCCTGGGCTCCCTCTCCCTCTCTGCTCTGACTCCTCTTCTCTCATTGGGAGCTGGGGTGAGGGGCACTCGGGTCCCGCTGGGCCATAGCTTGTATCTTACCCCCTTCATGAGGTGCTGGGTTCTCACAGGTGTAGATTTAGCCTGGCTGTTTTCCTGTATCTTCTGGTCTCTCTTTTTTGGAATAGTTGTATTTGTTGTATTTTCAAAAATATATATGTTTTTGGGAGGAGGTTTCCACTGCTCTACTCATGCCACCATTTTGGCTCTGCTCCCATGGCCCTGGATTTTTAAGAACATATACTCCAGGGTGGTTGAGTAGAGTGCCATTAGTAACATTGTCCTCAATTTACCATGTAGAATGCAAGAGACTCCACAACAGTGGCAGAACTAGTATAGTACAGTAAGGTAGTCATAGGTGTCTACTATACTCATCAAGTTCAGCTCAGACTCAGTCCATTTCTGTAGACACCTTTTCTACCTAGATCCTTGAGAATTTTTGCCTTCTCTCACTTCTAATCCTTTCCAGCAGCACTGGTCACTGGGAAGCCAAGTTCTTTTTGTCTTGGTCTTCTCGGAATTCAGATGGAACTCCTTCCCAAAGGCTTTGTGCCATAGAATTGGAGAGGTCTCCTGAACTACACTTTAAAATCCTCCTGAACCTCATTATTTTCAAGTTCTTGGCCTCTCCCTGTCTCCAATTGATGCAGCCTCTTGCTGATTACTTTATCAACATGTTTTTTTGGTTATCTGTTAACTTGTCATCACCATCCTTTCATCTCCTTCCATATCTTGGCCCAACATGTCTTTTTCCTCAGTATTTATTGACGTGTTTTTGTTTCATGGTTACTTCCTTAGCCATCTCCTCCTAGACCACAGTCTACTTAGGCAGTGACAGACATATTAATATACTTGTGAGGCCAAAGACAACATTCATCTGAAGTTTCAAGGGCTCTACCTTGTAACTTGCACCTCAGCAGGGGGATTTGCTTATTATATGAGCTCAACTTATACCCTCTTATAGCCTTGGTCAGTGGAGGGCCTGACAAAGAAGTTTATAAGCACGCAGGACAGGATCCTTTCCTGTTTATACTCTGATGCCCATCTTGAAAAACCAACTATGTGGCCTTCAAAGGTGCTTATTGGTACCACAAGAGTATTTCCTTGGCAGAAATGAGAACATTGGTACCATGTGACATAGATTACATTTGTCAAGATGTGTTTACTCCTTGAAAAACTGGGAGCCCAAACCACTGGCCAAACTAGTGGAATTTTAGAAAGGGTATTTTTCAGTGAAAGAGAGCAGAGTATCCTAAAACAAAGAAAGAATAATTCCTAGCATTTACACAATGATTTAAAGTTGATAAAATGCTCTTACATACATTATCGCTTCCCCTGTCAGGAAGTGATGGAGCCAAACTTGAAGCCAGGTCTTCAGATTCCAAGTCCGTTGCTCTTTCTGTGACACTAAGCTGACACCAAATGGGGATAGGGATGTGGGGCTATAATTTGGATGTGAGGTCAGCTCTCCCACTCAAATCTCTTCCTGATTTTCTATTTACTCTAAAAATGTCCTGCTATATGTTTTACCCTCTTTGGTACTTAGCATTTCTATTTTGTGCATGGACTATTGCAGCAGCCTTCACTCTGCCAGGCTTTTTGCTGTTAGCCTTTCTCCCTTAACCCCCTCTACTAATCCCAAGTATAGCCTAAGAATGATTTTCTAGAGTGGAGACCTGACAGAATCAGATCCTTGCTTTACCATTGTCCATGTTTCTCCATTGTTCAAGCCCAAACTGTCTCCTTAACATGGATTTCTAGGGCTTCCATCAACTTATTTTCCATATCAGCTCCTCACTTCCACTCCTTGGCCTTTGTGTCCTAAACTTATTTTCTGTGATTGGTATGTTCTTTCTTCTCCATTTCCAACTAAGATTATTATACTTCTCTTTACAGACCTGTTTTAAGTACAATAGTCTCTGGTCACTTAATAGGAAGTGATTTCTTATGTCATAACATTTTATGTCATGCAGTGTGGGTATTTAAGTATCTGTTTGCCTCCTCCATTGGATCATACACTTTTTGATGGAATAATATATATTGATTGTCAATATTCTTGCTTATCAACATATCAACCAAATATTGCACCTGGGTGAAGAAGTATGTGTTCAATTGAAATCAATTGATTAGAGACCTGGAGGGACATTGAAAGCCCAACTAGAGAGACATGATGGAGAAAAGATTAATCCAGGTAAGCCTTTTTCACCTCTTGGGAAGGTCTTCAGAGTAGTCACTCTAGAACATCGCAGTAACTGAAAGATTTTATCCTAAGACCTCCCTAAATTCTTGTAGCTTAATAACCAGGTGAGTCAGGGTTTCTGCACCACTTACCAGATCTACCTGTCTCCTAACTTTTAGAAAGCAGCTGTCAGGACAGAGCTCATGACTCATATTGCCCATAACCAAGAGAATGCATAGAAATGACCCCAGCCCTCAGCTCCCACCATCCAGAAGAAAATCAGTTTCTGGAAAGAGACTGGTGGGGGTATAAACTTGAAGACTTGCAAAACTGGAAATCTGAATTTTAGTATCTTCTCTGCCACTATGTAGTTTTGTTAATACATCTCTCTGGACTTCAATATTTCCATCTGAGGGGCTTGGAACAAATGGTTACTTAAGATTCTTGGAAGCTCTAATTCTTTTAGTCATTTATTCTAGAATGATAATCAAGTGTTTCCTTCAAGATATCCTGTCCTTGCCAAAAACCAGATTCCATTACCCATATTTCCTTTCTACAACCAGAGATGTTCCAGGACTGAGACAGCTGCTATAGAGATAGGTTTGAGAAAAGTGGTGGGGACAGCTGGACTATTCTTTAGACCTTCCTTATCTTTGACTCCTACATCCCTGACCTACTCCCTGCTGCCTACATATTTCAATATGACAACTATTAGATATATGCAAAGGTTCCTATGGCACAGCCTCAGTGACTCAGCAGTGAAGAACCCACCACAAAGTAAGTTCCCTAATAACATTCTTTGTGTTCTTGGACTCAATTAAAAAATTCCTGAGCCAGAGTTGTAGACGACTTGGTATTTACCTGGAGGCCTAAGGATGAAATAATATAAATGACCTCTTATATCTTCAAACTGCAGTATGTTTTCCAGGGTACATTCATATCCACAATATATGCAGTTTAGACCCTCAGGTAGTATGCCTTACTTACAGATGACAAAACTTAGGCATAGATGCCAGAGTCCAGCTCTAGCAGGGGTGTGTGAAGCCCAAAAGGATGAGACAGAGTCAGTGCATGGAGAGACAGGACACAGAGTCAGATGGAGGTGGTCTCTCAACAAAGTGCCAATGACAGCTTTATTTATACCATTTTGCACAAGGATATGGTTATTTTTATTGTTCTGTTGATTAATTGGTATAGGGAGCTGATTAATAGGTATAGGCAAGCTTTTTTATTTCTTCTTCTTTCTAATCTATTCATGGTTGGTCAAGTGTTAGACAGGTGATCGTTTTTTGTTCCTTGACTGAAACTTTTCTTAGCAACGTGTACTCTATTGTGTTTTACGTTTCTATGCAATGCAGTTTCTCGATAGTGCATGTGACCATAGGAGCATGCAGTATGTAGTAGTGACTATGGAGTCTATCAGCTCAGGGTGAAATGCAGGTCACCTACTGCCATAGATAGCTATGATTCTTTCTCACAAAAATATTCTTAGAATCTTTAATAAATTTATAATCAATCTAAAATCATAAACTCATATCTTCACCATACACCCCTTTATAGGGCACAGTAGGCAGCAAACTAAATTTCTCCTTCTTATCTACATTTCTCTTTCTTCTGTGTAGATACCAAAATCTCCCTGACATATAATACACAGGTCTCCATGACTCCACTACTGCAGGGACTAAACAAGTTCTTACATGGTGAACAATGCAAGGGCATTCATATCATAGAAACTGTTTCTGTTTTAACTACAAATCTTAAACTATAAACAATCAAGTCAAATATGATATATGATTATTCATTTGATTTTTATACTTTATGTGTGAATCCCACATTTTCTCCTTTACGTTTCTAATAAAATGTTGATGTAGTAGGTAGATGCAAGATAAAGATAGAAAGCATGATTTAGTGCTGTAAGAAGACAAGTGTAGATGATCAGGTCTGTGCCTATAGACTAGGTATTAATCCAAGCTGGACAAGGGCAACAAAACAATTTCTCTCAAAACTGGGGGTAGGTGGGTGAGGTTCTAAGGCTCACCTCTGTTGGCCCATATTTTTCTCACCTGATGGCCCCCCTGTGACTGTGCCTGTCTTAGGTTGTTCCTCCCTTGAGGAATCTCACCCGTCTCTGGCTAACCAGTCATCTTCTGGGCCCACACAGGGAAATGTAAAGCTGGTAAGTGAGAGAGAAGTAATGTTCTTTGAAAATGTTAGTTTTTAACTTCTTTGCAGATTTATGCCCTGTGGCTTCTAGGCCCAGCATTTCTCTTGAGGTATTTTTACTTGGAAAATTATGATATTTGGTAATTTCACATATAAGGCACAGGTTCTAGTAAAAGGCTGTAATTAGGAAGGAAGAGGAAACACCATAGAAGTAGCAGATAGAAGAAAACATGAGAAGATGGATTAAGTGTCAGACAAAGTTATTCTATTCAATATTCTTTCATAACTCTATTTCTATAAAACTCTCCATCACTAATTTCACTAGCATTATAAAAAAGGGGGGCATTCTCATTTAGTGGAGATGGGCGGTCAATGTTTGACTAACCAATAGTAGGTTTTGGTATTCTATGCCTAGATCACCATCTGGCCCTTGCATGTTCCATTCTTTAGGAGCACTGTCCTGAAAAGCTTCTGGGAAACTTATGTTCTCATCCTTTCCACGGTGCTCAGCAAAGGTTAGTTAACCCTTAGCAAAAATGCAAGTAAAAGCAAAGCCAATAGTACAATAGAGAGAAACAAAATCAAGGTGGGTGATAGGGGGAGCTAACTGCAAAGGCCCTTGATTTGTGGGGGTCTTCCTCCAGCCTGAGCTTTGCTACACAGCTTGAATAGCATGGCTCCCACCACATAGAGAAATGACCTAGTAACAAAATTTGAAAATAGTAGCAATAGAACTCAACCATGTCTTCTGGCTATAAGTAGAGTTTTTTCTGCATATACCATAATCTGGAAAACAGGACTGGAAAATAAACTATAGGACTTTTCCCCCCAAATCTGCTATATTTTCTAGGCTGCAAGTAGGACCCATGAAATGAGAATTTATTTTTAATTATCACTTGTGAAGTTGTTCACATGAAAGACATAAGGAAATAAATTTTTTTTGTTTTGCATTTAACAAATTACTTGACAAACTTATTCAACATCCAAAATCCTCACTACCTCCTTCAGAGTCATTATATTATTTTTCAATATATTGTTCTATTCTGAGAGCTACCTTTCAAGACTCACCACATTATCCATTCCTGTGTATCTGTTTCTCCTTATTAGACTAGTAACATTTTCAAGAGAAATTATCATATCAAGTTATCTCTGTATCTTTAGGGCATAGGATAGTTTCTGGCACAAAATATCTATTCAATAAATATTTATTCAAACTGAACTGAACTAAAAAGATGTGGAAATGGGAAATCTTAACGATTCTGTGATGAATGGTTACTCTAGCCTATTTGGTAGGCCTGTGACCCAAGGCTAGCCCTTCCAAGTGCCACGGTGTTGGCATAATATGGCCTCATTTTATAAAAGAAAAGTCATGAAAGAAAAATTCCTGAAGCCTGTAGATAGGAAAAGTAGGACCCAGGCATTGTCAATCTAGTGCCTTCACTGTGGAGTTGCCCAAGCATAATATTGTAGTCATAATGGGGGAGGAGGACTCCAAGCCATAATTACTACTGTGTAGCAAATAAAAGGCACTTTAATTTACCCTAATACCTAATTTGTCTTCCTGTCTCACTTTTCTCTCCTATCTAATCAATCCTCTACACTGCCACAAAAATTGTCTTCCATAAACACCTTTTTAAATTCTCCATTTTCTCACAAATCTTCAGGTGCTCCCTAGTATGTCATAACCATCCATATTTCTTAGACGGACAGTCTAGGCCATTTATAATATGTTCTCAAACTTCATATAAAAAGTAGCCAGCCATTTTCATCTAGTATCTACCTTCTTGAGCCACATTTACAGTTTAGGAAAGTTGGTCTTAAACTTGAACATGCATTGGAATCTCCTGAAGTGCTTGCCAAAAAAATGCATTGTCTCCCATTCTTTCTCCCCTGAAACTGATATAACAGGCCTGGGGTAAGACCTCAAACCATTTTTTTTGATATGTCAAAGATTGTTTATTGTATCTTACCCCTGCCAACTTTAACAACCTTTATTAGCATATGTATAAATGCAGTAGGCTCTGACCTCTTTCAATTATTCATTTTTTTATTGATGCACATACAGTAAATGGACAAATCTTAATGTACAAGTTGATGAATTTGTCATGTGTATACATCATATAACCATCACCCAAATCAAGATATCAGGAATTCTCACTAATTTTTTGCCCTTTCATCTGTTTCAAGTATTTCCCCAGCTCCTTCCCTGTGGCAACCACCAGCCTGTTCTCTGTTTATATTTCTGTTTTGTTTGTTTATTTGTTTTGCTTTTTTAAAGATACCATAGTTAATGAAATAATATGGTATTTGTCTTTCTCTGCCCGACTTATTTCACTTAGCATAATACCCATTAGGTCCGTTCATGCTGTTGCAAATAGCAAGATTTCTTTTTTGATTCCATTGTATATATGTACCACATCTTCTTAGTCCATTCATCTATCAACTGACACTTAGGCTGTTGCCATATTTTGGCTATTGTAAATAAATATAAGGGTGCATTTATCTTTTCAAATTAGGGATTTTGTTTTCTTCAGGTATATTGCCAGAAGTGGAACTACTGGGTCATATGTATTTGTATTTTTAGTTTTTTCAGAAACCTCATACTGCTTTCATAGTGTCTGTGCCAATTAGCATTCCCACCAGTAGTGTAGGAGGGTTCTCTTTTCTCCACACCCTTGTCCACACTTGTTATGTCTTGTCGATATTCACCACTCTGACCGGTCTGAGGTGTATTGTGGTTTTGATTCGCATCACCTGATGATTAGTGATGTGAAATATCTTTTCATGTGTCTTTTGAACATCTGTGTTTCTCCTTTGGAAAAATGTTTATTTAGGTCATCAGCCCACTTTTTAATTGGGTTATTTGTTCTTTTGGTACCCCCTGTGGGATATATAATTGGCGAATATATTCTCCCATACATAGCTTTCCTTTTTGTTTTGTTGATGGTTTCCTTTGCTTTACAGAAGCTTTCTAGTTTGATGCAGTCACAAATTGTTTATTTTTGCTTTTATTTCCCTTGCCTGGAGATACATATCCAAAAAATATTCTTATACTGATGTTCAAGGGATCACTACCTATGTTTTATGCTACAAGTTTTATGGTTTCAGGTCTTACATTTTGCTCTTTAATCCATTTTGAGCTCATTTATGTGTATGGTATAGGACAGCGATCAAGATTCATTCTGTTGTATGAAGCTGTACAGTTTTCCCAATACTATGTTTTGTTTTGAAGAGACTATTTCTTTCCCATTGTATATTCTTGTCCCTTGTTCTAGATTAATTGACCATATAACTGTGGGTTTATTTCTGGACTTTCTATTCTGTTCCATTTGTCTATGTGTCTATTTTTGTGTCAGTACCGTACTGGTTTTATTTATTAAGGTATCATTGGTATACAATCTTATGCTCAGATTTCACATGAGCAACATTGTGGTTACTACATTTTCCCCTATTATAAAGTCACCACCACATACCCCATTATTGTCACTGTCCATCAGCATAGTAAGATGCTATAGAGTCACTGCTTGACTTCTCTGTTCTATAGTTCCTTACCACTAACCCCCTATATTATGTGCAATACTCATAATAATCCTTAATCCCCTTATACTTCCCTTCCCACCCACTCTGCCCAACCCCTTTCCCTTTGGTAACCACTAGTCCATTCTAAGGGGGCTGTGAGTCTGCTGTTGTTTTGTTCCTTGAGTTTTTGTTTGTTGTTATACTCCACAGATGAGGGAAATCATTTGGTACTTCTCTTTCCCCATCTGGCTTATGTCACTAAGATAATACCCTCTAGCTCCATCCATGTTGTTGCAAATGGTAGGATTTGTTTTCTTCTTATGGCTGAATAATACTCCATTGTGTATATGTACCACATCTTCTTTATCCATTCATCTACTGATGGACACTTAGGTTGCTTCCATTTCTTTGCTATTGTAAATAGTGCTGTGATAAACATAGTGGTGAATATGTCTTTTACAAACTGGGCTGCTGCATTCTTGGGGTAAATTCCTAGAAGTGGAATTCCTGGGTCAAATGGTATTTATATTTTGTGCTTTTTGAGGAACCTCCATGCTGCTTTCCACAATGGTTGAACTAGTTTACATTCCCACCAGCAGTGTAGGAGAGTTCCCATTTCTCTACAACCTCGCCAACATTTGTTGTTGTTTGAATTTTGGATCGTGGCGATCCTTACTGGTGTGATGTGATATTTCATGGTAGTTTTAATTTGCATCTCTCTGATGACTAGCAGTGTGGAGCATCTTTTCATGTGTCAGTTGGCCATCTGAATTTCTTTTTTGGAAAACTGTCTGTTCAGCTCCTCTGCCCAATTATTAATTGGATTTTTTGCTTTTTGTTTGTTGAGGTGCATGAGCTCTTTATGTAGTTTGGATGTTAACCCTTTATCAGATCTGTCATTTATGAATATATACTTCCATACTGTAGGATGCCTTTTTGTTCTATTGGAGGTGTCCTTTGCTGTATGGAAGGTTTTCAGATTGATATAGTCCCACTTGTTCATTTTTGCTTTTGTTTCCCTTGCCCGGGAAGATATGTTCATGAAGAAGTGACTCATGTTTATGTCCAAGAGATTTTTGCCTATGTCTTTTTCTACAAGTTTTATGGTTTCATGAATTACATTCAGGTCTTTGATCCATTTCAAATTTACTTTTGTGTATGGGGTTAGACAATGATCCAGTTTCATTCTCTTAAATGTAACTGTCCAGTTTTGCCAACACCAAATGTTGAAGAGGCTGTCATTTCCCCATTGTATGTCCATGGCTCCCTTATCATATATTAATTGACCATATCTGTTTTGGTAAATATCTGGCCTCTCTAATCTGTTCCACTGGTCTGTGGCTCTATTCTTATGCCAGTACCAAACTGTCTTGATTACTGTGGCTTTTTAGTAGAGCTTGAAGTTGGGGAGTGAGATGCCGCCTGCTTTATTCTTCCTTCTCAGGATTGCTTTGGCTATTCGGGGTCTTTGGTGGTTCCATATGAATTTTAAAAATATTTGTTCCTGTTCATTGAAGAATGTTGTTGGTATTTTGATAGGCATTGCATTGAATCTGTAGATTGCTTTAGGCAGTATGGCCATTTGGACAATATTAATTCTTCCTAGCCAAGAGCATGGGATGAGTTTCCATTTGTTAGTGTCCTCTTTAATTTCTCTTTAGAGTATCTTGCAGTTTTCAGGTATAGGTCTTTCACTTCCTTGGTTAGGTTTATTCCTAGGTATTTTATTCTTTCTGATGCAATTGTGAATTGAATTGTTTTCCTGATTCTCTTTCTGTTAATTCATCATTAGTGTATAGGAAAGCAACAGATTTCTGTGTATTAATTTTGTATCCTGCAACTTTGCTGAATATAGATCTTGTAGTTTTGGAGTGGAGTCTTTAGGGTTTTTATGTACAGTATCATGTCATGTGCAAATAGTGACACTTTGACTTCCTCTTTACCAATCTCGATACCTTGGATTTCTTTGTTTTGTCTGATTGCCATGGCTAGGACCTCCAGTAGTATGTTGAATAACAGTGGGAAGAGTGGGCATCCCTGTCTTGTTCCCAGTCTTAGAGGAAAAGCTTTCAGCTATTCACTGTTAACTATGATGTTGGCTATGGGTTTGTCGCATATGTCTTTTATTATATTGAGGTACTTGCCCTCTGAACCCATTTTGTTAAGAATTTTTATCATGAATGGATGTTGAATTTTTTCAAATGCTTTTTCAGCATCTATGGTAATGATCATGTGGTTTCTGTCCTTCTTTTTTTTATGTGGTGGATGATGTTGATGGATTTTTGAATGTTGTACCATCCTTGCATCCCTGAGATGAATCCCACTTGATCATGGTGTATAATCCTATTGATGTATTTTTAAATTCAGTTTGCTAATATTTTGTTGAGTATTTTTGCATCTATGTTCATCAGGGATATTGGTCTGTAATTTTCTTTTTTCATGGAGTCTTTGCCTGGTTTTGATGTTAGAGTGATTCTGGCTTCATAGAATGAGTTTGGAAGTATTCCCTCCTCTTCTATTTTTTTGAAAACTTTTAGGAGAACGGGTATTATGTCTTCTCCATACGTTTTAATAAAATTCAGTGGTGAATATGTTTGGACCAGGGGTTTTGTTCTCGGTAGTTTTTTGACTACTGATTCAATTTCTTTGCTGGCAATTGGTCTGTTTAGATTTTCTGTTTCTTCCGTGGTCAGTCTTGGAAGGTTGTATTTTCCTAAGAAGTTGTCCATTCCTTCTAAGTTTTGCACCTTGTTAGTATATAGATTTTCATAGTATTCTCTAATAATTTTTTTGTATTTCTGTGGGGTCCATCATGATTTTTCCTTTCTCATTTCTGATTGTGTTTATGTGTGTAGATTATCTTTTTCTCTTAATAAGTCTGGCTAGCGGTTTATCTATTTTGTTTATTTTCGCAGAGAACCAGCTTTTGGTTTCATTGATTTTTTCTATTGTTTTATTCTCAATTTTGCTTATTTCATCTCTGATCTTTATTATGTCCCTTTCTCTGATGAGTTTGGGCCTCCTTTGTTCTTCTTTTTCCCGTTTCAATAAGTGTGACTTTGGACTATTTGTTTGGGATTGTCCTTCTTTCTTTAAATAGGCCTGGATTGCTATATACTTTCCTCTTAGAACTTTGTCCCACAGAAGTTGGGGAGTTATGCTGTTCTTTTCATTTGTCTCCATATGTTGCTTGCTCTCTGTTTCAATACGGTCATTGATCCATTGCTTATTTAGGAGCATGTTGTTAAGCTTCCATCTGTTTGTGAGCCTTTTTGTTTTCTTTGTATAATTTATTTGTAGTTTTATACCTTTTGATCTCAGAAGTTAGTTGGCAGAATTTTAATCTTTTTGAATTTACTGAGCCTCTTTTTGTGGCCTAGTGTATGGTCTATTCTGGAAAATGTTCCATGTGCACTTGAGAAGAATGTGTATCCTGTTGTTTTTGGGTGTATAATTCTGTAGATATCTGTTAGATCCATCTGTTCTAGTGTGTTGTTCAATGCCTCTGTGGCCTTGCTTAATTTCTGTCTGGTGGATCTCTCATTTGGAGTGAGTGGTTTGTTGAAGTCTCCTAATATAAATGCATTGCATTGTATTACCGCCTTGAATTCTGTTAATATTTCTTTCATGTATGTCAATGATCCTGTGTTGGGTGCATAGATATTTATAATGTTTATATGCTGCTGTTGGCCTGACCCCTTCATCATTATGTAATGTCCTTATTGCTTCTTACTTTCTTTGTTTTGAAGTTAATTTTGTCTGATACATGTACTGTAACACCTGCTTTTTTATTCCTATTATTTCCATGACATATCTTTCTCCATCCTTTCACTTTTAGTCTGTGTTTGTCTTTGGTTTTGTGGTGTGTCTCGTGTAAGCAGCATAAAGATGAGTCTTACTTTTTTCTCCATTCTATTATTCTGTGTCTTTTGATTGGTGAATTCCATCCATTTATATTTAGGGTGATTATCGATAGATATGTACTTAGTGCCATTGCAGGCTTTGGATTCATGGTTACCAAAGGTTCAAGGGTTGCTTCTTTACTATCTAACTGTGTAAATTTAACTCAGTTATTATGCTATTATTAACACAGTCTTATGATTCTTTATTTTGCTCCCTTCTTATTCTTCCTCATCCACTCTTTATATGTTAGGTGTTTTATACTGTGCTCTTTTGTGTTTCCCTTGAATGCTTTTGTGGATAGTTGATTTTACTTTTTGCCTTTAGTTAGTATTTGCTTGGTCTGCTTTTTTTGCTGTGATTTTATTTTCTCTTGTGATATCTATTTAGCCTTAGGAGTACTTCCATGTAGAACAGTCCCTTTTAAATACCCAGTAGAGGTGGTTTGTGGGAGGCAAATTCCCTGAACTTTTGCTTATCTGGAAATTGTTTCATCCCCCCTTCATATTTAAATGATAGTCTTGCTGGATACAGTATTCTTGATTCAAGGCCCTTCTGTTTCATTGCATTGAATATAATATACCATTCTCTTCTGGCCTGTAAGGTTTCTGTTGAGAAGTCTGATGTTATCCTGATGGGTTTTCCTTTGTAGGTGACCTTTTTTCTCTCTCTGGCTGCCTTTAATACCCTGTCCTTGTCTTTGACCTTTGCCATTTTAATTATTATATGTCTTGGTGTTTTCCTCCTTTGGTTCCTTGTGTTGGGACATCTGTGATCTTCCCTTGTCTGAGACACTATTTCCTTACCCAGCTTGGGCAAGTTTTCAGTAATTATTTCTTCAAAGACATTTTCTCTCTGTTTTTCTCTCTCTTTGTCTTCTGGTACACCTATTATGTGAATATTGTTCTGTTTGGATTGCTCACACAGTTCTCTTAATATTCTATCATTCCTAGAGATCCATTTATCTTTCTCTGCCTCAGCTTCTCTGTATTTCTGTTTTCTGATTTCTATTCCATTAACAGTCCTTTGCACCTCATTGAGTCTGCTCTTAAGTCCTTCCATTGATTGTTTCATTTCTTTTATCTCTCTCCAGACTTCATCCCTTAGCTCTTGCATATTTCTCTTCAGCTACACCATCATTATTACTTTTTTTAAAAATTCTTTTTCAGGAAGATTGGTTGTATCTATTTTGTCAGGCCCTCTCTCTGTTGTTGTTTGAGTGATTTGGGACTAGACCAGGTTCTTCTGCCTTTTCATGGTGATAGAAGTGATTGCCAGCAAGTGGCATGTTTGTCAGCTGGGAGAACAAAGTCTGTTCCTGCTTGCTGGTTGCCTTGCCCTTCCCTGCTACCTTTGCTGGTTACCCACACACAGGGATCAGTCTCTGTGTCAATCCCCTGAGCTCCAGTGGGTGAGCTCCAGTCCTCGGGATGACCTAGAGAATTTCCAGGGTTCACAGGGTGCAGTGTGTGTTCTGTGAGAATGGTGCCCCTTCATGCCTTCTGGAGTTTATGCCAACTTCTGTCTCTGCCATGAAGTTGCATGCTGGTAGCATCCTCTGGTTCTGGCCCCATTAGATGCACACTGGGAAAAGACTCTGTGTGGTTGCTGTGGGCAGGGCTTTTCCCTAGCTGGTCTGCAGCAATGGCGGGTCATCCGGTTTGCTTGCAGTGCCAGCAAAGGGGAATGAATGGCAGGCAGCTTATCTCACTGAGGGGCTTGGGAGCTGCATTGCCACCTAGGGGATAAGGATGCCTGAAGTTCTTTAATATTCTGAGCCTGCTGGGCTGAGTGTGCTGGGACTATTTTGTCCACTGTTAAACCCTTGTCCTTTTAAGACTTTTAAAGCACCCACTTTTCTTTTATCCCAGGGGATCCAGCTGTGGGGACCTGCTCACAGGCTCCATCTCAGATTTTACTTTTCTGTTTCTCTAATATCCAGTACACCATGCAATATGCGTCTGTGCTCCCAGTGCAGATTACTAGGGCTGGTTATTTAGCAAACCTGTGCTTCCACTCCCTCCCCACTCTGATTCTTTTCCTCCTGCCAGTGAGCTGGGATGGCAGGAGTGCTTGGGTGCCACCAGTTCATGCCTTTGTATCTTACCCTTCTCGTGAGATGCTGAGTTCTCACAGATGTAGATGTAGCTTGGCTGTTGTACTGTGTCTTCTGGTGTCTCTTTTGGAAATAGTTGTATTTGCTGTATTTTCAAAATATATATGGTTTTGGGAGGAGATTCCCACCTCCCTATTTATGCCACCATCTTGAGCACCTCCTCCTGTTCCATTGATTATTTAGGAGAATGTTGTTAAGCCTCAATGTGTTTGTGAGCCTTTTTGTTTTCTTTGTACATTTTATTTCTAGTTTCATACCTTTGTGATCTGAGAAGTTCGTTGGTACCATTTCAATCTTTTTGAATTTTCTGAGGCTCTTTTTGTGGCTTAGTATGTGGTCTATTCTGGAAAATTTTCCATGTGCACTTGAGAAGAATGTGTATCCTGTTGCTTTTGGGTGGAGTATTCTGTACATGTCTGTTAGGTCCATCTGTTGCAATGCATTTTTCACTGTCTCTATCTCCTTATTTTCTGTCTGGTTGATCTGTCTTTTGGAGTGAGTGGAGTGCTGAAGTCTCCTAAAATGTATGCATTGCATTCTATTTTGCCCTTCAATTCTGTTAGTATTTGTTGCACATATTTGGGTGCTCCTATGTTGGGTGCATAGATATTTATAATGGTTATGTCATTTTGTTGTACTGACCCCTTTATCATTATGTAATGTCCTTCTTTGTCTATTGTTTTATCTGATACAAATATCAGGAAAATATCTGCTTTTTTCTCCTTATTGTCTGCATGAAATATCTTTTTCCATCCTTTCACTTTTAGTCTGTGTATGTCTTTGGATTTGAAGTGAGTCTCTTGTAGGCAGCATATTGATTGGTCTTGCTTATTTCTCCATTCTGTAACTCTGTGTGTTTTGAATGGTGCATTTGGTCTATGTACACTTAGGGTGATTATCAATAGATATGTATTGCCATTGCAGGCTTTGGATTTGTGCTTACCAAAGGTTTCTGAGTAGCTTCTTTACTATCTTACAGTCTAACTTAACTTGCTTATTATGCTTTGCAAACACAATCTGAAGATTCTCTTTTCTTCACCCTTCTTTTTCTTCATTTTTCACTCTTTATATGTTAGGTGTCATATTCTGTCCTCTTTGTGTATCCCTTGACTGACTTTGTGGTTAGTTGACTTATTTTGCATTTGCTTAGTATTTAGTTAATCTAGTTCGTTTATTGTGGTTTTATTTTCTCTAGTGACAGCTATTTAGCCTTAGGCATATTTCCATCTAGAGCAGTCCCTTTAAAATACACTGTAAAGATAGTTTGTGGGAGGTTAAATCCCCTCAATTTTGCTTATCTGGAAATTGCTTAATCCCTTCTTTAAATTTAAATGATAATCTTGCTGGGTAGTGTATTCTTGGTTAAAGGCCCTTCTGTTTCATTGCATTGAATAAATCATGCCTTTCTCTTCTGACCTGTAAGGTTTCTGCTGAGATGTCTGATGATAGCCTGATAGGTTTTCCATTGCAGGTGACCTTTTTTCTCTCTGTGGCTGCCTTTAATACTCTGTCCTTGTATCTGATCTTTCCAATTTTAATTATTATGTGTCTTGGTGTTTTCCTCCTTCGGTCCCTTATGTTGGGACATCTGTGATCTTCCCTTGTCTGAGAGACTATTTCCTTACCCAGCTTGGGTAAGTTTTCAGAAATTGTTTCTTTAAAGACGTTTTCTCTCTCTTCTTCTTCTGGTACCACTATTATGTGAATATTATTCCATTTGAATTGGTCACACAGTTCTCTTAATATTCTATCATTCCTAGAAATCCATTTATCTTTCTCTGCCTCAGCTTGTTTGTATTCCTGTTCTCTAATTTATTTTCAATTTAGTGACTCCTCTACCTCATCTAACCCGCTTCACATTCCTACATTGTATGTTTCATTTCAAATACTGTATTTTTAAGGTGTCTATTTCCCTCCTGAATTTATCCCTTAGCTCTTTAATATTTTTCCATAGCTCCATCAGCATGCTTATGACCTTTATTTTGAAATTTTTTGTCAGGAAGTTTGATGATTTCAGTTTCACTGAGTCTTCTTTCTGGTGTTTGAGGGATTTTGGATTGTTCTATTTTCTTCTGTTTTTTCATAATCCTTTTGGAAAATGAGAAATATTAAGCTTTTGTTGGGGGTGCCCTCTAATACCCAGAAGCTCTGCTCTTCAGAGGTGCCCAATACATGAAGCAATAGCAGTGGTTGCAGACCAGCCATGCTGGTGCCTACCCACAGGACAGAGTTCTTTCCTGCTTCCCAGCTGGAGTTCCTGCCTCTGTTGTCAGGGCCAATGAACTGCACACAGAGAGCAACCTTTGCATTAACTCCCTAAGCTGCAGGGCTACCCCCCTGCTGGTCTGGAGCAATGACAGACATCCCAAGGGAGTGTTGCTGATGTCTGCTGGGCAGACAAAGACCTTTCCTGCTTCCAGACATGGTGCCTGCCTCTACTGTCATGACCAGTGAGCCGTGTGCAGGGGGCAGCCTCTGTGTTATGACCCAAAGCTTCCATAGGCAGGGCTGCCCTCCAGCTGTCCTGGAACTATGGTGGGGGTCACAGGTGAGCCACTCTGGTGGCTGCTGGGAGGACAAAGCCCTATCCTGCTTCCCAACCACAGTGCCTGCCTCTGCTGTCAGGGCCAATGAGCCACGGTTGCAAGGAGGAGCTTCTGCATTAAGCCACTCTAGTTGCTGTAGGTGGGGCTGCCCTCCAGCTTGTCTGGAGAGTTGGCACGGGCAGCAGGTGTGCGCACAGATGCCAGCAGGTACGAAGGTGTGGCAAGCTGCTTATCATGGTGGGGGCCTTGGGGCTGTGTTTCCACCCAGGGAGATGGAGCACCTGAAGCTCCTGAAATTTCCCAACCTGCTGGGCTGAGTGTGCAGGAATGATTTTGTCCACCTGATCCTTCTCCTGAATCCTTGTCCCTTTAGTAGCCCTCTCACTGTTGGGAAGTCTTTCAAAGCACCTGCCTTTCTCTTGTCCCAGAGCAGCCATTTGTGGGAACATATGTGTCACAAGTGGCTGGAATGTCAGTCTCTGACTTTTATTTTCAACCCTTATAATCTCTGGTTATTTAGCAAACCTGTGCTTCCACTCCCTCCCCACTCTGATTCTTTTCCTCCTGCCAGTGAGCTGGGGTGGCAGGAGGGCTTGGGTGCCACCAGTTCATGCCTTTGTATCTTACCCTTCTCGTGAGATGCTGAGTTCTCACAGATGTAGATGTAGGTTTGTGCTCCTTGGAATGTGGGTTTGTGCTCCTGGAGTAGACTTCTAGGGCTGGGTATTTAGCAGTCCTGGGCTTCTACTCCCTCCACGCTCTGATTCTCTTCCTCTCAAAGGTGATATGGGTTGTGGGGAGTGCTCAGGTCCCACCGAGTTGTGGCTTTTTACTTTACCCTCTTATATGAGATGTTGACTTCTCCCAGATGTAGACTGGCTGGTGCAATCTTATTTCTAGTCCCTCTTTTATGAATAGTTGTATTTGGTGTATTTTCTTACTATATGTGGTTTGGGGAGGAGATTTCTGCTTCATTTCTCATACAGTCATCTTTTTTTTCCCCTCTCGATACCAGTACAATACTGTTTTGATAAATGTAGCTTTATAGCATGGTATGAAATCAAGAAATGCAGTACCTCCAGCTTGGTACTTTCCCACAATTGCTTTGGCTACTCAGGGTCGTTTGTGGTTTCATACAAATTTTAGAATTATTTTCTCAAGTTCTGTGAAAAATTGCCATTTGTATTTTGTCAGGGGTTGTATTGAATCTGTAGATTGCTCTGGGCAGTATGGCCATTTTAACAGTATTAATTCTTCCTATCTATGAGCATGGAATAGTTTCCCATTAATTTGTTTTCTTCAATTTCTTTCATTGATGTCTTGTAGTTTTCAGGGTACATGTCTTTAGATTTATTCCTAGGTATTTTATACTTTTTGATGCAGTTGTAAATGGTTTACTTAATTTCCCTTTCTGATAATACGTTATTTGTATATAGAAATGCAGAATATTTCTGTATACTGATTTTTATTCTGTAAGTTTAGTGAATTCATTTATTCATTATAATAGTTTTATGGTGGAGTCTTTAGGGTTTTTAGTAAATAATTTTATGTTACCCTAAAATGGTGACACTTTTACTTTTTCCTTACCACTTTGGATATCTCTTATTTCTTCTGATTGCTATGGCTAGGACTTCCAGTATTATGTTGAATAAAATGAATGAGAGTGGGCATCCTGTCTTGTTCCTGATCTTAGAGGAAACGCTTTCAGCTTTTCACATTGACTATATCAGTTAGCTGAAGGTTTGTCATATATGGCCTTTTATGTTGAGATATGTTTCCATCTATATCTTATTTGTTGACAGTTGTTATCATGAATGAATGCTAAATTTTCTCATGCTTTTACAGCATCTGATCACATAGTTTTGGTCCTTTATGTTAATGTGGTGTGTCACATTGATTTATTTACAAACATTATATCATCCTTGCATTTGTGAAATAAATCCTACTTGATTGGGGTTAATGAAACTTTCAATGTATTTTTTAATTTCATTGGCTAGTATTTTGTTGAGGGTTTTCTTATCTATGTTCATGCCGGATATTGCTTTGTACTTTTCTTTTTTTTATTGTATTTTTCTGGTTTGGGCATCAAGGTGATATATGCCTCATAAATGAATTTGGAAGCTTTCCTTTGCCTTCAGATTTTTGGAATAGTGTGATAAGGATAGACATTAACTCTTTTAAAAATGTTTACTGAAATTGTACTGCAAAGAAACACTTGGTCCTGGAATTTTGTTAGGAGACTTTTGATTACTTTTGTTTCTAGTAATGTGTCTGTTCAGATTTTCTATTTCTTCCTTATTCAGTTTTGGAAGGTTGCATATTTCTAGGATTTACCATTTCTTCTAGGTTGTCCAATTTATTGGTATATAATTTTTCATAGTAATCTCCTATAATCTTTTGTATCTCTGTGGAATCAGTTGTAACTTCTCCTATTTTACTTCTGATTTTTTGTATTTTAGTCTTCAGTCATTTTTTGATGAGTCTACCAAAATGTGTATTACTTATCTTTTCAAAGAACCATCTCTTAGTTTCATTGCTATTTTGTATTTTATTTTAGTATGCATTTCATTTATTTCTACTTTGAACCTTTTTTTCCTTTCCGTCTACTAACTTTGTTCTTTGTTCTTATTTTTCTAGTTCATTTGGTGCACGGTTAGATTGTTTATTTGAGATCTTTTTTGTTTCTTTGAGGTAGGCCTGTATGATTATAAACTTCCCACTTAGAACTACCCTTGATGTATCCTAATGATTTTGAACAGTTGAGTTTGCATTTTCATTATTTTCCAAGTATTTTTTTTACTTCTTTGTTGATTTATCTATGATGCACTTATTTCTATGTCATTTAGACTCCACATGTTTGTATTTTACCCAGTATTTTTCTTATAATTGGTTTCAAGTTTCATATCATTGTGGTTGGAAAAGGTGTTTGATATGATCTCAATCTTAAATTTATTGTGATTTGTTTTGTTGCTTAACATGTGATCTATCCTGGAGAATGTCCCACGTGCATTTGGAAAGAATGCGTATTCTGCTGTTTTTGAACAAAATATTCCATATATTTTAAGACCATTTGTTCTAATGTGTCATTCAAAGCCACTGTTTCCTTATTGATTTTCTGTCTAGATGATCTATCCTTTGATGCAGTGGGATTTTAAAGTTCCCTACTATTATTGTGTTGCTGCCAATTTCTCCTTTTAGGATTGCTAATATTTGTTTTATATATTTAGGTGCTGCTCCATTGGGTGTGTAAATATTTACAATTGTTATGTCTTCTTGCTGGATTGAGCCTTTAATCTTTATATGCCCTTGTCTTGTTACAGTCTTTGTTTTAAAGTTTATTTTCTGTGATATAAGTGCTGCTACTTCGGCTTTATTTTTTCATTTCTATTGCCATAGAATATCTTTTTCCATCCCTTTGGTTTCAGTCTGTGTGTGTCTTTAGGTCTAAAGTGTGTCTCTTGTCAACAGCATATAGATAGGTCTTGCTTTTTTTATCCATTCAGTCACCCTGCGTCTTTTTATTGGAGTATGTAGTCCACTTACATTGAAAGAATTTGTCAATAGCTCTGTGCTTCCATTTTGTTAAGTGTTTTCTGGTTGCTTTTGTTTTTCCTCTTGGATCCTTTCTTCCCTTGCTCTCTTCCCTTGTACATGATGATTTTCTTTAGTGTTTTTACTTTCTATTTACTTTTTATGTATATAGTATAGGTTTTTCATTTGTGGTCACCACGGGATTTATATATGATATCTTACATATGTAACAGTGTATGTTAATGGCTGCTTAAATTTGAACACATTTTAAAAGCACTCCATTTTTACTCCCCCTCCTCATTATGTGTATTTTATGTTCTTTTACATCTTCTTTTTAGTGATTACTTTAAGTAAATTTTAGAAATAATTTATTTCTCTACTTTTGACTTTTAACCTTCATACTAGCTTTTTTTTTTGAGAGGTCATCTCTCATATTTATTGATCAAATGGTTGCTAATAACAATAAAATTCTGTATAGGGGACTCAATGCACAATCATTAATCAACCCCAAGCCTAATTCTCAAGAGTCTCCAATCTTCTGAAGCATAACGAAAAAGTTCTTACATAGTGAATAAGTTCTTACATGGTGAACTTTCGGTTTTGATCACACATGAACTATAAACAATCAAGTCAGATATGATTATTCATTTGATTTTTATACTTGATTTATATGTGGATCCCACATTTCTCCCTTATTTTTTTTAAATAAAATGCTGAAGTGGTAGGTAGATGCAAGATAAAGGTAGAAAACATAATTTAGTGCTGTAAGAGGGCAAATCATACTAGCATTTTTATCCAGTGTTTTTTTTATTTTCGTATCATTAATCTACAATTACATGAAGAACATTGTGTTTACTAGGCTCCCCCCTTCACCAAGTCCCCCCCACATACCCCTTCACAGTCACTGTCCATCAGCGTAGTACGATGCTGTAAAATCACTAATTGTCTTCTCTGTGTTCCACAGCCCTTCCCGTGCTCCCCCCCCACAATATACATGCTAATCATAATGCCCCCTTTATTTTTCCCCACCCTTATCCCTCCTTTCCCACCCATCCTTCCCAGTCCCTTTCCCTTTGATAACTGTTAGTCCATTCTTGGGTTCTATGATTCTGCTGCTGTTTTGTTCCTTCAGTTTTCCTTTGTTCTTATACTCCACATATGAGTGAAATCATTTGGTACTTGTCTTTCTCCGCCTGGCTTATTTCACTGAGTGTAATACCCTCTAGCTTTTAAGTGGTTGGCCTTTGCTATATGTTTGCTTTTATCAGTGAATTTTTTTGTTTTCATAATTTTCTTGTTTCTAGTTATGCTTTTTTCTTTTACTTTTAAAGAAGTCATTTTAATATTCCTTGTAAGATCAGTTTACTGATGGTGAACTCTTTTAACTGTTTATCTGAAATGCTCTTTATCTCTCCTGTAAGTCTGAATGATATAACCTTGACAGCTAGAGTATTCTTGGTTGTAGGTTTTTACCTTTCAGCACTTTGAATATATCATGCTATTTTCTTCCAGCCTACAGAGCTTCTGCTGAAAAATTGGCTGGAAGCCTTATGGGGTTTCTTTATATATAACTCATTGCTTTTCTCTTGCCACGTTTAAGATTCTCTTTGTTTTTAATCTTTGACACTTTAATTATTATGTGTCTTGATATGGACCTCTTTGGGTTCATCTTGTTTTAGGCTGTCTCTACTTCCTAGACTTGGATGTCTGTTTTCCTCCCCAGGTTAGAGAAGTTTTATTTTTTAAATTTCTAGTTTGAAATAAATAATTTTATTATGATTCAAATAAGTTTTCCACCCCTTTCTCTATTTCTTCTCTTTCTGAGTCCTATAAAATGAATGTTAGGATGTTTGATGTATTCCCATAGGTCCCTTAACTTTTCCTCATTTCTGTTTACTCTTCTTACTTCTGCTGTTCAGCTTGAGTGCTTTCCATTACTCTGTCTTCCATATTGCCAATCTGTTCTTCTGCAACCTGTGTTCTGTTGTTGATTTCCTCTGGTGTATTTTTCATTTAATTAATTTTATTCTTCATCTCTGATTGGTTTCTTTTTATGTTTTCTATCTCTTTGTTGAAATTCTGAGTTCATCCATTCTTCTCTCAAGCCCAGTGACCATCTTTATAACCATTATTTTGAACTCTTTATCAGGTAGATGGCTTAACTGTTCCCTTTAGTTCTTTTTTTGAAGTATTGTATTATTCTTTTGTTTCAAGCATATTCCTCTGTCTCCTCATTTTGTTTGACTTCCTGTGTTTGTTTCTATGAATTAGGTAAAACAGAGCCCACTTGTAGTCTTGAAGCAGTGGTCTTATATAAGAATGTTGTCTGGATAGATCGCATGTACCTGGCAGTTTTGACTGGCTGGCAGCTAGGTGGGTGTGGGCCAGGGTGTCCCAGTACTGGAGATTTCAGAGTGTGGTTTGGGGGTTCTACTGTGTGGGCACTGGCCAGGGTGTGGCCAGTGTTGGCAGGGTACAGTCCAAGTATTTCCCAACTGGGCACTAGTTGGTGTTACACAAATACACAAACAGGGAGATTGGGTATAGAAGGGGCATGGGCAGTACACACACACACACACACACACACACACACACACACACACCATATGCCATGGGTGAGGGGAGTAAGCAATAGAAATCATCATCACCTCTAGGCCTGGAGTTAGTTCTAACTGTTCCACCAACATTTGGCAGGTGCTTTAGATCTGTAAGTAAATAAGTTTTATTTACTTATAGTGTGGTTTTCCATTAAACTGAGCTTTATTCTCTGTGCCCCAGGGCAGGCAAATATATACTCACATTCCTCAGCAATATCCCTCCCTATTGCAGGTCTTTGTTGGGGATAGGGCTCCATTTGTTATTGTGGCATTCTCTCCTGCCATTTTTTATGTTATCTTTTTATCTCTCAATGTGTAAAAGGTGCTCATTCAGCATTCAGGCCTCAGTTATTCCTCAGGATGAAATCTTGTGTGTAGGTGTAGATTCAGTGTATATGTGGAAGGAGGTGGGTTCAATCTTTTTCTACACTGCTATGTTGGGCTTAACCCCCATTCTTTATTTTTTAATACACATAGCAGGTGATTATGAGGCAAGTGGTCCAGGGACCATACCTGGAGAAAGACTACCAAACACAGTTCATCTACCATCCTTATCAAGCATGCAATATCTGCTCTAGGAACTGTCTGATTGATTTGTTGCAACTTAACGTGAATGTATTTCAGTTTGTCAGGCTCTACCTGCCCAGACACCTGCCAGCCAGATATTCCCAATGTTCTGCTTCAGCCTGATGGAGTCTACTGCTACAGAAGCCATTTATATGGTTTTCATTATCTCTGAGTCTAGGATCGCTTTCCAGTTTAATGCCTGGGGTCTGCTGCTGACCTTTACCTGGGACTTGGCTCTGAAGCTCTTTGGACTTGCTCTAACTTTTGATGCTCAGGCCTAATATTCATATAATTCACACCTGCATGGCAGTACTAGTTCTTAAATATTGAAGTTTTCCATACCATGTGGTAAATAGTTACTGCCTTAAGACTTCTCAATGCCCCCTACTACTCTAGTACCTCACCTGGGACCCCTATACCTTCCTAAAATCCAGCAACTAAAGAGACAATGCCTACAAACTTTACTGCAACATCACAGGCCTACATCCATTTAGATGGGACCATTTTTTTATAATACCCAGAAAAATTAGCAATAACCTTTATTATCTTCTAACCCAGCCATAACCAATTTTCCCCAATTGTCTAAAAATGTATTTTTTTATTAAGGTATCATTGATATACAATCTTATGCTCAGGTTTCACATGAGCAACATTGTGGTTACTACATTCCCCCCTATTATCAAGTCCCCCCCACATACCCCATAATAGTTACTGTCCATCAGTGTAGTAAGACACCATAGAGTCACTACTTGTCTTCTCTGTGCTATACTGCCTTCCCTTTGCCCCCACCCTAAGTTATGTGTGCTAATCATAATCCCTCTTAATCGCCTTCACCCTCCCTTCCCACACACCCATTTTTATATAGGTTGTTTAATATTTTGAATATTACTCTTATGTGTGCCCAATATTTTAAGTTATACCTGGCCACTTGGGATCTTGACCAGTTCCTGCTGTCTTGATTCCAGTATCTGGCCTTAATTCCTCTACATATTTCCATTTGAAGCCCAGATGTGGGGTTCAAGACTTGTAACCTGTATAAGAAATTCTAGGAAGGAGGGAGGGAAGACCTTGATAATTTGACAGTCCATTTGCTGCCCATGAAATCATACTATGCCCATTTATAAAGGCACCCCAGTGGTGAACCAAGCTGAGATTTTAGGAAATCAGAGGTTGGCTTTGCCATCAGATGGATTGGTTTAAGTATGGACTCTGTTACGTACTAAAATTGTAATCTTAGATAAGTCACTCAGTTTTTTAAGTCTCAGTTACCTTGTTTATAAAATTGTCATAATGCTATCATGATAAGGTTGTTGTATGAAACATTCATTAGCCCCAAAAATATTGAGGACTTTTTCTGTCTGAGGAACTGTTCTAGGTCCTTGTTTCTCAAAGTATGGTCTATATTGACATTAATGGCATCACCTGGCAGCTTACTGGTAACACAGAATACCAGGGCCTACACACTGAATGAGAATGTAAATTTTAACAAGAACATCAATGGACATTGAAATTGTGAAGTACTGCTCTAGCCAGACCACAGTACTCAAATATAGACTTAGCCATTCCTAGATAAAAATCCTGTTTGAAAGAGTGAACATTTTGGTGTCCTGGAACTTTGAAAATGGACTAAAAAGAAAAGTCAGAGAGCTCTGAAGGGTACAAGTCACCATTCATATGCCTGCTGGGAATAGGCACAAGCCACTACACAGGCACTATGCATCTAAAAGGGTATAGTTGCACCCAGCTCCAGATGATTATTGCATGGTGGGAATGCCAACCCAGAAATGCCAAACCTTCTGACTTTTTAAGAAAATCTGAAATTCTAGAGGGCCATGGAGAAGGGAACTAGATCACCAAAGTGGAACCCAAATTCTTTCCCCTTCTACTTAGACATCTCCACTCTACTGTTAGTCAGTGTGTGTTCTGTGGACCAGCAACATTTGCATGACCTGGGATCCTGTTAGAAGTTCTAAATAACAGGTCTTATTCCAGACCTTATGAATCTGAATAATAATTTAAACAAGTTCCCCAGGTGATTTGTATATACAATAAGGAGTAAAATGTATGATTAAGGTGCTGGGGATACAGAAGTGAATAAGACAGACAAGGCCTCTGGTTCTCCTGGAGTTTACATTCTAGTGGGATGAGATATACAGTAAGCTTGTAAACTAATAAATAAACAAGACAATTCTAGATGGCGATAAGTACTATGAAGATAAATGTCCAAATGGTTTCTTTACTTATATGGGTGGTACTTAATATGGGTCACAGACAAACTAGGATGACCCAGACCGTAATGGCTAGACATACTTGGGACTGGATAGACATCTTCTCTCTTCATATGACTTCTCCACATGGCTAGCATGGGCTTCTTCAAAGCATGGTGATCTTAGGGTAGTTAGACTTCTTACATGGTAGCTGGCTTCCTCCAGAATAAAACATTCTAAGAGACCAATAAGGAAACTTATCTGCCAAACAGATATTGACAGCCTATTCTGTGAAAAGCACTGTTCCAAGCCCTTTCAATTTCCATTCCCACAAACAGTGTAGGAGTATTCCCTTTTCTCCATATATTCACCAACACTTATTATTTCTTTTGAATAGTAGTCATTATGGCTGGTGTGAAGTGATATTTCATTGTGGTTTTGATTTACATTTCCATGATGATTAGTGATGTGGAGCATGATCATATGTGCCCATTGGCCATTTGTATTTCTTCTTTGGAAAAAAAGTCTATTCAGATTCTCTGTCCATCTTTTAATTGTTTTTGTTTTGTTTTGTTTTGTTTTGTTTTGTTTTGTTTTGTTTTTGGTGTTGAGTTGTATGAGTTCTTCATATATTTTGGATATGTGAATTAGATATCAGATATAACATTTGCAAATATATTCTTTCATAAAGTAGGTTGACTTTTCATTTTGTTGAAAGGTTCCTTTGCTGTACGGAAACTTTTTAGTTTGATGTAGTCCCACTTGATTAATTTTGCTTCTGTTTCCTTTGTCCGGGGAGACATGCCCAGAAAAAATTACTCATATTGATGTTCAAGAGATTCCTGCTTATGAGTTTTTCTCAGAGTTTTATGACTTAATGTCTTATATTTATGTCTTTAATTCATTTAGCATTTACCTTTGTGTACAGAGTTAGACGTTGATCCTGTTTCATTCTCCTGCATGTAGCTGTCCAGTTTTCCCAACATCATTTATTGAAAAGACTTTCTCCCTACTGCATACTCACAGCTTTTTTATCATATATCAATTCACCATAGAAGTGTGAGTTCATTTCTGGGCTCTCTGTTTTCCATTGATCTATGGGTCTGTTCTTGTGCCAGTATCATGCTATTTTAATCACTGCAGCTATATAGTATAGTTTAAAATGAGGGCACATGATAACTCCAGCTTTGTTCTTCTTTCTCCAGATTGAGTTGGTTATTTGAGATCTTTGTGGTCCCATATAAATATTAGGACTTTTTGCTCCAGTTCATAGAAAAAAAATGCTATTGGTGTTTT
Source organism: Manis javanica (assembly GCF_040802235.1). Classification (NCBI taxonomy): domain Eukaryota; kingdom Metazoa; phylum Chordata; class Mammalia; order Pholidota; family Manidae; genus Manis; species Manis javanica. The sequence goes on from NC_133174.1 coordinate 53,269,721, forward strand.
GATGGGGGTTGCATGGAATCTGTAAATTGCTTTGGGCAGGATGGCCATTTGGACAGTACTAATTCTTCCTATCCATCAGCATGGTAAATGGAGACTATTTGACTTCAAACTAACTTTGAGGTTTCCTAGAAGGTCCCTAGGAAATATCAATGGATTTGTCTCTCATCTTTAAAGGAGATATTAAACTAATTAGATTTATTTGGTATGTTAAATGATGAGAAGTACTGTCAAATAAGGAGTGACCATAAGCTTTCTTAGGTCTTATGTACAAGTGTATATATATATTCTAGAAATTAGAAATTAGAAGCTTGGTAATTGTACTCCAGAGATGAAATCTCATCAGATTTTTAACTAGGACAATTTTCAAAAGTTTTTGTCATTTATGGACAATTGTTTTACTTTGATGCTTTTCCAGAAGTGCTTCATCTTCAAGAAGAGTCATGGAAAGGTCTCTGACAAGTACTCTAGAATATAGGTTTCTGATAACTTTAAAGTCATTCCACTGAACTGGACAAAAGTTTCCAAGACTCTAATGGAAAAACTGGATTCAAACAGAAGAAGGATTAAAAGTCTAGATTTTATGAATTGATGAGGATGATTATCATTTTTCTAAAACTTTTTTGTAAAGACATTATTGATATACACTCTTATGAAGGTTTCACATGAAAAAACAATGTGGTTACTACATTTACCCATATTATCAGGTCCCCACACAGACCCCAATGCAGCCACTGTCCATCAGTGTTGTAAAATGCCACAGATTCACTATTTGCCTTCTCTGTGCTACACTTTTTTCCCCGTGATCCCCCACACCATCTGTACTAAATATAATACCCCTCAATCCCCTTCTCCCTCCCTCCCCACCCACCCTCCCACACCCTTACCCTTTGGTAACCACTAGTTCCTTCTGGGAGTCTCTGAGTCTGCTGCTGATTTGTTCCTTTAGTTTGCTTCATTGTTATACTACACAAATGAGGGAAATCATTTGACACTTGTTTTTCTCCACCTGGCTTATTTCACTGAGCATAATTATCCTCCAGCTCCATCTATGTTGTTGAAAATGGTAGGATTTGTTCCGCTTTTATGGCCGCATAGTATTCCATTGTGTATATGTACCAGTTCTTCTTTATCCATTCATCTACAGATAGAAACTTAGGTTGCTTCCACATCTTGGCTGTTGTAAATAGTGCTGCATTAAACATAGGGGTGCATATGTCTTTTTGAGTCTGAGTTGTATTCTTTGGGTAAATTCCAAGGAGTGGGATTCCTGGGTCAAATGATATTTCTATTTTAGTTTTTTGAGGAACCTCCATATTGCATTCCATAATGGTTGAACAAGCTTACATTCCCACCAGCAGTGTACGAGTGTTCCCCTTTCTCTGCATCCTTGTCAGCATTTGTTGTTCTTAGTCTTTTCGATGCTGGCCATCCTTACTGGTGTGAGGTGATATCTCATTGTGGTTTTAATTTGCATCTCCCTGATGATTAGTGGTATGCAGCATCATTTCATGTGCCTGTTGGCCATCTGAAATTCTTCTTTGGAGAAGTGTCTCTTCATATCCTCTGCCAATCTGTTAATCGGGTTATTTCTTTTTTGGGTGTTGAGGTGTGTAAGTTCTTTATATATTTTGGATGTTAACACCTTGTCAGATATGTCATTTACACATATATTCTCCCATACTGTAGGATGCCTTTTTGTTCTCTTGATGGTGTCCTGTGCTGCACAGAAACTTTTTAGTTTGTTGTAGTCCCATGTGTTCATTTTTGGTTTTGTTTCCCTTGCTCGAGGAGATGCATTCAGGAAGAAGTCACTCATGTTTATATTCAGGAGATTTTTGCCTATGTTGTTTTCTAAGAGTTTTATGGTTTCATAACTTACATTCAGGTTTTTTATTCATTTTGAGTTTACTTTTGTGTATTGGGTTAAACAATAATCCAGTTTCATTCTCTTGCATGTAGCTGCCCAGTTTGGCAACACCAGTCGTTGAAGAGGCTGTCATTTGCCCATTGTATGTCCATGGCTCCTTTATCATATATTAATTGACTGTATATGGTTGGGTTTATATCAGGGATCTCTAGTCTGTTCCATTGGTCTATGGGTCGTTCTTGTGCGAGTACCAAATTGGCTTGATGACTGTGGCTTTGTAATAGAGCTTGAAGTTGGGGAGCATAATCCCCCCTGTTTTATTCTTCCTTCTCAGGATTGCTTTGTCTATTTGGGGTCTTCTGTAGTTCCATAAGAACTTTAGAACGATTTCTCTAGTTCGTTGAAGAATGCTGTAGGTATTTTGGTAGGAATTGTATTGAATCTGTAGATTGCTTTAGGCAGGATGGCCATTTTGACAATATTAATTCTTTCTAACCATGAGCATGGCATGTGTTTCCATTTATTGTTATCTTCTTCAATTTCTCTCATGAATGTCTTGTAGTTTTCAGTGTATAGGTCTTTCACTTCCTTGGTTAAGTTTATTCCTAGGTACTTTATTCTTTTTGATGCAATTGTGAATGGAAGTATTTTCCTGATTTCTCTCTCTGCTAGTTCATTGTTAGTGTATCGGAATGCCACATATTTCTGCATATTAATTTTGTATCCTGCAACTTTGCTGAATACAGATATTAGATCTAGTAGTTTTGGAGTGGATTCTTTAAGGTTTTTATGAACAATATCATATCATCTGAAAATAGTGACAGTTTAACTTCTTCCTTGCCAATCTAGATGCCTTTGTTTCTTTGTGTTGTCTGATTGCCATGGCTAGGACCTCCAGTACTATGTTCAATAAAAGTGGGGAGAACGGGCATCCTTGTCTTGTTCCTGATCTTAAAGGAAAAGCTTTCAGCTTCTCTCTGTGAAGTATGATGTTGGCTGTGTCTTTGTCATATATGGCCTTTGTTATATTGAGGTACTTGCCCTCTATACCCATTTTGTTGAGAGTTTTTATCATGAATGGATGTTGGATTTTGTCAAATGCTTTTTCAGCATCTATGGAGATGATCATGTGGTTTTAGTCCTTCTTTTTCTTGATGTGCTGGATGATGTTGATGGATTTTCAAATGTTGTAACATCTTTGTATTCCTGGAATAAATCCTACTTGATAATGATGGATGATCCTGTCTATGTATTTTTGAAGTCAGTTTCCTAAAATTTTGTTGAGTATTTTTGCATCTGTGTTCATCAGGGATATTTGTGTGTGATACTCTTTTTTTGTAGTGTCTTTGCATGATTTTGGTGTTAGAGTGATGCTGCCCTCATAGAATGAGTTTGGAAGTATTCCATCTTCTTCTACTCTTTGGAAATCTTTAAGGAGAATGGGTATTAGGTCTTCACTAAATGTTTGATAAAAGTCAGCAGTGAAGCCATCTGGTCCAGGGGTTTTGTTCTTAGGTGGGTTTTTGATTACCGGTGCAGTTTCATTGCTGGTAATTTGTCTGGTCAGATTTTATGTTGCTTTCTGAATCAGTCTCAGAAGGTTGTATTTTTCTAGAAGGCTGTCCATTCATTCTAGGTTATCCAGTTTGTTAGCATATAATTTTTCATAGTATTATCTAATATTTCTTTGTATTTCTGAGGTCTCCATAGTGATTTTTCCTTTCTCATTTCTGGTTTTCGTTATGTGAGTAGACTCTCTTTTTTTATTGATAAGTCTGACTAGGGGTTTATCTATTTTGGTTATTTTCTCAAAGAACCAGCTCTTGCTTTCTTTGATTCTTTCTACTGTTTTATTCTTCTTGATTTTATTTATTTCTGCTCTGATCTTCATTATGTCCCTCCTTCTACTGACTTTGGGCCTCATTTGTTCTCCTTTTTCTAATTCATTAATTGTGAGTTTAGACTGCTCATATGGGATTGTTATTCTTTACTGAGGTAGGTCTGTATTGCAGTATACTTTCCTCTTACCATAGCCTTCACTGGGTCCCACAAATTTTGCAGTGTTGAATTATTGTTGTCATTTGTCTCACTATATTGCTTGATCTCTGTTTTTATTTGGTCATTGATCCATTGATTATTTAGGAGCATGTTGTGAAGCCTCCATGTGTTTGTGGTATTTTTCATTTTCTTTGAATAATTTATTTCCAGTTTCATACCTTTGTGGTCTGAGAAACTGGTTGGTACAATTTCAATCTTTTGAATTTACTGAGGCTCTTTCTGTGGCCTAGTATATAATTTATTCTTGAAAATGTTCTGTGTGCACTTGGGAAGAATGTGTATTCTACTGCTTTTAGGTGTAGAGTTCTGTAGATGTCTGTTAGGTCCATCTGTTATAATGTTTTGTTCAGTGCCTCTGTCTCCTTACTTAGTTTCTGTCTGGTTGATGTGTCCTTCAGAATTAGTGGAGTGTTGAAGTCTCCTACAATGAATGCATTGCATTCTATTTCCTCTTTTAGTATTTGTTTCACATATGTAGGTGCTCCTGTGTTGGGTGCATAGATATTTATAATGGTTATATCTTCCTGTTGGATTGACCTTTTTATTATTATAGAATGTACTTCTTTGTCTCTTGTGACTTTGTTTTGAAGTCTATTTTGTCTGATACAAGTACTGCAACTCCTGCTTTTTCTCCCGATTAGTTGCATGAAATATCTTTTTCCATCCCTTCATTTTTAGTCTGTGTATGTGTTTGGGTTTGAAGTGAGTCTCTTGTAGGCAGCATATAGATGGGTCTTGTTTTTTCATCTATTCAGTGACTCTATATCTTTTGATTGATGCATTCAGTCCATTTACATTTAGGGTGATTATCAATAGGTATGTACTTATTCCCATTGGAGGCTTTAGATTCGTGGTTACCAAAGGTCCAAGGTTAACTTACTTACTACCTAAGAGTCTAACTTCACTCACTTAATATGCTACTACAAACACAATCTAAAAGTTTTTTTTCTCCTCCTTTTCTTCCTCCTCCATTCTTTATATATTAGGTGTCATGTTCTGTACCCTTTGTCTACCCGTTGATTTACTTGGGGGATAGTTAATTTAATTTTGCATTTGCTTAATAATTAGCTGTTCTAATTTATTTACTGTGGTTTTATTACCACTGGTGACAGCTATTAAAGCTTAGGAACACTTCCATCTATAGCAGTCCCTCCAATATATACTGTACAGACAGTTTATGGGAGGTAAATTCTCTCAGATTTTGCTTATCTGGAAATTGTTTAATCCCTCCTTCTAATTTAAATGATAATCTTGATGGATAAAGTAATCTTGGTTAAAGGCCCTTTTGCTTCATTCCATTAAATACATCATGCCACTCCCTTCTGGCCTGTAAGGTTTCTGCTGAGAAGTGTGATGATAGCCTGATGGGTTTTTCTTTGTATGTGATCTTATTTCTCTTTCTGGCTGCTTTTAATAGTCTGTCCTTATCCTTTGTCTTTTCCATTTTAATTACTTTATGTCTTGGTGTTGTCTTCCTTGGGTCCCTTGTGTTGGGAGTTCTGTGCACCTCCATGGTCTGAGAGACTATCTCCTTCCCCAGATTGGGGAAGTGTTTAGAAATTACCTCCTCAAAGACACTTTCTATCCCTTTTTTTCTCTCTTCTTATTGTGGTACCCCTATAATGCAAATATTGTTCTGTTTGGATTGGTCACACAGTTCACTCAATATTCTTTCATTCTTAGAGATCATTTTTTCTCTCTGGCCCTCAGCTTCTTTGTATTCCTCTTCTCTCATTTCTATTTCATTTATCATCTCCTCCATGATACCTAATGTGCTTTTAATACCTTCCATTGTGCTCTTCAATGATTTGATCTCTGACAGGAATTCATTCTTGAGTTCTTTAATATCTTTCTGTACATCCATGAGCATGTTAGTCATTTTTATTTTGCACTCTCTTCCAGGAATATTCATGAGGTCGATGTCATTTAAATCTTTCTCAGGTGTTGTATCAATAATTTTACTTTGAACTAGATTCCTTTGGCATTTCATATTTCTATATGGCATCCTCTAGTGCTCAGAAGCCCTACTTTCTGGATCTTTTCAGCCCCTGAAGCAATGTCACAGGTCACATGGCAGTGGTGTTGGTGCCTGGGGGGAGGAAAGAGTTGTTTCCTGCTTCCAGGCTGCTATGCCTGTCTCCATTACCTAAACCAGTGGGCCAAGCACACAGGTATAAGCCTGTATATTTTGTGTTTTTAGTTGCTGTAGACAGGTCTTCCCTCTTGCTGGCCTAATGCCAGGGTAAGGTTTGCTGGTTTGTGAGCCAGGTGGAGCTGGCTGGGAGAAAGGCACAGTAGGCTGCGTATCACAGATGGGGTCCTTGGAGCTGTGTAGCCAGCCAGAGAGCTGGAGTGCCTGAAGATCATGAAAGCTCCCAACCTGCTAGGCAGAGGGCACCTGGACAATTTTGTCTACCTGTCCTTTCTCCTAAGCAGTAAGCTCTGTGCAATCCTTGCCCCTTTAGCAGCCCTCTTGTTAAGGGCTTCCTTCTTAGGGAGTCTCTCAGACTGCCTGCCTGTCTTTTGTCCCAGAGAAGCTGGATATGGATCCCTGCTTTTCACAAGTGGCTGTAATCTCAGTCTGTCCAGGAATTCTGCCTGTCATAGCTTTCCAACCTCATAATCATGAGAGTAGCATGCAAATACCATTAAATGTTGGTTTGTGTTCCCAGAGCAGATCTCTGGAGTTAGGTATTCAGTAGTCCCAGGGCTCCACTCTCTGCCCGCTCTGTTTCTCTTCCTCCTGCCGGTGAGCTGGGGTGGGGGAAGGGCTTGGGTCCTGCCAGGCCACAGCTTTGGTACGTTACCCTGTTCTGTGAGGTCTGCTCTTTTCTCCAGGTGTATGCGGTATGGTACAATATTCTTTCCTGTTGCTCTTTCAGGATTAGTTGTATCAATTAAATTTTTGTATTATATGCATTTTTAGGAGGAAGCCTCTGTCTAACCTCTCATGACACCATCTTTAATCTCAATCGATGATTATCATTTTTAATGACTTTTTATTTGAAACACTCCTGGTACCATACTGTTTTGGCTTTCCAGGTTTAAGGAAAACATTTTCCCCCTTCTCTTCTCTTATGCAGTCCATAACTTTTAACAATTTTGCAAAGTTCACCTTTGTAAACAGAACTGAGACATTTACTTTTTCTCCCTACTGTATCCCTCAAAAATTTGGAATGTCTTTGGTAGAAATTGGGGTTACTGTAGAAATAAAAATTATGTTCCAGTGGAAAACTATAGCACACCCTTGTGTAGATTAAATTCTAGTCCAGTTCATTGTCTTAGAGGTTTTATCTACCTGTAAAACAGACTGGATCTTGAATTCTTCTAATTTCTTCAAATATTTGGTTATAATTCTCCAAATTAATGTTTCCATTTTTCTCCCACCCTTTTGACTTGAAATCACTAAGAACAAAGATTTCCCTTGAACCTCATTTGAAGGGACCATACCAGGTCCTCTGCACTACCTAAATGTCAGCCAAACTCCAGGGTCTTGAATCTTGTGTCCACACCTCCCAAGTGAAAAGTACTCATGCAAACTCTTGAAACCACCCCCATCTGGAGGTCTAAAATCAAAATTGACTGGATAGGTTCCTCCCCAGAAGCAGACAATGTCTTTAAATGGACAGTTGTCCCAAGATCTTCATCTCCAATACGAAAACTTTATTCCTTTTCTCTTTTATCTACTTGTTCTTTCTTTCTGTTAATGTACAGGAGACAGTGCTTCTTAACTGTGGCAACTAACACTGAATCAACCACTAAGGCCATAGCTGTATAACAAAAACCCCTACGCTTTCTTCCTAAAATGGTTTTAGATAATTGGATTGCTTTAGATTACTTATTTGCTGAACAAGCAGGAGTCTGTGCCATAGCAAATACCTCCTGCTATACCTAAATCAATACATTATTATAGCAAATACAAGAAATAAGCAAACAGGAAACTAGATTAAAACAGGTTGATGCCTCTTTAAGTACATTCTTTGATTTATTTGATACCAATTGTTTTGGTTCATGGGATCCCTAATGAGCATACTCTGTCTCCTAGTATTAAACTCCTGATAGTCATCATTGTAGTATCCCTGGCGTGTTATGTTCTTTCAATGGTTTTAATGATTGCAACCATCAGCAGGAGAAAGAAAAACCAGATGAACAAGATTAATAGCAAAAAAATTATAGGACAAGAACAACCTAACTCTGATGGTGACTGAAGTGGTGCTACAATAAAATTTTGGATCAATATTTCATATATGACAAGATAACCAAAATAGGAAAAAAATGGAGGTCATTAGACCAAGGTAGCTTGAATGCCTTACTTAACCCACATAAACAAACCAAGGTCTAGGCCTGTAATTTCTCAAGATTAAGAAATTGAAACCTACAGATATTCCATCACAATCACCCTAGTAAGCTTTCCTAGATAATGCAACTGATTAAGCTATGTTCAAACAAACATAGGTCCTTAGCTTATAATTTTTATACATATAGTTAGCCAGAGTACCAGGTAGAGGAATCTCAGACTCTTTGGACTTGGAGAAACTTATTTTGTACTTTCTCCCTTAAAACAAAATTTTATTTACCTGACGTCTCAAGGACCCAGTCCAGTTCAAGTCAGACACAGTTTAACCCAGACCCAATCCATATTAAGTCAGACCCAGTAGAACTCCAGTCCCAGTCTGATAAAACAGAACATTCAAATACAGTCTGAGAACTCATAACACAAAAGCTATGATAGAGTGAAGATTTCCAAGAGGGACTTACTAAGACCTTCAGATGCAGTGAGTACAAGGGGCTCAACAGGTATTTACCTCTACTCATTGCTTATTACTCCATTGGAGATGTAATTGGGAGCCATTGAGAATCTCCTCAGATCTCTCTTCTGACACCAGAACTGTTGAAAGATAAACTTAGGCATATTAAGAATTTTAAGAGTTTATTTGAGCAAAAATCAATTCAAATTGTGCAGTACCAAACCAGAAGTGGTTAGGTGCACACCATTGACAAGAGCTAGGGAAAAGACTTTTATAGAGAAGAGATAGAAACAAATCAAGAGAATTATTTGATTGGTTTTAGGTTAAGTGGTTGCCTTATTTGGGAAAGCCTAGTTGGCTATTTATGATGGGTTGTCCTTAGGTTTTGATTTCTTAGCTTTGGAACATTACATACTTAGGTTTAGGTTTGCTTATGTTAGGCTATTCAGGCATTAAAGCCACCTCAAACGAATGATCCTTCCATTTAATTAATTTAGCAAATGTTGGAAATCTTCTACTTTGAAAAGTCCTACAATATCTTATATATCAATTATCCAGAACTCTTCAATAATGTTAAATATTATGTAAGACAACAAAATGTGGAGTGGAGGGTATTCTAGATTAAAGGAGACTGAAGAGACATGATAAACAAATGCTACTTGTAAAGCTCAATATACTCCAAAATTGAAAACTAAGAAGGAAATCTGAAACAGACTTTTTATTTTTACAATTAGGAAAATGATAATATATATTATTTAAACTGAGTCAACATTTATTTTCCAGAGTGTGATAATGCTACTGTGGTTATATGAGAGATAATTTACATTTCAAAGATACAGGTTGTAGTGTTTAATGAGTAATGTTTCATGACATCTGCAGTTTAACCTTTAATTGTTTAGCAAAAGGTATATGTAGATAGATGGATGGGATATGGATATTGTACTATTCTTTCAAATTTTCAAAAAAATGTTCAAAGTTTGAAAATTTTCAGGATTGAAAGTTGTGGGGAGAGTACGAATAAACTGAAAATTGCCTTCTGTAGTTCTTAGTATATAATAAGTGGCCAAAAAAATATTCCTGAGGAGGAAGACTGTAAGTCTGGTTTGGCTATGGCTAACATTGAATATAAGAATAATGTGGCATTACTTATTCTGTATAGCTATTTTAGGGAAGTTAATATTTCTGAGCATTTTCTTGATTTGTAAAATCAGAGCTTTAATCCTCATTCTTCTTTCAGAGGGATTGAGAAACTCAGTTTGAAATATAATACATCCTGGGTAGTGGAGGTTCCTCATGCTGAGCTCACAGATATTACCGTTTATCTAGTGGTTTTAACCATCTTTCTAATACGGTTTATCTAATGAGTACAACTGTGCTTTTGTGTCCTGAAGCAGAACATCTTTGTCTCCTAGGTGGGTTGGAGGTTATGGAAGGCAGTAGAAAAGATGGTGCTAACACAGCAGTAACATTAACCCCCTTTTTCACCTCAAAAGTGTAATAGCTCAGATATCCTTTGATGGTTGGTGGGACCACCATTAAATCTGGGCTCCAAGAGCAACTAAGTTAAATTATTTTGAATCCTAACCAAACAATCAGCCTGCCTATGCTTGAATATCAACACGAATGGAGAACTCAATTCCCATTAAGGAAGCCATTCAGAGGACTGTGATTCAGGGACACTGAACTGGATGCTTTGATTGGGATGCTTTTTCTGATACAAAACAGCCTCTAAGTCTCAAGACAGCTGTCCCATTCTCCTGTGGCTTCTCTGATTTAAGTTAAGTAGCTTCAGTGTTTCTCATACACTTTTTGCTGGAACCTGAGTGTCAGCCTGTCCCTAACCTGCTCACCATCTTATGGGCACTCCTAGTTTATCTATGGTACATTAATGTATAGGGACAAGAGCTGAATCCCAATCTTCTGGCAAGCTTTGTCACCTTCCTTCAGTTCTGATTCTGTATGTTTCTAAGAATTCAAATCTATAGGGCCAGGCCCCATTCTCAGATGCTTCCAATATTCATACCTGAGGAAGCAGTGCATGAAATGGCTTTCTTAGGAGCTGGTAAGATCCATCTGGAAAAGAAGCTACTCTGAATCCAGAGAGAGGCTACAAGCAGTGTCCATAAATTATGTGCCTTTTGCCTGCCTCCTTCACACAGGGTGGGCCTCTGGAAATAGGAAGCGGTGTTGGTATTGCACATGTGTTCAGGGCTCCCCAGTGTGCGGTGGCACCAACTACCCATCTAGAAGCACTTCCTGGATAGATCTGTAGAACCTGAGGTTTCCAGACATGCAATTTTCTTCCTGTCTGAGGCAGACAGGAGGGGCCAGAACTCCACATAGGTGGCCAGCCTCTGAGACCCAGGTATCAGGGGCAGGCTCACCTTAGGTGTTTGAATTCCTGCCTCATCCCCCCCACTGAACCCTGTCTGTTTAGTGTTTCCCCTTCCCTGCTGTGCCTCTTGTAGTATTGTTCACACTAAAAAGTGAGGGAAGAAAGACAAGAAAATGACTCTACTTTCCCAACTTAGCACAGAGCCCTCTGTTTAAGAAATGAAGAGTGTGCAGGAAACAACTACAGTTATGAAGAGACAGTTATACATCCTAACTCTGTACTTTTTCCACCTGAGTTGTCACACAAGTTGGTCACAACCATTTATGGAGCACTTGAAACAAGAGATACATAAGGAAGACTTGGTTTCTTCTTTCAAACAATTAACAGCCAAGGATAAAGGGACTGGGATGGTACCAGATGTATTAATTGATCATAATACAGTATAATTAATATTATTTAAAGCTTATTAACTAAGTAAAGGAGGAAACAGCAAATTTACTTTGGGAAAGTTGGCAAAAACTTCACATTTTGAATGATATTTATAGTGGATTTTGAAACTGAGCTTGCCAGGCATAGAAACAGAGATAGAACATGGTGGTATACTGAGGGAGCAGCATGTGCAAAGGCACAGAGGGATGAAAGGACACAACAAATGGATAGTAATTTGTAATTCCCAGGAATTAGGGTATGTGTCAGAGGAAGGATGGAAGAGGATAGAAGGAGAGAGAGTGTTCAAGAAGTTTGAGATTCAATTTTGATGCTACAGTAAATTTACTTTATCTTTTTGATGATTGGAAATCAAATTCTTATCAGAAAAGTGATATTAATAGAAGTAATTATAAGACAGAGGCATAAAGGATGAATAGAAAGTTGAAGTCTTTAAAAGGAATTTTGTTAAATAAAGGAACCAAAAAAGGAAGTAAATATGTAAATTACAAAGACATAAAGCAGACAAATCAGCACGCAGTACATATGTCTAAGGAAACAAATTCTAGCCATAGGGTACCTTTGGTTGACCCAATCCCTGGCTGTAGAGACCCTGAGCAGGTGCTAGAAATGGCTCAGGCAGCTTCTGATTCAGACAACCAAAGCATTTTGAGAAATTAATATATGTCTGGGGACATGCTAGGCAATTTTGCATATATTAGATCATTTTCATCTGGTTTTTGGATGTCAGGTTTGATTGTTCCTCTATGCCATTCCCTTTCTTCACCCTCTGCTCCATCCTGGATGCAGGAACAAAAGCTTTAGACCAAGAATGAGGAGGCTTTTGATCTAGTCCCAGTTATTACTCTGATCTACTGTACAATTCTTTGCACAATTCCTTTCCCTTCTCTGGGTCCCAGTTTCCCCATTAGTACAAAGAAGAGTTTGAATCATCTCTAAAAACACTTCCCACTCTGTCTTACAATTTTCTGAATAAGTAATAAAGATTCAGTATGCTATATAGATTTTGAGCATAAATAATCCTATGGGCTGGGATGGTGAAGGAGGGCTTCTTAGAGGAGGTGAAATATTAGCAGAACCTACCTGGTGGAACCAGGTGTGTCTTTCATATTTTTTTCCTTTATTGTACAAAGAAAAGCTAAAGGACAAGGACACTTGTACTTAAAATTATATAAGAGTAGAAAAAATATAGGTTTTGGAGTTGGCTGGGCCTGAAAAGGAATGCTGGCTCTGTCACTACTATGTGACTTTGCAGATTTCTTGTCTGTAAAAGAAGGGTACTAATAATCTCTCTCTCAAAAATTGTTGTAAATTTATAAATGATAGTTCTAAGCATAATACTAGAGTAGATATCCCATATGTGACTTTTCTTTCCCTTGTCCCTTTCCTATGCCTCTCTGCTGCATGACTTAGATTGACCCTCATCTGGGCACTCAGTAGGCATTCCATCAACACTGGCTTGTTCATAATTCAATATGAAGGTTGAGGTTGCAGTCAGGTCTATAAAGGAAACTGCTCTGAAACTGCTAAGAGAGTTCACTTCAAGGCTGTCATTATACATATGGGACAGTTGGATCCCAGATGGGGCAAGGACCTGGGCAGGGACACACCCAGAATTGATAGCATCAGAAAAGGAAGAATATAATCCCCAGTGGCAATATGCAGCCAGACAAGGATTTCTCAAATTGTACAAGCAACACTCATCTGTGGTATGCAAAATGATTTTAGATGGCACATAGATGACTTTTTTTAATTTTAACAGTTAATATATATCTATGTGCATTAGGAAAAAGTACTAGCAGATCAGAACAATGATTTAATGGATAGTTATTGCTTATGATATGGCAGAAATACTGAATGAGATATACAAATGGCTGAAGTTTCTGAAATGCTGCTGTGGTATGAAGGATCTTGGAGCCAGCAAGATGTGGGTTTGAATCTTGACTCAATGCTTCTGACTATCTTGGATCGTCTAAACTTCTGGTTCCTCATCTATGAAACAGGAGTTGTGATGGCTACCTCCAAGATAACTGTAAGGATTGAGAACAACCATGTATAAGTATCTACTAAAGTTAAAAATATGTGTACTTTATGAATCAGAAATTCTGCTTCTGGGGGTACACACAATAGAAGTAGGCACTTACAGATTTATTGATAATAAGTTTCCAACAGCCAACAAGAAACTGAGGCCTTCAGTCCAGAAGCCTGCAAGTTACTGAATGTTGCCAATAATCATGTGAGCTTGGAGGTAAATATTTTCTCAGTTAAGCCCCAATTGAGACTGCCAGCCCCAGTGAACATCTTTATTTCAGCTTCATGAGATATTTAGCAGAGGACCCAATTAAGCCATATATAGACTCCTGACCCACAGAAAAATGTATGTTATTTTAATCTGCTAACTTTATGGTAGTATTGTTACAGAGCACTAGATGACCAATAAATGAATGGATAAACATGAAAGCAAAAACATGCTTAGTGAAAGAAGCTAGACACCAAAGTGTGCATATTATGTGATTATATTTATATAAAATTCAAACATAATATGTTCATATGTTATATGAATAACAGGTGAAACTAATCAACGGTGATAGAACTTAGAATAAGGGTTGACCCTAGGGAGTTATAGGATGGAAGGGACACTGAGGGACCCTTTTGGGGATGTTGGGAATGTTCTATATCTTGATCTAAGTGTTGACTATACAGGTTTGTATTTTTGTCAAAACTCAATCAAATGTACACTTGAAATTAGTGCACTTTCCTTCATATGTATTTTACTTAGGTACAAAATATAACAAAATATCCCCTTTTTGTGGTTAGAATTCAAATAAAAATGTAAGCATGCACTTAAAATGGTTATCAAAATATGGACTTTTGATATGTGCCTTGGTCCCTTTCTACCCAGGGCTCATTCCACCATTTCAAGGTGTTTTCCACATCTTTCTCAAATGTTTGAAGGAAAATGGGCTGGATGGGATAATCTATGGAGAAGTGAGCTGGTGAGGTCCCACTATTTGGGGCTGGAGTTCCAGGCTACTAGAGGTGTCCCAACCATTCTACCATTTCCTTTCAAGTTCTGAGCACTACTTGCATTCTCACTGTGGATGGTGGATGGCTGGAACCTGGCAAGATGGAGGATCTAAAGTTGGAAAATCTTAGGCCATTAGATCCAAATGTATCAACCTTCCTGGATTGTTCATTCCTTCTGGCCCCACACTCAGCTACATATAGAGGCAGAAGTCTGTCACACTAGTGCCACACACAAACCCACACTCACCAAGTTCCTTTGTTGCTCTACAAATCAGCCAACTAGTAAATCTTTATTTTTGGGTCTGCTTGTTGCTCAACTTTGTGTAAAAAGGGACTTTGAGCCACTGTTTCATCACTTTGACCTTTACGCATGGTTGGAAAGATCCAATGAGATAATAGGTGAAAGAACACCTGAAAATTGTGATATCATATGGAAAGAATCATGGGAAACAAACCCTTGCATATATTAGGTGCTTAAATAATGCTTTTTCAAACCAAAAAGAACTTAGAAATAGTGTACCTAGCCAACTTCCTTTTAAAGAATGCTTGCTAGCAATGCCTTCTTTCTTCTCTGACAACACTGTTACATGTATAGTCCCAGGTGTGATCTCAGCTAACATTTGAGTTGAAGATGCCTCCACAATGATAGCTTCCAGTTGTCAAATTACCCCCAATCCTAGAATCTCAGACATTGTTAAACAGGGACAAGCCATTTCCACCATGCTCTATCTCAAATTTAGCCACAGAGACCATGAACATAATAAAATGTCTGCTTTATATCTCTACATTTTGGAATGGTTTGTTAAGCAGCAGTAGATAGATAGCTAGAACATCTACTTTTCACATTAAACTGAATGCTCCTTGTATTCAGTGACAGTCATCTCTTTAACTTTAGTGCCTACCATGGGGACTGACATACATTCATCGTAAATGTTCGATCAACTGATTAGAATTGAAATTGTTGCTGAATGGATAAATGGAAGTGAGCAGCAGAGCTTAGATAAAGCTGGAGATAGGCAGAGGCTAAAAGCATGAGAAGTACTAGAAAGCACCGAGACAGGACTGAGAAAGGGAGTAGGAGTCAGACTACCACCATCATTAGGGAGATACAGCCTATGTCTGGGTGAACACTTATGATGGCTTAGAATAACAGAGTTGAATTGAGCATCCTGCTAGAACTGGGGTAAACTTCAGGCCAGAAAATTCTGGAAGCGCTAAAATGTGTGTGTGTGCGTGCACTTGTGTGTGGTATTGGGACAGGAAGTTGGTCCTATTACTGAGACCTACACTGAGACTCAGATGGAAGCTTATATGGCTACTGCACAGAGCTCGGGGAACAAGGCAAATCCAAAGAGGGACACATAACAACTTGATGAGAAATGCTGCTAGAAATTGAGTGCTGCTTCCCACACAATACCACTATTCATATACAAAGATGGCATTATATATGAATGCACCTCTATCTTTTGTAATGGTTTTCCCTAATCCACTCCTACCGTACGTACTCTTGTAGATCAGAGCCTTGTCATCTCTCATCCAACCTATTGTTAAAGGAGCAGCATTTTCCTAATTGAAGATCTATCTATCCACAGAGTCTGACATGGGGACTAACACATGAGCTGAAAAATGAGGCAGAATGCAAGATATCACTATTGCCTTAGAAAAATCTGGACTAATTGAGCACTATTACTGTTTAAATAAATTTTTAGCTGACAAAATACCCACCTTTCCTTCTTTTATTTATTTGTCTATTCATTTATCCAACAGGCACATTTTAAACATCTATTAACTATCATGAACTGTGGTAGGTACTGGGTGGAGAAAAAATAAAGAAATGAAAATGAAAAAGAAATTGTGAGACCCAAGAAGTAACAATTTCTCAGGGAATATAGATATTTAAACAAATGTTCTAGGGTTCTGAGTGGTTAATTATCCAAGTGGAGATAACCAGTAGGCATTTAGAAATAGACGAGTGACTCTGGGATGATGTAAGGCTAGAGGAAGAGCTATGGGAGTCCTTTTAAAAGAGGTGGAAATTAATACTTCATGGGGTAATGGAGGGCCAGAAAAAGAGTATAAAAAAGAAGGGGACTGGGAAAAGAATTTAAGTATGCCTACATTAAAAAAAGAGGTAAGAGTAAAAGAAGGTGCAGTCAGAAAATTTGATGAATAAAGGGATGGATATGAACATTTCCTGAGAATTTGTTATGGACCAGAAATTTTGTCCTTTGCTCCTCTAACAATCCCATGAGGTAGGGCTTTATTTGCCCAATTTTGGAGAAGAGGAAATTGAAGTTCAGAGAGCCTCACTGATTTGCAGAGCATCACAGAGTAAATAGTAGGGATTCAATACTGTGAATTTAACTACCTAATGGCCCAAACTTTTGGCCTACTAGTAGAAGGAGACCGATCTGTCTGGATCCACGAGCTTGATAAGAGGCCTCAAAACTTTATCAACTTGCTGTCACACTCAGTTCATTCCCTTTGGGAATGAACAAGTCCTAAGTACAAGAAGGTCTATGATTCAGGAAGACTTATCTATGATTCTAGGGAAATATCATAGATTTAGTACCTGAATCTTACCTGGAGACTATAGGATCCAATTTTACTTTTGAAAATGACCCTGGAAACCATCTTTCAGATCACTATCTTTGTGTGCATGTGTATAAATGTGTCTGGTTAGAGAAGTCAAGAAAGTCACCAAGATAATCATCTGGACCAAATAAATGTGGAAATCTGGAAGAGAAGGGAGTGAAACAGCAAAGATATTCTAGAGTAGGTATATCCATACCCTTAAGTGTCTCTCTATCCAGTAGTTTAGGACAAAGGCAAGAATGTTGACCAGTATTTGGTATTATGGAAGGGTCAACTTGGAATCAGAATCCAATTTTTGATATCTTTTTTTCAACACAATAGTAATAGTTTGAGTGCATGTTGTCACCACTCTGACCCTGAGCTTCCTACCTATAAACTGGGCTGGACAATTGATCCCCATGGTCCCTTCTAAATTGAACATTGTATAAGCCTAGAAATAACGTATTCACCATATAAGGAAGGCCCTGATTATAAATCTTGCCTACATTTTATCTACTTTCAGAGATCATAGAGAATTTTCATCATTTTGGCTGGATGGTTCTCATGTCAAACTGTGATGAGAATTCGATTCAGACTTAGTTAAAGAACAAAAATGTATATTCAGTTTCAGGGCCTCCTATAGCACCTGGTGGCTCCAAACCTGCTTTCCCAAATAGTTCCATTTCTACTTCACTCAATGTCTGAACATCCAGGCCTGATAGTTTCTGGTGCCCATCTGTTCTCCTTTTGCCCAGTTCAACCTCAATGCTCTCTGTTTCCAGAACTTGTGAAAGATGACCTTTCAATTTCCACAAAGAAAACCACTGTTTGGAAATTATTATATATGTTTTGTTTTCTTTTTTCATGTGGCAGTAGTAGGGAAGAAAGAGAAGAGCCAAGCAGAGGGAGCAAGGAACATTTTCTCTGGGTAATTACAAATTGCTTAGAGGTCTTAGAGCAGCTCAGTGGTTGTTATGCTTGTATCTAAAGCAAATGCTCCAGGCTATGAGAAGACTTTTCCTAAAGTATACATGTTCAAACTTAAGACTAAATAAAGAATTATGTCATTTTGGGGCTTGTTTATTCTCTAAAGGGAAGGATAATCACTTGTTAGCTGATTTAAGACGTGATAGCTTGTTGCAAGGTATGTATTCAATTTGACTCAACAAATATTTTATGAGTTCTGGTCCCAGATATGCCTCCACTTCCTTTTGGGTCTCAGTCTTTCCATATATACAATGAGATCTGGATCTTCCTTAGTGTTCCTCTGGATCATCATGCTGGAGATATATGTCAGATCTTTACTGCTGGGGATCTCAGCTACACTGGATACTGTTGCACAGTTTGAAATATGTGATGTAGAGTAGTTACAAGAGCACTGAACTTTTATTTCCCAGTCTTAACTTTTACAAAAACAAGCTGAATGACTGTGGGCCAATCATTTCCTAGAGTTTCCTTTTCCTCATTTGTAGAACAAGGACTTGATGATCATTAAGGTCCCTTCTAAGTTGGGAACTCTACAAATGCATAAACTTCCAATAACAAAGACCCTATTTCAGGCGCTACAGGGGCATCATTAGATAAGACACAATTCTTGCTGTCAAATAACTTCACATCTAGTGGGGAAAATGGATGCTTACTTCCTAAAAATGTCCTTCTTACCTCATCTTGAATCCTTGACCCAGTTCACTTATGCTCAGCCATCTCTCCAATTCAAAAATCTCTTTAAATGGCCCCTTTTTCTGCCGGATTGAGTGATTCCCCCAAACAGATGTTCACATGCTAAGTATTTGAAGAGCATTTATCCAAAGATATACTCTGTATTCATATCCTAACTCTTTTATTTGGCACTCCAGGCTGGCTCTAACTAGCTTTCTCAGCCCTTTTGTGTACCTGTGTATCTCTATTACCACACAACATGTACACAACCAATATGATGTGATGCGTCTGTCATTCTACAGGTAGATGCTTAGCTCCTGGAGGGCCACTACTGAGTTTTGGTCATTTCTGAGCTCTTTACATGGTACCTGATACAATATTAAATGCTCAGTCATTATATGCTGAGCAAAATAATAAATAAATGAATCAAACAAATCTAAGAGGCATATATAAACCACAGAGGAGTCTCTAGTTTCTGGTAATTTGTGACTAGTGGAATTAGGGAAGGTTATATGATAAAAGTATAACTGAGCCTTGAGCAATCCTGGTTCCTTTGTGACTTGGCCCATCTAGCTTGAGGTTTGCTCCTTGTGCTACTGGAGAAATCTTCCCTGCTGTAACACTGCCCTCCAGTGGTCTTTGTTCTTCCTACAATCAGAGGTGCACAACCTCAGCATGAAACTGCTTCTCTTCTTCACAAATTGGAGTTCGCTTTTATGTCTCACTCTGCTTACTTTTTGTTCTCTACCTTCTCTTTTCTCTCCCTTCCTTGTTCCATGGTGGAGTAGAATGAGTGACATATATAGGACTAGAGAGTATTAACCCAGTGTGATAGATAAGGAAAATAAGGCTTAGAAAGGTGAAATAATTTGTTCTGTATCATTGAGTTACAATGTGGCTGGATTGGAACTCAAACCTTATCACTTGATTTGGAATTCTGGGTTCTTTCCAGCAGGCTTTCCTCCCTCCTTACTTTTCTACCCTCTCTATTTTCAACCACAAATGCCAAGTAACTATTCTGGGTCAAAGACAGTGTTAAAAGACCTAGAGATGAATAAATCCTGTCTTGGAAGGAGCTCCATAGTCTTTCCCTTTATACAAACAGACATATGATGTGTATAACCCAATGAACTTAGAGCACTGACAGTCATGTTGAATGTGCTGGGTCATCAAGTATATAGGGTAATTTCCCTGTCAGAGAAGGGGGAGAAAGGTAGATGATTTCAGGCCAAGGGACCAGCAAGCATTAAGGCAGAGATTTAGGGAAAGGATATGGCATTTTCAGAGAAAAGGTAGTAGGTGGAGTGGATCCTGGATCCAGATTGTGACAGCCTTTGTGTGCCAGGCAGAATACTTTGGATTTTAACCTTTATCTATTTACACAACTCTTGAAGCTTAAAAGCAAATATGTTTTCTAGTCTATCACCACCTTCCCCTCCTGACCTTCCACACTAACTAAGCTGTTTAGTTTATTTGTCAAGCAGGCCAAAAAGTAACAAAGCAAATTATTTTTAAGCCTGCCTAGAGGCACATTGTGAACCCAGGGCTGAATGGGACTTGAACTCTGGTTTCCTGCCTTCTATTCCTCTTGATGTTGTTCAAAATAGACGGGAGGAGGCAGATGTGGAAAAAGTAACTTAGAAATGATGAGGCAGATTCCAGACATCTGGTCTAGCTAGCCTCAGGTAAATCAATATGCAGACTATGTCCTGTTTGCTCTGGCTTTCACTTTTACCTACAGACCTAGAGATTAGGTGAGAAGCAAATGTTTGCTCAGCAATGTATATTTATCTACTGATCCCCAGAACATTTTCAGAGATGGTTGAAGTTCCACTGAAACCATAAAGGACACTACACATTAGCCTCAAACCACAGAAGAATCCTCATTTTTATTCCAAATAGTATTCTCCCTGTTTCCATGTTTTTTTGTTTGATTTTATTATTTATTACTATAATGGGTATTTTGTAGAGAAAACAAAAGAGTCAGCACACCATTGCTTATTGGTTATATCACAGATTCAGGCCTGGAAGACTAGATCAAGTAACATGCTCCACAGTGCATAGAAACTCCCAAGTATAAGCAATAGAGTGATTCAGATATGTTACCCTTTCTGATGTCAGACGTATCTAGGAAAGAACTCCAGGAATTAACATCACTGACAGTGCCACATCTAGGACATCCCCCCAATTTATCTTTTTGTGGAACAACTGAGTTTCGTATGTTGAGTTCACTTAAACTGAGATATACCCATACAGGAATTGCTACCTGCTTATACATAGTACCCTCTGAAGTTCCTGTAACTGACTTTCAGTTCTCTCATAAGTGTGACTCTGATTAGAAGGAACAGAGAATTTTAAAAGCCAACTAACGTCCCTGGAAGTTCTGTTTTTTTTTTTTTTGAGAGGGCATATCTCATATTTATTGATCAAAAGGTTGTTAACAACAATAAAATTCTGTATAGGGGGGTCAATGCTCAATGCACAATCATTAATCCATCTCAAGCCTAATTCTCGTCAGTCTCCAATCTTCTGAAGCATAACGAACAAGTTCTTACATGGTGAACCAATTCTTACATAGTGAATAAGTTCTTACATGGTGAACAGTACAAGGGCAGTCATCACAGAAACTTTCGGTTTTGATCACGCATTATGAACTATAAACAATCAGGTCAAATATGAATATTCGTTTGATTTTTATACTTGATTTATATGTGGATCCCACATTTCTCCCTTTATTATTATTATTTTTATTTTTAATAAAATGCTGAAGTGGTAGGTAGATGCAAGATAAAGGTAGAAAACATAGTTTAGTGTTGTAAGAGAGCAATTGTAGATGATCATGTGTGTGCCTGTAGACTATGTGCTAATCTGAGCTAGACAAGGGCAATAAAACATCCACAGATAAAGAAGCTTTCTCTCAAAACAGGGGGGTGGGAGTGAGGTTCTAAGCTTCACCACTGTTGTTTCCCGATTTCTCACCTGATGGCCCCCCTGCGACTGTTCCTGTCTTAGGTTGTTCCTCCTTTGAGGAATCTTACCCTTCTCTGGCTAACCAGTCATCTTCCGGGGCCATACAGGGAAATGTAAAGTTGGTAAGTGAGAGAGAAGCCATATTGTTTGAAAAGGTTAGCTTTTTACTTCTTTGCAGATTTATGCCCTGTGGCTTCTATGCCCAGCACTTGTCTCGAGGTATCTTTACCACCTGAAGGAATTATGATGCTTGGTAAATTCGATATGAGGCATGAATTCTACTTAAGGGTTGTAATTAGGAAGGAAGAAGAAAAGCTATAGAGGTAGCATATGGAAGAAAACATGGGAGGATTGATTATTTCTTTGACATATCTTCTTGTAGAGTACCTTAAGCATGTATAGGTTTTAAACTACTTACTAACTTGTGCACACATATTAACATAATAGGAATATGGTGACATAAACTAAGCAAATCTATAATTACCAGCCATCTCCAGTGAAGCCAAGAAAACCAGTTAGGCACCCTAGGCATTTGTGAAAATTTGTCTATGATATGATGGATATTGTCCAACTGTACTTGAACAGTCTGAGAGAAATCAGACAAATTAAAGCAACCCATTTCTGGGATCTGTTCACCTCCCATATGTTCTTTAAACCATAGATAGTCTATAGTCGTAAGATTTTGGAGTGCTACAACTTGCACCACTCCCAACTCCTGGTTGAGTTCCAACAGTACAGATCTGGTCAAATTCGTTGTCTCACTGTATGCACATGCCAGCCTAGACATCTCCCTCCTCATTCCAGTGGCAAGTCCAGGAAACGGTGGGATGGACGCAGCATCGCCCGGATCCCATGTGGAGGCTTTTTGATGATCATACCCTGGCATGAGTCCTCCAGAGAGTGCTGATGCTGGAAGCTCCCCCTCATATTGTACCTTAGTTCATTTTCTGGGTAGCCAAGTTAGGCCTTGATCTTCTGCATAAAAACAAACAGAACCTTTGCCCACACTTTGACATGCCCTCTATACCACTGTGTAGAACTCATTGGAGGTCAGCACACAGGAACTGCTTTTTTTTTTTTTTTATTAAGAGAAAGGCATATTATCAGAAAAGAGTACATCCACAGCCGATCATCTGACACCCTTTAAGTGATCAAAATTAAGGATATTTAAAGGATGCATTAATCTTTGATTTACCAATAGTTTTATCCTATCAAGGAGTAATACCCCTTTTCTTTCTTTCTTTCTTTCTTTTATTTTTATTTTTATTTTTATTTTTTTAAATCTTTAATCTACACTTACATGAAGAATACTATGTTTACTATGCTCTCCCCTATACCAAGTCCCCCCTAAAAACCATATTACAGTCACTGTCCATCAGCATAGCAAAATGTTGTAGAATCACTACTTGTCTTCTCTGTGTTGTACAGCCCTCCCTCCCCTTTCTCCCTCCCCCTATGCATGCTAATCTTAATACCCCCCTTCATCTTCCCCCACTTGTTGCTCCCTGCCCACCCATCCTCCCCAGTTCCTTTCCCTTTGGTACCTGTTAGACCATTTTTGGATTCTGTAATTCTGCTGCTGTTTTGTTCCTTCAGTATTTCCTTTGTTTTTATACTCCACAGATGAGTGAAATCAATTGGTATTTCTCTTTCTCCGTTTGGCTTATTTCAATGAGCATAATACTCTACAGCTCCATCCATGTTGCTGTAAATGGTAGGATTTTCCCTCTTCTTATGGCTGAGTAGTATTCCATTGTGTATATGTACCACATCTTCTTTATCCATTCATCTATCGATGGATATTTAGGTTGCTTCCAATTCTTGGCTATTGTAAATAGTGCTGCGAGAAACATAGGGGTGCATCTGTCTTTCTCAAACTTGATTGCTGCATTCTTAGGGTAAATTCCTAGGATTGGAATTCCTGGGTCAAATGGTAGGTCTGTTTTGAGCATTTTGATGAACCTCCATACTGCTTTCCACAATGGTTGAACTAATTTACATTCCCACCAGCAGTGTAGGAGGGTTCCCCTTTCTCCACAGCCTCGCCAACATTTGTTGTTGTTTGTCTTTTGGATGGCAGTATCCTTACTGGTGTGAGGTGATACCTCATTGTAGTTTTAACTTGCATTTCTCTGATAATTAGCGATGTGGAGCATCTTTTCATGTGTCTCTTGGCCATCTGTATTTCTTTTTTAGACAACTGTCTGTTCAGTTCCTCTGCCCATTTTTTAATTGGGTTATTTGTTTTTTGTTTGTTGAGGCATGTGAGCTCTTTATATATATTCTGGACGTCAAGCCTTTATCGGATCTGTCATTTTCAAATATATTCTCCCATACTGTAGGGTTCCTTCTTGTTATATTGATGGTGTCTTTCACTGTACAGAAGCTTTTCAGCTTAATGTAGTCCCACTTGCTCATTTTTGCTGTTGTTTTCCTTGCCCGGGGAGATATGTTCAAGAAGAGGTCACTCATGTTTATGTCTAAGAGGTTTTTGCCTATGTTTTTTTCCAAGAGTTTAATGGTTTCATAACTTACATTCAGGTCTTTGATCCATTTTGAGTTTACCTTTGAATATGGGGTTAGACAATGGTCCAGTTTCATTCTCCTACATGTAGCTGTCCAGTTCTGCCAGCACCATCTGTTGAAGAGACTGTCATTTTGCCATTGTATGTCCATGGCTCCTTCATCAAATATTAATTGAGCATATATGTTTGGGTTAATTTCTGGAGTCTCTAATCTGTTCCACTGGTCTGTGGCTCTGTTCTTGTGCCAGTACCAAATTGTCTTGATTACTATGGCTTTGTAGTAGAGCTTGAAGTTGGGGCATGAGATCTCCCCTACTTTATTCTTCTTTCTCAGGATTGCTTTGGCTATTCAGGGTCTTTGGTGTTTCCATATGAATTTTTGAATTATTTGTTCCAGTTCATTGAAGAATGTTGCTGGTAATTTGATAGGGATTGCATCAAATCTGTATATTGGTTTGGGCAGGATGGCCATTTTGACGATTATAATTCTTCCTAACCGTGAGCATGGGATGAGTTTCCATTTGTGAGTGTCCCCTTTAATTTCTCTTAAGAGTGACTTGTAGTTTTCAGGGTATAGGTCTTTCACTTCTTTGGTTAGGTTTATTCCTAGGTATTTTATTCTTTTTGATGCAATTGTGAACGGAATTGTTTTCCTGACTTCTCTTTCTAGTGGTTCATTGTTAGTGTATAGGAATGCTACAGATTTCTGTGTGTTAATTTTGTATCCTGCAACTTTGCTGTATTCCGATATCTGTTCTAGTAGTTTTGGAGTGGATTCTTTAGTGTTTTTTATGTACAGTATCATATCATCTGCAAATAGTGACAGTTTAACTTCTTCTTTACCAATCTGGATTCCTTGTACTTCTTTGTTTTGTCTGATTGCCGTGGCTAGAACCTCCAGTACTATGTTAAATAACAGTGGGGAGAGTGGGCATCCCTGTCTGGTTCCCGATATCAGAGGAAATGCTTTCAGCTTCTCGCTGTTCAGTATAATGTTGGCTGTGGGTTCATCATATATGGCCTTTATTATGTTGAGGTACTTGCCCTCTATTCCCATTTTGCTGAGAGTTTTTATCATGAATGGATGTTGAATTTTGTCAAATGTTCTTTCAGCATCCATGGAGATGATCATGTGGTTTTTGCCTTTCTTTTTGTTGATGTGGTGGATGATGTTGATGGATTTTCGAATGTTGTACCATCCTTGCATGCCTGGGATGAATCCCACTTGGTCATGGTGTATGATCCTTTTGATATTTTTTTGAATTTGGTTTGCTAATATTTTATTGAGTATTTTTGCATCTACATTCATCAGGATATTGGTCTGTAATTTTCTTTTTTGGTGGGGTCTTTGCCTGGTTTTGGTATTAGGGTGATGTTGGCTTCATAGAATGAGTTTGGGAGTATTCCCTCCTCTTCTATTTTTTGCAACACTTTAAGGAGAATGGGTATTATGTCTTTTCTGTGTGTCTGATAAAATTCCGAGGTAAATCCGTCCGGCCCCGGGGTTTTGTTCTTGGGTAGTTTTTTGATTACCATTTCAATTTCTTTGCTCGTAATTGGTTTGCTTAATTTTTGTGTTTCTTCCTTGGTCAGTCTTGAGAGGTTTTATTTTTCTAGGAAGTTGTCCATTTCTTCTAGGTTTTCCAGCTTGTTGGCATATAGGTTTTCATAGTAGTCTTTAACAATTCTTTGTATTTCTGTGGAGTCTTTCGTGATTATTCCATTCTCATTTCTGATGCTGTTGATTTGTGTTGATTCTCTTTTTCTCTTAATAAGTTTGGCTAGAAGCTTATCTATTTTGTTTATTTTCTCAAAGAACCAGCTCTTGGTTTCGTTGATTTTTGCTATTGTTTTATTCTTTTCAATTTTGTTTATTTCTTCTCTGATCTTTATTATGTCCCTGCTTCTGCTGACTTTAGGCCTCATTTGTTCTTCTTTTTCCAGTTTTGATAATTGTCATGTTAGACTATTCATTTGGGATTGTTCTTAATTCTTCAAGTATGCCTGGATCGCTATATACTTTCCTCTTAAGACTGCTTTCACTGCATCCCACAGAAGTTGGGGCTTTGTGTTGTTGTTGTCATTTGTTTCCATATATTGCTGGATCTACATTTTGATTTGGTCATTCATCCATTGATTATTAAGAGCGTGTTGTTAAGCCTCCATGTGTTTGTGAGCCTTTTTGCTTTCTTTGTACAGTTTACTTCTAGTTTTATGCCTTTGTTGTCTGAAAAGTTGGTTGGTAGGATTTCAATCTTTTGGAATTTACTGAGGCACTTTTTGTGGCCTAGTATGTGGTCTATTCTGGAGAATGTTCAATGTGCACTTGAGAAGAATGTGTATCCTGTTGCTTTTGGATATAGATTTCTGTAGATGTCTGTTAGGTCCATCTGTTCTAGTGTGTTGTTCAGTGCCTGTGTGTCCTTACTTATTTTCTGCCTGGTGGATCTATCCTTTGGGGTGAGTTGTGTGTTGAAGTCTCGTAAAATGAATGCATTGCAGTCTATTTCCCTCTTTAGTTCTGTTCGTATTTCTTTCAGGTATGTTGTTGCTCCTGTATTGGGTGCATATATATTTAGAATGGTTATATCTTCTTGTTGGACTGAGCCCTTTATCATTATGTAGTGTCCTTCTTTATCTCTTGTTACTTTTTTTGTTTTGAAGTCTATTTTGTCTGATATTAGTACTGCAACCACTGCTTTCTTCTCACTGTTGTTTGCCTGAAATATGTTTTTCCATCCCTTGACTTTTAGTCTGTGCATGTCTTTGGGTTTGAGGTGAGTTTCTTGTAAGCAGCATATAGACAGGTCTTGCTTTTTTATCCATTCTATTACTCTGTGTCTTTTGATTGGTGCATTAAGTCCATTTACATTTAGGGTGACTATGGAGAGATATGTACTTATTGCCATTGCAGGCTTTAGATTCGTGGTTACCAAAGGTTCAAGGTTAGCTTCTTTAGTATCTTACTGCCTAACTTAGCTCACTTATTGAGCTGTTATATACAGTGTCTGGAGATCCTTTTCTTCTCTCCCTTCTTATTCCTCCTCCTCCATTCTTCATATGTTGTGTGTTTTGTTCTGTGCTCTTTTTAGGAGTGCTCCCATCTAGAGCAGTCCCTGTAAGATGCCCTGTAGAGGTCGTTTGTGGGAAGCAAATTCCCTCAGCTTTTGCTTGTCTGGGAATTGTTTAATCCCGCTATCATATTTAAATGATAGTCGTGCTGGATACAGTAGTCTTGGTTTATGGCCCTTCTGTTTCATTGCATTAAATATATCATGCCATTCTCTTCTGGCCTGTAGGGTTTCTGTCGAGATGTCTGATGTTAGCCTGATAGGTTTTCCTTTATGGGTGACCTTTTTTCTCTCTAGTTGCCTTTAAAACTCTTTCCTTGTCCTTGATCCTTGCCATTTTAATTATTATGTGTCTTGGTTGTCCTCCTTGTATCTTTTCTTTTCTGTTGGGGGTTCTGTGTATTTCTGTGGTCTGTTTGATTATTTCCTCCCCCAGTTTGGGGAAGTTTTCAGCAATTATTTCTTCAAAGAGACTTTCTATTCCTTTTCCTCTTTCTTCTTCTGGTACCCTTATAATACGAATATTATTCCTTTTGGATTGGTCTCATAGTTCTCTTAGTGTTGTTTCATTCCTGGAGATCCTTTTATCTCTCTCTATGTCATCTTCTATACGTTCCTGTTCTCTGGTTTCTATTCCTTCAATGGCCTCTTGCATCTTATCCATTCTGCTTATAAATCCTTCCAGGGTTTGTTTCACTTCTGTGATCTCCTTCCTGACATCTGTGATCTCCCTCCGGACTTCATCCCATTGCTCTTGCATTTTTCTCTGTATCTCATCCCATTGCTCTTGCATTTTTCTCTGCATCTCTGTTAGCATGTTCATCATTTTTATTTTGAATTCTTTTTCAGGAAGACTGGTTAGGTCTGCCTCCTTCTCAGGTGTTGTCTCTGTGATCTTTGTCTGCCTGTAGTTTTGCTTTTTCAAGGTGATAGAGATAGTTTGCAGAGCTGGTACGATTGACAGCTGGGAGAGCTTTCCTTCTTGTTGGTTTGTGGCCTTACTCTCCCCCTTCATGAGGCACTGGGTTCTCGAAGGTGTGGATGTGGTCTGGATATTGTCCTGTGTCCTCTGGTCTCTATTTTAGGAAGAGTTGTCTTTGTTATATTTTCATAGATATATGTGGTTTTTGGAGGAGATTTCCGCTGCTCTACTCACGCCGCCATCCTGGCTCCACCTCTCTGTTTCCATGTTTTATCTGGGTACATATATTAATAATTATTAGCTTCCCAACTCTACTTCTTCAAATGTATGAGGCTTCTTATGAACAAAGTCCTCTCACAACCATAGTCATCCCTACAACCCAGGGAGGGAAGTTAAGAGGTGAATTTAGCTCTTTGTTGTGCAGAAAAGGAAACAGGGTTTCAGGGATGGACTTGCCCCCTTTAAGGGAAGGAAGCAGAGAAGGATACTATTGCTGCTCACCCAGTTCCTGTCATGAAATGTAATCAAAGGAACATTTAAGTGTTAGGATTTTTGAAGACTCATTAACAACACATTCACTAAAAATACCTCACCGTTAATGCCTATTTTCTGTACATTTTCTCCAGACTCAGGGTCCTAAGGCCCAGAGGAGCCATACTGAACCACTACTCTGACCAGTGTGATACTTTACATTCTGATCCAAAATGTCAACAAAGGTCATTCTTACTCTGTAAAGTAGGGCTTTTTAGAGGAAGAGAGGCACCTTGGAAGTACATGGTCAGAGCATGGCCAATTGAGCAGTATTTATGCCTAGGGCTTGAGGAACTGGAAATGTATCAAATAATTTACTCATTTTCCCCAGCAGATAAAAAGCCCTTGCAAGCCTGAATTCTTCAATGACATTAAGACATTCATATGCCTCTAGCTATATCCTTCTGATAATTGCCTTTTTTTGCACCTCCTGACCTCAGCAGTAGGCCTCAGGAATCTTCCACTGTTCTCTAAATACTCTTTATCTGTGTGTCTTATACCTCTAGCACTCTATGTGTATGTTTCTATCTCTAAGATATCTTATCTCCTCTGTGATGAGACTCCCACATGTCCTTATGTGCTGCCAAGCCATGTATATATGCATATATGTTCTTTAAATCCTCACAAAATACTATGAAGTAGGTGGGTAGCATTATTATTCTTTTTTAACAAATGAGGAAACTGAGGTCCAGAGAACTTATTTATCCAAAGTCAAAAAGTTTGAAAGTACAAGATTTGAACCCAAGTAGTCTTATTCTAGTGCCTGTATATTAAAGCACTATCCATTTTGTCTTGATTTTAATTTCAGCATTCAAGGTCTCTCACCCCTTGTTTTCATCCCTAGTTTCAGTCAGTTCTCCTAATGTACAAGGTATATTCCAACACTTATATCTTGGTTTAAGCTGTCCCTCTTCAGCACCATTGTCTTTCCATTTTTCTGTACCTATACAAATATTTGGAGGCTTAATTTAAAGTCTTATATTCTCCACAAAGCCTTTCCTAAACATCACAGGAAACCTAATAATTTGATTAGGTTAGCATGGATTCTTAGAATGTCATTTCACTGATATCTTAGTATTCAGAGTTAGATATTTTTTCAATTCTATTTTAACTTTTTCAAGAGCAGAGACAGATATTTGGTAGTACTCACATAGCTTTAGCACACCGTGGGTGCATACATCCAGTGAACCTATTTTTCAAATCTAAATAAACACTTGTTTGACAACAGACCAAATTACTTGAATCTTGAATGAATGGTTCCAGTACACAAGGTAGACTTTAGCTTGTGTAATAAATAATTGAACCAGTGTTCAATTAAATAATCAATTGCCTTATCTGTTAATCACCACATGCTTATCAGAATGTTATCAGAACACTGAGCTAATGTATTGAGTGCCTACTACATGCCAAGCACGGAACTGGGTAATATCACATGCCCTTTTCATATAATTCTTACAGCAGCCCTGAGAATGAGTTTCCAATTACAGAATGAGCTAATCCTTATGATTTGCATGCAAAAGCATTGTTACGTGTGAAGTCACTTCCCACGGAGGAAGGTCTCACTGGGATCAATATTTGATGAGAGCTCTCCAAAGCAGGGCAGTGTTGAATTCTTTCATTGAGGAGTACAAGAGTTTTTTTGCCATCTCTTCCTAAAGTGCTACAGACTAAGCTGATGCCTTATTATAAATTAGAACAAAGGTAGGAAGGGGGACTTAGGAAAATCCCTTTAATGTGAAAGTAGCAAAAGAGCTTGAGATTTTTTAAAAGTATTTTATAGCTAGCAAGCTAGCTATAGGGTATACATAAGGATAAATGCTATCATCTATCATCTTTCTGTATGTATGTATCTATCATCTATCTATGGATAAGTTTCTTTAAATAAGTTCATATCCTTTGACTCAATATTTCCACTATTAGGAATCTATCCTAAGGAAGTAATTTGAATCTGACAAAGATGTATGTACAAGGATATTCACTGCTGCAGGTGTTTACATTCTGCAAATTTGGTAGACTGAAGACTAGAAATAGAAATTAAGACCAGTTACAAAAAATAAATTTATTTATCCCATATATACATGATTGTAGATTTACTAAAGTTCCTACTTGATAGATATAAAGAGATATCTATTTACAGGTACCTATTTCTTTGTCTGTCAATATAGATATGTGTTTATAATGGACTTCATTAAATGTTCTAGGGTGGGGCTAAACAAATATGGCAAAACTGTAAGAGATAATATGCAGCCATTAAAACTAATTATTTCGAGAATATTTAGCAACATGGGGAAATGTCAACTTTATTCTGTTAAGTGAATGAAGGAGAACAGAACACAGTATGTAAACTATGATCCCAGTTAAGAAAGAAAAACAGAAGACACACACACATACACACACACTCAGAAAGAGGACTAGGAGGAAATGCACTAAAAATCTCAGCTGTGATTGTTTCTTGGTGATAGGATTATGTTCATTTTTAAGACACTTATTTTGTTTTCCATACTTTTTCTTTATTTTGGTATCATTAATGGACAATTACATGAGCAACATTATATAGGTACATTATTATAGGTACAGAGAAATGGACTCCCCCCATTATCAAGTCCCCAACACATACCCCATTACAGTCACTGTCCATCAGCATAGTAAGATTCTATGGAATCACTATTTGCCTTCTCTGTGTTACATTGCCTTCCCCCTGCACCCCCGCTATACCATGTGTGCTAATCGTAATGCCCCCTTTTCCCCCTTATCCCTCCCTTCCAACCCATCCTTCCCAGTCCCTTTCCTTTTGGTAACTGTTAGTTCCATTCTTCGGTTCTGTGAGTCTGCTGCTGTTTTGTTCCATCACTTTTTACTTTGTTCTTATACTCCACAGATGAGGGAAATCATTTTATACCTGTCTTTCTCTACCTGGCTTATTTCACTGAGCATAGTACCCTCTAGCTCCATCCAGGTTGTTGCAAATGGTAGGATTTGTTTACTTCTTATGACTGAAAAATATTCCACTGTGTACGTGTACCACCTCTTCTTCATCCATTCATATACTAATGAAAACTTAGGTTGCTTCCATTTCTTGGCTATTGTAATAGTGCTGCTGTAAACATAGGGGTGCATATGTCTTTTTAAAACTGGGCTCCTGCATTCTTAGGGTAAATTCCTAGGAGTGGAATTCCTCGGTCAAATGGTATTTCTATTTTGAGTTTTTTGAGGAACCTCCATACTGCTTTCCACAATGGTTGAGCTAATTTATATTCCCACCAGCAATGTAGGAGTGTTCACCTTTCTCCACATCCTTGCCAACATCTGTTGTTTGTCTTTTGTATGTTGACCATCCTAACTGGTGTGAGGTGATATGTCATTGTGGTTTTAATTTGCTTTTCTCTGATGATTAGCGATGTGGAGCATCTTTTCATATGCCTGTCGGCCATCTGAATTTCTTCTTTGGAGAAGTGTCTGTTCAGATCCTCTGTCCATTTTTTAATTAGATTATTTGTTTTCTGTTTGTTGAGATGCATGAGCTCTTTATATATTTTAGATGTCAACCCCTTATCGGATATGTCATTTATGAATATATTCTCCCATACTTAGGATGCCTTTTTGTTCTATTGATGGTGTCCTTTGCTGTACAGAAGCTTTTCAGTTTGATATAGTCCTACTTGGTCATTGTTGCTTTTGTTTCCCTTGCACAGGGAGATATGTTCATAAAAAAGTTGCTCATGTTTATGTCCACGAGATTTTTGTCTACTTTTTTCTAAGAGTTTTATGGTTTCATGATTACATTCAGGTCTTGATCCATTTCAAGTTTACTTTTGTGTATGGGGTTAGATAATGATCCAGTTTCATTCTCTTACATGTAGCTGTCCAGTTTTGCCAGCACCATCTGTTGAAGAGACTGTCATTTCGCCATTGTATGTCCATGGCTCCTTTATCAAATATTAATTGAGCATATATGTCTGGGTTAATGTCTGGATTCTCTAGTCAGTTCCATTGGTCTGTGGGTCTGTTCATGTACCAGTACCAAATTGTCTTGATTACTATGGCTTTGTAGTAGAGCTTGAAGTTGAGGAGTGAGATCCCCCCTACTCCATTCTTCTTTCTCAGTATTGCTTTGGCTATTCGGGGTCTTTGGTGTTTCCATAAGATTTTTTGAATTATTTGTTCCAGTTTATTGAAGAATGTTGCTGGTAATTTGATAGGGATTGCATCAAATCTGTATATTGCTTTGGGCAGGATGGCCATTTTGACGATTATAATTCTTCCTAGCCACGAGCAAGGGATGAATTTCCATTTGTTAGTGTCCCCTTTAATTTCTCTTAAGAGTGACTTGTAGTTTTCAGAGTATAAGTCTTTCACTTCTTTGGTTAGGTTTATTCCTAGGTATTTTTTTTTTTTTGATGCAATTGTGAATGGAGTTGTTTTCCTGATTTCTCTTTCTGTTGGTTCATTGTTAGTGTATAGGAAAGCCAGAGATTTCTGTTTGTTAATTTTGTATCCTGCAAGTTTGCTGTATTCCGATATCAGTTCTAGTAGTTTTGGGGTGGAGTCTTTAGGGTTTTTTTATGTATAGTATCATGTCATCTGCAAATAGTGACAGTTTAACTTCTTCTTTACCAATCTGGATCCCTTGTATTTCTATGTTTTGTCTAATTGCCGTGGCTAGGACCTCCAGTACTATGTTAAATAACAGTGGGTAGAGTGGGCATCCCTGTCTAGTTTCTGATCTCAGAGGAAAAGCTTTCAGCTTCTTGCTGTTCAATATAATGTTGGCTGTGAGTTTATCATATATGGCCTTTATTATGTTGAGGTACTTTCCCTCTATTCCAATTTTGCTGAGTTTTTATCATGAATGTATGTTGAACTTTGTCAAATGCTTTTTTAGCATCTATGGAGATGATCATGCAGTTTCTGTCTTTCTTTTTGTTGATGTGGTGGATGATGTTGATGGACTTTCGAATGTTGTACCATCCTTGCATCCCTGGGATGAATCCCACTTGGTCATGGTGTACAATCCTTGTGATGTATTTTTGAATTTGGTTTGCTAATATGTTGTTCAGTATTTTTGCATCTACATTCATCAGGGATATTGGTCTGTAGTTTTCTTTTTTGTTGGGGTCTTTGCCTGGTTTTGGTATTAGGGTGATGTTAGCTTTTTAGAATGAGTTTGGGAGTATCCTCTCCTCTTCTATTTTTTGGAAAACTTTAAGAAGAATGGGTATTATATCTTCCCTGTATGTCTGATAAAATTCTGAGGTGAATCCATCTGGCCCAGAGGTTTTGTTCTTTGGTAGTTTTTTGATTATCGCTTCAATTTCGTTTCTGGTAATTGGTCTGTTTAGATTTTCGGTTTCTTTCTGGGTCAGTCTTGGAAGGTTGTATTTTTCTAGGA
Source organism: Manis javanica (assembly GCF_040802235.1). NCBI lineage: Eukaryota > Metazoa > Chordata > Mammalia > Pholidota > Manidae > Manis > Manis javanica. The sequence goes on from NC_133174.1 coordinate 53,303,844, forward strand.
AGTTGTCCATTTCTCCTAGGTTTCCCAGCTTGTTAGCATATAGGTTTTCATAGTACTCACTAGTAATTCTTTGTATTTCTGTGGGGTCCGTCGTAATTTTCCTTTCTAGTTTCTGATACTGTTGATTTGTGTTGACTCTCTTTTCCTCTTAATAAGTCTGGCTAGAGGCTTATCTATTTTGTTTATTTTCTCAAAGAACCAGCTCTTGGTTTCATTGATTTTTGCTATTGTTTTATTCTTCTTAATTTTATTTATTTCTTCTCTGATCTTTATTATGTCCCTCCTTCTGCTGACCTTAGGCCTCATTTGTTCTTCTTTTTCCAATTTCGATAATTGTGACATTAGACCATTTATTTGGGATTGTTCTTCCTTTTTTTAAATTTGCCTGGATTGCTATATACTTTCCTCTTAAGAATGCTTTTGCTGTGTCCCACAGTAGTTGGGGCTTAGTGTTGTTGTTGTCATTTGTTTCCATATATTGCTGGATCTACATTTTGATTTGGTCATTCATCCATTGATTATTAAGAGCATGTTGTTAAGCCTCCATGTGTTGTGAGCCTTTTTGCTTTCTTTGTACAGTTTACTTCTAGTTTTATGCCTTTGTGGTCTGAAAAGTTGGTTGGTAGGATTTCAATCTTTTGGAATTTACTGAGGCACTTTTTGTGGCCTAGTATGTGGTCTATTCTGGAGAGTGTTCCATGTGCACTTGAGAAGAATGTGTATCCTGTTGCTTTTGGATGTAGATTTCTGTAGATGTCTGTTAGGTCCATCTGTTCTAGTGTGTTGTTCAGTGCCTGTGTGTCCTTACTTATTTTCTCTCTGGTGGATCTGTCCTTTGGACTTAGTGTTGTGTTGAAGTCTCCTAGAATGTATGCATTGCATTCTATTTCCTCCTTTAGTTCTGTTTGTATTTCTTTCAGGTATGTTGTTGCTCCTGTATTGGGAGCATATTTATTTATAATGGTTATATCCTCTTGTTGGACTGAGCCCTTTATCATTATGTAATGTCCTTCTTTGTCTTTTGTTACTTTCTTTATTTTGAGGTCTGTTTTGTCTGGTACCAGAATTGCAACACCTGCTTTCTTCTCTGTGTTGTTTGTATCAAATATCTTTTTCCATCCCTTGACTTTAAGTCTCTGCATGTCTTTGGGTTTTAGGTGAGTCTCTTGTAAGCAGCGTATGGATGGATCTTGCTTTTTTATCCATTCTATTACTCTGTGTCTTTTGATTGTTGCATTCAGTCCATTTACATTTAGGGTGATTACTGAGAGGTATCAACTCATTGCCATTGCAGGCTTTAATTTTGTGGTTACCAAAGGTTCAGGGTTAGCTTCTTTACTATCTTACTGTCTAACTTAACTCACTTGTTGAGCTATTATAGACATGGTCTGATGACTGTTTATTTCTCTCCCTTCTTATTCATCCTCCTCCCTTCTTCATATGTTGGATGTTTTGTTCTGTGCTCTTTTTAGGAGGTCTCCCATCTAGAGCAGTTCCTGTAGGATGCCCTGTAGAGGTGGTTTGTGCGAGGCAAATTCCCTCAACTTTTGCTTGTCTTTGAATTGTTTAATCCCTCCTCCTTCATATTTAAATGATATTCGTGCTGGATACAGTAGTCTTGGTTCAAGGCCCTTCTGTTTCATTGCATTAAGTACATCATGCCGTTCTCTTCTGGCCTGTAGAGTTTCTGTTGAGAAGTCTGATGATAGCCTCATGGGTTTTCCTTTGTAGGTAACCTTTTTTTTCTCTCTGGCTGCCTTTAATACATTGTCATTGTCTTTGATCTTTGCCATTTTAATTATTATGTGTCTTGCCCTCCTTGGATCTCTGGCATTGGAGTTCTGTGTACCTCTGTGGTCTGAGAGGCCATTTCTTCCCCTAGTTTGTGGAAGTTTTCAGCAATTATTTCTTCAAAGACACTTTCTATCCCTTTTTCTCTCTTTTCTTCTTCTGGTACCCCTATAATGCGGATATTGTTCTGTTTCGATTGGTCACTCAGCTCTCTTAGAATTCTTTCATTCCTGGAGATCCTTTTATCTCTCTCTGCATGAGCTTCTCTGTGTTCCTGTTCTCTGTTTTCTAATCCAGTAATGGTCTCTTGCATCTCATCCATTCTGTTTTGAAGTCCTTCCAGAGCTTGTTTTATTTCTGTATTCTCCTTCCTTAGTTCTTGCATATTTCTCTGCAAGCCCATCAGGATGGTTATGACTTTTGTTTTGAATTCTTTTTCAGGAAGACTGGTTAAATCTATCTTCCCAGGTTCCTTCTCAGGGAAAGATGTAGCAGATTTTGAAGCTGTCTGGGTTAGTCTTGTCTGGATCATATTTTTTTGCCTTTTCATGTTGACAGGTGCTATTGACTGTCAGCTGGGAGGGCTAAAGTTTTTACTTGTTACTGGCCTTTCTTTATTGGGACAACTGCGACCCCTAGCGGCTTGTGTTGGGTAATTGCGTGTTGACTGGGTCTTTGTGTCTTGCCCAGCTGATATGGAGGAATTTCCCTTTCTGTGGGTGTGGTCTGCCTTAGGCTGTTTCTCTGCTTTCGCAGCCCCCAGAGCGGTAATGGACCGGGGGGGCTGTTTGTCTGTTTACCTTCATGAGGGTTCTCAGAGCTGTTGCCCAGGGAGTTAGTGCACCTGGTTTTCCCTGTAATTTCCAGCCACTGGGCTGTGACCTGTGTTGTATCCATTCAGCTGTTACATCCCTGTCCCTTTAAGACTTTCAAAAAGCACTCGCTTTTCTTTGTCACCGGGGCAGCAGCTTCAGAACCCACTCAGAGGTTTTGCTGCCCTATTTCCCTGGTTTCCAGCCCTCAACGCATGCACTGTGTCTGCGCTCTGGTGTGGGTGGCTGGGGCTGCGTGTTTAGCAGTCCTGGGCTCCCTCTCCTTCCTGCCGGGAGCTGGGGGGAGGTGTGCTCGGGTCCTGCTGGGCCGGGGGTTGTATCTTACCCCTTTCACCAGGTGCTGGACTCTCGCATGTGTGGATGTAGTCTGGCTGTTGTCCTGTGTCTTCTGGTCTCTCTTTTAGGATTAGTTGTATTTGTTGTATTTTGAAAAATATATATGTTTTTGGGAGGAGATTCCCACTGTCCTACTCATGCCACCATGTTGCCTCCGCCTCTCTTTTTTTTTTATTGAAAGGTAGTTGACACACAGTATTACATTAGTTTCAGGTGTACAACACAGTGATTCAACATTTATATACATGATAATTCTAGGTACCAGCTATCACCATACCAAGTTGTTACAATATTTTGACTATATTCCTTATGCTATACATTACATCCTGGTTACTTATTTATTTTACAATTGGAAGTGTGTACTTCTTTTTTTTGAGAGGGCATCTCTCCTATTTATTGATCAAATGGTTGTTAACAACAATAAAATTCTGTATAGGGGAGTCAATGCTCAATGCACAATCATTAATCCACCCCAAGCCTAATTTTCGTCAGTCTCCAATCTTCTGACGCATAACGGACAAGTTCTTACATGGAGAACAAATTCTTACATAGTGAATAAGTTACATGGTGAACAGTACAAGGGCAGTCATCACAGAAATTTTCAGTTTTGATCATGCATTATGAACTATAAACAATCAGTTCAGATATGAATATTCGTTTGATTTTTATACTTGATTATATGTGGATACCACATTTCTCTCTTTATTGTTATTATTTTTAATAAAATGCTGAAGTGGTAGGTAGATGCAAGATAAAGGTAGAAAACATAGTTTAGTGTTGTAAGAGAGCAAATGTAGATGATCAGGTGTGTGCCTGTAGACTATGTGTTAATCCAAGTTAGAAAAGGCCAATAAAACATCCACGGATGCAGAAGATTTCTCTCAAAATAGGGGGGGTGATGACCATATATGTTTGAGTTAATATCTGGACTCTCAATTCTGTTCCACTGGTCTATGGGTCTGTTCTTGTGCCAGTACCAAATTGTCTTGATTACTGTGGCTTTGTAGTACAGCTTGAAGTTGGGAAGTGATATCCCCCTCCTTTATTCTCCCTTCTCAGGATTGCTTTGGTTTTTTGGGGTCTTTTGTCCTTCCATATGAATTTTAGAACTATTTGTAACAGTTCTTGAAGAATGTTGTTGATATTTTGATAGGGATTGCATTGAATCTGTATATCACTTAAGGCAGTATGGCCATTTTGATTATATTAATTCTTCGTACCCAAGAGCATGGGATGAATTTCCATTTGTTAATGTCCACTTTAATTTCTCTTAAGAGTGTCTTGTAGTTTTCAGGGTTGTTGTCCTGTGTCTTCTGGTCTCTCTTTTAGGATTAGTTGTATTTGTTGTATTTTGAAAAATATATATGTTTTTGGGAGGAGATTCCCACTGTCCTACTCATGCCACCATGTTGCCTCCGCCTCTCTTTTTTTTTTATTGAAAGGTAGTTGACACACAGTATTACATTAGTTTCAGGTGTACAACACAGTGATTCAACATTTATATACATGATAATTCTAGGTACCAGGTGTAACCATTCAGCTGTTACATCCCTGTCCCTTTAAGACTTTCAAAAAGCACTCGCTTTTCTTTGTCACAGGGGCAGCAGCTTCAGAACCCACTCAGAGGTTTTGCTGCCCTATTTCCCTGGTTTCCAGCCCTCAACGCATGCACTGTGTCTGCGCTCTGGTGTGGGTGGCTGGGGCTGCATGTTTAGCAGTCCTGGGCTCCCTCTCCTTCCCGCCGGGAGCTGGGGGGAATGGTTACATACTAGGTGATGGATTTTCACTTCCTTGGTTAGGTCATTCCTAGGTATTTTATTTCTAGTTCACCATCAGTGTATAGGAAAGCAACAGATTTCTGTGTATTAGTTTTGTATCCTGCAATTTCGCTGAATTCAGATATTAGTTCTAGCAGGTTTTGATTGGATTCTTTAGGGTTTTTTATGTACAATATCATGTCATCTTCAAATAGTGACAGTTTAACTTCTTCATTACCAATCTGGATTCCTTTTATTTCTTTGCCTTGTCTGATTGCCGTGACTAGGACCTTCAGTACTGTGTTGAATAAAAGTGGAGAGTGTGGGCATCCTTGTATTGTTCCTGATTTTAGGTGAAAAGCTTTCAGCTTCTTGCTGTTTGGTGTGATGTTGGCTGTGGGTTCGTCATATACGACCTTTATTATGTTGAGGTACTTGCCCTCTATACGCATTTTGTTGAGAGTTTTTATCATGAATGGATGTTGAATTTTGTCGAATGCTTTCTCAGCATCTATGGAGGTGATCATGTGGATTTTGTCCTTCTTTTTGTTGATGTGGTGCAAGATGTTGATGGATTTTCAAATGTTGTACCATCCTTGCATCCCTGAGATCAATACCACTTGATCATGGTATATGATCCTCTTGATGTATTTTGGAATTCAGTTTGCTAATATTTTGTTGAGTATTTTTGCATCTATATTTGTCAGGGATATTGATCTGTAATTTTCTTTTTTTGCTAGGTCTTTACCTGGTTTTGGTATTAGAGTGATGCTGGCTTCCTAGAATGAGTTTGGAAGTATTCCCTCATTTTCTATCTTTTGGAAAACCTTAAGGAGAATGGGGATTATGTCTTCTCTAAATGTCTGATAAAACTCAGCAGTGAATCCACCTGGCCTGAGGGTTTTGTTCTTGGGTAGTTTTCTGATTGCCAAATCAATTTCGTTGCTGGTAATTGATCTGTTTAGATTTTCTGTTTCTTACTTGGTAAGTCTTGGAAGGTTGTACTTTTCTAGAAAGTTGTCCACTTCTTCCATGTTATATAGTTTGTTAGCATATAGATTTTCATAGTATTCTCTAATAATTCTTTGTATTTCTGTGGTGTCCATCATGGTTTTTCCTTTCTCATTTCTGATTCTGTTTATGTGGGTAGGTTCTCTTTTTCTCTTAATAATTCTGCCTGCCTATGGGTTTATCTATTTTGTTTATTTTAACAAAGAACCAGATCTTGGTTTCATTGATTTTTTCTATTGCTTTATTCTTCTCAATTTTATTTATTTCTTCTCTGATCTTTATTATGTCCCTCCTCTGCTGACTTTGGGCCTCATTTGTTCTTCTTTTTCCAGTTTCAATTATTGTGACTTTAGACTATTCATTTGGGATTGTTCTTCCTACTTTAAATATGCCTGGATTGCTATATACTTTCCTCTTAGTGCTGCCTTCAGTGCATCCCACAGAAGTTGTGGTGTTGTGCTGTTCTTTTCATTGGTCTCCATATATTGCTTGATCTCTGTTTTAACTTGGTCATCTTTTCACTGATTATTTAGGAGCATGTTGTTATGCTTCCATGTGTTTGTGAGCCTTTTTGTTTTCTTTGTGAAATTTATTTCTAGTTTTATACCTTTGTGGTCTGAGAAATTGGTTGGTAGAATTTCAATCTTTTTGAATTTACTGAGGCTCTTTTTGTGGCCTAGTATGTGGTCTATTCTGGAAAATATTCCATGTGCACTTGAGGAGAATGTATATCCTGGTGCTTTTGAGTGTAGAGTTCTATAGATGTCTGTTAGGCCCATCTGCTCTAGTGTGCTGTTCAATGCCTCTGTGGCCTTACTTATTTTCTGCCTGGTTGATTTGTCCTTTGGAGTGAGTGGTGTTCTGAAGTGTCCTAGAATGAATGCATTGCATTCTATTTCCCCCTTTAATTCTGTTAGTATTTGCTTCACATATGTTGGTGCTCCTGTGTTGGGTGCATATATATTTATAACTGTTATATCCTCTTGTTGGACTGACCGCTTTATCCTTATGTAATGTTCGTTTTTATCTCTTGTTACTTTGTTTTGAAGTTAATTTTGTCTGATAAAAGTATTGCAACACCTACTTTTTCCCCCTATTGTTTGTATGAAATATCTTTTCTATCCCTTTAGTTTTAGTCTGTGTATGTCTTTGTGTTTGAGGTGAGTCTCTTGTAAGCAGCATCTAGATGGGTCTTGCTTTTTTATCCATTCTATTACTCTGTTTTTTGATTCATGCATTCAGTCCATTTACATTTTGTGTGATTATCAATAGATATGTACTTACTGCCATCGCAGGCTTTGGATTTGTGGTTACCAAATGTTCAAGGGTAGCTTCTGTACTATCTAATTGTCTACCTTTAATTCACTATTATGCTATTATAAACACAGTCTGATGATTCTTTTATTCTCTCCCTTCTTATTCTTCCTCCTTCACTCTTTATATTGTAGGTTTTTTTATTCTGCGCTCTTTTGTGTTTCCCTTAACTGTTTTTGTGAATAGCTTATTTTATCTTTGCCTTTAGTTAGTATTTGGTTGGTCTGCTTTCTTTGCTGCAATTTTATTTTCTCTGGTGACAGCTATTTAGCCTTAGGAGTATTTCCATCTAGAACAGCTCTTTAATACACCCTATAGAGGTGGTTTGTGGGAGGCAAATTCCCTCAACTTTTGCTTATCTGGGAATTGTTTAATCCCTCCTTCAAATTTAATGATAATCTTTCTGGATAGAGTATTCTTGGTTTGAGGCCCTTCTGTTTCATTGCATTGTATATATCATGGCATTTCCTTCTGGCCTGTAAGGTTTCTGCTTTTAAGTCTGATGATAGCCTGATGGGTTTTCTTTTGTAGGTGATTTATTTTCTCTATCTGGCTGCCTTTAATACCATATCCTTGTCTTTGATCTTTGCCATTTTAATTATTACGTGTCTTGGTTTTTTCTTCCTTAAGTCCCTTGTGTTAGTAGATCTGTGGTCTTCTATGTTCTGAGAGACTATTTCCTTCCCTAGCTTGGGGATGTTTTTATCAGTTATTTCCTCAAAGACACTTTCTATCCCTTTTTCTCTCTCTACTTCTTCTGATACCCATATAATGCAGATAATGTTCCATTTTGCTTGGTCACACAGTTCTCTTAAGATTCTTTCATTCCTAAAGATCCTTTCATCTCTCTCTGCCTCAGCTTCTCTTTATTCCTGTTCTCTGATTTCTATTTCATTTGCAGTTTCTTGCACCTCATCCAGTCTGCTCTTAAATCCTTTCATTGTTTTCTTTCATTCATGTTATCTCTCTCTGGAATTCATCCCTTAGCTCTTGCAACATACTCTGTGTGGTTGCTGTGGGAGCAGCTGCTCCCCAGCTTGTCCGCAGCAATCGCAGGTCAGCTGGTTTGCTTGCAGTGCCAGCAGGGGGTAATGAACATCAGCTCTATCAGCATGGTTATGAGTTTTATTTTGAATTATTTTTCAGGAAGACTGGTTATGTCAGTCTGACCAGGCCTTCTCTCTGGCGTTTGAGTGATTTTGGAGTGGAACAGTTTCTTCTGCCTTTTCATGGCAATAGAAGTGATCACCGGATATTGGCGTGTGTGTCAGCTGAGAGAACAAAGTCCCTTCCTGCTTGCCAGTCACCTTGCCCTTCTCTGCTGCCTGTGCCAGTTACCTGCACACTGGGAGGAGTCTCTGGGTTAATACCCTGAGATGCTGTGGGTGGTGCATCCCTAAGATAGCCTAGGGCACTGCCAGGGGTCACAGGTGCATGGCATGTGTTCTGCTGTGAGAACTTCACCCCTTTGTGCCTTCTGGACTTTGCACTGGCTTCCTCTGCCTGTGTCAGGCAGCTGCATGCAGGGGGCAGCCTCTGGATCTGGCCCTGTTAGCTGAGCACTGGGAGAAGACTCTGTTGGTTGCTGTGGGAGTGGCTGCTTCCCGGCTTGTCCGCAGCAATGGCGGGTCAGCCGGTTTGCTTGCAGTGCCAGGAGGGGTTAATGAAAAACAGGCTGCTTATCCCTTTGAGGTGCTTTGGAGTTGCGTTGCCCCCAGGGGGTTAAGGTGCCTGAAATTCCTTAAAGTTCCCAGCCTGCTATGCTGAGTATGCCAGGACGATTTTGTCCACCTTTTAAACCCTTGTCCCTTTAAGACTTTTAAAGTGCCTGCTTTTCTTTTGTCCCAGGGCAGCCGGTTGTGGAGACCTGTTCACAGTCTCAGTCTCGGATTTTACTTTTCCATTCTTCTAATATCCAGTACACCATGCAACGTGTGTCTGTGCTGCCATTGCAGATTACTAGGACTGGTTATTTAGCAGTCTTGTCCTTCCACGCCCTCCCTGCTCTGATTCCTTTCCTCCTGCTGTTGAGCTGGGGTGGTGGGAGTGCTTGGGCCCCACTGGGTCACGGCTTTGTATCTTACCTTTTTCATGAGATGCTGAGTTCTCACAGATGTAGATGTAGCCTGGCTGTTGTACTGTATCTTCTGGTCTCTCTTTTGGGAATAGTTTTATTTGCTGTATTTTCAAAATATATATGGGTTTGGGAGGAGATTTATTCCTCCGTACTCATGCTGTCCTCTTGAGAAAAATCCCTGTTCTCCATACTCTTAAAGTTTTTGATTCTGATCATGTATTACTTCTACAATAGCAAGGAAAAAGAAAAGCATTTTACAAAAAGGAAGGTTATTCTGTGTATGTTTGCTTGGGACTGGGGGTAGAAGAAAACCAATGGGAGATCAAGAAAATAAAATGGTTCTTTGTGTTAGGGGACAAGGAGCTGAGTTCAGCCAAGGTTCGAGCAGCACATTGAAAGTTGGAAATAGCTAGTTAGAATAATTGGCACTCCTTTACTGCTTTCAGAGGGAATTTACAACCTGAAAATAGATATATTGGAAGCAAATTTTCTGTGCATGTTCTGCACTGGTGAGGGTTGAAGGAGAATAAGTAGATGTCTGGGTAAGGATGTAGAAGTGGGAGGTATGATGAAATAGCCACAAGCAAAAGCTCAACTTTAGAGCAGGAATTTGGTTTTAGTCCTCCCACTCCTACCCCAGATTGCATGACCTGAACAGGGCCTGATGCAATAAACTGCTTAGTGTTTCAGTGTTTTTCAACTGGAAGTTTGGGTAACAGAAATACAGAAGCCTTTCTACCTAGAGATTTCTATCTCGGTTTTTTTAATTGTAATTTTTTAATGGAGTCTGTTTCCTTATATAGGCAAATTCAGTGATGATCATACTTTATTTTTTAGCTTTTTTAATACAAAAAGTACATATTTATTATAGTGAAATGTAAAAATACAGGTAAACAAATAAAAAAACAGGCCAAACAAAAACTACCCACAATTCCACCACCACCACTACCAAAAGATAATCCTGTAAAGATTCTGTTGTACATCCTTTCAGACATTTTTCTGTGTGTGTATTTATTACTGTAATGTGATTATTTTTTTACCAGTTTCTTTTCACTTAATAATTTAACATAAACATCTTTCCAGGTTATTAAATGTTTACATCTTTGGATCTTTAAAAAGTTATTTTCAGGTACTCAAATAAAATTTGTTATTTTCCACTTGCGAAAATTGAAATATATAAAATATACAGACACAATTAATGTCTTCTTTATCTACCAGTTCCATCTCTACCCTAGTCCCATTACTCTCCATTGTTCCTCAGAAATAATTACTATAGTCTGGTGTGTATTCTTTCAGGTGGTTCTTTAAAATTTTTCACATATAAATTTTTATGAAATACACATATATATACACTTACAGTTTGTGTATATACATTCATAGAATATATATGATATCATTTTGGGTGTTATGCATGGTATTTATTTTCTGTAGAAATGGTATCATATTGTACATATTAGTCTGCAGTTGCTTTTCTCACTCAAAAACATGACTTAGATACCTAGACATATCTCATTATATTTAACTGGTATGTGATATTGTGCAGTATAGATGCACCGTCATTTGTGCAACTGTCTTTATTGATGTAGACTTGTTTCTAATTTTTCACTATTACAAACAGCATTGAAATAAATGTCTTAGGCATGCCTCCTTGTGAATGTGTGTAGGAAAGTTCCTTTAGTAAAGATACGAGGAGAGAAATTAGTAGATTATGGGATGCATAACATTCAGGTTCAACAATTATCAACACATGGTGACCTTCCTTGTTTTATCTATACTCCATCCTCCCATATATGATTTTAAAGCAAATCATGTCATTTGGATACTTGTATTAAAATTTATGTTGAAATAAGATTTATGCAACATATAAATATATACGCTGAAAAATTGCCTACAAAATGACTGTACCAACTTATATTTCCATCATCAGTGTTTTAGATAACCTTTTTTCAATACCTTTGCCAAACTTGAAAGGATCAAACTTTAAAATATTGCTAATCAAAAATAATATTCTGTTATTATTTGAACTTCCATTTCCCTGATTAGCAGTGAAATTGGGAATCTTTTCATATGTTTTATCAACATTTGCTTTTCCCCTTCTGTGAAATGCCTGTTCAAATCCTTTGCTGATTTCTCCTGTTTGGTTTGTCTTTTTGTAAATCACATTACATTTTTATAAATGATATGCCACTAAATAAGTGGTAATATTTATTGTTCATTAGCTTCTGTTAGCATTTTGAATGTGAAGAGATAAGTGGATTTTTCTTAGCAGCACTCATTCTTTTCTTCATCTATTTGTTGAACATGTCTAGCTTTCAGACTCCAAAGTACATAATATTGAGCAAACCAGAGAATTTCTGCCCTCATGAAAATTGTGATCAGTTAAGTGGGGGAGAAAGACACAAATTAAATCACCAAACATATAAATATATAGTTACAAATAATTATAAGTACTGTAAAGGTTTTCATACCTTGACTGAAAGGCTTTAGGCAACCAGGCTGATAGGCCACTGAGTAGGCTGGAATAGAAAAGGGGGAGTAGCAGGTGTTCCCATTCAAAGGACCAGAACTAATAAGAAAGGATATGTCATCTCCTGAAGACACTCACCCACTAAGAATATCTCTAATTAGCTTTAGGGTCATGATCTCCATGAAAGTTATTGCTTTATAAAATAAAATTATCTATAAAAGCACTGTTCCAATGTGTGATTTAGCACTTCAATATTAATCTTTGGCCAAAAATGAGGCAGAAACTATCTTCTGTATCTCCAGGACAATTTCACTTCCAGAAACCCTCTGGGAAAGTGAAGAGAAATTTGTGGTAGACCACAAGTCTTTTGAATAAAGGACTTTGCTTTCCATTATAAATAACACTATCAACAACAGTAAAAGCAATATAAACACCATCAAAACTCATAACAAAGGCGAGAATTTCAAGATATATAAGAACAAGAGCAGGAACATCAACAAGAGCAAGAACAACATCAACCATATCAACAGTCAGTATAAGGAAAGATGATGGTAAGGGCATCTCAGACTTTTTTTGTATCCTCTCTTTCAAGAAGACAGTAACACCATGCTCAAGGATGCTTGCCACCCCTGTCATGCTCTACAGCAAGAAACCACCTCCAGTTTCGAGAGAAGTGGAATGGAGGGTAAGGTGTGAAGTAAAAGGATGACTCAAACTCCAGTTATCCACTGTAGAGATACTATCCACCATGAGGAAAACCATAATACCAAGCAACAACTGCTCTAAACAGTTATGTGAGGGAATGCCAAAAGATTTGGGAAAGTGGTCCATTTCATCTGTTTTATACCCCCACATTTCCACCCTTCCAGTGCTTGACTCTGAGAGACCCATTTGGGCTTGGGACCTAAGAAAGTCTTCCTAAGGCAGAAGATAGCTTGGTCTATGATGGGTGGCAATGGCCTAAATGGTTGCTCTTTATGATACTTCAGAACAAAATAAAATGGCCTTTACTTGAATTAAGTTATGATTTTAAGACCCTAAAGCTTGAGAGGCAGAAAAATATAATACCCCAAATTATCCAGGACTCATGGCTCTCTGGCTGATGAAAGTTTCCCAATATGGCTTGAGGCTAGGCTGTTAGGGAAATGTGGGTGCTGAGTCTGTCATGGTTTGTCAATGTTCCTCTCGAGTGTGCATGTAAGGTAAAATATTCCATGATCTGACCAGTACTAAGTGGAGCAAGAATGTCATCTCCCTGATTCTAGACAGTGCATGTTTGTCAATGCAGCCAAAGAGGGCATCAGCTTTTGGCTACAACATTACACAACTGACACATACTGACACACTGTCTACCTAAATCCCTAAGCTGTATTACACATGCTGCTTCTAAGCCACGTTTCCTCCACCCTGGATATGTGAGTGTGAGTGTGTGTGTGTGTGTGTGTGTGTGTGTGTGTGTGTGTGTGTGTATGTATGTGTTCAGAAAGTTTGGAGAAAAGAAAGGGAGAGAACTGGGCAGAATTTAAAACTGGGTAGGAACTTCTGATCCAAAGGAAGCCCTACCAGTTAGTCAAGTACTACTACCAAGAGATGACTTCTGGTAGAGAGTGGGCCTCAGAGAGTGGTCACCATGGGACCAGGGTCTGAATTCTGCTTGGTAGGACTAGAAACTTTGTCCAGAGTTGGTCAGACACAGGAGCACCAATTACCATTCCCCCAAAACAAAACTGTATTAATCAGACCTGCTATTCATCTAAGTTGCTCTGACCTAGGGGAGTTCACTCAGGAGAGCAGACTTGAGTGAAAAAGGGGGTATGAAGAACAGAAGATTAAGGCAAAAGGGTTTGGAAATATTTCTGGGATATTCCCCTGTAGTCAGCATAGCTGGATGAATCAGCCTCTCCAGCTTTTAGGAGATGTCTACCTCCGTGGCATAGGATGAGCCATCAACTCAGTGGCTCCTGTCTTTAGTTGGTGCTAGCACCCCATCAGCACATTTTTTTGTTTTTGTATTTTCTTTCTTTATCTAACCCCTACAGAGACAACCCCAACCACCCCCCTCCTCTCTGTAATGACAACACAATGGTAACCTCAGCCAAGTTACAACATAACTGAGTAGGTTACTGTTTTCTGTATACCAAATTCCATTCCTTCTATGTCTTCCTAAGGATTGGACTTGACACATGACCTACTCTCTTGATGGAAACTTGGGATGTATCCAATTCCCATCACATCAAGAGTATGTGTCCAAATTCTTTTTCAAATTCAACTCTTTTTGCAAAGGGCTGAGCTTGTATATTTCTTTTTGTTTCTGTTTGGGTTAGTTTCCAAACAGAATCAAGTCTGCTCTACCTTGGTTCTCTTATCAGCAAGTAGGGGAGCTGGGGTGGGATGGAGGATATGCCCCTCTTGGGATCTGGTACACTTTCACAATAACTATCCAAGGTTCAATTCCTCCAGAGTTTATAAGAATCAGATTTACATATCATTTAATTTCACTACTGTAAGAGCCCAATGAGGCATACATTGTCATCTGTTTATTGATGAGTAAGCCAAGGTTTAGAGAGACTAAGGGATTTGTTTAAGAGTTACCCAACTAGTTATTGGCAGAGATGAAAACAGTTCTCTTGACTTTCAATACAGAAAATGCAAATTTTCTGCCTTTCCATTTGGCTTTGCCTAAAAGGTTGGTGGACTTACCACTTATGCTACTCCTGCCAGGGCTATCCTATCTCTGACCATATCTGGGGACTTTGCAGAGCACACAAAATATGCCACTCACAAAACACTTGGCACTATGTATAGACCTGAAGTAGAAGACACAGGAATCTGGCCTCATCATTTAGGATTTGTTGTCCATGAAATGACCTGGTCATAGTGGTTAAGAAGGAGTAGAGAGACCTTACCAGACTACTAAGAAGACATCCCTTTACCAGGGAATCATGATACCTTGAGAGGGGCATCTGTGGGCAGTGGACTAAAACATTGGTTTCTGCCTGTTTTAATTTTCTAGGGCTGTTATAACTATAAATATCACAGACTAGGTGGCTTAATCAACATAAATTTTTCTTATACTTCAGGAGGTTAGAACTCCAAAATTAAGGCATCAACAGGTTTGGTTTCTCTTGAGGCCTCTTTCCTGGCTTGTAGATAACCATTTTTTCACTGTATCCTCACATAGTCTTTCCTCTGCATGTACATATTCCTGCTGTCTCTTTTTGTGTCCAAATTTCTTCTTCTTATATAAGGACACCAGTCAGATTAGATTAGGACCTATCCTAATTGCTGTATTTTAACTTAATCACTTCACGAAGGGCTCTATCTCCAAATACAGTCACATCATAAGGTACTGGGGGCTTCAACATATAAATTTTTCAGGGACACAATTCATCCCATAAACTACACTCTGTTCCTCAGAGCTTGGTGTGAAATGAGTTCATCTTTTAGATTTAGAGAATAGCTACATAAAAAGACATATAAATAAGATATTTTTGAGGTGAAAGATATTGGGTGGGAGAGGTCAAGCTATTAATTGCCATCTCTTAGGTACACTTCTTCCCCCCAGGTTCCTGTTCCTTTACCCTAGGCAGGCCTAGAATGTCAGCATTGCTTAGAAACCACTCATTGTCTTCTTGCTAGCAGAATCTTAATTTTTCTGCCGAACTATCTCTTTTCTCCTTTTTTAGCCAATATTCAATCACTTGAGAAAAATTTGGGCTCTTGACTGTATAGAAACAAGTATGCAAAATAAGAATCTGGTCTATACAGATATTTGATCCAGAAGTGGTCTGTCTTTAGGCAGTGGTGATCATAAATATGGTGGACATAGATTTCAGATTTCCCAGCATAGCTTCAAGTCCCAGAATTTGGTTCTCTTGCTCCTATAACTACATGAACATTTGTTGAATTCATTGTTCAAACATGGGTATAGAAAATATACTTTGGAGATGTTCTAAATGGATTTTAGTATTCCTTTCAATTACTTTCCATTGTTTTAGGGGCCATTTATAAACTCAGCATGGCATTTGATGTCTTCATTGATATTGACCTATATATCTATTTATCCAGTTTCATCTTCTGCCACTTCTCAACATCAATCTTGCACTCAAACCATACAGAATTTTAGTCACCCAAGCTTACCTGTCTGCTTTATATATATACATATTTGCACATGCTATTTTAGGATACATTTCCAGAATGCCTACAATGCTCTTCTTCCCACTCCTGCCTGTATCCTTTTATCTATCCTTCCAATCTCAGTTCACATCTTTGTGAGACTGTTCCTGCCCTACCCAAAATGTTGGTCATTTTGTCACTATAGCTTATACATGTATATTACAGGTTCTATATACCATACTGTAGCGTATACATACTATATTACATATTATGCTGAACATATCATAGTGATGAGCACATTGGGCTAATTTCAACAGTCTATTTATTTGGCTATCTTTTCCACTAGACAGGGACCTGGCTTAAGTATTCATGTGTTTATTAAATGAATGAATAAAAAAGTGAGAAAAGGACATTACCAAGGATAAGTGCCTTACCCTTCCTACCCTCTAACATAATCAAGATAATTCCTGTGATTAAAATAATGAGATAGAACTAGATGTGAGGTAGAGCTAGGTACAGCTCAGCTCATGTTTCTAGCCTGTTTACCAGTTAACAGATCTGATATGATCAAAGCTGAATTTCCAGTGTTGGGTCCTAAGAAGACCAATACAAATTGTCAAATTAACCTAAACTCCAAAATGTATAAGTAGTTGAGGGTAGGATAGAATGGTCTGACAAACACATTTTCAGACAGACCAGGTGTCATGTTGAGGGGCCCAGAGAACTTGGTTCCCCCCACCCTCATTACTACCTCAGGGTCCCTGAGACTCTGGGAGACCAGAATATTGCCACAGAGGTAGGAAAATGCCAACCTGGAAATTACCACATATAAGCTTTGGGGGAGGCAGTGTGTGTGTGTTGTGGGGGTGAGTTTGGGGGCTGAATAGTATAGAGGGACTGATGCAAAAGCCAACTGTAATTCTTGAGCAACTGAGGGGGTAATGGCCTAGCAATCCAGACAGTTGCTTCTAGGACTTCCCTTGCACAATGACTCTGCAATCCAGAGCCTCGGGAGGCAGTTACAGAGATCATCTCAGTCCAAGCCTGGGTTAAGGGTGGTGGCAGATAAGCCACCCACTCATGAGTTCCCTCTCCATCCTACTTTCCCCCTTCACATCTATTACTACATCGGATCGGACAACAGCCCTGTAATGTAGTCAGGGCAAATATTATGACCTCTGTTTTACACTTGAGGATGTCAAGGCCCCAAAAATTGTGTTGTGATCCAGCTTATTCCCCTACTCAACTGCTCAACTTCCCTCACCTAATGGGTCCTCCATGCCCACAGACTGAGCTTTGCTCTTACTGGAGCCTCAGGTCCATCCAACTTTATAGTTCTTTGGCTTTACGATGCCTTCAATTTCTCCATTTCAGCCTAATCATAACACTGACTCTAGTAATGTCAACTCCTCTCATTCTGCCTCAGGGGCACCAGTCATTTGCACACTGAATATCATTTAGTATCTTCTACCATGTACCAGGTACCTGTTAAACACTATCTAATACATCATTTATCTCACAGAATTCCCAATAGCAAAATGCAGTGTCCAGAACCAAGGAGGTTACCACAGTAAACACACAAATTAGCCAAAAAATAAATTATTCAAAATGGTAGGAAGCACTATGAAGGAAATCAGTAGGGTTCTGACTGTGTGAGAGAAAAGGGGTAAGGAAAACTACTTATCTAGCCCTGGAAGGGAGACTATTTCATGAACAGGATATTTTAAGCTAAGACCTGAAGGATAAGAAGGAGTCAGCTATGCACTGAGTGGAAGTTTAAAGGCCCAGAGGTAAGAAAGAACCAGAGGTGAAAATAGACCAGCTTACTAGGGTTGATAGCCATCTGGAGGCAGTGTAGTATGCAGAAATGGCACTGGGTACAACCTTAGGAATCCCCTTGCTTTTAGACCCATTCCTGCTAAGATTTCATTAAATGAATCAGGAACAAACTGGCATTTACTGAGTGTCTACTATGTGCCAAGCTCAAACTAGTCCCTTTTCCATACAGAGTTTTTTATTTCCTTCAGTCTCAGCATTTTCATCTATATAACAAGGAGGTGATGACATTTGGTCCCTAAGAGCTC
The DNA here is from genome assembly GCF_040802235.1 of Manis javanica. Taxonomy (NCBI): domain Eukaryota; kingdom Metazoa; phylum Chordata; class Mammalia; order Pholidota; family Manidae; genus Manis; species Manis javanica. The sequence goes on from NC_133174.1 coordinate 53,321,630, forward strand.
TTATAGCTTAGAGAGATTAACTAGTCCAATCTATGACTCCATTTTCCAGTTAGAAAGCTGAAGCCCTGGGAGATGAAGTGCTTCTGTCCAACGGATAAGTACTTCCCTCTTTAATTCTAAGCCTGATTGACTAGAGTAAGGCTGAAACAGTCTTACATGAATTAAAAACTAAATAGACATACCAGACTTTTGGAACTGCCTAGGAAGAAGTTGTGGTTAGAGGAACTACATCTTGGATGCAGAGTCAGGAGGTCATCTTATGAGCCCTTTGCCAGTATGGTTGTGCATTTGGATGCCAACAAAGCTTTTTTAGCACCAGATATTTTCAGGAAGAGCAGAAACTTCAGCACAGTGTTTTGGGTGGATAAGGCTTATCCTGGTTGGGGCAGAGGCTTTGTAAGGGGGTTATATATAAATTCCAAAATCTATGTGCTTTCCTGGGAATGGACCTGGTGTTTCAAGTCCATTTTTGTTTGTTTCCAATAACTATCTTTTCTTGTTTTTCTTCTTCTTGTTCTTCCTCTTTCTCTTCTTTTCTTCTTCTTCTATTCCTCCTCCTCCCCCTCCCCCTCCTCCTCCTTCTTTTTTCTCTTCTTTTTCTCCTTTCCTCCGCAACTCAAAGTGTTCAGTGTTTATATCCAGTTATAACCCCAGATTCAGGCTGAGCACTGAAGCTATATCAGCTTGAAGGAGAGAATAGGAGAAAGTGAGGGAAAGGAAGAGAGAAAAAAAGAGAAATGGAAGAAAGAAAATTTGGGAGAAGTGTGAATAGAAGAAGAAAGGGAGAAGGGAGGAGAGCAGGGGAAAGAAGTAGAGGATAACCTTCTCTATTTGACTAGTATGCTCACCAATCCTGTCTCACCGCAGAAGCAACTTCTCTGAAGCTTAAGGCTTTTCCCATGAAATAGTATTTGACCTTGATAAGAACCCAGAACTTTGGCTACCCAGTTCCTTAAATCAATAACCTCAGCAGAATATAGCTGCAAATCCCCTCGAATCTTCCAGAGTCCCTCAAGCCCACTACTATTCCTACCAGGGAAAATGACAGAGCTTTTTGAACATAAAAGTAGAGCAAAGACAGACCCTCCTCATTCTCTCTCTCCACCCAAATCAAAAGTTTTCCCTGATATTTCACTCAGTAAAGTCAGCATATAATAGACTAGCCATCTGGAGAAGTCCTTAAATGGACAGGAACTCTCACTAATCAACGCAGGAAAGAACAGGGCTTCACAGAAATAAAAAAATCTAATTAAGGTGGAATCTCAAGAGGTCTGAGTGTTAAAGAAATTGTAAAAGCCTTAAAAGGATGAACTCTTCTGCAGAAATAATGCAGAAGGCTGGGTCGGGATTCTGCATGAGCACAGGAAAAAAAACAACAACAACAGCACCAAGAGCTGAAACTGGTTGTTGTATTTATGGTAATGCCTAAGAGATAGAGAAGGTGACCCTGACTCTTCCTTTCACCCCATCTTAGTTGAGGAGGTTTGGGGAAGGGAAGTACTCATTAAGTTTGTCTAATCCCTTTTGTCTTTCTGGTTAATTTGGCTTCCATAATACATTTTTCCAAGCAAGAAATTGTTTTTCAGCCAGCATAAACATTTCCAGCTGTTTGCGGGTTATATTTTTTCTGGAATTTAAAAAAATACATGCACACAAAAACTCTGCTTCCCAAAAGTTTGACTTGCAAGAGTCAGTTCATGGAACAAGATGGGGTTAACTCTAGGTCTTTTAAAAAATGGAGTTTGGAGGTCATGTAAAACTGAACTATGTGCCCCATGGTGAGAGATCTCTAAGAAAAAAGACCACATTCTTAGAAGGCCTTTCTATTTCACTCCTTAATGTCAAGGAGCCAATATCTTTACTTTGTAGATGAGGACAATGAAGCCCAGAGAAGGAAAGAAGTTGACCCAAGTGGGTCAGTGGCAAAGCTGGGATCTAGAACTATGTGGTAAGCTTGTCCTATCTAAGCTTTTTTCCTACACCATTCTACGTCTGCATTCTATATTCTCTCTTAGCCCCAATTTAGGATCCAAGCTTCTTTGAACTCTCAGAGAAATAGTCATTAAATAAGTTGAACCTAGTTACTTTTCTAGTAACTTCCCAAGGGACTGAGGTCTGCTTATAGCTTTGCCTTTTGCCTTTACACTACATATTTTCTTCTTCCAGTTCCTCACCCCACAGATTTTTCCCTTCCCTCTGATTTTCATTGCCTTCTCTTCCTTACCTAAGGTTACAGAAATGTCACCCTGATTGAAAATATATTTCTTTTCAAATTTTGTCCCAATATGCTCAGGGGAAAAAAGTAGAGGTTTGTAAGACAATCCAGTTCCTGTACCATCCTATTTTCACCTCTAGTCAGACCCAGATTCTAGATCTTTCACTAAAATCCTACGTGTGCTAGGTATGGAGCCTAAGAAAAGAGAAATCCTTGCCATTTGAAGAAATTTGGACTGGGAAAGGACTGGAGTTGGGAACTGAACGTGTATGGAAAGGATCTTTCAGTAGGCATTTAAATCAGATTTAACAATCATTTATAGGAAGTTTGTTGGATGCTGGAACTTACTCTAGACTCTGGGAATCCTAAAAAGAGTAAGTCAAGACCCCTGCCTAGCAGAGCTCACCTTCTAGCCATGTAAACAGATGACCTAAATGCAATGTGGTCAGGCATAATTTTGATACATATAAAGTACAGGAAACTTTGTCTAGGGGAGCTAGGAGAGGTTTCCTGGAAGAGGTGATAATTGAGCTGAACCTGAAGAACGAACGTAAGATCTTCTTGCAGGATAAATGTGGAGGAGGTCAAGAAACTTTGCAGGTCCACAGAGAGGCATGTGCTAGGTCAGAGATGTACTAGAGTATAGGATGTGATAGTTGGAATACAGGATGGGTGGAGAAGCATGAAGACACAGGTTGTGAAGTATCCTGACCGCTGCTTGACAAATTTTGAACTTTCAGCTTCAGGCAGTGGGGAAACACAGATACTTTTTAAGCAGTGGAGTAACACTATCAGAGCTGTGTTGCTAAGAGACCATCCTAGCAATAAATATCAAACTTCAAGGAGAAAAATATTATCAACTGAAAATGAACATTTTTATATATGTTTTTTCATTTTCATATTAATCATTAGGAACATATCATCCTCTCCCTTAATAATACAGGCACTCTGGGAGCTGACCTCATCACTCCTCATTCATTCAGCTAAAATTTCCTAAACAGTAAGTTACTCTATGCAAAACCTGAGGATACAGAAATTAATTTAGAGGCCCTTGACCTTGAGGGAACCCAAGGCTACAGCATAGGAAAAGCAGGGGAATAAAATATCATGTTATAAGCCAGTGAGTATTATAATTGGGGTATTAATAAAAGTATATAATGGTGGTCAATGATGACTGATCTTTCTACCTTGGAGTCCCTCCATGGAGATATGGATTCCTTCCAGTATAATAAGAAGATTTATTTGAAGCAAATATTCAATATTCAGAGGAATATGTTCAATATTGAATTGGATCTACTTATCTGGAGGTGGGGAGAGATAGAGAGTGAGCAAGCATGCAGAAACACATGCATATACACAAAGAAAAATACAGAGTCCTGAGAAACAATAACATGTAATAAGGAGAAGGAAAAGAAAGAGAAGTCCATAAAGAAAACCAAGGAGAGTGGTCAGGAAGAGAGGCAAATAAGAGGAGTATAGGTAAACAAATTAGCAATTCTCACTGAAAACTGCTCTGGATCAAGTGCTGTGTTAGGCATTAGAGAAACAAATGAAGAGAACAGTCCCTACCATGAGCCATGATCCTCTGGCCGGAAGTTGAACACATCTCATCTGAACTATGTCTGTATGACTTCTGATGATAGAATCCAGTCTGAAGAGGGAGGATATATTCTAAACTAGTTTATGACAGAACTTTAAGAAAGAAGAAATGGCTGGTAGAGTCATCTGCTACAGAGACATTTGAGGAAGATGAGGGCTATAAGAGAGGCTTTTGACTTTGTTGATTAGGAATTCATGGTAATTTGGTGATACAAGATAGCAGGGTCAGTGCAGAAACAAGGACAGAGAACTAACAAAAAGCAAGGTTATGGTGGATTAGGAGGTTAAACAGTGAAGCAATTTTCAGGAACTACTTTTTTAAGAAGGATGTATTGAGTGAACTGAAGAATGATGGAATGGGCATTGGAAAGATATTTTTTTTTAAGTTGGTTGCGACTTGACTGATTACAGGCTGAGAGATCAACACATGAGAGACCGAATAGGATGACATTTGAGAAGAGGCCATTGGATTGATGAGTTTTGTGAGAGCAGAGACTGTAGAGCTGTGGAAGCAGGTGATATGGGAGTGCCCCTAATTTCAGTCCTAAAGACCCTTTGCTTGGCTTAGGGGTTAAAGTGGAGGTTCAAAAGAGGCACCAGAGGTTGGAGGCTGCAATTTGCAATTCAGAGAAGAGTGGAGGAGAAGTAGGATAAGGGGAGAGAAAGTTGATTTAAACCATAACAAGCATGGTTCAGATGAGATGAGCAGGATCAGCTTCCTGTCAGAGGAGCATAATCTATGGCAGAGAAGTGAAAGAATCTCTGTATTTTCAACCTCCCAAAACTTACAATTATCCCTCTGCTTTGAAATAAAAATTGGTATGGTCCAGCCTGTAGGCAGTAGAAGGTACTAAAATGCCTCTTCCAAGTGGCTTGTGGTATAGAAGAAAGAAAAGTTGGTTTAAAATCCAAGTTTTCTGCTTACTGAATCATTTGAGCTCTATGAACTTCACTTTTCTTATCTGTGGAAAGAGGAGAACTCCAATCTCCTAGAATGGTTGTGGGGATTATATGAGAGGATGTGCATAAAGCATCCAGCACAGTGTCTGGGACAAGGTAGCCATTAGTTAACTGTTGGTTTCCTTCCCACACTTCCTCTGTTTCCCTAGTCCTATCAGCACAGTCCTATCATCCTTCCCCCTGTTTATTCTTAATAGATAATGAGAATATGTGAAAACCTGTGGATGCTGGGAATCTATGCAATGATGTCCAAGAGCTTACCATCTCCTGGAGAGTCAAGCTGGAGAGAGAGGCCTGCAAAGTGCCCCTCCTCCCACCTCCATTGCTAAGCACTGAGATAAGCCAGGTAGCTTCCAGGAAGTCTGATAGCATCAGTGGATCAGAGAAATAGTCCTAATATGTGGTTTGAGACACTCTGAGCAGTCATAGCTTTGCTTAATACAGTGAAGCAGTATCTGAATACAATGCTGAAAGCAGCAACAGATCCCACTACAAGTCCCACAGAGATTTATTCTCAGGTTCAGGTCCAGCCTCAAAGATCCCTGGAGTGACAGCCACCCATAGAGACCCAAAGCAGGTCCAGAGAAATCCCTAGTCACATAAAAAGGAATCATTCCCCATACTTGTATTATCATTTTACAGTTTAGAAAGCTTTATTCACATATTAGGTGAGGATTAATCTGTAAGTATACATTTGTATGTGTTTAATATAAAATAATAATGTTTAAAATAAAATTACATAACACAATTATTATAATAATTAAAATATATAATATGAACTGATTTATAATTAATACTAATATTTAATATGTATACTAAAGAATCCAAAGCCTAGAGAGCTTTACTTAGTCTGGATCATCCTTCAGATCTCAATTTTGGACAGTTTTGAAGAAAAACTTTCCTAAACTCTTATACCACATTAGATTTACTATTATTTTCTCTTATAATGCACTCTATTTATCATACATAATACTTTGTATTTTTATGTTGGTAAGTGCCTCTTTCCCTCACTAGAGTATGAGTTCCAAAAGAGCAAGGTCCTGTTCAGTCATATTATCTTTGGTATTTGTCACCCAGACCTTTTGAAAAAATCATGAATGAGAGAAGAGGACTCTTAAAGACTATGTCGTCTACCACATTAAAAAGAAGAAAAAGAAGATAAAATAAGGGAATTACCCAGGTTCATACTACAAGGAATGGCATAGCTGGCATGGAACTCAGTCTCCCGATACTCTGTCCAGGGCTTTTTCAATGCATCATTAATCCTGATTACATTTAGGCCCCAGCTCATCAGGAACCAGGGTTAAGGAAAGGCCATGGCATTCAATATTTAGATGTCACTTCATTTTCAGACCTGCTCAACAGGGATGCTTCTTTTTCATCAACAAATACTTATTGAGCACCTACTATCAAGAATACACAGTCCTAGGCACTAGGGATATTGTTATCAATAAGATAGAATCACTACTCTCATGGAACTTTACAAAGGACACAGACAAATAACAATGTAAAATGCCGCCAGAAACTTTTATATTATATGCAAAGGGAAAATCACTTTAATATATAAATAACTCCAAAAATCAATTAAGGGAAATAAATCAGCAGATTAATAGAAAACTAGGTATAATAGGCATGGCTCTTACCTTCACGGAGCTTGTAATCTAGTAGAAAAACCCCTTTCCCTCCAAGGCAAGGGGAGTGGCTGGGCTGCAAGGTTTTAGAGGGCCAAAGGAAATGGTGAGCTCTTGAGTATTCTTTCTCATGCTTTCCTAGGGCACAGCTAATAAATATTTGAATCTCAGCTCTTCCACTTACTAAATATGTGAGGAAAATTGCTTAATTTGAGTTTAGGTGTCCTCATTTGTAAAATGAGAGTAATACTTATTCTACATGGTAGTTAAGAGTAATAAGGGATATAATGTGAGAGTACTTGGTTCCTAATAAGTCCTCAACAAAACTTGTGTTTCCTTCCATTTCCCACTTCTCATTCTGCCTAGAACTGAGAATTCAGGAGCAGTGCCCCTTCTTAGGACAATATATAGCTTTTTAGCTGCTTACCTTGTATTACCTGGCCTTGACAGTAGCTCTCAGGTATACTGCTTTACTAAAATACCATAATGTACCTATTTATTAGCTCTATTTTTAAGTGGGCAAATGAATAGCCAGAAATATTAGTAATTTACCCAAGGCCGCACAGCTGGAAAGTATCAAACTAGAATTCAAATCCCAGTCTTTGAACTTCAATTTCAATGCCTTTGTCACTGTAGCACAAGGCCTCACGTGACAGCCTGCAATGCCTGTCGCCAGTCAAGAGCCCACTGTGAGTGTCTTTAATATTTTTTATTCCCAAGTTAACCTAATTGTAACACTATTTAACAGTAAGAGATATTTGTCCATCTGTATTGTAATATCTGCTTTTGGGTTGGAAAATTCAGGTTGTACATTTGAGGTTGTGAACTTCCTATTGCCACACAAATTGTGAGGGTTGACTCTCAAGATGAAATTGTGGAAACTGACATATGCAAATATAAGACAGGAACATTAAAGAAAAGAGTCATGGTGACTAACCCTATAGAGAAGTATGTAGGAATTGTCTCCTAAATCAGTGCTAAACCAAGTTCTAGCATCCTAGTTTTAGATGTTTAGCTGTAGTGTAAGCTCAAGTATTTGGCCTAAATTATCTTTGTGTACCCCCAAATGCACCATCTTTGCCCTTCCTTTAGTCAATGGAAATGCTGGGAAGGTTAAAATGATCTGTTTGTGCCAAATCAGTGACATCAGGGGCACCAACCTGAGTCTGAATTAGGCATATATATTCTAAAGAAATTCCATTTTATTCCTTTCAAATATATGCAGTGGCTATTGGAAGTTGGTTCCTCCTTCCTTCTTTTCCCATCCATTCAAAACTGCTGCCTAGAGGTTTTTACCCTTGGGTGCATCATTTTATGAAACAGATGAGAATGGTTGAGTAGGGTCACTTCATTTGTTTCCATTACAGATAGAAGCTTCTGAAGGTCTCTGCCTGGGAATAAGGTACAGGAAGTGAAGAGTGGAACCAGTTTGCTTATCTAAGTCTTTAAATAACTCTCCAGAATTCCTACCTTATTTATTTTTTCTTTCTAAGCTAAGCAAATATGAGCTTCAGCTCAGCCTGCCTAATGAACATAACTTGGAAATTGAGGGTTTTCTGGATAAAATTGCCCTTGTAGACAGAGATAAATAACTTGAATTTGATATTTATTAGCCAGAGTCATACTCCATTTCTGTAGATGGCTTAGAAATTCTTACCCTTCATAAATTATTGCATTACATTTAAATCCTGCCTCTGTTTACTAGCTGTTTTACTCTAGGGAAGTGAAGTGATCTACCTGAATCTCAGTTCCTCATCTGTCAAATGGGTATAATTATAGTATCTCCCTCATAATTATTGTGGGGCTATTATATAAACTGATATATGTAAATGACTTGAGACAGTGCTTTGTAAGTTCACAATACATGCTTATTATTATTATAGTACAAAATGAATATCCTGGTAGGTCCAAGATTTTGCCTGATTTTTCCTCGAGTACTTTTGGTGTGTTGGATAGGACGTTGGGCCACTATTATTCTAATATGTCTATAGATATTCAAATATATCATTACGCTTATATTTACCCTGTTACATCAGTGGTCCTTCCATTCACACAAGCTATGTTCTTCCTTATCTCTGCACTTGTACTCATAATCTTCCATGTGCCTGTAATGTCCTTATCTAACTGTTGATCTTATTATTCTTCAGGGATCTTTACAGATGCTGCCTTTTCTGTGAAGTCTTTTGTCCAATTCCCAAAAGAAAGGGAATTAAACTTTCTTTTCATGGCCTAGGCTTCAAAATTCTTTGTATTAGAGATGGAAAGGCACAGTATCACCTCTACTTTCTCTGGCTTCTCATGCCTCACTGGATAAGTTTCAAATCCTCAACATAACATACAAGGCTTTCACTAATTTGCCCCTACTTACCTCTCCTACCTTGCTTCAAGCTGCTATCCTTCAATCACCCTATTCCAGGTCACACCAGCCTCTTTATCCTCCTGGAATATGACACATTTTTTCCCATTTTGGAGCCCTTACACATGTTGTTTCTTCTGCCTGGAATGGCTTTTCTCCAATTATTCACTTGTCTCACTCCTCATTCTTCAGTCTCATTTCAAAAGTTACTTTTTCTAAGAGGTTTCCTTGACCTATCCAATCCTTGTGGATTAAGTTCTCTTGTATGTATTCTCCCAGTTCTCTGTGCCTCCTCCTTTTTATCATATGTACTTGTTAATTATTTGTTTAACAACTCTTTTTCCACCACACTGCAAGTGACAAGGAGACAGACATCTTATTTCTCTTGTTCATCTCTGTATGTGGAGTGCCTCACACCATACCTGCTACTTAGAAAACATTCAACATATATGTACTGAGTGAAGTAATTTAGTCTAGTCTTATTGAAGAGATGGAAGTATGAAGACCCATAGACGGAGAGAGATTTACTCAGGGTCACACAGAAAATCAGTGACAAAGAAAAGACTGTAGCCCAAGTCTCTTGACTTTCAGTGCAGTGCTCTTTTCCATGCACCTCCACTATATTGCTTGTTTCTTCTACATGCTTTCTATCAATCTGGCTCTTGGACTAGGCTGTGAACTCCTTGAGGGCAGGAACCGTATCTTATATGTGTGCTGGCCAATGTTGTAGCTACTAGCTACATGTGGCAACTGAACACTGAAAACATGGCTAGTCCAAATTGCTATGTACTATAAGTATTAAACACATACAATACTTCAAACAATGTGAACTATCTCACTGATTTTTTTTTACATTGCTTGTAGGTTAAGATAACATTTGGGGTGCATTGGGTTAAATAAAATATATTATCAAAGTTACTTTCACCTGTTTATCTTTCAAATTTTAATGTGGAAATTAGAAAATTTGTGGTTCATATTATATTTCTATTAAATATATATTATTGCTTTGTTGTATATTTATTTTTTCCCTTGGTGCCAAGCACAGAGTTTTGCATCTAGTAAATGCTCAACACACTGTTGTTGAATAAAGTTGAACTGTAGTTGGTAAGTTAATTGCTGCCACCTTTTTTGTCATCATCACTGGGTTTGTGGGAAACCTCACAATGAACCCTTTGTTCCCAGACCGAGGGGTACATGAAGTTCTTCAATCCTGGCTTGGGGTGCCCTGTACATTGCGTTAGCCTTTGGGTTTCTTTTCAGAGGAAGCTCCAGTGCAATCATATGCACAGCAATCACCAGGGTTGAAATGGAGTGTGTGGACACCAGTCTCTTGCACAAGAAGTGGCTTCAACTTTGCAGTTGTTCCTTGGGCCTCTTTTTGACAGGCTTCCAGTGGAAGATGGGACTGCAGATGAAAAGGGAAATGAACTTGAGGCTGAAGAGGACCTTCATGGAGGTGAGATAAGCTAAATAATGTGGGGACCTTGGGCTATAAGGTCTCCTGCATTTGTTTATGCACTGATACATTCATTTGCTCAACTCACAGTTCTGTGGCAACTATTTCATTCACAGCCCTGTGGAGAAAAGAAAAGATCAAACACAGTTCCTATTTTGGGCAGTTTTTAGTCTTCTGGGAAAAATAGACACATAAGTATGGTATGGACAATTTCTTGAGATTAGAAGCAGGAAATGCAGGGAGCAACTAATTTCACTGAAAGAGGGGTGGTAAGAGGAGGCTTTCCAGAGATAGTGAGCATGATTATTTTCTCTATGCATCTTTTCAGATCTAGCTAAAATCCTATTTTTCTAAGAACCATTTGAATCATCACTACCTCCTGACCCCCTGTCCTGGAAGAATCATGCCTTTACCCACTCCTCTACTAGCTTTGTACATTTGTCAGATCACTTGTCTCACGCTGTAGAAAGACATAATTCTTTGGGTACATGCCTGTGTCCTTTTCCCTTCCAGCCCTAGTCTCCCTTAATATGATGTGGTGATGGAGGCTCAGACAAGCTGTGCATGATTTTTTCAAAGGTATGTAGTTAATAAGTTCCAGAGCTGGGTCTACAACTCAGAGGCTATAACCTAGAGTCTAAGACACAGAGACTGACTCAAAATTCACTGTTCTTTCCATTATATCACTGAGTGAATAAATGAATGTGTTGCAGTGTGGGACCCCAGCACTGCCTGCCTGCTCCCCACATCCAACTCTCTTCTCCCTCATCCCCCTACATAGACATAGCCCAATCAAAGAGTACCCAAAATGGGAGGACTTTATGTCTTTTGGTTAGACAACAGACCTAAAGTAAAAGTGCCCTTTGTGCTGTTGCTGCAAAGTTGTCACTTCTCAACATGCTTTGTATTTGTGAGGTAAAGAGGAGCCCCAAGGAGTCCAAAGCTCTTTGCTCCAATTCAAGTCTTCTGCATAGATGGCATAATTTGTCTATCCTCCTGGCTCCTAATACTCTCCTTAATGTACCTATTATGGGGCTCAGCATGGCCACCATTAATTCTACTTTATGTGAAGACATTGTCTCCAGAGGCCAGTAGATACCTTAACTGATAACTGAGATAAAAAGGAGTGGTTTGCTGTACTTAATCTCCATGGTGTGAGAAGGGCAGGTCCCACCCTAGTGAAGTGCCTGGAGGAAAAGCCTGTCTCCACCCCATGCTTTGGTCATAAAGCAAAAAGAAAAAGGAAATGAATCTTTCTAGAAGCCACATCTGGGGAAACTGGTCTCAGGACCAAGCCAATGAATTATTATCGTAGAAGGAAGTTTTCTGCAGAATAGTGTGAGTGCAAGTGAATCCTTATCTCAGACTGACCCTAGAGCCTCTAGGCCCTGCAACCACAGGGAAACCCATAGTGATGGAGGGGCAGGGATAGAGGGTGTTATGAAGGATTCAGGAAATGTTTGAGTTGAAGAGGCCACCAAGATCATCTGATCCAATCTCTGTTGGTTAAGTGGGAAACCAAGGCTAAAGGAAGGAACAGAACCAACAGACCTGGGACTATGGCACTGGACTCCTGGCTCTCAGAATATGGTCTCTTCTCTTAAACCTGAATTTATAATACTACATGTAGTATGGAAAGATTATTCACCAGGGTTTGAGTACTGCCCAGGATCCTACTTCTGCTATATAGATTAAGGGCTGGGAGTTGGGCACTGCAATCACTCAAGGTGATCCCAATTGTACCCTGAAAGCATTGCAAAAATTACCTCTCCCATGGCTGTTATCAGGATTCATGTTGTAGAGCACTGCATAATGGGAATCCAAAATCTTTCTGGCTATGAACAGGGATTGCCCAAAGGTTGCAAACACAATCTGCTAGGAAGCCGCTCACTTTCTTCTGATAACTTTCATGTCTCTCATGAAGCCTGAAGGTCACAGTGGAACTTTGGGGTCTGGCACCGTCTTATCATTCTCTAGGTAAACTACTTTCTTCTTTTCTTGTGACCAATGTGAAAGAGTAGAAAAAGCCTAACATTTGGAGTCAGAAAGATGTTAGGGCAAATCCTGTCTTCTTCATTAGTTCTTAGTTTTGTGTTCTTAGGCAAGTCACTTTACTTCTTTGTGTCCAGTTTCCTCACCTATAAATACACATAATGATAATACCATACCAAAATGTTGTTGGTTAAATGAGTTAACACATGTAAAACACATAATAAATACATTAGTAGATGTGAATTTCCTTCTGTAAGCCCCTTGGATGCCAGAATGTGATCTCTGGTCAGAGCTTTGCCAACAGGTCCAGCTTCATTGGCATGGTGACCTGTAGAGTTTCACAGGGCCCCATTCTTGGCTTAATGTTCTGCTATCACTATCCTGAAATTCTTAATGTTTTTAATGAGGCTTCTCATTTTCCTTTTGTATTGAGCCCTGCAAATTATATAGCTGTTCCAGCGGAAACACCAGGCCAAGGGAGAGTATTAGGTAAAACACCCTAAAATGAGTATTTTCGGGATTCTGACAGAGTGAGAAAACCTATTATTTGGAATTGATAGAAATGAATTTAACTTCCAGCTATGCTGCTAATTTGCTTTTTGTTATCAGGCATGTACTTTTTTCCTTCAGAATGTCCATTTATCAATTTTGATACTGGGATTTTCATTTGATAATATCTCAGCTCTGACAATCCAGGATTCCCTCATTAACTCTGGGGAAACCTCCCTGATCCATAGTCAGAGCCTAGGGCAGCCAGGGGCTTTCCCCTCCAACTCTTTGCAACTTGAGGAGCCAGTATCTGTTGGAGGTCATTTGGGAGTGGTTAGGGGCATGGCAGTGGGTACTGTTGCTGCAGTAGTAGACCCTTTCACAACAACACTGTTTTGTCATTTTGCACCCAGATTTCCGTTGGCTAACCTCAGCCTTATCTTCCTCATTTCTGTTTCCTTTTGAAGACACCCAGGGACCTTCAAAACTCACGACCTTCCTGCTCAAGGCATAAAGCCCACTTCCCTCTGGTCTCTGCAGGTTGCGAACCTGTGCCTCCTCGAAGACCAAGGAACCACTCTAGCAACAGGTATAGTATCCATTTGTCATCTCTGCATGGATTCCCAAGCTGGGGCAGTGTCCATGGCTATTAGGGGTGGCTTAGACCTGCTCATGCCATTTTCCTTGGGCCCTCCTTAGGGATCCTGGGTCATGGGTGGGCGAAAAGAAGGTTCCCATTAGTCTTCTATCTTGGAACTTTTAATGGTGAAAAGGGAGGCTGACATTTCTTTCTGAAACAGGTTGCTTAAGAGAAGCCACATAGAAGTGGAATGTTCTTTGGAGCCAGGAGTTAGGAAATTTTAGTAGCAGTCCTGGTTTTGCCATTTACCCATTATACATGTTTGAGCAAACCCTTTCTCTGTTCTAAGACTTATTTTTTGGTCTCTTCTGCAGAAAAGAGGAGGGGAAGGAATAAATGAATAGTGCCTAAAGACTCTTAGTTTTTATATCCCTTATTTTCATGGTTGTTCAGCTCTCATTTAAGAAAGAACTTGAGAGTGATGCTGAGTAAGTATCTCTGTGTGGGGCTGAACAGGGCCTTGAACCATGCCTGCAAAAAAAATCCAGACTTCTCCCAGTAAGAGGTGGCCTAATTGGGTCAGTTGCAGAGTATAGGTTCTGCTGCTTGTAAAGGTGTGCTAGCTTTCCCAGAGTAGATCAGGGGACAAATGATATTTTATGTAGTATAACAGACCAGGAAAAGAGCTTTCAGAGTCTCTCATTATCATTCCATGTATATATCCATCTTTTCTTCCTATGGGTTTGACCAGCCTTTCTCAACTGAACCTATTTTCTTGTGTATACTCTATTGGATAGGGATAGACTAGAACATCAAAAGTGGAAATTAAACAAATCTAGTTTCAACTCAGCTACTGACTCTTTCCATTAGAACTGTGATTGCATGGTCTATATGGCTCTTCAACTACCATTGTACTAAGAAGGACTCTTTAGCAACCCCACACCTCTCTTCTTTTTGATGAAGTCAGAAAAGGTGTTCAGGAGGTTGTGGGCACCTCCAGTTTACCCAGGTCTTCTCACTGGAGCTGTTAACCAATTAAGGTGAAGACAGAAAAAAGGACGGTACCAGCCCAGCTCTCTCTCCCATGCCACCCTGAATTCAAACTCTATTCATCAGCTTCCTTGACTGGCCTCCATCCACTGCTCCAGGGACTGACCCAAGGTATCTTCAGGATCCTATAGAGGAGGCTTTGGAAAGCTTACCAGTTTCCTAACTACTCTTCAAGGTAAGTCTTCTTTTCCCTATTTCCAGAGAAGACATCAGAAGCTCCGAGAAAGATTTGCCCAACTCCATGATTGGCTAGTTGTTGCCCAAGGCAACATTAGGATCTAAGTTTGTCTGATTCTTTCCACTATACTATATCTGGTGACTATGATTGTTGCTTTGGCTAAAAGAGCCACACTTCTGGGTGCCTGGGGATGGCTTAGATAAGTAGAGAGGGAAACAAAGGGATAGATGGAAAAGTCAGTTTACAGCCTTAAGTTTGAAGTTACTCCCAGATCTCAAATTAGAGGTACATGTTACCCCCTCGCCAACATACATTCAACTAAAAGACTTAAGATTTAAATTTAAAAAATCTTACCTTTTATAGAAAGACAACCCCCTTTGCCTTATCTTAGCTGGGACAGGGCCTTTTGGCCTCAGAGGGGAGTTTCCCATTCCTGATAACCTTGGAATGTTTCTCACTTTTCATGGCAGTATTTAATATAGGCCAGCTACTTTCTCACAGACCAACTACTACATCTAGGAAGGGGAGAATTTTGACATAGACTACCTAGAATTTTTTGGAATAGAATCTGAGTGTTGTCAAGGGAATTCTCCCAGAAGTTCCAGGCCTGACCATGCTCCTGGAAGCTTCCTTATTTTCCTGACGGCTATAGGTTGAGGGATCCCAATGCCTATCTTTTGCCATTCTTGTTGATGTGTCTCCCTTTTCTCAGAGAGATAACAGAACAGTGAGTTAAAAGGATCAATGAGGAAAGCTGGGGGGCACAATGGGGTGATATAGGGAACAGCCCTAAAAGGAACAGTTTGTATGACCTTTAGCAACTATCTTCTCTAGTATGAGCCTTTGTTTCCTCATTTATAACATTTATAACATGAGTAGGTCAAACTAGATGATGGTCCTTTTATAGTTGCCATTTTAGAGTCCTGATGGGACAAAGGGACCATATTAGGCAAGGCTGATGACATAAGAAATTCCTG
The DNA here is from genome assembly GCF_040802235.1 of Manis javanica. Taxonomy (NCBI): domain Eukaryota; kingdom Metazoa; phylum Chordata; class Mammalia; order Pholidota; family Manidae; genus Manis; species Manis javanica. The sequence continues at coordinate 53,337,113 of NC_133174.1, forward strand.
TTTCATGTGTCCTGACCCTTTCAAATCAATTGTCAATGGTTCTTGCTTTCTTGCTGGTAGTACAGTCACCATTTTTTTGAACATTTGTTATATATTTCTCACAATAACTTATTAGGTAAGTACTGTATTTATACACATTTTGTAGATATGGAAAACAAGCTCAGAGGAGAAATTACCCAAGGTTTCCAGAGCCAGGATTCAAACCCATGTTTAATCTTAAAGCACAGGTTCATAACTAGAGCACTGTTAGAATATAGAGTGTTGAGAAGTAGCTGCATGGACACCGACTCTGGAGCCTGGTCCTTTCCCAAGGTCAGGAAGGTAGGGCAGTAACCAAATTGTTCTCTCTATGCTGCATAGAGGAGGCTACTGAAGCTCAGGACATCTACAAATGCCATAGCTATAAGACTTATACTTGAGGACCTCCGTAGCTGACACTGGGGCCTCATCTGTGGTCTCAACTGGGCCTTCTCTACATACACTCAAGATCTATCTTCTGATTAGGAGACTTTATGCCTATTTTTCTCACTTCCTTATTCTGGTCTTTATCTAGTCCCTACAGCCTCTGCTGTTTCCCTGGGGCTCAGGATGTGACTTGTTTTTCTCTTTTCCCTTCTAGGATTACATCTCTCAGGAAGAGCTCACCTCCTGTTGAAGCTCCTGGCCCAGGCTTCTGCAGTGCCATGCTCCGTGTATTTGACAAGCTGAGTTGGACACTCCATGTGGTAGAGTGTCAGTTTGTCAAATACCCCAAGTGTGGCACATGCTTAACATCGTAGGCCAGGACAGTTGGGATACAACAATAGACTGCCAGCTGGACACAAGAATGCTCAGCAAAGCCCTTACAAGTTATTTTCAGTCACTTGGAAGGATCTGAAGCACTGTATCTGAGGGTGCCAGGGGAAAAATGAGGCAGCTCTGGGAACTACAGCCTTGGGCTGTGTCTATATATAGTATGGGAACCTGAGGGGGCACAGCAGTCTTGAGAAGGTATACAGGGAACAGTGATGGAAGTGCTCCTTGATACATTATTTTCTTTCTTCATGTTCCCCTATTAGAGTGTCCCAGCAAGGACACTAGAGTTCTCATACAAGTATCATGGTGGGGCTTAGAAACACCTTCTCTGACATTCAGCCTTGGCTTTCAAACACACTGAACTTACCTGTCTCTCTCCTTTTCTGCATGCCTTTTCTTCTTCTGGGAACCATCTTCTCCATTTCTCTCCACTTGCCCCATTCTTTCTCATTCTTCCTGACTCAGCTAAAGTCTCCCCAGGGAGTTTTAAAAGTCAACCTGTACTCTTTCCTTTTTTTATTCTCAAAGCTCTCCTTGCTTGGGTCCTTGTATTTTCCCTTTTGTCGTGGCTCAATGGCACTTTTTGAATTGTTGGTGAACTTTTCCAGGGGATATTTTTGAATCCCCCACTAGACTGTGAGCTTCTAGATGACAAGACTGTGTCCTTGATTATTGTTTCCCCATTCCATTCCTACTTTAGCCCTTATCTCAATACTCTGGTTGTAGAAATTATTCAATAAATATTTACTGATTGATTGACTTTTCACTAGTCCATTAGATTTTGGCCTTTGGGGAAAATTCCACTCAGGAATTTTGTGAGAAAAATTATATCGTGGTCACCACAATGTTACAAGGTGTGTGAAGTAATTGCCAAAATGGAGGGTTTTCTTCCTGTGAAATAAAGTCAAGGACTGGAGAAGGAGGACAAAATGTAGGCTTAGAAGAAACATTTTCCTAGTCTATATGATTGTGGATTTTCTTTTTTTCTGTGGGTCATCTACTGGGTCTAATGTTCAATGCAACAAAATTTGGGAAACTGCCTTAGAGGAACTTTCTATCTTTCCTGTCTTTTGGAGATCTCTTTTTTACTTCTCTACTTTCTCCTGACCAGTCACCTGCCTAAGACATATCTTATGTTATCATCCTATTTTTGTTTAGCCTATTCTAACCCTATACGTAGGACTCTTTTATTAATTTGTCTTGTTAAACTCTAAGCTTTTGGGGAAAGATGATCTCTAGAAGTTTCCTGCTGAAATGAATATATGCTCTTAGGAGTACACAGATCTGATTTCTGGCTTCTGTTCTACCACAGAGTTGATGTGTGTTACTTTAGACAAGTCATTGTTCCTCTCTCGGCTTCATTTCCTCATTTTTAATATGGGAGAGTTAGAATTAGTAATCTTTAAGGTAAGACAAGAGACTCTGATATATCCATGGGGGTCCACAGCTTCTATGGAAAGGGTTTTCTGGATTTGGAGCTCTTTTGGCCAATGGAAATGAACCTAGGAATTCTCTCCCAAACCTCAGTAATTCCTTTCTTTAAGGTTAATAGTATAATGGCAGTTTTCAAAGGCTGTAGAGTCTGGACACAGAGCTGTTTAATGAAGGAAGCTGAGGTTTCCATTGGGTGGGGGATAGATTTGTTTCATAGATTTGTAAGCATGATGGGGAAGAAGAGGTTGCTTTTGTCACCAGCTGTATGAAGCTGGCATCTGGGGATGAGGAAAATGCTGAGCTTTTGACCATGGGCTTGGTAGGTTAGAGGTGGTAAAGTGGATGACTCCTCCTTGTGAACTATTGTGTACTGTTGTGACTTCTGTAATCATTCAAAGGGGGAGCAGTTCTTGGTGAAACCTGGGCTGACCTTGGGGCTGCATTGGAACTAGAGAGGCAACCTGTTAGCTTCTATGAAAAGTGAAGTTGATTTGACATGAATTACATGAGGGAAAGGAAACAGTGTTGGCCTGGCCCAGAACAGGTCCCAATAGAGGAGACTGATTTAAAGGTATATGCATAGGTGTATACACAGACACACAAACACACAGACACACAGACACACACACACACACACACACACACACACACACACACACACACTCTTATTCCCCATTCCTGCTTGAGGTAAAAGACTTCCTTGCTCTGACCCCAACCCCACAGGAGGAAATGTAGGAAGGGGTCAGGAGATAAAGATGACCTATAAAGAATACAACTACACTAAAGATTTTAGAATTCCAGGAGCTTGGAATCCTTGAGGGTAGTCAACCACACTTTGGAAAGAAGAAGATCCCTTTATCTCTGCATCCATAGTCCCCTGAGACAGAAGAAGAGCTCCTTCTTTTTCAGGTTTCCAACTGACCTGGGCAGAGTCATCTAGGTGGAACTAGAAGGATGGTTGGGAAGGGAATATAAGGCAGTTGAATACTGTTTTACCAAAGATTCATTGTGCTCCAGCTGGGTCCACCTCCGAAGCGAGGTAAGGGTTGCATGGTTGGGAAGGAGAAAGACCAAAAAAAAAAAAAAAAAACAGAGGTACTATCCATACTTCCAGGGCCCCAACTATTTCAAACCAGTCTCACATTAACCACTGTTTACAGGTCCTTAAGAGAATACCAATTTTACCAAGGTTGCTATCATGATTAAATATTTATTGAGTGCCCCAAAAATATCAGAGCACTAGACTCACAGTGCATAAGCAGAATTTAATCCTGGCTTGTAACATGGGATCTGAATTAAAAGCTACCTAACCCTGGAGAAAGGGAAGTGATCCTGGACACAACTGGTCACTTGAGCTGGCAGAAATGAGCTTCCCTCTGGTCTTTGTGGCAAGAGGCCAAAGTTGAGTTGTGTCTGGAAGCATGATGACCAAGTTCTAGGGCTATGGGCACTTCCCTCTGGTGTTTGAAGACAAGCATCAGAAGCCCCAGGTGAGGATGCTAGAAGGGCCTAAGCCTGACCTAGCAGCATGCTTGCTTGAGGTGCATATGGCAACTTCTAGACAAAACCAGTCACTTCTAGGAATCCCAGTGTTGGCAAAGAAGACATGTTGGGCTATCCAAGAAGAGAGATAGCAGGAAAGGGGGCCATGCAGAAGGCAAGGGCTGAATAGCAATTATGTCAGCAGACTCTGTCCTAGTAGGGCATTTTTAACAGACAGTCTTGCCCTCAGCAGACAGATGCTCATGATCTTGGGGAACTGTGTGCAGCAGGCAAGCGTAGTCACCGTTGATCTGGGTGATGATCTTGTAATCCTGGCCCAGGCAATTCTCATCAGAGTAGGTTGCCCAGAGTCTGGGAAGCTGGCTCTTCACTGGAGCAGCCACTTGTGTAGATGGCCACCCTCATGGTTTCACCAGAGTTGCTGGCCTCCCTGGCATGCACCCTGTTACCCAAGATCCCACCATCTGTGAGGAAGAACTTGAGGCTGGGAACCCGGTTCCCCATCCTTCTGCCCCAATTCTTGTCAGCTGACCCTCAGGCACTTGTCACCTAGGGATTCTGGGAACAGACGGCTGGTGGATTTGAATTATCCTGGGTGTTTTTATCCAGGACAGAATCTCAAGTGGTGTTTCAGAGAGGAAGGAAAGCTGTGCCCTGACCTTGAAGGTCTCTGGGTTTAGGATTAGGTTTTTATGAAACCAATTTTCCTCCATGCCAATGACCAACAGAATGGAGGGTCAGAATATGGAAGAGGAGAAGATGTCTTACCTGGCCACTTCATAGGCATGCTCTAGAAAAGAAGGAGGAATCAGGTCAGAAGTTTCCAAGCATGGACCCTGGATACCAGTCAAAAGGTAAGGGAAGGGGACACTGTGAGAAGGATCTCAATATCTCTCAGCTTTTCAAAACCTGGGAGGCATTAGGAAGATGATTGAAACACAGAGATGCAGATTTTTCAGGGAAAAGAAGAGGAAGCTCACTTGGTCACTATTCCCTTTGGCTCTGACTCAGAACATTAGTCTGGAACAATTACTTTGTGTGGTTGAGGGAGGGACACTGGAACTGGACCTACTTCCCACCCAACAATCTTGCCAAAAATCCCTAAGGACTCCTTGTGAGAAAGTTGGCAGCCAGGCCAGAGCCCAGGAAGAAGGGGCTGAATTAGTCTGATGTCAGGAGCAATGGCCTAAGCCATCCAAAATGCATTTATCCCCACCATGCCCAGGAGAGGTTCTGGAATAAGTCACCATTGTCCCCTGGTGTCTGTGGAGAAGTATCTACATTCCATGCAGTCTTAAAGTCTCTAGAGCCTGGTACAGAGATGGATGTCTCTTGATTCTGTCCTCTAGGGCTTACAGTCTTTCAGTGATGTAACTGGGAATGCATGCATTAAAGCAGCATATAATTATCAAATTACTATGTTGTACATCTGAAACCAATGTAATATTGTACATCAGCTATATTCCAATAAAAAAGAAAACACACAACAAAGCAAACGTCACATGCCTCAGGTCTTCTGCCCTGTGATAGACCCCTACATTTCCATATCTTGCCTCCCCCGTTGGCCTGGTAGCTTCCATACTGCAGTGGTTGTATCTTTTTTGTTTTTATATGCCTAGTGCCTGGCACACACTAGGCATTCAGTAACTATGTGTTAAATTGCACTGATGCTCTGAGGCTATCTACCTTATAGAGAGGTAGAAAACAGGAATTCTGGGAAGGAAAAAAAAGCATTGAGGTATGAGGTGTATGGCTTATTTGCCTGTTTAACTCCTTTTAAATGAAAACAGGTTTAAAGGAGTGGTGGGGGTTGAGAAGATAGGCTTTAGCCACATTGCAGAGGACTTTGAATGGAATGCTACATTTTGACCTATCTATCATCAGGGCCATGAGAAGCCCTGAAAGGGCTTAGAGAAACAATTTTATATGGTTATAGTTTATACCATAAACTTGAGACTGTGATGAGTGTTTTCCTTTTAGTAGTCTTGGGATTTGAGACATCTTGGGACTTTAGACATCTCCACAGTTTAACCTCATGGAACATAGTCATGCTAACTGGCCAAGACCAGAGCTTATACTTGGCACCAAAAGAAAGAGACATTAAGGCTCCCTTTCTTCTTTGGTTGGAGAGACCAAAGGTGGAAACCAGGCTATTTGGGAATAGGAGCTGCTACAGAGAAAGATACACTAACATTGGGTAAAATGTCTAGTGCAGCAGACATTGAGGTTTATCTAGACTTTACTTAGAAATCAACTTCCAATTTCTCCTTTTCCTCCTCTGTTGGCTCACAATTGTTATATAGCCACAACAACTGCACCTTCATCTTATAACTCCTCTGCTTAAAAATGTTTCATGACATTTAGTGTCTTTGCAAAGCCTAGAAGAGAAAGTTCCAGTCCCATAACCTGTCATGCAAGACCCTCTATAATCAGGAATGAACTTTCTTTTCCCATATTTCCCCCATTGTTCAGCTACATGATGTTTTTTTTTTTTTATTGGCGACCATACTCACAGTCATCTTTTAAACCTTTGTACCTTTTCTCACCTAGTTCCCCCTTTCTGGAATACTGCTCCCTTCCAAATTGTTTTTATCAATCAAGCCCTGGTTAAGTTCCACCTCCTTTTGAAAGTCCCTGCTAATTACTCCAGCCCTAGTGGACTCTCCTCTCCTGGATCACTTAAGCATTGATTGTCTTCTCTTGGCTTTGAGTCTATAGCCTTTATTGCTAAGTATTGTTATTGATAAACTCCATGCTTCTACCCTGAATACCCTAAATACATGGTAAACAACTTTAGATCAACTCTTGTAAGCAACTTTGTGACTTCTGCTTTTCTTGCATCCTCATTAGATAATCTCTTATAAGGATGGCTGTGCTAGGCTGGGTACCAAAAATTTGTGAATTAACTTCCATAAATTTTATTGTCATTGTTGGTTTGCAAATCTGTCTCCATGCACCCCATATTCAATCCTAAACTAGGCTGGGAGCTTTTAAAGTGTCTAACACAGTGCCTGATGCAGAGTTTATGCCCAACTATACTGTCAGAATGAATGAATGAACATGAGCCACCCACTCATCACTCACCTTGTTGGGATGTCTTCCGACACAGCAAGATATAAGCCTTAACGAAGACCACCATAAAGCACAGGGAGATAATGAGAATGATGGCAAAGATAGGCAGACCCTTTCCTAGGAGGCAAAACAATACCAAGTAGTACCTGTTTGAAAATGAGTCCAGAAACAGAGACTTCAGGTTCAGCTCAGGCCAACTCACAACTCTTTCTTTTCCATTTTCCAACTTCTCATAACCTTCTTAGCTAGCCATAGAGACCAACAAAACCCCAGGCCCATGAGAAATACTTGAGAAAGGCGAGTGACTATGCACATAAACAAGTTCTTCCAGAACCACAAGTTGATGGCTGATTGGCCTGGGAACTGGAACCAGTCCTCCATGCTTTCCCAAAGGGTATTCACCTTCTCTTAGAGTATCCTGATATCCCAGCTTCACAAAAATTCTACCTTATTGAGATTCTGGTCAGTTACTTCTTGCCACAAAGAGTCTTTCCTTTACACTTCATGGCTAAGTACCCAGGTTTCTTTTCCTCAAAACATATTTCCACTGTCTTCTGGATTACTTATGCCAATCATGTCTACAACCTGAAGGAAACTACTGGACTAGGATTCCAGTCCTGGATCTATTATTTACTTGCTTTGTGACTGTGACAGGCCAAATAATAATCCTCCAAAGATGTTGACGTCTAAACCCCAAGAACCTGTGGGTATGTTAGTTTACACTATAAGGAGGAATTAAGGTTGCAGATAGATTTAAAGTTGCTAATTAGCTGACATTGAGATGGGGAGATTATCTTGAATTACCTGAGTGGACTCAACGTAATCACAAGGGTCTTTTACAAATAAAAGAGGGAAATAGAAGAGGAGATCAGAGACAGATTTGAATACTAAACACTGCTAGTTTTGCAACTGGTGGAAGGGAGCCAAGAGCCAAAGAATGTGGCTAGCCTCTAGAAGCTGGAAAAGGCACAGAAACTGTTTCTCTTCTAAAGCCTCCAGAAAGAACACAGCCCTGCTGATATCTTGATTTTAGCCCAGTGTGTCAGACTTCTGATATCCAGAAGTGTAGGATAATACTTTTTTGTTATTTTAAGGTATGCATTTGGGGTAATTTTTATAGCAGTCATAGAAAAATAAACAGAAAAGTCAAATTCTTGACTAGACCTTCATTTCCCCTTACATTCAATGCAAAGATTAGATATTATTAACGCACCTGTAGTTAACAATATTTTGAATCTAGGGGTTGAGATCAAGGTATAGGGAGGGGTAGGGAAAATAATTTCATTGTTCTTAGGATTTGCTGTTGTACCTGGCTTTGTTTTTACAAGATCTCCCAAATATTCTGTCCTAGAAATTTGTTATTTGTGGTCCTCAGAGCTCTGGTTGCAGATGAGAGAATCCAAGATATAGAAAAAAGGATTAAAGATGGTGGCGCGAGAACAGAGACAGAGATTTCCTCCTAAAACTGGATACAATTAGAAAATATAGTTGGTGCAACTAATCTTGAGAGAGCAACAGGAAAGAGGACGGAGCCAGACTGCATACCTCACCGAACAGGGTAATGTACCAGAGCTGTGGCTCCGCGGGACCCAAGCCCTTCCCCAACCCTAGCTCACGGGTGGGAGGAAGAGAAACTGAACAGGGAGGGAGTGGAAGGCTTGGGACTGCTGAATACCTAGCTCCCAAGATCTGCACTGGGAGCACAAACCTACATTTCATGGTGCTTTCATCATACTCTTCTGATTACAGGGTTGGAAAGTTGGGACAGGTGGATTTCCTGGAAAGACTGGGATTCCAGCTGCTTCTGGAAAGCAGGGATCCATAAGCTTTGGGATAAAAGCTTATACCTGTGTGCTCGACCCACTGGTTCAGGCAGTGGAGACAGGCACAGCAGCCGGGAAGCAGGGAACAGCTCTTTCCTCCCCCCAGGCACCAATACCGCTCCCCTGCAACCCCCATTATTGCTTCAGGGGCTGAATAGAGCTTCTGGACACTAGAGGGTGCCATATACAAATATGAAATGCCAAAGAAACCTGGTCGAGAGTAAAATTATTAATACACATACTGAGAAAGTTTTAAATAATATGGACCTCGTGACTCTTCCTGAAAGGGAGTTCAAAATAAAAATCATCAACATTCTAATGGAGGTACAGAAAGACATCCAAGAACTCAGTAATGAATTCAGGTCAGAGATCCAATCATTGAAGAACACAATGGAGGGTATTAAAAGCAGGTTGGATACCGTGGAGGAGATGATAAAATGAAACAGAAACTAGGGAAGAGGAATACAAAGAAGCTGAGGCACAGAGAGATAAAAAAAGAGAGAATCCAAGATATAAACTGATACAGATCAAGGGAAGATTTCACTTTGGAAGGTGTCAAGTAGTGAAAAACTTGATGGGGGATATAGGGCATAGACCTAATGTCTGAGAATTTCCATTCCTTCCAGGGTTATCTTTTCATTTTCCCAAACCAACTCTCCAAGAGGTATCTGATAACCTCCTTTTTCCCACTGTATGTTTGCCCAGGGAGATGAATGAAATTATGAAAGCCTTCAAGCCAAAGGTGGCATATAAAACAGGTTTGAGCTATTCCCAGAGAAAGCCAAAAATCTATGCAGCCAGGAAGGGAGAAGTGGAGGGGGGTATTAAGAAGTCCACCATCAATGATACACAGGCAGAGAATGAGACCAGAAGTGATAGTTATCAAACTATTTGGCACCAACCAATCAAAACAGATGCCTACCATAGACCTGAAGTCTTATAGGTCCCATGGTATACTAAGTATCAATACTTTTGTTGCAGGGCTGTGGGACATTCTGGACAGTTTTGAAGAAAGGGAAGCCCAGATGATAATGAAGAAAATCAGTAGTTAAGGGAAGCATCTAATTATCAATGACTTTAAAAATATTTCCTTACTTTAACAATCAATGCAATCAGATCAGTGCATACCAGCTGATTATCATCTCCAGTAAAACAGAAAAGAGCTTCTCTTTGGGGTTTGGATCTATGAGACTGTGACTTAGGAATCCTTGAAACCTCAGCAGAATCAAAAATCAGCTGCAAGTTGCTTGGTGAGCTCTGGTGAAGAGCTCAAGTAATGAGACCCTGGCATTACCATGATTCAGTGTCCATCTCCCTAGGAAAGCTGGCTGAACTCATGGTCCCATTCCCATTATAAAAGTATATTACTATAGTAACAAAGAACCAGCTAAGAATACATCTAAACTAACCCCTCTATGGCTTTACTCATCCTTTGATCTGTATCTATCTCTTTCCATCCTACCCATTCCAACCATCTTCAGGGCCTTTGACCATTGCTTGGCACTTAACAGGTAATGGTTTTCAGAATTGAATGCCATAGAACAGTGTATATATTGGGAAATTTCATTTGTAAAGTTCATAGTCAAGAAGGAAAGATTGAAGTCCTAATATTGACCTTACCTGGTCCAGCACTGGTCTTCCCAGCATAGCTATCGACTTCAGTAGTCCAGCCCCAGGATGGTTTCACTGTGGATATTACTATGACAACAGGACATTAGGATCAGAGACCTCTCTTCCATCCAAGAGCTGTGGAGTGGATGGTGGCTGCAATGTTTGGGGTTCTTCTCTGTGTTTCTGTGCTGAGCTTTCCATAACTCTTGGCTATGTCATTGACCGCTAGTACTGTGAGGTGACATATTTTAGTTTCTTACTGTTGGTGGTGGGAAAAGGTTCATATAGGGAAAGCAACATACCCAAAGTCCCACAGCAAGTCAGATTAAAAACAGAACAGAAGTCAGTTTTCTCTTTTCCCACTTTCCCCATGGAAGTATTCTCTCTCTCTCTTTTTTTTTTGCCTGAGAAGTTTTCACAAAGAAGAGTACGTATATTCACAATTCTACTTCATGACCCTTAAATCCTTTTTGTCTTTCTTTTATTTATATTCTTTTATTGCCATGTTATCTCTGAAGAACACAGTGGCCTCTTATGACCCATTATACTCTTCTTCCATATAATGGCATTGGGCCTCCTCCCTTGGCTTCCATGACACCATTTAAAATCTCTACTGCTCTCACAGAATCTAAGTAAAGCTCACCTTCCAAGGAGGACTGCATGGTTGTAGGTGCTTCAGTATTGGTCTTGAGTGGCTTTGTGGAGTCTGCAAAGAAGAGGGAGCACAGTCAAGGTCCCTGGCACCCTTAAGGGTACAATGGAGAGCCCTTGGGAAATTGGGAGATAAGTAAATGCCAGTCAAGCCCATGCCTGAGCCTGTCTAAACATGTTTCTCATGATGCTGGAAAGTTGTGTATTACTTGCTCATCCTTCATGTCATTCTAAGGCATGATTCTTAACTCAGAGATCATAGATCCCCAAGGAATGTAAAACTAGAGTGCAGAACATTTTTCAACTTTGATAAGAAAAGATATTTTGTTTCTACTAACTTCTGAGGAATAACTTCTGAAATTTAGCTATTCATTCTTTTGAGAGGGACTGAGGAAATATCACAAAGAAGGTGACAGTATGTGATGCCAGTGGAAATGGTAATGACCTCTGAATAGTCACCTCTTCACAAAAACAATGAATTAACTGGCAACATTTTCCATAATTGGCTTTTTCTTCAGAATTTGGAAAATTAGCCAAAAGTTTACATCAATCCCAGGAGCATTTATAGAAGAAGAAAATCCCTGTGATCTTAAGAACAACAATTTGTTATGGCATTTTAACTTACTCTAACCTGATCACCTCTTCCATGGCCAGTAGTATCCTTAAAAATAAACCCCATTCCCTATGCTGGATTGAACAGAACAATTTAATTTCCCCAAAATGTGATTATTTGACCTGTGTGGTGGTTCTCTACCTCAAAATGCCATTTTTATTGGTCACCCAGTGGTAAAACTCTCCCCACGGGGAGGGACATCTGTCACACAGCTGCCTAAAGCAATGGATGGCAATTGAGGGAAACAAGCGACTAATGAGAAAAACTTGAAAGGAAAAACTGAGGAATAAAGTGTCCATTGAAATTTGAAAAGCTCTGACACACGCCAAAGAATCTAAAAGGCCACAGACATGCATAGGACTGTGTGTATGATCGGGGAAAACATGAAAAGGTTGTAAGTTCTTACCTCTGGCTAGGTTTAAGGCTCTGTGTCAACAGGAAGTAAAGGCTGTAGCACAGTTATAAATTGGGTGATTGTTGAAGACATATTTCAACAGGCAACGAGCCCTTTAGTAAAAACTGGGAGATTTATTGGTTCCGGATATTTTAAGAAAAGCTCTATCCAATCATTATCTGGCTAATAGGTTAACTGAGTAGAGACTTCAGTGGCTATCCATGACAAAGAAAACAGAAGACTGTACAGAATTAGTTCAGAAAAGTCACTAAAAAAATAGCAACTAATACAACAAGCAGTGCCAACAAGCCCTGGAGAGAGAGAGGGAGAATCAGATTTCCAGAGTTGCCACATCATATTATTTAAAAAGTCCAGTTTTCAGAAAAACACGAGATATGCAAAGAAACCAGAGTATACCTCATAAACAGGTAAAAAACAATTAATGGAAACTGTTCCTGAGGAAGCATAGATGTTTGGACTTACTAGACAAACATTTTAAATAAGTTATTAAAGATATATTTTTAGAAAAGGAAACTACTTTTAAAAAACTAAAAGGATGAGAACAATTCAAACCGAAAGGAGAATATCAATAGACAAACTGTAGAACAGAAATACTGGGGTTTAAAAGTAATAACAGAAAAGAAAAATAAATCACTAGAGGGAAAAAAATTCACTAGAGAAGATTTAAGCAGGCAGAAGAATTAGTAAATGTGAAGATATGACAATTGAAACTAACCAGTTAGAGAAACAGAAAAGGAATTTAATGAAGAAAAATCAACAACACTTCAGAGACACTATTAGTGTACCACCATACATATAATGGAAAAGGGCAGACAGAGCAATTAAAGAAGTAATGTCAAAATATCCCAATTTGATGAAAAACTTTAAATTTCAAATACAAAAGCTCACTGAACTCCATGTAAGAAAGATTTTCTAAAACAATCCATACCTAGACACATACTCAAAAGCCAAAGCCAAAGAGGGAATATTGAAAGCAGCAAGAGAGAAGCAATTTATCATGCACAAGGAATTCTCAATAAAATTAATGACAGATTTCTCATTGGAAAAAATGGAGGCCATAAGGCATTGGGACACATATTCAAAGTACTGAAAGAAAATTTCTATCAATCAAGAATTTCGTATTTTGCAAAACTGCCCTTCAAAAATCAACGAGGTATTAAAACATTCCAAGGTAAACAATAACTAGGAGAGCTTATCACCAGCAGATCTGCCCTGCGAGAAATCCTAAGGGAGGGGTATTTGTTGTGCTGAAATGAAAGGATAGTAGCTTGATAGATAGTAACTTGGATCATCATGAAAAAATAAAGCACCAGTAAAGATAACTAAATAAGTAAATATAAAGAGAGTATAAATGTATTTTTGTTTGTAACTCTTTTTTTACTGATTTAAAAGACAACTACATAAAGCAATAATTATAAATCTATGTTGATGTGATTATATTGTATAAAGATGTAATTTGTTACAATAATAGCATAAAGGAGGAACAGAGCTATTTAGAAACAAAGTTTTTAAATACTATTAAAATTAAGTTGGTGTGATTCCAAACTAGACTATAGTAAACAAGGAATTAATGGTAATCTTAGTTACTATAGGACAACCACCAAGAAAATAACTTAAAATATATAGTAGAAGAAACAATCAAATAATTACTTGTTACACTAGATAATACCTATTTAACACCTCAGACAGCAGGAATGAAGCAACAGAGGGATAAGAAGGACAAGCTATATTGAAAACCAATAGCAATTTGGCAGATATAAATGCTACCTTATCAGCAATTACATTAAATGTAGATAGATTGAACTGAATTCTCAAATTTAAAGACAGAGATTGGGAGAATGGATAACAAAACACAATCTAATTACATGCTATGTATATTTAGGATTCAAAGACACAAATGGTTTGAAAGTTAAAGGACCGAAAAAGATACACCATGCAAATAGTAATCTAAATGAATCCAGAGTATCTATACTAATATCCAATAAAATAGACTTAAAGAGAAAAATTATTATTAGACAAAGAAGGACATTTTATTATTTTAAAGTGTCAATCTATCCAGAACACACTACAATTATAAACACATATGCTCTTAACAACAGAGCCCTGAAATACATGAAGCAAAAGCTGAGAGAATCTTAGGGAGAAATAGACAATTCAACAATGATTGTTTGAGGCTCCAATACTCCAGTTTCAATTATGGATAAAACAACTAGATAAAAGATCAGCAGGGAAATTGAAAATTCCAACAACACTGTTAACCAAATGGACCTAGCAGACATGTACATAACACTCCACAAAACAAGAGCAGTACAAACATCCTTCTCAAGTACATATGGAACATTATCCAGAACAAACCATATGTTAGGCCATAAAATACATCTCAGTAAGTTTGAAACAATTGAAATAATGGAAAGTATGTTCTAGAACCACAATGTAATAAAATTAGAAATAAAAAACAGAATGAAATTAGGCAAATTCACAAATATGTGGAAATGAAACAACACACTCCTAAATAACCAATGGGTTAAATAAGAAATCATTAGGAAATTATAAAATACTTTGAAATGAATGAAAATGAAAACAAAGCATACCAAAACTTATTGGAGGCAGTGAAAGCAATGCTCAGGAGGAAATAATTGCTATAAATATCTACATTAAAAAATAAGAAAGATCTCAAGTCAATAACCTAATTTTCCACCATAGAAAGAAATCTAGAAAGAGAGGAGCAAACTAAACAGAAAAAAAAAGCAGAAAGAAGAAAATAAAGATTTAGTACAGATAAATGAAATAGAAATAGAAATCAATAGAGAAAAAACCCACAAAATTTGGTTATCAGAAAAGATCAACATAATTGACAGGTCTTTAGCTAAAGCAACCTAAAAAAATGAAGGAATAAAGTTACTAAAGTCTATAGTGAAAGAAGGAACATTCCTACTAAACTTGTAGAAATAAAAAAAATTATAAGGTAATACCATGATCAACTATAAGATGTGAATTAGCTAAGATACAAAAGACAAATTTCAGAAATTCACAAACTGCTGGAACTGAAAAAAATAGAAAACCTGAATAGGTAGAACTTTAACAGGCAAATTGATTGGACTGTTAATCAATCAACTTCCTATAAAAGTAAAGGATAGGGCCAGATGGCTTCACTGGTGGCTTCTGCCAAAGGTTTAGAGAAAATTAATGCCAATTCTTCACTAATTGTTTAAAAAATAAGTAAGGTGCACTGCTCAACTTATGAGACCATATTACCCTTGTACAAAATCCGAAAAAAAATCAAAAGACAATAAAACTAAGAACAAATAACCCTTATAAATATAGATGTAAAACTAATTAACAAAATAGTTAGCATACCAAATCTAGCAGCAAATTAAGAGGATTATTCACTATGACCAAGTGGGGTTTATCCCAGAAATGCAAGATTAGCTCAACATATGAAAATAAGTCCATGTAACTCTACTAATAGAATAAAGGAGAAAAAAACACATGGTCATGTTAATTGACAGAAAATTCTCTTGACACAGTCCAACACTCTTTCATTATAAAAACACTTGACAACTAGAAAGAGAGGTGAGCTTTCTCAACCTGATAAAGTGCATCTACAAAAAACTCACAGATAACATCATACTTTATAGTGAAAGACTGAATGCTTTTCTGGTAAGAACATAAACAAGACAATTATTATGGCTATTCTCACCATGCCTATTTGCCACTGTGCAGTAGGTACTGGTCAGGGGAATTATGCCAGAAAAATAAATAAAAAGGCATCCAGATTTGAAAGGAAGAAGGAAAATTATTTCTATCTTCAGGTGACTTAGTCTTATATAGAATATCCTAAAGAACCTACAAAACAATGATTAGAGCTAATAAATGACTTTAACAAGGTTGCTGGATATAAGATTAATAGACAAATAACAGTTATATTTCTGTACACAAGCAATGAAGAATCCAAAAATGAAATTAAGGAAACAATCCTATTATACCAGCATCAAAGTAATAAAATATTTAAAACAAATTTAACTTTAGAAGTGCAAGACTTGTACACTGAAAACTACAAGATATTGTTGAAAGAAGACTTAAATAACCGGAAAGACATTGGATGTCCATGGATTGAAAGACTTAGTATCATTCAGATGGCAATAGTGTCCAAAGTATATAAAGATACAATTCAATCATTACCAAAATCTCAATGACCTATTTGAAGAAATGGAAAATTTAATCCTAAATAGATCAGTATGGATCCATATGGAATTGCAAAGGATCCTGAATAGCCAAAATAATCTTGAAAAAGAAAAACAAAATTGGAGGACTCATACTTACCAATTTAAAAACTAATTACAAAGCTACAGAAATCAAAACACTGTGTTACTGATATAAATATATACATATAGATCAGCGTAGTACAATTCAGAATCCAGCAATACATTTGTATATATTTGGTCATTTGATATTTGACAAAGCTGCCAAGACCATTCAGTGGGAAAGCATAGTTTCTTCAACTAATGATTCTGGGACAACTGGATAGCAAGGGAATGAAATTTGGCCCACATACAAAAATTAACTCAAAATGGATCAAAGACCTCAACATAAGCGCTAAAACTATAAAACCCTTAAAAGAAAACATAGGGGTACGTGTTCATGATCTTGAGCTTGGTAATGGATTCTTAGATATGACAGCAAAGGTTTAAGTATCAAAGGGAAAAAATAGATATGTTGGACTTCATTAAAATTTTTTAAAAATTGTGTATCAAAGGACACTATCAAGAAAGTGAAAGGCAACCAACAGAATGGGAGAATATATTTTCAAATAGTATATCTGAATATGGTCTAGTATTCAGAATATATAAAGAATTCTTACAAATCAACAATTAAAAGGCAAACCACCAAATTCTAAAAAGTGCAAATTTCCACTTATAAAATAAGTAAGACACAGGGATACAATGAACAGCATAGAGAATATAGTTAATAATATGTAACAACTTTGTGTGGTGACAGATGGTAGCTAGATTTATGGTAGTGATCACTTCACAATGTGTAAAATATTAAATCAGTGTTTGTTTTATACCTGAAACTAATATGATATTGCATGTCAACTATGATTCAGTAAAAAATATGTGCAAAGTATCTGAATAAGCAGTTCTCCAAAGAAGGCAACAAATGGCTGATATGCAAATGAAAAGATACTAACATCATTAGTCGTTAAGGACATGCAAATTGTAACCATAATTAGTTACCACTTCATACCTACTAAGTTTGCTATAATAAAAAATAAAAAATAACAAGTTGGTGAGAATGTGAAGAAACTGCCACCCTCATACATTGCTGGTGAGAGTTTAAAATAGTGTAGCCACTTTAGGAAAGAGTTTGGCAGTTACTCAAAAAGTTAAACAAAGAGTGACTGTGTGACTCAGCAATTACATTATTAGTCATATAGTTAAAAGAATTTAACAAAAATGTCCACATGAAAATGTTTATATGATTGCTTATAGTAGTGTTATTCATAGAGGCCAAAAAGTAGAAATAACCCAAATGCCCATCAGCTGATGAATCGTAATAATATGTGTTAAATCCATCCAATGGAATATAATTTGGCAATAAATATAATAAACTACTGGTACATGTTACAGCGTGGATAAACTGAAAACATGCTAAGCGAAAGAAGCCAGATGTAAAAAGGCAGATATTACATGGTTCAATTTATGTGAAATACACAGAATAGGTAAATACACAAAGACAGAAAACAGATTAATGAATTTCAGGGGCTAGAGGAATGGGCAATGGGAGTGATGACTTAGTGGTTATGGGGTTGCCTTTTGGGGTGATTAAGATATTCTGAAATTAGATAGTGGTAATGGTTGCATGACCATCTGAACTACTGCATTGTATATTTTAATATGTTACATTTTTTAGTATATGAGGTATATCACAATAATAAAATATTTCACCAAAAGGTTGATGGAATTTCTTTAGGCTAAAAGGGAGGAAGAACATTGCAGGCAGAGGGAACAGCATTTTATATTTCAGGTGTGAAGAGAGATGTTAGAAGATAAGGTTGGATAAGAAGGCTGGATATAGATCAAGAAAGTTTAGGCTTTGTTCTTTGGTAGAAGGGTTCATGGTAAGAGAAAGTTTCTGAAGAAGGAAGTAAACACTTAACCGATCTAAATTTTGGGAAAATAATTCTAACAACAGTGTGGTGGGGTTTTTAAAGGTGAGGGAGTGGCATATTTTCTCTGTTCATTGACAAATATTCATTAAGTACCTCCATTGTGCCAGGTAGTTTGCTGGACCAGTCATCGATTTTATACCTGGTGACATAAAATAGAAACTCAATAAATGCTAAGTAAGTTGCTGTTTTGGTGAGGATGAATGGACATTGGGAGATCATTTAAAAGGTTTTGACATTGTTCAGAAAAAAGATGAAACTATGAGGGTATGGGAAAAGAAAGGAGGAGCTTAATAAGACAGCTGATTCAGTACTTGAATTCTCAGTACTTGGTGATAGTGATGATTATTGGAAAGGTGAAGGAGAAAAAGGAGTCAAAGATATTGAATCTTCTAACAAGTTTGAGAAACAGGTTTTGTGAGTATGAGGTAAGTTTAGTTTTAGACAAGCAAGTTCAGAAATGGAAGTGTCCAGGATAACTAGACATTGGTATCTAGCTCCTAAGAGAGAAATTAGGGGTAAAATGATTGATTTTGTAATCAAAAGTCCAGAGATGATATTTGAAGCCACAAAAGTGAATAAAATCATGTGATGAAATGCTATAGAGATACAGGAATAAAGGAATGAGAACTAAGTCATTGCAAACACTCCTAATCAAGGGTGAATGAAAAGACAGCAAAGGGATCTGAGAAGGATGAGTCAGATAGGTCTTAGGAGAACCATGACTTTTTCAAGTGGTTGAAAAAGCTTTGAGGAGGAAGAATATTCAACAGGATCAACTGCTACAGAGATGCTGAGGAGGATGCATATGAATGGAGAGGTCCTGAGTTTTGGTGATTTAGAGGTCAGTGATGACTACAGTTTACAAAGTTATGCTGTGGTGAATTGGGAGGGACAGCTTGGAAATTACCTTATTCAGAAGGTTGGTAGAGGCTATAGGAGAGAGATGGGGGGCAGAAGGAGAAAAAGATTTAAAAAATTACGTTAGTGATATATATATGTACACTAGGCTCACATATATACATTTGTACATATAAGTTTTCATGCATGCACGCATACTTACATACATATTAGGTTTAGGTAGAGAATGGATAAAGCAGAGAGTTGGAGTAGCTGAAGGTAAGAGCTCAAGTGGAGGGTTCACTGTGGAGAGAAGAAAGGCACATCTTACTCTGAGCCAAGGGGAAATGAGTAAGGAAATGTCAAGGCAGAGAGGGTAGTTGATAGAATTCACATCTGAGGGGGGCCTGGATCTTCTCTGAAAAGAAGGAAGTGACTTCATCTTCTGGGAACAGGGCTGTGAGCCTGAAGTAACATGGAAAATGTTCTGAACAGCTATTATGGAGTGGGACAAAGATAAGCAATTTGATTAACATACAGCATGGGAACAGGCAGTGCATGTCTCAGAGCATGAGATAAAGTGGAGCCAATGCATCTGATTTCTTCCTTTTCTTGTTTTCTTTTTGATGAGCAGAGCTCAGAAGTCCAAGAGTGTGAACAAAGACACCATCCCAGAACTGAAGAACAGTACAGAGGGTAAAGTAAGGGGATGAAGGGCTGAGAGCTATGTAGGTGAGAGATGAAATAGGGGACCAGACTCATGGAATCAGGTTGAGGTGGAGAAGGAACAGAGTGAAGGAAGTCAAGAGAGTAACTTGGCTCAGAGAGCAGGGAAGGGTGGAATACTGAGTACCTTCTCTGAGCTTCAGTTTCCTTATCTATCAGTAGGGGGGCAATGGTAAGCACTATGTAATAGCTTTGTTGCCTGTCAGCATGGGCTGTGATAAGGAATAGATAGGTTGATTGGTTGTGAGCGAATCTTGCCCATATAGGCTAGGAACTAACTCATGAAAGGTGAGAATGTTCAACTGTTCTTTTTATAAGGTATATATTCTTGGATTATCTGTCCATCGCTTGCCCTCTCTGCTTGACAAAATTGTAAGCTTTCAGAGAACTGGGTCAGTGTCAGTATAATTCTCTCAGAGGGAGTCTGCCTTGTTCACCTAAAAATTAAGATAAAAATCTACAGCATACACTTCTGCACTACCACTTAACTTTCCCAGCAAACATAGAAGTCTCAAACCAACATTGGTTTCCAAACCCAAGTGGTGAGAGCCACTTTCCTTATACAGAGCTGTCTTTAGAATACAGTTTTTTTGAGTGTCTCTGAGAATAATTCCCTAAAATCAATTAGTTCCCAACATGTTTTGGGTAATGGCAGGCTTGTTGGGATATGCGTCTTACCTCCCAAGGAGATCTTTTGGAAGGCAATAAGACTCATTTGGACATATCACTGCTGTGCTGCTCATTTAAACCCAAGCCTGCATGTTTTATGTACATAGTCTGTAGTGCTCCCAGGATAATGCTGTAAGAATTAGCCAGACTTTGATTAACCAGGGTTGATTTTCATTGAGACCTCAACCAGAAATGCATTTGGTTCTATGAAGAAGGGGGAAAATTTTAAAGAAACTATGTAGAGATCTGGGCTTTATTTCATAAAGAAAGACCAAACATAATCAAACAACAAAACAACAATAATGGAACCCCACCCTACAAAACAAAAAACAAACAGAAAAAATAAATAAAAAGGATTCCAACAGGTGTCCCAGAGGTAATATAGATTCAACCACAAGAGACAATTAGACTTTAGGAGAAGGCACAAAATCTGAGTGCAAATCTTGACTTGAACTTCCTAACTGAGTCCCTGGGCAAGTAGATTCCCCTTTTCGACACTCAGTTTCCTCTTCTGCTAAATGGCAGTAATGATAACTATTTCATGAGATAGTTGTGATTCAATGAGAAAATGTGTGTCAAGTTCTTGTGCACTGTATCTGGCAAATATGAGGTATGTAGTAAATGCCACTTTTCCCTTTACCATCTTCATCTACTTAGTCTACAACAGGGCAGGTATTGCCTCTAGCCCTATTATCCCCACTACAGAATATTTCTTTGTGATTGTACCACCCCCACTTCCAACCTCCACCAACCTCTCTTCTCTGGAATAAGGGCACTATACCAAGGTATATCTGGTGCAAGGTGGTCTGTTGAGATGCTCACCAGGAGAGAAGTTGCTCACCTTTAACCAAAAACTTCACAGTGTTGCTGTGCTGCTCAGAGCCTACCCGGCCCTTGGCAGTACAGAAATAGAAGCCTGAGTCAGCTACCACTGCATGCTTGAAGAGTAAGGTACTCAAGGCTGCTACTTTTATGGGTTCTTGATTGTTAGTCTGTTCCTTGTACCAGATGTATCTGATGGGAGGAGAACCCTGAGCTTGGCATTGAAGGCTAATCCTCATTCCCTGAGGCACTGTGAAACCATAGCCACTGCCAGTCGTCACTGTGGGTTTGGAAACAGAGACTGCAAAGGGAAGACAAGAGAAGAGGCTCTGAGAAGTTATAAGGATATGGGAACACAAGGCCTAGTCATCCCTACTGCATATAGGGGTACATATATATCTTCAGAGGAAACTAAAGGGACTTCTGACTTGTGAGGGAAGAAAAGAATAGGACAATATAAATAAAAGCAGCATCCTTTGGAAGATTGGGTACTATTTTGTATTACCTGGAGTTCTGGCTTACTGGGAGTTAAAAATCAACTGACTTTCAAAAATAATATAATTTCAAAGGCTTAAATAGTTTTGGGAATATCTGCAGTTTCAGATTACTGGGGCTAAATCATTGTAAAATTGCAAAGCTTATCTTGGCTAACCCCTGCATCCTTTTCCCCAGAGCTTCTCTGTCAGCATCTATCTACTCTCCAATATCCTGATCAGATATACTCATTTTCTATGAGTTTTAAGACACAGTCCAAGAAGGGAAAACAGGCTATGAATATTGAAATTTCTGGGACACGTGAAGGGGTAGAAATTTGAAGGCCAGGAACCTTCCTAATACTTCTAAAATTCTTCCTTGAAAGTGATGACCTTGAGGATCATCTTCCTGTCCTCTTCCTCTGATTAGCAAATATAACTAAATAGAAATTATTTACAGTTGAACAAACTTCTCTGTGTTTCTTGGGTGATCTAGGATTACAGTCTTCTATCAGGTCTTTGCCTATCACTGATGTGTATCCCCACAGTGACTTACGTTTCTGGACAAGGAGCTCAATGATCTTCTCTCTCACTACTTGGTTGCCATCAGGGGTCTGCCACATGACTTCACACATGTAGAGGCTGCGGTCATCCATCTCCAGGGTATTCAGTTGGAGGGACACATCTCCTGGAGCTTTGTGGTTCACATGTAGGCGGCCCCGGTACTTTGCTTGCTGTATATGGTCTCCAGAGGAGTCACGTAGGAAGATAGTGGTGACTGGTTCTGAGCCACGTTGTACCAGCCACTTTACCAAGACTTGGGTGTAGCCTTGCAGAGGACCATAGGTGCAGGGAATATTCACATTCCCTTTCCAAGGCCCTGTCACACTTTCAGGTGCTTCCAGGATGGGATGGCCTGAAGAGAGGGAACAGAGGAAGGAAGCAGACATAGATGGCACACCCAACTGGGAGCTAGGGTGGCAGTGGCAGGTTTCAAAAGGCTTCTGAAAAGCACCCTTCAATTTTCCTTCCATCATGCTTTTAGATTCCCTGTGCCCTTTTGTTCTCTGTCAGCCTTCTCATCAATCACAACCAATTCTCAGAAGGAGAGCCCTTAACATTGGTTAGCTTTCGTGAGTTCTTTTCCTTTCACTGTCTTGCTGTGAGGTGACACGGGGTAAGTTTTCCTTTCACAATGAAGGACCTATTTTCTTCATCTACAATGTAGAGTGCGGATAGAGTGATTTCTAATGATTTTGTAAACTGTGAGTTTGTAAATCAATAAAAATTCTGTAAGTCAATAAAAATACTTCTTTCAACACTTTCCAAAAGAGGTGTTGTAGCAAATGTTGAGCAGTTGGCTTTGGGCTATTTGATTGTAATTATGTACCTGGAGAAATGTGGGTTCTACAGGGCTCAGAAAGGGACATCTGCCCTGCTTATTCCCCATTTTTCACTTAGAAGAGCTCAATGTCCCCAGCCCTAAGTTTTACTCTGTAAGGGAGAAAGGAGACAGGTAAAGGGCAATATTAAGGATGAAACCTTGTGTGAGATGCATTCCTGTTTAACAATATCATTAGTTGTTAAATTTGACAACCACACTTTGTAAGCCTGTTTTTTTTTTCTGATTTCTCTCCTTTGTTTATTTATTTATTTATTTATTTGGTTTTTCTTAATTCTCAGCAAAAGTACATTGGAAAATTCCATCCTGAGGAGGAATGGAGAGGAAAAAGTCTGGAGAGGAAAAGGGTCTGAATTAAATCCTAGGGTTGGCTATGGTATGATGATGGGACCAAGATTGCTACTTTGGTGTTGTGGGGAAGGAAAACCAGGGAGAAAAGATGTAAGTGTTGACAGAGCCATTCCATTAGAAATTTCCATCCATAATCTCACATTTTAAGGATTTTGTGTTTTATTTAACTGGGACCAGGAGTGATGGACTGTATTTTAGATGATGTCTTTATGATATTTCTCCTAGAAGTGTGTGGGAGGGCTCAAAGTATGAGCTATTACTGAATACAAGCATTTCATGTAGCCCAGGATTCCCAGGCTTCAGTCAAGAAGATGGAAGATAGGGTAGGGGCATGATTTCTAGCTCTCAGAATGTATTGCCAGCTATCAGGGCTTCTATTAATGGGGAGACTAAATTCAAGCCTCTGGCCTATGCCCTCACCAGGGTCTCTTAGAACATCACCATAATATTGTGGTTAAGATAAAAGCCTTGAGTAGAAAATAATAGATATGAATCCATGTTGCTAGAGTCACCACATACTCTCTGGGGAGTTTCAGATGGGGCAGGAAGCAGAACTCAGACCCTTGAATGGGAGCACAATAAGGACAGATTTTGGTTTGCCCTAAAATTGAACTTTAATCAGCTGTCTATTGATACAGTAACCTGTTTAGGGCAAGTTCTGAGATTTATTTAGGTCTTGGACAGCATTATCCTTTACGTTCCCTTCCCATTCTAGATGGTTCAGTGCTAATAGACTCTAATGGAAACAAAAGTTCAGTAATTACATATTCCAGCTGGTTGTGAACTTTTATCAAGTGGTGCAGTTCTCTATGCTACTGATACTTCATCCCTCCATGTGGATGGCCCATACACTTGAAAGCACAAACATACCAGCCTTAAACCCCCTGAAAATCATCTGAGCCTTTCAGTTGAATGTACTCTTTTCTGCTAATCTTCCTCCAGCTCTCCCAAATCTCTTTCCCTTTCCCTAAAAAGCATTCTCACATCCTCCTCCTGGACAACAAAGAAGCATTCTGCTGTGAGGCAACAAAAGCCTTTATCAATGTGTATGTGTCTCTTCACTCTGACCTTGGGGGAGCTGCAAGGCCTGGATTGCATTACCCTTCCTGGGAACTTTCTGGGAATTCTCACAGCCTACTCTGGCCTGCCTGGACAGCCAGTCCCAATTTCTCAATCTCAAGAGTCACTTTTGGAAGTAGGAGAAATGTTTTATTAGTAGCATGAATACAGAGCATATGGTAGGCACAGGGAATCTCAAGAAAGAGGGCATTGTACTATTCCTCATCTTCTCTGATTTTCAAAGTGAAGGTAATCTCAATAGCCTTGACTTATACCTTCCAACGATCCCTGTGGTGCTCAGATAGCCTAGAGGAACATTGAGTAGGACATCTAGTAGGATCGGGAGGGTAGTGAAAGACTGCATGAGGTAGTAAGAAGAATAACATCAATCCAACTCCAAGTTTTGCCTTACCATATCTGTGGACCTTGGGTAAATTGCTAAACTCTCTGAGCTGCAGTCATTATCAGCAAAATTGAGGCAGTAGTAAACCTTCCATGGAAGGTTATTGTGAAGTTCAAATGAGTTCATAAGGCATGAAAGCACCTAGCATAAATAGCTGATATTCAGTAGGTGCTTGATAAATGCCAGTCCTATCCCATGTCTCAAGAGAAACTTCTCATATTTGTCTTGATTCTTCTTATTCTATAGAAGTCTTCAGTATGTCCTTTCCAGGGTGGACAGAGTCATTAGACTGGATCATTGTCATTTAATAATGAACTGAAGGAGAAGGTAGTACAAGAGAAAGTAAGGAGCTACCCTTTCCAGTCTGACAGAACTTATCAAATTATGGTAGGTAATAGGCCATTCCTAGGTTGTAGGACAGTCGAGGAGGACACAGTAGCCTGTACTTCCAACAACAGGTCTGGCTTGGCAGCCACTGTGAAATGTTGACCAAATTAAACAATACACCTGACTTTCCTGGAAGATTGGGTAGGGGAACTCCATTTTAGGAAAGTCCCACCTCTTGTGGGGATACTCTGCCCATCATGTATCCATGAACACCACCAAATGGTGAGGTACTTGATACAAGAGGACTTGAGGTATCAGGCAGGATAGAATTTGGAGACTTCTAGAATTGCATAGCTAGAAGGGTTTTTAGAAACTACTTAGTCACATTTCCTCATAGTACACAAGGGCAAGCTGAGGCCCAGAGAGAGATAGATGCTTATCCAAAGTTACATAGCAGTGTTCGAGCTGGGCCTGGAGGCCTGGAATGAAGGCTTTTAGATGCTATACTGCCTTCTTGCCTTATTAAACCATCAGCCACAAATGAAACTATCAACATCCTACCTAGGCATACTTGATATGGTTTAAGAGATGTTATCCTAAGGTTAGATAATAGACCCTGACTGCCTGAAAAAGAATTCTCCCATTTGCCAGCTGCTTCCAGAGAAGCCTTTCCCAGTACTTCAGAGCCTTGCTCTTCTCTACAAGGGAAGGACTGAATTTCCTTCAAATACTGTCTCCCCTCAGGGAAAAAAAAAAACAGAGCTGTGCATTAACTCAAGGGGCTTTGTTGAAAAGGGTTTGATTTGGAAAAGAACACAGTACCATGTGCCACTCTAGTCTTAGGGTTGGACTTAGAAAAGCAAAAGTCTTAGGCCTAAATAATTGCCCTAAAACAAAAGCCTAGTTTTCTGGGTATAGGGCCCTTTATAGGATCCATTCTGGGTCTGTTTTTTAATCTTCCTCCTCCCACCATTACAGAGAGGGTAAGATCTTTCCATGACTCCACACCCCTATGTCTGGCCTTTCTCCCTCTCTTGAGCTACTTCCCGCATAAAGGTTTAGCTTAGGTAAAGATGTTTATAAAATGTTTATGTTTATAAAATGCAAATAATAGGGTTTATTTTTATTATGATTATTCCAACATGTGTTTTAGACCTAACAGCTGATTCTGGCCCCTAGAGGGTTTTTAGAAGTGAAGCTACAGTCCTACAGAGCTGTCCAGCTGTCAGGGCCTTTTGAGGCTAACCAGGCTGATCTCTTCACTGTACTTCTGGGCTGGAGACACAGATCCAGGGAAAGGGATGGTGTTATTGGCCATTCAGTATATCCCTACCTTCAGGTCTCTATTGTAAGACCCTCCACACAAATGGAAGACCTGCTTTCACGTCTAGAGGACCTCACAGGCTGGGAAGGAATGTGTGAGAGTACACATGCATACATATACATGATTTAAATTTAATGTTTGCAAAATGTTCCCTTGAGCCCCAGTCCTGCCTCAACAAGTCCCAGCTCAAACCATGATATTTGGAGAAGATAGAGAAGTATACTCTAAAACATGCTAGAGAATGAAAATACTGTAGCTTTAGAAAGAACACTATTTTTTAAGGAGCATTAACTGCCATTAATGCTCTGTGGCTTTGAGCAAATTCTTTTCTCTCTGAGATGACTTAATTTAGTATCTCTGCTAGCTTTGAGGTTCTAGCAGTGGATGGGTCACAGAGTTCCAGGATAGGGTAGCCTAATCTGAGTTATCTATGGAAAGCTCTGTTCTTTCTGACTACACAAGAGACACCATGAACTCCCATCCAATCTCCAAGTATATGGAACAAACAGAGGTGCAGCAAGAACTCCCTTGCCCTATTTTTTATTTTACTTAACTATTATTCAGGCTTAGTTTCCTAAAAATCTGTTTCAGTTCTCAGGGGTATAAGTGAGGATGGATGAAGACCCAAGGAAATAATGGTATTATGGGATACTCTGACCTCTTTTGGCATATGTGTCTAGCATTATACCTTCAGGAATAGCCCAGAAAATCTGTGCCATGACCATAGGGAAGTTAGTTACCCCAGAAGGTGGTAAAACAAAAAAACAAACAAACCCGTCCCCACCAGTTCCTGTGAATACCAGTCGAAGGAGCTGGGGCTGTTTAGTTTTGAGAATAGGAGTCAAGGGTGCCTATCCTCAGAACTCTAAAGGGTTCTTATAGCATATAGGGAGCATATATGTTCTGTGTGTCTCTAAGAAACAGAGCTGGGGCCTTTGGATGGAAGCCATAGGGAAGTGGATTTAATTTAACACAAGGAAGAACATTCCAGCAGTTGAAGTTGCCCCTAGATAGATTAGATGGTCTGGGAGGTAATGATCTCTCAGTCACTGGAAGTATGTGAACAGATACTCTGAGCACTTGTTTATAACAGTGAAGGGTGGGTCTAGGTTACTTCTAAAGTCCTGTCTAGCTCTTAGACAACATTCCTTCTTTGACGGATGCATATTTTAATGGATATCAAAGCTTAGAAGCAGAAGAGTTAAGGTATAATGGTAGAATTTTAGGTGAAAGATAGAAAATAGAAGAGGGATTTGGGTGACATTAGGCACCTTTTTAATGTCCCTGAGATATGACAAGTACTAGAAAAACATGTGGATGTTTTCTGAGAGAGAAGCATTTACAATGTCTACCCAAATTTACCTCTGGTTCCTTCAGCAGCCTTCTACTTCCTCCCTTCCTTCTGCCCAAAGCTGAGAGAGTCTGCAGCATTGGCTGAGAACACTCATCTACTCAGCAGTAATCAGTTTTCCTCAGTAGGAATTCAGTCCCAATCCCCCAGCCTTTTGCTTGTGCCAGCAGTGGCAACTAGGCCCCCATTTGCTGCCTTACCATAGGTGACCACTGTTAGGTGGTCCAGGAGCAGCAGGCCAAGTAAGAGCCCCATCACAGCCAGAGCCACTTCTGTCCTTTCTTCCAGCCTTCTGTTGTCAAAGAGGCTTGAACTCCTGATGGCTGCCAGTGCCTGTGCCTGCTTCCTTCCCTTTCTTCCCTATATCTTTCTCAGACTGCCAGTGCCATCTCACATTCCTCTTCCTTCCCTATTTCAGCACAAATCGCATGAGCACCCTCTTCCCTCCCCTTCTTGGGGTTGGTGCTTTGAGGGTGAGTGAAGCAATTCTTCCCCTTGCTAGAGTATTGACTTGACTTTCCCTTGAGCCAGTAGGGCTCTCTGGTCTTTGATCTCTTAGGCTGTGTTTGTTTTGGATTTCCTCCATAAGACTCAGAGGTTTGGGAGCGACCTTTGGGATGAGTCTGCTCTCTCCCTCATGGGGGTGTTTTCCTGCCTGGTGGGGTTAGGGAGAAGAGATCAACTTCACTGGCCTATGCAATATCCAGCAATCATACTGTTAACCCCTGCCTGCTCATCCTCTGCACTTGAACAGTGTTGGAGGGTGGGTGCCTGTGGAGTTCACAGTAGAAGAGATTAAATGTATGAAACAGCTTTCTAAACAACAAAGCTTAAATTGGCAAGCCCATGGATAAGGCTGCTATGGGGAATATGTCCCTTTATCTCATTTTGGGAATGCTCTTTGAATCACTTTCTCCAATAGCTCCACCTCCTTCATGGTAAGAATTCCCATTAGTGTCCATAAAGGCCTTATTATTTATTTCTTTTAAGGCAAAGTCTAGTATCCAGTATATTTGCTTATTGACCTGATAGTGGTGTAATCTACCAGGTTAAACTTTTCAACAACTTTCAATTGGTACATAACCATGACTTGAAAGGGAATAACATTAAGCCTCCTAGAAAGCTTAATTGCTTCTCTTTCCAAGCCTCAGAGTGACTGTAATTCTACCAGCAGTCTTATTTGTAGTTTTGACACTGCTCACAGTCTACTAAGCCTTGAAAATGTAAAGACCTCCAAAAGGAGAAATGCATCCCACAAATTCATACTGAACACTGCAAGCAACATCTAAGCTTAGCTTTCTTTTCGAATGGAGAGACAAGACAGGCCTTGGTTGGAGGAGGGGTGAGCTTTGCAGAGAGAGGGTGTAGGACTCCAAAGACAGAAATTATCTCCTCCAATGACATTCTTTCCAAAGAGAAGTTACATACAGATGATTTGGGGGTGTGCAAGGGCTAAGAGGAGACTCCAGTACTTCTGGCCCTGCTGTTATCACATGGAGTTCAAGCCCCTGTGATTCCAAAATTCAATTCCCCTTGTCTTGTTGTCCTTTGTTTTTAGCTACTTCATTTTGTCCACTCACTGGAACTTCTAGTCATTCTTTCCCATTGGTTCCTCACTCAGGGAATTCTGTGCTTTGAGGAATCCTCCTTTTGTATTTTCAACAAACACCCTACCATCACTACCACCATATGTTTACAAACACCTACACACACACCTTCCCTTATACAGTCTTTCCTGATAAAGAGCTAGAAGCCCATGCCTATTGGACTGGTGTCATTTTCTGTCTGGCCTAGCGACTGAATTTTTTGAACTGCCTCTTTCCTCTTGTTAGGACCTCCTAGATCTGAAGATAAGGTAATGTCCTGGAAACATGCACAGCATTTCTCTGGGGAAGACTTTTAGTTCTGCAATGGGCTCAGTAGCCCTGTTGAACAAGAAGGGCATTAAAGGGGAAGTCAGAAAGCCCAGAAAAGGTTCTGGACTCTGCACCTACGTTGTTTTGAGACTGTGGGCAAGTTAAGTATCTCTGAATATCAGCTTCCCCAACTGTTACATGAGCATCATTAGACTTGATGTCTTTTCAGATTAATAAAAAATAAGACCCCTCTATACATACAATACCAGCTATAGCATTGATAGCTACTATTTCTTAATCTTTTACTTCCCCAGACACTGTACTAGACACTACACGACGATTATTTCATTTGGTACTTACAACCCTGCAAGTGGACTCTTACTCTTGTGCCTCTTCTGTCAATCTTTACTCTTTTACACTGCTTCTTTTTTTCTTTGTGGAACTCACCACTACTTGGCATATTGTATAGTTACTGGTTTACTTGTTTGTTGTCTGTCTCCCACTCTAGAATGTAAGCCCTATAAAGACAGGGATTTTTGTATTTCATGTTCATTGCTATATCCCTAGTGCCTAGAAAAGTGTCTGACATATAATAGACACTCAAACACTTTTTTAAAATGAGTGAATTGAATAAATCACCATTTTATAAATGAGACTGAGTTTCAGAATAGTGAAATCTCTTACCTGTATAGAAGGTTCCTGGACAAGATCCAAACCCATATCTGTGTGCCTCCAAAATGATACTGTTAGGCACCACACTATTCTGCTTCCTTCATACCTTTAATGACCACTTATTTCCAGACTTCTGAGTGTTGTCAGGAATAGAGAATAAATGCTAGACATTATTTATGGCTTAGTGAGATTTTATACAGATAGAGACAAGATACATGTGTATAGACATACCAATGGGCACACATACATGTACACACTGATACAAGGTGGATTATTAAATGGGCTTTAAACCTTATGGTTTGGAAAACATCTAGTAACTAGTGTGGAAAGACTTCCTAGAAGAAGTGATATGAAAACCAGCATTTATAGAACTCTTGCTCTGTACTGGGCTCATTATACCTAGGCCTCATCTTGCAGTGAAGACATTATGAATCTCTTTTTCTGGCTAAAGAAATTGAATTTTAGAGACACTAAAGGACTGGCGCATGATCACATAGCTGGTAAGTGTCAAAGGAGATTTCCAACTAAGTTTGGTCTGTTTCCAAAGCCTGTGAATGTCTCCTCCATTCTCTAGGGCTGTACTTGAGCTCATTCAATAAAGATGAGGTGATTTAAGAGGAGAGAAGAGGGGGATGCATAGTTGCTTTAATCAAAGGAGATCACTTTTTCCTTATCTTCAAACCTAATGGTTCCTAGTATGGTATTATGCCTGTGGTAAGAGCACAGAGATTGTGGATGAACAGCAGAGAAAACAGCCCACATCCTTTGAAGCCCAGTATCCAGAGGTCACTGTGACTCTGTGCCTACTTCCACCTTTGTAGCCCACTTTCTTAGAAAAAGGTTGAAAGGGCAGATTAGAATAATTCATCAGTGAGCAAACATTTGTTGAGACCGTTATATGCATGTGGGCATATAGGCTTGGCTGAGCTGGAGGGAAACAGTGGTACAAAGATGAAATCCACAAGGTCCTGCTTGAAAACATGCATATATACAAACCCACAAACCCACAAATACTACATAGAAATGTAGATGCACAGATACATATGGACACTCAAAAACACACATACACACATGGAAATATACAAATGTGTAAAAAATGGCCAGAGGCATAAAATATTAGCACATTGGCACACATCACACACAATATACATGGAGAGAAACAGCACGTAGATACACAAATGATTCACACAGACACAAAAATATACACAGACATGTACAAGGACACATAAACATTGAAACACAGATCCATAAATTCAAGAACATGAGCAGACAATAGCTGCATATAAGCATATAAACACTCTTATAAACACACAGATTCACACACATAAACAATAACCCAAAGATACATGAAAACGTAGGCAGATGTGTTTAAAAGCAAACTAACAATAACAGGCGTCACATACTAAGGGACAGGGGAATGACAGAAACTCATTTGTACAATGGAAGTGCAGAGATAGTAACAAACACCATGTACTTCATTGGTTTAAGAGATTCCCAGAGCAGCTGGAGTGTGTGCTGGGACCTGAGATTTGATTAATATTGGCTAAGCAAAGTGGATAGGGTAGGGAAGGAATTCCAGGTATGATGTAGGGAGAGAGAGCAAAAGCCCAGAAACAGCAAGGGCAAGAATTCTGGTAAAGAGGGAGAAAAATCATTAGATTTCAGCTTTGTGTACATGTAGAAAGGCATGGAGAGAAAAAACTTTGCCAGTATGTGAAGGGTTTTGAAAATCAAGCAAAGATGCTTAAATTTGATACTATAGGCTTTTATGGGATCCATAGAAGGTTTTACAGTAGAACTGAGGCCTGCTGTTGCTGTTGAAAAGTATTTTAGGGCCAAATATGTTGGTAGAATACCAGTGGAATAGGGTAGGGAAATTGGAGGCGGAGGAATGGGAGACTAATAAAACCATTGGCAGCATAACACAGTGGAAAGAGCTTTGGAATGGACATTAGAAGTATTTGGTCCATTCCCTTCTCTGGCTCTCAGGCCTCCTATCTCTACCTTAAAGATGTGATAGTCAGCCATGTATTTTTTTATTTTGTTATCATTAATCTACAATTACATGAAGAACATTATGTTTACTAGGCTCTCCACTACCACAAGTCCACCCCACAAACCCCATTACAGTCACTGTCCAATAGCATAGTAAGGTGTTGTAGAATCACTACTTGTCTTCTCTGTGTTGCACAGCCCTCCCCTTTCCCCCACCCCCCAAATTATACATGATAATCATAATACCCCCTTTCTTCTTCCCCACTCTTATCCCTCCCTACCCTCCCATTCTCCCCAGTCTCTTTCCCTTTGGTAACTGTTAGTCCATTCTTGGGTTCTGTGATTCTGCTGCTGTTTTGTTCCTTCAGTTTTTCCTTTGTTCTTATACTCCACAGATGAGTGAAATCATTTGGTATTTATTTGTCTTTCTCCGCTTGGCTTATTTCACTGAGTATAATACCCTTTAGCTCCATCCATGTTGTTGCAAATGGTAGGATTTTTTTCTTCTTATGGCTGAATAAGCCATGTATTTTTAAACCATGTCCTGGAGATCCCTGAGGGTCCTGTAGGGGTGTGATTGTAGGAGGAATCAGGAGACAATGAGGAGAGGGAGGTCTAGGGGTCTATTTCTCCAGTGGGCTGCTAGAGAGCCAACTTAAGTCCCAAGAGCTGATTGTGTACATTTCTTCCCAAATCCTTGTTCAGTGACATCATATTGATAACTCAAAATCAGTCATGGTAGAAATACTCTCGCCACAAAAGTCAGCAAATGCCATAAGCCATGGCCTTTCTTTTTTCCCTTCAGAGAGATGGTTTTTAAGCATTTACCCATATGCTCCTCACTTCAACATTCTAAACCCATGTTAATCAGAAATCAGAACAACTATGGTATTATCTGCTAGATCTATCCAGATTCCAACATGTCAATTACCTGAAAGAGATCTATGATTTAAATAGTTTGAAAATCACAGGCCTAGCTTATTGTTAAAGGCCCTGTTATGTCTGGACTTACAAGGCTCTGGTACAAGAGCCCAAGCATGAGACTGGGCACATAATAGGTACTGAACAAATGAATATTATGTGCCTTCAATGTTTCTGACACTCTTCTAGATACTGAGGATATAGTAGTGAACTAAACAGACATGGATCTTACTGTATAGTGACAATAGATATTAAACAAACAGCCAAGCAAACAGTATGGAAAGACAAAGTAAAATTACACATGATATGGTTCATCTATGAAGAATACCAACATAAACACTGAATCTTGCTCTCAACACCAAAAATAATCTATGAATTTATTGGGAGAGTGGGAAAACAAGAAATATGCATGAGTGTGTATGTGCAGGATTGGAGTGAGTGGAAGTACGGGAGCAAATGAAAGCTAGATAACTATCTTCTGTGGAAGATAGAAGAAGGAGTAGCAATATAAGCATGTTATTGGAGTTATGGAGTCAAAACCCAAAAGTGTCATTTAAAAACACTGAAAATCATTATGTCTGAGGGAGGGGAAATCATCATAGAAGCTAAGCATCATAGAACTATTTGATGGCTTTGATTATACGTATGATTAACTGGAACATACATGTATTGTGTATAATATGTCAGGTGGTGATGAGTTCATAAAGTTAAAATAAGGCAGCACTATGGGACAGGGAGTGTGGTAGGTAGAATCCTGAACCCCAAAAAGTTCCACATGCTAATTTCCACAACCTAGGAATGAGTTTATTTACATGGCAATGGAGAATCAAATTTGTAGATGGAATTAAGGTTACTAATCAACTGACCTTGACAGAGAAATTATTTTATATTATCCAGGCAGTGTCAGTTTAATCATAGGGGTCCCTAAAAGAGGAAGAAGGGGATAGAACAGTCATAGAGAAACATCTAACTACAGAAAAAAAGACACAGAGAGGTGCAACCTATTTAGCTTTGAAGATGGAGGAAGAGAGCTCTGAGCCAAGGAACATGGGTAGCCTCTAGAAGCTGATAATGGCAAAGAAATAGATTATCCCCTAGAGCCTCCAGAAGGGAATGCAGTCCTGCTGATATCATCATATTAGTTCAATAAGACCAGTGGCAGAAATCTGACTTCTAGAATTGTGAGATAATAAACTTATTTTGTTTTAAGCCACTTAATCTGTGATAATTTGTTATGGAACTGACATGAAAATAACACAGGCTCCTTTTAGATTTGGCAGAGTGAAACAGTTTTGTCCTTATTGTGCCTCAGTTCTTCCAAATTATAAAACCAGTATAATTGATCAGTCTACTGGAACAACCAAAAATGGAGAACCAAGAGTTCCTATAGGACATTTGACTCCCTCCTTTACCTATAATTTCAGACCCATACTTAGAATTACAGAAAGTCACAGCTTAGAGAATCCTTTGAAATAATCATGGGTGCTATTTTGCCTCAATTGTACAGATGGGAAAAAACTTGAAGCTTAGTGTAATAGAGTAATAAGTGGTATGTACTCTCTGAAGAAACATCATTTGAAGTGATGAATTAAATGAGGGAGCAGACTTGCAGATATCTAGGGAAAGATTATTCTAAGAATGGAAAGACTTTGAGGAGGGAGCATACCTGGCATGTTCAAGTAGATATAATTGGAGCAGAGTGAATGAAGGGGAGAATTGGTAGAGAATATGATAGGAATGGGAAGTATATCATGTAGAGTCCTGTAGGTCATTTAAAGGATTTTAGCTTTTACTCTGATATAAGGAATGACTGGAGGGATATGAACATGGGGATAGCAGGATCTGATTTATGTTTTAAAAAGATTTACCTGGCTTCCCTGTGGTAGACTCTAGAGGGGTAAGGGTAGAAGCAGTATGATCAGTCTGGATGTTTTTGCAACTAATGAGTACATGTAAGATGGTGACAGTAAAATTGGACTAGAGGAATATGTCAGAGATTGGGGAAAGAAGAGTGGCTAGGACTTGGCTATGTGTCAGAGTGAATCATGGCCAAATGGAAAGCACAGATATAGCTCATGTGGTAGATGTGGATGTGCTGGGCAACAATAAGGCCACAAATAGAACTCAAGAAATGCTGAAGGGAGAGGCCATCTTTAGCAGAGGATAATTTGGGACCATACACATGGAAATAGAAGTGATGGGACTCCAGCGCAGAGATGTCCTCCTAGAGAGAAAATGGATGAACTGGAGCTCAGGAAATAGGTTATGGCTAGTGGGAGATCTTTGACAATCATTTAGAGATAACTGAAGGTGAAGCTATGGGAGCCGGTCATATCCCTAAAGAGGGGAAAGTAAAGAAAAAGAAGCAAGCCAAAAATGGAGAACCAAGAGTTCCTATAGGACATTTGACCCCCTCCTTTACCTATAATTCCAGACACATACTTAGAATTACCGAAAGTCACAGCTTAGGGAATCCTTTGAAATAATCATGGGTGCTATTTTGCCTCAATTGTACAGATGGGAAAAAACCTGAAGCTTAGAGAGAAAAAGGAATTTGTTCAAGGTTACACAGTGAATGTCAGTGTCGGAAGCAGACTAGAACTCACACTACTTTTAGCTACATCACACTGCCACTTATGCTATTTATGAAGGTTCTACTCAATCACCCTCAGAAATATATTTGAGAGAGGCTCCTTTTAGATTTGGCAGAGTGAAACACTTTTGTCCTTATTGTGCCTCAGTTCTTCCAAATTATAAAACCAATATAATTGATCAGTCTACTGGAACAACCAGGAATGTACTTGAAAATCAAGACTGGATCCATTGGTTACATTCATGCACACACAAAAAAGGGAAATGAACAAAAAAACGAAACAAGTTTATGCCACTAGATCATTTTTTGACTGAAAAATAAAAATAAAAATTTCTTGAGCTTAAGGTGACAGAAAAAAGGGAAGTGAGACAGTTGTAACTGAGTGGGTAGATGTGATATATACACCTTGCCCAAACTTTATGAGTTTCCTACTATCACCTCGTCTACTCACTGAGAGTAGAGCAAGTGACAATGACATCCCAACACCTGGGAAGGTCCCTGGCAAGCTGTGCCTGCCAATCTTTCATTTAGATCCTTCTTGAATGGACTTTCAATTTAATTCCATTTCATTTCACCAAAAGGTTCGACTAGAGACTGTGTCAGGCTTGTGTTAGGTTCTTTACAAGGATTTTCTTTATTTAACCCTTATAACAAGGCTATAAGGAAGGTATTAATTTTATTCACATTTTACAGATCACAAGGGTAAGGATCCAGGAATGTAGATAACTTCCTGAAGGTCCATGGCTAATTTGAAGCTGAGCTGTGAATTGAACCTATGCAGTCTGTAGCTAGAGTCCACGTTCTGACGACCACTATCTAATACAAAGTCTTGCACTACGAGTTTCATCTCTGCAATTCTGGGCCCAGCCAAGGGCTTGATATGTGCCAGGTACTTAGTGCCTGTTAAATTTAACCAAATTGAATGTGAAAGGTGTTATAACTAGTTTAAAGTACTATAAGACCATAGAGGAATGAAGGTTTAAATCCCCAAAGGTAGGGGAAAGCTTTGAAGAGGAAGCGGTGCATTTGAAATGGGCTTTGAATATGTGATATGTCTTCTGTAGGAAAAGATGGGATGAATGATGGGGTTACTTAAAGCCCAGGGTTCCGGACAAAGCAGAATAATTTTTGAGTGGGTAGGTGACTTCCTCTTCGGTATCTTTAGCCTTGGCGAATATGCTAGACTTCAGCTGCTAGATGTGCGCATCTGTTTTGCCTCAGGACAGGATTTGACTTAGGGTATGCCCAAAGCTATGCAATTGCACACCATATAATAAAATTTCTGGTTACATAAGCTTACATTCCTTCAGCACATACCATCTGGAAGATTTCAAGAAAGTATCTGTGTCCATACTAGTAAGTAGAAACAAATAATCCAGCATCAGAGTTTCATTAAAAAATAGGCAGATTTATAGAGTTAGAAAACAGATTAGTTGTTGCCTGTGGCTGGGTGATGGAGGGAAGAAGGAATGACTGTTAATGGGTTCAGGGTTTCTTTGGGAGGTTATGAAATATTCTAAAGTTGATTGTGGTGGTGGCTGCATTATTCTGTGAATTTACTAAAAAGCATTGAATTGCACACTTTACATAAGTGAACATTGTGGTCTGAAAATTATCAATAAAGCTATTAAAATTTCATTAGAGTTTTGGAAGAATTTTTAATGGCCTAGAGAAAGTTTACAATACAATGTTAAGCAATAAAGCAGAACATGAAATTGTACATAAGCCACAATCCCAAGTTGGTTAAAAATATGATGGACATTTATATAGTATTTTTTTTCTCTTAAGTTTTCTGTATTTTTCAATTTTTCCCAATGACCGTTTATTTTATTTAATAATTTATTTTTATAATTATATATATATATATACACAGTAAGCATCAAATATTAATACTTGTTTTTAATTTGTAGGCCTAAAATAAAAATTTTTAGGCCTACAAATTAAAAAAATCTTTTCCAATTTTTCTACAATTAAAATGCATACTTTTAATGATCAGAAACAACTAAAGCATTTGAAAATATTATAAAATATCCATTGTATATTAGGGCATCTACACATAAATAATAAAAATAATTTAAATAAACAAATGAAAAAATGAGCAATTGTTAGGAGACAACTTACACAAGAAGTAATGCATTTTTCTGGTAAACTCTTGGGAATATACTAAACCTCACATCTCATTCTGTAGATGTTATTCTACAGAAATATTTAGACAAGTGTACAATGAAATACAAATTAGGATGCTTATTTTCCCATTGATTATAATAGGGAAAAACTAGAAGCAATTTGAATGTCCATCAATATGGAAGTGAATATGTTCATCAATAAGAACTATAATTTAGAATTGTTTAAATAAATTAGGGTTCATCAATACAATAAAGAATGCTATGAAGCTATTAAAAATGGGGTAAATGTACATGTACAGATACAAAAAGATGTTCACAGATAATTCATAATTAAAGAAAGCACATTTTAAAAGAGAATATATGTGTCGATTTAAAAAATAGGTTAATATATGCATAGGACAATTCTTTGCAGGACAGTGACAAACTGTAATCTTTGGAGTGGAATTAAGGAAAACTTTCACTTTCTACAAAGGAAGAGGATTGAGTTTTAATTCTAGACCTGCTACTTACCAAGGCATGGGACCTTATATGCAACTTCATTTTTCTAAGCTCCGTTTTCTCATATGTAACAGAGGGCTAAAAGTTGTACACATTTAATAAGGTTGTCTTGAGGTTAAAATGGAAAATGCATGTAAGCATTCAATAAACATCAGTTATTCAGTTTGGTGTCATTCTAATTTTTAATAATTTCCATGCATTGTTTCTGAAATCAGAAAAAAATGCTAAAAACCATTAAAAATTCAAATAAAAATGCAATAAAAAGTTTAAAAAATCCACATTCAGATAACGGTTTGATGACTTTGTCAGAGTAGCAAACAAGAAGCAGAAATTGCCTAAAACTTCACTATAGCAAGCAGAAATATATTGGAAACTGAAATATTTTTACGTGCATTATCACAACTCTGTCAGTTGTCATTTACACACTGTAGACAAGGTAGAAGCTCTGAAGTTATATAACATGCTCAGGGGCAGCACACAGTGGAACCAGGAATCTTACTCTATTCTGTGTCCAAGTTTGTGCTCTTCCATATTGTGCAACACTGCCAGATTAATTCAAGTGAAGAGTGAATAAACTTTCCCTTGTGCATCCCCTTAGTCCCTTGCTCAGCATCACCTTTCACACACCCAGACTGTTTCTTTGCTGTAGGGCCTGGAAAGTGGAAGTAGAATTGCCTATGTTCTCTTCTGGGAGATTTCCAGACTGAACCAAGAGTAGCTATGTGTCCTGCTAAGTCATGGGCTTTTACTGACCACAGAGGTTGAGAACCCTTGAGCAAACAGAATTATTTTCTCACTGGTTTGGGAGCAAAGCAGAAGTGGCAAAAGCTGACAAAGGCCAGCTGGAGCAGGGATGGTGAAATGGGCATAAATAACATACCCTCATGAACAGGACCAGTATAAATGTTCTAAACTTAATTCTACTCCTATATTTATAGTTTGCTCTATCTTATCCCTTATCTTAGAGGTACTAGGTACTCTTCATCTTTTCACACCTCTTTCACATACTCCCATGTGCTGCTCTCTCCTCTTTATCCTTATAGTCAAACTTCTTGTTGAGATTCTGTGTAACTCATAGCTGGACTATTAAAAGCTTATTCTCATGGACCTAGTTATCTCAAATTTTTATTTAAATTCACACAAAACATTCTACACTGACCATCTTTTTCAGTCCTCAAAAATCTTCACCAATTCCTCCTCATCTGACTTAATTATCCAAGTCCTTAAACCCAGACTAATATCCTGTATGTTCTAGCAGAGGGTAGGTAGAAGTTGGGAACACAAATACGACTTCATTATAATTTTTGGTGTCTGATAGAATGTGAGCTCCATGAGGGAAGGATTTTGTATATTATATTTACTGATATGTCACAAGTGCTTTAGAAAAGTGCTTGGAACCTATTGGGAGCTCACTAAACTTTTGCCAAATGAGTGAATGAATGAACATTATAGGATCTTGTAGTTCATTCTCTTCCTTTCTAGAGCTCAAAAATGTATCAAATCTGCTCTTAATGCTTAGAGTCATATATTCTATGGAATAAGAATATAATTTTTCTCAAAAAGTATTTCTAATTTCTAGAACAACTCACTGCTAGGGTTTGTTCTTTTGTTCATGTACTCACTCATTCAGTTGCTGAATGCCTACTATGTGTCTGACGCTGGTATCAGAAATGAAAAAAAAATGAGCACAAAATATTCCTGTTTTTTGGAAATCCAGAATCCAGAGTAGGGTATAGATGCAAAATAACTAATTAGGCTTTTAAGCTGCATAATAAGTGTCATGTTATATATACTAAATAACAGCTCAGGAGTGGAAACAGGAGAGATCACCTTTAATTTCTTTCTGTAATATCACCTTTGATATCTCCCTTAAATCCCAATATATATCTTTCCTGTAGCAGCCTAAGCTCATTGAAGTGTCAGCAGAAAATAGATGCTGTTTAGCAGAGCTTCCATGACTGTTAGCAAGGAAGCCTCCTTAACTTAATACTCCTTCTCCCAACCTTTTCTTCTCTGTAATATAATCCCAGTTCCATTAGTCTTCCTTCACAGATCATGGTCTTTTGACTTGAGAGTCCTTAGTAGATTTTCTTCCTAATGACTATTCTCATAAGCTGTTGTAATCAATCCCATGACTGGGAAGTTGGGAAACTAAAGGACTCTCAGAGGGTGTGCTGACTGAGATGTAAAAATGCCCTTGATGACCCAATTGTGAAAGCAGCCTCCACTCCCATAGAGAATGGAGCAAACTGGATCATGTAGCAATGGGTGAAGTTGGGGAACAGAAAGCAAGTGAAAGAAACAACCAAGACAGACTTAAAAGGAGTTACCAGAATGCACAGAGTTGCAGAGGTCACTACCACCTGTACTTCCTTGATTGGCTTGGTCACTGTCACCTAGATGAAAAGTTGTGATACTAAATTTTTACTATATTTCTCTGTAAGGCTGTTTCTGGCTGGCACTACTGAACATGACTTATGAACAGATCTAAAAGCCCAGTTACCTGCAGCAAGCCTGGTTCAATGGAACTGTATGGGTGTTGTGTCATGTGAGGTATACAAAGTGTCCAACAGTTGATGCTTCTTTCTTCTATATACATGGCCACATAACAACTCAAATACAGCTGTTGTCCATCTCCACTTTGGAAGCCATTGCAAGGGAATAGCTCACAGCCCTGCAGTTAATGATACTTTCATATGTTTGTCTCCCTTTAATTGCTGCAATTTCTAAAGGTGAAAGTTATACACTACTGAAGTGTCAAAAAATACATTTTCAAGAGCATTTAACTTTTCCAAAGTCTTGATAAACATTTTATGTCTTTCAGGTACTAAGAAGAAACATATACTTCTTGTACTATCTTGGGCCACATATCCATGCTGTTGCTGGTCGAAGGAGTTTCGAGGTTTGCTTCGTTCCAATTACCAATTGAAGGAGTTTCAATTACAGGGCAAGTTCCCAACTTTATGTCTAGAAAGTCTCTATTATTTATTATAATCTCAAATAAACTGTATCAAATTAATCATATATAAAGCACTGTTTCTAAGTCTTCATTATACTTTAGACTCATCTGGATGACTTTGAAAAGTTTCAATATCCAGATATTATCTCAGACAAATTAAAATTTTAGGAATATTTAAGTGTGTCCCAGACATCAGTATTTTGTAAATCTCCCCAGCCAATTCCAATGTGCAGCCAAATTTGAGGAACATTGCCTTAATCACTGTGTAAATCCAAATGTTATTTGAGTTACTCTGATGCTAGATATAACTAGAAAGATTTCCAGGGATTACCGTTTCTTCTTTCTTTCTCATTTTTGGTATGTACACACATAAGAAATACTATGCTAGGGAATCAAACTAAGTACTACCCTTGGTGAACACGTGATCAAAATGTAGAACTGGGGGCTCACCAGTCATGGGAGGAAGTCTTATGATTTGTGAAAGTGAATAAATAGAATAAAGTGAAAGGGGGGATCTTGGAATTCGATAACAGGTGACAAATGCCCTCCCAACCCAATAGTCCCTCAAATTACTATTATGTAATACTTTCCTGTATGTAAAGGGACACACCCATATTAATTATTTGGTAAGTTTCCTACTCTGTAATTTCTTTTTGTGATTTATTTATTATTATTATTATTTTTTCCTTTTACAGCTATTTTATTTTTGGAATGTTTTTTTTTTCTTTTGTTATCATTAATCTACAATTACATGAAGAACGTTATGTTTACTAGGCTCTCCCCTACCCCAAGTCCCCCCCACAAACCCCATTATAGTAAGATGTTGTAGAATTACTACTTGTCTTCTCTGTGTTGCACAGCCCTCCCCTTTCCCCCACCCCCCAAATTATACATGATAATCATAATACCCCCTTTTTTCTTCCCCGTCCTTATCCCATTCTACCCTCCCATTCTCCCCAGTCTCTTTCCCTTTGGTAACTGTTAGTCCATTCTTGGGTTCTGCAATTCTGCTGCTGTTTTGTTACTTAAGTTTTTCCTTTGTTCTTATACTCCACAGATGAGTGAAATCATTTGGTAATTGTCTTTGTCCACTTGGCTTATTTCACTGAGCATAATACCCTCTAGCTCCATCCATGTTGTTGCAAATGGTAGGGTCTGTTTTTTTCTTATGGCTGAGTAATATTCCATTGTGTATACGTACCACATCTTCTTTATCCATTCATCTACTGATGGACATTTAGGCTGCTTCCATTTCTTGGCTATTGTAAATAGTGCTGCAATAAACATAGGGGTGCACCTGTCTTTTTCAAACTGGAGTGCTGCATTCTTAGCGTAAATTCCTAGAAGTGGAATTCCTGGGTCAAATGGTAAGTCTATTTTGAGTATTTTGAGGAACCTCCATACTGCTTTTCCACAATGGTTGAACTAATTTACATTCCCACCAGCAGTGTAGGAGGGTTCCACTTTCTCTACAACCTCGCCAAAATTGGTTATTGTTTATCTTTTGGATGGTAGCCATTCTTACTGGTGTGAGGTGATATCTCATTGTGGTTTTAATTTGCATTTCTCTGATAACTAGCAATATGGATCATCTTTTCATGTGTCTGTGGGCCATCTGAATTTCTTCTTTGGAGAACTGTCTGTTCAGCTCCTCTGCCCATTTTTTAATTGGATTATTTGCTTTTTGTTTGTTGAGGTGTGTGAGCTCTTTACATATTTTGGATGTGAAGCCTTTATCGGATCTGTCATTTATGAATATATTCTCCCATACTGTAGGGTACCTTTTCATTCTATTGATGGTGTACTTTGCTGTACAGAAGCTTTTCAGCTTGATATAGTCCCACTTGTTCATTTTTGCTCTTTTAGTCCTTGCCTAGGGAGATATCTTCATGAAGAAGTCACTCATGTTTATGCCCAAGAGATTTTTGCCTATGTTTTTTTCTAAGAGTTCTATGATTTCATGACTTACATTCAGGTCTTTGATCCATTTTGAATTTACTTTTGTGTGTGCTGTTAGACAATGATCCAGTTTCATTCTCTTACATGTAGCTGTCCAGTTTTGCCAACACCAACTGTTCAAGAGGCTTTCATTTCCCCATTGTATATCCATGGCTCCTTTATTGTATATTAATTGACCATATATGTTTGGGTTAATATCTAGACCCTCTATTCTGTTCCACTGGTCTGTTGGTCTGTTCTTGTGCCAGTACCAAATTGTCTTGATTACTGTGGCTTTGTAGTAGAGCTTGAAGTTGGAAAGCGAGATCCCCCCTCCCCAACTTTATTCTTTCTTCTCAGGATTGCTTTGGCTATTTGGGATATTTTTTGGTTCCATAAGAATTTTAAAACTATTTGTTCCAGTTCATTGAAGAATGCTGTTGGTATTTTGACAGGGATTGCATTGAATCTGTAGATTGCTTTAGCAGGATGGCCATTTTGACAATATTAATTCTTCCTAGCCAAGAGCATGGGATGAGTTCCCATTTGTTAGTGTCCACTTTAATTTCTCTTAAGAGTGTCTTGTAGTTTCAGGGTGTAAGTCTTTCACTTTATTCGTTAGGTTTATTCCTAGGTATTTTATTCTTTTTGATGCAATTGTGAATGGAATTGTTTTCCTGATTTCTCTTTCTGCTAGTTCATCATTATTGTATAGGAAAGCAACAGATTTCTGTGTATTAATTTTGTATCCTGCAACTTTGCTGAACACAGATATTAGATCTAGCAGTTTTGGAGTGGATTTTTCAGGTTTTTTTTATGTACAGTATCATGACATCTGCAAATAGTGACACTTTGACTTCTTCTTTACCAATCTGTATGCCTTGTATTTTTTAGTTTTGTCTGAATTTCGTGGCTAGTACCTCCAGTACTATGTTGAACGGCAGT
Organism: Manis javanica; assembly: GCF_040802235.1. Taxonomy (NCBI): domain Eukaryota; kingdom Metazoa; phylum Chordata; class Mammalia; order Pholidota; family Manidae; genus Manis; species Manis javanica. The sequence continues at coordinate 53,381,449 of NC_133174.1, forward strand.
GGGGAGAGTGGGCATCCCTGTCTTGCTCACAATATTAAAGGAAAAGCTTTCAGCTTCTCACTGTTAAGTATGATGTTGGCTGTGGGTTTGTCATATATGGCCTTTATTATGTTGAGGTACTTGCCCTTTATACCCATTTTGTTGAGAGTTTTTATCATGAATGGATGTTGAATTTTGTCGAATGCTTTTTCAGTATCTATGGAGATGATCATGTGGTTTTTGTCCTTCTTTTTATTTTTGTGGTGGATGATGTTGATGGATATTAGAATGTTGTACCATCCTTGCATCCCTGAGATGAATCCCACTTGATCGTGGTGTATGATCTTTTTGATGTATTTTTGAATTTGGTTTACTAATATTTGTAAACCATTATATTTAAATTAAATGAGCATGCTATTTCTGAGATAGGTTGATTTAAAACAATGGCAAAATCCTTCCTTTTCCTTGAAATTGATTTTATTGGAGAGGCTATAAAAACACGTGAAGAACTTTGCAAAATATAAGAGACATAAAATAAGTAAATAGGTAAGGGAGTATAATTGATGAGAGTTAAAGAGTAAGAAAGTGGAACAAATTGGCCTCATAAATCTTTAACTTGAAGTTTTCATATCCATATTGACATGTTTTATATGTTCCATTTATCACGTAGATGACCTAGATTCTAAGTGTGGTGGTGCCCACTTGTTGGGCAAATATGAATATTGATGTAAGAAAAGTTCCATATGAAAGCTGTTCCAAGTTGATGAAAAACACCACAATGTTTCTGAAGCACAGTTAATTCTATAGAAATTACATATATGTCAGTGTGTACTTGGAGCAACTAGAGGTACTAGTTGTGGAAATGGGAGATATAGTTGAGAAATAGTTCATAGTGAAGGTATCCCTTTCTAACATGCCATTTGTTCCCCAACTTCCTTATGTTTTAGGGGAATGCTTGGCTAGCATATGACTCTTGGAGATATTGCACAAGGTTTTAGCTGGGATTCAAGCCATTGAGTAAAGAGAATCTTTTGACTGGAGCAACAGATGACCACTGGTATATAAAAATAACATTTAATATTGAAAATTAAATTTATGAAATAAAAACTGTATATATAATAAAACGAGTTTTAATTATTAAAACTGTAAAATAAAAGTACCTGAAAATTTTAGGAAAGCTATTAGTTCTACCTGTTAAATATTAACAAAAAATCCTGCTTTCATAAACAGATCCAACTGTCCCAGGAAACCCTCGAATGATATAATTCATTTGCTTTTAGTAGAATCAAGATACATGGATTTGCTAACTATTTAGAAAACTGCTGTAATATGTGGTATTTAACACAAATTTCTGCTGTAAACATTAGTAAGGTATTAGAATGTTTAGGACTTAAATTTTTAAATTGTATTCCCCATCTTTTATCTCTGGTCTGAATTTTATGCAAGATATTAAATATTGCTTAGGTACCAAGATATAAAAATTTTAGCTACAGTTTAAAATAACACTGCTTAAGAAATACATTAGATAGCCAAAGGTCATGGGATTTCCTGTTTATTTTCCAGAAGGTAGCTTATTGTGGGGTAACTCAAAATAAATTCAAGTAGAAGGCTCAATTATGATGGACTCTTCAATAAAACTGGCAATAGGTTTGAGAAGCAGCAAAGGTAATAGTTTGTATTCTCCATGGGTTTCTGCAGATAACTGGGGTTCAAATATTTCAACAGAATTTGTAGCATATTCTGGTGGAGAAGAAACATTCAGGGCTATATAATCATGGCCACATTAATCTGGTAAGATATTCAATGGGTTCTTCAGAACACCCAAGAGGAGATTGTCAGAATCTTGAAATATTTCTCCAAAGTTGCTTATTGGCACCCTATCAAATAGGGAAAGGAGGAGACTTTTCATGTGCTGTACCACCTACTTGTTGGTAGACAGACAATGCTTTATACATAATGTGGGAGAAGATGGGATAAGACTCACAAGTCTTACACTTCTTAATGTATCATAGCACAGGATTAGGGTTATTTTCTAACTCTTCTGAGTCACACTCTCCAAGCTGGCCATTGGAGAGAGATCTCCAGCATGAATGATGTACTCTTATCTCTGGTGTTAGAAACTAATATCAGCCTCCCCTAAATATATCTACTAATTCAATCTTCTTGATGCTTCTACTGGAGAATAAAGATCTTTAATGTAGTTACATCAGCATCCATTGATTTCAGAATAGTGGTGACCACTAGAATATAGATCTCTGCAGGATGCACTTTCCACAAAATCTAAGGCAGACTAAGGAGGACTAGGCTCAGTAAGCAACAAAGGGGGTAGTTTCTAAGAAAGAACTTCTTTGGATATCATGAAAAAAAAACCAAATTCATTACAGCAAATTCATTTAGTAACTTTTTCATGATTTTTATCTTAAAATCAGAGAGATCATATAATATTCTTTTAAGTTTATGTCATAGTTTTCAGGGCTCTTTCACATACTGTTATTATCTCATTTGATATTCACAAGAATTTATGAAGCAACAAAAGCAGTTACTATTATCCTTAGATGGTACAAAAGTCAATTTATATTCACAGAGTTAAATAACTTTCCCAGAGTCATCTTGATTGAGAGTGGTGGGGCTAGGACTAGAACAAAAGTCTTGATCCCTCTACAAGTATGCTTTCATACCTTTTTCCCATTGGCTTCAAGTAAACTTATCTCTGCTTCTTTATTTTCTATTAGGCTCTAGTCAGAAAGAGAAATCATGGCATCTTTATAAGCCAATCATTCTTAGAGATTAAGTTAAATATTTTGGGTAGAAAGACTATCTCTTGAGAGATTAACAAAATTGAAGGAAGAATATTTTAATTTACTTTATATTCTAAAGACTGTAGTTTTCTGAAACAAAACAAAATGAAGAAAATAGCAGTAGACTCATAGACATTGAGAAGTGATTGGTGGTTACCATGGGTGTGGGGTTTGGGGTGGGTGGGTGAAAAGATGAATGGGATAAAGAGGTACAAAATCTCAATCATAATATAAATTAGTCATGGGCATGAAAGCACAGCATAAACAGTATATAGTCAGTAGTTCTGTAACATCTTTCTATGTGGACAGTAACTATACTAGCTGGATTAAGGATTTAATAATGTATGTAACTGTCGAATCACTATGTTGTATAATTGAAAGCAGTATAATATTGTACGTCAACTATATTTCAATAAAAGTATTTTAAAAAATTGTAGTGTACTAGCTGTTCTTTATACAGGGAAGAGCAACCCAATTGATGGTGTAGTGAGAACCAGCTCTATGATGTAGACTCAGTTGTCATTTATCTTGAACTAATATTGACCAATATTTACCTGCCAAAAGACAAAAGCATATGTAGTAAATATTGGGTTGAACATGAATGATGAGACCCATCAAACATGTCTAGTCTGCCTGGCAGAAAGAAAAGAACACTCCTTTAAGGTCATCTTGGCTAAATAATATAGTAAGAACCAATTCATATCAGGGTCTAGTTGCATTACTCACTGGCCAATGACAAAAAATAGTTCCATCCAGAAATCATCCCTAGCTGGAGAAAATAGTTATGGGAAAGTAGAAGGGTTTTACTCATTTTTTGTCTTAAAATAGTAACAATGTTATTAAGACCTTATTAAGCTAACAGAAATAAACCCATAAGAACAGTATTAAAGACAATTATCTGCCAGGAATTATTAAGTTTCCCTGCTATTCACAGGAAGTTGAAGAAAATCTTAATAAAGATTATTTTAAAAAGCAGATGTTCTTCTGCTCTTTTTGGTCCTCTTACAATATCCAGTTATAATTACGGCTATTTACTACTTCACTAAGCTGGTCTCTGATACATCTTTTATGAGGACCAAAGTAATAAAGCATTGAAAAATTTTTTACTACTTGAGATTAAACTTTTCTGTAATCAGTCAATATTAGGGCAGAGAAGACAAAGCATAAGTAAGACAGTGGGAGGATATAGATGACATGCTCTAAGCCATCATGTTTCTTTCACTTAGCCAAAAAGTTTTCTTGCTAATAACATATTACCATGGCAATACAAGCCCTTACAGCTGTGTAGTATATAAAAAGCAATATGGAAGAGAAGAGAAATAGAACTTACATCTATTCCTGCCATAACTTCAATATTGAGTAAAGTTTCAGTTGCACTTGTCATTAAAGTAGGACATTCAGAACTGTCTGAAAAGAAAAATAGAAGAAATTATAAACTAGGTTCTCTAAAGACAGTAACTTAAAATTTAAACCTCTAGTTATGGGAAAAAGGGATTTTACACAATAGTGAAAGGCAATGTAAAAAGAAGAAGAACTTTGGGTACATGAAAAACTACTATTAAAGCATCATAATGAATTTATTATTAAATTCTATATAATGATTACCTTCATATTGACTATTTTAAGTTATTAGAACAAGTAAAACAACACATAATAAATAAATTGGTATTACTATGGGGAAGAGAGGCTATAACAGCTTCTCCATTTTCCAGTTCAGAAAACCAAAACATAAATACCATATACACTAAAATGGTGGCAAAGCTAATAGAAGAATTCAAATATTCTTAAATCCCAAGGTCAAATATCCTCAGTGTCAGTTGTCATATATCATTCTCTCTTTTTTGTTATTGTTGAATAACCTACATAAATGCAGTAAAGTCTAAAAAAATGAATTTCTAGACTTACTTTACTGACATATCATGGTCATAAGTAAGTAGCAATAACTTTTGCTTCCCCAATGTAACTTCAATACATTGCATGTGCATCTCATCTGTTGAATGACAAATGGAGGAGTGGAGAATCAGTAAACTCTGCTTCCAAGCAGGATGGAAAAAATGGTAATCTAACTGCCATGAGACACACAACCCTGATTCTAATACCAGAGTTAATCTTTGAGAAAATTCCCCAAACATAATAAATGTCACAGATTATGGCAGGTCTTCAACCAAGAAACCACAAACTATATGGTAATTTCCAGTTATAGATATTTTACTTCCAGACAATAAATCCTATTGTTATTCATAAGATTTCAGCACATAATTTACTGCTTATAATTCAGCCAGAGTAGCCTTCTAAGTATCATACCAGATTTTGTAACTTGAAAAGGCCCAGAAAAGGATGGAAGAAGAAAACATATTAGTCTAGATTAGTCTAGATTAGATCCTAGGAATATTGAATAGGAAGTATTCTTCAACCCAAGAAAGCTCTCAGCCCAAAGGATATCTTTTTGCTCATGTGGTTCCAGGTAAGCACAACAAATCACTTCACCATCCCCAGTCACAACAGAGTAAAGTGCAAGGTACTGCAGCATGTAGCTGGCAAATTCAAATGACCTCCAGGGTCCTCCTGTCTATGAGATTCTATACATATGCAATTTAGGCTTTGAAATAACTGTATTCCTCCTGGCTTTCTCAGCAGGTGAGAGTTTCAGACTTGGGGGTAGGAGGACATAAATCATTTGTGAATGAGCAAAAAACTTGTATATTTTGACTCTACCTTATGGCACAGCTATTGACTTCACTTAATGGTGTCATTCATTAGGAAAAATTAGGTGCTCTGAGGAACATTTGTGGTTATTAGTGTCAACTATTAACATTTAATCTGATTTCAGGAGGCCCAGATGCAACTAGATTCTTGTAGCCCACTAACACAGAGCGCCTTGTTCTTCCCCATAGCATTCTCAATCTAGTAGAACTTGAACTCAGCTTTGGTGTCCAACTCAGACATTAGTGTTAAAGGCAACCAGAATAATAATCAGTTGACAGAACTGCTATGACCAGTTAAGATTCTGAGCTGTTCCAGTGCCCTGAAGGATGAAGATTATTTCATTGTCTGTATTAGTTCCCTTTGGTACAAGTCAAAGTGTATGTTCTACAGTCAAGTTTAATCAGGCTGAGAAAATTCACAGGGCCCATTTTGGGTGTGTTTTTCAGGAAGCTATTCATGTGAAAAGATCCATTAAGGCCCAGATCTGACCTTTTTCTCCTTGAAGCTGGGTAATAAAAGAGGATCAATAGCAGGAAATAGTACAAAAATAAAACAATAAAGCATGTAAAGGGACAAATGTAAGTACTGCTGATGAAGGTGAAACTTAAGCAGACACCTCTCCACAAGTCACTCAGGGTTTTCATGGGTAGAGATTTGCTGACAATAGTGCCTGTGTGACTCCAGCTTAGTAATATTTCTGCTGAAGCACACACAATATCCTAGTTTCAGGAAATGAAGACATCTTTTTATTTTTTTCCTGTAGTTCTATACCAAACAGGAGATTTCACCCTATTTAAAAAGCTAATTTCAGTCACAAGATGAGGGTCAATTTTACACTACTGATATTTGGCTCTCATTTTCAGAATACCACAGAGAGACCAACAAAGAGAATATCTTTGGTATATGAGAAGCTGTGATAATATTTGGGAGTGGGGATGCAAGAGAAATGTTTCCTTAGTTACTTCTCACCATATTACCATTTGTGTTAACAGGTAATTTTCTAACCCTAGAACACACACCTGAAAATCAATATCCAGACTTCCTCAGAAATACAAACCATAGATCAGTATAGATGAGAATAAATTCAGTATTCAGCTATGCAACCATAAGCATAGCATGAAATTATGCTACCTTTCAGCAAGATTTATGGGTCCTAAAGACTAGGATTCCCAAGCTCCCACCACTATTCTAAGTAATGTTCTTGGGCTTCTCAGAAAGGAAAGGGAAAGACTGGGTAGAGGTACTCCTCAAAGACTCTGTAACTATTGTTGATATATTCCTACTTTTCCTCAGATATATCCAAAGTAATTTCAAGACTATGAAAAATTTTAAAAATACACATCTTCTTCAAAACAAGTGGAGGAGCCCCTAAATTATATAAGAAAGTGATTGTATACCTGTCCATTATAGTGTTACATCAAGTATCTGATTTGCCTTCATTCAAGATTGGATCATTGTCCTTAGAAAAATATGACACCAACTTCAAAGAAATATATTTAGTTTCCTGTCCAAAGGATTCCTTAGTCATTAGGTCTTGGAAATCTGGTATGACCAAATTCAAATCAATGGCCAGTGAATTTTCACTCACAGATATTTCTTGAATTGACATTTTAAGGTCTTTTCTGAGAAATAATCAACACAGGAAAATGTTAATCCAACATGTTTCTTAGAACCCAAATTATATAGGCTACAGCACACCAATCAGTCACATGATATCAGAATATTTACAATATTTAGGTCAAATAATCTATAATATGCCAAAAATTTCTTCTTCCATTTTTTTTCATATATTATGCAATGTATTGTCTAAACAGCCTGACAGGCCAACCATTTCATTACCTTAATTTAATGAAAAAGTAGAAGACTTATCATGACCAGATATCTATAATAAAAAAGACAGACATTAAAAAGTGTTGGCAAGGATGTGGAAAACAGGAACCCTCAAATATTGCTGACAGGAATTAATTTGAAATAGTATGGCTGTTTTGGAAAACTGCTCTCAAGAGAAATGCAAACGTATTTCCACACGAAGATTTGCATGTGAATTTTTTAGAAGAATTATTTATAATAGTAAAAAAATGGAAAGAACTTGTATTCATCAATTGATTAATGGGTGAATTAAAAGTAGTATATCCATAAAATGGAATATTATCCAACACTAAAAATAATAGAAGTACTGATCCATCCGTGGATGAACCTTGAAAACATTATTCTAAATTAAATAAGCTGGGCACAATAGACCAATTGTATCATTCCATTTATATGAAATGTGAAGAATAGTCAATGAAGTGAGACAGAAAATAGATTAGTTAATGGGCATGAGGATCTTATTGGGGTGATAAAAATATTCTTATATGGGATTATGGTGATGGTTGTACAACTCAGTAAATTCATTAGAAATCATTGAATTCCACACTTAAAATGGACAAAATTTATGATTTATAAATTATATCTAAATAAAGTTGCTTATATGTACATATGTAAATCTTATTTACACAAATGTCATGTGTATGTATCCTATCACATATTTATATACACACATACAATTATCTTTATTATGTGTATATATGGATATCATATATATGTTCATATACATATGAATATATATCCACTTATCCATATATGTAGTTTGTAGAGGCTATATTGTATGTAGTAAATCATGTAGCAATGCAATGATATCCCTAGGGTCAGCACTCACAGCCCAAGTTCCTATTCTGTGGTGTAGTCACTAAACTCTGTTATCTTAATTTTGACTGGGAAAGAAGTAGAATGGGAGAGCTATTTGTTTTCCTTATAAACAAACAAATCTAAAAAGAAGATAGATGATTCCTGGATTGTTCTTTCATATTGCTTACCAACTGACATAGACTTATCCCAAGGCTCATATATTTAATGGGTCATTAGCATTATTCTGTTTTATGGCAACAAAATACAGGTCAAACTAGCTATTTTGCAAGCATGTTTAGTGACCAAAGGGGGCTGGGCAAGAACACAGATAGCAGTACATATCTATCATCATTGTTAAGAAACAAACTCAAATATGTAATATATTGAGAGGGTGTCAGTAGAGTTATTTTTGTAATTTAAGGAAAGTATTACTTGTTAACTTAAAAATAATACATGTTCCATAAAGTTTTGATAAACCCGCAATCCATATTATATTTCAATACCAGTAAGGAGATTGCCCACAAATTACTTGCTTATCATCTTCACTTGATTTATCCATAGGCAAAACTAAGTTTTTTGATTCATCTTTCAAAGTTGATGAGACATTGTTGAGGAGACTTATTTTTGTCTTCAACAAGTACATAACCATTTTTTCATACCCCCATCTAAACTGAAGGGTTAGAAAAAATGACAGTTGATTTTGATTATGTTTATACATCTGGTCTTTCTCAGATTATTTTTAATTTTATTCCCATTGAGAATATTTAATAATATGAGAAATAATAGAACAGAGGGACTTTAAATTATACCAACTGTAAATGTTCTTTTTTTACCCCTGACCTCTACCACCATTTTATCACAGAATCTTACAGCTTCTTTCTTCTTCTCTACTGGAATATGGAAATATTGACAAGCACACTTGGAAACTGAAGCCCAAGATGTGACTTGTAATGACCTGCAATGAGATCCATATGTCATTGCTATTAGTTACCTGAATGTTGCAATGGTCAGTTAACTCTGTTGTATGGAACCCAAATTTTAATCACCCTTGTCAGAATGGTTCCCTCTAGATACACATTTTTGGGATTTTAGCAGCACATTAGGAACAGAAAAATACCCAGCACATTTAAATGGTGGGTAAACTAGAAGAATTGGTAACAATTTGGAATATTATTCCTGTTAGATTAGCTTCCTTCTGAGTATCTGAATTAAGACATACTAAAAGCATGGATGTTTTTAAAAGTGCATTGCATCAGATTAAACTAAAGAAAGATCAAAAGGAGAAAGAGGCTTCTTGGAGCAATGCCTGATTCCAGGGGCAGGAAAAGTACAAATTAAGCCTTAGACATTCTATTATGCCAAGAGTGAACATTCAAAAATAAGAAGAATATATCTATCAAAGGACATATTATAGAAATGGACAATAACTATTTGAGTAAAATAAAAATCCATATTTCCATACTGATATAAATAAATACATAAACAGGGAAAAAAGAGCAACTGTTCCTCATAATAGAATGCAAACTTAAGATGTAGAGGAATGATGTAACTAGAAAATCATCATTGTACAACCATCACAATAATATGTAATTCAGTCAGAATTGTCAGTAGATGCTGAAATTAGTAGATAAAAGTTGGAGGAACAGGGTATTTATATAGACACAAAGTATCACCCTACAATTTAGTTTTTATAAATAAGCTTAAAAATGGAGAAACCTGGAAGATACCACCTTTACCAAGTGATCAAAATTATCATCAATAATGAGACAAACTGACATCAGTTGTCTCTGATAGGGTACACCAAGAAGAACATAGCATCACTTCTTATGGCCAAAATACAAAATTTGATTCTACTCCTGAGACCACACTGTATACTCTTTGAAAATGTCAAGGTCATGGAGGACAATTAAAGACTGAGGAACTCATCCAGACTGAAAAAGAGTTAAGAAACCTAACAACTAAATGCAGCATATGATCCAATGTTGAATAATTGACTGGGGAGCATAGGAGAGGGGATGGTGGTGGCTATAAAAAACAACAGTAAGACAACCAGTGAAACTTAAGTATGAGCAGAGGTTTAGAAAATAGTACTAAATCAGTGATGTTTCCTGATTTTTATATTGTACAGTGGTTATGAAAAAATAGCAATGCATGTAAGTTCCTTCTATAAAGAACCTCTACGATAATTCCATGACTTCTTAACAGGGTGGAGTTCAGGCCATCTTTTTAACTTATGCTGGAAGAATCCTAGAAGTGATGTCAGAGGGACCCAGTTCCATTTAGGGACAAGTTCCAGAGTTGAATAGAAGCGTTAGAATGACTGGTACTTCCTAGGCCTAGATTAGTTCTCAATGGCTCTAATATTTCCACCTTAAGGATACAGACAAGCCATTTACAATGAAGAGCTAGCAACTAGGGTATAACTATCATGATTATGAAGTGCCAAATTAGTCTGTGTCATGTTAAAAGAATGAAAACAAAAGGAAAAATAAAATGTATACTGAACTAACTATATGTTTGGGTTTCCTTGGAAGATATCTTCTTTTTTTAATCTGGATATCACATGCACAATTCATACATGCTGCTTTAACCTAAAAGGTAAGAATGAGCTTGGAAAGAGAAAAATTATGAGACATGAAAGTAAAGGGGCCTTCTATAACCAAGGAAATACTTGGAGTCAATAAATCAATGTTTTTCTGTTCATGTCTACCATGTAGTTCCCACTCATCAAACTCAAGATGAACTAAAGTATCTGAAAAATTATATAGAATATTTTAATGAGGATACCATGCTCAAGCTAAAAATTAATACATTTTTCTTTGACTTTCATAGAACTTTGCATTGTGAGCATTTTATATATAAGCCAAGAATGCCACAAAATAGCTGTAATCAACAATTTACAGAAAAGTAAGAATAAATATCTTTCAAAAGGATGAATCAATACCTGCATTAACAGCTGCTATTGCTCACAGTACTTCTGTTTTAGGTTTGTCATTTCAAGCCAAAAAGCTGCATAGTCCCTGCAACATCAACAGATTCCCCAAATGAAGCATGGTAGAAAGATGTCTGTAGAATTTTGAAGATACAATATCTAATAATATATTGAACTGTCTGAATTAACAGCATTCACAATGTTCTTCAAGAACATTCTTCTCCTATTACTCTGCCTGAATATTTTGGGCTTAAAGTTTAACTTCATTCAATCTTTCAGTCAATCAGTTGGTCTGCAGAGGCACCACACTAACATTTCTGAAAGTACAGACTACCTTAATAAAACAGACTTCAGAATATGAGATTCATTGCAAACCAAGAGCGTACTAATGGAAATTACTTATTGACAACCTTAGGGGTATAAAAACACTTTATAGAAGGCTGGAAGAATAAATAAATCTCTAAGCTAGTAGGTGTATACCAAAACAACATATCTGTACTTCCACTGAATCATGTGACAAGAGAAACCTGTATCAGATTTAGAGACTGCAAATTTCTTATATAGAATTATGTTTAGATGTGATCTAATATAATCCAAATTCCACAATGGGAAAGTTTCACAAAAATCTGCCTAGAAGGAACCTCAGGAGGCCATCTAGTCCACTATTGACCAACAGATGTTGGTCTGATTTACATGATGTGTTTGATGATGCTCCAGAAGGCCCTGGCTGGTTTTATAAATATGTATATAGGTTACATATATAATACTGTTAACATTCAGCAACATAACCAGTATCCGGAGCTAACATGAGGGATTGGCGTATGGTCAATGTCAATGAAAATCTTGGCTTATATTTAATGTTGATGAAACAGCAAGAAAAATACTTCCATCCCGTTCCTTCCTTCTTTTCTCCCTTGCCACATGTGAATAGCTTAATTCATTAAGTCAATTACAAATGATAGAATCATGAAATTAAAGGCGCATTTGTATTTCATTGAAAGATTAGCAGTGGCATTCAAGTATATAGTGAATATTGGTAAATTTTGCTGCAACTTATGCATACATTTTCTCTAAGGTAAATTATAGGTTGTAACATTTTTTCATACGTATGATTATGCAACTATTTAACCATTTGAATTTTGCCTTTACACACTATTGCCTGAACAAATCTAATATTAGAGCCATCATAGGCTGTGTCATGCCCTCTGTGTTTCCTTATAAAGAACTGAGAAGTATCTGAAAGTATCCATTTCATAGACACAGAAAAAAAGATAGATCAGAGAAATGAATCATAGATCACCCTTGGACTAATGAAGAATTTGCAAATAAGCCAAGAATGTAGCTAAGGTACTTAAATATATAAGCATTATCATCTAATATATACATATATTAAATGGCAAATGCTATCTTCTATATTACTCATATCTGCATGGTCATCTTGGATGCTGGTAAGTTTACTTCTGATTTACACAGTGGTCTCTAGTCTGTAGTTTATATGATCCAAGTCATTGGGACATTAACATCAGTCCAAACATTAAAGTATTTGATACAGTGTTGTGGTTTTACTTAAAAGAAATCTCACAAATGTACCATGGAAAACAAGAGTTCAGTTTCTCAACTCAGAGGCAATCAACCTTAAAAACCTTGGAAATAAGCAGATCTTTCCACTTACTTAAACTGGATATAGGGAGAAAACAGAATTTTTTCCCTTATCTTTTATTTTTAGGTGTTGTATCACTGTTTTCCCCCCCTTTTTTGAAGTTTTCTTTTTTTTAGCCTTAGCCAGCCTTTTTTTTCCAATTGGCTGCAAATTCCAGCCGTTTAATAACCAATACTTGCCCACCCTCACCCCATCACCGCATCAGAAGAATCATGGGTCCAACTGCATGTGGGAGGAGTGCTGCAGACAGCCAGGGTGAATGGGAGCAGCTGGTGAGGGGCTTGCTGGACTGCTGACCCCCCCATGTCACGGACTCCTGGGAGCATCGAGATGGGCTGGGCAGAGGCCTCTTCTCTGCCCAGTCACCAGCAGGGAGCTCCATCCAAGGGAGACTGGGGCTGCCCATAGGCCCAGCCAAGGAGCACAAGAGGAAGCCCAGCAGGTGGGGTAAAAGGGGGAGGAAAACAGAAGAGACTCTGGTCTGTCACCAAGCTTAGCCCTCTGGCCGTCTGTGCCTAGTCCAGCTGGCAGAAGCTGGCCTTGCCCATCGAGAGGCTATCGCACTCACACTGGCCGTCCGTTCCTGGCCTTCTTCTCAGACTTCACGGTTTCATCTGCCAGTTTGCTGGCCTTGTGGATTTTGTGCCTCTTGTCAAACATGATCTTGTTGTACAGGTACCTCTCCCGCTTCTTCATCATCATGATGGCCAGGTGCTTGGCCTCGCTCGGCTCCTCCTGGGCCAGCCGCTGCTTGTCCTCCACCTTCATGGTGCCTGCCATCACCTGGGCTGTTTCCCCTCCATCCTCTGCTCCTCCAGGGTTGTCAGTCAGGCCTCTTCCTCCTTTTCTGAACCAGCTTCTCCATCTTCCTTCTCCTCCTAGTTTTCTTCCCCTTCATCACCATCACCATCACCTTCACTGTCATCCTCAACCTCCTCTTCGGATTCATTCGAACTGCCTGGGTGCTCACCCCGCCGCAGGGCTAGCAGCTTCAGCTTCTCAGGGGGGATGCAATCGCTTTCCTTCTCTGACACGAAGTGGGAGAGATGTGGGGGCAGCTGCACCCCAGGGAAGTAGTCTGCCACGGGGAGGAGGAGCTGGGCGTTCACAGAGTCAAACAGCCACTGCGGCTGCATGTAGTACCTGCCAATGACGGGGGTCTGCTGCCCAGGCCGGTCGACAATTTGGTGGGTGATGCAGGAATTGGTGATGCCATAAGTAGCCCCAATGCACAGAGATTTGTACCAGAACACATCTTCCCCCAAACTCCTGATAACAAAAGCCAGGGCCTCACAGGGCACCTCCCAGTTCAGGAAGAACTTCAGGCCCTCAAAGAGCTTCTTGTGCTTTTCCTGTGCCTCCAGTTCCTTCCTGCGGTCCTCCTCCTGTGCTGTCATCTCCTCATTGGCAGGGAACTCATCCACCTTGGCCTCCTCCTCTGCAGGCACCACCACGCGGGCTAGACTGGCACCGAGGGCCGCCAGCTTCTCCATAGAACTCTCAGAGTCCAATGCGTAGGTGTCCTCACTGGCCTTCACTTCTGCAGGGGACTGACTCTCCAGCTTGGGGGAGTAGTGCAGGTTGAGCGACTGGTAAAGGCGGAAGTTGACAAAGCCCAACAGGGTGGTGTAGAACTCGGTGAAGGTGGCCATGACGCAGTAGTCTACGTCTGTCGGGTGGTCATGGGAGAAGGAGCAGGGCGTGATCCACACGATGGGCTGGCCCAGCACCTCGGCCTGGTAGTAAATGCCTTTGATGGACAGAAAGACCTTGTGCAGGGCACGGGCAGCAATGATGTAGTACAGGAACTCCACAGTGAGCCGGCGGCACAGCTGAATGGTCTGCACGTGACACTTGCCGGTCCGACGGAAGGTGGAGAAGAGAAAGCACATGGAGGGGGCGTCATCTGTGCATCCATGACAGGTTTTGAATTCTTAAATTCTACTTTCCCAAGCAAAAGAAACCCTTATATTTGCCATGGAAAGGAGATACAGTCTCCTCTCTTTTTTTGGATCCTACCCTTCCAAAGGGTAGTCAGGACGCTTTTGAGTAGATCTCATACTTTTTCCTTTTATGCTTGTATGCATAACCTAAGTATATCTCCAAGACAAATAAACCAAGGTGAAGTTTATAGATGGGATCTGTTCTCTATATAATGCATGATATACATACATAGTCCAGGGACCCTACCGATATTTACTAAAACTAATAATAAATTTCATGAAAATTTTCTAATATAGGAAAATAACCATTAGCTTTGAAATGATAACTACTCCTTATGTTTTCATGGCATATATATCAAAGCCAAAAAAGAAAATTCAGGTAAACTGAGCCTGACCCCCCTTTTTTGAGGGGACAGAAATTACACAAGGACAGGTGCAAGTCTATATCCAATTAATAGAAGAAGATTGTCAGAATGTGTTTTAAAAAGGGACATATTTCTTTCAGGAATTACTTTCTGAAGTAATTTCTTCCTCATGTGGTGAGAGGTTCAACTTTTAATTTCTAATTTCTGCATCCTCTAGGAGAGTGGATAGCATAAAAGTTAATCACTTGGTGTTTTTGTTTTTCCAACTACAAGCCTATATTTTCAGAACAAAGTTACAGCTCATTTCCACTTAGTATATATTCACAAGCAAACAAGTTCACTTATCCCAAAGGTCACTCCATTCTAAAATTTAAATTTTTCTAATATTAATCTATTCAATAAATACTTACTGAACATTTACTGCATCTCAAATAGTTGGTTAGGCTCTATGACGGATATACAGGCCAGTAAGACAAAATTCCTCTCTGCAGGAAGC
The DNA here is from genome assembly GCF_040802235.1 of Manis javanica. Taxonomy (NCBI): domain Eukaryota; kingdom Metazoa; phylum Chordata; class Mammalia; order Pholidota; family Manidae; genus Manis; species Manis javanica. The sequence continues at coordinate 53,396,995 of NC_133174.1, forward strand.
GAACAGTTTAGTATGGAAGACTACACTTTCACAATTGCTGTAACACAACAAAGCTAAATACTGGAATAGTGGCATTGACAAGTGCTTGAGAGCATGTAGAAGGGAACAATTATTTGTTCTTTGGGGTGAATGGGAATATATCAGATGTATTTAGATTAAAACCCACCAAAAAGAAAACTCACACTTATTTTTCTAGAAAACTATATTGCAATGGGAATATAAATACTCCCACAGAAGTCTGGAGGAAGAAAATCTACATAGGACATTTGATGAATCAGAATTCTATTGCCTTATTTTATTTTACTTTTACTGAGGTAAAATTGGTATATAATATTTTATAATTTTCAGGTGAACACTATGATTTGACATCTTATATACTACAAAGTGGTAACCTCCAAGAGTCTAGTTACCAACCATCACCATAAAATTCACCACCTTCATTCTTGCACACTCTCCAATAATTTTCCCCTCCCCTCTGGTAACCATCATATCTGTTTTATGCATCTTTGAGTTTGTTTAGTTTAGATTCTGTATATGAAAGAAAGCATATGGTAATTGTCCTTATCCACCTGACATATCACTTAGCATAATACCCATGTTATCACAAATGGCCAGAATTCATTCTTCCTTATGCCTGAGTAATATTCCATTACACAAACAGATACACACACACACATACACACACACACACACACACACACCATACATACATACTACATTCTCTAACCATTCATCAATTGATGGATATGTAGGTTGCTTTCATATCTTGGCTATTATAAATAATGCTGCAATAAACATAGGGAGGCATATATTTTTCAACTTACTGTTTTTATTTCCAGACAAATACCCAGAATTGGAATATACAGATCATATAGTAAATTACATCAATTTCTATTTAGAGGGCATCTCTCATATTTATTGATTATATGGTTGTTAACAACAATAAAATTCTGTATAGGGGACTCAATGCACAATCATTAATCAACCCCAAGCCTAATTCTCAACAGTCTCCAATCTTCTGAAGCAGAACAAAAAAGTTTTTACATGGTGAACAGGGCATGGGCAGTCACCACAGAAACTTTCAGTTTTGATCACGCATCATGAACTATAAACAATCAGGTCAATTATGATTATTCGTTTTATTTTTATACTTGATTTATATGTGCATCCCACATTTCTCCCTTATTATTATTATTATTATTATTTTTAATAAAATGCTGAAGTGGTAGGTAGATGCAAGATAAAGGTAGAAAACATAGTTTAGTGCTGTAAGAGGGCAAATGTAGATGATCAGGTGTGTGCCTATAGACTAAGTATTAATCCAAGCTAGACAAGGGCAACAAAACATCCATGGATCCAGAGGATTTCTTTCAAAACAGGGGGGGGGGTGAGGTTCTAAGCCTCACCTCTGTTGATCCCCAATTTCTCATCTGATGGCCCCTCTGTGACTGTGCCTGTCTTAGATTGTTCCTCCCTTGAGGAATCTTACCCGTCTCTGGTTAACCAGTCATCTTCCGGGGCCATATAGGGAAATGTAAAGTTGGCAAGTGAGAGAGAAGCAATATTGTTTGAAAAGGTTAGCTTTTTACTTTATTGCAGATTTATGCCCTGTGGTTTCTATGCCCAGCATTTGTCTTGAGGTATCTTTACCACTTGGAAGAATTATGATACTCAGTAATTTCGATATGAGGCACGAATTCTACTTAAGGGTTATAATTATGAAGGAAGAAGAGAAGCTGTAGAAGTAGCAGATGGAAGAAAACATGGGAAGATTGATTATTTCTTTGACATATCTTCTTGCAGTGTAACATAAGTGTGTATAGGCTTTAAATTACTAATTAAATTGCGTGCAGACATTAACATAAAAGGAATACAGCTACATAACCAAAGCACACCTACAATTACCAGCCATATCCAGTGAAACCAAGAAAACCAGTTAGGCACCCTAGGTATTTGTGAAAACTTATCAATGATATGATGGATATTGTCTAACTGAATTTGAATAGTTTGAGAAAAATTAGACAAATTAAAACAACACATTCCTGGGAACTGTTCACATCCCATATGTTCTTTTAACAGTAGTCTATAGTCACAAGATTTTGAGTGCTTCAACTTGCACTTCTCCTAATTCTTGGTTGAGTTCCAATAGTATAGATCCAGTCAAATTTGTTGTTTTATTATATGCACAGGCCAGCTTAGATATCTCCTTCTTCATTCCAATGGCAAGTCCAGGAACCGGTGGGATGAATGCAGCTACAACTGTAACAGCACCAGGATGTTTGTTGAAGTTTTTTGATGATCCTCTTCTGGAATGACTTTTCCAAGGAATGTTGATGTTGGCAGTTCTTCTTCATAATTCGTTTTCATAATTCGTTCTTCTTCTTAATTCATTTTTTGGGTAGCCAAATTAGGCTTTGATCCTCAGTATAAACATAAACTAACCCTTTACCCACACTTTGATATGCTCTTTATACCATTGTGAAGAACTTATTGGAGATCACCACACAGGAACTGTTTTTTTTTTTTTTTTTAGAGAAAGGAATATTATCAGAAAAATGTACTTCCATAGCTGATCATCTGACATCCTTTAAATGATCAAAATTAAGGTTATTTAAAGCACGCATTAATCGCTGAATTGCAGTTAGATTTATCCTATCAGGGAGTAATCCCCCTTTTCTTTCTTTCTTTTTTTTTGTTATAATCAATCTACAACTACATGAAGAACATTATGTTTACTAGGCTCTCCCCTATACCAGGTCCCCCCCACAAACCCCCTTACAGTCACTGTCCATCAGCACAGCAAAATGTTGTATAATCATTACTTGTCTTCTCTGTGTTACACTGCCCTCCCCTTTCTCCCACCCCCCCATTATGCATGCTAATCATCATACACCCTTTCTTCTTCCCTCCCCCTTATCCCTCCTTAACCACCCATCCTCCCCAGTCCCTTTCCCTTTGGTAACCATTAGTTCATTCTTGTGTTCTGTGATTCTGCTGCTGTTTTGTTCCTTCAGTTTTTCCTTTCTTCTTATACTCCACAGATGAGTGAAATCATTTGGTATTTCTCTTTTCTCCACTTGGCTTATTTCACTGAGCATAATACCCTCTAGCTCCATCCATGCTGTTGCAAATTGTAGGATTTGTTTTCTTCTTATGGCTGAATAATATTCCATTGCGTATATGTACCACATCTTCTTTATCTATTCGTCTACTGATGGACACTTAGGTTGCTTCCAATTCTTGGCTATTGTAAATAGTGCTGTGATATACATAGGGGTGCATCTGTCTTTTTCAAACTTGAGTGCTGCATTCTTAGGGTAAATTCCTAAGAGTGGAATTCCTGGGTCAAATGGTAAGTCTATTTTGAGCATTTTGAGGAACCACCATACTGATTTCCACAATGGTTGAATTAATTTACATCCCCACCAGCACTGTAGGAGGGTTCCCCTTTGTCCACTACCTCACCAACATTTGTTGTTGTTTGTCTTTGGATGGTAGCCATCCTTACTGGTGTGAGGTGATACCTCATTGTGGTTTTAATTTGCATTTCTCTGATAATTAGTGATGTGGAGCATCTTTTCATGTGTCTGTTGGCCATCTGTATTTCTTTTTTGGAGAACTGTCTCTTCAGTTCCTCTGCCCATATTTTAATTGGATTATTTGTTTTTTCATTTTGAGGTGGGTGAGCTCTTTATATATTCTGGACATCAAGCCTTTATCGGATCTGTCATTTACAAATATATTCTCTCATACTGTAGGGTTCCTTCTTGTTATATTGATGGTGTCTTTTGCTGTACAGAAGCTTTTCAGCTTAATATAGTCCCACTTGTTCCTTTTTGCTGTTGTTTTCCTTGCCCAGGAGATATGTTCAAGAAGAGGTCACTCAAGTTTATGTCTAAGAGATTTTTGCCTATGTTTTTTCTAAGAGTTTTATGGTTTCATGACTTACATTCAGGTCTTTGATCCATTTGGAGTTTACTTTTGTGTATGGGGTTAGACAGTGATCCAGTTTCATTCTCTAACATGTAGCTGTCCAGTTTTGCCACCACCATCTGTTGAAGAGACTGTCGTTTTGCCATTGTATGTCCATGGCTCCTTCATCAAATATTAATTGACCATATATGTTTAGGTTAATGTCTGGAGTCTCTAATCTGTTCCACTGGCCTGTGGCTCTGTTCTTGTGCCAGTACCAAATTGTCTTGATTACTATGGCTTTGTAGTAGAGCTTGAAGTTGGGGAGTGAGATTCCCCCCACTTTATTCTTCTTTCTCAGGATTGCTTTGGCTACTCGGGGTCTTTGGTGTTTCCATATGATTTTTTGAACTATTTGTTCCAGTTCATTGAAGAATGTTGCTGGTAATTTGATAGGAATTGCATCAAATCTGTATATTGCTTTGGGCAGGAAGGCCATTTTGATGATATTAATTCTTCCTAGCCATGAGCATGGGACGAATTTCCATTTGTGAGTGTCACCTTTAATTTCTCTTAAGAGTGAATTGTAGTTTTCAGGGTATAGGACTTTCACTTCTTTGGTTAGGCTTATTCCTAGGTATTTTATTCTTTTTGATGCAATTGTGAATGGAGTTGTTTTCCTGATTTCTCTTTCTATTGGTTCATTGTTAGTGTATAGGAAAGCCACAGATTTCTGCATGTTAATTTTGTATCCTGCAACTTTGCTGTATTCCAATATCAGTTCTAGTAGTTTTGGAGTGGAGTCTTTAGGGTTTTTTATGTACAATATCATGTCATCTGCAAATAGTGACAGTTTACCTTCTTCTTTACCAATCTGGATTCCTTGTATTTCTTTGTTTTGTCTGATTGCCGTGGCTAGGACCTCCAGTACTATGTTAAATAACAGTGGGGAGAGTGGGGATCCCTGTCTTGTTCCCGATCTCAGAGGAAAAGTTTTCAGCTTCTCACTCTTCCATATAATGTTGGCTGTGGGTTTATCATGTATGGCCTTTATTATGTTGAGGTACTTGCCTTCTATCCCCATTTTGCTGAGAGTTTTTATCATGAATGGATGTTGACTTTTGTCAAATGCTTTTTCAGCATCTATGGAGATGATCATGTGGTTTTTGTCTTTCTCTTTGTTGATGTGGTGGATGATGTTGATGGATTTTCAAATTTTGCATCCCTGGGATGAATCCCACTTGGTCATAGTGTATGATCCTTTTGATATTTTTTTGAATTCGGTTTGAAATATTTTATTGAGTATTTTTGCATCTACATTCATCAGGGATATTGGTCTGTAATTTTCTTTTTTGGTGGGGTCTTTTCCTGGTTTTGGTATTCTGGTGATGTTGGCTTCATAGAATGATTTTTGGAGTATTCCCTCCTCTTCTTTTTTCTGGAAAACTTTAAGGAGAATGGGTATTATGTCTTCTCTGTGTGTCTGATAAAATTCCGAGGTAACTCTGTCCAGTCCGGGGGTTTTGTTCTTGGGTGCGTTTTTGATTACCATTTCAATTTCTTTGCTCGTAATTGGTTTGTTTAAGTTTTGTGTTTCTTCCTTGGTCAGTCTTGGAAGGTTGTATTTTTCTAGGAAGTTGTCCATTTCTTCCAGGTTTTCCAGCTTGTTGGCATATAGGTTTTCATAGTAGTCTTTAATAATTCTTTGTATTTCTGTGGAGTCTGTCGTGATTTTTCCATTCTCATTTCTGATTATGTTTATTTGTGTTGATTCTCTTTTTCTTTTAATAAGTTGGGCTAGAGGCTTATCTATTTTGTTTATTCTCTCAAAGAACTAGCTCTTGGTTTCATTGATTTTTTTCCATTGTTTTATTTTTCTCAATTTTGTTTATTTCTTCTCTGATCTTTATTATTTCCTTCCTTCTGCTGACTTTAGGCCTCATTTGTTCTTCTTTTACCAGTTTCGATAATTGTGATGCTAGACTATTCATTTGGGATTGTTCTTCCTTCTTCAAGTGTGCCTGGATGGCTATATACTTTCCTCTTAAGACTGCTTTCCCTGGGTCCCACAGAAGTTGGGGCTTTGTGTTGTTGTTGTCATTTGTTTCCATATATTTCTGGATCTCCATTTTAATTTAGTCATTGATCCATTGATTATTTAGGAGCATGTTTTTAAGCCTCCATGTGTTTGTGAGCCTTTTTGCTTTCTTTGTACAATTTATTTCTAGTTTTATACCTTTGTGGTCTGAAAAACTGGTTGGTAGAATTTCAATATTTTGGAATTTACTAAGGCTCTTTTTGTGGGCTAGTATGTGGTCTATTCTGGAGAATGTTCCATGTGCACTTGAGAAGAATGTATATCCTGTTGCTTTTGGATGTAGAGTTCTATAGGTGTCTATTAGGTCCATCTGTTATGCTGTGTTGTTATGTGCCTCCGTGTCCTTATTTTCTGCCTGGTGGATCTATCCTTTGGGGTGAGTGGCGTGTTGAAGTGTCCTAAAATGAATGCACTGCAGTCTTTTTCCTTCTTTAGTTCTGTTAGTATTTGTTTCAAATACGCTGGTGCTCCTGTGTTTGGTTCATATATATTTAGAATGGTTATATCCTCTTGTTGGACTGAGCCCTTTATCATTATGTAATGTCCTTCTTTATCTCTTGTTACTTTCTTTGTTTTGAAGTCTATTTTTCTGATATTAGTACTGCAACCCCTGCTTTCTTCTCTCTGTTGTTTGCCTGAAATATGTTTTTCCATCCCTTGACTTTTTGTCTGTGCATGTCTTTGGGTTTGAGGTGAGTTTCTCATAAGCAGCATGTAGATGGGTCTTGCTTTTTTACCCATTCTATTACTCTGTTTCTTTTGATTGGTGCATTCAGTCCATTTACATTTAGGGTGAGTGTTGAAAGATAGGTACTTATTGCCACTGCAGGCTTTAGATTCATGGTTACCAAAGGTTCAAGGTTAGCCTCTTTAGTATCTTACTGCCTAACTTAGCTCACTTATTGAGCTGTTACATACACTGTGTTGAGATTCTTTTCTTCTCTCCCTTCCTATTCCTCCTCCTCCATTCTTCATATGTTGTATGTTTTGTTCTGTGCTCTTTTTAGGAGTGCTTCCATCTAAAGCAGTCCCTGTAAGTTGCCCTGTAGAGGTGGTTTTTGGGAGGCAAATTCCCTTAGCTTTTGCTTCTCTGGGAATAGTTTAATCCCTCCATCATATTTAAATGATAATCATGCTGGATACAGTATCCTTGGTTCAAGTCCCTTCTGTTTCATTGCATTCAATATATTATGCCATTCTCTTCTGGCCTGTAAGGTTTCTGTTGAGAAGTCTGATGATAACCTGATGGTTTTTCCTTTATAGGTGACCTTTTTCTCTCTAGCTGCCTTTAAAACTCTTTCCTTGTACTTGATCTTTGCCATTTCGTTTATTATGTGTTTTGGTGTTGTCCTCCTTGGGTCCTTTCTGTTGGGAGTTCTGTGTATTTCCATGGCCTGTTCAATTATTTTTCTCCCCCAGTTTGGGGAAATATTCAGCAATTATTTCTTCAAAAACACTTTCTATCCCTTTTTCTCTCTCTTCTTCTTCTGGTACCCCTACAAAACGGGTATCGTTCTTTTTGGATTGGTCACACAGTTCTTTTAATATTGTTTCATTCCTGGAGATTCTTTTATCTCTCTCTATGTCAGCTTCTATGCATTCCTGGTCTCTGATTTCTATTCCATCAATGGCCTCTTGCATGTTATCCATTCTGCTCATAAATCCTTGCAGAGTTTGTTTCACTTCTGTAATCTCTTTCTGGGCATCTGTAATCTCTCTCTGGACTTCATCCCTTAGCTCTTGCATATTTCTCTGCATCTCTGTCAGCATGTTCATGATTTTTATTTTGAATTCGTTTTCAGGGAGACTCGTTAGGTCTGTGTCCTTCTCTGGTGTTGTCTCTGTGATCTTTGTCTGCCTGTAATTTTGCCTTTTTATGGTGATATATATCGTTTGCAGAGCTGGCACGAGTGATGGCTGAAAGACCTTTCCTTCTTGTTGGTTTGTGGCCTTCCTGTCCTGGTAGAATAGCGACCTCTAGTGGCTTGTGCTGGGCAGCTGCACGCAGACAGGGGTTCTGATTCCTGCCTGGCTGCAATGGAGTTTATCTCTGCTGTTGCTATGCACGTGGCTTGCCTCGGGCTGCTACTCTGATATGGTGGAGCCACATTGGAGGGTGTGCGGTGGGGAGTCTATTTATCTCTGTAAGGGGCCTCCGTCCTCCCTCCTGCCCAGTGGGTTAGAGTGCCCAGTGATCCCCAGATTCCTTGCTGCCAGACTGTGTCCTGCGACACTCCCATCCGGTTTTGGGGTCCCTGTCCCTTTAAGACTTCCAAAAAGCACTCGAAAAAAATAATAATTATAATAAATAAATAAATATTTAATTAATTAAACAAAAAAAAGAAGCCCTTGCTGCTCTTTGTCCCCAGGCGCCGGCCTCAGGGACCAACTCACAGGTCTTGCTGTCCTGTTTCCCTAGCATCCATGTCCTTCCGCATGCACTGTCTGCGCTCTGGTGCGGATGGCTGGGGCTGGGTGTTTAGCAGTCCTGGGCTCCCTCTCCCTCCTTGCTCTGACTCCTTTCTTCCCACTGGGAGCTGGTGGTGGGGCGCTCGGGTCCCACTGTGCTGGGACTTGTATCTTACCCCCTTCATGAGGCGCTGGCTTCTCGCAGGTGTGGATGTGGTCTGGATGTTGTCCTGTGTCCTCTGGTCTCTATTCTAGGAAGAGTTGTCTTTATTATATTTTCATAAATATATTTTTTGGGGGAGGAGATTTCCGCTGCTCTACTCACGCCGCCATCTTGGCTACACTGGATACGTGTTAATTTTTTTGAGGAATCTTCACACTGTTTTCCACAGTGGCTGAACCAATTCACCTTCCCATGATGACTGCACAAGAGTTTCCTTTTCTCAACATCTTCTCTAGCACTTGTTTTTTCTTGTCTTTTTGGTAATAACCATTCTAACAGGTGTGAGTAATATTTCATTTTGGTTTTGATTTACATTTCCCTGATTATTAGAGATGTGTAGTATCTTTTCATATGCCTGCTGACCACCTGTATATCTGCTTTGGAAAAATGTCTGTTCAGGTCTTCCATGCATTTTTAATCATGTTATTATTATTTTTTGTTATTGAGTCATATGCGTTTTTATATATTTTGGATGTTAACTACTTATTGGATAATTTATAAATATATTCTCCCATAATGTAGGTTGCATGTTTGTTCTGCTGATGGTGCCCTTTATTATATAGAAACATTTTAGTTTAGTGTAGTCCCACTTGTTCATTTTTTATTTTGTTTCCCTTGCCCAGGGAGATGTATCCAGAAAAAAATTGTTCATGGTTATGTTCAAGAGATTTTTGCCTGCATGTTTTCTTCTGAGTGTTTTATGGTTTCCTGACTTACATTCAGGTCTTTGATCCATTTAAAGTTTACTTTTGTATATGGAATTAGACAAAATCCAGTTTCATTATCTGCATGCAGCTGTCCAGTTTTCACAACACCATTTACAGAAGAGACTATCTCTTCCCCATTGTATGTTCATGGCTCCTTTATCATGTATTAATTGACCATGTATACGTGGATTTATATCTGGCCTCTCTATTCTATTCCATTGATCTATGGGTCTGTTCTTCTGCCAGTACCATACTGTTTTGATTCCTGTAGCTCTGCAGCATAGCTTGAAGTCAAGGAGTACAAATTCCATGCTTTGTTCTCCTTTCTCAAGATCACTTTGGCTACTTGGGGTCTTTTGTGGTTCCATATGAATTTTAGGATTTTTGCTCTATTTCATTGAAAAATATCATTTGTATTTTGATAGGGATTGCACAGAAACAGTAAATTGCTTTGGACAGGATTGCCATTTTGATGATATTAATTCTTTCCATATATGAGCATGGTCTACATTTCCATTTATTTCTGTCTTTAATTTCTCTTATCAGTGTTTTAGTTTTGAGAATACAAATCTTTCACCTCCTTGTTAAGTTTTACTCCTAGGTATTTTATTCTTTTTGATGCAGTTGTAAAGGGAATTGTTTTCCTGATTTCTCTTTCTGCTAGTTTGTTGTTAATATATAAGAATGCAACAGATTTTGGTGTATTAATTTTGTATCCTGCAATTTTGCTGAATCCAGTTATTAGTTCCAAGAGCTTATTTTTAAGATTTCATATTTTTTTTGGTGGAGTCTATAGGGTTTTCTATATTGAGTATGATGTTATCTGCAAGTAATCACAGTTTTATTTCTTCCTTACCAATTTGGATAGCATTTACCTCTTTATCTTGTCTGATTCCCATGGCTAGGACTTCCATTACTATGTTGAATAAAAGCGGTGAGAGTGGACATCCTTGTCTTATTCCTAATCTTAGAGGAAAAGCTTTCAGCTTTGCACCATTGAGTATGACATTAACTGTGGGTTTGTCATATGTGGATTTTATTATGTTGAGGTATGTTCCCTCCATACCCATTTTGTTGAGTTTTTATCACGAATGGATGTTAAATTTTGCCAAATGCTTTTTCAGTATCTATTGATATGATCATGTGGTTTTTATCATTCCTTTTGTTAATGTGGTGTACCACATTAATTTATTTATGAGTATTGTACTATTCTTGTATCCCTGGAATAAATCCCTCTTGGTTTTGAAACATGGTTCTTCTGATGTATTTTTAAATTCAGTTTGCTAATATTTTGTTGAAGATTTTTGCATCAATGTTCATCAGTGACAATGGTCTGTAATTTAAATTTTTTGTACTGTCCTTGCCTGATTTTGGTGTTACAGTGACACTGTACTCATAGAATAAGCTTGGAAAATTCTATCTTTTTCTATTTTTTGAATTACTTTAAGAAGAATGGGTATTAGCTCTTTAAATGTTTGTAGAATCCAGCAGTGAGGACATTTAGACATGGACTTTTGTTTGTTGGGAGTTTTTTGATAGCCAATTCAATTTCTATCTTTTTTTTCAATGCCTGAAATCTTTTATTGGATTACTTTATTATTTTTTCTATTTTGACACCTTTTTTAAAAAACATTTTATTAAGGTATTACATATATATACTCTTATGAAGTTTTCACACGAAAAATCAATGTGGTTACTATATTTACCCATAAAATGAAGTCCCCACCCATACCCCCATGAGGTCACTGTCCATCAGTGTAGTAAGATGCCACAGATTCACTGTTTGCCTTCTCTGTGATACACTGTTTTCCCCGTGAATCCCCACACCATGTGTACTAAACATAATACCCCTCAATACCCATCTCCCTCCCTCCCAACCTGCCCTTCCATACCCCTCCCCTTTGGTAACTACAAGTATCTTCTTGGAGTTTGTGAGTCTGCTGCTATTTTGTACCTTCAGGTTTGCTTCATTGTTATACTCCACAAATGAGGGAAATCATTTGGCACTCGTCTTTCTCTTCCTGACTTATTTCATTGAGCATAATATCCTCCAGCTCCATCCATGTTGTTTCAAAAGGTAGGATTTCTTTCTTTCTTATGGCTGAATAGTATTCCATTGTGTATATGTGCCACATCTTCTTTATCCATTCATCTACTGATGGACACTTAGGTTGCCTCTATATCTTGGGTACTTTAAATAGTGCTTCAGTAAACATAGGGGTGCATATGTCTTTTTGAATCTGAGAAGTTTTATTCTTTGGGTAAATTCCAAGGAGTGGGATTCCTGGGTCAAATGGTATTTCTATATTTAGTATTTTGAGGAACCTCCATATTGCTTTCCAAAAATGATTGAACTAGCTTGCATTCCCACCAGCAGTGTAAAAGGGTTCTCCTTTCTCTGCATCCTCACCAGCACTTGTTGTTCTTAGTATTTTTGATGCTAGCCATCCTGACAGGTGTGAGGTGATATCTCACTGAGAGTTTAATTTACATCTCCCTGATGATTAGTGATGTGGAGCATGTGTTCATGGGTCTGTTAGCCATCTGATTTTTTTCTTTAGAGATTTGTCTCTTTGTATCCTCCACCCATTTTTAATTGGGTTATTTGCTTTTTGGATGTTGAGGCATTTGAGTTCTTTATATATGGTGGATGTTAACTCTTTGTCAGAATGTCATTTACAAATATATTCTCCCACACTGTAGGATGCCTTTTTGTTCTGTTGATGGTGTCCTTTCCTGTACAGAAACTTTTTAGTTTGATGTAGTACCATGTGTTCATGTTGCTTTTGTTTCTCTAGCTCGAGGAGATGCATTCAGGAAGAAGTTACTCATGCTTATATTCAGGAGATTTTTGCCTATGTTGTATTCTAAGAGGTTTCTGGTTTCATAACTTACATTGATGTCTTTTATCCATTTCGAATTTACTTTTGTGTATGGGGTTAGACAATAATCCAGTTTCATTCTCTTGCATGTAGCTGTCCAGTTTTGTGAACACCAGTTGTTGAAGAGGCTATCATTTCCCCATTCTATGGCCATGGCTCCTTTATAGTATATTCATTGACTATATATGCTTGGGTTCATATCTGGGTGCTCTAGTCTGTTCCATTGGTCTATGGGTCTGTTCTTGTGCCAGTACCAAATTGTCTTGATTACTGTAGCTTTGTAGTAGAGCTTGAAGTTGGTGAGCATAATCCTCCCAGCTTTATTCTTCCTTCTCAGGATTTCTATGGCTATTCGGGGTCTTTTGTGGTTCCATATGAATTTTAGGAGGATTTTCTCTAGTTCATTGAAGAATGCTGTTGGTATTTTGATAGTGATTGCATTGAGTCTGTAGATTGCTTTAGGCAGGATGGCCATTTTGACAATATTAATTCTTCCTATCCACGAGCACACGGTGTGTTTCCATTTATCAGTATCTTCTTTAATTTCTCTCATGAATGTCTTGTAGTTTTCAGAGTATAGGTCTTTCACTTCCTTCGTTAAGTTTATTCCTAGGTGTTTTATTTTTTGATGCAATTGTGAATGGAATTGTTTTGCTGATTTCTTTTTCTGCTGGTTCATCGTTAGTATAAATGAATGCAACAGATTTCTGTGTATTAATTGTGTATCCCACAAATTTGCTGAATTCAAATATTAGATCTAGTAGTTTTGGAGTGAGTTCTTTATGGTTTTTTATGTACAATATCATGTCATCTACAAACAGGGACAGTGTAACTTCTTCCTTGCCAATCTGGATGCCTTTTATTTCTTTGTGTTGTCTGATTGCCATGGCTAGGACCTCCAGTACTATGTTGAATAGAATTGGGGAGAGTGGGCATCCTTGTCTTGTTCCTGAACTTAAAGGAAAAGCTTGCAGGTTCTCAATGTTAAGTATAATGTTGGCTGTGTGTTTGTCATATATGACTTTTATTATGTTGACGTAGTTGCCCTCTATAATCATTTTTCTGAGAGTTTTTATCATGAATGAATGTAGAATTTGTGAAATGATTTTTCAGCATCTATGGAGATTATCATGTGGATTTTGTCCTTTTTGTTGATATGGCAGATGATGTTGATGGATTTTGGAATGTGTTACCATCCTTGCATCCCTGGAATAAATCCTACTTTATCATGATGGATGATCTTTTTGGTGTATTTTTAGTTTGTTTGCTAATATTTTGTTGAGTATTTTTGCATGTATATGATCATCAGAAATATTGGTCTGTAATTTTCTTTTTTTGTGGTGTCTTTGCCTGGTTTTGGTATTAGAATGATGATGGCCTCATGAACCAGTTTTTTCAGTATTCCCTCTTTTTGTAATCTTTGGAAAACTTTCAGGAGGATGGTATTAGGTCTTCACTAAATATTTGATAAAATTCAGCAGTGAAACCATCTGTTCCAGGAGTTTTGTTCTTAGTTACTTTTTGGATTACCAGTTCAATTTTGTTGCTGGTAATTGGTCTGTTCAGATTTTATTTTTATTTCTGGGTCAGCCTTTGAATGTTGTATTTTTCTAAAAAGTTGTCCATTTCTTCTAGGTTATCCAGTTTGTTGGTATCTAATTTTTCACAGTATTCTCTTATAATTCTTTGTATTTCTGTGGTGTTAGTAGTGATTTTTCCTTTCTCATTTCTGATTCCATTTATATGGGTAGAGTATCTTTTTTTCTTGATAAGTCTGGCTAGGGGTTTATCTTTTTGTTTATTACCTGAAGATCCATCTCTTGCTTTCTTTGATTCTTTCTATTTTTTTATTCTTCTTGATTTTTATTTATTTATGCTCTAATCTTTGTTATGTCCCTCCTTCAACTGACTTTGGGCCTCATTTGTTCTTCTTTTCCTAGTTTCATTTATTGTGAGTTTAGAGTGTTCATATGGGATTGTTCTTCTTTCCTGAGATAGGCCTGTATTGAAGTATACTTCTTCTTAGCATAGCCTTCACTGCATCCCACAGATTTTGTGTTGTTGAATCATTGCTGTCATTTGTCTCCATATATTGCTTGATCTCTGTTTTTATTTGGTCATTGATCCATTGATTATTTAGGAGCATGTTGTGAAGCCTCCATGTTTTTGAGGGTTTTTCCATTTTCTTTGCATAATTTATTTCTAGATTCATACCTTTATGGTCTGAAAAACTGGTTGTACAATTTCAATCTTTTTGAATTTACTGAGGCTTTTCATGTGGCCTAGTATATGATCTATTCTTGATAATGTTACATGTGCACTTGAGAAAAATGTGTACTCTGCTGCTTTTGGGTATAGAGTTCTGTAGCTGTCTGTTAGGTCCATCTGTTCTAATGTGTTGTTCAGGGCCTCTGTCTCCTTACTTATTTTCTGTCTGGTTGATCTGTCTTTCAGAGTGGGTGGAGGGTTGAAGTCTTCCAGAATGAATGCATTGCATTCTATTTCCCCTTTTAATTCTGTTAGTATTAGTTTCACTTACTTAGGTGCTCCTGTGTTGGGCACAGAGATATTTATAATGGTTATATATCCTTGTTAGATTGTCCCCTTAATCAATATGTAATGTCATTCTTTGTCTCTTGTGATTTTCTTTGTTTTGAAGTCTATTTTCTCTGGTACAAGTACTGCAACTCCTGCTTTATTCTCCCAATTAGTTATATGAAATATCTTTTTCCATCCCTTCACTTTTAGTCTGTATATGTTTTCGGGTTTAATGTGAGTCTCTTGAAGGCAGCATATAGAAGGGTCTTGTTTTTTAATCCATTCAGTGACCCTATACCTTTTCTTTGGTGCATTCAGTCTACATTTACATTTATGGTGATTATTGAAAAGTATGTACTTATTTCCATTGCAGGCTTTAGATTCGTGGTTATCAACCATTCAAGGTTAACTTCCTTACTATCTAAGTGTCTAACTTAACTCACTTAATAATCTATTACAAATATAATCAAAGGCTCTTTTTTCTCCTCATTTTTGTTAGTCCTCCATTTTTTTATATTTGTCATTATATTCTGTGCTCTTTGTCTATCTCTCGATTGACTTTGGGGATAGCTGATTTAATTTTGCATTTGCTTAGTAATTAACTGTTCTACTTTTTAACTGTGGTTTTTTGTTTTTTTTTTTTACCTCTGGTGACAGCTATTAAACCTTAGGAACACTTCCATCTATAGCATTCCCTCCAAAATAAATTGTAGAGATGGTTTGTGGAAGGTAAATTCTCTCAGCTTTTGCTTATCTGGAAATTGTTTAATCCCTCCTTCAAATTTAAATGATAATATTGCAAGATAAAGTATTCTTGGTTCCAGGCCTTTCTGCTTTATTATATTAAATACATCATGCCACTCCCTTCTGGCTTTTAAAGTTTCTCCTGAGATGTCTGTTGATAGCCTGATCAGCTTTCCTTTGTATGTGATCCGATTTCCTTTTCTGGCTGCTTTTAATTGTCCTTATCCTTGATCTTTACCATTTTTATTACTATATGTCTTGGTGTTGTCTTCCTTGGGTCCCTTGTCTTGAGAGATCTCTGGATCTCTGTTGCCTGAGAGACTTTTTCCTTCCCCAGACTGGGGAAGTTGTCAGCAATTACCTCCTCAAATACACTTTCAATCCCTTTTTCTCTCTCTTCTTCTACTGTTACCCCTACAATGTGAATATTGTTCTGTTTGGATTGGTCACACAGTTCTCTCAATATTCTTTCATGCTTAGAGATCCTTTTTTCTCTCTGTGCCTCAGCTTCTTTGTATTCCTCTTCTCTAACTTCTATTATATTTATTTTCTCCACCATATCTAATCTGCTTTTTTTTTCTGGTTGCTTGTTGTGGTTTTTTTTGGTATCATTAATTTACAATTACAGAAAGCACATTATGTTTACTAGGTTCTCCCCTTAACCAAGTCTCCCCCACATACCCCTTCACAGTCACTGTCCATCTGCATAGTAAGATGCTATAAAATCACTACTTGTCTTCTCTGTGCTGCACAGCCCTCCCCGTGTCCCCCACACACTATACATGCTAATTGTAATGCCCTCTTATTTTTCCCACACTTATCCCTCCCTTCCCACCCATCAGCCCCAGTCCCTTTCCCTTAGGTAAATATTAGTCCATTCTTGGGTTCTGTGATTCAGTTTTCCTTTGTTCTTATACTCCTCAGATGAGTGAAATCATTTGGTATTTCTCTTTCTCCATTTGGCTTATTTCACTGAGCATAATACTCTACAGCTCCATCCATGTTGCTGCAAATGGTAGGATCTGCTTTTCTCTTATGGCTGCATAATATTCCACTGTGTATATGCACCACATCTTCTTTATCCATTCATCTACTGATGGACATTTAGGTTGCTTCCATATGTTGGCTATTGTAAACAGTGCAGCGATAAACATAGGGGTGCATCTGTCTTTTTCAAACTGGAGTGCTGCATTCGTAGGGTAAATTCCTAGAAGTGGAATTCCTGGGTCAAATGGTATTTCTATTTTGAGCATTCTGAGGAACCTCCATACTGCTTTCCACAATGGTTGAACTAGTTTACATTCCCACCAGCAGTGGGAGTGTTCCCCTTTGTCCACACCCTTGCCAACATTTGTTGTTGTTTGTCTTTTTGATGATTGTGAACCATACTGCTGTGAGGTGATATGTCATTGTGTTGTTAATTTGCATTCCTCTGATGATTAGTGATGTGGAGCATCTTTTCATGTGCCTGTTGGCCATCTGGATTTCTTCTTTAGAGAACTGTCTATTCAGCTCCTCTGCCCATTTTTTAATTGGATTATTTGCTTTTTGTTTGTTGGGGCATGTGAGCTCTTTATATATTTTGTATGTCAATCCTTTATCGGATCTGTGATTTATGAATATGTTCTCCCACACTGTAGGATACCATTTTGTCCTATTGATGGTGTCCTATGCTGTACAGAAGCTTTTTAGCTTGATATTGTCCCACTCGTTCATTTTTGCCTTTGTTTCGCTTGCCTGGGGAGATATGTTCATGAAGAAGTCACTCATGTTTATGTCCATGAGATTTTTGCTTATGTTTTTTTCTAAGAGTTTTATGTTTTCATGACTTACATTCAGGTCTTTGATCCATTTGGAGTTTACTTTTGTTTATGGGGATAGACAGTGATCCAGTTTCATTCTCTTACATGTAGCTGTCCAGTTTTGCCAGCACCATCTGTTGAAGAGACTGTCGTTTTGCCATTGTATGTCCATGGCTTCTTTATCAAATATTAATTGGCTATATATGTTTGGGTTAATGTCTGGAGTCTCTATCTTGTTACACTGGTCTGTGGCTCTGTTCTTGTGCCAGTACCAAATTGTCTTGATTACTGTGGCTTTGTAGTAGAACTTGAAGTTGGGGAGCGAGATCACTCCTACTTTATTCTTCTTTCTCAGGATTGCGTTGGCTATTCGGGGTCTTTGACGGTTCCATATGAATTTTTGAACTATTTGTTCCAATTCATTGAAGAATGCTGTTGGTAATTTGATAGGGATTACATCGAATGTGTATATTGTTTTGGGCAGGATGGCCATTTTGATGATAACAATTCTTCCTATCCAGGAGCATGGGATGAGTTTCCATTTGATAGTGACCTCTAATTTCTCTAAGTGTCTTGTAGTTTTCAGGGTATAGGTCTTTCACTTCCTTAGGTTTATTCCTAGGTATTTTATTCTTTTTGATGCAATTGTGAATGGAATTGTTTTCCTTATTTCTCTTTCTATTAGTTCATTGTTAGTGTATAGGAGAGCTACAGAGTTCTGTGTCTTAATTTTGTATCCTGCAACTCTGCTGAATTCCGATATTAGTTCTAGTAGTTTTGCAGTGGATTCTTTAGGGTATTTTATGTACAATATCATGTCATCTGCAAATAGTGACAGTTTGACTTCTTCTTTACCAATCTGGATTCCTTGCATTTCTTTGTTTTGTCTGATTGCCATGGCTAGGACCTCCAGTACCACGTTGAATAACAGTGGGGAGAGTGGGCATCCCTGTCTTGTTCCCGATCTCAGAGGAAAAGCTTTCAGCATCTCGCTGTTCAGTATGATGTTACCCGTGGGTTTATCATATATGGCCTTTATTATGTTAAGGTACTTGCCCTCTATGCCCATTTTTTTGAGAGTTTTTATCATGAATGGATGTTGAATGTTGTTGAATGCTTTTTCAGCATCTATGGACATGATCATGTGGTTTTTGTCCTTCTTTTTGTTGATGTGGTGGATGATGTTGATGGATTTTCGAATGTTGTACCATCCTTGCATCCCTGGGATGAATCCCACTTAGTCACGGTGTATTATCCTCTTGATGTATTTTTGAATTCGGTTTGCTAATATTTTGTTGAGTATTTTTGCATCTACATTCATCAGGGATATTGGTCTGTAGTTTTCTTTTTTGGTGGGGTCTCTGCCTGGTTTGGTATTAGGGTGATGTTGGCTTCATAGAATGAGTTTGCGAGTATTCCCTCCTCTTCTATTTTTTGGAAAACTTTAAGGAGAATGGGTGTAATGTCTACTCCTTATGTTTGATAAAATTCCAAGGTAAATCCATCTGGCCCAGGGGTTTTGCTCTTGGGTAATTTTTTGATTACCGATTCAATTTCGTTGCTGGTAATTGGTCTGTTTAGATTTTCTGTTTCTTTCTGGGTCAGTCTTGGAAGTTTGTATTTTTCTAAGAAGTTGTCCATTTCTCCTAGTTTTTCCAGCTTGTTAGCATATAGGTTTTTATAGTATTCTCTAATAATTCTTTGTATTTCTGTGGGGTCCGTCGTGATTTTTCCTTTCTTGTTTCATATTCTGTTGATGTGTGTTGACTCTCTTTTTCTCTTAATAAGTCTTGCTAGAGGCTTATCTATTTTGTTTATTTTCTTGAAGAACCAGCTCTTGGTTTCATTGATTTTTGCTATTGTTTTATTCTTCTCAATTTTATTTATTTCTTCTCTGATCTTTATTATGTCTGTCCATCTGCTAACCTTAGGCCTCATATGTTCTTCTTTTTCCAATTCTGATAATTGTGACATTAGACTATTCATTTGGGATTGTTCTTCCTTCTTTAAATATGCCTGGATTGCTATGTACTTTCCTCTTAAGAGTGCTTTTGCTGCATCCCACAGAAGTCGGGGCTTTGTGTTATTGTTGTCATTTGTTTCCATATATTGCTGGATCTCCATTTTGATTTGGTCACTGATTCATTGATTATTTAGGAGCATGTTGTTAAGACTCCATGTGTTTGTGAGCCTTTTTGCTTTCTTTGTAGAATTTATTTCTAGTTTTATACCTTTGTGGTCTGAAAAGTTGGTTGGTAGGATTTCAATCTTTTGGAATTTACTGAGGTTCTTTTTGTGGCCTATTATGTGGTCTTTTCTGGAGAATGTTCCATGTGCACTTGAGAGGAATGTGTATCCTGTTGCTTTTGTATGTAGAGTTCTATAGATGTCTATTAGGTCCATCTGTTCTAGTGTGTTGTTCAGTGCCTCTGTGTCCTTACTTGTTTTCTGTCTGGTGGATCTGTCCTTTGGGGTGAGTGGTGTGTTAAAGTCTCCCAAAATGAATGCATTGCATTCTATTTCCTCCTTTAATTCTGTTAGTATTTGTTTCACATATATTGGTGCTCCTGTATTGGGTGCATATGTGTTTATACGGTTATATCCTCTTGTTGGACTGAGCTCGTTATCATTATGTAATGTCCTTCTTTATCTCTTGTTACTTTCCTTATTTTGAAGTCTATTTTGTCTGATACTAGTATTGCAACACCTGCTTTATTCTCCATATTGTTTGCATGAAATATCTTTCTCCAACCCTTGACTTTTAATCTGTGCATGTCTTTGGGTTTGAGGTGAGTCTCTTGTAAGCAGCATATCGATGGGTCTTTCTTTTTTTCTCCATTCTATTACTCTGTGTCTTTTGATTGGTGCATTCAGTCCATTTACATTTCGGGTGATTATTGGAGATATGTACTTATTGCCGTTGCAGGCTTTAGATTTGTGGTTACCAAAGGTTCAAGGTTAGTTTGTTTACTACCTTACTGTCTGACCTCACTCGCTTATTGAGCTGTAATAAACAGAGTCTGATGATTATTTCTTTCTCTTCATTTTCTTCCTCCTCCATTCTTCATATGTTGGGTGTTTTGTTACGTGCTCTTTTTAGGAGTACTCCCATCTGGAGTAGTCCCTCTAAGGTACCCTGTAGAGGTGGTTTTTGGGAGACAAATTCTCTCAACTTTTGCTTGTTTGGGTATTGTTTAATCCCTCCTTCATATTTAAATGATAATCGTGCTGGATACAGTATCCTTGTTTCAAGGCCCTTCTGTTTCATTACATTAAATATATCATGTCATTGTCTTCTGTCCTGTAAGGTTTCTGTTGAGAATTCTGATAGCCTGATGGGTTTTCCTTTGTAGGTGACCTTTTTACTCTCTCTGGCTGCCTTTAATACTCTGTCCCTGTCCTTTTTCTTTGCCATTTTAATGATTACATTTCTTGGTGTTGTCCTCTTTGGGTCCTTTCTGTTGAGAGTTCTGTGTACTTCTGTAGTCTGAGCAACTATTTCCTCCCCCAGTTTGGGGTAGTTCTCAGCAATTATTTCTTCAAGGACACTTTCTATCCTTTTTTCTCACTCTTCTTCCCCTGGTTCTCCTATAATGTAGATATTGTTCCTTCTGGATTGGTCGCACAGTTCTCTTAATATTGTTTCATTCCTGGAGATCTTTTTATCTCTCTCTGCATCAGCTTCTATGTGTTCCTGTTCTCTGCTTTCTATTCCATCAATGGCCTCTTGCATCTTATCCAGTCTGCTTATTAATCCTTCCAGAGTTTGTTTCTCTTCTGTAATCTTCCTCAGGACATCTGTGATCTCCCTCCGGATGTCTGTAATCTCCCTCTGCACTTCATCCCTTAGCTCTTGCATATTTCTCTGCAGCTCTGTCAGCATGTTTATGATTTTTATTTTGAATTCTTTTTCAGGGAGACTGGTTAGGTCTGCCTCTGCAGATCCTTTCTCATATGTAACTATCTTGGTCTGGACCAGATATTTTTTGCCTTTTCATTGTGATTGCAGTGGCCGTAGGCAGGTTGTGGGTGTGGCAGCTGGGAGAAAAAAGTCCTATCCTGCTTGCTGGATGCCTTGCCCCTCTCCGCTGCCTATGACAGCTACCTGCACTCCTGGAGCAGCCACGGTTTTAACCTTCTAAACTGCTGTGGGCAAAGTGTCCATCATAGCAAGGCCCAGCTCTGCGGGGAGTGGAAGGCACACCAGGTGTGCTCCTCCATGCTAGCGGTGACCCTACCGGGCAGCTTTGTGGCAGCAGTGGCCTTTGCGTCTATCTTGGGTGGCTGTGCGTTGGGCTGGCATTCCGGTCGGCTCCTGGGAGCATGCCTGCTCACTCTGGCTCCACTGCCCATGCGCGCGGGGTTTTTCCACGCAGACTTCTACTGGTCTCTGTCTTCACTGCCACCGGTGCATGTGAGCTGCACCCTGGCTGTACGGTCACGCCAGTGCAGTATGGCACTGCAGTGCACAGATCTGCTCTCCGTTCCTTCTAGTGCTTCTGCCGCTGCTGTGCACTCACACTCTCCTGCTACTGGGCCCATGTGTCTGGGTCTGCGCCAGTTGGAGGAACAACTAGCAGGCTGCCTCATCCTGTGAAGGGCTTCAGAGCTGCACTGCCTCTGTTTAGGGTGCTTATGTTTCCCTGGTATTTCCAGGTTCTGGAACAATTTAATCCAGCTATGGGGTCCCTGTCTCTTTAAGACTTGCAGAAAGCACTCATTTTTCTTTTGTCTCAGAGGCGCCAGTTGCAGGGACCTGCCCACAGGTTTTGCTTTTCTGTTTCTCTAATATCCAGCACCCTGTGCACCTTGTGTCTGCATTCCAGGTGTGGATTTCTAGAGCTGTTGTTTAGCAGTCCTGGGCTTTCACTACCTCCCCATTCTGACTCCTTTCTTCCCACCAGGTTTTGGGGTGGGGGAGCATTCAGGTCCCACCTGGCCATGGCTTGTATCTTACCCCCTTCATGTGATGCTGAGTTCTCACAGATGTAGATGTATACTGGCTGTTGTCCTGCATCCACTGGTGTCTCTTTTAGGAATAGTTGTATTTATTGTATTTTCATAAATATATATGTTTTGGGGAGGAGATTTCCTCTGAACTACTCATGCTGCCATCTTCCCGTGCGAGTCCCTAATCTGCTTTTAATACCCTCAATTGTGCTCTTCAATGATTGGATCTCTTACCGGAATTCATTTCTGAGTTCCTGAATCTTTTTCTGTCCCTCTTGAGCATGTTAATGATTTCATTTTGAAATCCCTTTCAGGAAAATTCATGAGGTCGATTTCATTTGAAGTCTTTCTCAGGTGCGGTATTCATAATTTTACTTTAAACCAGGTTTCTTTGGCATTTCATATTTGTATATGGCACCCTCTGGTGCCCATAAGCTCTATTATCTGGAGTTGCTCAGCCCCTGAGAGAATGTCAGGGATCACAAGGGAGTGGTATTGTTGCCTGGTGGGAGGAAAGAGCTGTTTCCTGCTTCCCTGCTGCTAGGCTTGTCTCCACTGCCAGAGCCAGTGGGCTGAGCACACATGTATAAAACTCTATGCTTTACATTTGTAGTTGCTGTAGACTGGGCTTCCCTCAGTCTGGCTTAACACCAGGGTAGGATTTGCTTATTTGTGAGGCAGGTGGTGCTGGCCATGGGAAAGGTGCAGTAGGGTGTGTAACACTGAGGGGGTCCTTTGAGCTGTGTAGCACACCTGAGAAAGATTCAGAGGATATTCAGGCAATGGAACACCTGAATATCATTTAAGTTCCCAACCTGGTGGGCAGAGTTCACCCAGACAATTTTGTCTACCTGTCCTTTCTCCTGAACAGTAATAAGCTCTGTGAAATCCATGTCCCTTTAGCAGCTCTCATTATGTTAGGAAGTCTCTCAGGCTGCCCACCTTTCTTTTGTCCCAGAGCAGCTGGATATGGATCCCTGCTTTCCACAAGTGTCTGGAATTTCAATCTCTCCAGGTATTCTGCCTGTCTTAGCTTTCCAACCCCTTCATCACAAAAGTACCATGAAAGCCCCATGAAATGTAGGTTCGTGCTCCCAGAGCAGATCTCCAGAGTTAGGTATTCAGAAGTCCCAGGCCTCCACTCCCTCCCCGCTCCATTTCTCTTCCTCCTGCTGGTAAGCTGGGGTGGGGGAAAGGGGTTGAATTCTGGCAGACCATGGCTTTGGTATGTTATCCTGATCCATGAGGTTTATTCTTTTCTCCAGGTGTATGAAGTTTGGTGCAGCCCTGTTTCCTGTTGCTCTTTAAGGATTAGTTGTAGTAATTATATTTTCGTATTATATGTGGTTTTAGGAGCTAGCCTCTGTCTCACCTCTCACACCGCCATCTTTAATCCTCCCAATTCAATTTTATTGCTGGTGATTGTTTGGTTCAGATTTTCTGTTTCTTCCTGGGTCATTCTTAGAAGGCTGTACTTATTAAGAATTTTTACATTTCTTCTATGATGTCCAATTTATTGTCATATAACTTTTCATAGAATTCTCTTATAATTCTTTGTATTTCTGTGTTTTCAGTTGTATCTTCTCCTTTTCCTCTTCTGATTTTGTGTATTTATGTCCTCTTTGTTTCCTAAGATGTCTTGCTAAGGGTTTGTCTATTTTGTTTATCTTCTCAAAGAACACCCTCTTGGTTTCTTGTTTTCTTTCTATTGTTTGTTTTTCTCTCTGTTGTTCATTTCTGCTCTGATCTTTTTTCTGTACCTCCTTCTGGTAACTTTGGGTTTCATTTGCTGTTATTTCTCTAGTTTCTTTATTTGTGAATTTAGACTGTTTATTGGGGGTTGTTCTTATTTCTTGAGATAGGCCTGAATTGTTATGTACTTCCTTCTTAGAATTACTTTTGTGGTATCCCACATATTTTGAACTGTATTTTTATTGTCATTTGTCTTTATGTATTGATTGTTGTCCTCATTTACTTGTTCATTGATCCATTGATCATTTAGAAGCTTGTTTGATCTCCATGTATTTATGCTTTTTGTTTGCTTTCTTGAGGTAATTGACTTATAGATTTAGAGCACTGTGATTTGAATGATGCTGGAGACAATTTCACTCTTTCTGAATTTATTGAAGCTTTTTTCTGTCCTAGTATGTGATTACTTTTGGAGAATGTTCTATGTGCCCTTGAGGGAAAATGTGTGCCCTGCTGCTTTGAGGTGGAATGTTCTGTTTATGTCTATAAAGTTTACCTGGTCTAGTTTGGCATTCAATACCACTATTCCCTTATTTATTTCTGTCTGGCTTATCTGTCCATTGATGTAAGTCTTCTGTTTATGTCTCCTAATATGATTGAGTTTCAGTGTATTTCTTCCTTTAGTTCTGTTACTATTTGTTTTGCATAACAGGTGTTCCTAATTTGGGTGCATTTATATTTAAAATTGTTATATCCCCTTGCTGGACTAATCTCTTTATCTTTATGGAATGTCCTTCTTTGCCTCTTGTTACTTTCTTTTTGGAAGTCTATTTTGTCTGATATATGTACAGCTACTCCTGTTATTTTCCCTCTATTATTTGCATGAAGTATCTTTTTCCATCCCTTCACTTTAGTCTATGTATTCCTTTGTGTATGAAATGAATCTGTTATAGGCAGAATGTAGATAGGTGTTCTTTCTTTACCCATTCTGCCATCCTGTGTCTTTTATTGGTGCATTTAGGCCATGTGTATTTAAAGTAATTATTGATAGGTATGCACTTATTGCTGTTTTATTCATTGTTTTCTGGTTGTTTTTGTAGTTCCTCTCAGTTGCTTTCTTCCTGTCTTACACTCTCCTCTTGTGATTTGATGGTTTTCCTTAGTGTTATATTTGGATTTCTTTGTTAATTTTTTTCTGTATCTATTTTAGGTGATAGGTTTGTGGTTACTATAAAGTTCATAGATGATTTTCTCAATATCTAAGAGTCTGTATTATGTTGCTGTTCACTCTATTTTGAACAGTCTCAAAGCACTGCTTTTTTATTCTTCTTACTCAACCATGCTTTATGTATTTGATGTCAATCTATATTTTTGTGTATCTTGTGACTGATTTTGTTTATTCTTTATTTTAGTACTTTTTTTAACTTCATTCTTGCTTAGTAAATAATTGTTATGGTACCTGTACTGTGGGTTTATTTTCACTGATGAAAAATATTTAGGCTAAAGAACATTACCATCTACAGAAGTCCCTTTAACATTTCCTACAAGGCTGGCTTAGTGGTGATAAATTCTTTTAACTTTCATTTATATGGGAAATATTTGATGTGTCCTTAAATTCAGAATTATAATCTTTCTGGGGAAAAGAATTTAATACTTTAAATATTTCATGCCTGTCCCTCTCGCCTGTAAAGTTTCTGCTGAGCAACCTTCTGATGTTCTTATTGAGTTTCCCTAATAAGCAATTCTTCTCTCTTTGGTTGCTTTAACTACCCTCCTTATCCTTAATGTTTGTCATTTTAATTATTATATGTCTTCATGTTGCCTTTCTGGGGTTCCTTTTGTTAGGGGCTTTCTGAAGTTCTAGGACTTGAATGTCTATTTCCTACCCCAGATTGGGGAAGTTTTCAGCTACTGTTTCTTCTAGGAGACTTTATATTACTTTGTCCCTCTCTTATTCCTCTGATACCCATATTATGCAAATACTGTTTTTTGTGGAGTCATCACACAGGTCTCCTAGTATCATCTCATTTCTAGAGATTCTTTTTTCTCTGTTCCTTAGCTTTGTTTTTTCCCTGTTCTCTAATTTTCATCTCATTGTCTCCTCTACTTGCAAAAATCTATCATTCATTCCTATTTTTCATTTCAGTTACTGTATTCCTCAATTCTGAGTGGCTCTTTTTTAACTCTCCTGTTCATTGAAGTCTTCCCTGAGATCATCAATGCTTTCCTGCAGATTAGTGAGCATATGTAGGATTCTTCTTTTGAAATATTTATTAAGAAGATTGGTCATCTCCATTCATTTAGCCCTCTTTCTGGTATCTTATCCTTTACTTTTGTTTGGAACATATTCCTCTGCCTCCCAATTTTTTCAGGGTTTCTGTGTTTCTTCTTTTGTATTAGATAGATCTGCTATGCTTCCTGGCCTAGGGAGTAATGGCTTTATGAAGATGGCATCTGTGGTGCCCAGAAGGTTAAGACTCTTTACTCACCAGTTCCTGGTTTTTCTTTGTGGTGGAGCCCTATTTTTTGTTGGTGAGGTATGGGCAGGGACACCTTTCTGTCTCTCTACTGGCAGTGGCTTATCTCAGTCCTTCACAGGTGAGGTGACAGCTTGCCCCAGCCCACCCTTTGTGAGCCAGGTTGGGGAGCTCATGCTTGGATTATTTTGGGTAGAGTCACCCTCTGCCTGACCTGTAGTGATGGTGGTGCTGTTGTGCTAAAAGGGTGGGTGGGGCAAGTGCCCTGCACTGGGTTATGCTGTCAGTGAGGTAAAGGAGTGTTCAGAGCTGAATCCTACAGGGGACTTTCCAGCTGTGCTGAGAAACCTGAGAAATCCTCCCTCTGCCTGCCTGGTGGTAAAGTCTGAAGCTGCTGGGCTAAGCAGGCCAGGCCTCTGTGTAGGGAAGCACCTCAGGGCTCAGCCACCACTGAGGGAGTTGGAGTATTTGGGGCTTCCATGATTGCCTGATTATCTGGGTTGAGGGAAGATTGGGGAAACATCATCTACTTGCCCTTTGTCCTGCAGAGAGAGCTCCAGATAACCCTTGCCCTTCTGGCACCCTTCCTGTTACTGGTAAATCTCTTAAGCTGATGACTCTGTGTTAGGTCTCAGTGGGACCAACAGAGCATGCATGTCCTCCAGAAGTATCAGAAGTCACAGTCTCCCAGAGTGCTTCAATTCTTCCTGATGTCTAGTCTCTTTAATTACCAAAGCCCAGTGCGATATTGACTCATGTTCCCAGAGTATATCTCCAGGGCCAGGTGTGCAGAGTTCCTGAGTCTTATCCCCTCCCTATTCCATTCCTCTCTCTCACACTTGTGGGTTGGGATGGGGGAATGGCTTGTTTCGTGACTTACTGATGATGGCTCTGCCACTTTACCATTGTCTGTGTACTCTTATCTGACCAGATGTATGTGGTTTGTTCTGCAGTCTTCAGGTCATTTTCATGGTTTGTTGTATTTGCTGTAGTTGCTTCCTTGGTGTGTGTGTGGGAGTTCTCCACTGTGCCTTCCTACTCCACCTTCTTCAACGCCTTTCTTATGATTTCTTGTAGCTCCTATTCCTTGTTTCCTATCCTGAATTTTTGTGATTTAATGTCTATTGATATAAATAAGCTTTTACTTCATTATCGTGTTATTTTTTGTTGCTAGTATAGGTTTTTCCTTTGTAGATACCATGAGGCTTGTGTAAAACATCTTAAAATTATAACACCCTATTTTAAGCTGATAACAACTTAGCTTTGATAGAATTCTTAAGCTGCACTCCTACTTCTCCTCTCTCTCGCACTTATGTTATGCTGTTACAATTTATGTATTTTTATATTGTATAATTAATAAGATTATTATAGTTATGGTTGTTTTTACAACATTCATTTTAAGTTTTAAAATGTAGTTGTAGGTGAATTATGCACCATTAACAAGTTACAGTTTATTACTTAACTATATAGTTACCATTACCACTGTTTTATGCTAAATTAAAAGTTTTTATTATGTTAATTAGTGTCCCTTTACTTCCAATCAAATAATCCTATTTAGGACTTCTAGAAAGGAATATCTAATGGCAATAAATTCCACCATCTTTGTTTGTTCAAGAAAGTCTTTATCCTTTCTTCATTTCTGAAACACAGCTTCACTGGGTATAGTGTTTTTGGTTGACAGTGTTTTTTTCTTTAAATATTTTACTATGTCATCCCATTCTTTCTCTGTCTGAGATGTTTCTGTTTAGAAATCCACCCATAATATTATTGGGTTTCCCTTGTATGTAACTTTTTCTTTCTCTTGGTGTTTTTACAATTCTTTCTTTATCTGACTTTTGACAACTATAATGTGTCTTAGCATAATCTTATTCAGGTAAACCTGTCTGAGGTTCTTCAAGCCTCATGGATTTGCATGTCCATTTTACTCCCCAGGTTTGGGAATTTTCTGCAATTATTGCTTTATGTATAGTTTACCTCCCTTTCTCTTTCTCTTGTTCTGGAGTTCCCATAATGCAAATATTGTTTGTTATTCTGTTTTCTATAGCTCTCATAGGATTTCCTCACTCTTTTTCATTCTTTTAGCTTTTTGCTCCTTGGTTGGATAATTTCTAGCGACTTTATCCTATTGGTCATTGATTCTTTCTTATGCATGGTTGAGTCTGTTCTTGTAACTCTCTATTGAATCCTTCAATTCAATCAGTTTTTAAACTCTAGGATTTCTGCGTTTTTTAAAGTGGTTTCTATTGTTTTATCAAGCTCCTCACTTTGTTCATGCAATTTCCTAATTCTGTTATCTGTCTGTGTGTCTGTATTTCACTAAACTTTAAGAGGATGATTCTGAATTCTTTGAAAGTTCATAGATATCCATTTATTTAAGATTATTCATTGAAGCCTTATTAGTTCTCTTTGGTGGTGACATACCTGTTTTTTCATGATCCTTGATTCCTTATGTTGGTATGTGAGCATTTGAGTAAGTGGGTTCCTTTTCCAGACTTTACAGATTTTCTTTGAAAGTCAGATCTTCACTGGTCAGCTAAGTTTGGGTCTTGGGGCACATCCGCTGATAAATTCCCTGTGCAGGTGAGTCCTGCTATTATGGTCTATTTTTGGGTAAAGGAGCTGTTCTAGTTATTAGGTTGGGGATGGGTAGGTTTGCCACTGACTGAGAACTTCTGAATATGATGGTTGGCTTGGTTCGTTGTTCAACTGAGGCTGTAGGATGTTCCCTGAAGTTGCCTGGGTTCTCTGATCAGGCTTGCTAGAATATCAGGACTGGGTAATGTATTCAGCTTTAGTGGAACTATGAATTATTTTTTATTCTCTAGCAGGGCAGCAGAGTGGGAGTCAGCCCCTGTAATTCTTGTTCGGGTGGGCAAATTAGGCCTGAATGTGCACTGAATTCCCTGTTCAGAGGAGACAACTGGTTTTTCCTCTGCAAACAGGGAAAGCTGCATGATGTGCTCTCTGTTTAAGGTTCATTGTAAGCAGGAATGTTGGATGGGCTACATAGTTTACCATGAGCTCTGATTAGTTTCCATGGTTGGGCAATCTGGAGGCTGTATTCAGCAATGAGTGAGTTATAACTTAGTTTTTCTGCCCAAGTGCAGTGGGAGAAGCATATCCAAAGTTGTTGAAATTCTGTTTGTTGTCTTAACTTAAACTAATCCATGCCTCAAGTTCCCTGGCCAAACAGGTCTGGTGGCTTTGCCTTGCAAATTATCCACTCTGTCTGCTCTTCCTTTAGCTTGAGAGCTGTTGGACTTCACAGCTTCTGGGTGTTCTTAACAACTCTTTTCTGTTCACATGGGGACAGAAGCCACAGAAGGTTGGGCTATGTGTCAACTTCCCTCCCTGACTGGGTTGGGGAGGGGTTTCTACATGCAACTCTTTCCCTAAGAATTCAGTTGGGATGAGCTAGGAGCTACTGTCAACCTTGGTATGAATTAACTTCCTGTGTGGCACACAGGAACACTCCATGCCTGGTACTTGATTTTCTGTGGAGACAATCAGCTCTGCCCACCCAACTCTCTGCTCAAGTGCTGCTGGGTTGCACAGTTTTCAGGTATTCTAGCCAGCCATTTAGGTAACATGGGGCTGGGAGCCACAGCTGGTAGATCTACGTTTCAGCTCTTGTGACGAGATGAGAAGGGAAGGGTGAGTCCAGGCAACTCTCAATTTCCCAAATAGGATCTACATCTTGGAGTGAACAGGAGCTACCCTCGGACTTGGCTATGAATTAGTTCTGCTTAAGCCTAGAAAGGGATCTTTCCACACCATTTCTATGGGGACAGTCAGCTCTGTCTACTGATCTCTTGGCTTGAACATTGCTAGATTACACCACTTTCAGCTATTCCCACCAGTTCCTCTTGTCAGATATGGCTGGGAGACACTCTCCACAGCAGGTGGGTTTATGACTTACCTTCTTGCCTGGGTGTGGGCAAACCAGTCTCTAGGGCCAGCACAACTCTTTGTTTGAGGATATGAATCAGACAGATCTGTACCCTGCTGTGTTCCCTGGTCAGTGTGCCCCCAACTTGGTTCTACAGATGAGCAAAGCCTGTGGTTGGGATTACCAATCAGGCACAGCAGGTATGAATTTGGTCTGCCAAGGTCTGTGTTCTGGTTGTTTCAAGCCCCTCTCCCCTTCTCTGTGACAGATTTCTAGTGATTCAGCCCTACAGATTCCTCTGCAATCCCTGTTGTGTGAGATCAGAGTAGGGGCTTCCAAGAAGTGACCCACAATGCTGGGTAGGCTGGATTCCTCCTCTAGGTCCTTTTTTAATCACTGGAGAAACTGTAGGCTCAGGAAGGATCTCTGTGTGGTGATACACTGGCCTGGGGAAGGGGCAATGTGATCAAGGTGTATCTGCTTCTCTTACCTTTCTAGTGCTGTATGTCTTAATCTCTGTGATGCAGAGGGTGGTTGGTTTGGTCTCACCCCAGTATCCTAGAATTCTCTCATGAGTGTCTTACTCTTGAATAGTTGATAGTTGTTCTTGTAAGTAGTACCAAAGTTAGGAATAAACTATGTTGTCATCTTGATGACATCACTCACTGCTTGCAGTCTTTACTAAAGCCATCCCACACCCAAAGCTCCCTAGCTAAACAGTCCCACTGGCTTTGCTCTACAGATGAGCAGCTCTGCCTGTCATACCCTCTGCTCAAGCATTGCTGGGTTATACAGCTTCCAGGTGTTCTGTCCACACTTCCTGGTCTCACAGGTTTGGGAGCTACACTCAACAGAGGACTGGGCTGTGACTCACCTACCCTGTCTGGCTGAGGGAGAATGGACCATGTTCCAGGATGGGAAGGCATTTTGAGGACCCAAATCAGGCAGACTTGCACCCTCATAGTTCCCTGGCTAGACTGTACTATTGTCTTGGTTATACAGATGAGTAAAGACACTGGTTGGGACTGCTACTTGGATGCTAGGAACTTGAGATAGGAACTGAGATATATGCACGGGTTCCTGCAAGTTTCTCCCCACTTCTCATCACAATCAAAGTTCCAGTGGTTAAGCCCAGAAAATTCCTCCACAATACCCATGAGATAAGGCCAAAGTGGGGACTCCCAAAACGTGGCTCACAGTTTTTGGGAATCTGTGTCTACCCTGAGTTCCCACTGGAGGAACTGTAGACACAGGAGAGAACTTTCAGTGTGGTCCTGCACAAATATGGAGGGATTCCCACACCATGTAAACTAATCATAATACCCCACAAACTTCTCCCTCCCTACCAACCAACCCTCCACCACCACTCCCCTTTGGTAACCGTTAGTCCCTTCTTGGAGTCTGTGATTCTCCTACTGTTCTGTCCCTTCAGTTTTGCTTCATTGTTACACTCAACAACTGAGGGAAATCACTTGGCATTTGTCTTTCTCTGCCTAAGTTATTTCACTGAGCATAATACCCTCTTGGTCCATCCATGTTGTTGCAAATGGTAGGATTTCTTTCTTTCTTAAGGCAGAATAGTATTCCATTGTGTATATGTATCACATCTTCTTTATCCATTCATCTACTGATGGAAACTTAGGTTGCTTCCATATCTTGGCTATTGTAAACAGGTAAACAGTGCTGCAATAAACATAGGAGTGCATATGTCTCTTTGAATATGAGATCTCACTTTCTTTGGGTAAATTCCTAGGAGTGGAATTCCCAGGTCAAATGGGATGTCTACCTTTAGTTTTTTTAAGAACCTCCATATTGCTTTCCACAATGGTTGAACTAGTTTACCTTCCTACCAGCAGTGTAGGAGGGTTCCCCTTTCTCCAGATCCTTGCCTGCATTTGTTATTGCTAGTCTTTTTGATGAAGGCCATCCTAACTGGTGTGAGGTGATAATACATTATGGTATTAATTTGCATTTCCCCGATAATTAGCAATATGGAGCATCTATTCATGTAGCTGATGGTCAGCTGAATTTCTTCTTTGGGGAATTGTCTCTTCATATTCTGTGCCCATTTTTTAATCAGATTATTTGCTTTTTGAGTGTTGAGGATGTGAGTTCTTTATATATTTTGGATGTTAACCCCTTATCGGATAAGTCAGTTACAAATATATTCTCCCATACTGTAGGATGCCTTTTGTTCTACTGATGCTGTCCTTTGCTGTACAGAAGCTTTCTAGTTCGATATAGTCCCACTTGTTCATTTTTGCTTTTGTTTCCATTGCCCAGGGAGATATGCTCATGAAAATGTTGCTCATGTTTATATTCAAGAGAGTTTTGCCTATGTTTTCTTCTAAGATTTTTATGGTTTCATCATTTACATTCAGGTCTTTGATCCATTTCAAGTTTACTTTTCTGTATGGAGTTAGACTATAATCCAGTTTCATTCTCTTGCATGTAGCTGTCCAGTTTTTCCAACACCAGTTGTTGAAGAGGCTGTCCTTTCCCCATTGTATATCCGTGGCTCCTTTATCATATATTAATTGACCTCATATGCTTGCATTTATATCTGGGCTCTCTAATCTGTTCCACTGGTCTATGGGTCTGTTCTTGTGCAAGTACCAAATTGTGTTGATAACTGTGGCTTTGTAGTAGAACTTGAAGTCTTTTATTCTTCTTTTGAAGGATTTCTTTGGCTATTCGGGGTCTTTTGTAGTTCCATATGAATTTTAGAACTCTTTGTTCAAGTATATTGAAGAATGCCATTGGTATTTTGATAGGGGTTGCATTGAATCTCTGGATTGCATCAGGCAGGATCGCCATTCTGACAATATTAATTCTTCCTAACCATGAGTACGGGATGTATTTCCATTTACTGGTATCTTCTTTAATTTCTCTCATAAGTGTCTTGTAGTTTGCAGGGCATAGGTCTTTCACTTCCTTGGTTAGGTTTATTCCTTGGCATTTTATTCTTTTTCTTGAACTTGGAAATTGAATTGTTTTTCTGATTTCTCTATCTGCTAGTTCATTGTTAGTCTATAGGAATGCAACAGATTTCTGTGTATTAATTTTTTGTCCTCAAATTTTGCTGAGTTCAGATAACAGATCTCGGAGTTTGGGAGCAGATTCTTTTGGGATTTTTCTGTACAATATCATGTCATTTACAAACGGTGACAGTTTAACTTCCTCCTTACCAGTCTAGATGCCTTTTATTTCTTTGTGTTGTATGATTGCTGTGGCTAGTATCTCCAGAACTATGTTGAATAGTAGTGGGGAGAGTGAGCAACCTTGTCTTGTTGCTGATCTAAAGGAAAAGTTTCCACCTTCTTGCTGTTAAGTATGATGTTGGCTGTGGCTTTGTCATATATGGCTTTTATTATGTTGAGGTACTTGCCCTCTATACCCATTTTGTTCAGAGTTTTTATCATGACTGGATGTTTAATTTTGTTAAATGCTTTTTTGGCATCAATGGAGATGATAATTTGGTTTTTATATTTCTTTAATTTGATGTGGAGGAAGATGTTGAATTATTTTTTATTATTTTACCATCCTTGCATTCCTGGAATAAATCTTACTTGATCATGATGGATAATGTCTTTGAAGTATTTTTAAATTCATTTTGCTAATATTCTGTTGCATATTTTTGCATCTGTGTTCATCAGGGATATTGATTTGTAGTTTTCTTTTTTTGTAGTGTCTGCCTGGTTTTGGTAGTAGATTGATGCTGGCTTCATAGAATGAGTTTGGAAGTATTCCCTTCTCTTCTATTTTTTGGAAAACTTTAAGGAGGATGGGTGTTTTGTCTTCTTTAAATGTCTCATAAAATTCAGCAGTAAATCCATCTGGCTGGAAGTTTTGTTCCTGCATAGCTTTTTGATTACCAATTCAATTTAATTGCTGATAATAGGTCTGTTTAGATTTTCTGTTTTTTCCTGGGTGAGTTTTATAAAGTTGTATTTTTCTAGAAAGTTGTCCATTTCTTCTAGGTTATCCAATTTTTTAGCATATAATTTTTCATATTTTCTCTAATAATATTTTGTATTCCTTTGGTGTCTATGGTGACTGTTTCTTTCTCACTTCTGATTCTTTTTATGTGAGTAGACTCTCCTTTTTTCTTGGTAAGTATAGTTAAGGGCTTATCTGTTTTGTTAATTTTCTTGATGAACCATATCCTGGTTTCTTTGATTCTTGCTCTTGTTTTATTCTTCTTGATTTTATTTATTTTTGATTTGTTCTTTATTATGTCCCTCTTTCTACTGACTTGGGCCACAAATTTTTTCTTTTTCTAGTTTCCTTAATTCTGAGTTTAGACTGATCATATGGGATTGTTCTTTCCTGAGGTAGGCCAAAATTGCAATATACTTCCCTCTTAGCACAGCCTTCTCTGCTTCCCACTGATTTTGTGCTGTTGAATTATTGTTGTCATTTGTCTCCATATACTTCTTGATCCCTGTTTTTATTTGGTCATTGATCCATTGATTATTTAAGAGAATGTTGTTAAGCCTCCATGTGTTTGTGGGTTTTTTCATTTTCTTTGCATAATTGATTTCTAACTTCATACCATTGTGGTCTTAGAAGCTGGTTGGTACAATTTCAAACTTTTTGAATTTACTGAGGTTTTTTTTGTGGCCAAATATATGCTGTATCCTTGAGTATGTTCCATATGAACTTGAGAATAATGTGTATCCTGATGCTTAAGAGTGGAGTGTTCTTTAGATGTCTGTTATGTCCAACTGTTCTAATGTGTTGTTCAGTGCCTTTGTCTCCTTACTTATTTTCTGTCTGGTTCATCTGCCCTTTGGATTGAGTGGTGTGTTGAAGTCTCCTATAATGAAAGCATTGCATTTCATTACCTCCTTTAATTCTGTTCATATTTCTTTCACATACGTAGGTGCATAGATTCTTTTTTTGATGTATTTTTTTAATTTTGGTATTATTAATGTACAATTACATGAAGAAGACTATGTTTACTAGACTCACCACCATTATCAAGTTCCCCCACATATCCCATTGCAGTCACTGTCCATCAGTGTAGTAAGATGCTGTAGAATCACTACCTGTCCTTTCCATGCTATGCAGCCTTCCCCATGCCCCCCCACATTATGAATGCTAATGGTAATGCCCCCATTCTTTTCTCCCCACTTATCCCTCTCTTCCCACCATCCTCCCCAGTCCCTTTACATTTGGTAACTATTAGTCCATTCTTGGGTTCTGTGAGTCTGCTGCTGTTTTGCTCCTTCAGTTCCTCCTTTGTTCTTATACTCCACAGATGAGTGAAATCATTTGATACTTGTCTTTCTCGACCTGGCTTATTTCACTGAGCATACCCTCTATCTCCATGTTGTTGCAAATGGTAGGATTTGTTTTCTTCTTATGGCTGAATAATATTCCATTGTGTATATGTAACACAGCTTCTTTATCCATTCATCTACTGATGGACACTTAGGTTGCTTCTCTTTCTTGGCTATTATAAATAGTGCTGTGATAAACATAGGAGTGCATACGTCTATTTCAAACTGGGCTGCTGCATTCTTAGGGTAAATTCCTAGGAGTGGAATTCCTAGGTCAAATGGTATTTCTATTTTTAGTTTTTTGAGGAACCTACATACTGCTTTCCACAATGGTTGAACTAATTTACATTCCCATAAGCAGTGTAAGAGGGTTCTCCTTTCTCCACAGCCTCGCCAACATTTGTTGTTGTTTGTCTTTTGGATGGTGGCGATCTTTACTGGTGTGAGGTGATACCTCATTGTGGTTTTAATTTGCATTTTTCTGATGACTAGTGATGTGAAGCATCTTTCCATGTGTCTGTTGGCCATCTGAATTGATTCTTTGAGGAACTGTCTGTTCAGATCATCTGACCATTTTTTTATTGGATTATTCGCTTTTTGTTTGTTGTGGTGCATGAGCTCTTTATATGTTTTGGATGTCAACCCATTATTGGATCTGTCATTTATGAATATATTCTCCCATCCTGCAGCATGCCTTTTTTTTCTATTGGTTGTGACCTTTTCTTTACAGGAGCGTTTCAGTTTGATGTAGTCCCAATTGTTCATTTTTGCATTTGTTTTCCTTGTCCAGAAAGATATGTTCATGAAGAAGTCACTCATGTTTATGTCCAAGAGATTTTTGCCTATGTTTTTTTCTAAGAGTTTTATGGTTTCATGGCTTACATTCAGGTCTTAGATCCATTTCGAATTTACTTTTGTGTATGAGGTTAGACAGTGATCCAGTTTCATTCTCTTACATGTAGCTGTCCAG
This sequence comes from Manis javanica, assembly GCF_040802235.1. Classification (NCBI taxonomy): domain Eukaryota; kingdom Metazoa; phylum Chordata; class Mammalia; order Pholidota; family Manidae; genus Manis; species Manis javanica. The sequence continues at coordinate 53,433,570 of NC_133174.1, forward strand.
TTTTGCCAGCACCATCTGTTGAAGAGACTGTCATTTCCCCATTGTATGCCCATGGCTCCTTTATTGTATATTAATTGACCATGTATGTTTGGGTGAATGTCTGGAGTCTCTGTTCTGTTAGACTGGTCTGTGGCTCTGTTGCTGTGACAGTAACAAATTGACTTGATTACTGTGGCTTCGTAGAACTGCTTGAAGTTGGGAAGCGAGATGCACCCTGCTTTATTCTTCTTTCTCAGGATTGCTTTGGCTATTTGGGGTCTTTGGTGGTTCCTTATGAATTTTAGAACTATTTGTTCCAGTTTGTCCAAGAATGTTGTTGGTGTTTTGATAGGCATTGCATTGAATCTGTAGACTGCTTTAGGCAGGATGGCCATTCTGACAATATTAATTCTTCCTAGCCAAGAGCATGGAATGAGTTTATTTTTTACTGTCCATTTTATTTCTCTTAAGAGTGTCTTGCACTTTTCAGTGTATAGGTCTTTCACTTCATTCATTAGGTTTATTCCTAGGTATTTTATTCTTTTTGATATAATTGTGAATGGAATTGTTTTCCTGACCTTTCTTTCTGTTAGTTTGTCATTAGTGTATAGGAAAGTAACAGATTTATGTGTACTAATTTTGTATCCTGCAACTTTGCTGAATTCAGATATTAGTTGTAGTAGTTTTAAAATGGAGTCTCTACGGATTTTTATGTACAACATCATGTCACCTGCAAATAGTGACAGTTTAACTTCTTCTTTACCAATCTGGATGCCTGGTATTTCTTTGTTTTGCCTGATTGCCATGGCTAGGATCTCCAGTACTATGCTGAATAACAGTGGGTAGAGTGGGCATCCATGTCTTGTTCCTGATCTTACAGGAAAGCTTTCAGCTTCTCACTGTTAAGTATGATGTTGACTGTGGGTTTTTCATATATGGCCTTTAATGTAAAGGTACTTGCCCTGTAGACCCATTTTGTTGAGAGTTTTTATCATGAATGGATGTTGAATTTTGTCAAATGTTTTTTCAGTGTTTTTGGAAATGATCGTGTGGTGTTTTTCCTTCTTTTTGTTGTTGTGGTGGATGATGTTGATGGATTTTTGAATGTTGTACCACCCTTTCATCCCTGAGATGAAACCCACTTGATCATGGTGTATGATCCTCGATGTATTTTTGAATTCGGTTTGCTAATATTTTGTTGATTATTTTCTATCTATGTTCATCAGGGATATTGGTCTTTTATTTTCTTTTTTTTGGTGTGGTCTTTGCCTGATTTTGGTATTAGAGTGATGCTCACTTCATAGAATGTGTTTGGAAGTACTCCCTCCTCTTCTATTTTTTGGAAAACTTTAAGGAGGATGGGTATTATGTCTTCTCTGTATGTCTGATAAAATTCAGCAGTGAATCCATCTGGCCCATGGGTTTTGTTCTTGGGTTGTTTTTTTATTACCGATTCAATTTATTTGCAGGTAATTGTTCTGTTTAGATTTTCTGTTTCTTCCTTGTTCAGTCTTGGAACATTGTACTTTTCTAGGAAGTTGTCCGTTTTTTCTTGGTTTTCCAGCTTGTTAGCATATAGATTTTCATAGTATTCTCTAATAATTCTTTGTATTTCTCTGGGGTCCATCATGATTTTTCCTTTCTTATTTCTGATTCTGTTGATGTATATAGATTCTCTTTCTCTTTTAATAAGTCTGGCTAGTGACTTATATATTTTGTTTATTTTTCAAAGTGCAAACTCTTGGTTTCATTGATTTTTTACATTGTTTTACTATTCTCAGTGTTGTTTGTTTCTTCTCTGTTCATTATTTTTGTCCCTCCTTCTGCTGAGTTTGGGCCTCATTTGTTCTTCTTTTTCCAGTTTCAATAATTGTGACTTTAGACTATTCATTTGGGATTGTTCTTCCTTCTTTAAATAAGCCTGGATTGCTATATATTTTCCTCTTAGAACTGCCTTCACTGCGTCCCAGACAAGTTGGGGCTTGATGCTGTCATTTTGATTTGTCTCCATATATTGCTTGATCTCTATTTTAATCTGGTTATTGAGCCATTGATTATTTAGGAGCATGTTGTTAAGACTCCATGTGTTTGTGAGCCTTTTTGTTTTCTTTGTACAATTTATTTCTAGTTTTATACCTTTGTGGTCTGAAAAGTTGGTTGGTAGGATTTCAGTCTTTTGGAATTTACTGAGGCACTTTTTGTGGCCTAGCATGTGGTCTATTCTGGAGAATGTTCCATGTGCACTTGAGAAGAATGTGTATCCTGTTGCTTTTGGATGTAGAGTTCTGTAGATGTCTATTAGGTCCATCTGTTCTAGTGTGTTGTTCAGTGCCTCTGTGTCCTTACTTATTTTCTGTCTGGTGAATCTATTTGGAGTGAGTGGTGTGTTGAAGTCTCCTAGAACTAATGCATTGCATTCTATTTCCTCCTTTAGTTCTGTTAGTATTTGTTTCACATATGTTGGTGTTCCTGTATTTATAATGGTTATATCCTCTTGTTGGATTGACCAGTTTATCATTATGCAATGTCCGTCTTTATCTCTTGTTACTTTCTTTGTTTTGAAGTCTATTTTGTCTGATACTGGTACTGCAACACCTGCTTTTTTCTCCCTATTGTTTGCATGAAATATCTTTTTCCATCCCTTCACTTTTAGTCTGTGTTTGTCTTTGGATTTGAGGTGCATCTCTTGTATGCAGCATATAGATGGTCTTACTTTTTTATCCATTCTGTTACTCTGCATCTTTTGATTGGTGCAATCACTCCACTTACATTTAGGGTGATTATTGAAAGACGTGTACTTATTGCCATTGCAGGCTTTAGATTCATTGTTGCCAGGGGTTCAAGGGTAGATTCTTTACTATATAGCCATGTAACTTTACTCTCTTATTAAGCTTTTTTAAACAGTTTGATGATTCTTTATTTCTCTCCCTTCTTATTCTTCCTCCTCCATTCTTTATATATTAGGTGTTTTATTCTGTACTCTTTTGTGTTTCTTTTGACTGTTTTTGTAAGTAGTTGATTTTATTTTTGCCTTTAGTTAGTATTTTGTTGGTCTGCTTTCTTTGGTTTGATTTTATTTTCTCTGTTGCCATCTATTTAGTATTAGGAGTGCTTCCATCTAGAGCAGTCCCTTTTAAATTTCCTGTAGAGGTGGTTTGTGGGAGACAAATTCCCTCAACTTTTGTTTGTCTGGGAATTGTTTAATCACTCCTTCATATTTAAATGATAATCATGCTGGATATAGTATTCTTGATTCTAGGCCCTTCTGTTTCATTGCATTAAATATATCATGCCATTCTCTTCTGGCCTATAGGGTTTCTGTTGAGAAGTGTGTGATGATAGACTGATGGCTTTCTGATGGCTTTTCCTTTGTAGGTGTCCATTTTTCTCTAGCTGCCCTTAATATTCTGTCCTTGTTCTTGATCTTTGCTATTTTATTTATTATATGTCTTGGTGTTGTCCTCCTTGGGTCCCTTGTGTTGGGAGTTCTGTCGGCCTCCATGGTCTGAGAGACTATTTCCTCCCCCAGTTTGGGGAAGTTTTCCACAATTATTTCTTAAAAGGCTCTTTCTATCCCTTTTTCTCTCTCATCTTCTTCTGGTATGCCTATAATGCGAATCTTGTTCCGTTTGGATTGTTCACACAGTTCTCTTAATATTCTTTCATTCCTGGTGATCCTCTTATCTCTCTCTGCCTCAGCTTCTGTGTATTCGTTTTCTATGATTTCTATTTCATTAACGGCCTCTTGCATCTCATCCACCATGCTCTTAAGCTGTTCCAGAGATTGTTTTATTTCTGTGTTCTTCCTCACTACATGTTTCTTTAGCTCTTGCGTAATTCTCTGCAGGTTCATCAGCATGGTTTGACCTTAATTTGAACTATTTTTCAGGGAGATTTTTAGATCTATCTCCCCAGGCCCTCTCTCAGGGATTGTTTAGGTAATTCTGGACTGGACCAAATTCTTCTGCCTTTTTGTGGCAATAGAGATAGCTGTAGTCATGTATCGTATGTGTTAGTTATCATATGTGGTAGAACAAAGTACTTTCCCATTTGCTGTTCACCTTGCCCTTCTCTGATGCCTGTGTCATTTACCCACACTTCTGTAGCAGCCTCCGGATTAATCCCCTAAGCTGCCATGGGTGGAGTCACCATCAGGGTAGCCCAGAACCCTGCAGGGAGTGGCAGGTGTGCCAGGTGTACTCCACTGTGAGAGCAGCACCCCTTCACCCCTTGCCCCAATTTCTTCTGCCTGTGCCAGGTGGCTGCACACTGGTTGTGGCCTTTGGGTCTTTCCCATTTGGCTGTGCACCAGGAGGACATTCTGGGCAGCTGCTGAAGGCACAGCCACTAATGGGTCACTTGGCAACCACCACAGGTGTGCTCGGCTGCTCTCAGGCTACTGGTCCACTGTTTTGGGGGCCGTGCCAGCAGGGAGAAATGACTGGCAGGCTGCTTATTGCTGTGAGGGGTTTCAGAGCTGCACTGCCACCCAGGGGTTTAGGGCACCTTGAGTTCCCTGGGATTCCCAGTTGCTGGGCTGAGTGTGTCAGGATGATTCCATCCAGCTGTGAGGTCCCTGTCCCTTTAGGACTTTCAAGATGCACTCACTTTTCTTTTTTCCCAGGGGAGCCAGTTGTGGGGATCCACTCCAAGATTTTGCTTTTTGGTTTATGTAATATCCAGCACACCATGCTGTGTGTGTCTGCACTCCTGGTGCAGATTACTGGAGCTGGTTGTTTAGCAGTCCTGGGCTTTCACTCCCTCCCTGCTCTGACTCATTTCCTCCCACTGGGGAACCAGGGTGGGGGGAGTTCTTGGGTCTTGCCGGGCGACTGCTTGTAACTTACCCCCTTTGTGAGATACTGAGTTCTCACAGATGTACATGTAGCCTGGCTGTTGTACTGTATACACTGGTCTCTCTTTTAGGAATAGTTGTATTTGTTGTATTTTCAAAAATATATATGGTTTTGGGAGGAGATTTCTGCTGCCCTACTCACACCGCCATTTTGGCTTCTCTGTGTGCATAGATATTTGTAATTGTTATATCCTCTTGGTGGACTAACCCCTTCTTTGTCTCTTTTTACTTTCTTTGTTTTGATGTCTCTTTTGTGTGATATAAGTACTGCAAGACCTGCTTTTTAATCCCTATTGTTTGCAGGAAATATCTTTTTACATTTCTTCACTTTTAATCTGTGTATGTCTTTGGGTTTGAGATGAGTCTCTTGTATGCAGCATATAGACGGATCTTGTTTCTTTATCCATTCAGTGACTCTGTGTCTTTTGATTGTTGCATTCAGACTATTTACATTTAGGATGATGATCGATAGGTATGTACTTATTGCCATTGCAAGCTTTAGATTCGTGGTTACCAAAGGTTCACGTGTAACTTCCTTACTATCTAACAGTCTAAATTAACTCACTTAGTATGCTGTTATAAACACAGTATAAAGGTTATTTTTTTTCCCTCATGAATTCTTTATGTATTAGGTATCATATTCTGTACTCTATCCATTGACTGACTTTGGGGGTAGTTGATTTGATTTCTCATCTGCTTAGTAGTTAATTCTTCTACTTTCTTTACATTGGTTTTATTTCTTTTGGTGATAGCTAATTAGTCTTGGCGTACTTCCATCTAGAGCAGTCCCTCTAAAGTACACTCTAGAGTCAGTTTGTGGGAGGTAAATTGTCTCAGCTTTTGCTTATCTGGAAGCTGTTTAATCCCTTCTTCAAATTCAAATGATAATCTTTCTGAGTAGTGTATTCTTGGTTTGAGGCTCTTCTGTTTCATTGCATTAATTATATCATGCCACCTCATCTGGCCTGTAAGGTTTCTGTTGAAAAGTCTGATGATAGCTTGATGGATTTTCCTTTGTTTGTCATCTTTTTTCTCTCTTTGTCTGCTTTTAATATTCTGTTCTTATCCTTCATCTTAGCAATTTTAATTATTATTTGTCTTGGTGTTTTCTTCCTTGGGTCCCTTGTGTTGGGAGATCTGTGCATCTCAGCAGCCTGAGAGACTATCTCCTTCCTCAGGTTGGGTAAGTTTGTAGCAATTACTGCCTCAAAATGACTTTCCATCTCTTTTCTTTCTCTTCTTCTTCTGGTACCCCTATAATGCAATTATTGTTCTGTTTGGTTTGGTCACACAGTTCTCTCAATATTCTTTGATTCATAGAGATCTCTTTTTCTCTTTGTGCTTCAACTTCTTTGTATTCCTCTTCTATAATTTCCATTCCATTTACTGTCTCCTCTATTACATTTAATCTGCATTTAAATTCCTCCATTGTGTGTTTCATTTCAAGTAATGTATTCCTTAATGATTGAATCTCAGTCCTGAATTTTACCCTGAGTTCTTGAATATTTTTCTGTATCCCCATGAGCATCATTTTGATTTTTACTTTGAAATCTATCAGGAAGATTGATGAGCTCATTCTCACTTGGTCCTTTTTCTGGTGTTTGTGGTATTTTTTTTCAAACCAGTTTCCTCTGAAGTTTCATGTTTTTGTGTGGTACCCTCTAGTGCCCAGAAGTTCTACTCTCTGGATCTCCTCAGTCACTGAAGTGGTGTCGGGGGCTGCAGGGAAACACACTGGTGCCTGGGGGGATGAAAGAGCTGTTTCCTGCTTCCAAGCTGCTGTGTCTGTCTCCACTGCTGGAACCAGTGGGCCACGTGCACAGGTTTAAGCCTCTATGCTTTGCATTTGTTATTGCTGTAGGCGTGTCCACCCTCTACCTGGCCTGATGCCAGGTCTGGGTCTGCTATTTTGTGAGCTGGTGCCAGCTGGGATGAAGGTACACCAGGCTGCATTTCACTGTGGGGATCATTGGAGCTGCATAGCCATCCAGGGGATGGAGCACATGAAGCTCCTAAAAATTCCCAACCTGCTGGACAGAGTGTACCCAAACAATTTGTTCCAACTCTTCTTTCTCCTCAGCAGCAAGCTCTGTGCAACCCTTGACCCTTTAACAGCCCTCTCTGTTAGGAAATCTCTCAGATTGACTACCTTTCTTTTGTCCCAGAGCAGCTGGATGTGGATTCCTGCTTTCCATAAGAGGCTGGAAACTCAATCTCTCCAAGTCTTCCACCTGTCTTAGCTTTCCATCCCCACTAATCTCCAGAGCGCCATTGCAATGTAGGTTCATGCTCCCAGAGCATAACTCCAGGGCTGTGTGTTCAGCAGTCCTAGGCTTCCACCCCCTTCCCACTTAATTTCTCATCCTTCTGCTTCTGAGCTGGGTGGGGTGCAGAAAGGGCTTAGGTTCCACAAGATCACGACTTTGGTAGCATGCAGTCTGGCACAGCCTACTTTCCTGTTGCTCTTTTAGGATTAGTTGTATTAACTATATCTTTGTACTATATGTGGTTTTGCAGGAGGCCTCTGCCTCAGCTCTCATGCTGCCATCTTTAATCTCTCCTATAATGTGTAGATTAGACAATGTCAGATGCAAATGGGAATGGTTTTATTTTTTATTTTCTAAAATGTTTGACTTTTACTTATTTTTCTTGCCTTATAATGCTGGCAGAACATCTGGTCCTATGTCAAATAAGAAGAATGTAAGCAGACTTCAGTTATTCTTCCCTTCTCAATGTCAGTTTCTCACTGGTAAGTATAATGTTAACTGTATTCTTTGTGTAGATGCTGTTTATCAAGTTGAGGCACTTTCTGTGGTAGTATTGTTAGTTTGTTTAGAGTGTTTATCACAGATGGAGGTTAGATTTTTTTAAAACATTTTCAATGTCATTTGAGATGATCATGATTTTTTTATTTTTACCCTTTTTATATGTTGGAAAACATTGAGTTACTAATGTTGACACAGACTTGGTCATGCCACAAAATTCTCTCTATGTTTAGGCCTATCTGAGAAATATTATGGGTTCAGTTTCAGACCATCATAAGAAAGTAAATGTCACAATGAAGAGAGTCAGGTGAATTTTTTTGTTCCCCTATGTGCATAAAATTTATATTTATACTATACTATGGTCTGTTAAATGTGTAATAGCATTATATCTAAAAAATACAGACTCTAATTTAAAAATAATTTATTGCTAAATAAACTATCATCTCTGCTTAGAGTGAGCTGTAATCACTAATTACAGATCACCATAACAAATGTAATAATGAAAACATTTGAAATATTTCTAAAATTACCAAATTGTGACAGAGATATGAAATGAATAAATGCTGTTAGAAAGATGGCACCGAGAGACTTTCTTGAAGTGTGGTTGCCAAAAAACCTTCAATTTGCAAAAAACACAGCATCTGAAAAGCCCAATAGAGTAGAGCACAGTAAAACAATATATGCTTCTATTGCTGGTTTTAATTGGCTAATATTTTGCATCTAAGAACATGACAGATATTGCTCTGTAGTTCCTTCCTTCATTCCCCACCACTTTCCTTTTTTTTTTTTTTGTACTGTATTCATCTGGATTAGTTTCAAGGTAATACTAAGCTCATAAAATGATTTGGGAAGTGTTTCCCCTTTTCCTTTTTCTAAAAGAGATTTTGTAAAATTTCTTAATTTATTATTTAAGTAAAGATAAGTAAGTAAAATTAATTATCCTTTAAGTATTTGTTAGAGTTCTCCAGTGAAATTATCTTCCACTTCAATTTTTTTTACTATAAATTCTGTTTCCTGGTTTATGATTATATGATTTGACTGTGCTACATTTATGATTATAGGACTATTCACGTGTTGCATTTCATATTGACTTTCAGTAGTTTGTATTTATCAATTATTTGGTCTATTCAATCTAGGTTGTCAATTTTACATGTGTAGAAATGTTTGTAGTATTCCCTTATATTTATGTCTGTAGGCTCTATAGAGTTATTGCATTTCAGTTATCATTCTACAGATTTGTATCGTCTGTTTTTAAATCTTTTTTTCAGTCTTGCTAAAGGTATACAGTTTTATTACTTTTTTGAACAACCAGCTCTTTAATTGATTTTCTGTATTATTTTTTGATTAAATTGCATTTATTTTTACCCTATCTTTATGATTACCTTCCTACTCATGTTAGTTTTATTTTATTCTTCTAGTTTCATAAGTAGAGGTTTAGATTATTGACTTGAGAACTTTTCACTTTTTTAACATAAATATTAGTGTATAAGCTTATCTCTAAGCTATATTCCACATACTTTATATGATCTTTATTTTCATTCAGTTTTTGGTACTTTTTTAACTTTTCAAATAACAGACTTACTCAGATATAATTTAAACATTTCACTCATTTAAAGCGTATAGCTCAATGTTTTTTAGCATTTTCATAGTTATGTGAATACATTTTAGAATACTTTCATTACCACAGAAATAAATCCTGTACACATTAGCATTCATTCTACACCTATCCCCAACCCACAAAGCCTAAGCAACTACTAATCTACTTGCTATATCTATGAATTTCTTATTCTAGAAATTTCATATAAATGTAGTCATACAATGTGAGGTCCTTTGACTTTGGCTTCTTTCACTTAGGATAATGCTTTTGAGGTTTAACCATGTTGTACCATGTATCAATACATCATTCCTTTTCGTATCTGTGTGATAGTACATTGCGTGGATATACAACACATTTTTATTCAATCATTAGTTGATGTACACTTAGGTTGTTTCTATTTTTGGCTGTTAATAAGAATAATGTTAGTATCAACATTTATGTGCAAGATTTTGTGTGGACGTACGTTTTCTCTTCTCGGGTATATACCTAGGAATGGATTTCCGGGTCAGTGCTAACTCAGTCTTTAGCTCTTTTGGTGACTCAAATTATTTTCCACAATGGTTGCACAATTTTATATTGCCATCAGTGACCGTTGAGTGCTCCAGATTCTCCACTCCTTTCCAACACTTGTTATTATATTATTATTATTATTATTATTGTCATCCTAGAGGGTGTGAAGCACTATTTTACTGCATTTGTACTATTTATTTGCAAATCTTTTATTTTATTTTATATTGGAATATAGTTGATATATCCATTTTAGATGTGCAACAGTAACAATAAATATATACATTACTTAATGCTTGCCACAGTTAGTGTAGTTACTGCCTGTTACAATACCAAGATACTACAATATTACTGGTATGTTGTACTTCCAGTCCTATGACTAATTAATTTATAAATTCAAGATTGTACCTCTTTGTCTCCTTCACCTATTTCACCCATCCACCCAGCTCCCCCCTATGGTAGCCAAGTCTGTTGTTAGTATTTATGGATCTATTTCTTTTTTGTTTCTTTGTTTTTAATTTCCACATATAAATGAGAAAGTATGGTATCTGTAATGCTCTATCAGAATTATTTCACTTAGCATGATATACTCTAGGCCCATTCATGTTGTCACAAATGGCAAGATTTACTTCTTTTATGGCTGAGTAGTATTCTATTGTGCATATGTGCCACATTTTCTATATTGATTCATCTACTGGGTTGCTTCCATATCTTGGATATTTTAAATAATGCTTCAATGAAAATTGGTGTGATTTTGTTTCCTTTCAGTAAATTTCAAGAAGTAGAATTGCTGTGTCATATGATATTTCAGTTTTTAATTTTTTGAGGGACCTCCATATTATTTTCCACAGTGACCACTGTGGAAAAAGAGGGTTCTTTTTTCTCCACATCCTTACCAACACTTGTTATTTCTTGTCTTTTGTATAATAGCCATTCTTACTGGTGTGATGCAACACCTCATTGCGGTTTGGTTTTGCATTTTCCTGTTGATTAGTGATGCAAAGCACCTATATCAGTCATCTGTATGTCTTCCTTGGAAAATGTCTATTCATGTCCTGTTGAGTTATTTGAGTTCTTTGTATATTTTGGATATTAGCCCTTTATCAAATATATTATTTTCAAATATATTTTCCCATACTGTAGGTTGCATTTTTGTTTTGCAGATGGTGTCCTCTGCTATGCAGAAATTTTTCAGTTTGATGTGGACCTACTTGCTTATTTTTGCTTTTGATTCCCTTACCCAAGGAGACATATCCAAAAACATTTTCACATATTGATCTTCATAAGATTGTTGCCTATGTTTTCTTTTAAGAGTTTTATGGTTTCATGTCTCACATTTAGGTCTTTAATCCACTTAGAGTTTACTTTTGTGTATAGTGTAAGACAGTGATTTAGTTTTATTTTCTTGCATGTCCAGTATTCCTAGCACTGTTAATTGGAGAGAATGTCTTTTCTCCAATGTATATTATTGCTTCCTTTGCCATATGTTAATTGACCATATGTGCATGGGTTTAATTCCAGGCTCTCTATTCTGTTCCATTGATCTACATATCTATTATTTTACCAGTATCATACAATTTTAATCACTGTACCTTTGTAGTATAGTTGAAGTCAGGGAGCATGTTATCCTCAACTTTGTTCTTCCTTCTCAAGATTGATTTGGGTATTTGGAGTCTTTGAAGATTCCACATAAAATTTAGGAGAATTTGCTCTCGTTCATTGAAAAATACCACTGCTATTTTGACAGGTTGCACTGAATCTGTAAATTACTTTGGACAGGATGGCCATTTTGACAATATTAATTCTTCCTGTCCATTAGTATGGGATAGTTATCTATTTATTTCTGTCTTCTTCAATTTCTTTCATCAGTATCTTTCACCTCTTCAGTTAGGTTTTTTCTTAGGTAGTTTATTCTTTTGGATGTAATTTTAAATGGAATTGCTTCCTTGATTTCTTTTCTGCTAGTTCATTACTACTATATAAGAATACAACAGATTTCTGAATATTGATTTTGTATCCTGTGACTTTGTTGAATCCAGTTGTTAGTTCTAATAGTTTTTTGGTGGAATCTTTAGTGTTTTCTATACAGAGTATCATGTCATCTGTAAATAGTGACAGTTTTACTTCTTCCTTACCAATTTGTATTTCTTTTATTCATTTTCCATCTCTGATTGCCATAGCTAGGGCTTGCAGTATTATGTTGAATTGAAAAGTGGTGAGAGCGGCCATCCTTGTTTTGTTCCTGATCTAATAGGAAAAGTTTTCAGCTTTTCACCATTGAGTACGATATTATCTGTGGGTTTGTCCTATATTTGACAATTACTATGTTGAGGTATGTTGCCTCTATACCCATTTTGTTGAGGGATTTTATCATGATTCGATGTTGAATTTGTCAAATACTTTTTCAGCTTCTATTGTGTTGGTCGTTTGTTTTTATCTTTCTTTTTATTAATGTGATATATCATATTGATTGATTTGTAGATATTTTGCCATCTTTGCACACCTAGAATAAATTCCACTTGGTGATGATAAATAATCTTTCTGATGTAATTTTGAATTTGGTTTGCTAATATATTGCTGAGGATTTTTACATCTATGTTCATGAAGGATATTGGTCTATAGTTTTCTTTTTTGTAGACTATCTCATTTTGATATTAGAGTAATACTGGTCTTGTAGAATGAGTTTGGAAGTATTCCCTTCTCAGATCTGTTTTTTGGGGATTGTTTAAAAAGAATAGGTATTAGCTAATCTTTAGATATTTCGTAGAATTCACCTGTGAATCTTTCTGTTCCTGGATTTTTGCTTGTAGAGAGTTTTTTGATTATCAATTTTGCTATAGGTAATAAGTCTCTTCTGATTTTCTGTTTCTTCATGGGTCAGTCTTGAAAAATTGTATGTTTTTAGAAGTTTATCCATTTCATCTAGATTTTCCAATTGGCATATAATTTTTAGAAGAATTGTCTTATACTTATTTGAATTTTTGGTTGGTTTGTTGTAACTTCTCCTTTTTCATTTCTGGTTTCGTGTTCTCTCTTTTTTTTTTGAAAAGTCTGATTAAGGGTGTTTCTATTTTATCTTCTCGAGGAACCAACTGTTGGTTTCATTGATTTTTCTCTATTGTTTTCTTAATGTCTATTGTATTTATTCCTACTTTAATTTTTATTATGCCCTTCCTTCTACTAACTTTGGGCTTCTTTGTTCATTTTCTAGTCCTTTTTGGTATTAGGTTAGATTATTTGAGATTGTTCTTATTTCTTGAGGTAGGACTGTATTGCTATAAACTTCCCTATTAGAACCACTTTGCCATATCCAACATATTTTTAGCTGTTGTATTTCTCCATGCATTGTTTGAATTCCTATTTGCTCCATTTATTATTTAGAAGCTCATTGTTTAGCTTCCACATATTAGTGTTTTTACCAATTTTTTTGTAATTTATTTCTAGTTTCATACCATTGTTGTCTGAGAAGATGCTTGATACAATTTCAATCTTCTTTAATTTGTTGAGACTAGTTTTGTGTCCTAATATACTTTGGAGAACATTATAAAAAATCTCTTTATCTATGTGCACTTGAGAAAAATGTGTATTCTCTTGCTTTTGGGTGCAATGTTCTGTTTTGTCTATCTGATCTAATGTGTTAATTGGAGCATTTTGTCTACATTTAAAATAATTATTGGTGTGTATGTACTTACTACCATTTTGATAAATGTTTCCTCACTTTTGTTTTTGTTCTCTGATCTTTTCTTCCTGTCTTGCTCTCTTCTCTTGTGTTTTATGATTTTCTTAGTCTTATGATTGGATTCCCTTTATTTTTTGTATATCTATTATAAGTTTTTGGCTTGTGGTTTCCAAGGGGTTCTTAGATAACATCCTATGGATATGTCAATCTATACTAAGCTCATGGTCAGTTAAGTTTAAATTCATTCTAACAATACAACATTTATTATTCCCCCTTCCTCCACCTTTTATGTATATAATATATTCTTTTATACCTTTCTGTTTAGTGATTCCCTTAACTAATTTTTAGATATAATTACTAGTGCTACTTTCATTTTGACCTTCATACTGGCTTTTAAGTATGGATCTAATTCTGTCATATGCTTGCTTTTCATGTGAAAATTTTTTCCCTTTCTTAAGTTTCTTGCTTCAAATTAAGGTCTTTAAATTTTGTCTCAAAAAAGTCCTTTTAACATTTCTTATAAAGCTGGTTTAGTTGTGAACTGTTTTAACATGTTTATCTGTAAAGCTCTTTATCTCTCCTTCAATTTTGAATGATAACCTTGCTGGGTAGATTGTTCATGGTTGGAGGTTTTATTCACATCAGCACTTTGAATACATCATGCCATTCCTTTCTGGGCTTTACAGTTTCCAAAGAAAAATTAACTGATAACTCCATGGGATTTCTCTTATATGTAATTTGTTGTTTTTATCTCTGATTTTAAGATTCTATCCTTGTCTTTGATCTTTGACATTTTAATCAATATATGTCTTGGTGTGGACCTCCTTTGGTTCATCTTGTTTGGGGATCCCTGTGCTTCCTTGACTTAGCTGACTGTTTCCTTCCTCAGGTTAGGGAAGATTTCAGCTATTATGTCTTCAAATAAGTTTTCTACTGCTTTTCTATTATTCCTTCTGGGACTCCTCTAATGTGTATATTAAGGTATTTAATGCTATCCCAGAGTCCTCTTACCCTATCCTATTTTTTTAATTCTCTCTTCCTTCTGCTATTCAGCTTGAGTGCTTTACACTATTCTATCTTCCAAGTTACTGATATGTTCTTCTCCATGTCTATTCTGCTGTTCATTCCCTCCAGTGTATTTTTATTTCATTTATTGAATTCTTCATCTCTGATTGGTTATTTTTTGTTTTGAAGTTCAGTTGATATATGATGTATATTGGTTTCAAGTATACAGCACAGTGGTTCAATAGTTACTAAAATTATCAAACCCTCACCCCTTATTATTTTTATACACTTTATATCTGTTTGTTAAAGTCCACCTTGAGCTCTGTTATTGTTTTTCCAAGTTCAGTGAAATTCTCTGTAAACACTGCATTAAACTCTTTATCAGGTGTATTGGCTAATTCTGTTTCATTTAGTTATATTTCTGCTTTTTTACTTGTTCTGTTATTTGGGGCATATTCCTCTGTCTTCCCATTTTTTATGAGTTCCTATGTTTGATTCTATGAATTAATTGAAAGTGTTCACTCTTCCAGTGTTAAAGGATTAGACTTGTGTAGGAGGGGTGGTCCCCTGTGTAGAGTGTATATATCTCATGGTTTTAGCAAGATGGAGGTCAAGTGAGTGCGGGATGGGCTTTTCCTGGTACTGGGGATCCCAGGGTATATCCCTGGGGACACAGACTTGGAGGCCTGTTGGAAAGGTTCTAGGGTGGACACCTGTGGGTTTTGTGCTAATAGAGGAAGGGGTGTGCTCCTATTTCATGTCTGGGGTGCACTGTAGGTAATACCAAGATTGTCACCAGCTGAGTCCCACACACCTCCTCACCCATAGGCCTGTGTATGCTCTGGGTCACACCAGGGAAATCCTGTATGGGCCCCTGCCAGTCTTGTTGGCAGAGTTCCTCCACCTGCATGTTCCCCAGCAGTGTGTATATACTCTAAGGGAAAGGATAAGGAGGCTGCCTGAAAAAGTATGAGATTGGTGTGTGTACCCAGATCTTGTTCTCTGCAGCACTAAGATGTGCAGAAAAAAGGCAAAGAATGGCAATGGCTGGTTCATTTGAACCCTGATTGCATCAAAAGTTTTCTTTGCCAAATGGCATATGTTTAGTTCTGAAACTTGTGTTGATTCATTTATGGTCTAATAACACTTTAAACTTCAAGGATTTTTCCTATGCCTCAAGGCAGGGCCTCTGTGTCTGGCTCTCTCAGTGATATCCCTCCCCCTACCTTATGCTGGATTCTGTACTTAGGTCCCCATACTACCATGTCTCTGTCTCTCCTGATATTTATTAAAAATGTGAACTGTTTATCTCTCTTTGTATAGAAGGCATTCACTTTTGCCTCTGTTTTTTATCAAGAACAAATGTTCTGTGTGTAGGTATAAATTCAGAATGTAGATGGGAGAAAGTGGATTCAAGCTCTCTCTACTCACCTTGTTCCCATTATCTTTGCACTGAGTTTTTTAACTGAAGTATAGTTAATGTACATTATTATATTGTTGCCAAGTATATAACATAGTGACTCAATAATTATCTACAATATTAAATCCTTACCCCAACTAGTATGGTTACTGTCAATACAGATATAAAAGAATTATTGACTATATTCTCTATGCTGTATTTTCATCCCCACAACTACATACATTATGATTGAGATTTTGTGCTTCTTTGCCCCTTTCACCAATTTCATGTCCCCAATCCATCCCATCTTCAATGGTAAACACCAGTCACTT
This sequence comes from Manis javanica, assembly GCF_040802235.1. Taxonomy (NCBI): domain Eukaryota; kingdom Metazoa; phylum Chordata; class Mammalia; order Pholidota; family Manidae; genus Manis; species Manis javanica. The sequence goes on from NC_133174.1 coordinate 53,449,688, forward strand.
CTAACTGTTTATGAGACTATTGCTGTTTGGAGTTTCCTTTATAGGTTACTGCCTGCCTCTCCCTTGCTTCTTTTAAGATTCCTTCTTTATCTTTACCATTTTAGTTACTGTATATCTTGGTGTTTTCTTCCTGAGGTTCACCTTGGTAAGGGCTCTCTGTGCTTCTGGACCTGGGTATCTATTCCCTTCCCCAGACTGGTGAAGTTTTCAGCTATTATTTCTTCAGACAGACTTTATGCTTCTTTGTCTCTCTCTTCTTGTTCTGGGACCTATATTATGTGAATATTGCTTCTTTTGAAGTTGTCACACCTCTTTTAGTATCTTCTCATTTTTAGAAATTCTATTCTTTCCCTTTCCATCAGCCTGGTTACTCTGCTGTTTTCTATTTTCCACCACAGAGATTCTTTCCAGAAGTCTGCTTTTAATTGTTTCTATTCTATTTTTCTTCTCAGTTATTGCACTCTTCACCTCTGAATGGATTTTTTCATATTTCCTTTCTATTTGTTAAGGTTCTCATTGAGATCATCAATTCTTTCCACCATGTCAGTGAGCACCTTCATGACTATTTGAAATCTTTTTCAGGAAGATTGCTAATTTCCATTGCATTTAGCCATTTTTCTGGTGTTTATTTTATTTTATTTGTCAGGAACATATTCCTTTACATCCTCATTTTGTCTTGGTTTCTATGTATCTTCTTTTGTATTAGATAGATCAACTATGCCTCCTCATCTAGAAAGCAATGGCTTTATGAAAAAGGCAACCTATGGTAATCCAGAAGCTCAAAACTCTTTGCTCACCAGTGCCTGATTCTCTCTTGCAGCTGAACTACAGTTGCTGTTTGTTGGCTATGGGCAAGGTCCAACTTTCTTCTCTTCTGCAAGGAATGGCTAATGCCCACGGCTTTCCTCTGTATGCTCTTTGTGTGACATGAGGTTATTCTGCTGAGACTCATTATGGATGGGGTCTCCCTTTGCCTGTAGCTCAGCAATGGCAGATGACTGTTGTGCCTAGCGTGCTTGCTGGAAGAGCATGCTGTGGGGCACTGGGATTGAGACAATAAGGCCAGTGGAGAGTTTAGTGCTGGATCCCAGAAAAATTTAGCCAGTTGAGCTGAAGGAGGGTCTAGAGAGATGGAAAAGTGTAATCTGCCCTCAGTCTGCCAGTGCAAAATTAGACTGCTGCAAGGCTGAGTGTGCCTGTCTGATACAGCTCAGATGACACTTTACTGCTGTGAGGCTGAACTGACAGTTGGGGAGATGGATGGTTCAGAGCTGGCTGGCTAAGAGAAGGCTGGAAAACCCTGGAGTGTGTCGTGCTCCCTCTGCCTGTCAGTCTGTATTTTGGTTTTGTTTTGTATTTCCCTGATTACTAATGATTGGAGACTTTTTTTTCTTATTGGTCATTTGTATATTTCCTTTGGAGAAATGTCCATCTAGATTTTTTGTCCATACTTTAGTTGCATTATTTGTCTTTTAATTGTTGAGTTATATTAGTTTTTATATATTTTAGATACAAGGCACATATATATGATCTGTCAAATATTTTTTTCCATTCTGTGGGTTACTTTTCCCTTTCTTGATGTCTTTAAAAAAACACAAAATGTTTTCATTTTGATGAAGTCAAACTTCCCTATTTTTTTTCCATTTTGTCTCATTTGCTTTTGGTGTTATGTATATGAAATTATTGACTAATCCAAAATTTAAGCCTTTATTTTCTCCAAAAGTTTTGGGTTAGTATTTTGCATATGGTACAATGTAAGGTTCCACATTCATTCTTTTGCATCTAAATATCCAGTTGTCCCAGCAATTTTCAGAGTAAATATCATTCTTTTCTTATTGAATCTTCTCGACACCCAGTTGAAAATCAACTGGCCATATGTATATGTGGGTTTGTTTCTGGACTCCTAATTCTGTTCTATTGATCTATATGTAGGTCCTTACACCATTACTTCACAATCTTGATGATTGTTGTTTTGTAGTGAATTTTAAAAAGTGTGAAGTGTGAGTTCATCGACTTTGTTCTCTTCTTCAAGATTTTTTTAATTTTTTGAGTTCTTTAAATTTCCATGTAAATTTTAGAAAACAACTTTCAGTTACTGCAAAGAAGCCAGGTCAGATTACAATAGGGATTGTGCTTAAAACTGAAGGCCAATTTGGGGGAATATTGCAATCTTAAAATATTAAATAATGTGATCAATGAGCATGAGATATCTTCTCACTACATAGGTCTCATTTTTGCAAAAGAGGTTTATTCAGAATAAAAGTCTTCACATCTATTGTTAAATTTATTTCTAAATATTATTCTTTCTGATTATATTATATACAGGATTATTTTCTAATTTCATTTTCACCTTGCTTATTGCTACCCAACCTTCTCCACTTCATTCTGCTTCCTTGATGCTGTGTGATGGTGGAGATTCAGCTCCCTATTTGGCTTCACTAATACCAGGGTTGGGAGGAAATGTGCTTTTACTACCCCGAGTTTGTACTACTTTGTTTTTCCTTGCTGATATTGAGTGGGTATGGAGTCTCAGCTCTCCACATCTGGGAAAGAGATGAGGGTAAAAACTAATGGTGACCTAATTAACTGTTACTGCTGCTGGTAAAGATGGAGGCTCATGTCACTTCACCATTGCACTATTCCACTTAGTTGACTCAGTTTCTGCTGTAGCACTGGCACTACCCTGAGGGAAGAATCAGAGCACTCTGCTTGCTTCTTCAGAAAAGATGGAATATCAGTTCCATGTTGGGCTCCACTGGCATCACCAAGTGAAAATTACCCAACACCTTTGTCTCTGTTAAGCAGGGGATGGAAAATTAGCTCTCCTTTAGACAACAGTAAGTTAGCTCCCTGCTTGGCCCTGCTGACATCACTCAGTGGGAGAGAATGCCACTTGCTTCCTTAATATTGGGGAGGAGAGAATGAGGTGGCTTTGAAGATAAGCTGGCATATATGGTTGTAATTTTCTTTCCATTGGTGTTTGGCTAGAGTATAGTAGAAATTTCCAGAAAGAGTTTCTGTTGTTAGCCTACTATTTTTCAGGTCTTTAAGATATGGGAATCAGATTTTTCTTGAAGGGTTCTTCTTTCCCCTTCTTACAATTTTTTTTTGAGAGGGCATCTGTCATATTTATTGATCATATGGTTGTTAACAACAATAAAATTCTGTATAGGGGACTCAATGCACAATCATTAATCAACCCCAAGCTTAATTCTCAACAGTCTCCAATCTTCTGAAGAATAATGAACTTTCGGTTTTGATCATGCAACATGAACTTTTAACAATCAGGTCAAATACGATTATTCATTTGATTTTTATACTTGATTTATATGTGAATCCCACATATCTCCATTATTATTATTATTATTATTATTATTATTATTATTATTATTGTTTTTAATAAAATGCTGAAGTGGTAGGTAGATGCAAGATAAAGGTAGAAAACATAGTTTAGTGCTGTAAGAGGGCAAATGTAGATGATCAGGTGTGTACCTATAGACTAAGTATTAATCCAAGCTAGACAAGGGCAACAAAACATCCACGGATCCAGAGGATTTCTCTCAAAACAGGGGGGGTGATGATCTAAGCCTCACCTCTGTTGATCCTTAATTTCTCACCTGACAGCCCACCTACAACTGTGCCTGTCTTAGGTTGTTCCTCCCTTGAGGAATCTTACCCGTCTCTGGCTAACCAGTCAACTTCCGGGGCCATACAGGGAAATGTAAAGTTGGCAAATGAGAGAGAAGCAATATTCTTTGAAAAGGCTAGCCTTTTACTTCTTTGCAGATTTATGCCCTGTGGCTTCTATGCCCAGCATTTGTCTTGAGGTATCTTTACCACTTGGAAGATTATGATACTCGGTAATTTCGATATGAGGCACGAAATCTGCTTAAGGATTGCAATTAGGAAGGAAGAAGACAAGCTATAGAATTAGCAGATGGAAGAAAACATGGGAAGATTGATTATTTCTTTGACATATCTTCTTACAGTGTAACATAAGCATGTATAGGTTTTAAACTACTAATTAAATTGCATGCACACATTAACATAATAGGAATACAGCTACATAACCAAAGCACACCTAAAATTACCAGCCATATCCAGTGAAATCAAGAAAATCAGTTAAGTACCCTAGGCATTTGTGAAAACTTATCAATGATATGATGGATATTGTCTAACTGAATTTGAATAGTTTGAGAAAAATCAGACAAATTAAAACAACACATTCCTGTGAACAGTTCACATCCCATATGTTCTTTTAACAGTAGATAGTCTATACTCGCAAGATTTTGGAGCACTGCAACTTGCACTTCTCCTAATTCTGGGTTAAGTTCCGACAGTATAGATCCAGTCAAATTTGTTGTTTTACTGTATGCACAGGCCAGCTTAGATATCTCCTTCTTCATTCCAATGGCAAGTCCAGGAACCAGTGGGATGAATGCAGCTACAACTGCAACATCGCCAGAATCTTTCTTGAAGTTTTTTGATGATCATCTTCTGGAATGACTCTTCCAGAGAATGTTGATGTTGGAAGTTCTTCTTCATATCGTATCTTAATTCGTTTTCTGGGTAGCCAAATTAGGCTTTGATTCTCTGTATAAACACAAACAAACCATTTGATCACACTTTGATATGACCTTTATACCATTGTGAAGAACCTATTAAAGATCACCACACAGGAACTGCTTTTTTTTTTTCAGAGAAAGGTATATTATCAGAAAAATGTACTTCCATAGCTGATCATCTGACACCCTATAAATGATCAAAATTAAGGATATTTAAAGCATGCATTAATCAGTGATTTGCAGTTGGTTTTATAGTATCAGGAAGTAATCCCGCTTTTCATTCTTTTTTTCCTTTTTGTTATCATTAATCTACAATTAAATGAAGAACATTATGTTTACTAGGCTCTCCCCTATACCAGGTCCCCCACACAAACTCCTTTACAGTCACTGTCCATCAGCATAGCAAAATGTTGTAGAATCACTACTTGTCTTCTCTGTGTTTTACAGCCCTCCCCTTTCTACCACCCCCCAATAATGCATGCTAATTATAATACCTCCTTTCTTCTCCCCCCCATTATCCATCCCTAGCCACCCACCCTCCCCAGTCCCTTTCCCTTTGGTACCTGATTGTCCATTCTCGGGTTCTGTGATTCTGCTGCTGTTTTGTTGATTCAGTTTTCCTTTGTTCTTATATTCCACAGATGAGTGAAATCGTTTGGTATTTTTCTTCCTCCGCTTGGCTTATTTCACTGAGCATAATACCCTCTAGCTCCATCCATGTTGTTGCAAATGCTAGGATTTGTTTTCTTCTTATGGATAATATTCCATTGTGTATATGTACCACATCTTCTTTATCCATTCATATACTGATGGACACTTAGGTTGCTTCCAATTCTTGGCTATTGTAAATAGTGCTGTGATAAACATAGGGGTGCATCTGTCTTTTTCAAACTGGAGTGCTGCATTCTTAGGGTAAATTCCTAGGAGTGGAATTCCTGAGTCAAATGGTAAGTCTATTTTGAGCATTTTGAGGAACCTCCATACTGCTTTCCACAATGGTTGTACTAATTTACATTCCCACCAGCAGTGTAGGAGGGTTCCCCTTTCTCCACAACCTCGGCAACATTTGTTGTTATTTGTCTTTTGGATGGTAGCCATCCTTACTGGTGTGAGGTGATACCGCATTGTGGTTTTAATTTGCATTTCTCTGACAATTAGGAATGTGGAGCATCTTTTCATGTGTCTGTTGGTCATCTGTATTTCTTTTTTGGAGAACTGTCTGTTCAGTTCCTCTGCCCATTTTTTAATTGGATATTTTGTTTTTTGTTTGTTGAGGTGGGTGAGCTCTTTATATATTTTGGATGTCAAGAGTTTATCAGATCTGTCATTTACAAATATATTCTCCCATACTGTAGGGTACCATTTTTTCTTTTGATGGTGTCTTTTGCTGTACAGAAGCTGTTCAGCTTAATATAGTCCCACTTGTTCATTTTTGTTTTTCCTTTCGTTGCCCAGGGAGATATGTTCAAGAAGAGGTCATTCATGTTTATGTCTAAGAGATTTTTGCCTATGTTTTTTTCTAAGAGTTTTTTGGTTTCATGATGTACATTCAGGTCTTTGATCCATTTCAAATTTACTTTTGTGTATGGGGTTAGACAGTGGTCCAGTTTCATTCTCTTACATGTAGCTGTCCAGTTTTGCCAGCACCATCTGTAGAAGAGACTGTCATTTTGCCATTGTATGTCCATGGCTCCTTTATCAAATATTAATTGACCATGTATGTCTCGGTTCAGGTCTGGAGTCTCTAGTCTGTTCCACTGGTCTGTGGCTCTGTTCTTGTGCCAGTACCAAATTGTCTTGTTTACTATGGCTTTATAGCACAGCTTAAAGATGGGGAGTGAAATCCTCCCTACTTCATTCTTCTTTCTCAGTATTGCTTTGGCTATTCGGGGTCTTTGGTGTTTCCATATGAATTTTTGAATTATTTGTTCCAGTTTGTTGAAGAATGTTGTTGGTAATTTGATAGGGATTGCATCAAATCTGTATATTGCTTTGGGCAGGATGGCCATTTTGACTATATTAATTCTTCCTAGCAAGGAGCATAGTTTGAGCTTCCATTTGTTAGTGTCCCCTTCAATTACTCTTAAGAGTGACTTGTAGTTTTCAGGGTATAGGTCTTTCACTTCTTTGGTTAGGTTTATTCCTAGGTATTTTATTGTTTTTCATGCAATTGTGAATGGAGTTGTTTTCCTGATTTCTCTTTCTATTGGTTCATTGTTAGTGTATAGGAAAGCCACAGATTTCTGCCTGTTAATTTTGTATCCTGCAACTTTGCTGTATTCCGATATCTGTTCTAGTAGTTTTGGAGTGAAGTCTTTAGGGTTTTTTATGTACAATATAATGTCATCTGCAAATAGTGACAGTTTACCTTCTTCTTTACCAATCTGGATTCCTTGTATTTCTTTGTTTTGTCTGTTTGCCATGGCTAGGGCCTCTATTACTATGTTAAATAACAGTGGGGAGAGTGGACATCCCTGTCTGGTTCCCGATCTCAGAGGGAAAGCTTTCAGCTTCTCACTCTTCAGTATGATGCTGGCTGTGGGTTTATCATATATGGCCTTTATTATGTTGAAGTACTTGCCCTCCATACCCATTTTGCTGAGAGTTTTTATCATGAATGAATGTTGAATTTTGTCAAATGCTTTTTCAGCATCTATGGAGATGATCATGTGGTTTTTGTCTTTCTTTTTGTTGATGTGATGGGTAATGTTGATCGATTTTCGAATATTGTACCATCCTTGCATCCCTGGGATGAATCCCACTTGGTCATGGTGTATGATCCTTTTGATATACTTTTGAATTCGGTTTGCTAATATTTTATTGAGTATTTTTCAATCTACATTCATCAGTGATAATGGCCTGTAATTTTCTTTTTTGGTGGGGTCTTTGCCTGGTTTTGGTGTTAGGGTGATGAGGTAAATCCATCTGGCCCCGGGGGTTTTGTTCTTGGGTAGTTTTTTTATTACGTTTTCAATTTTTTTGCTCGTAATTGGTTTGTTTAACTTTTGTGTTTCTTCCTTGATCAGTCTTGGAAGGTTGTGTTTTTCTAGGAAGTTGACCATTTTTTCTAGGTTTTCCAGATTGTTGGCATATAGGTTTTCATAGTAGTCTTTAATAATTCTTTGTATTTCTGTGGAGTCTGTCGTAATTTTTCCCTTCTCATTTCTGATTCTGTTGATGTATGTTGATTCTCTTTTTCTCTTAATAAGTTTGCCCAGAGGCTTATCTATTTTGTTCATTTTCTCAAAGAACCAGCTCTTGGTTTCATTGATTTTTTTCTATTGTTTATTCTTCTCAATTTTGTTTATTTCTTCTCAGATCTTTATTATATCCCTCCTTCTGCTGACTTTAGTCCTCATTTGTTCTTTTTCCAGTTTCAATAATTGTGAAGTTAGACTATTCATTTGGGATTGTTCTTCCTTCTTTAAGTGTGCCTGGATTGCTATATACTTTCCTCTCTAGACTGCTCTCGCTGCTTTCCACAGAAGGTGTTGTGGTTTTGTGTTGTTGTTCTCATTTGTTTCCATATATTCCTTGATCTGTATTTTAATTTGTTCGTTTTTCCATTGATTATTTAGGAGCATGTTTTTAAGCCTCCATGTGTTTGTGAGCCTTTTTGTTTTCTTTGTATAATTTATTTCAAGTTTTATACCTTTGCGGTCTGAAAAGTTGGTTGGTAGAATTTCAATCTTTTGGAATTTACTGAGGCACTTTTTGTGAGCTTGTATGTGGTCTATTCTGGAGAATGTTCCATGTGCCCTTGAGAAGAATGTATATCGTGTTGCTTTTGGATGTAGAGTTCTATAGATGTCTATTAGGTCTATCTGTTCTACTGTGTTGTTCAGTGCCTCCGTGTCCTTACTTATTTTCTGCCCAGTGGATCTATCCTTTGGGGTGAGTGGCGTGTTGAAGTCTCCTTAAATGAATGCATTGTATTCTATTTCCCGCTTTAGTTCTGTAAGTATTTGTTTCACATATGCTGGTGCTCCTGTGTTGGGTGCATATATATATTTAGAATGGTTATATCTTCTTGTTGGACTGAGCCCTTTATCATTATGTAATGTAAGGACATGAATGTAAGGACATGAATCTCTTGTTACTTTCTTTGTTTTGAAGTCTAGTTTGTCTGATATTCGTACTGCAACCCCTGCTTTCTTCTCTCTGTTGTTTGCCTGAAATATGTTTTTCCATTCCTTGACTTTTAGTCTGTGCATGTCTTTGGGTTTGAGGTGAGTTTCTTGTAAGCAGCATATAGGTGGTTCTTGATTTTTTATCCATTCTAGTACTCTGTGTCTTTTGATTGGTGCATTAAGTCCATTTACATTTAGGGTAACTATTGAAAGATATGTACTTATTGCCATTGCAGGCTTTATGTTCGTGGTTACCAAAGGTTCAAGGTTAGCCTCTTTAGTATCTTACTGCCTAACTTAGCTCGCTTATTGAGCTGTTATATACACTGTCTGGAGATTCTTTTCTTCTCTCCCTTCTTAGTCCTCCTCTTCCATTCTTTATATGTTGGTTGATTTTTTCTGTGCTCTTTTGTGTTTCCTTTAACTGCTTTTAGTGGGTAGTTGATTTTATTTTTTTCGCCTTTGGTTAGTATTTGGTTTGTCTGCATTCTTCGCTGTGATTTTATTTTCTCTGGTGATATCTGTTTAGTTTTAGGATTGCTCCCGTCTAGAACAATCCCTCTAAAATACCCTGTAGAGGTGGTTTGTGAGAGGCAAATTCCCTCAAGTTTAGCTTGTCTGGGAATTGTTTAATCCCTCCTTCATATTTAAATGATAATCGTACTGGATACAGTATCCTTGGTTCAAGGCCCTTCTGTTTCATTGCATTCAATATATCATGCCATTCTCTTCTGGCCTGTAAGGTTTCTGTTGAGAAGTCTGATGATAGCCTGATGGGTTTTCCTTTATAGGTGACCTTTTTCTCTCTAGCTGCTTTTAAAACTCTTTCCTTGTCCTTTATCTTTGCAATTTTAATTATTATATGTCTTGGTGTTGTCCTCCTTGGGTCCTTTCTGTTGGGAGTTCTGTGTATTTACGTGGCCTGTTCGATTATTTCCTCCCCCAGTTTGGGGAAGTTTTTAGCAATTATTTCTTCAAAAACACTTTCTGTCCCCTTTTTCTCTCTTCTTCTTCTGGTACCCCTATAATACAGATATTCCTTTTGGATTGGTCACAGAGTTCTCTTAATATTGTTTCATTCCTGGAGATCCTTTTATCTCTCTCTATGTCAGCTTCTATGCGTTCCTGTTCTCTGGTTTCTATTCCATCAATGGCCTCTTGCATCTTATCCATTCTGCTCATAAATCCTTCCAGTTTGTTTCACTTCTGTGATCTCCTTCCAGGCATCTGAAATCTCCCTCTGGACTTCATCCCTTAGCTCTTGTATATTTCTCTACATCTCTGTCAGCATGTTTATGATTTTTATTTTGAATTCTTTTTCAGAAAGACTGGTTGGGTCTTTCTCCTTCTCAGGTGTTGACTCTGTGATCTTTGTCTTCCTGTAATTTTGCCTTTTCATGGTGATAGAGATAGTTTGCATAGCTGCCACCAGTGACGGCTGGAAGAACTTTCCTTCTTGTTGATTTGTGGCCTTCCTCTCCTGGGAGAACAGTGACCTCTTGTGCCTTGCGCTTGGCAGCTGCATGCAGACAGGGCTTCTGATTCCTGCCCGGCTGCTATGGAGTTTGTCTCCACTCTTGCTGTGAGTGTGGCTTATCTCAGGCTGCTGCTCAGATAATGTGGACCTGCATTGGAGGGGGAGCCACTTGGAGACTATTTATCTCTGTGAGGGGCCTCCATGCTCCCTGCTTCCCAGGGGGTTAGAGTGCTCAGAGTTCTCCTGATTCCCTGCTGCTGGACTTAGTGTCCCAGGATGTTTCCATCCAGTTTTGGGGTTCCTGTCCCTTTAAGACTTCAAGAAAGCACCCCTTCATGAGGCGCTGTGTTCTCGCAGGTGTGGATGTGGTCTGGATGTTGTCCTGTGTCCTATGGTCTCTATTCTAGAAGAGTTGTCTTTGTTATATTTTCATAAATATATGTGATTTTGCAAGGAGATTTCCTCTGCTCTACTCATGCCACCATCTTGGCTCCACCTCTCCCTCCACATTATCCATGTTAATATTATACCCCCTTTATTTCCCACCCCCTTATCCCTCCCTTCCCTCCCATCCTCCGCAGTCCCCTTCACTTTGGTAACTGTTAGTCCATTCTTGGGTTCTGTGATTCTGCTGTTGTTTTGTTCCTTCAGTTTCTTTTATTGTTCTTATACTCCATATATGAGTGAAATCATTTGGTACTTGTCTTTCTCTGCCTCACTTATTTCACTGAGCATAATACCCTCTAGCTCCATCCATTTTGTTGCAAATGGTAGGATTTGTTTTCTTCTCAAGGCTGAATAATATTCTATTTTGTATATGTACCACCTCTTCTTTATACATTCATCTACTGATGGACACTTATGTTGCTTCTATTTCTTGGCTATTGTAAATAGTGCTGCAACAAACATAGGGGTGCATCTGCCTTTTTCAAACTGGGCTGCTGTACTCTTAGGGTAAATTCCTAGAAGTGGAGTTCCTGGGTCAAATGGTATTTCTATTTTGAGTTTTTTGAGGAACCTCCATACTGCTTTCCACAATGGTTGAACTAATTTACATTCCCACCAGCAGTGATAGGGGGGTTCCCCTTTGTCCACACCCTTGCCAACATTTGTTGTTGTTTGTCTTTTGGATGGTGGCATGTGGAGCATCTTTTCCTGTCTGTTCGCCATCTGAATTTCTTCTTTAGAGAAATGTCTGTTCTGCTCCTCTGCCCATTTTTTAATTGGACTATTTGCTTTTTGTTTGTTGAGGTGCATGAGCTCTTTATGTATTTTGGATGTCAACCCTTTATTGGATCTGTCATTTATGAATATATTCTCCCATACTGTAGGATGCCTTTTTGTTCTATTCATGGTGTTCTTTGGTATACAGAAACTTTTCAGCTTGATATAGTCTGACTTGTTCATTTTTGCTTTTGTTTCCCTTGCCCAGGGAGATATGTTCATGAAGAAGTCGCTCATGTTTATGTCCAAAATTTTTGCCTATGTTTTTTTCTAAGAGTTCTATGGTTCCATGACTTACATTCAGGTCTTTGATCCATTTTGAGTTTACTTTTGTGTATGATGTTAGAGACTGATCCAGTTTCATTCTCTTATGTGTAGCTGTCCAGTTTTGCCAACACCAACTGTTGAAGAGGCTGTCATTTCCCCATTGTATGTCATGGCTCCTTTATCATATACTAATTGACCATGTATGTTTGGGTTAATATCTGGAGTCTCTATTCTGTTCCACTGGTCTGTGGCTCTGTTCTTGTGCCAGTACCAAATTGTCTTGATTACTGTGGCTTTGTAGTAGAGCTTGAATTTGGTGATCTAGATTCCCTCCACTTTGTTCTTCCTTCTCACGATTGCTTTGGCTATTCAGGGTCTTTGGTGGTTCCATATGAATTTTTGAACTTTTTTGTTCCAGTTCATTGAAGAATGCTGTTGGTAATTTAATAGGATTTGCATTGAATTTGTAGATTTCTTTGGGCAGGATGGCCATTTTAACAATATTAATTCTTCTTAGCCAAGAGCATGAAATGAGTTTCCATTTGTTAGTGTCCTCTTTAGTTTCACTTAAGACTGTCTTGTAGTTTTCAGGTTATAGGTCTTTCACTTCTTTGGTTAAGGTTATTCCTAGGTATTTTATTCTTTTAGAGGCAGTTGTGAATGGAATTGTTTTCATGATTTCTCTTTCTGTTAGTTCATTGTTAATGTATAGGAAAGCCACAGATTTCTGTGTTTTAATTTTGTATCCTGCAACTTTACTGAATTCCGATATTAGGTCTAGTAGTTTTGGAGTGGAGTCTTTAGGATTTTTTATGTACAATATCATGTCATCTGCAAATAGTGACAGTTTGACTTCTTCTTTACCAATCTGGATGCCATATATTTCTTTGTTTTGTCTGATTGCCATGGCAAGAACCTCCAGTACTATGATGAATAACGGTGGGGAGAGTGGGCATCCCTGTCTTGTTCCCGATCTCAGAGGAAAAGATTTCAGCTTCTTACTGTTCAGTATGATGTTGGCTGTGGGTTTATCATATATGGCCTTTATTATGTTGAGGTACTTGCCCTCTATACCCATTTTGTTGAGAGTTTTTATCATGAATGGATGTTGAATTTTGTCCAATGCTTTTTCAGCGTGTATGGAGATGATCATGTGGTTTTTGTCCTTGCTTTTGTTTTTTATGTGGTGGATGATGTTAATGGATTTTAGAATGTTGTACTGTCCTTGCATCCCTGAGATGAATCCCACTTGGTCATGGTGTATGATGTTTTTGATATATTTTTGAATTTGGTTTGCTAATATTTTGTTGAGTATTTTTTGTCTATGTTCATCAGGTATATTGGTCTGTAATTTTCTTTTTTGTTTGGGTCTTTTCCTGTTCAGAATTTCTTTTTTTATTATGGCTGAACAGTATTCTATTGTGCATATGCCCCACATCTTCTTTATCCATTCATCTTTCGGTGAATACTTTGGTTACTTCCATATATTGGCTATTGTAAATTATGCAGCAATAAACATATGGGTGCATATTTACTTTCAATTCAGAGATTTTGTTTTCTTTGGGTAAATTTTAAGAAGTTGAGTTACTGGGTTATATGGTATTTCTATTTTTAGTTTTTTGAGGAACATCCATAGATCTTTCTGTAGTGGCTGCACAAATTTAAATTCCCATCAGAAGAGTTGAAGGGTTCCCTCTACTCCACATTCTTTTCAGCACTTGTTATTTCTTGCCTTTTGGATAGAGGCCATTCTAACTGGTGTGAGGTGATATCTCATTGTGGTTTTGATTTGCATGTCCCTGATGATTAGTAATACAGAGCATCTTCTCATGTGTCTTTTGGCCATCTATTTCTTCTTTGGAAAAATGTCTCTTCAACAAGTAGTTTAGGGAAAACTACAGTTACATGCAAGAGAATGAAACTAGATTACTCCCTAATATGTACACAAGAGTAAATTCAAATTGGTTTAAAGACCTTAATATAAGACCTGAAACCATATAACTCATATAAGAAAAAGGCAAAAAACTCTTGAACATAAGCATGAGCAATTTTTCTCTAGACACATCTCCCAGGAAAGGGAAACAAAATAAAAAATGAATACATGGGACTACGTCATACTAAAGAGCTTCTGTAACAAAGGGACATCATCAACAAAACAAAAACGTAGAATAGAATACAGTATGGGAGGGTATAGTCATAAATGATTCATCTGATAAAGGGTTAATATTCAAAATATATAAAGGACTCGTATGACTCAATACCAAAAAATCAAATAACCTGATTTTAAAAATAAGGAATTGTATTATAAATATAAACCAAGAATTTGAATTCTAAGCCCTTTTCACTAAGCCACATTGCCTCTCTCACCTACGTTCCTTATTATTTTTGAATGTCAATAAAAAAAAACCTTCACTTGCATTGTTTGTATTAGCTTGTAAGTGATCAGAGGGCACTTACATTCATACCGGGCTTGACATGGCACCAAGAAGGAAAACAAGGTATATAATCATTCCTGTTTTGAAGATAATGACAGGAAATTGAAAGGAAGAAAAAAGAGCAAAGGCTTATTCCCTCTCCAATATCAGTTTAAGGAATCCATTTGTCAACTGTCAGCCAATTCATCAAAGTAAAAGTCATCAAGGAGAATTTCACTATTCCAAACTTGGATGTGGATTCAGGCTTGGAAATATGTTCATCTCAGAGTTAACTATGGTCTCCATTTCAGAATCCTTTCACTCAGTGTCTATGATGGTGAAACAAATTTTTAGATAAGGATCCTAGACCCTTTCTCAGAAGAGCTACCCATCAGAGACCTTAAGAATCTGGAACGTTTATGTAAAAGTCTTTATGTTTTCTCACAACAATTTCATATCCATCATCTTAATTTGATCTTGAAGAGATTAGATGTGAGTCTGATGACCAGAGGTATTTATTTGTCATTTATGAGATGGTAGTCTTTGAGGCTGTTGATATTAAGTGAAAGTTATGATGTCATAAAGAGAAGAAAAATGTTAATGCCAAAGTTGGGACTAAATATAGACCACCTTCTGTTTGATGTCAGGGGGAAAGAGCAAATGAAGCACAAATACCTAGAGTCTTAATTTCTTAGTGTTTACTTAATCTTCTGAAGCAGTTTTCTTGAATACCTTGGTTGAGCCTGGGGAGTTATTTCCCATCTTGCTTGTTGTGACAACTAGATCAATTCCATTTAAAGTGTCACTAACTTCATAAAACAATAAAATTATTTTTTTATGGAGAGATTATTTGAAATCACCATAAGTAACAGCATGTAGCTCTATGAAGGGTGAAGATTGCCTTGAAACACTACAAGTTGATGAAAAGTTACATGTCAGAAAGTTTAGGTTATAGTTCCTAGTGATTAATCTAGCATTTGAAACATCTGAGCTCAGTTGGATGTGTTAAAAGTCAGCTGAAGAAAGAAGAGACAGTAACAGACAGACCTACAGATACACAGAGAAAAAGAGGCAGAACATAAAAAAAGGGAGAGATGTAAGAAATTTCAGAGAAGGGAGTGATTGATATAGGAAACCAGGTTGATGAATAGAGAGAAAATGGGAATGAGTGAAGGAAAAGAGAAAGAAACAATATGGATAGAAAAGAAAAATATAGTAGAAAGGTGTACAAGGAATTGGAATTAGTGGTAGAGAGGAATGAGTGAGAAACAGGACAGCAGACATATAGAAAAGGAGAAGGAAAAATTTTAAAAAGTTAGAGATCTATGAATCATAAAAAGAGGTCATTTGGTCCTTTTTGTTTTCATTTTTGAAAAAATGCATTTTAGACAGAGCTGTGTGTAATCAGGCACTGAACTGTGTTCATAATCATGGCTACAGAATGACATATAGGTGACTGGGAGTGGTGAGCAGTGGAGAAATACTAAGAAGATCCCTTGTGTTTAATTATCACTTTAATCACATTAAAATTTACAAAGCCACTCAAACACATGATCTCATAGAAATTACTTACGTAGGGTGTCCAGATAGTATAACCTTTTTCCTTTAACTTTTCTAGCTGAGAACCCTAAAAGAAAAAGTAAATTTAAAGGGGTCTTGCAAGGAAACTGATATAAAAATGCAAAGCATAGTTGCATATATTTAAACATTATATCAGTGCTTTTATTTTCAGTTTTCTAATAGAATGAAGTGCTTTGTTTAGTCCTAAGTCATACCTGTGATTGGTAGCAAATTGGATTCTGTATTTTATGCTAATGAGTTCTCATTTCAGATCACAGCACAGGGCCCTTGTTTCCAGAAGTGTTGCAGAAATGATCAAAACTATCATATAATAGGGGATCATCCTTATTTCCAAAAACTTAAAAAAATTTTCTTTCCACAGATTGTCTTTTTCAACTTTACTGATGAATAACTGACAAACATAGTTGTATATATTTAAAGTGTATAAAGTGATAATTTGACATACATATACACTGTAGAATTTCAAAACTACCAAGATTAAGATTATTAATACATACATACATCACCTCATTTAGTTAACATACTTAACTATTTTTTTGATGGTAAGAATGCTTAAAATCTACACTCAGAAACATTCAAGTTTACAGTACTATATTATGAATTATAATCACTATGCCGTACAGTAGACCCTCAGAACTTTATCTTCTCATAAATGATAGTTTGTAAACTTTGACCTACACAGCCCCATTTCCCTCTTCCTCTAGCTCTGGGAAACCACCATTCTATGCTTTGTTTCCGCTAAGTTAGCTTTTTTTATTGTTGATTCTACATATAACTGAAACCATACAGAATTTCTCTTTTTCTGTCTGGCAATTTCTTAGCAGAAGGAAAGAAATAATAAAGATTAGAGTTGAAATAAATTAATTAATGACTAGAAAGACAATAGAAAAGACTGACCAAACTAAGAGTTGGTTTTATGAAAAGATAAACAAAATTGCAAACCTTAGCTGGACTTAGAAAAAGAGATTATTCAAATAAATGACATTATAAATGAAAGAGGAGATATTACAACTGACAACGCAGAAATACAAAGAATCATAAGAGGCTACTATGAACAATTATATGCCAACAAATTAGATAATTTAGAAGAAATGGATAACTTCCTAGAAAAATACAATTACCAAGAATGAATCATGAAGTAATAGAAAATTGGAACACAACCAGTAATGGGAAAGCTTGAATCAATAATCAAAAATCTCCTGACAAATAAATCTCAGGACCAGAGAGATTCATGGGAATGCTACCAAAAATATTTCTCTCTTGATCAAGATTTATCCTGTAGAAAGTTTGTTTTAAAAAATTGAAGCAAAATATTTGCATTCCCTGAAAATATACCTTTTGCCAGAATAGTTATTTTAATATAAATATTCATTACACTTTAGTGGATATAGTTTATACTTTTTGTAATGTATGCCAACATTACTATTCATTGATGCATCCATTCAACAGTTATGTATTATGTCAGAACATTATGTCAGACACTAAGAGATCCCAGTAAAGAGCCCAGTAAACCTACTTTTAAAGAATGTCCATACATTTCCTTTCCCATTGGGCTTAACAATAATACCGTTTCATGGTGACCCTTGCATTTATTTCCATCATCAGGAGTAATAAGGAAGGAAAGGGAACCTGCCATGTGAGTCATGTGGTTCAGTCTTGGTGATTAGGGAGGTGATAAATATCTCATCCTCATATCTAAGACAAAACTCCCACTTTGAATTACTAGAAAGTAATATGAGACATTATTAGACTACAAGCTTCAGTGCTTGACACCAACTGAAAATGTTCTATGAATTTGGAGGAGGAAACAATTCCTGACAACTAGAGTCAGAAAAGACTTTCAGGACAATTTAGGATTTTAACTTGTCCTCAAATGATAGGAAGGATCTAGATTAGTGGGAAGTGAGAGGAAGAGGATTTCAGTTGAGGTATTGGGGGAAGAGGGAGTAAAACATGATTATACTCCTAAACTAGGCTCGGAGTATAAACTAACATTGCCTTTTGGCATATATAACCATTTGCTTTAAACTACTTTTATATGTAATCATTCCCTTAGAAAGAAAAGTCTCCTAAAATTTCTTATAAAATTTCAATGAGAGGATTAAAGACAGCAGCATGACAGGAGAGACAGAGGCTTCCTCCTAAAACTGGACACAATTAGAAAATATAGTTGGCACAACTAATCCTGAAAGAGCAACAGGAAAGATGATGGCACCAGACTGCATATACCTGGAGAAAAGAGCAGACCTCACCTAATAGGGTAACATACCAGAGCTGTGCCTCAGTGGGACCCAAGACCTTCCCCCACCCCAGCTAACTGGCGGGAGGAAGAGAAACTGAGCAGGGAGGGAGTAGAAGGCCTGGGACTGCTGAATATCTAGCTCCAGAGATCTGCTCTGGGAGCACAAACCTACATTTCATGGTGATTTCATCATACTCCTCTGATTACAGGGTTGGAAAGCTGGGACAGGGGTAGTTCCTGGGGAGACTGGGATTCCAGCCACTTGTGGAAAGCAGGGATCCATATCCGACTCCTCTGGGACAAAAGCTTATATCTGGATGCTTGGCCCACTGGTTCAGGCAGTGGAGAGAGGCACAGCAGCCGAAAAGCAGGGGACAGCTCTTTCCTTCCCCCAGGCACCAATACCACTCCCTTGTGACCCCGGACATTGTTTCAGGGGCTGAGCAGCTCCAGAATAGAGCTTCTGGACACTAGAGGGTACCATATACAAACATGAAATGCCAAAGGAATCTTGTCCAGAGTAAAATTATTAATACAACTGCTGAGAAAGATTTAAATGATATGGACCTTATGACTTCCTGAAAGGGAGTTCAAAATTAAAATCAACATGATAATGGAGGTATGGAAAGACATCCAAGAACTCAGGAATGAAGTCAGGTCAGAGATCCAATCATTGAAGAGCATGATGGAGAGTACTAAAAGCAGGTTGGATATTGTGGAGAAGATGATAAATGAAATAGAAGCTAGACAAGAGGAATACAAAGAAGCTGAGGCACAGAGAGAAAAAAGGATCTCTAAGAATGAAAGATTATTGAGAGAACTGTGTGACCAATCCAAATGGAACAATATTTGCATCATAGGGATACCAGAAGAAGAAGAGAAAGAGAAAGGGGTTTGAAGAGGTAGTTTGTTTAGATTTTGTGTTTCTTCCTTGGTAAGTCTTCTAAGGCTGTATTTTTCTAGGAAGATGTCCATTTCTTCTAGGTTTTCCAGGTTCTTAGCACATAGGTATTCATAGTAGTCTCTAATAATTATTTGTATTTCTGTGGGGTCCATCGTGATGTTTCCTTTCTCATTTCTGATTCTGTTGATGTGTCTTGATTCTCTTTTTCTCTTAATAAGTCTCGCTAGAGGCTTATCTATTTTGTTTATTTTCTCAAAGAACCAGCTCTTGGTTTCATTGATTTTTTCTACTGTCTTTTTCTTCTCAATTTTATTTATTTCTTCTCTGATCTTTATTTCTGCTGACTTAAGGCCTCATTTGTTCTTCTTCTTCCAATTTCAATAACTGTGATGTTAGACTGTTCATTTGTGTTTGTTCTTCCTTCTTTAAATATGCCTGGAATGCTATATACTTTCCTCTTAAGACTGCTTTTGCAGCATCCCACAGAAGTTGGGGCTTTGTGTGGTTGTTGTCATTTGTTTCCATATATTGCTTGATCTCTATTTAAATCTGGTCATTGATCAAATGATTATTTAGGAGCATGTTGTTAAGCCTCCACATGTTTGTGAGCCTTTTTGCTCTCTTTGTAGAATTTAATTTTAGTTTTATACCTTTGTGGTCTGAAAAGTTGGTTGGTAGAATTTCAATATTTTGGAATTTACTGAGGCTCTTTTTGTTACCTAGTATGTTGTCTATTCTGGAGAATGTTCCATGTGCACTTGAGAAGAATGTGTATCCTGTTGCTTTTGGATGTAGAGTTCTGTAGATGTCTATTAGGTCCATCTGTTCTAGTGTGTTGTTCAGGGCCTCTGTGTCCTTACTTATTTTCTGTCTGGTGGATCTGTCCTTTGGAGTAAATGGCGTGTTGAAGTTTCCTAAAATAAATGCTTTTCATTCTATTTCCTCCTTTAATTCTGTTAGTATTTGTTTCACATATGCTGGTGCTCCTGTGTTGGGTGTATATATATTTATAATGGTTATTTCCTTTTGCTGGAGTGACCCCTTTATCATTATATAATATCCTTCTTTATCTCTTGTTACTTTCTTTGTTCTGAAGTCTATTTTGTCTGATACTAGTACTGCAAAACCTGCTTTTTTCTCCCTGTTGTTTGCATGAAATATTTTTTCCATCCCTTGACTTTTAGTCTGTGCATGTCATTGAGTGTGAGGTGAGTCTTTTGTAAGCAGCATATAGATGGGTTTTGTTTTTTTATCCATTCAGTGACTCTATGTCTTTTGATTGGTGCATTCAGTACATTTACATTTTGGGTGATTATCGATAGGTATGCAATTACTGCCATTTCACGCTTTAGATTCGTGGTTACCAAAGGTTCAAGGTTACTTTCCTTACTATCTAAGAGTCTGACTTAACTCACTTAGTATGCTGTTACAAACACAATCTAAAGGTTCTTTTCTTTTTCTCCTCCTATTTCTTCCTCCTCCTTTCTTTATAAATTAGGTATCAAATTCTGTACTTTTTGTCTATCCCTTAATTGACTTTGGGGATAGTTAATTTAATTTTCATTTGCTTCATAATTAGCTGTTCTGCTTTCCTTACTGTGGTTTTATTACCTCTGGTGACAGCTATTCAACCATAGGAATACTTCCATCTATAGCAGTCCCTCCAAAATAGACATCAGAGATAGCTTGTGGGAGGTAAATTCTCTCAGCTTCCGCTTATCTGGAAATTGTTTAATCCCTCCTTCAAATTTAAGTGATAATCTTTTTTTTTTTTGACAGGGAATCTCTCATATTTATTGATTAAATGGTTGTTAAAAACAATAAAATTCTGTATAGGGGACTAAATGCACAGTCATTAATCAACCCGAAGCCTATATCTCAACAGTCTCCAATCTTCTGAAGGATAACAAACAAGTTCCAACATGGTGAACAAGGTCTTACACAGTGAATAAGTTCTTACATGGTGAACAGTGCAAGGGCAGTCATATCACAGAAACTTTCGGTTTTGATCACGCATCATGCATGAACTATAAACAATCAAGTCAGACACGATTATTCATTTGATTTTTATACATGATTTATATGTGAATCCCATATTTCTCTCATATTGTTATTATTATTATTTTTTAATAAAATGCTGAGGTGGTAGGTAGGTAGATGCAAGATAAAGGTAGAAAACATAATTCAGTGCTGTAAGAGGGCAAATGTAGATGATCAGGTGTGTGCCTATAGACTAAGTATTGATCCAAGCTAGACAAGGACAACAAGACATCCACGGATGCAGAAGATTTCTCTCAAAACAGGGGGGGTGAGGTTCTAAGCCTCCCCTCTGTTGGTCCCCAATTTCTCTCCTGATGGCCCCACTGTGACAGTGCCTGTCTTAGGTTGTTCCTCCCTTGATGAACCTTACCCGTCTCTGGCTAACCAGGCATCTTCCGGGGCCATACAGGGAAATGTAAAGTTGGCAAGTGAGAGAGAAGCCATATTGTTTGAAAAGGTTAGCTTTTTACTTTATTGCAGATTTATGCCCTGTGGCTTCTATGCCCAGCATTTGTCTTGAGGTATCTTTACCACTTGGAGGAATTATGATACTCGGTGAATTCGATATGAGGCACGAATTCTATTTAAGGGTTGTAATTAGGAAGGAAGAAGAAAAGCTATAGAAGTAGCAGATGGAAGAAAACATGGGAAGATTGATTATTTCTCTGACATATCTTCTTGTAGAGTAACATAAGGACATATAGGTTTTAAACTACTAATTAAATTGTGCACACACATTAACATAATAGGAATACAGATACATAATAAAAGCAGACCTACAATTACCAGTCATATCCAGTGAAACCAAGAAAACCAGTTAGGTACCCTAGGCTTTTTTGAAAACTTATCAATGATATGATGGATATTGTCTAACTGAATTTCAATAGTTTGAGAAAAATCAGACAAATTAAAACAACACATTCCTGGGGACTGTTCACATCCCATATGTTCTTTTAACAGTAGATAGCTGTAGTTGTAAGATTTGGAGTGCTACAATTTGCACTTCTCCTAATTCTTGGTTGAGTTCCAACAGTATAGATCCAGTCAAATTTGTTGTTTTACTGTATCCACAGGCCAGCTTAGATATCTCCTTCTTCATTCCAATGGGAAGTCCAGGAACCGGTGGGATGCATCTGTCTTTTTCAAACTGGAGTGCTGCATTCTTAGGGTAAATTCCTAGGAGTGGAATTCCGGGGTCAAATGGTAAGTCTATTTTGAGCATTTTGATGAACCTCCATACTGCTCTCCACAATGGTTGAACTAATTTACATTCCCACCAGCAGTGCAGGAGGGTTCCCCTTTCTCCACAGCCTCACCAGCATTTGTTGTTGTTTCTCTCTTGGATGGTAGCCATCCTTACTGGTGTGAAATGATACCTCACTGTGGTTTTAATTTGCATTTCTCTGATAATTAGCAATGTGCAGCATCTTTTCATGTGTCTGTTGGCCATCTGAATTTCTTTTTTGTAGAACTGTCTGTTCAATTCCTCTGCCCATGTTTTAATTGGATTATTTGTTTTTTGTTTGTTGAGGTGGGTGATCTCTTTATATATTTTGGATGTCAAGCCTTTATCGGATCTGTCATTTACAAATAAGTTCTCCCATACTGTAGGGTTCCTTTTTGTTCTATTGATGGTGTCTTTTGCTGTACAGAAGCTTTTCAGCTTCATATAGTCCCACTTGTTCATTTTTGCTGTTGTTTTCCTTGCCCAGGAAGATATGTTCAAGAAGAGGTCACTCATGTTTATGTCTAAGAGGTTTTTGGCTATGTTTTTTTCCATGACTTACATTAAGGTCTTTCATCCATTTTGAGTTTACTTTTGTATATGGGATTAGACAATGGTCCAGTTTCATTCTCCTACATGTAGCGGTCCAGTTTTGCCAGCACCATCTGTTGAAGAGACTGTCATTTCCCCATTGTATGTCCATGGCTCCTCTATCAAATATTAGTTGACCATATATGTTTGGGTTAATGTCTGGAGTCTCTAATCTGTTCCACTGGTCTGTGGCTCTGTTGTTGTGCCAGTACCAAATTTTCTTGATTGCTATGGCTTTGTAGTAGAACTTGAAGTTGGGGAGTGAGATCCCCCACTTTATTCTTCCTTCTCAGGATTTCTTTGGCTATTCGGGGTCTTTGGTGTTTCCATATGAATTTTTGAATCATTTGTTCCAATTCATTGAAGAATGTTGCTGGTAATTTGATAGGGATTGCATCAAATCTGTATATTGCTTTGGGCAGGATGGCCATTTTGACTATATTAATTCTTCCTAGCAAGGAGCATAGTTTGAGCTTCCATTTGTTAGTGTCCCTTTCAATTACTCTTGAGTGACTTGTAGTTTTCAGGGTATAGGTCTTTCACTTCTTTGGTTAGGTTTATTCCTAGGTATTTTATTCTTTTTGATGCAATTGTGAATGTAGTTGTTTTCCTGATCTCTCTTTCTATTGGTTCATTGTTAGTATATAGGAAAGCCACAGATTTCTGTGTGTTAATTTTGTATCCTGCAACTTTGCCCTATTCTGATATCAGTTCTAGTAGTTTTGGAGTGGAGTCTTTAGGGTTTTTTTTATGTATGATATAATGTCATCTGCAAATAGTGACAGTTTAACATCTTCTTTAACAATCTGATTTCCTTGTATTTTTTGTTTTGTCTAATTGCTGTGGCTAGGACCTCCAGTACTATGTTAAATAACAGTGGGCATCCTTGTCTTGTTCCCAAACTCAGAGAAAAGCTTTCAGCTTCTCGCTGTTCAGTATGATGTTGGCTGTGGGTTTATCATATATGGCCTTTATTATGTTGAGATACTTCCCCTTTATACCCATTTTGCTGAGAGTTTTTATCATGAATGGATGTTGAATTTTGTCCAATGCTTTTTCAGCATCTATGGAGATGTTCATGTGGTTTTTGTCTTTCTTTTTGTTGATGTGGTGGATGATGTTGTTGGATTTTCAAATGTTGTACCATCCTTCATCCCTGGGATGAATCCCACTTGGTCATAGTGTATGATTCTTTTGATATATTTTTGAATTTGTTTTGCTAATATTTTATTGAGTATTTTTGCATCTACATTCATCAGGGATATTGATCTGTAATTTTATTTTTTGGTGGGGTCTTTCCCTGGTTTTGGTATTAGGGTGATATTGGCTTCATAGAATGAGTTGGGGTGTGTTCCTTCCTCTTCTATTTTCTGGAAAACTTTAAGAAGAATAGGTATTATGTCGTCTGTGTATGTCTGATAAATTTCCGAAGTAATTCCGTCTGGCCCAGGGGTTTTGTTCTTGAGTAGTTTTTTGATTACCATTTCTTCTTTGCTCATAATTGATTTGTTTAACTTTTGTGTTTCTTCCTTGGTCAGTCTTTGAAGGTTGTGCTTTTCTGGGAAGTTGTTCATTTCCTCTAGGTTTTCCAGCTTGTTGGCATATAGGTTTTTATAGTAGTCTTTAATAATTCGTTGTATTTCTGTGGAGTCTATCGTGATTTTTCCATTCTCATTTCTGATTCTGTTGATGTATGTTGATTCTCTGTTTCTCTTAATTAGTTTAGCTAGGGGTTTATCGATTTTCTTTATTTTCTCAAATAATCAGCTCTTGGTTTCATTGATTTCTTCCATTGTTTTATTCTTCTCAATTTTGTTTACTTCTTCTCTAATCTTTATTATGTCCCTTCTTCTGCTAACTTTAGGCCTCATTTGTTCTTCTTTTTCCAGTTTCCATAATTGTGATGTTAGGCTATTCATTTGGGATTGTTCTTCCTTCTTTAAGTGTGCCTGGATCGCTATATACTTTCCTCTTAAGACTGCTTTCGCTGCATCCCACAGAAGTTGGGGCTTTGTGCTGTTGTTCTCATTTGTTTACATATATTCCTTGATCTCTATTTTAATTCGTTCATTGATTGATTGATTATTTTGGAGCATATTGATAAGCTTCCATGTGTTTGTGAATATTTTTGTTTTCTTTGTAGAATTTATTTATAGTTTTATACCTTTTTGGTCTGAAGAACTGGTTGGTAGAATATCAATCTTTTGAAATTTACTGAGGCTCTTTTTCGGAGATAGTATGTGGTCTATTCTGGAGAATGTTCCATGTACATTTGAGAAGAATGTGTATCCTGTTGCTTTTAGATGTAGAATTCTATAGATGTCTATTAGGTTCATCTTTTCTAATTTGTTGTTCAGTGCCTCCGTGTCCTTACTTATTTTCTGCCCAGTGAATCTATCCTTTGGGCTGAGTGGTTTGTTGAAGTATTCTAAAATGAATGCATTGCATTATATTTCCTCTTTTACTTCTGTTAGTATTTGTTTCAAATATGCTGGTGCTACTGTGTTGTGTGCATGTATATTTAGAATGGTTATATCCTCTTGTTGCACTGAGCCCTTTATCAATATGTAATGTCCTTCTTTATCTCTTGTTACTTTCTTTGTTTTGAAGTCTATTTTGTCTGATATTAATACTGCAACCCCTGCTTTCTTCTCTCTGTTGTTTGCCTGGAATATGTTTTTCCATCCCTTGACTTTTAGTCTGTGCATGTCTTTGGGTTTGAAGTGAGTTTCTTGTAAGCAGCATATGGATGTGTCTTGCTTTTTTATCCATTCTGTTACTCTGCATCTTTTTATTGGTGCATTCAATCCATTTTCATTTAGGGTGACTATGGAAAGATATGTACTTATTGCCATTGCAGTCTTTAGATTTGTGGTTACCAAAGGTTCAAGGTTAGCTTCTTTAGTATCTTACTGCCTAACTTAACTCGCTTATTGAGCTGTTGTATACACTGTCTGGGGATTCTTTTCTTCTCTCCCTTCTTAGTCCTCCTCCTCCATTCTTCATAAGTTGGTTGTTTTATTCTGTCCTCTTTCATGTTTCCTTTAACTGCTTTTAGTGGGTAGTTGATTTTACTTTTTGGCTTTAGTTAGTATTTGGTTGGTCTGCATTCTGTGCTGTGATTTTGTTTTCTCTGGTGACATCTGTTTAGTCTTAGGAGTGCTCCCGTCTAGAACAGTCCCTCTAAAGTACCCTGTAGAGGTGGTTTGTGGGAAGCAAATTCCCTCAGCTTTTACTTGTCTGGGAATTGTTTAATCCCTCCTTCATATTTAAATGATAATCGTGCTGGATACAGTATCCTTGGTTCAGGTCCCTTCTGTTTTATTGCATTAAATATATCATGCCATTCTCTTCTGGCCTCTAAGGTTTGTGTCAAGCAGTCTGATGATAGCCTGATGGGTTTTCCTTTATAGGTGACCTTTTTCTCTCTAGCTATCTTTAAAACTCTTTCCTTGTCCTTGATTTTTGCCATTTTAATTATTCTGTGTCTTGGTGTTGTCCTCCTTGGGTCCTTTCTGTTGGGAGTTCTGTGTATTTCCGTGGTCTGTTTGATTATTTCCTCCCCCAGTTTGGGGAAGTTTTCAGCAATTATTTCTTCAAAGAAACTTTCTATCCCTTTTTCTCTCTCTTCTTCTTCTGGCACCCATATAATACGGATATTGTTCCTTTTGGATTGGTCACACAGTTCTCTTAATATTGTTTCATTCCTGGAGATCCTTTTATTTCTCTCTGTGTCAGCTTCTATACGTTCCTGTTCTCTGGTTTCTATTCCATCAATGGCCTCTTGCATCTTATCCATTCTGCTTATAAATCCTTCCAGAGTTTGTTTCAGTTGTGTAATCTCCTTCTGGACGTCTGTAATCTCCTTCCTGGCATCTGTAATCTCCCTCCGGACTTCCTCCCTTAGCTCTCGTATATTTCTCTGCATCTCCATCAGCATGTTTATGATTTTTATTTTGAATTCTTTTTCAGGAAGACTGGTTAGGTCTGTCTCCTTCTCTGGTGTTGTCTCTGTGATCTTGGTCTGCCTCTTATTTTGCCTTTTCATGCTGATAGAGATAGTTTGCAGAGCTGGCACAAGTGATGGCTGGAAGAACTTCCCTTCTTGTTGGTTTGTGGCCTTCCTCTCCTGGGAGAACAGTGAGCTCTAGTGGCTTGTGCATGCAGGAAGGGCTTCTGTTTCCTGCCCATTTGCTATGGAGTTTATCTCTGCTGTTGCTGTGGGTGTGACCTGCCTCGGGCTGCTGCTCTGATACCGTGATGCCGCACTAGAGGGGAATGGCCTGGAGGCTATTTATCTCCATGAGCGGCCTACGTGCTCCCTGCTGCCCAGGGGGTTAGAATGCCCGGAATTCCCCAGATTCCCTCCTGCTGGACTAAGTGTCCCAGGATGCTTCCATCCTGCCATGTGGTCCCTGTCCCTTTAAGACTTCCAAAAAGCACTCGCTTTTCTTTGTCCTGGGTGCAACATCTGCAGAAACCCACTCACAGGTCTTACTGTCCTTTTCCCCTAGTTTCCAGCACCTCACACATGCACTGTGTCTGCACTCTGGTGTGGATGGCTGGGGCTGGGTATTTAGCAGTCCTGGGCTCCCTCTCCCTCCCCACTCCAACTCCTCTTCTTCCACCAGGAGCTGGGGTGTGGGGCGCTCAGGTCCCGCCATGCTGGGGCTTGTATCTTACCCCCTTCACGAGGCACTGGGTGTGGTCTGGCTGTTCTCCTGTGTCTTCTGGTCTCTCTTTTAGGAAGAGTTTTCTTTGTTGTAGTTTCAAAAATATATGTGGTTTTGGGAGGAGTTTTCCGCTTCTCTACTCAAGCCGCCATCTTGACTCCACCTGCCTTAAATGATAATTTTGCTGGATAAAGTAATCTTGGCTCCAGGGCCTTCTGCTTTATTGCATTAAATACATCATACCACTCCCTTCTGTCTTGTAAGGTTTCTGCTGACAAGTGTGATGTTCGTCTGACGGGCTTTCCTTTGTATGTGATCTTATTTCTGCCTCTGGCTGCTTTTAACAGTCTGTCCTTATCCTTGATCTTTCCCAATTTAATTACTATGTGTCTTTGTGTTGTCTTCCTTGGGTCCCTTGTGTTGGGAGATCTGTGGATCTCCATGGCCTGAGAGACTATCTCCTTCCCCAGATTGGGGAAGTTTTCGGCAATTACCTTCTCAAAGACACTTTTTATCCCTTTCTCTTTCTCTTCTTCTGATATCCCTATAATGTGAATATAAGGATTGGTCACATAGTTCTCTCAATATTCTTTCATTCTTAGAGATCCTTTTTCTCTCTGTGCCTCAGCTTCTTTGTATTCCTCTTCTCTAGTTTCTATTTCATTCATTGTCTACTCCACCGTATCCAACCAGCTTTTAATAACCTCCATCGTGCTCTTTAATGACTGGATCTCTGACCTGAATTTGTTCTTGGGTTCTTGGATGTCTTTCCATACCTCCATTAGAATGTTGATGATTTTTATTTTGAACTCCCTTTCAGGAAGAGTCACGAGGTCCATATCATTTAAATCTTTCTCAGCAGTTGTATTAATAATTTTACTCTGGACAAAGTTTCTTTGGCATTTCATGTTTGTATATGCTGTTCTCTAGTTTCCAGAAGCTCTATTCTGGAGCTGCTCAGCCCCTGAAGCAATGTCAGGAGTTTCAGGGGAGCAGTAATGGTGCCTAGGGGCAAGAAAGTGCTGTCCCCTGCCTCCTGGCTGCTGTGCCTGTCTCCACTGCCTGAGCCAGTGGGCTGGTCACACAGGTATAAGTTTTTGTCCCAGAGCAGCCAGATATGTATCCCTGCTTTCCACAAGTGGCTGGATTCCCAGTCTCCCCAGGATCTCTGCCTGTATTAACTTTCCAACGCAGTAGTCATGTGAGTCTCATGAAAGCACAATGAAATGTAGGTTTGTGCTCCCAGAGCAGATCTCCAGAGCTAGGTATTCAGTAGTCTGAAGCCTTCCACTCCCTCTGTGCTCCATTTCTCTTCTTCCTGCTGGTGAGCTGGGGTAGGGAAAGGGCTCAGGTCGTGTGGAGCCACAGATCTGGTACATTACCCCATTCAGTGAGGTCTGCTCTTTTCTCCAGATGTATGCAGTCTAATGCCATCCTCTTTCCTGTTGCTCTCTCAATATTAGTTGTGCCAACTATATTTTCTAATTGTATCCAGTTTTAGGAGGAAGCCTCTGTCTCTCATCTCACGCCACCATCTTTAATCCTCTCTTGATATTAGTATATTTTTTAACAGAAGAGGTACCATAATATTCTGAACCTGCTCTACTCTGTCGTAACTCTATCTTTGTAACACAAATATGTATCATTAATTTTTGTTATTGATGTTTTTTCTTCATCTAATCAAAATATATTTTTCCTCCCATTACATTGTGACAAAAAAGTTCAAACATACAGCAAACTTGAGTTACTTTTACAGAGAATATCTATAAACCTTCAAACAAGATTCTAGATTCTACCATTAACATTTTACTATGCTTAATCACATGTCTATCTATGCATTCTTATATCTTCTCATTAATCCATCTTCAGTCTTCTGCCTCATTAAACTGCTTCATAGTAATCATAGTACTGTGATAACACAGTTTATTCATTCAAGGCTATTAGTATTGTAGGGAATGTTGCAATTAACATTCTTGTACATCTGTGTCCATTTTGGTGAATATCTAATAGCAAGAATTGCTCTGGTATGAGGTTTATACATTTTAAATATAAATATATACTAAGAAATTTTTCTCCATGGTGGTTTTATCAATAATAGTTCTCCTTAGAGTATGAAACTGTGTATTTCCTCACACTTTTGCATGCACTTCTATCAATTTTGAAATGTTTTAATAATATTAACCAATATATTTGTTGATGAAAACTGGTATGATTAGTTGCTTTGTTTTTCAATTTTCATTTGTATTTCCATGATTACTAGTGATTTTTATCTTTTAATGTGTCTATTTTCCACTTGGATTTTCTTTTTTATTCATAAACATATATTCTGGATCATAATTCATTATCTGTTATATGTGAGTTATTTATCTGTCATATATTTTTCTTGGTCTGTTGCTCACCTTTTCACTTATGTTCTTTTGTGAACTCCATTCTTCTGTGAACGGAGATGCAGATCTTATGTTTCTATGGCACTTTTACTTTATTTGAACTTCAGGGTTATTTATAATGTTATCAAGAAAGGTATTTTTTTCTCATTTTAAAAATGAGGACTCTGAATCTTAGGTGAAGAAATCTTCCCAATGTCACACAGCTGATTTATGGAAATAGCAGGAATCAAAGTTGAGTCTATTGGCCTCTGTATTAGTTTCCTATTGATGCTGTAAGAAATAAGCAAACTTGATTGCTTAAAACAACACATATTTACTATCTTGTAATTCTAATAGGTTGGAAGTCTAAAATGGGCCTCACTGGCCTAAAATCAAGGTGTCAACAGGGCTGCATTCCTTTTGGAGGCTCTACTAGCAAATCCATTCATTTGCCTTTTCCAAATTCTAGAGATATGAATTTCTTGGCTCATGACTCCCTTCCCCTTGCTTCAAAGCCAAGCAGCAGTGGGGTGAGCCCTTCTCATCACACTGACCTTCCTCTTTTACTTGAAAGAACTTTTGAAATAACATTGTGGCCACATAGATAATATGGGATAATCTATAGCTTATCAGCTGATTAGGAACCTTAATTCTACCATCAACATTAATTGTTCTTTGTCATGTAATATAGCATATTCACAAATTCCAGGGATTAGGACAAAAAATCTTTGGAGGAAACATTATTTTCCCTGCTTTAACACCGCTCCCTTATAATCTAATGTCTTTTCCACTGTAACAGATAAATAAGCAGCCCAATGAGTAGATAAATAAGTTTGGAAAATAGGGCTGAGAAGGACCCATCTGTTGCAGCCTGAGTTATACCCTGAGTTTTGACTGTATTCACCTTTCCTGAAAAATCAGTTTTACCTTGTAAGAGTGCCTGTGTAAACAGAGATCCATGGTTTGAAATTGCATGCAATCCATTTTCCTGAATAGTGAACTTATCATAAAGTCACTCATGCGCACACAGAGGGACATAAATTGTATTCAGATACCTGCACATGATTTCTGGATGCTGGTGGGTTCTAATTAAAGTCTGAATCATAGAAATATAGGATGTGGCAGCTGGAATGGGTCTCAAAGTCCAGCTAATACAAGGATCTCATTTTACAAGTGAAAATATTAAGGCCAAAGAAGAGAAATAGCCTCCCCAAGGTCACACATGAGATTATGGTGTAGTGATGACTGGTATGTAGTCTTCACTATTAGCTCCAATTTCACCAAACTAAGCTGTCATTTTTGGAGACATGCTGGGGATTTTTAGCCCTTTAAATCATATCATCTATCACTTCCTCCAGCCAGTGGTTAGGTCAGCCACCGTCGTGGCATTTTCTACCACAGTTCTCTGGGAATGAGAAAGTATTTGGCAAGAGAACAAAGATGGGATTTGGGAAACAGCAGTGCATTGTAACTATCCAGGAGGAGAATTACTCTCACAAAAGAGGTGGTTCTTTTGCTATTAAAAAAAGTTACAGTGGCACTGACTAGAATTTTTGCTCAAGAGTCCTGAGTTCAATAGAAAAGGGAACCAATAAACAGAAGGCAGAATAAGACATATGTTCAGATATTTAATATAGGGAAAAATAATTCAGAAGTTGAATGAGTTACTTTGAGAGATCATGGACTCTCAGTTATTGGAGGCATCCAAGAAGAGTTTGTATAGCCATTTGAAAATAGTGCTGCATTGAGTGTTTTCAAGTTTATGTTGCAATAATTATTTCTTTGAATGAAAGTCTACATGGGGAGGCGGAGCCAAGATGGTGGCATGAGTAGAGCAGTGGAAATCTCCTCCCAAAACCACATATATTTTTGAAAATACAACAAAGACAACTCTTCCTAAAAGAGAGACCAGAAGACACAGGACAACATCCGGACCACATCCACACCTGTAAGAACCCAGTGCCTCAAGAAGTGGGTAAGATACAAACCCCAGCCCGGTGGGACACTAGCACCCCACACCCCAGCTCTGGGCTGGAGGAGAGGAGTCAGAGCTTGGAGGGAGAAGGAGCTCAGGACTGCTAAATAGACAGCCCTAGCCATCTGCACCAAAGCACAGACACAGTGCATGCATGGGGTCCTGGATAATAGGGAAACAGGACAGTAAGATCTGTGAGCGGGTTCCTGCAGCTGGTGCTCTGGGGACAAAGAAAAGTGAGTGCTTTTTGGAACTCTTAAAGGGACAGGGACCCCACTGCCAGACAGAAGCATCCTGGGACACTTAGTCCAGTGGCAGGGAATATGGGGAACTCTGGGCACTCTAACCCTCTGGGAAGAAGGGAACACGGAGGCCCCTCATGGAGATAAATAGCCTCCCAGCCATATTCCCTCCAATGTGGCTCCACCATATTGGAGCAGCAGCCTGAGGCAGGCCATACCCACAGCAACAGCAGAGATAAACTCCATAGCGGCCGGGCAAGAATCAGAAGCCACATCTGCATGCAGCTGCCCAGCACAAGCCACTAGAGCTCCTTGTTCTCCCAGAAGAGGAAGGCAACTAACCAACAAGAAGGGATGTTCTTCCAGCTATCACTCCTGCCAGCTCTGCAAACTATCTTTATCAGCATGAAAAGGCAAAATTTCAGGCAGAAAATAAGTAAGGACACAGAGGCACTGAACAACACAGTAGAACAGATAGACCTAATAGACATCTATAGAACTCTACATCCAAAAGCAACACGATATACATTCTTCTCAAGTGCACATGGAACATTCTCCAGAATAGACCACATACAAGCTCACAAAAAGTGCCTCAGTAAATTCTAAAAGATTGAAATTCTACCAACCAACTTTTCAGACCGCAAAGGTATAAAACTTGAAATAAATTATACAAAGAAAACAAAAAGGCTCACAAACACATGGAGGCTTAAAAACATGCTCCTAAATAATCAATGGAAAAACGAACAAATTAAAATACAGATCAAGGAATATATGGAAACAAATGAGAACAACAACACAAAACCACAACACCTTCTGTGGGAAGCAGTGAGAGCAGTCTAGAGAGGAAAGTATGTAGCAATCCAGGCACACTTAAAGAAGGAAGAACAATCCCAAATGAGTAGTCTAACTTCACAATTATTGAAACTGGAAAAAGAACAAATGAGGCCTAAAGTCAGCAGAAGGAGGGATATAATAAAGATCTGAGAAGAAATAAACAAAATTGAGAAGAATAAACAATAGAAAAAATCCATGAAACCAAGAGCTGGTTCTTTGAGAAAATAAACAAAATAGATAAGCCTCTAGGCAAACTTTTTAAGAGAAAAAGAGAATCAACATACATCAACAGAATCAGAAATGAGAAGGGAAAAATCACAACAGACTCCACAGAAATACAAAGAATTATTAAAGACTACTATGAAAACCTATATGCCAACAATCTGGAAAACCTAGAAGAAATGGACAACTTCCTAGAAAAATACAACCTTCCAAGACTGACCAAGGAAGAAACACAAATGTTAAACAAACCTATTAGGAGCAAAAAAATTGAAATGGTAATCAAAAAACGACTCAAGAACAAAACCCCTGGGCCAGATGGATTTACCTCCGAATTTTATCAGACATACAGAGAAGACATAATACCTATTCTCCTTAAAGTTTTCCAAAAAATATAAGAGGAGGGAATACTTCCAAACTCAATCTATGAAGCCAACATCACCCTAATACCAAAACCAGG
The DNA here is from genome assembly GCF_040802235.1 of Manis javanica. Classification (NCBI taxonomy): domain Eukaryota; kingdom Metazoa; phylum Chordata; class Mammalia; order Pholidota; family Manidae; genus Manis; species Manis javanica. The sequence continues at coordinate 53,483,117 of NC_133174.1, forward strand.
CAAAGACCCCACCAAAAAATAAAATTACAGACCAATATCCCTGATGAATGTAGATGCAAAAATACTCAATAAAATATTAGCAAACCAAATTCAAAAATATATCAAAAGAATCATACACTACGACCAAGTGGGATTCATCCCAGGGATGAAGGATGGTACAACATTCGAAAATCCACCAACATCATCCACCACATCAACAAAAAGAAGGACAAAACCACATGATCATCTCCATAGATGCTAAAAAAGCATTTGACAAAATTCAACATTCATTCATGATAAAAACTCTCAGCAAAATGGGAATAGAGGGCAAGTACCTCAACATAATAAAGGCCATATATGATAAACGCACAGCCAACATCATACTGAACAGTGAGAAGCTGACAGCTTTTCCTCTGAGATTGGGAACAAGACAGGGCTGCCCACTCTTCCCACTGTTATTTAACATACTACTGTTGGTCCTAGCCACGGCAATTAGACAAAACAATGAAATACAAGGAATCCAGTTTCGTAAAGAAGAAGTTAAGCAATCACTATTTGCAGATCACATGATATTGTACATAAAAAACCCTAAAGACTCCACTCCAAAACTACTAGAACTGATATAGGAATACACAGTAAAGTTGCAGGATACAAAATTAACCCACAGAAATCTTTGGCTTTCCTATACACTAACAATAAACCAATAGAAAAAGAAATCAGGAAAACAACTCCATTCGCAATTGCATCAAAAAGAATAAAATACCTAGGAATAAACCTAACCAAAGAAGTGAAAGACCTATACCCTGAAAACTAGAAGATACGCTTAAGAGAAATTAAGGGACACTAACAAATGGAAACTCATTCCATGCTCTTGGCTAGGAAGAATTAATATCATCAAAATGGCAATCCTGCCCAATGCAATATACAGATTTGATGCAATCCCTATCAAATTACCAGCAACATTCTTCAACGAACTGGAACAAATAGTTCAAAAATTCATACGGAAACACCAAAGATCCCAAATAGCCAAAGCAATCCTGACAAAGAAGAGTAAAGTGGGGGGGGGATATCACTCCCCAACTTCAAGCTCTACTACAAAGCCATAATAATCAAGACAATTTGGTAGTGGCACAAGAACAGAGCCACAGTCCAGTGGAACAGAATAGAGACTCCAGACATTAACCCAAACATATACGGTCAATTAATATTTGATAAAGGAGCCATGGACATACAATGGCAAAATGACAGTCTCTTCTACAGATGGTGCTGGCAAAACTGGACAGCTACATGTAAGAGAATGAAATTGGACCACTGTCTAACCCCATACACAAAAGTAAATTTGAAATGGATCAAAGACCTGAATGTAAGTCATGAAACCAAAAAACTCTTAGAAAAAAACATAGGCAAAAATCTCTTAGACATAAATATGAGTGACCTCTTCTTGAACATATCTCCCTGGGCAAGGAAAGCAAAATAAAAAAATGAACAAGTGGGACTGTATTAAGCTGAACAGCTTCTGTACAGCAAAAGACACCATCAAAAGAAAAAATGGTACCCTACAGTATGGGAGAATATATTTGTAAATGATAGATCTGATAAACTCTTGACATCCAAAATATATAAAGAGATCACCCACCTCAACAAACAAAAAACACATAACCCAATTAAAAATGGGCAAAGGAACTGAACAGACAGTTCTCCAAAAAAGAAATTCAGATGGCCAACAGACACATGAAAAGATGCTGCGCATTGCTAATTATCAAAGAAATGCAAATTAAAACCACAGTGAGGTATCATTTCACACCAGTAAGGATAGCTACCATCCAAGAGAGAAACAACAACAAATGCTGGCGAGGCTGTGGAGAAAGGGGAACCCTCCTACACTGCTGGTGGGAATGTAAATTAGTTCAACCATTGTGGAGAGCAGTATGGAGGTTCATCAAAATGCTCAAAATAGACTTACCATTTGACCCCGGAATTCCACTCCTAGGAATTTACCCTAAGAATGCAGCACTCCAGTTTGAAAAAGACAGATGCACCCCTATGTTTATTGCAGCACTATTTACAATAGCCAAGAATTGGAAGCAACCTAAGTGTCCACTGGTAGATGAATGGATAAAGAAGCTGTGTTTCATATACACAATGGAATATTATTCATCCATAAGAAGAAAACAAATCCTACCATTTGCAACAACGTGGATGGAGCTAGAGGGTATTATGCTCAGTAAAATAAGCCAAGTGGAGAAAGACAAATACCAAATGATTTCACTCATGTGTGGAGTATAAGAACAAAGAAAAAACTGAAGTAACAAAACAGCAGCATATTCACAGAACCGAAGAATGGACTAACAGGTACCAAATGGAAAGGGACTGGGAGGATGGGTGGGTAGGGTGGGATAAGGGGGGGGGAAAGAAGAAAGGGGGTATTGTGATTAGCATGCATAATGTGGGGGGTGGGGGTAAGGGGAAGGCTGTGCAACACAGAGAAGTCAATTAGTGATTCTACAACATTTTGCTATGCTGATGGAGAGTGACTGTAAGGGTTTTGTGGGGGTACTTGGTATAGGGAAGAGCCTAGTAAACATAATGTTCTTCATGTAATTGTAGATTAATGATAACAAAAAAAAAAAGAGTGAAAGAAAAAGGGGATTACTCCCTGATAGGACAAAACTAACTGCAAATCAACGATTAATGCATGCTTTACATTTCCTTAATTTTGATCTTATAAAGGGTGTCAGATGATCAGCTATGGAAGTACATTTTTCTGATAATATTTCTTTCTCTTAAAAAAAAGCAGTTCCTGTGTGGTGATCTCCAATAGGTTCTTCATAATGGTATAAAAATCATATCAAAGTGTGGGCAAAGAGTTTGTTTGTGTTTATACAGAGGATCAAAGCCTAATTTGGCTACCCAGAAAACGAATTAAGATACGATATGAAGAAGAACTTCCAACATCAACATCCTCTGGAAGAATCATTCCAGAAGATGATCATCAAAAAACTTCAACAAATATCCTGGCACTGTTGCAGTTGTAGCTGCATTCATCCCACTGGTTCCTGAACTTGCCATTGGAATGAGGAAGGAGATATCTAAGCTGGCCTGTGCATACAGTAAAACAACAAATTTGACTGGATCTATACTGTTGGAACTCAACCAAGAATTAGGAGAAGTGCAAGTTGCAGTGCTCTGAAATCATGTGACTATAGACTATCTACTGTTAAAAGAACACATGGGATGTGAACAGTTCCCAGGAATGTGTTGTTTTAATTTGTCTGATTTTTCTCAAACTATTCAAATTCAGTTAGACAATATCCATCATTGATAAGTTTTCACAAATGCCTAGGGTACTTAACTGGTTTTCTTGGTTTCACTGGATATGACTGGTAATTGTAGGTCTGCTTTTGTTATGTAGCTGTATTCCTATTACGTTAATGTGTGTACGCAATTTAATTAGTAGTTTAAAACCTATATGTGCTTATGTTACTCTACAAGAAAATATGTCAGAGAAATAATCAATCTTCCCATGTTTTCTTCCATCTGCTACTTCTATAGCTTTTCTTCTTCTTTCCTAATTACAGCCCGTTAGTAGATTTCGTACCTCATATAGAAAATTACCAAGTATTATAATTCTTCCAAGTGGTAAAGATACCTTAAGACAAATGCTGGGCATAGAAGCCACAGGCCATATATCTTCAAAGAAGTAAAAAACTAACCTTTTCAAAGAATATTGCTTCTCTCTCACTTACCAACTTTACATTTCCCTGTATGTCTCTGGAAGATGACTGGTTAGCCAGAGACGGGTAAGATTCCTCAAGGGAGGAACAACCTAAGACAGGCACAGTCGCAGGGGTGCCACATCAGTTAAGAAACTGGGGATCAACAGAGGTGAGGCTTAGAACCTCACCCCCCCTGCTTTGATAGAAATCTTCTGCATCCGTGGATGTTTTGTTGCCCTTGTTTAGCTTGGATTAGTACTTAGTCTACATTTGCCCTCTTACAGCACTGAATTATGTTTTCTACCTTTATCTTGCATCTACCTACCACTTCAGCATTTTATTTAAAAGTAATAATAATAATAATAAGGGAGAAATGTGGGATTCACATATAAATCAAGTATAAAAATCAAATGAATATTCAAATCTGACTTGATTATTTATAGTTCATGATGCATGATCAAAACCCGAAAGTTTCTGTTATATGACTGCCTTTGCACTCTTCACCATGTAAGAACTTGTTCACCATGTAAGAACTTGTTCATTATGCTTCAGTAGATTGGAGACTGTTGAGAATTAGGCTTGGGGTTGATTAATGATTGTGCATTGAGTCCCCTATACAGAATTTTATTGTTGTTAACAACCATTTGATCAATAAATATGAGAGATGCCCTCTCAAAAAAAAAAATAGAAAGTCTACATGGCTTCCTAACTTAGAATATAAAACAGGTAAATTCAGATCCTTCTTTAATAGCCCTGTGAGGTAACTTAATCTGAAAGCAAACACCGTCCAAGCCTTCTAAGATCTCTTTTTGTTCACAGTTCTACCCAAAGTAACCCAAGAAGATTAGGGGTCAGCTGCTTAAAAGAACAGAGCTGGGCCAGTTTGGGATGTGTCAATTAAAATAGTATAGAGACTGACAGTGACACATACACAGACAGGCCTTTTGGCACCAGACTTTGCTGAACTGAGTTGCAAACAGTAAAACTATCAGGTTCAACTAAATCAACCTTAAAGCTGGAAAAGCCCCACCTAAGTCATCTTCCCAAACATTAAGGTTACAAGTACAGCTGTTTTCTAGTAAGATTTTGCTGACCATGAGAACCAGAACAAAGGCTTATTCATTCTTTCATTCATTATTTATGCATTCATTTATCTAGCAAATATTTATGGAGTACCAAGCCTGTATCAAGTGCTACACTAGGTTGTCAGGCTACAACAGGAAGCAAGAAAGATGTGATCCCTGACATCACAAAGCTTCTGTTACTAGCTGTGAAAACAGGCAGTTAAACAAGAAATTTCAATAAACTGTGGTTAAATATTCAGGATCCCTGGAGAGCACATGTCAAGAGTGCTTAATTGAGAAACACAGGAAGTCAGGGAAGACCTCTTTGAGGAAAGGAGTTTTAAACTGAGACCCAAAAGATGAGAGGGGAAAAAAAACAGGGGGAAGAGTGTTTCAGCTAGATGGAACTACATACAAGATACGGAAGTAAGAGAAACACATAGTACCATGGAAAGCTGACAAAAACTGACAGAACCCTGGCATGGGTAGAGCATAGAGTAAGAGGTGAGGAAGGTCAAGCAGTTAACTAGAAAGATTAGGAGGGGGAAGATCACAAGAGCCATATAAGCTATGTTAAAGAGTCTGATATTTATCCTAGTGAAAATGAGAAGTCACTAATTTTCTTAATGTGACAGTTATAAGTTTCTTTCTCTTGTATAGAAATACAAAGAAACAACAGTGTGTTGATATTCACTTTCCAGATAACCTTTAAAAATTAATGTATGAGGTTTGAAAAAATTCCAATAGTTCAAAATGAAAAACGGGTCATCCTCCTTCCCAACCACATCACTGTTTAGGAAACCACTGTTAAAAATATTTTTGTTATGGCTTCCAGGAGAAAAAGTCCTTATCCTCTCATACAAGTGTCTACCTATAAATGTGTGCATGTGGGGGGGGGTGTATTTGTTTGAAACAAATACAAGATGTGCACTCTTCTGTATCTTTCATTTTACTTAATGATATACCTTGGAGATATTTTCAAATGTAGACACACACACACACACACACACACACACACATCCTCGGATGGCATCCATGCCCAGGGTGCCCTCTAGTTTCTGTATTACTCTAATTTCAGTCAATAAGGCAAGCATTGCTGGAGGGTTTTAAGCAAGGGGGAGATATAATCCCCTTTGTGTTTTGGCAAAAATAGCTTTAGCTCTTATTTGAAAAGCATATTGTGGGGGGCAGGAATGAAGGCAAAATAAAAGAGAATGAAGTTATTAGAGTGATCTAATTAAGAGATTACTGTGGCTTAGATTAAGTCTATGGCAGTGAAGTTGGAGAGAAGTGGGTGGATTGCAAAGATAATTTAGAATATGACAGGATTTGCTTACAGAAAGGCTGTGGAGAGTGAGAGAGAAAGCAAGAATCTTGACTGATACTAAGGTTCCTGGTTTGATAAATGGAAAGGGAGGGAAGGGAATATCATTCAGTGATTGATGAAACATCCTGATGCCCACCAATTGAAAATGACCACTCTCTTCTAAACGTTATGTGATTTTGTGTGTCTCTTTTCTCTCACTTACCATGTTCTTTTATTCTAATGAAAGACTTCATTTCTACATTGTTTATTCTTCTTATTTGCTGACAGCTCCTAAGTAGCAGGGGCGGTGTAGGTAGGAGTGAGTAAAGTAGAGTAAGTAAGAACAAAGAAACTAGCGTTTACTGATTCTTTACTTTGTGACAGGTATTGCACTAGGCATTTTTTACAGACATTCTTACATTTTATTTTTCACAGCCTGATTTTACAGATGACAAACTGAGGCTCCAATGACTCTAGTGACTTTCCCAGGATCACACACTTTAGGGACTGGCAGAGACAAGATTCAAACTGAGCCCATGAGCAGTAAAGCAAAAGAAATGTAAAGTAGTGTTGAAAGGAGCCCCTGATGCCATTTATAGAGCTGTTCAAGGAAGGCAGTCAGAAAATACATGTTAACTGACCATGGAGGGGAAAGGAAAGTTCACACAGGAAGGCAGGAAGGGTGTGGGGCAAAGGGAGTGGGCAAATAAGTGTTGGGAGGGAGACTCCACATGAGTAAGGTACCAGGAGGTTGAAGTAAGTATACCTTTGTCCTGGGACCAAAGATTGGATACCTGAAGATCAGCATTGTTGAGAGCTCAAGGATCAGTCTGCAGATGAAAATGGATGGGTGTGGCTCAGAGCAAGAAACCCTCAGACTTGACCAGTGGTTCTTGAAGTATGGTCATCAGAGCAGCGGCAGCAGCGTCACCTGGAAACTTGTTAGAAATGTAAATTATCAGGTCACGCTGCAGATTTACCAAAGCGATACTTGTTATTTTAACATATGTTCCAAGGAATGCTGATGTATGCTCAGTATGAGACCCACTACCTTGGAGGATTAAAGAGACCAGCAAGTAGAATTCAAGAACCAGAGTTTAAGAATCAGCCAGTTTCCCCCAAGGGAACCCAGGACAGTCACACATTACAGCAGTGTAGATCAATCCTTTGCAAGCAGAATGGAGCCTGCAGATCAGAAGTGGTGTAAAATGAAAGAAGCGTGGGTGGACAGTGACATCAGATGTGTGGTCTCTGGAGGAGAACCCTTTTTTACTTGCACCTTTTCACAGAGGCCTTCTTTTCAGAACTGCTAAGGGCAGGCGCATCAGAGGGTCCTGAGATAAAGCGGGTAGTCTATCCATGCCAGGGCATGGACTGTGGCTTTTTAATTTTCACTAGGTACCTGATGCAGTCACTTAATTTGACTGTGGGGAAGATGGAAAGAAAAAGAGCATTTATGGAAGGTCCTTAAGGTGTTGAACACTGTGCTAATGGTGCAAATACCAGCTCACTTAATTCCAGTCATGGGAATATTATTGTTCCTATTTTACAGATGACAAACCAGAAGCTCAGAAAGATCAAATGCTTCGCCAAGGTCACACAGCTCAGAAGGAGCCACACATGACAGAAACTCTGGTCTTTCTGACTTCAAACCTCATGCTTCTAATACTAGATACTGTTCCCCTAACATGAGGGACCCTGTAATCCTCTCATAGCTGTTGCCATTGCAGGATTATACTTTTGTGGTTGTCTATACACCGGTAACCTGGAAATATTGATTGAGTAAGTTAATAAATGAGGGAAGGGTTAGTGACAGAATTTAATAATTAAATGGTTCTTTAACATATTCTGGTCTTGCCCTTCTTAACATTCTCTCAGTGCCACTGAACTTCCATGCTTGTTCTCCAGGGTTAACCACATTTTTCGTGTGGGCACACATAAAAGTGAACAGGTCCCTGGGTTCCCTAAACCCTGCTCATTTACTTTATTTTTTCTAGCCTTACCAGAAGAGCTCCAGTTTCATTTTCATAAATAGTGTCTGTTTACTACAAGATTCCACTTGGGGAAATAGTTCTGCTGCGAAAAAATAACTTTGAAAAATGACAAATATAGACCATCTTCTTCATTTTACAGGGGAGGGAACTGAGTTCCAGAAATGGAAAATGACATTTCCAAGCTCATTTATTTTTTGGTGGCCTAACTAGAACCTAAAAGCCAGGATTCATGAGGCATTCTTCCTTTCTCTATGAATAATACAATCTCTTTCCTAAGGCATGAGGAAAGAAAAATTTAGATTTAGTTGTTGAAAATTTAAAAATGATAACTACTTTTTGGGCATTTACTACATGCCAGTCATTGAGTTAAATAGTTCATGCATACAATTTTATTTCAGTCCTCATAGAAGCCCTATGAAACAGGTACTCATTACCCTCATTTTACAGGGGCAAAACTGATATTTAGAAAGATTAAATAAGTTTTCTAAGGTCACAGAACCAGGTAGTGGCAGATTTGGGATTTCACTTCAGGACGTCTAATTCTAGTGTCCACTCTCTTAATAATGTTGCCATATTGTAATGTCTGCATTGCAAAATAGTCTATAGCAGAAATTTCAAACTACACCTCATGTGCAACATATGGTCTTTTGCTTGCCTTTTTAAATTAACTTTTATTGGTACAGAGATGTACCCAATATGTTATGGTGCCATGCTTTAGTATGATATACAAAGGCTGCATGTTCTTCAAAAAATATTTACTAACTGGCCTTTTACTGAAAATAGTTTGCCAACCCCTGTTCTATAGATATCAGCTTAACCTTTCTTTATGTGACTCCTGAGGAAAGATATCAGAGATATGCCCAGGATTTGCAGAAGATGTAGGCACTGTGTGCCCTCTCTGTGAATTACTGAATGAATAATACAAGCTCAGAAACCTGCCTATCTGGCCTGCTGCAGCCTTCACTGTATTGACTCAAGTGTGTCTACATGGCCTGTTACTTGTTGTCTTTCATGAGTCAGAGCAGAGGTCTTATCCCTTCCCCTCCCTGTCATAAATTCCTTAGAGCCTGGACTTGGATCCCAACTTAATGGGTTTGGTCCCCACCTTCCCCCTCCAGTTTCAATGTCCACATCTGTGCCAAGTAGGGGAAGAGACTGATAATCCCAAGGGCTGCTGTGGCCTCATCCAGCTTCTCTTGATCGCTGAGCATTTCTGAGGAAGTTGAGGCTGGTGGCTCCTCCCCTGTCTCTACTGGTGCTTCTATTTGGCTTGGCTGAGGTGCAGTCTGTGGGAGCAGCTCCTAAGTGTTTAAGCACCCTTACGTACTTCCAGTGTTTTATGACCCAGACTTTGCCCCACCAGCTTAATCTTTGAAAGTCTTCCTCCCTGGACCCTGCTCCAGACACTTTAAATCCAGGAGAGAAAAATGTGTTGAGCCTTCCTGGAGAACAGCATCTGCTCTTAGCCAAGATCTCACCACAAAGTAAGGATACTAGGCGGTGAACCGCCATCATACCTGTCTCCTTCCTATACCTGGGTCTGGTGGGTATATCCATCCTTTCCAAAGAGGCACAGACTTCTCTACCTTTCCTCCATGAATTACTTTGTACCCATTCTTTCCTCATACTTTACATCTTTGAAACATCTTTCTCTTTGTCTCAAGAATGTGTCTTTTTCATGTAATCCCAGATACATAAATTTATACAGCTGGGAGGGTCCTTGTCTAGTTCAAGGCCCTCACTCTACAAATGGAAAGACTGAGGCCCAGAAAAAAGAAGGAACTGGGTCAAGGCCTGATTACTGCCAAAACAAGCTGGGGCTGGAACTTAGGTCACTTAACTCAGGCCAGTAATTTTTCACTACCCTCTATTTCCAGGAGGAACAAGGACATCCTTCAATTTTAAACAAACATAGACTCAAGTTTCACCCAGAAATTTTAGGGCCCATTTTTTGCTTTTATTTTCAGTTTAGTATTTTCAACTTTTCTGGGTCTTCTTAGTTTTTAGGATGTTGCCCCATGTTAATCCACAGTATCCTCTAGCTACACCCAGTCTCCTCGATGGAAGTTATTGGTAGTACATCCCTACGGTTTCACTCTAGGAGCTGCTAGAAATGGGACAGAGTTAATGTACATTTAAAAAGTCTAGCAGTGACTGATGGACATCAGGCACTCAATAAATTTGAAGTTATTTCCCTCATCTCAAAAGGGCTGTCTATATTTCTCCCTTCAGCAGGATTATTGGTAGTATGGTTGTTCAAAGTCCAGACAGACCTAGTAAAATTCTCCCCTCTTTTACTTTCCAGTTGTGTGGGCTTCAAAAAATTACCTTCCCTCTCAGAGGCTGGTTTTCTTCAGTTGTTAAATGACAAGAATTAGAGTATCCCTTTCACAAGATAATTATGAGACTTCAATGAAATAATGCAGTGGTTGCATATGGCCTGATATGTAGAAATCTCTTTATTACCAGTTTTATTTTACTTTATAAGCAAGTACTCATGGCTTCAGAATAAAAGACAGGGCTGATAATTGCTTCACAGCAAGAAGGGAAAAAGTTGGTGAATGTGGGCTCTTTCCACCTACTAACCCTAGCAAAGGACCCCATTTATTAAATGGGGCTGTTGGAATATGTCTCTGAGCTATGACTGGCCACACTGACAGTGAATTCTCCTCCTCCTCTCAGCTAAAACCAACTGCAGTAACAGAAATGCAGCCCTCCCCCTTGCAGTTCCTCTTGAGATCCTAACTGGGATTTGGAAAATACCCGGATATGGTTAAAGAACCATCCCAGGTTTTGTAAAAAATCAGGCGGGAACAAGACATTACAGGAGTTTAGTTCCTGAAAAAGAGGGCACCCAGCACTGCCCCCTCCTCCACTCACCCCACCCAAGCAACACCAGCCAAACTGGAGCCCCAGACTTAATTTATGAGAAAGGCCCTGTAACCCAGGATACTGACTGAACAGGGCTGGCAGACTCAGGCTGGGGTCTGCAGTTCAGCATCTCTAGACTGCTGCCATGAATATGGAAGGATTTTCTTTAGCAAAGGTAAGCCTTCTTTCCTCACCTTTCAAACCGTGCTTCACCTCCCTACTTTGCAAAAACCTTTAATCTGCTGGGAATAAGGATTTCTGGGCCATTGGAAGACAAGGTCAGTGGCTGAGAGGTTGGAGAAAGCTTGGCTGGGCATGCAGGGAAGTTAAAATGGACAATAGGCTCCATTTGTTCCTCTTGCCAAAATGGCCAGGACCACACTGGCTTGCTGCTTCAGAGACAATCCTGGAGTTATAGAGAGTAATTAATTTTCCTGTTGAAATAGTATATTTATTTTGTCTCTCAAAGTTTGAGGGGTTTATTGATGTGACAGATCTGAGCACTGCAGTAATGGGAAGCCCAGACACTTTAAGAAAAGCCCTTGATTTCATATTTTGAGATGCTGATTGGCATAGAGTAAGCCAATAAGTGATAGCTGAACTAAGCTATAAGCTTAAAATCTGAATGATTTCTTATGCTTAGTGTCTAAATAGCAGAAATATTTTAGAAAATATGAGTACAAATTCTTGCATTGGTTTTAATTGGCTGTTTGAACAAACCCCTTTACCTCTATGCCTCAGTTTTCTATACATCACATCAAGAGGTTGAAAAAAGTGGTTTCTAAAAGTCTTTGTTGGTGAATGAATCTATAATGCACTCGATTTTTAGTGAGCATCTATTGTATTAAAAACCCTTTGCTGGGGGCTCAGATATCCATTATTTTGTTTGAGCCTCAAAACAATCCTGTGAGCTAAATATCATCCCCATTTTGAGATGTGAAAACTGAGGCTCAAATAGAGGAACTGATTTGTTGAATGGTTACATAGCTATTATAGTCAAGAGACAGGATTTGAATCCAGGTCTTCTAATTTCAAATCAGTGTACTTTCTATGAAACCACAACTGGGATGTGAGGAAATAGAGCAGTCTCTATAATATAAATGCAAATATGTAGTGAAATCATATTGTCCCAGGCATGGTATGGTGATGATATATTTGATGTGATTGCTAGGCTGTGGGATTAGGCCCCAAAACTTAGGTTCTAGCACTAGCTCTCAGGACTTCAGGTGAGTATCTGCCTCTCTGGGCCTCAATTTCCCTGCCTCTGGTATGCTAGGATACAATGATAACGATTAAAGAATAATATAAATTATACAATCTGGAACCCTGTGGGGATTTCAACACTCTGCATTTTCCCTCCCAGCACAGAAAGATGAGAAAATCCCCATCTGGGGCCTCTTTTGGGTCACAGGGTGAAGGAAGAACCACAAAGTATTAAGGAAGTAGAGGACCAAACTATCAATCTTTGTGGAGGGTTCTATTAGGAAGGCTGCTGAGATTGGAAACAGTACTGTAAGGATAGCTCAGCATACCTGTGTTGAGTTGAGTGATTCTTTGTCTAGGATGAGCCTGTCCAGCCCAGTCTAGCACAACACAGGAAGGGAGATGGAGGGAGAGAGAAGAGCATGATTACATTAAAAGGAAAACATGCAAATTCTAGAGAAAACAGTAATGCAAATTGTCATAGATGATAGGGACGAGGTCCTGGAGGCATTGGAATGACAGGGAGGTAAGGTAAAAGTAGGGGAGACTTGATGCTGGTTGACCTTCTCCCTGTGCTAGTTTCAGTGGATACTAACCAAACTATGTCTGATTCCAAGTAGCCCAGAAATTTATTCCCTCTCTCTTTCTCCAACTTCCTTTGAGCACCTTTTCCTTCTTCCCCTCTGTTTTACTTTTTCCCTTTCCCTTTTGTTTTCTCTTCTCATTCTGGCCTTTCTGTTACTCCCTTCTGCGGACTTAGCTCTGATAAAAGGCCTTGCCCATTAGAAATTTGCAAAGGTCTTTCACATCATTCATCTCATTTGATCTTCACAACAAGCTAATAAGGATTCCAAAGCAGACATTATCTCCCTTTTAGAGATAAGGAAACTCAGGAAATTAGGTGACTTGTTCAATGTCATACAAGTAATAAATGATGAATATAGAACTAGAATCTATTTTTCTTAAAGATCTGAAGTCTTTCAATTTTACCATGAAATATCCAAATGACTCCAACGAAACTGTATGTGTTTTCCCATTCTTCTGTTCTTATAGTGTATGACAAAACCAAATTAAAAATAACAACAATGACAGCAGCAACAAATGCAGCTTTGGGAAGAAATAAAGGAAGTCAGTGATTAGAAGGAAAGGAAAAAAAGTATTGATCAGGTGGCTACTAAGTCCATGAAGCTATCACATTCAAACACAGCTGAAAACAGTACTGAAGCCTAAGTTTATCTGACTCAAAAGTTCTTGTTCTTTTCATTATATCATGTTGCTTCCAAAGAGACTCATTTCAACCATATACATGTGCTTGTATGCTTAGTATATTTTACTGTATATAAGAACTTATGAGTGTGTACATGCTGTGGCTATCCATAAGATGTTAAATGTTTTGTGATCCCAGCAAGTTTCACTTCTAAACCTATTTCCTCATCTATAATAATGCTATTAACACTTTTGATCACTTGTGTACTTGAGCACTTATTTGTGTTCTATGTATTTACAGATCTGATCTTAATTCATTTAATCCTCACAACTATTCTGAGATGTAGCTGATAGTATTAATTCAATTTCAAAGTGAAAACACTATAGATAGAGAAGTGAAGCAGTTTATCAAGTCAAACAGCAAGGAAAAGTGAAGCCAGGATTCATTTAGGTAGTCTGATTCTAAAGCCCATGCCCTGGATGTAAAGTGAGGAAGATGATCTTTATCTCCCCAGAGTTTGAGAATTAGATAAGATGGAAGGTGTGAAAAACATAATGTAAAGTGATAAATGCTTGGCAAATGTTAGGTAGCATTTTTTCCTATGTTCTATTGTGTAGCCCTTTTGGGCATAGTGACCACCTTTAAATGCTTGTTCATTGTATGATGAAGGTTGGTACCAGTTTCTCTTTCTAAAGTTAGAATATTTCCAAGTTTTTCATGCTTTTCTCCAATTGTGAAAGTTTTACCTGGGACGGTTTTCTCTCTAGATAAGTGAGTTTAAGTCACAATGGCTTTGCTGGCACCTCTTTAAGAAGGAAGTATGAAGTTCCATGTTGCATTCAAATGCCCATTTAACAAGGGCACTCCCTCCCTGTTGCGGGTTCCAACACGTGGCTATTTGTATGTCTGTATGTGCTACTATATGTAGGTTTATGTGAATGCAACTGAGTTTCATCAGTTAATCCACAAAACACAAGAACTATATATTCCAGCTCTATTATTTTATAGATGGGGAAACTCAGGTGAAGTAACTTGCCTAAAGCCACTCTTTGTGTAAGTGGTGAATGGGAACTAAAGTCAACTGGTGGGAAAATGTGTGTTTGTGTTTGTGTCACTTTATGTCACTTTAATAGTAGCTGTTTATGGAACACCCACAGAACCCTCATTAGCATGTCTGGCAATAGATATACAAAGACTTCTAAGACACAATATCCATACTCAAAGAGTCTATAGTTGAATCTGGTAAATAAAGACAGGTTATGAGACAGTTCATAAGACAGAAGGTAAAAATAATACAAAGTCTGACTTAATGCCATTGGGTATTACAGAGACTAAATAACCCTTCAGAGGACAGAGGCTAGAGGAGGCCTTCTGGGTCAGTTAGGATTTAAGTTAGCCCTTAGAGTAGAAATATAGAATGTATTATGTGGGGTAGACAGTAATGATAAGTTAACCAACTGTAGACAGGAAGGAGAAGAGAGAGGAAGTAAACCAGTCGTTACTGTCATGTTCTAAACACTAATTGTTCTGGAGCCCTTTCATGTAAGTTTTCTAATATACTTCTCCATTCCCGTGTTATATTATTAAACATATTTTTATATATTATTTTATTATACATATTTTATAGATAAGACAACAAGTTTAGGTGTTTAAGTATTACCCAAGGCTACACAACTGGTCAATGGGAAAGCCAGGTTTTGGAAATAGGAACCTCCCTTATATTAAGGAATTTCTACCAAATGTCATATGGAGACTGCTGATTAACACTTAGAGCACTACTGTGTGTGTGCAGGGGCCTGAGATTTTTTAGGGAATTCTGTATGTCTGCTTATTAATCAGAATAAATATATAGACCTAGTCAGGGTACATATCTGGGAATTTCCTATCTGTATGTGAGTCTACATTATCTTTGAACTTCTATTTTTGATCAATAATCCCTATCTCATATGGTTAGGATGAGGATTTAGTGAAATAATTTATATAAACCACTGAACATGGTGTTCAGTATGTTTTAATCTCTCAATGAATGGCAGTTACCACTATTATTATCATGGATATTATCAATTATGTGTATCTCTGCCTGTATGAGTATATATGTCCATTTCTAGAAGTGATCATAAATACATGTGATTGCATGCTTCTGAGTGTTTGGGATTTTCCCAGATATGGCTATAACTATGGGTATATATGTGTTCTCTGTGTATATGCATGTGAGTGTGTAAGTATGTTTTATGGAAGGTAGTATAGCATAGTGATTAAGAGCCATAATTCTTGGGCTCAGAACCCAACTTTACTGATTGTTATCTAGGTGACTTTTGCACTGCTGTTCTATTGTTTCTCCTTCTACAGTATGGGGATAATAGTGGCATCTGCTTCCTAATGTGGTTGTGGGGATTAAACAATTTAACCTTTGTGAAACACTTAGAATAGTGTCTGGCATGCCAGCACACACAATAAATATTGACTTATTATTATTATTATCATTCTGAAAATGACTAAGGCTCTATATGATGGTGTGGTTTTATGTGCAGATACAAATGTATGCATCTCTGCTTGTAGATAAGAAATATATGTGCCTATATGTATGCAAGTATCTGTATATGTATGTTTATTTTATGTTTTCTGTATTTCTTGGTTTAACTGTAGCTGTGTGTGGTATAACTGAGTGCTTTATCCCAGCCCTAAGAAGTCTATCCTCCTGGCTGATGTACAAGAATGAGAGGCTAGAGGCTTAGTTCTGACTCTGACTCAGCATTGGATCTGTGAAATGGTTTTGTGCATAACAGAGAACATTTCTTTTCAGAAGTTAATAATATTCCCCAATATTCTTATTATATTTTGTTTCATTTTCCACTTTTGTTGAAATATATATGCAAAAAAATGCACAAATGCTAAGCACATAGCTCAATGTATTTTCACAGACTGAATAAACCTGCATAATCAAGTATGTGGATTAAGAAACAGAACATTTGATACTTGTCTTTTTCCACCTGGCTTATTTCACAGAGCATAATACCCTCTAGCTCCATCCATGTTGTTGCAAATGATAAGATTTGTTTTCTTCTTATGGCTGAATAATATTCCATTTATATATGTTCACTGTGGAGTATAAGAACAAAGAAAAAAACTGAAGGAACAAACAGCAGCAGACTCACAGAACCCAAGAATGGACTAATGGTTACCAAAGGGAAAGGGACTGGGGAGTATGGGTGGGAAGGAAGGGATAAAGGGGAAAAAGGGGCATTACAATTAACACACATAATGTAGGGGGGGTGCACGGGGAGGGCTGTACAACACAGAGAAGACAAGAGATGATTCTATAGCATCTTACTACGCTGATGGACAGTGACTGTAATGGGGTATGTGGGGGGGACTTGATGATGGGGGGAGTCTAGTAAACATAGTGTTCCTCATGTAATTGTAGATTAATAATACCAAAAAAAAGAAACAAAAAATTATTAAGAAGCCTTCCTTCTCTTCACTTCCAAGTCATTGATATCTCTCTCAAAGGCAAACACTATCCTGGCTTCTAACAGCATAGATTAGTTTTACCAGATTGTGTACTTTATGTAAATGAAATCACACAGTATATACTCTTTGTGTCTGATTTCTTTCTGCAACATTATGTTTGTGAGAGGTATCCATATTTTTGTGTGTACTTGTAGTTTGTTCATTATCATTGCTGTATAGAATTCCATCGTATGAATAAAATACAATTAACTCACTCATTTCAGTGTTAATAGACATTTTGGCTGTTTCAACTTTAGGTTTATTAACATTCTCTAAATGTCTTTTGGTGAATTCTCATTTGTTTTTAAACACAATTCATAGAGGATTGAAAATGGCAAAAATTAAAACTGGCACGGGAAAATTAGTGATTTGATTCAGGAACTGAGTGGTCTAATCAGGCTTCTGGTGCCTATTACCTGATTCTTGCACACAAGTACATTCTTCCTTCTGCACTGCTGAAGGAACTGGATTCAAATTTCTCTTCTGAAGAAGTGATATATAATTATCAGTATAAGTGACTTTAACTTTGCCTTACAAAGTCCAAAATGTAGAGGTCATTGAATTCTTATTGAACTGAAAGGAATCAGGTAAGGTAGAGATTCTGGGCTAATTGCTTTTTGCTATGTCAGTCATTTAGTCTGGGTCTCGACTCTTTAGTTTTCCAGACACATGCAGAACCCCTTTGTTCTTTTTCTTCCACAACAGCAGCTATTCATTTGCCTGTTTCCCAGAGTAATGAGGGCCATGGAGCCAGGCCATCTCCTCTGGGCTCTGCTGTTCATACAATCCTTGTGTTCCCAACTGGCTGATGGGGCCACTCGAGTCTACTACCTGGGCATCTGGGACGTGCAGTGGAACTATGCTCCCAAAGGCAGGAATGTCATCACAAACCAGCCTCTGGACAATGACACGTAGGTTTAATCTCTTGTGGAATTACAGTTGGAGTTGGGGGGCTCACTCTTGAGGTTAGGAGGTAGCCTCCTGAGGACTTTTGTCAGGATGTAGTAGCAGCTGGCTCCTGATCTCTCTGGGCTGTACAGCCAGTGGTATGTTCCCTGGGAATAGGGCTAGTTGACTTAAGATCCAGCATCCCATATGGAGTCTGTTTTTCTACACTGAGGTGCCTCAACATTTACAGGGTCCTAAAGGTAATTTCATATTCCCTTGATTCTAAGATGATACCTATGATGCTGTTTTAATAATAACAGTTTAGCTTTGAAAAAAAGAAGTAAACATGAAACATATACAGTGTTTAAAAGGTGTGTGTGGTAGAACTATGCTTCCACAGTTCAGTGGAAATATAGTGATTTTTAGAAAGTGTGAAAATATGAGAAAACAAGGTAAGCCTTAGAATTAAGGAAGTAACAATAATAGCTACCACTTATGTAACACTCTGTGAAAGGCACCATACTAGTTTACATACTTTGTCTCACCTTATTCTTACAAAAGCTCTAGGAGTTGAGTATAAATATCTTCATCTTATTGGCGAGAAACCTGAGGCTCAGGGAGGTCAAGTGACTTGCCTCAGTCCCATAGCTAGTAAATGGAAGAGCTAGTATTTGAACCTGGGTAATGTGGATGCAAAACTGATACTTTTTTCACCATTCTGTCTTATACATATCCCATATAATTAACCTTCTCTAATCTTAGAGGCTTGCAGGTGCTCCACAAATATTTGTTGAAAAAAAAATGAATGAATGGATTAAAGAATCTTTTGTGATCATGAATAGCTTTGTCTCTCCAAGGTCTCAGACTTTTCCAAAGTTGACTATAAAATCTCAGAGCTCTCAAGGGAGAATTAGAATAAGAAGAGCAGTTACTTTTTTTGTTTTTTTTTTGGCAAGCCATCTCCCTACCCATCTAGTTTTGGAGTCACAGAGTCTTTCTAGTAAAAGTGTCTTTGAGAGATATCTTTGTTATCTTCCATCCTATACTTTGAAGTAATATTTAACATTTATTGTTTTTACTATGTTTTTAGTCATTGTCCTAATCTCATAATATACACAATGTATTTTAATAATTTTAGTCACCAGTAACAACTGTCTCAGTTTGGACAATGATTATATCCATTTTACAGACAGGGAAATTGTTCACAGGACAGTTAAGTAGCTTGTTCAGTTTCACAGACTTGGAAGTGGCAATATTGGAATTTAATCAAGCCATCCTGTGTCCAGAGCTTGTGATATTAACCACCATGCTATAAGACTTCTCATATATAGCAGGCCACATGGATAGGGAGTTGATCACTTAAAAAGTCAATCCATAGTTGGTTGTCTCCACATTACTACATATTAGGTTGAACCATGTGAAATTGCCTTTTTTAGGTTAAAAGTGGTTAAACATTAGCAATTTCATATGCTTTAACTTAATACTTACCATTGTCTTAAAATTAGACTCTAACCTAAGACTTTCATATTTTGATCAGTACAATACCATTTCCTCTTCTTTTGCCCTGAACAGAGATGGACACTTTTTGGTCAGCCTCCTCTGGAAAAGAACTCTCCAGAGGTTTGAAGATTGTAGCAAAATTGTGACTCTCTCTTTCCTTCTTTCCCAGAGTAGCTTCCAGCTTCCTAAAGTCTGGCAGGAATCGTATAGGGAGCAGCTACAAGAAGACCATCTACAAGGAATACAGGGATGGCTCATATAAAGATGAAATGGCCCAGCCTGCCTGGTTGGGCTTCCTGGGGCCAGTGTTGCAGGCTGAGGTGGGAGATGTTATCCTTATCCACCTGAAGAATTTTGCCACTCGTCCCTATACTATCCACCCCCATGGTGTTTTCTATAAGAAGGACTCAGAAGGTAAATCAGCTCATCCTTTCTGTCTTCTGCCCACAACAAATATCATTTTTCCTTTTCTGCCAGAGAGAGGAGCTGGGAGTGAGGATACTCTTTTCTTCTTTATTGATCTGAGGTGGCATGAACTCTCCTCAGAGAAACTATGGTTGGGTACTGTTATCAGTTATGCTATTCATATACTCTTGACTTTGGGTGAGTCACTGTCCCTCCCTGGGCCTCAGATTCTTCATTAGGAATGTGGACATTCAATCTGCCTTTTATCACAAATAATTACTTGCATGACAGTTCCATAAAATATTTAACTGTGTTTTGTAAAAAGAAGAGTGTTCTGTGAATGTAAGTATTATTCTAGTGCCACAGTCTTTCAAAAGGTCCATCTTTTTTTCTTGAGAGTGAGTTAGTTACTCATCTGTACATTCCACTATCCCAGGCCCAGTGGCCTATAATATTGACACAATAATTAGGGAGGGAAATAGAGCGGGATGTCAGAAATCCCTGACTTGACCACTAATTCTCGATATGACCTTGGGTAAGTTACTATTCCTGTTATATCTTTTGTAAAATGGGGAAGTGGACCAACTAATCATTAATTGCCTTTAGACTAAAATTCTGTGATTGTCTGTTTTCTGTTTTCCAAAGTAAATACTTGAAGGGAGGGAAATCTGTCTTCTCCCTTGCCTTTGTGCCACCAGCTTTGCCCTAGGGCACTGCTAGATCAGGCTGTGCAGCCTTTCTATGTGTATAGATTCTTTCCCCATGGCTGCCTTTATTGATGTGAGGTCTGGGGTTCTTTGGCTAGATATTATTTGAATTTGTGCCCTCCTCATGTTGTGAGGAACACTGCGCTGGACCCTAAAACTCTATCTTCCACAATACTATATCTTGGTGTCCCATATGTTGGCCCTGTCTTGGTTTCTATATCTTTTAGGCTCCCTCTAACTCACCCTGGGATTGGATATGTGCAATTTAATTTTCTAGGCTCCCTATACCCAGATGGTTCCTCTGGTTGGCAGAAAGCTGATGACTCTGTTCCCCCGGGAGGCAGCCACATCTACAACTGGACCATTCCAGAAGGTCATGCACCCACTGATGCTGACCCAACTTGCCTCACCTGGATCTACCATTCTCATGTAGATGCTCCACGAGACATTGCAGCTGGCCTCATTGGACCACTTATCACATGTAAAAGAGGTACAGAACCCAAGGGTGAGCTATGCGATACAATTTGGGATAGTTAGGGGATGCAGTGATAGGGGAGAATCACCTACATACTGAACAGCTGCTGAGAAATGTTAACTCAGCACCCTTGTTTATTAACAGGAACAAACCAAACCCAGCCAAACTCCATTTCTACTCTTTTCCCCTATTTCATTTCCTTTTTCTCTAAAACAAAACAAAACAAATTTTCTATCTTCATATTTTTTCCTTTAAAAACTCAAAGTAGTAATGATGAAAGTTACACAAAAAAGTAAGGTGTGTGATAAGAGTAAGTGTGGATAGCATTGAAGGTGTAGCATCATATTTGGGGAGGATTGTGGATTTGGTTGGAAGTAGGATATATTTAAGGTGTAGTCAGGCCTGAAGACCTGGGTGTTGCAAAGGTGTTGTCAGGTTAAGATTCTGAGTTGGAGGCATAAGTGGAGATGGTGAAAGGGAATTAGTCTAGATATTATGTGACCCATCTTCAAGACTTAGGCTCAGCTGAATTGGTGGCTTTATCTGGGGAATTTAGAAATAGCAATTAGCAGCAGAAGGCTCTACCTGCTTTTCTTTTGCTGACAGACTCTTAAATGCGCCTCTCTTTCTATTCCTATTTTATGAGTATCCCCTTGCAGCTTACTGCTACTAAGGAAAAGAAGTTCTCAAGGGCACCTTTCTTACTTGCCCTAGGAACCCTGGATAGGAATTACCCTCCTCGGCGTCAGGATGTGGACAGTGATTTCTTCCTGCTCTTCAGTGTGGTAGATGAGAACCTTAGCTGGCATATTGATGAAAACATTGCCACTTACTGCTCGGACCCTGCCTCAGTGGACAAAGAGGATGAGGCCTTTCAGGAGAGCAACAGGATGCATGGTGAGCTGGAAGGAGGTGGCTATACCATGACAGTGAATGCTGATGGAGGGTCTCTAATGGGCCTAGCATTTGGTGGGTGCTTTCACATACCTGGTCCTTTTTAATCCTCACAAGGACCAGGAGTATTAGGTGGCTTTTCCATGTTTTACCTATGAGGCAGCAGGCTCCAGGTTTACACAGCATATAAACAGCACAGATAAAATTCCAACCCTGATCTGACTGATCTGACTATTTAAGTTGTGTTCTTGCCATTAGGTGTCCTGTCTCCTAATGTGGAGTAGCCCAGGTTATTGACTCAGAGTCATACATGTGCTCAGTCACTTTGGTGAGGATTCCCACTGATATAATTAGTTAACATTTCTTTATTCTAAAATGGATGCCAGCTAGAAGAATTACCCACTATATGAAAAAAAATGATTGCATGTAAGGGATTTGATCATCTTAATTAAATTTAAAACAAACTAAAGGCACACAGGCCATGAGGCATAGACAAACTCATTTTAGAAATAGAAGCACATTGATTTGCTTTTGTCTAATTAAGAGAATGATTTACCTTTGGTGACAAAGGAGGACTCAAAGCCAGACAGTTCCAAGGGGAGGTGAAGACATAGAGGTAAGATGTAAGGGATAGTTTGGACAGCTTAAATTTCTTAGATTTTATACCAATTGCTTATAATCACCAGGGTTATTAGTCAGCTGACTTGACAATTGCCTGCTGAAATTTCAGGAGGAAATTGGCCTGGCAGGAAAGAAGAGCTTGCAATATAAACTTCATTCCTTAGAAACCTTCCTCAGTCTGCTAAGTTGGAATCTTGGTTCTACCATTTAACAGCTCTGTGGTCTTGGAAGAAATTAACTTTATCTCTCTGAGCCTTGGTTGTCTCATTTTTTTGGGATGAGATCAATGACATCTACCTGTTTCCCAGGGGTCTTTATGAAATTCAAATGAGCTAATGCATATGGTCAGCACATTGTCTTTAAAATATCATTTAAATGTGATCTATTATTATTCTAAGAAGGTAAGCCTTCTCCCATTGGGCTGCCCTTTCTAAACTCTGATACTTTTTTTTGGGTTTTCTTTTTCAGCAATTAATGGATTTGTCTTTGGGAACTTACCAGAACTGAGCATGTGTACACAGAAGCATGTGGCCTGGCACTTATTTGGTATGGGCAATGAAGTAGATGTCCACACAGCTTTCTTCCATGGACAGATACTGACAATCCGGGGCCACCGCACTGATGTGGCTCACATCTTTCCAGCCACTTTTGTGACTGCTGAGATGGTTCCCCACGAACCTGGTTCCTGGTTAATTAGCTGTCAAGTGAATAGTCACTTACACGGTGAGATCCAACATCTCTGACCCTTGAGGTATAGGAGGGAGGTGGCAATAATGGTCATCAGGGACCTGGGTTTCTGGCCCGGAGCTGTACGATAGTTCTTTCAGGTAAAGATGGCTAGTTATGAAGGGTGAAACATCAGACTAGAACTCCTGGCTTAGTCGTTAACTTGCAAGGTGACACTGCGCACAATTCTCCAGGTTTCATCATTCCTATCTCTAACATAAGATGGTATAAGGATGAATAAGTGGACTTTTAAGCTGCCTTTTTTTTTTTGCTCAGAATTCTAAGGAATTTATACCTGGAGGTATTTGTAACTGATTGAACAGGGAATAAAAGAGAGACTAGTTAAAGAAGAGTAAGGCTTCTGCAGAAGATCATGGAATATTAGGAAAATAGTGACACTTTAGTTGGGACCCAACAACAGAGGTAGAAGGTTTGGTTTTCAGAGAGATAGTGGTTAAATGATGGCATAGTGCATTGAAGAGTACCAGAGGAGAGGAGACACATATGAGGCAATGAAAAGAAAACTAGATAAGTGGTTAGAAGATTTGAATTGTTGTCTCAGCTCTCTGAAAAATTCACTGTATAACTTTGAGAAAATTCCCTCTCATTTCTAGGCCTCATTTGACACATCTATGAAATGGAGAATTTAGTCTAAATAGTTTCTAAGATCCTCTTCAGTTCTCACTTTCTAGAATTATTTTATGTATGGTAAATTACATGGGTGCCAGGAAAGTGATACATGAGTATGTGAAAGTGGATTTGAGTAGGTGAGGAGTCATAGACTGGTGGGATAATGAGTCTAGGATGGTAGGTTTGACCCAATAGGGGCTAGTTACCCACGTTCCATCATCCAGGGTCTGCCCTTGGTCTCAAAGGTGCCTGAGTCAGAGAGTATGAATGTGGATGGAGGTTAGGGATGCAGCACAATGGTGGAACAAGTAAGGGCCTTAGAGCCAGAAAAGCCAGGATTCAAATCCTGATTCTGCCAGTTGTTTAGTTACCTTTGGTAAGTCATATCATTTCTCTGAGACTCTATTTTCTCATCTGAAAATTGCAATAATGATTCCTACCTCATAAAGTTGTAATGAGGTTTCAGAGAGCTAATGTAATTTTGGAGCTTACAGACTAGTGGAATGATAAGACCAAGGTAGTGGATATAAGAGAAGAAAATGAGCACTCAAATTTGACATTAGTCTCAACTTCATCACTGACCAGCTGTGAACTTAACTGCTCTGATCCTTAGTTGTGTTCGTCTGCAAAAGAGGACTTTAAAAATAAATTTTACATGGAGGTTATGGAGATTTAAGTAGATAACATATGTAAACCACCTGACACAGGGCTTGGCATGTAATGCATATTCATCAAAAATGAATATCCTTTCCTCCTCCTTCTTTGTACTTTAGACTCATATTTACAAATTTCAAATATCCTTGGGATATTGTGAAACTCAAATGAGATAGAGTACCTGAATGACCTCTATAAGTTGCCAAGCAAATATAAGGCAGTATCACCTATTACCACTACTATTACCACTATGTATCAAAGCAGCATCTACATTTGGAAACACTACTTAGGATCTACATTTTTCTGACAGTCGTAAGTCTGAAGTTTCATAGTTGTATATAGAAGATGTTCCATTATTTTTGGCGCTTAGCACTTTATAAATAACTTACTCCTATATTTTTTTAAATTTGATGTTCCTACCAGCCTAGTGTGGTAGATTTTCCTATTCTCCCTATTTACAAAACAATAGTTATTGTTCAGATCTAAGAAGTGACTTGCCCAAGGTTCTACAGATGAGGCAATGGAAAGAAAACTAGAAAACTGATAAAGCTTGGACTTAAACTCAGATATTCTGACTTCAAGCTCTGTAATGTTGCTACAATGTAAACCTTTTGCAGAGGCAGGAATGAAGATCTGGTAATGAGTTAGTGGTGGTGAACAGGTGGAGGTACTTGAATTCCTACCTGGGCTCTCTTTCCCAGCCAGGATCTTGAGGAGTGAGAAAACGTGTTCCATTTGAAGGTATGGGTAAAGAGCCTAGCAGAGGATGGAAGGGGAAAATAGAAGGTAGAAGGTGGGTCATCTGGATAAAAGAACTGTTGGGTGAAATGGGGCTATCCATGATGTTCTTCCTCCAGATGGCATGCAAGCAATCTACAAGGTCAACTCTTGCTCCATGGCCCCTCCCATGATCCAACTTACAGGCAAAGTCCGACAGTACTTCATTGAGGCCCGTGAGATTCAATGGGACTATGGCCCAATGGGGCATGATGGGAGTACTGGGAAGAATTTGAGGGAGCCAGGCAGGTAAGAGTCAGTGGGCTTCCTCTCCCTACTTCTGAGCCAAGCCCCAAACACCTATTACTCCTTCATACATTTTTCACTTAGGAGTCACAATTATTGTCTATCTGGAGTTATAGGACATAACTGTTAGCTAAATTCTTGTGGCCCCTTAAAGAGCTTGCTCTTTGGGATCTACAAAACTGTATGTAGGATTATTCCATATTCCTAGAGAAGGGACTAAATATATTTTAAATTGGTCCTGCTGTATTCCCAGAAGAAGAATGCATTCAGAGAAGAAGGCCCAAGTGGAACCAGATCAGTTAAAATGTCATTTCTCTAACTCCTCTTTATTTTACCCATTACTTAACTCCTTGCTCCTTGCTTTCTCTTCCATAGCCCAAAGGAAGTATTTAAGCAGGAGTGTATAAAGAACTCTGAAAAATATAGGAAGAGGGGAAACAATCTGCCTTGTGACCATTCAATGCCTAGCCTCGTGGAGGAATTTCTCTAAATTCTTCTGCCTCATCCATAACTCAGATGTGGGCAAAATAGAGAAGGTTAGTGCTCTATTCAGTTGATAGGCCTTAAGTTATACTGACTCACTGCGATATCACTGACTTCAGGTCTTTCACAGAAAAGGCACTTGGTAGATGAAAAGGAGAGTTGTGGGGGTATATCTTAGGGCACCCACCATGCTTATTTTCTATCAGGAAATAATGGAACAAATCTATAGAAAATATAAGAAAGTAGGCACTTGCATTTCAGTTGTACTTGCTAAGTTAATGGGCTTTCATTTTAGAAAGAAAGATATTCTTGATTAAGGGAAGAAAGGATCTTGAGTATCTGAGGATGATTAGGACAGATATAAGGCTACATTTATATTCCAGAGGGAAGAACTGGTCCCAGTGGTTGGAACTTACAAGCAACAAGATTTCAGCCCAATCATTAAAACTATCCAGCAGTAACAGGGATTGCTTTATCTGAAAATAAGTTCCCTGACATTGGGAAGGCTCAAGCAGAAGATGTATATTACTTATTAGTGGTGTCACCAGAGGAGATACCTTCACTGGCTAGAATTTAACCTGGATGATCTCTGAGGACCTTCCTAACCATAAATATCCATAACGTGATTAGACCAAGGGTGAGTGGAGAGTCTATTTCACACATAATTGAATCACGTGTCATTTGCTTCCTTATGTGCCAGCGGCTCAAATAAATTCTTCCAGAAGAGCTCCAGTCGAATTGGGGGTACATACTGGAAAGTTCGATATGAAGCCTTCCTAGATGAGACATTCCAGGAAAAGCTGCAGCTAGAGGAAGATAAGCATCTTGGAATCTTGGGTGAGGAATCCTTAACTTATTAAATTCGTTGACTAGAGCCAGAGAACTGGGGAGGACTTAGAAACTGGAGCCTGGGGGCAGCTCAGAGGAGCACTTAAGACCAGCATTTTCCAAAATGAGTCCCAAGAGACAAGTGTTTGGTGTAAAAGGGCTATGGCTATGAATGTGTTTTCAAAACACTAGATTAAACACAGCAAATAGTGTTCTTTGCTGCAGGGCATTTCTGAGACTTGGATGTATTTTCGTTTATCATGAATCTCCAAGACCGGAATGGACTGTGTACTTTACTACTGGACCTTTTCTCAGTGAATATCTTCCAGTAGCACTGTTGTACAGATCACACCTTTAGAAGTTCTACTCTAGGTGTATTTCTGAAGGTGTATAAGACAGTGACACTCTCCAGGTTCTTGGAAGTATGGAGCCAGGAACAGATTGATGTGATATGCTGACATGCTTGCTATATATGGTACAGGATGCAGAACAAGACT
Source organism: Manis javanica (assembly GCF_040802235.1). NCBI lineage: Eukaryota > Metazoa > Chordata > Mammalia > Pholidota > Manidae > Manis > Manis javanica. The sequence continues at coordinate 53,510,298 of NC_133174.1, forward strand.
TAGAGACTGACATTGAAGAAGACATCCAGAAGGTCTATTGAAATAGTATAGCACAGTATTGAAATAGTATATGTAGCAATGTTGGGTGTGGTGTACTCACTTGGTGGATCCAGGAAATAAATAGATCAGATGGAAGAAAACTTTGGAAACAAAAGTAATGTAATGGAACATATTCTGGGAATAGGTGTATGTCAGTTGATTCTAGGAGATCTGAGCATGGGCAATAGTCCTAACATCAGATGAATATGGAGATTTAAGAAGCAGAAACCCACCTGGAGAAGGAGGGTTGGCAGGGACTATTAAGGAGTTATAATAAGCTGGTGTTCAGTATGGGTCCCCAGGTTTTCTTTAATATTTTATTAGGGTAAAAATACATAACATGAAATTTACCATATTCAGCATTTTTAAGTTTACAGTGCAATGGTATTAAATGAATTCATGATGTTGTACAATCATCACTACCATCCAGTTTAAAAACTCTCTTCATTTTATAAAACTGAAACTCTATACTCATTAAACACTAACTACCCATTCTCTACCTCTGCCCTGCCAAAGCTTCCTGCAGGGCTTTTCCGCTATCTTCTTAAGAAAGGAGCAATTGCTGTTCTACTTTCTGTGTCTATAATTTTGACTACTCTAAGTACTTCATATATAAATGGAATACAATATTTTTCTTTGTGTGACTGGCTTATTTCATTTAGCATAATATCCTCAAGTTTCATCCATATTCTACAATATGCAGAATTTCCTTCCTTTTAAAGGCTGAATTCCATTGTGTGTATATACTATGCTTTGCCTATACATTCATCCATCAATGGACACTTGGGTTGTTTCCACATTTTAGTTATAGGAAACAATGGTGCTTTGAGTGTGGGTGTACAAATATCTCTTTGAGACATGCTTTCAATTCTTTTGGGTATATAGACAGAAGTGGAATTGCTGAATCATATGGTAATTCTCTTTTTATATTTGGAGGATCCACCATCCCATATTCTACAGTGGCTGTACCATTTTACATTCCCACTGGGAGTGAACAAGGATTCCAATTCCTCCACATCCTTGCCAACACTTGATTTCTCTTTTTCTGATAGCCTTCCTAATGGGAGTGAGATGGTATCTCATTGTGGTTTTGATTGACAATTCCCTAATGTTTAGTGATGTTGAGCATCTTCTCTGTGTCTGTTGGCCATTTATATATCCTCTCTTGAGAAATATCTGTTTAAGTCTTTTGCCCATCTGTAGTTGGGTTGCTTACGTTATTTTTTTGTTGAGTTTCAGGGGTTCTCTCTATATACTGGATATTATAGATATATGAGTTGCAAATATTTTCTGCCATTATGTGTGTTGCTTTTTTGCTCTGTTGATAATGTCTTTTGATGAACAAGTTAAAAATTATGAAGTACAGGAGGTGAAGCCAACATGGCGGCATGAGTAGGACAGTGGGAATCTCCTCCCAAAAACATATATATATTTGAAAATTCAACAAATACAACTAATCCTAAAAGGAGACCAGAAGACACAGGGCAACAGCCAGACTGCATCCACACATGCGAGAGCCCAGCGCCTGGTGAAAGGGGTAAGATACAACCCCTGGCCCAGCGGGACCTGAGCATGCCTCCCCCCAGCTCCCGGTGGGAGGGAGAGGGAGCCCAGGACTGCTAAACACCCAGCCCCAGCTACACGCACCAGAGCGCAGACACAGTGCATGCGTGGAGGGCTGGAAACTAGGAAAACAGGCGGCAAGACCTCTGAGTGGGTTCCGAAGCTGATGTCAGTGTGACAGAGAAAAGTAAGTGCTTTTTGAAAGTCTTAAAGGGACCAGGATGTAACAGCTGGACAGAAACAACACAGGTCACAGTCCAGTGGCTGGAAATTACAGGGAAAACTGGGTGCACTAACCCCCTGGGCAACAGCTCTGAGAACCCTCATGGAGATAAACAGCCAAACAGCACCCCTGTCCATTACCCCTATGGGTGCTGCAAAAGCAGAGAAACAGCCTAAGGCAGACCATGTCCTCAGAAAGGGAGATTCCTTCAAACCGGCCGGGCAAGACACAAAGACCCAGTCTACACGCAATTACCCAACACAAGCCACTAGGGGTAACAGTTGTCCCAGTAGAGAAAGGCCAGGAGCAAGTGGAAAGTTTGGCCTTCCCAACTGTCATTAGCACCTGTCAACATGAAAAGGCAAAAAAATATGATCCAGACAAGACTAACCCAGACAGCTTCAAAATCTGCTACATCTTCCCCTGAGAAGGAACCTGGGGAGATAGATTTAAACAGTCTTCCTGAAAAAGAATTCAAAACAAAAGTCATAACCATGCTGATGGACTTGCAGAGAAATATGCAAGAACTAAGGAAGGAGAATACAGAAATAAAACAAGGTCTGGAAGGACTTCAAAACAGAATGGACGAGATGCAAGACACCATTAATGGACTAGAAAACAGAGAACACGAATGCAGAGATGCTGATGCAGAGAGTGATAAAAGGATCTCCAAGAATGAAAGAATTCTAAGAGAGCTGAGTGACCAACAAAACAGAACAATATCTGCATTATAGGGGTACCAGAAGAAGAAGAAGAGAGAAAAAGGGATAGAAAGTGTCTTTGGAGAAATAATTGCTGAAAACGTCCCCAAACTAGGGGAAGAAATGGCCTTTCAGACCACAGAGGTACACAGAACTCCCATGACAAGGGATCCAAGGAGGGCAACACCAAGACACATAATAATTAAAATGGCAAAGATCAAAGACAAGGACAAAGTATTAAAGGAAGCCAGAGAGAAAAAAAGGGTCACCTACAAAGGAAAACCCATCAGGATATCATCAGACTTCTCAACGGAAACCTTACATGCCAGAAGAGAATGATATTATATACTTAATGCAATGAAACAGAAGAGCCTCGAACCAAGACTACTGTATCCAGAACGAATATCATTTAAATATGAAAGAGGGATTAAACAATTCCCAGACAAGCAAAACTTGAGGGAATTTGCCTCCCACAAACCACCTCTACAGGGCATCCTACAGGGACTGCTCTAGATTGGAGCACTCCTGAAAAGAGCACAGAACAAAACACACAACATATGAAGAAGGGAGGAGGAGGAATAAGAAGGGAGAGAAATAAAGAATCATCAGACCATGTTTATAATAGCTCAACAAGTGAGTTAAGTTAGACAGTAAGATACTAAAGAAGCTAACCCTGAACCTTTGGTAACCACAAACTTAAAGCATGCAATGGCAATAAGTACATACCTTTCAATAATCACCCTAAATGTAAATGGAATGAATGCACCAATCAAAAGACACAGAGTAATAGAATGGATAAAAAAGCAAGACCCATCCATATGCTGCTTACAAGAGACTCACCTCAAACCCAAACACATGCACAGATTAAAAGTCAAGGGATGGAGAAAGATATTTCATGCAAACAACAGAGAGAAAAAAGCAGGGGTTGCAATACTAGTATCAGACAAAATAGGCTTCAAAACTAAGAAAGTAACAAAAGATAAAGAAGGGCTCAGTCCAACAAGAGGATATAACCATTACAAATATATATGCACAAAATACAGGAGCACCAACATATGTGAAACAAATACTAACAGAATTAAAGGAGGAAATAGAATGCAATGCACTCATTTTGGGAGACTTCAACACACTACGCACCCCAAAGGACAGATCCACCAGACAGAAAATAAGTAAGCACACAGAGGCACTGAACAACACACTAGAACAGATGGACCAAATAGACAGCTACAGAACTCTACATCCAAAAGTAAGAGGATACACATTCTCCTCAAGTGCACATGGAACATTCTCCAGAATAGACCACATACTAGGCCACAAAAAGAGCCTCAGTAAATTCCAAAAGATTGAAATCCAACCAACCAACTTTTCAGACCCCAAAGGCAGAAAACTAGAAATAAACTGTACAAAGAAGGCAAAAAGGCTCACTAACACATGGAGGCTTAACAACATGCTCCTAAATAATCAATGGATCAATGACCAAATCAAAATGGAGATCCAGCAATATATGGAAACAAAGGAAAACAACAACACAAAGCCCCAACTACTGTGGGACACAGCAAAAGCAGACTTAAGAGGAAACTATATAGCAATCCAGGCATATTTAAAAAAGGAAGAACAATCCCAAATGAATGGTCCAATGTCACAATTATCGAAATTGAAAAAGAAGAACAAATGAGGCCTAAGGTCAGCAGATGGAGGGACATAATAAAGATCCGAGAAGAAATAAATAAAATTGAGAAGAATAAAACAATAGCAAAAATCAATGAAACCAAGAGCTGGTTCTTCAAGAAAATAAACAAAATGGATAAGCCTCTAGCAAGACTTATTAAGAGAAAAAGAGAGTCAACACACATCAACAGAATATGAAACAAGAAAGGAAAAATCAAGACGGACCCCACAGAAATACAAAGAATTATTAGAGAATACTATGAAAACCTATATGCTAACAAGCTGGAAAAACTAGGAGAAATGGACAACTTCTTAGAAAAATACAACCTTCCAAGTCTGACCCAGAAAGAAACAGAAAATCTAAACAGACCAATTACCAGCAACAAAATTGAATCGGTAATAAAAAAACTACCCAAGAGCAAAACCCCTGGGCCAGATGGATTTACCTAAGAATTTTATCAAACATAAGGAGAAGACATTACACCCATTCTCCTTAAAGTTTTCCAAAAAATAGAAGAGGAGGGAATACTCGCAAACTCATTCTATGAAGCCAACATCACCCTAATACCAAACCAGGCAAAGACCCCACCAAAAAAGAAACTACAGACAAATATCCCTGATGAAAGTAGATGCAAAAATACTCAATTAGCAAACCGAATTCAAAAATACATCAACTGGATCATACACCATGACCAAGTGGGATTCATCCCAGGGATGCAAGGATGGTACAACATTCGAAAGTCCATCAACATCATCCACCACATCAACAAAAAGAAAGACAAAAACCACATGATCATCTCCATAGATACTGAAAAAGCATTTGACAAAGTTTAACATCCATTCATGATAAAAACTCTCAGAAAAATGGAATAGAGGGCAAGTACCTCAACATAATAAAGGCCATTTATGATAAACCCACAGCCAACATTATACTGAACAGCGAGAAGCTGAAAGCTTTTCCTCTGAGATCGGGAACTAGACAGGGATGCCCACTCTCCCCACTGTTATTTAACATAGGACTGGAGGTCCTACCCACGGCAATCAGAAAAAATGAAGAAATACAAGGAATCCAGATTGGTAAAGAAGAAGTTAAACTGTCACTATATGCAGATGACATGATACTGTACATAAAAAACCCTAAAGACTCCACCCCAAAACTACTAGAACTGATATCGGAATACAGCCAAGTTGCAGGATATAAAATTAACAAACAGAAATCTGTGGCTATCCTATATACTAACAATGAACCAACAGAAAGAGAAATCAGGAAAACAACTCCATTCACAATTGCATCAAAAAAAAATAAAATACCTAGGAATAAACCTAAACAAAGAAGTGAAAAACTTATACTCTGAAAACTACAAGTCAGTCTTAAGAGAAATTAAAAGAGACACTGATGGAAACTCATTCCATGCTCGGGGCTAGGAAGAATTAATATTGTCAAAATGGCCATCATGCTCAAAGCAATATACAGATTTGATGCAATCCCTATCAAACTACCAGCAACATTCTTCAATGAACTGGAAGAAATAATTCAAAAATTCATATGGAAACACCAAAGACCCCGAATAGCCAAAGCATTCCTGAGAAAGAAGAATAAAGTAGGGGGTATCTCACTCCCAAACTTCAAGCTGTACTATAAAGCCATAGTAATCAAGACAATTTGGTACTGGCACAAGAACAGAGCCACAGACCAGTGGAACAAATTAGAGACTCCAGACGTGAACCCAGACATAAATGGTCAATTAACATTTGATAAAGGAACCATGGATATTAAATGGCAAAATGACAGTCTCTTCAACAGATGGTGCTGGCAAAACTGGACCGCTACATGTAGGAGAATGAAACTGGACCATTGTCTAATCCCATATACAAAAGTAAACTCAAAATGGATGAAAGACCTTAATGTAAGTCATGGAAAAAAACATAGCCAAAAACCTCTTAGACATAAACATGAGTGACCTCTTCTTGAACATATCTTCCTGGGCAAGGAAAACAACAGCAAAAATGAACAAGTGGGACTATATGAAGCTGAAAAGCTTCTGTACAGCAAAAGACACCATCAATAGAACAAAAAGGAACCCTACAGTATGGGAGAATATATTTGTAAATAACAGATCCGATAAAGGCTTGACGTCCAAAATATATAAACAGCTCACACGCCTCAACAAAGAAAAAACAAATAACCCAATTAAAAAAGGGCAGAGGAACTGAACAGACAGTTCTCCGAAAAGGAAATACAGATGGCCAACAGACACATGAAAGGATGGTCCACATCGCTAATTATCAGAGAAATGCAAATTAAAACTACAATGAGGTATCATCTCACACCAGTAAGGATGGCTGCCATCCAAGAGAGAAACAACAACAAATGTTGGAGAGGCTGTGGAGAAAGGGGATCCCTCCTACACTGCTGGTGGGAATGTAAATTAGTTCAACTATTGTGGAAAGCAGTATGGAGGTTCATCAAAATGCTCAAAACAGACTTACCATTTGACCCAGGAATTCCACTCCTAGGAATTTACCCTATTAACACAGCAATCAAGTTTGAGAAAGACAGATGCACCCCTATGTTTATTGCAGCACTATTTACAATTGCCAAGAATTGGAAGCAACCTAAATGTCCATCGATAGATGAATGGATAAAGAAGATGTGGTACATATACACAATGGAATACTACTCAGCATTAGAAGAGGGCAAATCCTACCATTTGCAGCAACATGGATGGAGCTGGAAGGTATTATGCTCAGTGAAATAAGCCAAGCGGAGAAAGAGAAATACCAAATGATTTCACTCATCTGTGGAGTATAAGAACAAAGGAAAAACTGAAGGAACAAAACAGCAGCGGAATCACAGAACCCAAGAATGGACTAACAGGTACCAAAGGGAAAGGAACTCGGGAGGATGGGTGGGTAGGGAGGGATAAGGGGGGGGAAGAAGAAGGGCATATTAAGATTAGCATGCATGGGGGGTGGGAGAAAGGGCAATGCTGTACTACACAGAGAAGACAAGTAGTGGTTTTAGAACATTTTGCTATGCTGATGGACAGTGATTGTAAAGGGGTTTATAGGGGTGACCTGTTATAGGGGAGAGCCTAGTAAACATAATATTCCTCATGTAAGTGTAGATTAATGATAACAAAAAAAGAAAGAAAGAATGAAAATGGGGATTACTCCCTGATAGGATAAAACTAACTGTAAATCAATGATTAATGCAAATTTTAAATATCCTTAATTTTGACCACTTAAAGGGTGTCAGATGATTGGCTATGGAGGTACATTTTTCTGATAATATTCCTTTCTCTTAAAAAAAAAAAGCAGTTCATGTGTGGTGATCTCCAATGAGTTCTACACAATGTTATAAAGGGCATATAAAAGTGTAGGCAAAGGGTCTGTTTGTGTTTATACAGAGGATCAACGCCTAATTTGGCTACCCAGAAAATGAACTAAGATGTGATATGAAAAAGAACTTCCAACATAAGCACTCTCTGGAAGACTCATACCAGAGGATGATCATCAAAAAACCCCAACAAATATCCATCCGCTGCTACAGATGTAGAGGCACTCATCCCACCAATTCCTGGACTTGCCATGGGAATGAAGAAGGAGATATCTAAGCTGGCCTGTGCATACAGTAAAACAACAAATTTGACTGGATCTATACTGTTGGAACTCAACCAAGAATTAGGAAAAGTGCAAATTGCAGCACTCCAAAATCTTACAACTACAGACTATCTACTGTTAAAAGAACATATGGGATGTGAACAGTCCCCAGGAATGGGTTGTTTTAATTTGTCTGATTTCTCTCAGACTGTTGAAGTTCAGTTGGACAATATCCACCATATCATAGATACGTTTTCACAAATGCCTAAGGTGCCTAACTGGTTTTCTTGGTTTCACTGGAGATGGCTGGTAATTATAGGTCTGCTTTGGTTATGTAACTGTACTCCTATTATGTTAATGTGTGTGCACAATTTAATTAGTAGTTTAAAACCTATACATGCTGAAGTTACTCTACAAGAAGATATGTTAAAGAAATAATCAATCTTCCCATGTTTTCTTTCACCTGCTACTTCTATAGCTTTTCTTCTTCCTTCCTAATTACAACCCTTAAATAGAATTTGTACCTCATATTGAATTTACCGTGTATCATAATTCTTCCAAGTGGTAAAGATACCTCAAGGTAAATGCTGGGCATAGAAGCCACAGGGCATAAATATGCCAAGAAGTAAAAAACTAACCTTATCAAACAATAAGGCTTCTCTCTCACTTACCAACTTTGCATTTCCCTGTATGGCCCCGGAAGATGTCTGGTTAGCCAGAGACGGGTAAGATTCCTCAAGGGAGGAACAACCTAAGACAGGCACAGTCGCAGGGGGGCCATCAGGTGAGAAATTGGGGATCAACAGAGGTGAGGCTTAGAACCTCACCCCCCCCCCCCCTGCTTTGAGAGAAATCTTCTGCATCCGTGGATGTTTTATTGCCCTTGTCTAGCTTGGATTAACACTTAGTCTACAGGCACACACCTGATCATCTACATTTGGTCTCTTACAACACTAAACTGTGTTTTCTACCTTTATGTTGCATCTACCTCCCACTTCAGCATTTTATTAAAAATAATAATAATAAAGAGACAAATGTGGTATCCACATATAAATCAAGTATAAAAATCAAACATATATTCATATTTGAACTAATTGTTTATAGTTCATAATGCATGATCAAAACCAAAAGTTTCTGTGATGACTGCCCTTGTACTGTTCACCATGTAACTTATTCACTATGTAAGAATTTGTTCTCCATGTAAGAACTTGTTCGTTATTCTTCAGAAATTTGGAGACTGACGAAAATTAGGCTTGGGGTGGATTAATGATTGTGCATTGAGCATTGACTCCCCTATACAGAATTTTATTGTTGTTAACAACCATTTGATCAATAAATATGAGAGATGCCCTCTAAAAAAATAAATGTACAGACTCCCAGTTGTAAAATAAATAAGTAACCGGGATGTAATGTATAGCATAGGAAAATAGTCAAAATATTGTAACAACTTTGTATGGTGATAGCTGGTAGCTAGAATTATCATGTATATAAATGTTGAATCACTGTGTTGTACACCTGAAACTAATGTAATACTATGTGTCAACTGCCATTCAATAAAAAAAATTATGAAGTACAGTGTATCTATTTTTTTGTTACCTTTTCATTTGGTGTCACATCCAAGAAATCATTGCTAAACACAGTGTTGTGATTATGTTGTACTATGTTTTCTTGCAAGAGTTGTACTGTTTTGGGTCTTACATTTAGGTCTTTGATCCATTCTGAGAAAATTTTTGTTCATTTTTATGATTCTTAATTAATTTTTATTTATTTATTGAAATACAGGTGATATACAATATTATATTGGTTTCAAGTACATATCATAGTGATTCAACAGTCATCTACATTATTCAATGCTCATCCCAAAAGTTGTAGTTGCTACCTGTCAACATAGAAAGATATTAAAATATTATTGACTATATCTTCTATGCTATACTTTTATCCCCATAAATGATTTATATTATAATTGAGATTTTTTGCCTTTTTATCCCTTTCACCCATTTCACCCACCCAACCTGAACACTCCCCCATGGTAATCACCAGTCTCCTTTCATTCTGAGTTAATTTTTATATATGGTGTTAGGCAAGAGTCCAACTTCATTCTTTTGCATGTGGAAATCCAGTATTCCCAGCACAGTTTGTTTAAAAGACTGTCCTCAAATATGTGAAGGTCTATTTCTGGGCTCTCTGCTCTATTCCATTTTTCTATATATCTGTCTTTATGCTAGTACCACATTGTTTTATCTCTGTAGCTTTGTAACAAGTTTTGAAATTTTGAAGTGTGAGTCTTCTAGTTCTTTTCTTTTTCAAGATTGTTTTGGTTATTTGAGGTCCCTTAAGATTCCATAGGAATTTTATGATGGGTTGTCTATTTCTGCAAAAGAATCACTGGGATTTCATTGGATCTGTACATTGCTTTGGCCCATCAAGGGCAACTTCCTTACTATCTAACAGTCTAACTTAACTTGGTCATTATGTTATTTCAAACACAATCTAAAGGTTCTTTTTTTCTCCCTTCTTCCTCCTCTGCTCTTTATACATTAGATGTCATATTCTGTACTCTTTGTGTATCCCTTGACTGACTTTGTGGGTAGTTCATTTAATTTTGCATTTGCTTAGTAATTAATTGGTCTACTTCCTTTACTGTGATTTTATTTTCTTTGGTGACACCTATTTAGCCATAGGAGAACTTCTATCTACAGAAATCCCTTTAAAATACACTGTAGAGATGGTTTGTGGGAGGTAAATTCACTCAATTTTTGCTTATTTGGAAATTGTTAAATCCCTCTTTCAAATTTAAATGATATTCTTGCTGAGTAGATATTCTTGGTTGCTCATCCCCCTTCTGTTTCATTGCATTAAATATGCCACTCTCTTCTGGCCTGTAAGGTTTCTTCTGAGAAGTCTGCTGATAACCTGATGGACTTTCCTTTACACATGATCTTTTTTTCTCTCTGGCTGCTTTTAATACTCTTTCCTTTTCTTTGATCTTTGCCATTTAAATTATTATGTCTTATGGTCCCTTGTGTTGGGAGCTCTCTGCATTTACATGACCTGAGAGACTTCCTTCCCCAGATTGGGAAAGTTTTCAGCAATTATTTTCTCAAATAGACTTTAGATCCCTTTTTCTCTCTCTTCTTCTTCTGGTACCTGTACAATATGAATATTGTTCAGTTTGGGTTGGTTGCACAGTTCTCTTATTTTTTCTTTCTGTGCCTCAGTTTCTTTGGTTTACTGGTCTCTAATTTCTATTTCATTTACAGTCTCCTCTACCTCATCTAATCTACTTTTAAATTCCTCCATTGTGTGTTTCATTTCAAATACTGTATTTTTCAAATTTTCCATCTCTGTTGAAGTCCTCCCTGAGGTCTTACATATTTTTTGGGTATTTCTGTGAGCATGTTTATGTTTTTATTTTGAAAACTTTATCAGAAAGATTGGTGATTGCTGTTTCACTTTGCTCTATTTCTGGAATCTGCTGAATTTTTGTTTGTACACATTTTTTTGCTGATTCATTTTTCCAGTGATTCCTGTGGAATAATAACTGTGAAGGTGGTGCCCTCTAGTGCCCAGATGCTCTACTCTCTCCATCTGCTGAGCACCTGGAGCAATGGTGGGGATAGCAGGTCAACAGCACCAGTGCCTGCCAGGAGGAAAGAGCTCTTTCCTGCTTCCTGGCTGCATTGCCTGCCTCAACTCTCAGGGCCAGTGGGCTGACCATGCAGGGAGTAGCCTCTGCATTATGCCCTTGTTGCTGCCCTACACATTACAATCCTCCAGCTGGCCTGGAACAATGGCTGGGGCAGCAGGTGTGTGGACTGTTGACTGCCAGGGGGAAGGAGCAGCAGGCTGAATGTCTCATTGGGGAACTTGGGGCTGTGTTGCCAGCCAGGGGGATCGAGCATTTGAAGTTCCTGAAAGTTCCCAACCTGCTGGGATGACTGTGCTAGGGTGATTTTTCCCACCTGCACTATTTCCTGAGCATCAAGCTCTGTGTAATCATTGCCCCTTTAGCACCCCTCTCATTGTTGTGAAGTCTTTCAAAGTGCCTGCTTTTCTTTTGTCCCAGAGTGGCCCATTATGTGTACCTGTTCTCCACAAGTGGCTGGAATCTCAGTCTCTCTGAGTATTCTGCCTGTCTTCGCTTTGGAACCCCTCTAATCTCTAGAGCACCATGTAATGTGGGTTTGTGCTCCTGGAACAGATCTCCATGGCTGGGTGTTTAGCAGGCCTGGACTTCTACTCCCTCCTTGCTCTGTTTCTCTTCCTCCTGCCTGTGAGCTGGGTTTTGGGGGAGGGCTTGGGTCCTGCTGGAGCATGGCTTTGCTACTTTACCCTTTTCTGTGAGGTCTTCTCTTTTCCCCAGATATAGGCAGTCTGTTCTGCAGTCTTCGGATCACTCCTTCAGGATTAGTTGGTTTTTGCTGTATTTTCATGTTATATGTAGTTTTTAGAGGAGCTTTCTGCCTCACTTCTCACGCTGCCAAATTTTTGTATCTTAATAGCTATATAGTTTTCTTTTGAAATGTCTTTGACTTTGGTATCAGGGTAATGCTGGCCCCATAGAATGATTTTGGAAGTACTCCTTCCTCTTAAATTTTTTTTTGAAAAATTTGAGAAGTACTGGCATTATTTCCTTAAATGTTTACTAAAAGTCACCAGGGAAGTCATCAGGTCCTGGGATTTTCTTTGTTAGGAGATTTTTATATAGCGATTCAACTTCCTTACTAGTTACAGATGTATTCAGATTTTCTAATTCTTTATGATTTAGTCTTGTTAGGATTTCTGTTTTAGGCATTTGTTTATTTCATCTAGGTTATCCAATTTGTTGACATACAATTTTTCATACTGCTCTCATAATCTTTTTCATTTCTGAAAAGTCCTTAGTAATGTTCCCACATTTATTTCTGATTTTATTTGAGTCATCCTTTTTCTTAGTCCCTATAGCTACAGATTTGTCATTTCTGTTGATTTTTCAAAGAATCAACATTTGTTTTCACTAATTTTATTTATTGCTTTTCAATTCTCTTTTTTATTTACCACTGCTCTAATCTTTATTACCGTCTTCCTTCTTCTAGCTAAATTTGGATTGTTAATTTGATTTTTTTTGTGTATATAGTTATAAATTTGCCCCTTAGTACTGCTTTCATTGCATCTCATATTTTAGTATATTGCATTTTCATTTTAATTTGCATTTGAATATTTCTAATTTCCTTTCTGGTTTCTTCTTTGATTCATTGGTTGTTTAAAATTGTGTTGTTTAATTTCTAAAATTTTGTGAGTTTTCTTTTTCTGTTATTAGTTTCTATCTTCATTCCATAGTGTTGGGGGAAATGCTTTGTATGATATCTTTTAAAATCTATTAAGACTTAATTTGCAGCCTAGTATATGTCCTATCCTGGAAAGTATCCCATGTGCACGTAAAAAAATGTGCATTTTGTTGTTGTTGGGAGAGTATTCTGTATATATTAGATCTAGTTGTTTTTTTCTGTTACGTCTTCTATTTCCTTACTTATCGTCTGTCTAGTTGTTGTATCCATTATTGTAAGTGGGGTATTGGTCCCTAGTCTTTGAGAAGACGTGGAGTATTAGGTATGGAAATTAAGTAGAAACCAAGCCAGAAACTCTGAACTAGAGTTAGAGGCAGCATAAGTGTTCAGGATATTGTCTTGGTATTTCTGGTTGGTCTCTAAGGTGACCAAAGCTAGGTTAGAGGTAGTGGTTAGTAGAGCAAAGGTAAGTCCAGAACTAGATTACTTAGTTCAGGGCCTGGATAGAGGACATAATAATTTTATATCTTCAGAATTGGTTTAGGATTGAAGCATGATCAGATATTTAGATGGATCCAACCAGGAAATGTAGCAATGGAAGTGAGGCAATAAAGGTAGGGAAAATAGGATTGGATCTGACAGTGGAGTGGGAGGAAGCACATTCTTCAGGTACTGGCTCTGTTACTAATCAGTCATTTGAATTTGCACAGATGAATTCCACCTTTCTGAGCAGCATTTTCCTCATCTATGCAATGAAGATTTCCTGTGCCCTGTATTCTTTGGAATGATGTTTAATGAGATAATAGATTTTAAAGTGTTTTTCTTATAACTGAAACTTGCAATATACTTGAAAAGGATTATTCTTATTTTTTCAGAGAGGTGTGATTTTTTTCACTTCGCTTTTCTTTCCTTCCTTCTTCTGTTTCCTTCCTCTCTGGTCATCCTGTTTTCATTCCCATTGTCTCTCCCTGCCATTTTGCAGGACCAGTTATCAGGGCTGAAGTAGGTGACACCATCCAGGTAACCTTCTACAACCGTGCCTCCCAGCCATTCAGCATACAGCCTCATGGGGTCTTTTATGAGAAAGACTACGAGGGAACTGTGTATAATGATGGTGAGCATGCAGGGTTTCTAAGCAATGTCACCTTTAGCTAAAAGCAGGTAGCTCTAGAGCACAGGTCAATAGGGGAGGGAAAGAGGGAGAAAAGGCAGAATTAGTTGCTGTGCATGTAGAGATGTGCTCATTAAGGGAAAACTTATTTTAAATATGTGTAAATATATTCTGATAATAACTGTAACATGTACATATGATGGAATTTTGAAAAGCGTGGAAAATTATAAAACAAATAAACATCATTCATATAAAATAAATAAACACCATTACATTTCCATATACATTTTAATATTTTTATGTGCTTATAAAAATGAATATATTTACAGATTTGTGGTCATATGATTTATATAATTTTGTATCATACTACTTTAACTTATCATTATATTATGTCCATTGTCCCAAGCCATCATAATGTTATAAACATTTTAAGTACTATATAATATTCTATCACATGGCTCTGCTATAATTTATTCATCTGGTTCTCTATTGTTTGCACATGTAGTTTTTTTCAATTTTTCAATATTGTAAATATGTTGTAGTGAATGGATGCATACATTTGTTTTGGATTACTGTATCAGGAAAGAATGCTGGAAGTGGGATTATTGGGTAATTAATTTCTTATTTTCTCTGAGAAAAATACTAATATACACTAATCTCAAGGCAACATATTTTTTAAAATAGTGAAAGCATAAAAGGCAATGTTACAGACAAATCTAGAATAAAATAACATTCTACAAGGCAATTTGTCTAGTCTCTTAAAGAAGTTAATGACACAAGGAAAAAAATTAAAGAGACAAAACAAAGGGCAACACATAAAACTCATCTGATCCTGTTTATAAAAGATAGCCTTAAGGTATATTTTGGAGATAATTGGAAATACTTTATATAGATTAGATATTACATGATTTTAGAGTATTTTCTTAGGTGTGGCCATGTTATTGTAGTCATATAGGGGATGCTTACTGATGTATACAGTAATAATATGTCATGATGCTTGTATTTTACTTCCAAATGATATAGCAAAAGCAAATAAAAATTGTGTGTGTGTAGATATACACATAAATATTGATGAACTAAAGATGGCAAAAGACAAATGATCAACTCCAGATGGTAGGGTAATTATTGTACTATCTTTTAAATATTTCTATATGTTTGAAAATTTAGTGAGAAAAAAATGAATTAATAAGACAAGATAGGAGGGCAGAGCAAAGATGGCGGCGTCAGTAGTACAGTGGTAATCTCTTCCCAAAAACATATATATTTTTGAAAATACAACAAATACAGCTATCCTTAAAAGAGAGACCAGAAGACACAGGACAACAGCCATACTATATCCACACCTGTGAGAACCCAGTGCCTGGTGAAAGGGGTAAGATACAAGCTGCAGTCTGGCGGGACCTGAGGACCCTCACCCCAGCTCCCAGCAGGAAGAGAGGAATTGGAACAGGGAGGGAGAGGGGGCCCAGGACTGCTAAACACCCAGCCCTAGCCATCTGCACGAAAGCGCAGACACACAGTGCATGCGTGGGGTGCTGGAAACTAGGGGAGCAGGACAGTAAGACTGTGAGTGGGTCCTACAGCTTGTGCTACTGGGAGAAAGAAAAGCGAGTGCTTTATGAAAGACCTCACAACTGGATGGAAGCATCCCGGGTCACAGTCCAGCAGTTGAAAATTCCACAGAACTCTGGACACACTAACCCCCTGGGCAACAGCTCTGAGAACCCTCACAGAGGTAAACAGCCAAACAGCCCACCGTCCATTACCCCTCCAGGGCCCCGCCATAGCAGAGCAGCAGCCTGAGGCTGGCCATGCCCACAACAAGGGAGCTTCCTCCATACTGGCCGGGCAAGATACAGAGTCCCAGTCTACATGCAATTGCCCAACAAAAGCCACTAGGGGTCCCAGTTGTCCCAGTAGAGAAAGGCCAGGAGCAAGTGGAAAAAGTCTTGGCTCTCCCAGCTGACAGATGAGTCAATAGCATAACACTGCACCTATCAACATGAAAAGGCAAAAAAACTTGATCCAGACAAGACTAACCCAGACATCTTTGACATCTTCTACATCTTCCCCTGAGAAGGAACCTGGGGAGATAGATTTAATCAATCTTCCTGAAAAGGAATTCAAAACAAAACTCATAACCATGCTGATAGGCAGCCAGAGAGAAGAAAAAAGGTCACCTACAAAGGAAAACCCATCAGGCTATCATCAGACTTCTCAACAGAAACTCTACAGGCCAGAAGAGAATGGTATTACATACTTAATACAATGAAACAGAAGGGCCTCGAACCAAGACTACTGTATCCAGCACGATTATCATTTAAATATGAAGGAGGGATTAAACAATTCCCACACAAGCAAAAGTTGAGGGAATTTGCCTCCCACAAACCACCTCTACAGGGAATTCTACAGGGACTTCTCTAGATGGGAGCACTCCTAAAAAGAGCACAGAACCAAACATCCAACATATGAAGAAGGGAAAAGGAGGAATAAGAAGGGAGAGAAATAGAGAATCATCACACCATGTTTATAATAGCTCAACAAGCAAGTTAAGTTAGACAGTAAGATAGTAAAGAAGCTAACCCTGAACCTTTGGTAACCAGAAACCTAAAGCCTGCAATGGCAATAAGTACATACCTTTCAATAATCACCCTAAATATAAATGGACTGAATGCACCAATCAAAAGACACAGAGTAATAGAATGGATAAAAAAGCAAGACCCATCCATATGCTGCTTACAAGATACTCACCAAAAACACAAATATATACACAGACTTAGAGTCAAGGGATGGAAAAAGATATTTCATGCAAACAACAGAGAGAAAAAAGCAGGGGTTGCAATACTAGTATCAGACAAAATAGACTTCAAAACTAAGAAAGTAACAAAAGATAAAGAAGGACATTACATAATGATAAAGGGCTCAGTCCAACAAGAGGATATAACCATTACAAATATATATGCACAAAATACAGGAGCACCAACATATGTGAAACAAATACTAACAGAATTAAAGGAGGAAATAGAATGCAATGCACTCATTTGGGAGACTTCAACACACTACGCACCCCAAAGGACAGATTCACCAGACAAAAAATAAGTAAGGACACAGAGGCACTGAATAACACACTAGAACAGATGGACTTAATAGACATCTACAGAACTCTACATCCAAAAACAACAGGATACACATTCTTTTCAAGTGCACATGGAACATTCTTGCTAATAGACCACATACTAGGCCACAAAAGGAACCTCAGTAAATTCCAAAATATTGAAATCCTACCAACCAACGTTTCAGACTGCAAGGCAGAAACTAGAAATAAACTGTACAAAGATAGCAAAAAGGCTCACAAACACATGGAGGCTTAACAACACACTCCTAAATAATCAATGGATCAATGACCAAATTAAGATGGACATACAGCAATATATGGAAACAAATGACAACAATAACACAAAGCCCCAACTACTGTGGGATACAGCAAAAGCAGTCTTAAAAGGAAAGTATTTAAAGAAGGAAGAACAATCCCAAATGAATAGTCTAATGTCACAATTATCAAAATTGGAAAAAGAAGAACAAATGAGGCCTAAGGTCAGCATAAGGAGGGACAGAATAAAGATCAGAGAAGAAATAAATAAAATTGAGAAGAATAAAACAATAGCAAAAATCAGTGAAACGAAGAGCTGGTACTTCGAGAAAACAAACAAAATAGATAAGCCTCTAGCCAGACTTATTGAGAAAAGAGAGTCAACACACATCAACAGAATCAAAAAGGAGAAAGGAAAAATCACGATGCACCCCACAGAAATACAAAGAATAATTAGAGAGTACTATGAAAACCTATATGCTAACAAGATGGGAAACATAGGAGAAATGGACAACTTCCTAGAAAAATACAACCTTCCAACACTGACCCAGAAAGAAACAGAAAATCTAAACAGACAAATTACCAGAAACAAAATTGAAACACTTATCAAAAACTACCAAAGAACAAAATCCCCGGGCCAGATGGATTTACCTTGGAATTTTATCAGACAGAGAAGACATAATACCCATTCTCCTTAAAGTTTTCCAAAAAATAGAAGAGGAGGGAATACTGGCAATCTCACTCTATGAAGACAACATCACCCTAATACCAAAACCAGACAAAGACAACACCAAAAAAGAAAACTACAGACCAATATCCCTGATGAACATAGATGCAAAAATACTCAACAAAATATTAACAAACCAAATTCAAAAATACATTAAAAGGATCATACACCATAACCAAGTGGGATTCATCCCAGAGATGCAAGGATGGTACAACATTCGAAAATCAATCAACATCATCCACATCTACAAAAAGAAAGACAAAAACCACATGTTCATCTCCATAGATGCTGGAAAACTATTCCACAAAATTCAACATCCATTCATGATAAAAACTCTCAACAAAATGGGTATAGAGGGAAAGTACCTCAACATAATAAAGGCAATATATGATAAACCCACAGTCAACATCAAACTGAACAGTGAGAAGCTGAAAGCTTTTCCTCTGAGATCGGGTACAAGACAGGGATGCCCACTCTCCCCACTGTTATTTAACATAGTACTGGAGGTCCTAGCCACGGCAATCAGACAAAACAAAGAAATACAAGGAATCCAGATTGGTAAAGAAGAAGTTAAACTGTCACTATTTGCAGATAACATGATATTGTACATAAAAAACCCTAAAGACTCCACTCTGAATGCTAGAGCTAATATCAGAATTCAGCAAAGTTTCAGGATACAAAATTAACACACAGAAATCTGTGGCTTTCCTATACACTAACAATAAACTAATAGAAAGATAAATCAGGAAGACAATTCCATTCACAATAGCATAAAAAAGAATAAAATACCTAGGAATAAACCTAACCAAGGAAATGAAAGATCTATACTCTGAAAATTATAAGACACTCTTAAGAGAAATTAAAGAGAACACTAACAAATGGAAACAAATCCCATGCTCCTGGCTAGGAAGAATTAATAACATCAAAATGGCCATCCTGCCCAAAGCAATATGCAGATTTGATGCAATCCCTATCAAACTACCAACAGCATTCTTCAATGAACTGGAACAAATAGTTCAAAAATTCATATGAAACCGTCAAAGACCCTGAATATCGAAAGCAATCCTGAGGAGGAAGAATAAAGTGGGGGGATCTCACTCCCCAACTTTAAGCTTTACTACAAAGTCACAGTAATCAAGACAATTTGGTACTGGAACAAGAACAGAGCCACAGACCACTGGAACAGAATAGAGACTCCAAACATTAACCCAAACATATATGGTCAACTAATATTCGATAAAGGGGTCATGGACATACAATGGGAAATGACAGTCTCTTCAATAGATGGTGCTGGCAAAACTGGACAGCTACATGCAAGAGAATGAAACTGAATCACTGTCTAACCCCATACACAAAAGTAAATTCGAAATGGATCAAAGACCTGAATGTAAGTCATGAAACCATAAAACTCTTAGAAAAAATCATAGGCAAAAATCTCTTAGACATAAACATGAGTGACCTCTTCTTGAACATATCTCCCTGGGCAAGGGAAACAAAAGCAAAAATGAATAAAGGGGACTATATCAAGCTGAAAATCTTCTGTACAGCAAAGGACAAAATCAATAGAACAGAAAGGTATCTTACAGTATGGGAAAATATATACATAAATGACAGATCTGACAATGGTTGAAATGCAAAATATATAAAGAGCTCACACACCTCAACAAAGAAAAAGCAAATAATTCAATTAAAAAATGGGCAGAGGAGCAGAATAGACAGTTCTCTAAAGAAGAAATTCAGATGGCCAACAGACACATGAAAAGATGCTCCACATCACTTGTCGTCAGAGAAATGCAAATTAAAACCACAATGAGGTATACTCTCACACCAGTAAGAATGGCTACCATCCAAAAGACAAACAAAAACAAATGTTGGCAAGGATGCGGAGAAAGGGGAACCCTCCTACACTGCTGGTGGGAATGTAAATTAGTTCAACCATTCTGGAAAGCATTATGGAGGTTCCTCAAAATGCTCAAAATAGAAGTACCATTTGACCCAGGAATCCCACTTCTAGGAATTTACCCTAAGAATGCAGCACTCCAGTTTGAAAAAGACAGATGCACTCCTATGTTTATCACTGCACTATTTACAATAGCCAAGATATGGAAGCAACCTAAATGGATAAAGAAGATGTGGTACATATACACAATGGAATATTACTCAGCTATAAGAAAAAAACAGATCCTACCATTTGCAACAACAAGGCTGGAGCTAGAGGGCATTATGCTCCGTGAAATAAGCCAGGCGGAGAAAGACAAGTACCAAATCATTTCACTCATATGTGGAGTATAAGAACAAAAGAAATGTGAAGGAACAAAACAGCAGCAGAAGCACAGAACCCAAGAATGGACTAACAGCAACCAAAGGGAAAGGGACTGGGGAGGGCGAGTGGGAAGAGAGGGATAAGGGTGGGAAAAAAGAAAGGGGGCAACACAGAGAAGAGAAGTAGTGATTTTACAATGTCTTACTATGTTGATGGACAGTGATTGTGAACGGGTATGTGGGGGGAATTTGGTGAGGGGGTGAGCCTAGTGAACATAATGTCCTTCATGTAATTGTAGATTAATGATACCAAAATAAAATTATGAAAAAAAAGAAAAGACAAGTTATACAATTTTAAATTATACTACCTTGTTATGTTAAATAAGAAAAGATAAGTTAGAGGATCATGGGAAGATGGTGGTGTAAGAAGTTCAGAGAAAATCTCCTCCCCAAAACATATGTATTTATGAAAATACAATAAATACAACTATTCCTAAAAGAGACACCAGTGGATGCAGTACAACAGCCAGGATACAACTACATCTGCGAGAACTCAACATCACACAAAGGGAATAAGATACAAGCCATGGCAAGGTGGGACCTGAATGCTCCCCCACCCCAGAACACAGCAGGAAGAAAGGAGTCAGAACGGGGAGGGAGTGAAAGCCCAGGACTGCTAAACAACCAGCTCTAGGAATCCACACCTGGAGCGCAGACACAAGGTGCACGGGATGCTGAATATTAGAGAAATGGAAAAGCAAAACCTGTGGGCAGGTCCCACAACCAGCACCCCTGAGACAAAAGAAAAGCGAGTGCTTTCTGCAAGTGTTAAAGAGACAGGGACCCCATAGTTGGACAAAGTCATCCCGGCACACTTAGCCAGCAGCTGGGAATACCAGGGAACCTTAGGCACCCTAAACCCTGGGGAGGCAGTGCAGCTCTGAAGCCCCTCACAGCACTAAGCAGCCTGCCAGTCGTTCCTCCAACTGGCTCAGACCCTGACACACTGGCCCAGTAGCGGGAGAGTGTCAGTGTGTGCCAGGAGCAGCAGGGTCGAAAGGGACCGGGAGCAGATCATATGCACCAACAGCACCAGAGGGGACCAGGAGAGGCTTGTGCAAGCCTGAAGTGGCAGTGACAGAACAGGCCAGGTGTGGCTTGCATGCACTGGCATCAGTGGAGCCAGGGAAGCCCGGTAGAAGCCCGCTAGTTAGAGCCCTGGGCGCACCTGAAGCAGAGCCAGAGGGAGCAGGCAAGCTCCCCGCAGCCAACCGGAATCCCAGCCCAATGCACAGCCACCTGGGCCAGAACGAAAGGCTGCTACTGGCACATAGCTGACCGGCAGGGGTGCCACTAACATGGAGGAGCACACCTGGGATGCCTGCCATTCCCTGCAGGGCTCCGTGCTGCTCTGAGAGACCCCGACCACAGCAGCTTAGGGGACTAACCTGGTGACTGCTCCAGGAGTGCAGTTAACTGACACAGGCAGCAGAGGAGGGCAAGTCATCCAGCAAGCAGGAAAGAACTTTCTTCTCCCAGCTGACACACCTGTAACCTGCCTACATCCACTGCTATCACCATGAAAAGGCAAAAAAGTTTAGTCCAGTCCAAGATAGTTCAGACAACACCTGAGAGAGGATCTGCAGAGACAGACCTAACCAGTTTCCCTGAAAAAGAATTCAAAATGAAATTCTTAAACATGCTAACAGAGCTGCAGAGAAATATGCAAGAGATAAGGGATGACGTCCAGAGAGAGATTACAGATGTCTGGAGGAAGATTACAGAAATGAAACAAACTCTGGAAGGATTTATAAGCATAATGGAAGAGGCCATTGATGGAATAGAAACCAGAGAACAGGAATGCATAAAAGCTGATGCAGAGAGAGATAAAAGGATCTTCAAGAATGAATCAATATTAACAGAACTGTGAGACCAATCCAAAAGGAAATATCCACATTATAGTGGTACCAGAAGAAGAAAAGAGAGAAAAACGGATAGAAAGTGTCTTTGAAGAAATCATTGTGGAAAACTTCCCCAAACTGGGGGAGGAAATAATTGCTCAGACTACGCAGGCACACAGAACACCCAAGAGATGGGACCCAAAGAGGATGACACCAAGACACATTATAATTAAAATGGCAAAGACCAAGGACAAGGACAGAGTATTAAAGGCAGCCAGAGAGAGAAAAAAGGTCACCTACAAAGGAAAATCCATCAGGCTATCATCAGACTTCTCAACAGAAACCTTACAGGCCTGAAGAGAATGCCATGATACATTTAATGCAATGAAACAGAAGGGCCTTGAACCAAGTATACTGTATCCAGCACGATTATCATTTAAATATGAAGGAAGGATTAAACAATCCCCAGACATTCAAAAGTTGAGGGATTTTGCCCCCCACAAACCACCTCTACAGGGTATCTTATAGGGAATACTCTAAATGGGAGCACTCCTATAAAGGGCACAGAATAAAATAAATACCCAACATATGAAGAAAGGAGGAGGAGGAATAAGAAGGGAGAGAAATAATCATCAGACTGTGTTTGTAATAGCTCAATAATCTAGTCATTTTAGACAGTAAGGTAGTAAACAAGCTAACTTTGAACCTTTGGTAACCACGAATCTAAAGCCTGCAACGTCAATAAGTACATATCTTCATATAATCACTCTAAATGTAAATGGACTGAATGCACCAATCAAAAGACACAGAGTAATAGAATGTATAAAAAAGCAAGACACATCTATATGCTGCTTACAAGAGACTCACCTCAAACCCAAACACATGCACAGATTAAAAGTCAAGGGATGGAGAAAGATATATCATACAAACAACAGAGAGAAAAAAGCAGGTGTTGCAATACTAGTATCAGACAAAATAGACTTCAACATAAGGAAAGTAACAAGAGATGAAAAAGGACATTACATAATGATAAAGGGCTCAGTCCAACAACAGGATATAACCATTATAAACATATATACACCCAATACAGGAGCATCAATATATGTGAAACAAATACTAACAGAATTAAAGGAGGAAATAGAATGCAATTGATGAAATAGAAACCAGAGAGACATTTTGGGAGACTTTAACACACCACTCACTCCAAAGGACAAATCAACCAGACAGAAAATAAGTAAGGACACAGAGGCACTGAACTACACACTAGAACAGATGGACCTAATAGACATTTATAGACCTCTACATCCAAAAGCAACAGGATACACATTCTACTCAAGTGCACATGGAACATCCTCCAGAATAGACCACATACTAGGCCACAAAAAGAGCCTCGGTAAATTCCAAAAGATTGAAAACTTACCAACCAACTTTTCAGACCACAAAGGCATAAAACTAACAGTAAATTGCACAAAGAAAGCTAAAAGGCTCACAAACCCATGGAGGCTTAACAATATGCTCCTAAATAATCAATGGATCAATGAACAAATTAAAATAGAGATCAAGAATATATGGAAACAAATGACAACAACAACACAAAGCCCGAACTTCTGTGGGACGCAGCAAAAGCAGTCTTAAGAGGAAAGTATATAGCAATACAGGCACACTTGAAGAAGAAAGAACAATCCCAAATGAATAGTCTAACATCACAATTATCGAAACTGGAAAAAGAAGAACAAATGAGGCCTAAGATCAGCAGATGGAGGGACATAATAAAGATCAGAGATGAAATAAATAAAATTGAGAAGAATAAAACAAAAAAAATCAATGAAACCAAGAGCTGGTTCTTCGAGAAAATAAACAAAAGAGATAAGCCTCTAATGAGACTTATTAAGAGAAAAAGAGAGTCAACACACATCAACAGAATCAGAAATGAGAAAGGAAAAATAATGACAGACCCCACAGAAATACAAAGAATTATTAGAGAATACTATGAAAACCTACATGCTAAGAAGCTGGAAAACCCAGGAGACATGAACAACTTCCTAGAAAAATACAACCTTCCAGGACTGACCCAGAAAGAAACAGAAAATTTAAACAGACCTATTACCAGCAATGAAATTGAATCAGTAATCACAAAACTACCGAAGAACAAAACCCACGGGCCAGATGGATTTGCTCGGAATTTTATCAGACAAACAGAGAAGACATAATACCCATTCTCCTTAAAGTTTTCCAAAAAGAGAAGAGGGAATACTTCCAAACTCATTCTATGAAGCCAACAACACCATAATACCAAAACCAGGCAAAGACCCCACCAAAGAAAGAAAACTACAGACCAATATCCCTGATGAATGTAGATGCAAAAATACTCAACAAAATATTAGCAAACCAAATTCAAAAATACATCAAGAGGATCATACACCATGACCAAGTGGGATTCATCCCAGGTATGCAAGGATGGTACAACACTCGAAAATCCATCAACATCATCCACCACATCAACAAAAAGAAGAAGAAAATCCACATGATCATCTCCATAGACCCTGAAAAAGCATTTGATAAAATTCAACATCCATTCATGATAAAAACTCTCAACAAAATGGGCATAGAGGGCAAGTACCTCAACATAATAAAGGCCATATGTGATAAACCCACAGCTAACATCATATTGATCTGCGAGAGGCTGAAAGCTTTTCCTCTGAGATCGGGAACAAGACAGGGATAGCCACTCTCCCTACTGTTATTTAACATAGTACTGGAGGTCCTCGCCATGGCAATGAGACAAATCAAAGAAATACTAGGAATCCAGATTGGTAAAGAAGAAGTCAAACTGTCACTATTTGCAGATGACATGATATTGTACATAAAAAACCCTAAACACTCCACTGCAAAACTACTAGAACTAATATTGGAATTCAGCAAATTAGCAGGATACAAAATTGACACACAGAAATTTGTAGTTTTCCTATACACTAAAAATGAACTGATAGAAAGAGAAATCAGGAAAACAATTCCATTCACAATAGCATCAAAAAGAATAAAATACCTAGGAATAAACCTAACCAAGGAAGTGAAAGACCTGAAAACTACAAGACACTCTTAAGAGAAATTAAAGAGGTCACTAACAAATGGAAACTCATCCCATGCTCCTGGCTTGGAAGAATTAATGCCATCAAATGGCCATCCTGCCTAAAGCAATATACAGATTCGATGCAATCCCTATCAAATTACCAACAGCATTCTTCAATGAACTGGAACAAATAGTTCAAAAATTCATATGGAACCGTCAAAGACCCCAAATATCGAAAGCAATCCTGAGAAGGAAGTATAAAGTGGGGGGATCTCGCTCCCCAACTTCAATCTCTTCTACAAAGCCACAGTAATCAAGTCAGTTTGGTACTGGCACAAGAACAGAGCCACAGACCAGTGGAACAGAACAGATACTCCAGACACTAACCCAAACATATATGGCCAATTAATATATGATAAAGGAGCCATGGACATACAGTGGGGAAATGACAGTCTCTTCAACAGATGGTGCTGGCAAAACTGGACAGCTACATGCAAGAGAATGAAACTGGATCACTGTCTAACCCCATACACAAAAGTAAATTCGAAATGGATCAAAGACCTGAATGTAAGTCATGAAAACATAAAACTATTAGAAAAAATCCTTGGCAAAAATCTCATGGACATATACATGAGTGACTTCTTCATGAACACATCTCCCCGGGCAAGGGAAACAAAGGCAAAAATGTACAAGTCAGACTATATCAAGCTAAAACGCTTCTGTACAACAAAGGACACCATCAATAGAACAAAAAGTTATCCTACAGTATGGGAGAATATATTCATAAATGACAGATCCGATATAGGGTTGACATCCAAAATATATAAAGAGCTCACACACCTCAACAAACAAAAAGCAAATAATCTGATTTAAAAATGGGCAGAATAGCTGAATAGACAGTTCTCTAAAGAAGAAATCCAGATGGCCAACAGGCACATGAAAAGATGCTCACATCACTAATCATCAGAGAAATGCAAATTAAAACCACAATGATATATCACCTCACACCAGTAAGGATCCCCATCATCGAAAAGACAAACAACAACAAATGTTGGTGAGGGTGTGGACAAAGGGGAACCCTCCTACACTGCTGGTGGGAATGTAAATTAGTTCAACCATTGTGGAAAGCAGTATGGAGGTTCCTCAGAATGCTCAAAATAGAAATACCTTTTGACTCAGGAATTCCACTTCTGGGAATTTACCCTAAGAATGCAGCATCCCAGTTTGAAAAAGACAGATGCACCCCTATGTTTATCGCAGCACTATTTACAATAGGCAAGATATGGAAGCAACCTAAATGTCCATCAGTAGATGAATGGATAAAGAAGATGTTGTAAATATACACAATGGAATATTACTCAGCCATAAGAAAAAAACAGATCCTACCTTTTGCAACAACATGGATGGAGCTAGAGGGGATTATGCTCAGTGAAATAAGCCAGGTGGAGAAAGAGAAGTACCAAATGATTTCACTCATATATGGAGTGTAAGAACAAAGGAAAAGTGAAGGAAGAAAACAGCAGCAGAATCACAGAACCCAAGAATGCACTAACAGTTACCAAAGGGAAAGGGACTGGGAAGGATGGGTGGGAAGGGAGGGATAAGGGCAGGGAAAAGGAAAGGGGGCATTACAATTAGCATGTATAGTGTGGTGGGCAGCACGTGGAGGGCTGTGCAACATAGAGATGACAAGTAGTGATTTTACAGCATCTTACTACGTAGATGGACAGTGACTGTGAAGGGGTATGTTGGGGGGACTTGGTGAAGGTGGAGCCTAGTAAACATAATATTCTTCATGTAACTGTAGATTAATGATACAAAAAGAAAAAAAAGAAAATAAAGAATAGATAAGTTAAACCATTCTAAATTATACTACCTTCTGAATGCTTCCTTGAACACATTTATGATTATTTCTTCAGAATATATATTTAAGATGTGGAGTTCTGTAGCAGATGGTACACACATTAAAATTTTTGGTTATCTATGTCCAAATTGCTCTCCAGAAAAATTTCCAGTCACATCCATTTGGAGTTCCATCAACAGTAGCTAAGAGGAAGGACCAATTTTCTTATAATTTCACTAGCATAGAGCATCCATTTTAATATTTAACAAAATTTCCGTCTTTTAGGTAAACAACAAAACTCAGCTCTTTTGATTTGCGCTAGGTTGAACGTTGTTTTCAGTACTGAAGGTCTTATTTTTTTGTGGGTATGAACCTTCTTAATGCTTTTGATCCATTTTGTTAACATTTTTCCTAGAAAGAATATTCTCATTTACATTTACCCTCTTTACAGGTTAGTGAAAGGAGTAGATGCCATCTGAGTGACTTCTCCCCAGCCCTGATTATTATAATTTGTAAAATTTTCCTAACTTGATAGGCAAGATATTATCTAGCTATTTTCATTTGTACTTTTTTGATTTCTAATAAATTTGTAAATTTTAAATAAAATTTCTGTGCATTGTCTGAACATGACTTGTGTCCTTTTCAGAAAATTTAACCTTAGTGTTTTTTACATATATACACACATAAATACATAACATAAGCACATCCACACATACATGCACACATAAAGAAAGGAGAAAGTGTTCCACAATCAGAACCATTCAGAGATGAAACAGGCTATGATATTAGTTAGTGAATCTCCCATTGCTAGAGATTTTTAAACAGAGGTAGAGATATAAGAGCAGATGAATGTGTGCTTTCAAGTGAGGGGTGTTCCAAATAAGTTTTAAAGGCCCTTTTAATACTTAGGTACTATAAGTTTGGAAAATTATAAACTGGGAGATTTAAAGTTCCCTAGTTCAAATAACAAGGAGCAGTAGAACCAGAGACCAAACTAGTCTCTCGAAACCTACCAATGATCCTTTTTGGTATTAAAAGTCCTTATTGCTGCTACTTCTGCTGTTTGAAACTAATGATGCTCACTTTAGCCACTGTAAATAAATGAGTCCCATGTTTTCCCTGCAGGCTCATCCCACCATGCCATGGTGGCCAAGCCCTTTGAGAAAGTAACGTATCGCTGGACAGTACCCCCACATGCTGGTCCCGCTGCTCAGGATCCTGCCTGTCTCACCTGGATATACTTTTCTGCTGCAGATCCAGTAAGAGATACAAATTCTGGCCTGGTGGGCCCCCTGCTGGTGTGCAAGGCTGGTGTCTTGGGTGCAGATGGCAAACAGGTACTTCCAGGATTTCTGGTTGCAAGGCTGGCTGGGAGGAGGATAGGGCTGATTTGGTGAATAGAAGTTAAGCATGAAACTGGGTTCTAGAGGTGAGGAAATAGAAAGAAAACAGCTATGGAATAAAAAAATAATAGTTGGTGACTTCATGCTATCTCGCATGCTGTTCTTACACTCACAAATACACTTCTTTCTTAGTCTCTATTCCTTTCTTTTTTTTGTGGGTGTTGCTGTAAAGTTTTTTTTTTTAATAAAGGCTTCATCGATATGAAGACTTCCTCTTATGAAGGTTTCACATGAAAAACATTGTGGTTACTACATTCACCCATTTTATCAAGTCCCCCCCACACACCCCACACAGTCACTTTCCATCAGCATAGTAAGATGCCACAGAGTCACTACTTGTCTTCTCTGTGCTACATTGTTTTCCCGTGACCACCCCACACCATTTGTACCAGTCATAACACCACTCAATCCCCTTTTACCTCCTTCTCCACCTACCATCTCCCACACTGCCCCTTTGGTAATTGTGAGTCCCTTCTTGGAGTCTGTGAGTCTGATGCTGTTTTGTTCCTTCAGTTTTGTTTTGTTGTTATATGCCACAAATGAGGAAAATCATTTGGTACTTGTCTTTCTCTGCCTGGCTTATTTCACTGAGCATAATACCCTCTAGCTCCATCCATGTTGTTGCAAATGGTAGGATTTGTTTTCTTCTTATGGCTGAATAATATTCCATTGTGTATTTGTACCATTTCTTCTTTATCCATTCATCTACTGATGAACACTTAGGTTGCTTCCATTTCTTGGCTATTGTAAATAGTGCTGCGATAAACATAGGGGTGCATATTTCTTTTTCAAACTGGGCTGCTGCATTCTTATGGTTAATTCCTAGGAGTGGAATTCCTGGGTCAAATGATACTTATATTTTGAGTTTTTTGAGGGACCTCCATACTGCTTTCCACAATGGTTGAACTAGTTTACATTCCCACCAGCAGTGCAGGAGGGTTCCCCTTTCTCCACTACCTCGCCAACATTTGTTGTTCCTTGTCTTTTGGATGTTGGCCATCCTAACTGGTGTGAGATAATATCTCATTGTGGTTTTATTTGCATTTCTCTGATAATTAGCAATGCGGAGCATATTTTCATGTGCCTTTTGGCCATCTGAATTTCTTCTTTGGAAAGTGTCTGTTCAGATCCTACACCCATTTTTTAATAAGGTTATTTGATATTTGGGTGTTGAACATTTGAGTTCTTTATATATTTTGTATGCTAACCCCTTGTTGGATATGTCATTTATGAATATATACTCCCATACTGTAGGATGCCTTTTGTTCTGCTGTTGGTGTCCTTTTCTGTACAGAAGCTTTTTAGTTTGATATAGTCCCATATGTTCATTTTTTCTTTTGTTTCCCTTGCCCTAGTAGATATGTTCAGGAAAAATTTTCTCATGTTTATATTAAAGAGATTTTTACTTATGTTTCCTTCTAAGAGTTTCATGGTTTCATGACTTAGATTCAGGTCTTTGATCCATTTCAAGTTTACTTCTGAGTATGGAGTTAGACAATAATCCAGTTTCATTCTCTTATATGTACTGTACAGTTTTGCCAACATCACTTGTTGAAGAGGCTGTCATTTTTCCATTGTATATCCATTACTCCTTTATGTATTTTAAGTGACCATATATGCTTAGGCTTATATCTGGGATCTTTATCTGTTCGATTGATGTGTGGGTCTGTTCTTGTGCCAGTACCAAATTGTCTTGATTACTGTGGCTTTGTAGTAGAGCTTGAAGTCGAGGAGCATAACCCTACCAGCTTTATTCTTTCTTCTCAGGATTGCTTTGGCTATTTGTGTACTTTTGTGGTTCCATATGAATTTTAGAACTAATTGTTCCAGTTATTTGAAGAATGTCATTGGTATTTTGATGGGGATTGCATTGAAACTGTAGATTGCTTTACGTAGCATGGCCATTTTGACCATATTGAATGTTCCTATCCATGAGCACAGATGTATTTCCATTTATTGGTGTCTTCTTTAATTTCTCTAATGAGTGTCTTGTAATGTTCAGGCTATAGGTCTTTCACTTCCTTGGTTAGGTTTATTCCTAGGTATTTTATTCTTTTTGATGCAATTACGAATGGAATTGTTTTCTTTATTTCTCTTTCTGCTAGTTCATTGTTAGTGTATAGGAATGCAACAGATTTCTGCTTATTAATCTTGTATCCTGCAACTTTGCTGAATTCAGATATTAGATCTAGTAGTTTTGGAGTGTATTCTTTAGGGTTTTTTATGTACAATAGAATGTCATCTGCAAACAGTAACGGTTTGACTTCTTCCTTACCAGTCTGGATGCCTTTTATTTCTTTGCATTGTCTGATTGCCATAGCTAGGATCTCCAGTACTATGTTGAATTAAAGTGGAGGCAGTGGGCATCCTTGTCTTGTTCCCCATCTTAAAGGAAAAGCTTTCAGATTTTTACTATTAAGTATGATGTTGGCTGTGGATTTGTCATATATAGGCTTTATTATGTTGAGGTACTTGCTTTCTATACACATTTTGTTGAGAGTTTTTATTGTGATAGGATGTTGAATTTTGTCAAATGCTTTTTCAGCATCTATGGAGATGATCATGTGATTTTTGTCTTATTTTGATGTGGTGTATGATGTTGATGGATTTTTGAATATTGTACTATCCTTGCATGATTGCAATAAATCATACTTGATCATGATGGATGATTTTTTGATATATTTTTGAATTCAGTTTGCTAATATTTTGCTGAGTATTTTTCCATCTATGTTGATCAGGAATATTGGTCTGTAATTTTCTTTTTTTATGGTGTCTTTGCCTGGTTTGGGTATTAGAGTGATGCTGCTCTCATAGAATGAGTTTGGACGTGTTCCCTCTTCTACTTTTTGGAAAACTTTAAGGAGAATGGGTATTAGGCCTTCACCAAATATTTGATAAAATTCAATGGTGAAGTCCAGGCATTTTGTTCTTATGAAGTTTTTGATTCCCAATACCATTTCATTGCTGGTAATTGGTCTGTTCAAGTTTTCTGTATATTCCTCAGTCACCCTTGGAAGTTTGTAGTTTTCTAGAAAGTGGTCCATTTCTTCTTGGTCATCCAATTTGTTAGCATATAATTTTCATAGTATTCTCTAATAATTATTTGTATTTTTGTTGTTTTCATAGTGATTTTTCCTTTCTCATTCTGATTCAGTTTATGTGTGTAGACTTTCCTTTTTTCTTGATAAGTCTGGCTAGGGGTTTTATCTATTTTGTTTATTTTCTCAAAGAACCAGTTCCTGGTTTCATTCATTCTTTCTATTCTTTTATTCTTCTCCATTTTATTTATTTCTACTCTAATCTTTATTATGTCCCACCTTCTACTGGCATTGGGCCTCATTCTCCTTTGTCTAGTTTTATAAATTGTGGGTTTAGACTGTATGATTGGGATTGTTCTTCTCTCTTCAAGTAGGTCTGTGTTGCAATATATATACTTCCCTGTTTGAATAGCCTTCACTGAATCCCACAGATTTTGCTGTGTTGAGTT
This sequence comes from Manis javanica, assembly GCF_040802235.1. Lineage (NCBI taxonomy): Eukaryota > Metazoa > Chordata > Mammalia > Pholidota > Manidae > Manis > Manis javanica. The sequence goes on from NC_133174.1 coordinate 53,542,536, forward strand.
ATTGCTTTCATTTGTCTCCATATATTGTGTGATCTCTGTTTTTATTTGGTCATTGATCCATTGATTATTTTAGAGCATGTTATTAAGCATCCATGTGTTTGTGAGCTTTTTTGTTTTCTTTGCATAATTTATTTCTAATTTCATACCTTTTTAGTCTGAGAAGCTGGTTTTTAAAACTTCAATTCTTCTGAATTTACTGAGACTCTTGTTGTGGCCTAGTAAATGATCTATTCTTAAAAGTGTTCCATGTGCACTTGAGAATAATGTGCATCCTGCTGCTTTTCTGTAGATGTCTGTTAGGTCCATCTGTTCTAATGTGTTGTTCAGTGCCTCTTTCTGCTTACTTATGTTCTGTCTGGTTGATCTGTCCTTTGGAATGAGTGGTGTGTTTAAGTCTTCTAAAATGAATGTATTCCATTCTATTTCCTCTTTTAATTATGTTAGTATTTGTTTCATATATGTAGGTGCTCCTATATTGGGTGCATACATATTTATAATGGTTAGATCCTCCTTTTAGACTGACCCCCTTATCATTATGTAATGTCCTCTGTCTCTTGTTACTTTGTTTTGAAGTCTATTTTGTCTGACACAAGTACTGCACTTATTGTTTTTTTCTCCCTACTACTTGCATGAAATATTTTTCCCATCCCTTCACTTTCAGTCTGTGTGTCTTTCAGTTGAAGTGAGTCTCTTGTAGGCAGCATATGGACGGGACTTTTTTTTATCCATTCAGTGCCATTATGTGTTTTGATTCGTTTACTCAGACCATTTACATTTAGGGTGATTATAGATATAAGTACTTCTTTCCATTGCAGGCTTAGATTCATAGTTATGAAAGGTTCAAGACTAGCTTCTTTATTATCTAACAGTATAACTTAACTCACTTAGTATGCTATTACAAACACAATCTAAAAGTTCTATTTTTTCTTCCTTCTCCATTCTTTATGTTTTAGGTATCAAATTCTGTACTCTTTGTATATCCATTGAGTGAGGTAGTTGAATTAATTTTGAATTTGCTTCATAATTAATTTTTCTACTTCCTTTACTGTGGTTTCATTTCCTCTGCTGACAGCTATTTAGCTTTAGGAACACTTCTGCCTATAGCAGTCCCTCCAAAGTACACTGTAGAGATCGTTTTTGGGCAGTAAATTCTCTCAACTTTTGCTTATCTGGAAATTGTTTAATCCCTCTTTCAAATTTAAATTATAATCTTGCCAGGTAGAATATTCTTGGTTTGAGGCCCTTCTGTTTCATTACATTAAAATATCATGCCACTCCTGTCTGGCCTGTTAGGTTTCTGTTGAGAATTCTGATGATAGCCTGATCAGTTTTCCTTTGTATGTGATCATTTTTCTCTCTCTCTGGCTGCTTTTAATACTCTGTACTTATCCTTGATATTTGCCATTTTAATTTCTTTATGTCTTGGTGTTGTCTTCCTTGGGTCCCTTTTGTTGAGAGATCTGGTCTCAGAGACTGTCTTCTTCCCCAGATTGGGGAAGTTTTCAGCAATTACCTCCTCAAAGACACTTTCTATCCCTTTTTCTCTCCTGTTCTTCTCATACCCTTATGATACGAATATTGTTCTGTTTGGATTGGTCACACAGTTATGAAAGTATTCTTTTCATTCCTAGAGATCCTTTTTCTCTCTGTGCCTCAGCTTCTTTATATTCCTCTTCCCTAGTTTCTATTTCATTTATTGTTTCCTCCACCATATGTAATCTGCTTTTAATACCCTCCATTGTGCTCTTCAATTGTTGGATCTCTGTTCTAAATTCATTCCTGAGTTCTTGAATATTTTTCTGTACCTCCATTAGCATGTTTATGATTTTTATTTTGAAATCTTTTCCAGGAAGATTGGTGAGTTCAGTTTCACTTTGCCCTCTTTCTGATGTTGGTGGGACTTTTGTTTGTACCAGGTTCTTTTGATATTATTTGCAATAATTTGGTGTAGGTGGCACCCTCGACTGCCCAGAATGTCTACTCTTTGGATCTGCTTATCCCCTTGAGCAAAGGTGGGTGTCACAGGTGACTAGTTCTGGTACCTGCTGGGAAGAAAGAGCTCTTTCCTGCTTCATGCCTAGAGTACTTGTTTCCACTCCCAGGGCCAGTGCACTGAGCATGCAAGGAGTCTATGCTACACCACAGTAACTTCCCTAGGCAGGGCTACCCTCTAGGTGGCCTGGCTTAATGGTGGGGTCAGCAGGTCTCCAAGATAGTGCCAGGTGGTAGGAAGGAGTGGGGCCTCAGAGGTGTATTGCCGGTCAGACGGATGGAGTGTCTGAAGCTCCTGAACATTCCCAACCTGCTGGGCTGAGTGTGCTGGGGCAATTTCATCCACCTATCCTTTCTCCTGAGCAACAATCTCTGTGCAATCCTTCTCAATTTAGAAGCCCTCTGCTGTTGGAAGGTCTCTCAGAATGCTCACCTTTCTTTTATCCCAGAGTGGCTGGTGTGGGTAACTGATCTCCACAAGTGGCTGGAATCTCAGTCTCTCCAAATATTCTGCCTGTTTTAGCTTTCCAATCCCACTAATCTCTAGAGCACTATGTATAAGTTGTATTTGCTATATTTATATATTATATGTGGTTTTAGGAGGTGGTTTCTGTCTCACCTCTCATGCCACCATCATTAATTCCATCGTGCTCTCTCCACTCTATTTTTTATTAAAGTATAATTAATATACACTCTTATGAAGATTTCACAAGAAAAACAATGTGGTTACTACATTTAACCATATTATTGAGTTCCCCCCATAACCCATTGCAGTCACTGTCCATCATCATAGGAAGATGCCACAGAGTCACTACTTGTCTTCTCTGTGCTATACTGTTTTCCCCTTGACCTCCTCTACACCATGTGAACTAATCATAATACCCATCAATCCCCTTCTACTTCCCTTGCCACCCACCTTCCCCCTCCCCTCCCCTTTGGTAACTGCTAGTCCCTTCTTGGAGTCTGTGAATCTGATGCTATTTTGTTCCTTCAGTTTTGCTTCATTGTTATACTCCACAAATGATCTCTCTTTTCTATTTTATATCCTTCTATCATCTCCTCATTTTAAAAAAAAACCTTATTAGCCTCTAAACCTTGCTCCTAATTTCTATATATACTTCAATATTTGGTTGTCTTATTTCATATATAGCTCACTATTTCCACTTGTGTAACCTTGGGCAAGTTCCTTAACCTTGCTTTTCCTTAGTTTCCTCATCTGTAGTTATAGGTTAAAAATGGAAGAAGGTATCTTGGGTTTCTGTGTAGATTAATTAAAATAATCCATATAAAGTACTTAGCAGAGTGTTATATAGCAAGCACTCAGTACATTTTAGCAGTAATAATAATAATAATAATTAACAATAATAAAAATAATAGTATATCCATAATAATAATAATTTTTCTGCCCTGATCTCTTAGCCACTTTTCGCCACTCCTCTTCCCAGGTGACTTCAGGTTCTCTTTAATAACTCTGTACCTCTTCTCTATAGTCCTCATCTTTTACTTCTTCCCTGCCCCCTTTCATACATTTCTCCTCTCCCATCTTGTCACATTATTCTGATTCCTTCACCCACTTGTGGTTTGAGGTTACTTGAGGGAAAACTACCTAGCAACAATTTCAGCTCTAGGCAGGAGATGTGGGCTTGCCTCTTCTCTGGGAAGATTGAGGAAGAATCAGGGATCATTGCTTCAGGAGCTGCACAGTCCACAACTACTGAAACCATTGTCATTCCTCCCTCTGTTCTCTTCCACTGGGCCTTCAGAAAGGAGTGGATAAAGAATTCTTCCTCCTTTTCACTGTGTTGGATGAGAACAAGAGCTGGTACAGCAATGCCAATCAAGTGGCTGCTATGTTGGATTCCCGGCTGCTCTTAGAGGACATCAAGGGTTTCCAAGACTCCAATAGGATGCATGGTATGGGGAGTACTTTTGCCCTGAACTACAATTGAGACGTTACAAGTAAAATCTAACTTAAACTTAATCATGATCCATCTCTGAAAACACTGATCCCATTGGTCAAGTTTGACTAAGAGAAGGGCTACATTGAGAGATCAAACCCAAGACAGTCTTATACTTAACACTTTATTTCTGCTGTGTCCTATGTTACATGTATAAAATACACTGAAAAAAGGTACTGTGAAGTGAGGATTGCAAACACTGAATTGACAAGAGAATGAGGAGTGTGAGCTGGGATGATACTTACCAGTTTTATGTCATTCTCTCTTATTACCCACTACCCTCACTCCCCAAACTCATACTACAAACAAAAAGGGTTAATTTTTTCTATATGTGGAAAAACATTCTATTTTTATGATTTCATGATTTTGCAGTCATTTTCCTTCCACTATAAATGCCCCACCTTACATCTTTGCCCTCAGCCTGTGGAAATTCTTCCCATTCTTTGAAGCCCTACTCAAAAGCTACCTCCTTCATGCAACCATTTTTTATCACCTAATTTCAGGGTGATGACACCTTCTGAATTACTAATGCATTTTTATCAGACTATTTTAATAGAAAATTCTATACACTACTTAATATTGTAGTTGTTTGTTACATGGCTTTTTACTTCTGCTAGGGTGTATTCTCCTTGAAGGTAAATATTGTTTGTTGCTTACCTTTTTATTTGCTACACTGTTTCATACGTGGTAAATGTTTATTGAATCAGTGACCTATCAAATTAATGAGTGGGTGGGTGAATAAATAAATGGTAAGATAAAGGTCCCACTTTCCAAGGAGCTCCCAGCATTTGCAATACGACTAATAACAACCATGAAACAATTGTAAAGAAATCCAAGACAGACTATAATTAAGTTCTAAATTGTGTGAAACAGCTTTTAACTGACATAGAGTTCAGAAGATGAGAAAATTAATGAGAAAGAATCCAAGTAAAATATTCCTGGAAGAAGGGAATACTTAAGTTGAAGGTTGAAGGCTAGACAGGATTGTAATTAGACATTACAGTTAAGGGAAGCAAAATCAGTAGGTTAGCAGTATTTCTGTCAGCATTCCAGGGAACTACCAAATAAGGTTACTCATTAAAGCTGGTTCCAGTGGATATTGAAAAAGGGTCAGCTTCAAGCAGACTTCCCTGTATATCTGAGGGGAATGTGGAGGGCAGAAGGGGGATCATGGCTAAGGGTGTTATCTTTTGGCTCCATTTATTGGTTCCCATCAAGTCAGTTTTATCAGCTGTAAAAGGTAATTATTGTTCAAAACATGTTCATTCCATTTTGAATTTATGGACCATCTTATTAGTACCAGGAAACATGAAGAAAAATGATGTGTTTCCTGCAAGGTCAGTCTAGTGTGGAAGATAGATTAGAGTTGAACTATGTGGGTAGTGATATAGAAGAATTTTGTTGGGAGGAATATTTCATTCCAGAGGTGTTATTTGAACTGGGGCATGAAGAATGAGTATCAGTTTGCAATAGAGAGACACTAGAGGAAACGTTTATTCCAGTAAGAGGGAGAAGCATATGGAAAGTTAACAAGTGTTTTCTAAGCACCTGCCATGTTTAAAGCCTTGGAGATGCAAAGGCAAATAAAGCTAACAGGATAGTGGTATGAGTGTCTAAGAGAGGGCAGACTGTAAGCAGGTGTACCTGGGAAGTGCTATTGCAGGAGTTCAATCCATAAATAATGAGGGCCAGAACCATGGAAGTAGCAGTGAGGATGAAGAGGAGGGAACAGATTGAAAACTGATAATGGAACCTTGGGGGAACCACTACACTTTACAGAGGGATTGAAATTGAGAACAAGATGGAGGAGGAACAATCAGAGAGGTGGTAAGAGAACCAGAAAAGTGTGATGCTAACAGAAGCCAAAGGAGGAGAGTTTCAAGAGAGTGGGAATAGGAGAGATTGATAGTTTTGTGTGTGTTTATGAAGGAATTCTGGTCATGGGAATAATTCAATTTTGCAAAGATGTGGAGCAGAGTGGATGAGGGGACAGAAAGTGAGGCCGGAGATGCCAGTTAGGCTCTTATCCAAAAGAGGTAGATTTTCATAAGTAGAACTAATGTGGTTTATGGAAGAAGGCAAAGATGTTGAGGATGACTCAGAAATTTGAAATTGTGGGAAACCATAGTACAAAGCTGATGCTATGTGGCTGGCCAGTACCTGGGTATTCTGGTTTCATCTCCCCGTCCTGTCTTGTGTTTTTTGTTTTCCAGCCATTAACGGGTTTCTGTTCTCTAACCTGCCCAGGCTGGACATGTGCAAGGGTGACACAGTGGCCTGGCACCTGCTTGGCCTGGGCACAGAGACTGATGTGCATGGGGTCATGTTCCAGGGCAACACTGTGCAGCTTCAGGGCATGAGGAAGAGTGCAGCCATGCTCTTTCCTCACACCTTTGTCATGGCCATCATGCAGCCTGACAATCCTGGTAAGTGCTTCATCAGTTGGCCCTAGGTTCGGACACTGTTGGGTATGCGGCTGGATAAGAGGGAACCTGGTGAAAAGAAAACAAGAGTCATGGTGAGTGTCCTTGAGAAATTTTCAAAACACTTATGCCTTCTCCATCCTCAGTTTTCACCATGTTCTGGTTATTTGTATTCTCTTCTCAGCTGCAGGCAGAATAAAGAGCTGAAGAAGCTCTATTTTCGAACAACAGGAGAGAAGTAAGGATACTGCTCAACATCAGCACAGATCTTACAGAGGATAGACTTCTCAGCAGCTACACAGAGAATCTATAGACACAGTCCTTGCATTGGGATGGAGGTCCATTAAATATAACTATAAGCACTTCCAACTCTGATATTGTATGAGGATTTCTGCAGACTTCTGCTACAGTGGGTGGGGTATACGGTAACAGTTTCTTCCCAGGAATCAAAACATAGGAACTTCTAGTGTAGGCTCTTTCAGTAACTTGCTGTTCAATTTTTGTCCAATCACTACCCCTCTCTGTGGTTAGATCTCTTCCTTTTTATCTTTCTGTTTGTCCCTCCCCCACCCTCAGTCCCTCCTCTTCCTTTCCTCTCCTTCTCCTTCCCTCCATCCCTTTTCTTTTCTCTCTCTCTCCCTTTCCTTCTCTCTGCATTTCTTTCATGGAGAAATTTTACTAGAATGTTTCTTCAGATTCCATATATGTCTGACATTTCATAATGTAGCAGTAATTTCTCTTTGCAATTCCTTCAGTATATACTTTTTCCAACAGTAAATGGCAATAGGGTTTTTAAGGAAAACCTGCCAGTTCCATGCAGCTTCCACTAAACCTTTATTTAAGTTCTGTAAATTCCATTCATATTTGGAGAAAAAAATCTCTAAACAAAACAAGTCTCCTCAACAATTTAATAACTGCAGCCTGTCACTAGGTTTGACAAACACTTGACATAAAGCTGGTCTCTGCAGAATTCTTAGATCCACATTTCTAACCAGACACCTGGGATACTTTCTTGGTCAAGGAGTGTTGTTAGCAAATTAGAAACAACAGTTAATGGATCTGAAATAGAAACAGTGCTTGCAGTGAGGCCTGAGGTAGGGTACTTCTGAGTAAAACCCTTCTGTGTAGCTTTGGTTCCAAAGCCAAAACATAGGTTTAATCTCTTTCTTGCAAAATTAGCCAAGCTCCCCTGGGGCCCAAGGTGGGTAGCTGTAGATGGCTTTAAAACATTTTTATGGAGGGTGTGGGGAGAGTGAGCATTTTCCAAACCTTTCAAACTCTTTCAAACAATTTAATAACTGCAGCCTGTCACTAGGTTTGACAAACACTTGACATAAAGCTGGTCTCTGCAGAATTCTTAGATCCACATTTCTAACCAGACACCTGGGATACTTTCTTGGTCAAGGAGTGTTGTTAGCAAATTAGAAACAACAGTTAATGGATCTGAAATAGAAACAGTGCTTGCAGTGAGGCCTGAGGTAGGGTACTTCTGAGTAAAACCCTTCTGTGTAGCTTTGGTTCCAAAGCCAAAACATAGGTTTAATCTCTTTCTTGCAAAATTAGCCAAGCTCCCCTGGGGCCCAAGGTGGGTAGCTGTAGATGGCCAAAAAACAGTAGGAATGGCATATCCCATTTCATATAATCTTTATTCACTTATTTTGCTAATGGGAGAAAAAGACAGAGACCTGGATGGGGAAAATGAAAATTATTTGCTTAGGTTAGAAATGTTGGTTCTAGTTTATCTGAATTTCCTCTTCTGTCTTCTTTATCAAGTACTATTGATTATTACTCCTAGATGATTTCTTAGACATTTCCTTCATTCTGTCCCTAGAGGCTTGGTCTCTGATTAATGTTGAGAGAGACCATTGTGATTAGCTTTCCAAAGGCAGGGCAAAAGTACTGAGTTAATGGAAAAGCCAGAACCAGAATCAATTCATTCTCTTTTGTTTTGTTTTTAGATTCCACATATAAATGAAATCAAATGGTATTTGTCTTCATCTGCCTGACACATTTACCTTAGAATAATATACTTTATGTCAATCCATGTTGTTGCAAATGGCAGGATTTAATTCTTTTTTATGGCTGAATAATATTCCATTGTGTATATTTACCACATCTTATTTATCCATTCATCTACTGATGGACACTCTGGTTGCATCTATATCTTGGCTATTGTTAATAATAAGGCAATAATCATAGGGGAGCCTAGATCTGTCTAAATTAGGTATGTTTTCATTGTATAAATCCCTAGAAGTGCAGTTACTGGTCATATGGTATTTCTACATTTAGTTTTACAAAGAACCTCCATATTGTTTTCTATGGTGGCTGCACCTATTTACATTCCAATCAAAAGGGTAGCAGGGTTCCATTTTCTCCATATCCTCGGCAACACTTGTTATTTCTTGTCTTTTAGGTATGGACCATTCTAACTGGTATGAGGTGATATCTCATTGTGCATTTGCATTTCCCTGATGATTAATTATGTGGAGCATCTTTTCATGTGCCTTTTGGCCATATGTATTTCTTCTTTTAGAAAGTGTCTATCCAGGTCCTCTGCCCAGTTTTTAATCAGGTTATTTATTTATTTTTGTTATTGATTCATATTACTTCATATATTTTGGATGTTAAACCCATATTGGATGAATCACTTATGAATATATTCACCAATAACATAGGTTGGCTTTTTGTTTTGTTGATGGTATCCTTTGCTGTACAGAAGCTCTTTAGTTTGATGTAGTTCCACTTGTTCATTTTTACTTTTGTGTTCCTTGCCTGGGGAGAGGTGTCCAGGAAAAAAAAAATTACTCATGCTTCCTTTCAAGAGATTATTGCCTCTGTGTTCTTATAAGAGTTTTATGGTTTCATGTCTTATATTTAGATCTCTAATTCATTTCAAGTTTAATTTTGCATATAGAGTTACACAGTTATCCAGTTTCATTCTCTTGCATGTAGCTGTTGACTTTTCCCAACACCACTTGTTGAAGAGCATATCTTTTCTCCATTTTATATTCATGGCTCTTTTGTTGCGTATTAATTGGCCATATATACATGGGTTTATTTCTGGGCTTTCTATCCTGTTTTATTGATCTATGAGATTGTTCTTATGCCAGTACCATACTGTTTAGAGTACTATAGTGTTGTAGTATAGTCTGAAGTCAGGGAGCATGATACCCACAGAATTGTTCTTTCTCAAGATTACTTTGAATATTTGGGGACTTCTGTGTTCCATATAAATTTTAGGACTATTTTTTCTACTTTATTGAAAATGCTATTGGTGTTCTGGTAGGGATTTCATTGAATCTGTAGATTGCTTTGAGCAGGATGGCCATTTTGACAATATTAATCTTCCTATCTATGAGAATGTAGTAGATTTCTACTTATTTGTGTCTTCAATTTATTTCATCAGTGTCATAGATTTTACAGTACAGGTTTTCTACCTTGTTGGTTAAGTTTATTCCTAAGTATTTGATTCTCCTTGATGAAATTATAAATAGTATTGTTTTCCTGATATCTCCTTCTGCTTGTTTGTTGTTAGTATACAGGAATGCAACAGATTTCTGTATATTGATTTTTTTCCCTGCAATTCTGCTGAATCCAGTTATTAGTTCTAACAGATTTTGGTGAAGTCTTCAGGGTTTTCTATACACTGTGTCATGTAATTTTCAAACAGTGGCAGGTTTACTTCTTCCTTACAACTTGGATGGCATTTATCCCTTTATCTTGTCTCATTGCCATATCTAAAACTTCCAGTACTATGTTGAATAAAAGTGGTGAGTGTGGATATCCTTGTCTTGTCCCTGATCTTAGAAGAAAATCTTTTATCTTTTCACTGTTCATTATGATGTTAGCTGTGAGTTTGACTTATTATATTGTCTTTATTATAGTGAGGTACATACCTTTATACCCATTTTATGGAGAGTTTTTATCATGAATGGATGTTGAATTTTGTCAAATGATTTTTCAACTTCTATTGGGATGATCATATGGTTCTTATCCTTACATTTGTCAATGTGGTATATGATATTGATGGATTTATGAATATTGTTCCATCATCCTTGCATCTCTGGAATAAATCCCACTTGGTTATGATGGACAACCCATCCATCATATTTTTTGAATTTGTCATATTTTTGAATTTGGTTTGCTAAAGTTTTGTTGATGATTTTTGCATCTATGTTCATCAAGGATATTGGTCTATAAGTTTCTTTTTTGTAGTGTCTTTGGTTTTGGCATTAGTATGATGGCCTCATAGAATGAGTTTGTAAATATTTTCTCTTTTTCTACTTTTTGGAATACTTTAAGAAGGATGCGTATCTGCTCTTCTTTAAGTTTTTCATAGAATTCAGCTGTGAAGCCATCTGGTCCTGGATTTTTGTTAGTTGGGAGCTTTTGATTTCCAATTCAATTTCCTTACTGGTAATTAGTCTGGTCAAATAGTTCGTTTCTTCCTAGGTCAGACATGGAAGATCATACTTTTCTAGGAATTTGTACATTTCTTTTAGGTTGTCCAATTTATTAACATATACTTTTCATGGAATTCTCATAATTATTTTTATTTCTGTGATATGTGTTGTGACTATTCCTTCTTAGTTTCTGTCTTTTTCCTAATGTCTGGCTAAGAGTTTGTCTATTTTGTTTATCTCCTCAAAGAACCATATCATGGTTTCATTCATTTTCTTTTCTATTGTTTTATTTTTCTGTATTTTATTTATTTTTGCTCTGAATTTTATTATATCCCTCCTTCTACTAACTTTGGGTTTCATTTGTTCTTTTTTTGCTACTTTCTTTAGATATGAGTTCAGATTGTTTATTGGGTGTTTTCTTGTTTCTCGAGGTAGGCTTGTATTGCTGTTACCCCCTCTTAGAAGTGCTTTTGCTGCATCGCACATATTTTGAACTGTTGTGTTTCTCTTTTCATTTGTGTTTGTGTATTTTTTTATTTTCTTTGATTTATTAATTGATGCATTGATTATTTAGAAGTATGTTGTTCAGGCTCCTTGTGTTTGTAGGGTGTTTTTTCATTTTCTTCATGTAATTTATTTCTAGTTTCATACCATTGTGAGCTAAAAAGCTGCTTGATACAATTTCAATCTATTTCCCACTTTAGGTCTGTTAAATTTTTACATATTTAGTTGCTTCTTTTTTGGGAGCATATATATTTAGAGTTTTTATAGCCTACTGTTAGACCGACTCCTTTATCATTATGTAATGTCCTTCTTTCCCTCTTGTTGTTTTATTTGTTTTGAAATCTATTTTGTCTGATATAAGTACTGCTACTCCTGCTTTTTTCTTTTTTTGTTGTACAGAACGTCTTTTTGCATCCCTTCACTCTCAGTCTATGTATGTCTTTAGGTCTGAAATGAGGCTCTTGGAGGCAGCATATAAATGTTTCTTGTTTCTTTACCCATTCTGCCATCCTGTGTCTTTTGATTGGTCCATTATGTCCATTTACATTAAGGTAATTATTGATAGTTATATAATTATTGCCACTTTATTAATTGTTTTCTGGTTGTTTTTGTAGTTCCTTTCCTCCTCTGTTACATTCTTCTCTTGTGATATGATGGTTTTCTTTGTGTGATGCTTGGATTTCCTTTTTTTAAAAAAAATTTGTGTGTCTATTATATGCTTTAGGTTTGTGGTTACCATAAAGTTCATCGACAGTTTCCTAAACATATAACAATCTATACTAAGTTAATGGTTGCTCTATTTGAAATAGAAATTTATTTCTAGTTTCATACCTTGTGAGAAAATTACTGTTTCTTTATTCTTCTTGCTCCACACTTTATATATAAGATGTCATACTCTACATTTTTTTGTGTATCCCTTGACAGATTTTTTATATAGTTGATTTTACTATTTTTTGTCAACTTTATACTTGCTTGGTAAGTAATTGGTCTACCACCTTTACCATAGGTTTATTTTCACTGATTAAAGATATTTAGGCTCAAGCACATTTCCATCTATAGTAGTCCTTTTATCATATCCTATAAGGCTGGTTTATTGGGGGTGAATTATTTTGACCTTCATTTATCTGGGAAACTCATCATCTCTCTTTAAATTATAAATGATAACCTTGCTGGATAGAGGATAATTGGTTGCAGGTTCTTCCTTTTCAAAACACTTAATATTTCATGTTACTCCCTTCTGTTCTGTAAAGTTTCTGCTACAAAATCTGCTGCTAGCTTTATGGAGTTTCTCTTGTAGTTAAGTGTCTGCTTCTCTTTTGCTGCTTTCAGTACCTTCTCTTTATCTTTAATTTTTGCCAGTTAATTATCATAGTTCTTGGTGTTGTCTGCTAGGGGTTCCTTTTGATAAGGGATCTCAGTACTTCCAGGACGTGGGTGTCTACTTTCTCCCATGGATTGGGGAATTTTTCAGCTATTATTTCTTCAAATAGACTTTCTACTACTTTGCCTCTCTCTTCTCCTTTTGGGACTCCTGTTATGTGAATATTGTTTCATTTGGAGTTGTCACACATCTCTCTTAGCATCTTCTTTTTTGAATTTTTTCTTTCTGTTCCTCAGCTTGGTTGTTTTCCTGTTCTCTATTTTACATCTCATTGATTCTTTTCTCGTCTTTCAGAAGTCTACTATTCATTACTTCCACTGTATTTTTCATTTCAGTTATTATATTCAGATCTGAGTGGTTCTTTTTCAGACCTTCTATTCCTTCATTGAAATTTTCACTGAGATCATCAATTATTTTCTTAGGTCAGTGAGCATTTTTGTGACTGTTACTTTGAAACCTTTATCAAGAAGACTGGTAATTTCCATTTTTATTTAGCTCTATTCTGGTGTCTTTTCTTGTTCTTTTGTTTAGAACATATTACTCTGCATCCTCATTTTGTCAAGGTTTCTGTGTTTCTTCTTTTTTATTAGATCAGCTATTCCTTCTGCTCTAGAAAGTAATGACTTTATGAAGTAGACGTCTTTTGTTGCCCAGAAACTCAAGACTCTTTTCTCACCAGTTCATGGTTCCCCTTTGCAGTGGAGCTGAAATTGTTGGTGGGCTGTGGGTAGAGAAACTTTTCTGCCTGGCTGCCATTAGTTGCTCATCTTTGTCAGCAGAGGCTATCAGCTCACCTCAGCTTCCTCTTTGTGTGCCTTGAGGAACTTCTGATGTAATTCATTGTGGGTGGGGTTGCCCTCTGCTCTCTGGTCAGCAATAGTAGCTTTGCTGGACCAGGCATGTTGGGTATGTTGAGGGCATAGGGTGGTGTGCCACAGGGCTATGCTGCCATTGAGGAAGATAGAGCATTTAGAGCTGTCTCCCTCAATCACCCAACAAGTTGGTCTGAAGCATCATCCACCTGATCTTTCTTCTCTGGAGCAAGCTTCCTTCAATCACCTTTCTGGCACACTTCCTCCTGCTAGCAAATCTTTCAAACTGCTTACTCCGTGTTGGGTCTTAAAGGAACCAAGGTAGTGTGTCTGTCCTCCACAAGGGGCAGGAGTTTTAGCCTCCCAGAGTGTTCCAACTCACCCTGGTGTCCAGCTCCATTAATCACCAATCCCAATTGCAATGTGGACTTATGTTTTCAGAGAAGGTCTCCAGTGCCAGGTATACAGGATTTCTGAGTGCTTATCCCCTGCCCTCTGTGTTCCTCTTCCTCCTGCTTGTGGGCTGGGATGAGGGAAGGACTTGAGTCCCAATTAATTATGGCTCTGCCACTTTACCCTTTTCATTGTCATCTTCTCTTCTTCACCAGGTGTATAGAATCTGTTCTGCAGTCTTTGGGTCACTTTCAGGGTTAGTTGTATCTGCTATAATTCCTTTCTTTTTGTGTATGTGAGAGGTGGTTCCCACCATGCAGTCCTACTCTGCCATCTTTTCTATCACAGTCCCTCATCCCATTCTTTTTGTACCTACTCTTTCTTACCTTCCTTCTTTTTCTTTTTTCCTCCCTTTCTTTCTCTTTTCTCCCTTGTATTTCTTAATTTTTTTCTTTGATTTTCCATCCCATGTTTTGACTTCCCTTCACTCCATTCCCCTCCCTTTATTTCTATGTCTTTATCTTCCTTTCTTATTTTTTATTTATTTCTTTTTCCTTTACCCTTCCTACTGTTTCCTTTTCTTCTTTTCCTTTTCCTCTCATTTGTATGTTTTGTTTCCCCTCTCCTTGTCTTCTCTGTTTTTCCCTCTTTTTTTCTAAATTATTTTTATTTTCCTTTTCTTTTACAATTACACTTCCCCAAATGTAGTAAACATGTTTTCTTCCATTCATTGGCCTAGATGCTAGGAATATGAGAATAAATGAGGCAGCTCACAATTAGTGTGAAAGTGATATAGGCATTTATTCACAAAGTTATGGTGATGCTATCTGCAAGAGCTATGGCAATACAAAGGAATTTATAACAAATTCTCCCTGACTTGTGGAGTAAAACTTTCCTAGAAAGCAGACATTAACAGTGATCTTTTAAGGATGAGTATCTCTCACCAGGCAAAGAAAAGGCATGGATGATGCAGAGGACATTATAGGCAGTACAAACCATGTGGGTGCGATTTGAAGTAGTGTCTTCCTTGAGAAAGTTGTGTAAACTAATTTGATTCAGTGGTTCTCAACTCAAGGCAGTATGCTAAATGTTATTTTGAAAGGTGTGGGAGCACTTTTAGTTGTCACATGACTCACAATATGGAGGAACTGATACTGTCATTTGGACAGTGGGAGTTAGAGATGCTAAATTTTCTGCAATATATAGGACAATCTCAAACAATGAAGAATAATTCCATGCAAAATCCTAACATAAGCCCTGTTGAGGAATACCAAGAAATAAGGTTTACAGTAAGGCAAAACAGGATTCTTTTGCAAGAGGTCAGGACAGCCGCTAATAATGCAGGAAGGATGGAGGATTGAGTTGATAGTTTGGAGTACAGTTATAGAAGCTTTAAAATCCAGCAAGAAGAGTTATAGTGATGGGATAGGCAGTTGGTATCAATGAAAGGAATGATGAAAAAAAATGTTTCAAGGATCTTACTTTCTCCTGATCAGTGTTCTGTAAATTTTAATGTTCTTCACATAGAAACCGGGAGCTTGAGATCAGGTCCAGGCAGCACTACAACTCAGATGATTAAGACTGCTATCCAAATATTCCATTTTAAAAACCTAGGGAAGGCCAGTCCAATACTCTGTAATGTAAGAATCCTCGTGATCTAAATGCACTTTTTTTTTTCAGACTTATATTCATGGATTTATTCTGTAAAAATAAAACTTGGGGATTGACTGTGCTTTATCTGAGTCAATAATTTGGGCAAAACATTTCAATGGAAAGTGAAATTTCACACCACACCCTGTCCAAAAAATTTTTGAATGCATTCAAAATAACGTAAACCTTATAATTCTGCATGAATATTTTTATTACACATCTATTTTAATATTAGAAACATCTATTCAACTCAAATGTGTAGCAGCTACTAGTAGGGTTTTTTTTCAGACTTACTTTCATGGATTTATTCTGTAAAAATAAAACTTGGGGATTGACTGTGATTTATCTGAGTCAATAATTTGGGCAAATCTTTTCATTGGAAAGTGCAATTTCACACCACACCCTATCAAAAAAAATTTTGAATGCATTAAAAATAATGTAATCCTTATAATGTTGCATGAATATTTTGATTACAAATCTATTTTAATGTTAGAAACATCTATTCAACTCAAGTGTGAAGCAGCTACTTGTAGGGGTTTTTTTTTGGTATCATTAATCTACAATTACAGAAAGAACGTTATGTTTACTAGGTTCCCCCCTTCACCAAGTCCCCCACACATACCCCTTCACAGTCACTGTCCATCTGCATAGTAAGATACTGTAAAATCACTATTTGTCTTCTCTGTGTTGCGCAGCTCTCCCCGTGCCCCCCACACACTATACATGGTAATCGTAATGCCCTCTTTCCTTTTCCCCGTACTTATCCCTCCCTTCCCACCCATCGTCCCCTGTCCCTTTCCCTTTTGTAACTATAATCCACTCTTGGGTTCTGTGATTCTGCTGATGTTTTGTTCATTCAGTTTTCCTTTGTTCTTATACTCCACATATGAGTGAAATCATTTGGTACTTCTCCTTCTCTGCTATGCTTATTTCACTGAGCAAAACACCCTCTAGCTCCATCCATGTTGTTGTTAATGGTAGGATCTGTTTTTTTCTTATGGCTGCAAAATATTCCATTGTGTATATGTACCACATCTTCTTTATCCATTCATCTACTGATGGACATTTAGGTTGCTTCCATATCTTGGCTATTGTAAACAGTGCAGCGATAAACATAGGGGTGCATCTGTCTTTTTCAAACTGGAGTGCTGCATTCTTAGGGTAAATTCCTAGAGGTGAAATTCCTGGGTCAAATGGTATTTCTATTTTGAGCATTCTGAGGAACCTCCATACTTCTTTCCACAATGGTTGAACTAGTTTACATTCCCACCAGCAGTGTAGGTGGGTTCCCCTTTCTCCACAACCTCGCCAACATTTGTTGTTGTTGTTTGTTTTTTCGATGATGGCGATCCTTACGGGTGTGAGGTGATATCTCATGGTGGTTTTAATTTGCATTTCTCTGATGATTAGCGATGTGGAGCATCTTTTTATGTGCCTGTTGGCCATATGGATTTCTTTTTTAGAGAACTGTCTATACAGCTCCTCTGCCCATTTTTTATTGGACTATTTGGTTTTTCTTTGTTGAGGCGTGTGAGCTCTTTATATATTTTGAATGTCAATCATTTATCGGATCTGTCTTTTATGAATATGTTCACCCATACTGTAGGATACCTTTTTGTTCTATTGATGGTGTCCTTTGCTGTACAGAAGTTCTTCAGCTTGATATAGTCCCATTTATTCATTTTTGCTTTTATTTCCCTTGCCTGGGGAGATATGTTCAAGAACAGTTAACTCATGTTTATGTCTGAGAGATTTTTGCCTATATTTTTCTCTAAGAGTTTTATGGTTTCATGACTTACATTAAGGTCTTTGATCCATTTGGAGTTTAATTTTGTGTGTGGGGCTAGACAGTGATCCAGTTTCATTCTCTTACATGTAGCTGTACAGTTTTGCCAGCACCATCTGTTGAAGAGACTGTCATTTCCCCATTGTATGTCCATGGCTCCTTTATCAAATACTAATAGGCCATATAAGTTTGGATTAATGTCTGGAGTCTCTATTCTGTTCCACTGTTCTGTGGCTCTGTTCTTGTGCCAGTACCAAATTGTCTTGATTACTGTGGCTTTGTAGAATAGCTTGAAGTTGGGGAGTGAGATCCCCCCACTTTATTCTTCCTTCTCAGGATTCCATTGGATATTCGGGGTGTTTAGTATTTCAATATGAATTTTTGAACTATTTGTTCCAGTTCATTGAAGATTGCTGTTCATAATTTGATAGGGATTGCATAGAATCTGTAGATTCCTTTGGGCATGATGGCCATTATGATTATATTAATTCTTCCTATCCAGGAGCATGGGATGAGTTTCCATTTGTTAGTGACCTCTTTAATTTCTCTTAAGAGTGTCTTATAGTTTGCAGGGTATAGGTCTTTCACTTCCTTGGTTAGGTTTCTTCCTAGGTATTTTTTTCTTTTTGATGCTATTGTGAATGGAATTGTTTTCCTGATTTCTCTTACTATTACTTCATTGTTAGTGTATAGGAAACCTAAAGATTTCTGTGTGTTTTGTATCCTGCAACTTTGCTGAATTCCGATATTAGTTCTAGTAGCTTTGCAGTAGAGTCTTTAGGGTTTTTTATGTACAATTTAAAGTCATCAGCAAATAGTGACAGTTTGACTTCTTCTTTACCCATCTAGATGCCATGTATTTCTTTGTTTTGTCTGATTGCCATGGCTAGGACCTCCAGTATCACGTTGAATAACAGTGGGGAGAGTGAGCATCCCTGTCCTGTTCCCGATCTCAAAGGAAAAGGTTTCAGCCTCTCGCTGTTTAATATGATGTTAGCTGTGGGTTTATTATATATGGCCTTTATAGTGTGGAGGTACTTGCCCTCTATGCACATTTTGTTGAGAGTTTTTATCAAGAAAGGTTGTTGAACTTTGTCAAATGCTTTTTCAGCATCTATGAAGATCATCATCTTGTTTTTCTCCTTCTTTTTGTTGATGTGGTGGATGATGTTGATGGATTTTCGAATGTTGTACCATCCTTACATCCCTGGGATGAATCCCACTTGGTCATGGTGTATGATCCTCCTGATGTATTTTTGAATTCGGTTTGCTAATATTTTGTTGAGTATTTTTGCATCTACTTTCATCAGGGATATTGGTCTGTACTTTTCTTTTTTTCTGGGGTCATTGCCTGGTTTTGGTATTAGGGTGATGTTGGCTTCATAGAATGAGTTTGGGAGTATTCCTTCCTCTTCTATTTTTTGGAAAACTTTAAGGAGAATGGGTGTTAGATCTTCTCTGTATATCGGATAAAATTCCAAGGTAAATCCATTCGGCCCTGGGTTTTGTTCTTGAGTTGTTTATTGATTTCCAATTCAATTTCATTGCTGGGAATTGGTCTGTTTAGATTTTCTGTTTCTTTCTGGGTCAGTCTTGGACGGTTGCATTTTTCTGGAAAGTTGTCCATTTCTCCTAGGTTTTCCAGCTTGTTAGCATGTAGGTTTTCATGTATTCTCTGATAATTCTTTGTATTTCTATGGGGTCCGTCGTGACTTTTCCTTTTTCATTTCTAATTCTATTGATTTGTGTTGACTCTCTTTTTCTCTAAGTAAGTCTGGCCAGCGGCTTATCTATTCTGTTTATTTTCTTGAAGAACCAGCTCTTGGTTTCATTGATTATTTCCATTGTTTTATTCTTCTCAATTTTATTTATTTCTTCTCTGATCTTTATTATGTCCCTCCGTCTACTGAACTTAGGCCTCATTTGTTCTTCTTTTTCCAATTTCGGTAATTGTGATATTAGACTATTCATTTGGAATTATTCTTTCTTCTTTAATTATGCCTGGATTGCTATATACTTTCCTCTTAAGACTGCTTTTGCTGCGTCCCACCGAAGTTGGGGCTTTGTGTTCTTGTTGTCATTTGTTTCCATATGTTGCTGGATCTCCATTTTAATTTGGTCATTGATCCATTGATTATTTAGGAGTATGTTGTTAAGCCTCCATGTGTTTGTGAGCCTTTTTGCTTTCTTTGTACAATTTATTTCTAGTTTCATACCTTTGTGGGCTGAAAAGTTGGCTGGTAAGATTTCAATCTTTTGGAATTCACTGAGGTTCTTTTAGTGGGCTAGTATGTGGTCTATTCTGGAGAATGTTCCATGTGCACTTGAGAAGAATGTGTATCCTGTTGCTTTTGGATGTACAGTTATACAGATGTCATTTAGGTTCATCTGTTCTAGCGTGTTGTTCAGTGCCTCTGTGTCCTTACTTATTTTCTGTCTGGTGGATCTGTCCTTTGGAGTAAGTGGTGTGTTAAATTCTCCCAAAATGAATGCATTGCATTCTATTTCCTCCTTTAATTCTTTAGTATTTGTTTCACATATATTGGTGCTCCTGTATTGAATGCCTATATGTTTATAATCGTTATATCCTCTTGTTGGATTGAGTCCTTTATCATTATGTAATGTCCTTTTTTATCTCTTGTTACTTTCTTTATTTTGAAGTCTATTTTGTCTGATACTAGTCTTGCAACACCTGCTTTTTTCTCTCTGTTGTTTGCATGAAACATCTTTCTCCAACCCTTGACTTTTAATCTGTGCATGTCTTTGGGTTTGGGGTGAGTCTCTTGTAAGCAGCATATAGATGTCTTACTTTTTTATCCATTCTATTACTCTGTGTCTTTTGATTGGTGCATTCATTCCATTTACATTTAGGGTGATTATTGAAAGATATGTACTTACTGCCATTGTAGGCTTTAGATTTGTGGTTACCAAAGGTTCAAGGTTAGCTTGTTTACTACCTTACTGTCTGACCTCTCTCGCTTATTGAGCTGTTATAAACACAGTCTGATGATTATTTCTTTCCCTTCTTTTTCCTCCTCCTATATTCTTCATTTGTTGAGTCTTTTGTTCTGTGCTCTTTTTAGGAGTGCTCCCATCTAGAGTAGTCCCTCTGAGATACCCTGTAGAGGTGGTTTGTGGGAGGCAAATTCCTTCAACGTGTGCTTGTGTGGGAATTGTTTAATCCCTCCTTCATATTTAAATGATAATCGTTCTGGATACAGTATCCTTGGTTCAAAGCCCTTCTTTTTTTTTCTTTTTTTTGAGAGGGCATCTCTCATATTTATTGATCAAATGGTTGTTAACAACAATAAAATTCAGTATAGGTGGGTCAATGCTCAATGTACAATCATTAATCCATCTCAAGCCTAATTCTCGTCAGTCTCCAATCTTCTGAAGCATAAGGAACAAGTTCTTACATGGTGAATGAATTCTTAGATAGTGAATAAATTCTTACATGGTGATCAGTACAAGGGCATTCATCACAGAAACTTTCGGTTTTGATCACGCATTATGACCCATAAACAATCAGGTCAAATATGAATATTCATTTGATTTTTGTACTTGATTTATATGTTGATCCCACATTTCTCCCTCTATTATTATTATTATTTTTATTTTTAATAAAATGCTGAAGTGGTAGGTAGATGCAAGATAAAGGAAGAAAACATAGTTTAGTGCTGTAAGAGAAGGCCTTTCTGTTTTATTGCATTAAATATATCATGCCATTCTCTTCTGGCCTGTAAGGTTTCTGTTGAGAAGTCTAATGATAGCCTGATGGGTTTTCCTTTGTAGGTGACCTTTTTACTCTCTCTGACTGCCTTTAGTCCTCTGTCCCTGTACTTGATCTTTGCCATTTTAATTATTATGTGTCTTGTTGTTGACCTCTTTGAATCCCGTCTCTCGGGAGTTCTGCTTGACTCCGTAGTCTGAGCAACTATTTCCTCCCCCAGTTTGGGAAAGTTCTCAGCAATTATTTCTTCAAAGACACTTTCTATCCCTTTTTCTCTCTCTTCTTCCTTTGGTACCCCTATAATGCGGATATTGTTCCTTTTGGATTGGTCACACATTTCTCTTAATATTTTTTCATTCCTGGAGATACTTTTATCTCTCTGTGCATCAACTTCTATGTGTTCCTGTTCTGTGGTTTCTATTCCATCAATGGCATCTTTCATCTTATCCATTCTGCTTATAAGGCCTTCCAGAGTTTGTTTCACTTCTGTAATCTCCCTCCGGACATCTGTAATCTCCCTCCGGATGTCTGTAATCTCCCTCTGGACTTCATCCCTTAGCTCTTGCACATTTCTCTGCAGCTCTGTCAGCATGTTTATGATTTTTATTTTGAATTCTTTTTCAGGCAGACTGGTTAGGTCTGCCTCTGCAGATCCCTTCTCAGGTGTAACTATCTTGGACTGGACCAGATTTTTTTGCCTTTTCATGGTGATAGCCATGGCTGTAGGCTCATTGTGGGTGTGTCAGCTGGGAGAAGAAAGTTCTGTCCTCCTTTCTCGATTCCTTGCCCTTCTCCGCTGCCTGTGATGGCTACCTGCACTCCTGGAGCAGCCACCGGGTTAATCTCCTAGGCTGCTGTGGGTGGGGTGTCCGTCAGAGCATCACAAAGCCCTGTGGGGAGTGGCAGGCATGACAGATGTGCTCCTCCATGCTAGTGGAGACCCTGCCAGGCAGTTGTGTGGCAGCAGCAGCCTTTGGGTCTGGACCGGGTGGCTGTGCATTGGGCTGGGATTCCCTTTGGCTCCTGGAAAGATGCTTGCTCACTCTGGCTATGCTGAAGGTGTGCATGGGGCTCTTCCATGCAGGCTTCTATTGGGCTCTGGTATCTCTGCTACCGGTGCATGTGAACCACACCCGGGCTGTTTGGTCGCACCACTGCGGGTTAACACAAGCCTCTCCTATGGCTCACAGATCTGCTCTGGGTTCCTTCCAGCGCTTCCGCCCCCAGCGCGCACTGCTTCTCTCCTGCTATGGGGCCCATGTGTCGGGGTCCGTGCCAGTTGGAGGAATGACTGGCAGGCTGCCTAGTGGTGTGAGGGGCTTCAGAGCTGCACTGCCTCCATTTGGGGCACCTAAGTTTCCCTGGTATTCCCAGCTGCTGAGACAACTTCATCCAGCTATGGGTTCCCTGTCTCTTTAAGACTTGCTGAAAGCACTCACTCTTCTTTTGTCTCAGGGGCACTGGTTGTGGGGACCTGCCCACAGGTTTTGTTTTTCCGTTTCTCTAATATCCAGAACCCCGTGCACCTTGTGTCCACGTTCCGGGTGCGGATTTCTAGAGCTGCTTGTTTAGCCGTCCTGGGCTTTAACTCCCTCCCTGTTCTGACTCCTTTCTTCCCACCAGGTTTTGGAGTGGGGAAGCGTTCAGGTCCTACCTGACTGTGGCTTGTATCTTACCCCCTTCATGTGATGCTGAGTTCACGCAAATGTAGATGTGTCCTGGCTGTTGTACTGCATCCACTGGTGTCTCTTTTAAAAATAGTTGTATTTATTGTATTTTCATAAATATATATGTTTTGGAGAGGAGATTTCCTCTGAACTATTCATGCTGCCATCTTTCCGTGATCCCAAGATGCACTTTTTAAAAAGACCT
This sequence comes from Manis javanica, assembly GCF_040802235.1. Taxonomy (NCBI): domain Eukaryota; kingdom Metazoa; phylum Chordata; class Mammalia; order Pholidota; family Manidae; genus Manis; species Manis javanica. Next base: position 53,565,440 of record NC_133174.1, read on the forward strand.
ATTTAAGCTCACCCTTTGTTTCTTTGACTCTTGGTAGAAAAGTGAGACTGCCGGTAAGTACCTTCCTTGGAAAGTAATTACTACACCTTTATTTACTTATTTATAGATTCACTTATTAAATATTTACTGTGTTCTGTGGCAATCAATGTGTATATACTTTTTTCTTTAATTTTAAAATAATCTGAAGAAATATGTGAAATGTTCCCCACTTTACCATGAAGGAAGTGAAACATATAAATCTTGCCTCTAACTAATGTCAGAAAGGGTGATCAACCACTCCAATTTCTCAGAACTGAGGAGTTTCCAGAGATATGGAACTTTGTGTACTAAAACTGGGAAAGCCCTCAGTACACAGGGAAGAGTTGGCCATCTTAGTGGCAGAGTTAGTTTTAAACTCAGGCAGTGAAATTTCTGAGCCAGAGATTTAACCTATATGCTCATTGCTTTCAATAAACTTATAACAATATTTTATCTAATGCATAGAAGAACCTTATTTGAAACTATCTACTCTCTGCAGTATGTGTAGAAAGAGGCAAAGAAATTCCCCAGGCACTACACGGTGGTATTCTGATTCAGGTTTTGCTCTCTCTTCCTTCCTCAGGCACATTTGAGATTTACTGCCAAGCAGGCAGCCATAGAGAAGCAGGGATGAGGGCAATATATAATGTATCCCAGTGTCCTGGCCATCAAGCTACCCATCGCCAACACTACCAAGCTGCAAGAATCTACTACATCATGGCAGAAGAGGTGGAGTGGGACTATTGCCCTGACAGGAGCTGGGAACTGGAATGGCACAACCAGTCTGAGAAGGACAGGTAGGCTTAAGAAAAGAAAAAGAGACCACACTTTAATAGATTCTTGACTATTTTACAGATTAGAAAGTTACTGAAATTCTGTGGTGTGGATGCACTTATCTAAAGTCACCTAACAAGATACCAAGAATTCTAAAGCAGAGACTTGTATGTACATAATCTGGAAGTCCATGCTTCTTCTGTATTACTGTACTGTGGTGCTGAAATAAAATACTTTTCCCACTTCTTCATGCTTTTAATCTTTCCTTTCCTCTGGTTACCCAGAAGTACCTATACTGAGACTTAAAATTTCTAGAGGACTTACTCAAGGGACTGAATATGCCAAACTCAGCTGCCTCTTGACAAAATGTCGTTAATTTACAGGTAAGCTGTATAACAGCAAAAACACAAAATTGAGTGGCTTATATAAATTATATTTGTTTTATGTCTTGCTCACATAACAACAAAAATATTAGCAGTCACGGGATAGTAGGTTAACTAGTCACCCATAACGACTGCTTTTATCTTGGGAACTAAGATGCCCGTTTCAGATGTAGTCATTCCCAGCTATTAAGAAAGGGGAAAGAAATCCATGGCAAGCAGTATTGTCTGTAACAGTATGACCTGGAAGTTATATACATCACTTTCTAATACCCCCATCATCTTGAATTTATTCATATGACCATATCTACCTGCAAGAAAGTCTAGGAAATGTAATCTCCGATTAGGCAGCCATGTGCTTAGCTAAAACATAGGTAATTTTATTACTGAAAAGGAAGGAGGGGAGAATGAAAACTAAGGTACAGTGGCAATTTCCACTACAGTTCATTTTTGTGCTGTCATTATCCTTTGTCAATTCTTGTCTCTATGTTGGTTGTTGAAAGTTGAAGCCTTCTTGCCAACTTGTTCTGAAACCTAGAAAAAGTGATTTATATTCTCTGGGCCTTGGTTTACTCATCTTTAAAGTAATGTGATATACTTGAGAGAGCTTGACTAGAATGAGGTAGGTAAGGAACACAAGACTTGAATCCACATCTGGGTTACCTTTCTGCATGACAGTATCAATGAAAACAAGTCCCATTACCTCTGGATCACTGATTCCACCTCTGGGACATACCTACATTATCAGCCTATTAGAAATGTCAAATGATTAATATGAATAATAAAGCCCTTTGTAAACAGGAATGCATCCCATAAGGAAAAAATTTGCGAGATTACATTTCCTATCTACGTCTTCCCATCCCTTAACCTCCAGCAGCAGAAGCAGTTACTACTATCCTGCTTCCTTGTACACTGTCCTTTTGCCAGACTAATTCCATGTAAGACAACATTAAGGCTGGAGCCAGAGTCTGGGGATTCTGACTCTTATCCCATTGTTCTTGTAATATTAATTGTATGTAAAATTACTATCAGATGATGGCAAAGAAGAAAACATAAATAGATATTGAAATCTTCCATCTTTAGTTGTAGTGATGCAGGCAATGTTGTGGGAAATCTGACATTAGAAAGAGTAAGTCCCATCCCTCTTCTATCTGATATGATATTGGATCTGACTTAGCTTTCCATACCTGAAAATGAGGGTTTGAGGTCCAAGTGCTAATACCAGTCTTTTGGATTCATTTAGTTATGGTAACATCTTCCTGAGCAACAAGGATGGACTTCTGGGTTCCAGATACAAGAAAGCTGTATTCAGGGAATATACTGATGGTACATTTAGGATCCCTCAGCCAAGGACTGGACCAGAGGAGCACTTGGGAATTTTAGGTAAGGTGCTTTCACTTCCCTCTTTGTATATAGAAAAGCTGTGCAACTAGTAGGAAGACTATGTCATATCAGGAGTCCTCCCCATTCCCCATTATAAGTTTTCATGATGATATACTAGAAATATAGTCATATTTTACAAATCAGCCATGAAAATAAGAATGAAAGGGGGGAAATTCATGAATTCTGCTGCATCATGAACCAGGTTTTTCCAGGCTTCTATATCTATAGATTTCTGAGCATGACAGATTTTTTTAATACTAAAGTCAGGGTGCCCAAAGTCAGTAGAAAGGGGACATAATAAAGATCAGACAATAAATAAATAAAATTGAGAAGAATAAAACTATAGAAAAAATTAATAAAACCAAGAGCTGGTTCTTTGAGAAAATAAACAAAATAGATAAACTGTTAGCCAAACTTATCAAGAAAAAAAGAGAATCTACACACATAAACAGAATCACAAATGAGAAAGAAAAAAACACTACAGACACCACAGAAATACAAAGAAATATTAGGGAACACTATGAAAAATTATATGCTAACAAAGTGGATAACCTAGAAGAAATGGACAACTTTCTAGAAAAATGCAACCTTCCAAGACTGATCCAGGAAGAAACAGAAAATCTAAACAGACCAAGAAGAAGCAATGAAATTGAATCTGTAATGAAAAAGCTACACAAGAACAAAACCCCCAGACCAGATGGCTTCACCACTGGATTTTATCAGACATTTAGAGAAGACATAATACCCATCCTCCTTAAAGTTTTCCAAAAAAAAGAAGAGGTGGGAATACTTCCAAACTCATTCTGTGAAGCCAGAATCACTCTAATACCAGAACCAGGCAAAGACACCACAAAAAAAGAAAAATACAGACCAATACCTCTGATGAACATAGATGAAAAATACTCAACAAAATATCAGCAAACTAAATTCAAAAATACATCAAGAGGATAATACATCATGATCAAGTGGGATTCATCTCAGGAATGCAAATATGGTACAACATTAAAAAATCCATCAACAGCATCCCTTATATCAACAAAAAGGACCAAAATCAAATGATCTTTCAGCATCTCCATAGATGTTGAAAAAGCATTTGACAAAATTCAACACCCATTCATGATAAAAAGTCCACAAAATGGGTATAGATGGCAAGTGCCTCAACATAATAAAGGCCATATATGACAAACCCACAGCTAACATCATTATTAAAAATGAAAAGCTGAAAGATTTTCCTCTGAGATCGGAAAAAAGACAATAATGCCCATTCACCCACTTTTACTCAACATAGTACTGGAGGTCCTAGCCAAGACAATCAGACAACACAAAGAAATAAAAGGCATCCAGATAGGTAAGGAAGAAGTCAAACCTTCACTCTTTTTAGATGACATGGTATTGTACATAAAAAAAACCTTAAAGAGATGGGAAGATGGCGGCATGAGTAGTTCAGAGGAAATTTCCTCCCCAAAACATATATGTTTATGAAAATACAATAAATACAACTATTTTTAAAAGAGACAACAGTGGATTCAGTACAACAGCCAGGATACATCTACATCTGCAAGAACTCAGCATCACACAAAGGGGGTAAGATACAAGCCATGGTCAGGCGGGACCCGAATGCTCCCACACCCCAAAACCCGGTGGGAAGAAAGGAGTTGGAATGGGGAGGGAGTGAAAGCCCAGGACTGCTAAACAACAAGCTCTAGAAATCTAAACCCAGAATGTAGGCACAAGATGCACGGGGTGTTGGATATTAGAGAAACAGAAAAGCAAAACCTGTGGGCAGGTCCTTGCTACTGGTGTCCCTGAGACAAAAGAAAAACGAGTGCTTTCTGGAAGTCTTAAAGAGACAGGGACCCCATAGCTGGACGAAGTTGTCCCAGCAGCTGGGAATACCAGGGAAACTTCGGCACCCTAAACCAAGACAGTGCAGCTCTGAAGCCCCTCACACCACTAGGCAGCCAGACAGTCATTCCTCCAACTGGCGCAGACACTGACACATGGGCCCAGTAGCATGAGAGTAGCAGCGCATGCTGGGTACCAGAAGTGGAAGAGACAGAAAAAGGGATAGAAAGTGTCTTTGAAGAAATAATTGATGAGAACTTCCCCAAACTGGGGGAGGAATTAGTTGCTCAGACTACGGAGGCACGCAGAACTTCCAAGAGACTGGATCCAAAGGGGTCAACACCAACACTTAAAATGGCAAAGATCAAGTACAGGGACAGAGGACTAAAGAGAGCCAGAGAGAGTGAAAAGGTCACCTACAAAGGAAAACCCATCAGGCTATCATCAGACTTCTCAACAGAAACCTTATCATCATCAGACTTCTCAACAGAAACCTTACAGGCCAGAAGAGAATGGCATGATATATTTAATGCAATAAAACAGAAGGGCCTTGAACCAAGGATACTGTATCCAGAACGATTATCATTTAAATATGAAGGAGGGATTAAACAATTCCCACACAAGCAAAAGTTGAGGAATTTGCCTCCCACAAACTACCTCTACAGGGTATCTTTGAGGGACTACTCTAGATGGGAGCACTCCTAAAAAGAGCACAGAACAAAAGACCCAACAAATGAATAATATAGGAGGAGGAAAAAGAAGGGAAGGAAATAATCATCAGACTGTGTTTATAACAGCTCAACAAGCGAGTTAAGTTAGACAGTAAGATAGTAAAGAAGCTAACCCTGAACCTTTGGTAACCACAAACTTAAAGCCTGCAATGACAATAAGTACATACGTTTCAATAATCACCCTGAATGTAAATGGACTGAATGCACCAATCAAAAGACACAGAGTAATAGAATGGATAAAAAAGCAAGATCCATCCATATGCTGCTTACAAGAGACTCACCTCAAACCCAAAGACATGCACAGACTAAAAGTCAAGGGACGGAAAAAGATATTTCATGCAAACAACAGAGAGAAAAAAGCAGTTTGTTGCAATTCTAGGATCAGACAAAACAGACTTCAAAATAAAGAAAGTAACAAAAGATAAAGAAGGACATTACATAATGATAAAGGGCTCAGTCCAAGAAGAGGATATAACCATTATAAATATATATGCACCCAATACAGGAGCACCAAAATATCTGAAAGAAATACTAACAGAACTAAAGGAGGAAATAGAATGCAATGCATTCCTTCTGGGAGACTTCAACACACCACTCACTCCAAAGGACAGATCCACCAGACAGAAAATAAGTAAGAACACAGAGGCACTGAACAACACACTCCAACAGATGGACCTAAAAGACATCTACAGAACTCTACATCCAGAAGCAACAGGATACACATTCTTCTCAAGTGCACATGGAACATTCTCCAGAATAGACCACATACTAGGCCACAAAAAGAGCCTCAGTAAATTCCTAAAGATTGAAATCCTACCAATCAACTTTCAAGACCAGAAAGGCATAAAAGTAGAAATAAACTGTACAAAGTAAGAAAAAAGGCTCACAAACACATGGAGGTTTAACAACATGCTCCTAAATAGTCAATGGATCAATGACTAAATCAAAATGGAGATCCAGCAATATATGGAAACATACGACAACAACACAAAGCCCCAACTACTGTGGGACACAGCTAAAGCAGTCTTAAGAGGAAAGTATATAGCAATACAGGCATATTTAAAGAAGAAGAACAATCCCAAATGAATGGTCTAATGTCACAATTATCGAAATTGGAAAACAAAGAACAAATGAGGCCTAAGGTCAGCAGAAGGAGGGACATAATAAAGATCAGAAAAGAAATAAATAGAATTGAGAAGAATAAAACAACAGTAAAAATCAATGAAACCAAGAGCTGGTTCTTTGAGAAAATAAACAAAATAGATAAGCCTCTAGCCAGACTTATTAAGAGGAAAAGAGAGTCAACACAGATCAACAAAATCAGAAACGAGAAAGGAAAAATCATGACCGACCCACAGATATACAAAGAATTACTAAAGAGTACTATGAAAACCTATATGCTAACAAGCTGGGAAACCTAGGAGAAATGGACAACTTCCTAGAAAAATACAACTTTCCAAGACTGACGAAGAAAGAAACAGAAAACCTAAACATACCAATTACCAGCAACGAAATTGAAGCAGTAATCAATACACTACCAAAGAACAAAATCCCTGGGCCAGATGGATTCACCTCGGAATTTTATCAAACATGGAAGACATACTACCCATTCTCCTTAAAGTTTTCCAAAAAATAGAAGAAGAGGGGATACTCCCAAACTCACTCTATGAACTCTATCACCCTAATACCAAAACCAGGCAAGGACCCCACCAAAAAAGAAAACTACAGACCAATATCCCTGATGAACGTAGATGCAAAAATACTCAACAAAATATTACCAAACTGAATTAAAAAATACATCAAAAGGACCGTACACCATGACCAAGTGGGATTCATCCCAGGGATGCAAGGATGGTACAATATTCGAAAATCCATCAACATCATCCACCACATGAACAGAAAGAAAGACAAAAACCACATGATCATCTCCATAGATGCTGAAAAAGCATTTGACAAAATTCAATATCGATTCATTATAAAAACTCAACAAAATGGGAATAGAGGGTAAGTACCTCATCATAATAAAGGCCATTTATGATAAACCCACAGCCAACATTATACGGAACAGTGAGAAGCTGAAAACTTTTCCTCTGAGATCGGGAACTAGACAGGGATGCCCACTCTCCCCACTGTTATTTAACATAGTACTGGAGGTCCTAGCCACGGCAATCAGACAAAGCAAAGAAATATAAGGAACCCAGATTGGTAAAGAAGAAGGTAAACTGTCAGTATATGCTGATGACATGATATTGTACATAAAAACCCTAAGGACTCCACCCCAAAACTACTAGAACTGATATCGGAATACAGCAAAGTTGCAGGATACAAAATTATCATACAGAAATCTGTGGCTTTCCTATACACTAACAATGAACCAACAGAAAGAGAAAGCAGGAAAACAACTCCATTCACAATTGCATCAAAAAGAATAAAATACCTAGGAATAAACCTATCCAAAGAAGTGAAAGACTTATACTCTAAAAACTAAAAGTCACTCTTAAGAGAAATTAAAGTGGACACTAACAAATGGAAACTCATCCCATGCTTGGGGCTAGGAAGAATTAATATCATCAAAATGGCCATCCTGCCCGCAATATACAGATTTGATGCAATCCCTATCAAACTACCAGCAACATTCTTCAATGACCTGGAACAAATAATTCAAAAATTCCTATGGAAACACCAAAGACCCCGAATAGCCAAAGCAATACTGAGAAAGAAGAATGAAGTTGGGAAGATTTCACTCCCCATCTTTAAGCTCTGCTATAAAGCCATAGTAATCAAGACAATTTGGTACTGACAGAAGAACAGAGCCACAGACCAGTGGAACAGACTAGAGACTCCAGACCTGAACCGAGACACAGATGGTCAATTAATATTTGATAAAGGAGCCATGGACATACAATGGCAAAATGACAGTCTCTTCAACAGATGATGCTGGCAAACTGGACAGCTACATGTAGGAGAATGAAACTGGACCATTGTCTAACCCCATATACAAAAGTAAACTCAAAATGGATGAAAGACCTTAATGTAAGTCATGGAAAAAAACATAGGCAAAAACCTCTTAGACATAAACTTGAGTGACCTCTTCTTGAACATATCTCCCTGGGCAAGGAAAACAACAGCAAAAATGAACAAGTGGGACTATATGAAGCTGAAAAGCTTCTGTACAGCAAATGACACCATCAATAGAACAAAAAGGAACCCTACAGTATGGGAGAATATATTTGTAAATGACAGATCCGATAAATGCTTGACGTCCAAAATATATAAACAGCTCACACGCCTCAACAAACAAAAAACAAATAACCCAATTAAAAAATGGTCAGAGGAACTGAACAGACAGTTCTCCGAAAAAGAAATACAGATGGCCAACAGACACATGAAAAGATGGTCCACATCGCTAATTATCAGAGAAATGCAAATTAAAACCACAATGAGGTATCACCTCACACCAGTAAGGATGGCTACCATCCAAGAGAGAAACAACAACAAATGCTGGCGAGGCTGTGGAGAAAGGGCAACCCTCCTACACTGCTGGTGGGAATGTAAATTAGTTCAACCATTGTGGAAAGCAGTATGGAGGTTCCTCAAAATGCTCAAAACAGACTTACCATTTGACCCAGGAATTCCACTCCTAGGAATTTACCCTAAGAATGCAGCACTCCAGTTTGAAAAAGACAGATGCACCCCTATGTTTATTGCAGCACTATTTACAATAGCTAAGAATTGGAAGCAACCTAAGTGTCCATTGGTAGATGAATGGATAAAGAAGCTGTGTTTCATATACACAATGGAATATTATTCAGCCATAAGAAGAAAACAAATCCTACCATTTGCAACAACGTGGATGGAGCTAGAGGGTATTATGCTCAGTGAAATAAGCCAAGTGGAGAAAGAGAAATACCAAATGATTTCACTCATCTGTGGAGTATAATAACAAAGGAAAAACTGAAGGAACAAAACAGCAGTGGAATCACAGAACCCAAGAATGGACTAACAGGTACCAAAGGGAAAGGGATTGGGGAGGCTGGGTGGGAAGGGAGGGATAAGGTGGTGAAAATGATGGGGTGTATTAAGATTAGCATGCATAATGGGGGGGAGAAAGGGGAGGGCTGTACAACACAGAGAAGACAAGTAGTGATTCTACAACATTTTGCTATGCTGATGGACAGTGGCTGTAAAGGGGTTTATAGGGGGGACCTGGTATAGGGGAGAGCCTAGTAAACATAATATTCGTCATGGAAGTGTAGATTAATGATAACAAGAAAGAAAAAGAAAGAAAGAATGAAAAGGGGGATTACTCCCTGATAGGATAAAACTAACTGTAAATCAACGGTTAATGCATGCTTTTAATATCCTTAATTTTGATCACTTAAAGTGTGTCAAACGATTGGGTGTGGAGGTACATTTTTCTTATAATATTCCTTTCTCTTAAAAGAAAAATAGCATTTCCTGTGTGGTGACCTCCAATGAGTTCTACACAATGGTATAAAGGGCATATCAAAGTGTGAGCAAAGGGTCTGTTTGTGTTTATACAGAGGATCAAAGCCTAATTTGGCTACCCAGAAAATGAACTAAGATACGAAATGAAGAAGAACTTCCAACATCATCCCTCTCTGGAAGGCTCATAGATGAAGATGATCATCAAAAAACCTCAACAAAGATCCAGGTGCTGCTACTGCTGTAGCGGCATTCATCCCACCGGTTCCTGGACTTGCCATGGAAATGAAGAAGGAGATATCTAAGCTGGCCTGTGCATACAGTAAAACAACAAATTTGACTGGATCTATACTGTTGGAACTCAACCAAGAATTAGGAAAAGTGCAAGTTGTAGCACTCCAAAATCTTACAACTACAGACTATCTACTGCTAAAAGAACATATGGGATGTGAACAGTTCCCAGAAATGGGTTGGTTTAATTTGTCTGATTTCTCTCAGACTGTTCAAGTACAGTTGGACAATATCCATCATATCATCGATAAATTTTCATAAATGCCTAGGATGCCTATCTGGTTTTCTTGGTTTCACTGGATATGGCTGGTAATTATAGATTTGTTTTGGTTATGTAACTGTATTCCTATTATGTTAATGTGTGTGCACAATTTATTTAGTAGTTTAAAACCTATACATGCTTAAGTTGCTCTACCAGAAGATATGTCAAAGAAATATTCAATCTTCCCATGTTTTCTTCTGCCTGCTACTTCTATAGCTTTCTTCTTTCTTCCTAATTACAACCCTTAAATAGAATTCATGCCTCATATCGAATTTACTGAGTATCATAATTACTCCAAGTGGTAAAGATACCTCAAGACAAATGGTGGGCATAGAAGCCACAGGGCATAAATCTGCAAAGAAGTAAAAAGCTAACCTTTTCAAGCAATATGGCTTCTCTCTCACTTACCAACTTCACATTTCCCTGTATGGCCCTGGAAGATGACTGGTTAGCCAGAGACAGGTAAGATTCCTCAAGGGAGGAACAACCTAAGACAGGCACAGTCGCAGGGGGCTATCAGGTGAGAAATTGGGGATCAACAGAGGTGAGGCTTAGAACCTCACACCCCCTGTTTTGACAGAAATCTCCATCTGTGGATGTTTTATTGCCCTTGTCTAGCTTGGATTAACACATAGTCTACAGGACACAGCTGATCATCTACATTTGCTCTCTTACAACACTAAACTATGTTTTCTACCTTTATCTTGCATCTACCTACCACTTCAGCATTTTAATAATAATAATAATAATAATAATAATAATAATAATAATAATAATAATAATAATAATAATAAACGGAGAAATGTGGGATCCACATATAAATCAAGTATAAAAATCAATAGAATATTCATATTTGACCTGATTGTTTATAGTTCATAATGTGTGATCAAAACCGAAAGTTTCTGTGATGACTGCCCTTGTACTGTTCACCATGTAAGATCTTATTCACTATGTAAGAATTCGTTCACCATGTAAGAACTTGTTCGTTATGCTTCAGAATATTGGAGACTGACGAAAATTAGGCTTGGGGTGGATTAATGATTGTGCATTGAGCATTGACTCCCCTATACAGAATTTTATTGTTGTTAACAACCATTTGATCAGTAAATATAAATGACAGATCCGATAAGGTATTGACATCCAAAATATATAAAGAGCTCACATGCCTCAACAAAAAAAAGCAAATAATCCAATTAAAAAATGGGCAGAGGACTGAAAAGACAGTTCTCTAAAGGAGAAATCCAGATGGCCAACAGGCACATGAAAATATGCTCCACATTGCTAATCATCAGAGAAATGCAAATTAAAACCACAATGAGATATCACCTCACACCAGTAAGCATCACCATCATTGAAAAGACAAACAACAACAAATGTTGGTGAGCATTTGGAGAAAGGGGTACCCTCCTACACTGCTGGTGGGAATGTAAACTAGTTCAACCATTGTTTAAAGTATGGAGGTTCCTCAGAATTCTCAAAATAGAAATACCATTTGACCCAGGAAATCCACTTCTAGGAATTTACCCTAAGAATGCAGCACTCCAGTTTGAAAAAGACAGATGTACCCCTATGTTTATCGCTGCACTGTTTACAATAGCCAAGATATGGAAGCAACCTAAATGTCCATCAGTAGATGAATGGATAAAGAAGATGTGGTACATATACACAATGGAATATTACACAGCCATAAGAAAAAAACAGATCCTACCATTCGCAACAACATGGATGGAGCTAGAGCGTGTTATGCTCAGTGAAATAAGCATAGCAGAGAAGGAGAAGTACCAAATGATTTCACTCATATGTGGAGTATAAGAACAAAGGAGAACTGAAGGAACAAAACATTAGCAGAATCACAGAACCTAAGAATGGATTATAGTTACCAAAGGGAATGGGACTGGGGACGATGGGTTGGAAGCCAGGAGTAAGTGCGGGGAATAAGAAAGAGGGCATTACAATTACCATGTATAGTGTGTGCGGGGCACGGGGAGGGCTGCGCAACACAGAGAAGACAAATAGTGATTTTAGAGCATCTTACTACGCAGATGGACAGTGACTGTGAAGGGGTATGTGGGGGGGGGACTTGTTAAAGGGTGAAACCTAGTAAACATAATGTTCTTTCTGTAATTGCAGATTAATGATACCAAAATTTAAAAAAACCTAAAGAATCAACTCCAAAATTACTATAACTAATATATAAATTCAGCAAAGTTGCAGGATACAAAGTTAATACACAGAAATCTGTTGCATTCCTATACACTAAGAATGATCTAGCATAAAGAGAAATCCAGAAAACAATTTCATTCACAATTGAATCAAAAAGAATAAAATACCTAGGAATAAACCTAACCAAGCAAGTGAAAAATCTGTACCCTGAAAACTAGAAGACAGTCTTGAGAGAAATTAAGGAAGACACTAATAAATGGAAACACCTCCCATGCTCTTGGGTAGAAAGAATTAATATTGTCAAAATGGCCATCCTGCCTAAAGCAATCTACAGATTCAATGCAATCCCTATCAAAACACTGACAGCATTCTTAAATGAACTGGAACAAATCGTTCTAAAATTCGTATGGAACCACAAAGACCCCAAATAGCCAAAGCAATTCTGAGAGGGAAGATAAAGCAGGGTAGCTATTTCTTCCCAACTTCAAGCTATATTACAATGTTACAGTATTCTAAACAATTTGGTACTGGCACAAGAACAGACCCATAGATCAATGGAAGATAATAGAGAGCCCAGATATTAAACCAAGCATATATGGTCAAGTAATTATATAATAAAGGAGCCATGGATATACAGTGGGGAAATGACAGCCTCTTCAACAGCTGGTGTTGGCAAAACTGGACAGTTATACAGTGGGGAAATGACAGCCTCTTCAACAGCTGGTGTTGGCAAAACTGGACAGTTACATGCAAGAGAAGGAAACTGGATTACTTTCTAACTCCATACACAAAAGTAAACTCGAAATGGATAAAAAACATAAGTGTAAGTCATGAAACCATTAAACTCTTAGAAGAAAACATATGCAAAACTCTCTGGAATATAAACATGAGCAACTTTTTCATGAGCATATCTCCACGGGCACAGGAAACAAAAGCAAAAATAAACAAGTGGGACTACATCATGCTAAATAGCTTCTATATAGTAAAGGACACCAATAGTAAAACTAAAAGGCATCCTACAGTATGGGAGAATATATTCATAAATGACATATATGACAAGGGGTTGACATCCAAAATATATGAAGAGCTCATGCACCTCAACAAACAAAAAGCAAATAATCCAACTAAAAAATGGGCATAGTATCTGAACAGATACTTCTCCAAAGAAGAAATTCAGATGGCCAACAGACACATCAAAAGATGCTCCACATTACTAATCATCAAAGAAATGCAAATTAAAACCACAATGAAATATCACTTCACACCAGTTATGATGGCCACCATCCAAAAGACAAACAACAACAAATGCTGGTGAGTATGTGGAGAAAGCGGAACCTTCCTACACTGCTGGTGGGAATGTAAATTAGTTCAACCATTGTGGGAAGCAGTATGGAGGTTCCTCAAAAAACTGAAAGTATAAATACCATTTGACTCCTAGGAATGTGCCCTAAGGAAACAAGACCCCAGATTTAAAAAGACATATGCACCCCTATGTTTATCACAGCACTATTTACAATAGCCAGGAAATGGAAGCAACATTAGTGTCTATCAGTAGATGAATGGATAAAGATGTGGTACATATACACAATGGAATATTATTCAGCCCTAGGAAGAAAACAAATCCTACCATTTGCATCAATATGGATGGAGCTAGAGGGTATTATGCTCAGTGAAATAAGCCAGATGGAGAAAGACAAGTACCAAATGATTTCACTCATTTGTGGAGTATAAGAACAAAGCAAAAACTGAAGGAACAAAACAGCAGCAGACTCACAGAACCCTTGAATGGAGTAACATTTACCAAAGGGAAAGGGATTCGGGAGGGTGGGTGGGAAGGGATGGATAAAGGGATTAAGGGCCATTATGATTAGCACACATAGTATAGGGGGGGCATGGGTAAGGAAGTAAGGCACAGAGAAGACAAGTGGTGACTCTATAGCATCTTACTATGTATAGTCACTGTAATGGGGTATGTGGTGGGGACTTAATAATGGGGGGAATCTAGTAACCACAATGTTGCTCATGTGATTGTATATTAATGATGCCATGATAAAAAAATACTAAAGGCATGGTAAGTTAGGAACAGCACCCACTTTAATTATTGTTGCAGTTTATTCGCTTTTGTAGGGGCCAATGAATTTCCTCATTCTTATCTTCACAAAGAACAGACACACTGGCCCTTAAAAAGACTCCAGAAATTCTGTATTCTTTGCCAAACTCTCACTTCTTACCAACAACGATTCCACAGAGCCTTGATTATCTAGAAACTTGAGCTATTATATATATAGAAAATTGAAGTGAGAAAATTGGGGGTAATTAGAGATAGAATCCTGTTTCTGCAGTGTCCTCATCCTGTTGGTAGAAGTATAAGTTTAAGAGCTTCTGAATTTAAAAATGGAGCCAGTCATGGCTTTCAGTCTCAGAAGGATACTTTCTCAGGGATAACCCCTAATTCTAGGGAGCTCCTATATATGCTTCTTTCTTTAATGCCTTAATGTCCCTGTTCTACTCCACTATTAATGAGACTTTTCCTTCTTTCATGCATATTAGGTCCACTTCTCAGAGGAGAGGTTGGTGATATTCTCACCGTGGTGTTCAAGAATAATGCCAGCCGGCCCTACTCTGTGCATGCCCATGGAGTGCTGGAATCTAGCATTAGCTGGCCACTGGCTGCTGAGCCTGGTGAGTGGGAACAATTAATGGACAAAAGATGTGCAGCACCTCTGCTTTAGTCCTCTATATTTCCCTTTCTTAAAAAAATGCTCCTAGATAATTGAAAAAGGGAATATTAGCCAGGACTAAGCCATAGACTGAGTTCATCTATGAAATACTCATTCTCTAAATCTGAGAACAGGCTACATACCTTAGGTGTCTTGTTTCATCAAAGACATCCTTAACACTGGAGGCTTATACTGGCTTTCACCCTGAGTACAAATTGAGCTTCTAACCCTCTCTAGATTTGAGGTGTACCTTGGCTGTAGTCTGAGCACCTAATCATGGCTACAGAGTGACCTGACCAGACCAAAACTGATCTTTAACCACAACTATAGAGGAAATTCTTGTTACCTTACTACAGAGAAAATCCTAACTACAGTCACATACTAAGCTCCTAATACTAAATATAGAATGATTCTCATTTTGACCACATTCTCTTTTACCCATTCATTTATTGAATAAATGCTTCCTGGAGGCCTACTTGGCACAGGAACAATTTTAGAAGTTATGGATGCAGTGGGAAGTAATATGTGTTCCTATACTTTATTAATTTTGGCTGTTATGACAGACAAGTAAACTGCTTACTATAATGCAGTGTTTTAAGTGTTAAATAGGGTTTTTAAAAGTGTGGTCAAGGAAGGTTTCTTAGAGTAGGTGACACCACAAATGAGACCTAAGTCAGTAGTTCTCAAATTTTAGCATGCATCATAATCATCTGAAAATCTTGTTAAACTATAGATTGCAGGGATCAAACCTCAGAGCCTCTGATTCAGTAGGTCTTGGAATGGAGCTCAAGAATTTGCTATTTCAAACAAGTTCCCATGTGATTCTGATGTTTCTGAATAAGGAATTATTGATCTAAAAGATGAGAAATGAGCCCACAGGTAAAGGGATAGCATGGAAGAAAAGCAATGAAAACGAAGTTTCAGATGCAGGGAATGCAATGTGTAAATTTCCAGTAGTAAGAAAAATGAAAAATGGAATATGGGAAAGGAGATAGATAGGTTCTAAAAAGGTCAGTGAGGTGGAATAAAAAATATTAAGTGATTAAAGGGATATTGAAAGTGAGAAGAGAAGGATACTTTAATGACACCAATAGTTTTGGAAGAAATTTCAGAAACAATACCCAGAGTTTAGGCTTTGACAACCAGGTTAACAGTGGAGTCATTCACCAAGATAAAGAATATGGAAGGAAGCTGATTTGGGATGGAGGAGATTGGATGATGGTGAGTTTACCCTTGAATTTGTTTAATTTGATATGTCTGTAAAACAATGAGAGTTATCTAATGGACATAAGGTCTGGAGCTCCAGAGAAAGGTTTAGATTAAGGAATAGATGTGAAAGGCATCAACATTTAAATTTTAATTGAAGGCTAATAATGAAAACATTCACCCTGGAAGAGTATATTAAATGAGACATTAGGAATCCTAGGATAAGACCTGAAGACCAATTCTTTAAAGAAGGTACTGATTAAAAATTAAGCCTGAGAAAAAGTGGGCCAGAAGTTACAAGGTAAACCAGGAGAAGATGGTATCAAAGATGTTAAGATCGTTTCAAAGATGAAAAGGTCAAGATTTTAGCTCCTTCAGAAAAGATAAGTAAGGTAAGAACAGCTAATTTCCCATTGGATATAGCAACAGGGTATTGGCTGGTGATTTTTATTGAAGTATAGTTGATACACAGTATTATATTGTTTTCAAGTACAAAACATTTATATACATTATTAAATTCACACCCCACCTAATGTAGTTACTGTCAATATAGAAATATGTTACAAAACTGTTGACTATATTCCATATGCTATACTTTCATCCCCATGACCAGCTAATATTATGATTGAGATTTTTTGCCACTTTATCCCCTTCACACACACACCCCAACCCACACTCCGTGGTAACCACCAGTCACTTCTCAGTGCCCATGAGTCTCCTGCTGTTTTTTTCATTTTGTTTTGTATTTAGATTTCATATATAACTGAGATCATATGGTATTTATCTTTGCCTGCCTTATTTAACTTACTGTAATGCTTTGATAGTTCCATCCATGTTGTTGCAAATGGCAGGATTTCTTTCTTTTTTTTGGCTGAATAACATTCCATTGTGTATATGTATCATATCTTTATCCATTTGTCTATAAATGAACACTTAGGATGATTCCATCTCTTGCCTGCTGTAATTATGCACTGATTAACAGAGGGGTGCATATATCTTTTTGAATCAGGTATTTTGTTTTCTTCAGTTAAATTCTTAGAAGTGGAATTACTGGATTGAATGGCATTTTTTTGTTTTTATTTTTATTTTTCATGAAGAACTTCAATACTACATTCTACAACAGTTGTACCAATTTATATTCCTACCAAAAGCGTAGAGGGTTCCCATTGCTCCCCATCCTCCCCAACACTTATTTTTTGTCTTTTGGATAGTGGTCATTATAACAGGTGTGGGGTGATATCTCATTGTGGTTTTAATTTGCATTTCCCAGATGATTAGTGACGTAGAGCATCTTTTCATGTGCCTGTTGGCCATCTGTATTTCTTATTTGTAGAAATGTCTGTTAAGGTCCTCTGCCCATTCCTTATTTGGGTTATTTTATCTTGGTATTGAGGTGTATGAGTTCTGTAAATATTTTGGATGTCAAACCCTTATTGGATAAATAGTTTATTAACATATTCTCTAATATGCTAGGTTGCCATTTTATTCTGTTGATGATGTCCTTTGCTGTATAGAAGCTATTTAGTTTGATATAGTCCCATTTGTTCATTTTTTATTTTGTTTCCCTTGCACAGAGATATATATGTGCAGGAAAAAATTGCTCATATTTATGTTTAAGGTATTTTCCCTGTGTTTTTTCTAAGAGTTCTGTGGTTTCATGTCTTACATTCAGGTCTTTGATTTGAGTTTACATTTGTGTATGGAGTTAGACAATAATCCAACTTCATTCTCTTGCATGTAGCTGTCTAGTTTTCCCAACACTATTAACTGAAGAGGCAGTCTTTTCTCCATTGTATATTCATTGCTCCTTTATCATATATTAATTGACCATGTATTTGTGGGTTTATATCTGAGCTTTCTATTCCATTCCATTGATCTATGGGTCTGTTCTTGTGGCAGTACCAAATTGCTTTGATTACTATGGCTTTGTAGTAGAGCTTGAAGCTTGGGAGCATAATACCCCCAACTTTGTTCTTTTTCAGGATTGCTTTGATTATTTATGGCCCTTTGTTGTTCTGATGAATTTTAGAAGTATTTGTTCAAGTTCAGTTAAAAATGCTGTGGGAATTTTGATAGGGATTGCATTGAATCTGTAAATTGCTTTAGGTAAGATGGCCATTTTGGCAATATTAATTGTTCCTATCCATGTGAACAGGATATATTTCTCTGTTTTTGAGTAATATTTAATTTCTCTTATGAGTGTCTTATACTTTTCAGAGTACATATCTTTCACCTCTTTGGTTAGGTTTATTCCTAGGTATTTTATTCTTTTAGATGCAATTGAGAATGGAATTGTTTTCCTGATTTTCTGATATTTTCTAGTTAATATATAAGGATGCAACAGTTTTCTGTGTGTTAATTTTGTATACTGAAAATTTGATGAATCCAGTTATTAGTTCTAATAGTTTTTGGTGAAGTCTTTAGGGTTTTCTATATATAATGTCATGTCATATGAAAATAGTGACAGTTTAACTTTGTCATTACAAATTTGGATGTCTTTTATCTCTTTGTGTTGTCTAATTGCCAGGGCTAGGACCTCCAGTACTGCGTTGAAAAAAGTGGTGACGGTATACATCCTTGTCTTGTTCCTGATCTTAGAGGAAAACTTTCACTTTGATGTTCATTATGGATTTGTCATATATGGCCTTTATTATGCATAACCTCTATAAACATTTTGTTAAGAGTTTTTATCATGAAATGGATGTTGAATTTTTTCAAATGCTATTTCAGCATCTATTAAGATGTTCATGTAAATTTCATCCTTATTTTAGTTTACATGTTGTATGATACTGATTGATTCATGAATATTATAGCAGCTTTGAATCCCTGGAATAAATGTCACTTGGTCATGATGGCTGATGTTTTTGATGTATTTTTTAATCTGGTTTGCTAATATTTTGTTGATGAATTTTTCATCCATGTTCATCAGGGATATTGGTCTATAAGTTTCTTTTTTTGTAGTGCCTTTGGTTTTAGTATTAGAGAGATGTTGGCCTCATAGAATGAGTTAGTAAGCATTTCCTCCTATTCTGTTTTTGAAATACTTTAAGTAGGATGGATTTTAGCTCTTCTTTAAATGTTTGATTGATTACAGCTGTGAGGTCATCAGGAATTGAACTTTTGTTTTTAGCTAGTTTTTTTTGGTAACCAGTTTGATTTCATTGCTGGTAATTGGTCTGCTCAGATTTTTTATTTCTTCTTGTGTCAGTCTTCATAAGATTACATGTTTTTAGGAATATGTACATTTCTTCTAGGTTGTCCAATTTACTGGCATATAATTTTTCATAGTATTCTCATAATTCTTTGTATTTCTGTGGTGTCTGTTGTGACCATTCCTTCTTCATTTCTGATTTTATTTGTGTTCTCACTCTTTTTCTTGATAAATCCAGCTAGGGGTTTGTCTATTTTGTTTATATTTTCAAAGTTTCAGCTCTTGGTTTCACTGATTTTTTTCTATCTCTATTTCATTTATTTCTGCTCTGATGTTTATTATGTCTCTCTTACTAACTTGGGTTTCATTTCTTCTTCTTTATCTAGTTTCTTTAATTGTGAATTTATACTGTTTATTTGGGATTGTTATTGTTCCTTGAGGTAGGCCTGTATTGCCATATACTTTCTTTTTAGATCCGCTTTTGCAACATCCCACTAAATTTGAACTGTTGAATTTTTGTTTTATTTTGTCTCCATGTGTTGTTTGATTTCTGTTTTAGTTTGTTTACTTATCAATTGATTAATTAAAAGCATGTTGTTTAGCTTGTATATTTGTGGGCTTTTCTGTTTTCTTTGTGTAATTTATTTCTAGTTTTATACCACTGTGGTCTGAGAATCTTCTTGATACAGTTTCAATCTTTTTGAATTTATTGAGGATCTTTGTGTGACCTGGTATGTGATAAATTCTGGAGAACATTCCATGTACACTTAAGAAAAATGTGTATCCTGCTGCATTTGGGTGGAATTTTGTGTGAATATCTGTTCAGTCCATCTTATCTAATCTATCTTTCAGTACCTCTCATTCCTTATTTATTTTCAATCTGGTTGATCTGTCTATTGATGTAACTGCCATGTTAAAGTCCCCTAATATGAGTAAGTTGCAGTCTATTTCCCCATTTCATTATGTTAGTATTTGTTTTACATATTTGGTATTCCTATCTGTATGCGTAGATGTTTGTAATTGTTATATCCTCTTTTTGGAATGATCCCTGAATTATTATGTAATGTCCTTCTTTGTCTATAACTTTATTTTGAAGTTTGTTTTTTCCAATGTAAGTCCTGCTTCTTCTGATGTTTTTCCTCTGTTATTTGCATGAAATATCTTTTTCTATTCCTCCACTTTCAGTCTCTGTATACATTTGGTCTAAAATGAGTCTGTGTAGCAGCATATAAATGGGTCCAGTTTCTTTATCCATTCTGCCACTCTGCATCTTTTGATATGTGTATGCAGTCCATTTACATTTAAGGTAATTATTAAACATGTACTTATTGACATTTTATTTATTGTTTTCTGGTTGTTTTTGTAATTCGTCTTTCTTTTTTCTTCTCTTATACTCTTCTCGTTATTTGATGGTTTTCTTTAGTGTTGTGATTTGGATTTCTTTTTAAGATTTTTTTGTCTATCTATTATAGTCTTTAGGTCTGTGGTTACCATAGGGCTAATGGATGGTTTCCCAACTACATAACAATTTATATTGAGTTGATTATCACTTAATTTCAAAGACAATCTAAGAGTACTGCACTTTTATTCTTCCTCCTCCATACTTTGCATATTAGATGTTATAGTCTGCATATTTTGTGTATCCCATGACTACGTTTGTGTATAGTTGGTTTTTGTTTTGTTTTAATTTCATACTTGTGCTGTAAATATTTGGTTACTACCTTTACTGTGGGTTTATTTTCACTGGAGAAAAATATTTAGGATTAAGGACATTTCTTTCTACAGAAGTTCCTTTAACATATACTGTAATAACAATTCTTGGTGAATTTCTTCAGCCTTTCTTTACCTCAGAAATATTTAATCTCTACTTCAATTTTGAATGATGACCTTGCTAGGTAGGGTATTCTTAGTTGAAGGTCTTCTGTTTAAATTCATGCTACTCCCTTCTGGCCTATAAATATCTGCTGAGAAATCTGCTAATATTCTGATGGTTTTTCCCTTATTTGTAATTTTTTCTCTCTTTGGTTGCTTTTAATACCCTCTTTTTATCCTTAATCTTTGTCATTTTAATTATTATATGTCTTGGTGTTGTCTTTCTGGGGTTACTTTTGTTAGGTGCTCTCTGTACTTCCAAGACATTGGTTTCAATTTCCTTTCCCAGATTGGAGATTTTTCAACATTTATTTCTTCACAGACTTTCTACACCTTTGTCTCTCTCTTCTCCTTCTCATCCCTCTAATATGCAAATGTTGTTTTGCTTGGAGTTGTCACACAGGTCTCTTAGCATCCTCTTTTCTAGAGGTTCTTTTTTCTCTCTGTTCTTGTCATTAGTTGCTTCTCTGTTCTCTAACTTCCATCTCATTGTTTGTCTCCTCTACTTGCAGCAATCTATTTGTATTTTTCATTTTGTATTTTTTGTTTCAGTTACTGCATACCTCAGCTCTTATTGGAGCTTTTTCAGCCTTCTGTTTTTTGAAGTCCTCTATGAGATCATTAATACCTTTTTGCAGATCAGTGAGCATATTTATGACTGTTTCTTTGAAATTTTTATTAAGAATATTGGTGTTCATTTCATTTAGCCCTTTTTCTTGTGTCTTATTCTGTACTTTGGAATATATCCCTCTTCCTCCTTATTTCTCTGGATTTTTTTGTTTCTTCCTTTATATTAGATAGATCTACTATGCTTCCTGGTCCAGGGAGTAATGGCTTTATGAAGACGGCATCCTGTAGTGCCCAGAAGTTCAATATTCTTTAGTCACCAATGTCTGGTTCTCCTCTGTAGTGGATCCCCAGTTGCTGTTGGTGGACTATGGTTGGGGCCACCTTTCTATCTGCTGGTAGTGGCCTATCTTAGTCCTTCATGGGTGGGTGGCAGCTTGCCTCATCCAGCCCTTTGTGCGCCAAGCATGAGAACTTGTGCTTGGATCATTGAAGGTGAGAACACCCTCTGCCTGACCTGCAGAAATGTGGGTACTGCTGGTCCAATGAGTGGACAGGGTTGGCCTATGAGGTTGAAGCATGTGCACTCCTGGCTGAGCCACCAGAGAGGTGGAAGTAGCACTCAGAGATGGCTAATTCAGACACCTCACCAGTTGGGTTGAGAGAGGGCCAGGAAATCTGGGAAATCACCCCTCTGCCTGCCAGGCAGCAGAGTCCCTGTTTCTGCCAGGCATCAAAATGTATCTGTTGCTTGGCAGTACAGTTCTGGAAGGTGGGTGGGTGCTCAGGGAAGTGCCTTGGGGCTGAACTACCAGCAAGGGGGATGGAGTGTTTGGGACTCCCATGAGCATCCAAACAGTTGGGCTGAGAGAGGCCTGGGAAAGCATCATCTACTTTCCGATTCTTCTGCAGAGAGACCTGTCCAACCCTTGACACTTTGACAACCTTCCCACTGCTGGTAAATCTTTCAACCTGCTGCTTCTGTATTGTGTCTGTGGGACCGATGGAGTGTGCCTGTCTTCCACAATTGGTAGGAGTCTCAGTCTCCAAGAGTACTTCAATTCTTCCTGGTGTCCAGTCCCATTAACCACCAAAGCCCAATGCACTGTGGACTCATATTCCCAGAGCAGATCTCCAGGGCCAAGTGTGCAGAATTCCTAAACACTTATCCTTTCCCTGCTCCATTCCTCTCCCTCATGCTGTGAGCTGGGATGGGGTTAAGAGATTGGGTCCTGATCAATCATTTCTTAGTCACCTTACCATTTTCTGTGTGGTTTTCTCTTCTTCTCCAAGTGTAGGTGGTCTGTTGTACAGTCTTCTGTTGTACAGGTCATTTTCATGGTTAGTTGATTTTGCTGTAGTTGCTTCCTTGTTGTGTGTGTGGGAGGTATTTTACACTTTGTCTTATTACTCTGCCATATATTTCAGGCCTTTCTCTGGTTCTTTTTGTAGTTCCTCTGTCCTTTTCTTTCCTTCTTATACTATTCTCCTGTGATTTGATGTTTTCTTTGGTGTTATGCTTGGATTTGTTTTATTTTTAAAATTTTTTTTGTATCCATTTTAGGCTTTAGGTTTGTGGTTACAATGAGGTTCATAGAAATTTTCCTAAATATATGAGTGTATATTAAGTTGATGGTCACTTTATTTCAAACCCAATTTAAAAGTACTTTTTCTTCTTCTTCTTCCTCCGGACTTTTTGTATAAGATGTCAAAACCTGCATCTTTTGTTTATCCCTTGACTGATTTTGTGTATAGCTGATTTTACTACTTTTGTTTCTTTAACTTCATACTTGTTTAGTAAGTAACTGGTTTACTACCTTTAATGTAGCTTTATTTTTACTGATTCAAAATATTTAAGCTTAATATCATTTCCATCTACAGAAGTCCCTGTAATTTCTTCAGTAAATCTGATTTAGTGGTATTCAGTTCTTTTAACTTTTGTTTATGTGGGAAACTTTTGATCTCTCCTTCAATTTTGAATAACCTTGCTGGATAGAGTATTCTTGGTTGTAGGTTCTTCCTTTTCAATACATTAAATATTTTATGGCACTACCTTTTCTCCTGTAAAGTTTCTGCTACAAAATCTGCTGATAGCCTAATGGAGTTTTACGTAGAGGTAACTGCCTCTCTCTTGCTGCTTTTAAGATTCTGTCTTTATCTTTATTCTTTGCCATTTTATTTACTGTATGTCTTCATGTTATCTTGTTGTAGTTCCTTTTTTAGGGGATTTCTTCACTTCAAGGACATGGGTGTTTGTTTCCTTATCCAGATTGGGGGATTTTTCAGGTATTATTTCTTCCAATAGACTGTCTACTCATTTGACTCTTCTCAGGACTCCTATTATGCAAATATTGCTCCATCTGGAGTTGTCACACAGCTCTCTTGGCATCTTTTCATTTTTAGAAATTCTTTTTTTTCTCTATTCCTCAACTTGGTTGTTTTCTTGTTCTATATTTTTCATTTCATTGATTCTTTCCTCTTCCATCAATCTACTATTCATTCTTTGCATTATATATTTTATTCAATTATTACATTATTTAGCTCTGAATGGCTCTTTTTCAAATCTTTTTGTTGAAGTTCTCACTGAAATCATCAATTATTTTCCTCAGATCAGTGAGTATTTTTATCACTTAATTTGAAAACTTTATAAGAAGATGGGCACTCTCTATATCAGTTAGCCTTCTTTCTGGTGTTTTATCTTGTTCTTTTGCTTCACACATATTCCTCTGCCCCCTCATTTTGTCTGGATTTCTGTGTTTCTTCCTTTGTATTAGATAGATCTTCTGCCTCCTGGTCTAAAAAATAATGGCTTTATGAAGTAGGCATCCTGTATTTCCCAGAAACTCAAGACTCTTTGTACACCAGTGTATGATTCTCCTCTGTCATGGGGACACTGTTGCTTTTGGTGGGCTATGGGCAGGGCTACCTTTCTGCCTGTCTGCTGTCTGTGCCTGATCTCTGTCATAAGAGACTAACAGTTCACCTCTGCATGTCCTTTGTGTAACATGTGTTGCTTCTTCTGGGATCATTGTGGGCAGGACCACCCTCTGCTTGTTAGGCAACAGTGGCCACTTCTGGGCCAGCAGTGTGAGTGGAGAATGTGTACCCAAGGGTGCTACCATGGGTCTCAGCCACACTCGTGGTGCATTTGGTACTCACTCCCACACTTTTCCCACCACTTGGGCTGAGAGAGGGCTGGGAAACCTGGGAAAGCCTCCCTTCATCAAGGAAGCAAATTCTCACTCTGCCTGCCTGACAGCAAAGTATGACAACTGCTGGGCTGAGCTGGCTAAGTGGGATGGTTTCACAGGGAATTACACCATGGGTCTGAGCCATCAGTGAGGGAGATGGAGCATTTGGAACTGGATTCCATGAGCACCCAATCAGTTGGGCTGAGTGAAGGCTAGCTAAGTGTTATCCACCTTCCCTTTGTCCTCCAGAGAGAGCTCATTCCAACCACTCCCCTATGTCACAGTTCCTGCTGCTGGTAAATCTTTGAAATAGTTGCCTCTGTGTTGGGTATCCATAGGTCCAATGGAATATGTATGTCCTTCAAAAGTGAGAGTTTCAGGCTTCCAAAATGCTCCAACTCTCCCTTTTGTCATCCTCATTAATCACAAAAGCCCAATGCAGTGTGGACTTGTGTTCCCAGAGCAGATCTCCAGACCAGTTGTGTAGGGTTCCTGAGGGCTTATTCCCTCTCCTTTCCATTCCTCTTCGTCATGCTTTTTGCTGGTATATGGTAAGGGCTTGAGTCCCAGCTAATTGCAACTCTTCCACTTTACCTTTCTCTTTGTGGTCTTCTCTTCACCAGGTGTAGATGGTTTGTTTCACAGTTTTCAGGTCATTTTCAGAGTAAGCTGTATTTGCTTGCTTGGTGTGTATGTAGGAGGAGGTTTCTGTCTTGGCTTCCTACTCTGCCATCTTTTCCATTTCTTTCCTTCACAAATCACATCTTTATACTTTGTGTGCCTAATAACATACTGCTATAATTATTTATGGATTTTTATTTCAAATCATATAGGCAATAAAAAATTGGAGTTATAAACCCCATGTACAGTAGTACTGACTTCTCTTTATTTGCCTATATAGTTTCCTTTAACAGAAGTCTTTATTTCTTCATTTGTCTTTGAATTAATATCTAGTATCCTTTCATTTCAACTTGAAGGTCTTCCTTCGGCACTTCTTGATAGACAGATCTAGTCGTAATGAACTCCCTCAACTTTTGTTTAACTGGTAGTGTCATAATTTCTCGCTCATTTTTTTTCTTTTAGAGCTGGGGTTTTATTTGTTTGGGGGATCAGTACAAAGACATTTCGATTTGTACACAATTCTTAATGTACATACCAAATATCTAAAAAACCATGTGGTCTTGTTTCTTTTCTAATGAGTCATTGCAGTGACTTTCCAGCTTAATCTTTTGAGGCAAATTTTCCTTAGTTGGTGATCAAGCACCATTATCTTTCTATGTTGGACTGTACAAGATGGGAGAGAAAGACCACTGATAAGACATGGTATATGATGTTGGTAAGACTTGGCTTCTTTCTCTGTTGCTTCATCAGGGGCTGGACTCTCTTCATTTTTAGTTTCTCTATTTTCTGTAGGTAAATCGTATTTAGTTTCCTGATTTTCCATTTCTTTAATTTCCAGGTTCAGTCTGTTTTCTCTTTTCTCCCCTTTTCCCTTTCATTTGCACTGTTTTGTTTGAAGATTTATCCTTTCCTACCACCTTTTTTAGCTTCATTTCCATTTTTTAAGGAGCAGGTTTAGCTGAAAACATCAGTGATCCCCCCTCAGGCTCTTCTTTTGCCATGTTCTCAGTGAAATTGACCTTCCTTTTTGACATCATGACAGTGGGGTAGGCACATGCCAGGTGTCTGTGGGCTGCAGCCCACTGAAAACCTTCATGAAGGTGGGCTGCCTGGCCACTACTACTATTCCTGCCTCTTCCTCATTTTTGAGGGATCATTTCTTCCAGATATAGAATCTTAGTTGACAGTTCTTTATTTTAGCATTTTAAATATGTCAACATAATTCCTTCTGGCCTTAATGTTTTTTGATGAAAAATCAGGTGTTAATATTGAGGATGTTTTCCATATGATAAGTCTCTTTTCCTTCTAGCTTTTAAGATTCTTTCTTGGTATTTTTTCTTTTTTTGCTGCAGTTTGATGATGTGTCTTTGTGTGGAGGACTTTTAATTTACCCTACATGAAGTCAATTGAGCTTCTTGGGTGTGTCAAATCATTTAATCAGATATGCGAAGTTTTCAGCCATTATTTCTACAGATATTCTTTCTGTTACTTTTTCTTTTTTCTTTCAGGGACTCCCATAAATTGTTCATTTGTCGCTTGATGTCCCATATGTTCCTTGTATTCTGCTTCTCTTCATTTTTTTCCTGCTTTTCAGATTGCATACATTCAGTAGTCTAATCATTAAGTTTGAGATTGTGTATTCTGCCTACTCAAATCTGCTGTTGAACACTTATAGTGAATTGAATTTTAATTGTACTTTTCAACTCCAGAATTTCTATTTTGTTCCTATTAATTTATGTCTTGTTCTTAATATTCCAATTTTGTTCATGCATACTTTTAAAATTCCTTAGTTTTTGTCAACATTTTCCTTTAGCCCCTTGAGCATATTTAAACAGCTGTTATAAAGTACATATCTAGTAATTCCTATGTTTGGGCTCCTTCAGTGTGATCTGAGAATTTATTGTGTTTCTTTGAATAGGTCATATGTTCCTCTTTTTTTATACTTTGCATACTTTTGTTGAAAATTGGGTGCTTGAATATAATGTGGTAAATGTGGAAATTAAGTTAGCTCCTCTTCACCAAGGTTTACTGTGTTTGTGTCTGTTCATTACTGAAGGTTGTAATATTCATTTTATAGTGAATTTTCCCAACAGTTTTTGCAAAGACTGTATTCTTTGTTTTGCATGATCACTGGAATCCTTTTTCCTTAACTTTTATTTAACTAGTGCTTTGACAGAGATTTTCTTGAATGCCAGAAATTAAGAGATAGAACAGTTCTTCTAGTATTTTCAGGTTGGCTCTGTGATAGGGCTCTCTTTCAGCACTTGCTAAATTTTCCCTGAACCTACAGATCAGCCTAAGGTATGACCGTAGAGTCTTCTCAGATCTTCTGGAGCATGTATTTTGCCCTGGGATTTATAAATTCCCCAACATTCATAGGTTATTGATTGCCCTAATTGCCAAATGAAGCTGTCTCTCAGGCTTTTCCTTCCATGATGACTTTTTGTATTTCTGAACCATAATATTTTGTCCCAGGTGTCTCTGGGTTATCTACTCACTATACAATATATGTAAACAATGGCTGTTACTTTTCCATCCTGGATTAATTCAGAGTTAGCTGAATCAGAGACAAACCCCCTGTATCATTCCTTCAGGTAGCCCTAGACTGTACTCTACAAACATTGGTTGTATTTCCAGTATTTATCCTATAAAAATACATGTTCACCAAGAGGCCCATTCAATGCCCATTCTCTCCTGCAAATGGAACATATAAACACAATAAGTTTTGAATTAAAAATTCTAAGTACATACTAGTAAAAAAAATAGTGTAAGAAGATATAACCATACATATGCATAAAATAATACATGCCCCAAAATATATCAAATAACACCTGAAAAGACTTCAGGGAGTAAAAATAAGAACTATAGTTGATTTTAATACTTCCTTCTGTGAAAAATGCTATATGATGAACCAAAACAAGCCAACATATTAAGGTTCTAAAAAGTGAAAATACTAATGTTAAGTATATAGATAAGTACTTTTTATGAAAGTTATCACTTTCAGAATATTGTTATAAAGACTTGTAAACAACTGCAAAAATAATTTTGCTAGAACCAGACACCAGGTTCCCACACTGCATACTGGACTCAAGTCTTCACAACTTCTGATGGGTGGCAAAAAGCCATGAAAAATCTATAAATATGTATTAGGGTTTCTAAGTTCTTGATTCAGTATTCATGAGGTGACTGTAAACCATTAACTGTTTTCCAGTATTCTGGAAAAGTTGTCTATGAAATTTTTTTCTTGCTTTTCCATTTTTTTGAGGGGATTGATAGTAATTAAGAGATACCTAATCCACCTTTATGCTGACAACTCCGCCACTTTTCTTTGGTATCATTAATATACAATCACAAGATCAACATTGTGGTTACTAGATCCCACCAATTATCAAGTCCCCACGACATACCCCACTAGAGTCACTGTCCATCAGCATAGTAAGATGCTATAGAGTCACTACTTGTCTTCTCTGTGTGATACTGCCTTCCCTGTGCCCCCTACATTATGTGCACCAGTCATAACACCTTTTAATTCCCTTCTCCTTCCCTTCTCATCCACCCTCTCCAGTCCTTTTCCATTTGGTAACCTTTAGTCCATTCCTCCATTTCTTGATTCTGTGAGTCTGCTGTTATTTTGTTCCTTCAGTTTTTTCTTTGTACTTATACTCCACAAATGAGTGAAATGATTTGGTGCTTCTGTTTCTCCACCTAGCTTATTTCATTGAGCATAATACCCTCTAGCTCCATCCATGTTGTTGCAAATGGTAGGATATGTTTTCTTCTTATGGCTGAATAACATTCCATTGTGTATATACCACATCTTCTTTATCCATTCATCTACTGATGGACACTTAGGTTGCTTCCATTTCTTGGCTATTTTAAATAGTGCTGTGATAAACACATGCATGCATATGTCTTCTTGAAACTGGGCTACTGCGTTCTTAGGGAAAATTCCTAGAGTGGAATTCTTGGGTCAAATGGTATTTCTGTTTTGAGTATTTTGAGGAAACTCCATACTGCTTTCCACAATGGTTGAACCAATTTACATCCCACCAGCAGTGTAGGAAGTTTCCTTTTCTCCACATCCTCGCCAGCATCTGTTGTTGTTTGTCTTTTGGATGGTGGCCCTCCTAACTGATGTGAGGTGATATCTTATTGTGGTTTTAATTTGCATTTCTCTGATGATTAGTGATGTGAAGCATCTTTTCATGTGTCTGTTGCCCATATGAATTTCTTCTTTGGAGAATGTCTGTTCAGCTCCTCTGCCCATTTTTTAATTGGCTTATTTGCTTTTTGTTTGTGGACTTGCATAAGCTCTTTATATAATTTGGATGTCAACCCATTATTGGATACATCATTTATGAATATATTTTCCCATACTGTAGAACATCTTTTTGTTCTACTTATGGTGGTGTCCTTTGCTGTACAGCAGCTTTTTAGTTTGATATAGTCCCACTTGTTCGTTTTTGCTTTTGTTTCCCTTGCCTGGGGAGATACGTTCACGAAGAAGCTGCTCGTGTTTATGTCCAAGAGAGTTTTCCTATGTTTTTTTCTAACAGTTTTATGTTTTCATGACTTACATTCAGGTCTTTGATCCCTTTCGAATTTACTTTTGTGTATGGGGTTAGACAATGATCCAGTTTCATTCTCCTACATGTAGCTGTCCAGTTTTGCCAGCACCAGCTGTTGAAGAGGCTGTCATTTCCCCATTGTATATCCATGGCTCCTTTATCATATATTAAATGACCATATATGCTCTGCTTAATATCTGGACCCTCTATTCTGTTCCACTGTTCTGTGCATCTGTTCTTGTGCCAGTACCAAATTGTCTTGATTACTGTGGCTTTGTAGTACAGCTTGAAGTTGGGATGCGAGATTCCCCACTGCTTTATTCTTCCTTCTCAATATTGCTTTGGCTATCCGGGGTCTTCTGTGGTTCCATATGAATTTTAGAACTATTTGTTCCAGTTCGTTGAAGATTACTGTAGGAATTTTGATAGGGATTGCATTGAATCTATAGATTGCTTTAGGCATGATGGCCATTTTGACAATATTAATTCTTCCTACCCAAGAGCATGGGATGAATTTCCTTTTATTAGTGTCTTCTTTAATCTCTCTCATGAGTGTCTTGTTGTTGTCAGGGTGTAGGTCTTTCACTTCCTTGGTTAGGTTTATTCCTAGGTATGTTTTTCTTTTTGATGCAGTTGTGAATAGAATTGTTTTCCTGATTTCTCTTTCAGCTATTTCGTCAGTAATGTATAGGAATGCAACTGATTTCTGTGTATTAATTTTGTATCCTGCAACATTGCTGAATTCAGATATTAGATCTAGTAGTTCTGGAGTGAATTCTTTAGGGTTTTTTATGTACAATATCGTGTCATTTGCAAACAGGGACAGTTTAACTTCTTCCTTGCCAATCTGGATGCCTTTTATTTCTTTGTGTTGTCTGATTGCCATGCTAGGACCTTCATACTATATTGAATAAAAGCAGGAAGTGTGGGCATCCTTGTCTTCTTCCTGATCTTAGAGGAAAACCTTGCAGCTTCTCACTGTTTAGCATGATTTTGGCTGCGTGTTTGTCACATATGGCCTTTAGTATATTGAGGTATTTGCCCTCTACACCCATATTGTTGAGAGTGTTTGTCATGACTGGATGTTGAATTCTGTCAAATTCTTTTTCAGCGTCTATGGAGATTATCATATGATTTTTGTCCTTCTTTTTATTGATATAGGGGATGATGTTAATGGATTTTTGAATGTTGTAACATCCTTACATCCCTGGGATGAATCCCACTTGATCATGATGTGTGATCCTCTTGATGTATTTTGGAATTTGGTTTGGTAATATTTTGTTGAGTATTTTTGCATCTATGTTCATCATGGATATTGGTCTGTAGTTTTCATTTTTTGTGGTGTCTTTGCCTGGTTTGGTTGTTAAAGTGATGCTGGCTTCCTAGAATGGGTTTGGAAGTATTCTCTCCTCTTCTACTTTTTGTAAATCTTTAAGAAGAATGTGTATTTTGTATTCTCTAAATGTTGGATAAAATTCAGCAGTGGAGTTATCTGGCCTAGCAATTTTATTATTGGGTAGTATTTTGATTATTAATTCAATTTATTTGCTGGTAATTGGTATGTTTAGGTTTTCTGTTTCTTCCTGGGTCAGTCTTGAAAGGTTGTATTTTTCTAGAAAGTTGTCCATTTCTTCCAGGTTATCCAGTATGTTAGCATATAGTGTTCCATAATATTCTCTAAAAATTCTTTGTATTTCTGTGGTGTAATGATTTTTCCTTTCACATTTCTGATTCTGTTTATGTGTGAAGATTCTCTTTTTTTCTTAGTAAATATGGTTAGGGGTTATCTGTTTTGTTTATTTTTACAGAGAACCAGCTCCTGGTTTCATTTAGTTTTTCTATTTTTTTTTATTCTTCTCAGTTTTATTTGTTTCCTCTCTGATGTTTATTGTATCCCCCCTTCTACTGACTTTGGACTTCATTTGTTCTTCTTTTTCCAGTTTCAATAATTGTGAATTTAGACTGTTCATTGGGGTTGTTCTTCCTTCTTTAAATAGGTCTGGACTGCTATATACTTTCCTCTTAGAACTGCTTTTGCTGTGTCCCACAGAAGTTGGGGCATTGTGCTGCTCTTGTCATTTGTCTCCATATATTTCTTGATCTGTGTTTTAATTTGGTCATTGAGTCATTGATTATCTAGGAGCATGTTGTTAAGCCTCCATGTGTTTTTGAGCCTTTTTGTTTTCTTTTTACAATTTATTTCCAGTTTTATACCTTTGTTATATGTATTGGTAGAATTTCAATCTTTTTGAATTTATTGTGGCTCTTTTGGTAGCCTAGTATGTGTTCTATTCTGGGAAATGTTCTTTGTGCACTTGAGAAGAATGTGTATACTGCTGCTTTGGGGTAGAATGTTCTATAGATGTCTGTTAAGCCTATTTGTTCTAATGTGTTGTTCAGTGCCTCTATGTCCTTACTTATTTTCTGTCTGGTTTATCTGTCCTTTGCAGCGTGTGGTGTGTTTATATCTTCTAAAATGAATGCACTGCATTCTATTTCCTCCTCTAATTCTGTTAGTATTTATTTCACATATGTAGGTGATCCTGTGTTGGGTGCATACATATTTATAATGGTTATATCCTCTTGTTTGTCTGACCCCTTTATCATTATGTTATATCTTTGTTTCTTGTTACTTTCTTTGTTTTGAAGTCTATTTTGTCTGATACAAGTACTGCAACTCCTGCTTTTTGTCCCTATTGTTTGTATGAAATATCTTTTTCTATTCCTTCATTTTAGTCTGTGTATGTCTTTGGGTTTGAAGTGAGTCTCTTATAGACAGCATATAGATGAATCTTGCTTATATATCCATTATGTAACTCCATGTCTTTTGATTGGTACATTCATTCCATTTACATATAGGGTGATTGTCAATAGATATGTTGTTATTGCCATTGCAGGCTTTGGATTGGTGGTTACCGATGGTTCAAGGGTACCTTCTTCACTCTCTATCAATATACCATACCATACTTATTATGCTATTATAGACACAATCTGATGATTCTTTATTTTTCTCCTTTCTTATTCTTCCTCCTCCACTCTTTATATGTTAGGTGTCATATTCTGTACTCTTTCTGTTTCATTTGACTGACTTTGTGTATTGCTGATTTTATTTTGCATTTGGTTAGAATTTAGCTGATCTACTTTCTTTGCTGTGATTTTATTTTCTCTGGTGACAGCTATTTAACCTGAGGTTCACTTCCATCTAGAGCAGTCCTTTACAATACTCTGTAGGGAAGGTTTTTTTTTAGGGGTAAATTACCTCAACTTTTTCTTATCTGTTAATTATTTCATCTCTCCTTCAAATTTAAATGATAATCTTACTGGATACAGGTTTCTTGGTTTGAGGCCCTTCTGTTTCATTGCATTGAATATGTCATGTCTCTCACTTCTGGCCTGTAAGGTTCCTCTGAGAAAACTGATGATAGCCTAATGGGTTTTCCTTTGTAGGTGATCTCTTTTCTCCCTCTGGCTGCTTTTAATGTTCTGTCCTTGTCTTTGATCTTTGCCATTTTAATTATATGTTTTGGTGTTTTCCTCCTCGGTCCCTTGTGTTGGGAGATTTGCAGACTTCCATGGCCTGAGAGACTCTTTCCTTCCCCAGATTGGGGGAGTTTTCAGCAATTATTTCTTCAAAGACACTTTTATCCTTTTTACTCTGTCTTCTTGTACTGTTACTCCTGTAAAGTGAATATTGTTCCATTTGGATTGATCACACAGTACTCTTAATATTCTTTAATTCATGGAGATCCTTTTATCTCTCTCTGCCTCAGCTTCTCTGTATTCCTGTTCCCTGATCTCTAGTCCATTAACAGTCTATTCCACTTCATCCACTGTGCTCTTAAATCCTTCCATTTGTTTCATTTCTGTTATCTCCCTTCTAAATTCATCCCTTAGCTCTTGAATATTTCTCTGTAGCTCCATCAGCATGCTTATGACTTTTATTTTGCATTGTTTTTCTTCAATATTGGGAATTTCAGTTTCACCAAGCCCTCTTTCTGGTTTTTGAAGTATTTGGGATTGAACAAGTTTCTTCTGCCTTTCCATGGTGATGGGAGTGGTCACCAGCAAGTAGCATGTGTGTCAGCTTTGAGAACAATGTCTGTTCCTGCTTGCCAGTCCCCTTTCCTGTCTCCAGTGTCTGTGCCAGTTAACTGTGCACTTGGAGTAGCTTGTGGTAATCTCCCTGGCTTCCATTGCTGGGGCAGCCCTCGGGATGGCCTATGGCACTGTTGAGGTTGCAGGCCAACAGCGCATTTGTCTGCCACAAGGAGAAGGACACTTTGTGCCTCCTGATCTCTGTACCCATCTTCTCTCTCTGTGCAGGTCAACTGTGTGCAGGGAGCATCCTCTGGGTTAATCCCCTACTCTGCCATGTATGGGGTGGCTTTCGAGATGGCCTAGGGCAGCGACGGGAGTCATCAGTCAGCAGTGCATGTTCTGCTGCAAGAGAAAAGCGCCTTCTTGCCTCCTGGTCTCTGTGCCCCATCTCTGCTGTCTGTGCTGGTCAACTGCATGCTGGAAGAAGCCTCTGGGTTAATCCTCTATGCTCCCATGGGCAGGGAGACCCTTGAGATGGTCTAGGGCACTTGGTAGGGTTTGCAGCCCTACAGCACATGTTTTGCCATGAGAACAGAGGCTTTTCGTGCTTCATTGTCTCCTTCTTTGCCCACCTCCACCTGTCAACTGCCTGCAGGGAGTAGTCTCTGGGTTAATCCCCTAAGCTGCCATGTTTGGGGTGACACTTGGGATGGCTAAGGGCACTCACAGGGGTTGCAGGCAAGCAGTGTGTGTTCTGGCATAAGAACAAAGCTCCTTTGTGCCTCCCAGTCTCCACATCTCTCCCTGCTGTCTGTTCCTGACAACAGTGTGCATGGAGCAGTGCATGGGTCTGGGCTGGCTAGCTGCACAGGCAGAAGCCTCTCTGTTAAACTGTGTGGTTGCTGTAGATGCGGCTGCTCTCTGGCTGGTCTGCAGCAATGGCAGGGACAGCCGGTTTGCTTGCAGGTGCAGGCAAGGATGAAGGAATGTTAGGCTGCTTATTGCCATGAGGCCCCTCAGAGCTGGATTGCCAACCAGGGGGATAGGGCACATGAAGTTCCTTAAAGTTCCCAGCCTGCTGGGATGAATGCTCCAGGACGATTTTGTCCACCTTTTAAACCTCTGTCCCTTTAAGACTTTTAAAGCACCTGCTTTTCTTTTGTTCAAGCACAGCTGGCTGTGGGAATCTGTTCTCAGTCTTAGTCTCAGATTTTGCTTTTCCACTCCTCTAATATCCAGAGCACCATGCAATGTGTGTCTGTGCTCCTGGGGCAGATTACTTGGCCTGGTTATTTAGCAGTCCTGTGCTTCCACTCCCTCCCCACTCTGAGTCTTTTCCTCCCTTTGGTGAGCTGGTGCAGCGGGAGTGCTCTGGTCCCACTTGGTCATGGCTTTGTATCTTACCCTTTACATGAGATGTTGGGCTTTCACAGATGTAGACTGGATGGTGTACTGTAACTTGTGGTCTCTCTTATAGAAATAGTTCTATTTGCTGTATTTTCAAAATATATATGATTTTGGGAGAAGATTTCTGCCACTCTGCTCACACTGTCATCTTTTCCTCTCTCTTCCTGTATAGTGCTTTTTAAGTCATGTTTCTGTATTGATTCTCTGTCCAGATGTACTATCCACATTTTTAAGTAGGATGTTGATATGTCCTACTGTTATTGTATTTCTGTCAATGTTACCTTTATATCTTTCAATATTTTCTTTACATATTTAAGATTTGATTTTGGATATGTATATATTTATAATAGTTAAATATTATTGTTGAACTGACCCTTTTATCATTATATAATGACCTTCTTTGTTTCTAGACAGTTTAAGACTTAAAATATATTTTCTTTGATATAAGTATAGCAATTCTTATTTATTTTTGGTTACCGTTTTTGTGAAATATCTTTTTCCATCCCCTTACTGTCAACTTAAGTGTATCTTTAAAACTAAAGTGAGTGTCTTGTAGACAGCATATAGCTGCATCTTGCTTTTTGATTATCCATTTAAGTACTCTATGCCTTTTGATTGATGGTTTTAATCCATTTACATTTAAGGTAGTTATTGATAAGCAATGATTTACTACTGCCATTTTATTCATTGTTTTCTGTCAATTTTGCCATTATTACCTCACTTGCTGTCTTCCTTTTTTATTTCATGATATCTTGTAGTGATTTGCTTTGACTCTTTTCTGTTTATCCTTTGTGTATTTATCATTTCTTTGTGTCTATTCACAGCTTGCATAAAATATTTGTAGTTATAATGCACTTTAAAATGATAACAATTTAATTTCATTTGCATACAAAAACACTTTTAGTTCCTATCCTCCACACTTTGTGCTCTTGCAGTCAGTTTGCTTCTCTATATATTATACATCAATTTGCATATTTTTATCATCTACCTTTTTAAATTAGTTTCAAAATGAATTTATGCACTGTTCTTATTACAGTATTACATTAATTTATATATGTCTACATATTTACCTTCACTAGTGAGATTCACACTTTCTTCTGCTTTGGTGTTGCTGTCTAGCATGTTTTCATTTTGATTTGAAGAGCTTCCTTATGCATTTCTCATAAGGCATATTTAGTAGAACAGACAAGTCAACAAAATCAGGTAAACAATACATTAACAAAACAGAAAGTTCAACAGAGATAAAAAATATTAAAATATACAAATAGATATTCTGAAAGTAAAATATGAATGAAGTAGAAAATATAATAGAGAATGTTCAAAAGAGACTTGTTCAAGGAGTGTTATGTTTACTTGATTTTTTATGTTTCTTTTGGCCTTTATTTGATCTCTGTCTTTGAGGGATCAGTCATGTCTTCCAGAATTTATGGGCTTGTTTCCATGGAGAAATACCTTCACCTATGGTTGGGTATAAGGGTGCCAGCAGAGTGAGGTGCAGTAGCTTTGACTCTGTGGATGTTCAGCATTGGTTCTGTCTCTGGGGATGGCACGAGGTATAGCTTCCTTGCAGCTCCATCAGTTGAGGTTGGTGTCAGTGAATATTGCAGGTCTCTGTCATCAACTTTGGAGGTGTCTACAGTAATAGAAAGAGCTATTGTAGTAATGGTGAAAGACATTTGAGTCCTCCTGCTCGCTTCTCCCCCATAAGTCAGAGTCATGGCTGATGATATCCCTCTTGGCACCATGTCCAACTTATGAGTGCATATCCAGCAACTCTGGATGTTGTGTCCGGAATGTACATGAAGTCACTGTGGCTACAGAATTATGTGGTGTGGACCCACTCACTGCTGTGGTAGTGTAAATGTCTTGGGAGTGGGGCAACTCCTGTTTGGTATGAAGGACCAAGTGGTAGCTACTTCCAGTGGGGTGGAGCAGCAGTGGATCCTTCTGAGTAAAGGAGCCAGAGCATAGCCAGCTCCTTTTCGGGAGCTGAGTGGCAGCAGCTCCTTGTAGTGTAGCATCCAGCAGTGGCTCCTTCTTTGAGAGAACACAGGTGCTGGCTTCTTGTGAGGGAAGTGGGCATCAGTGGCTCATTCTTGGGGGGAGTTGGTGATCTTTCTGTGGAAATAGAATGCCAGTGGATCTTTGGTTGGAGAGTTTAAGCAGTTCCTTTTTTGGGGGCTGTGGAACAACAGTGTCTTCTTCCAGTGGAGGGTAGAGCATCAGTGGTTTCTTTTCCTGGGGAATGTTGCATTGATAGTTCTTTATCAGGGGGATGGGGCAGAAGGACAGCAGTTCCTTCTGGATAGTGGGAGCAAGGAGTGGCAACAGCTCCTTCTCAGGAGAATGCAGTGGTGGTGGATCCTTCTAAGATGATGGAGCAGTGGCAGCTCGTTCTCTGGAGATGCACAGAAACAGTGGTTCCTTGTGGAGCCAAAGGCAAATCACTTGTGTTTCTTTTTGAAGAGGGTAGATTATAGGTTGCTTCTTGGGTAGGGAGCAGGGAAGCAGCTGCTTTTTGGAAAAGCAGGGTGGTGGAGACTCCTTCATTGGAGTTGAGGTGATGGCAGCTCATTCTGGGGGCTTAGAACACCTACAGATTCTTCTTCAGTTGAGCAGAAAGGGGATGGCTCTTCCTTATTAAGGTGGTAAATGGCCATTGACTCCAGGCATCTTAGGTCAGTGTCAAGAAATATTGGCTGGTGGTGAGGTCTGGAAGTTCTTCCTTCTGTCCTTTTCTCCCACGGGGGTTCCCTCTTGCCATCAGCTATGCCACTTTGATGTGATGTAGATAAGGTACTTCCTATACTTTTCTGTATAGACATCTTTAGCTTTATTGTTTCACTGGGCTGCTACAGGTTTTAGTATTCTTTAGCTGTCATAGGGCTATTTTTGAGAGTATATAGTTATTAATCCTTGTTTTGGTTATTTTTGTGAATAGAAACAAGCACTGGTACTTCCTTAGTTTGCCATCTTGCTGACGTCCCTCTTGTATAATTGGTTTCCCAGGGTTTAAATGAGTGGGTGGATTAGTGAATGATGGTTAAGAAGTGCAGTGATTTTCTTGGTGGTAATGATTTTTAAAATATTGATTGTGGTGATAATTACAAAATTCTGTAGTTATACTAGAGATTATTGAACTATACACATTAAGTGGGCAAATTGTATGGTATGCAAATTATATTTCACAAAGCCATTATAAAAATTAGTATGGCATAAATTGGAAGATGGATTGGAGACTGCAAATTTATAGGCAGAGTAACATGTTATGAGGCTTTGTAATAGGCCAGTACAGAAAATAAGGGTCTAATCCAAGGCAAGAGTGTTGGGAATTAGAAGGTAGTATGGCAATAAAATTTATTGTAGAGGTACAATCAGTAGGGATTACCATTTGTTTGGATGCTGATGGGGAAACAAAGATTAATGTTTTGAGACTAGTGACTAGGAGAGTTTTGATGTCATTACTAGACACTTGGCAGTACAGTTTGAGTAACAGTTTTTTTCTAAAAGGGGCAAAGTGAGTTCATAATGATTTTAGTTCTTGATGTGCTATCATGACAATCTTCAAAAGATGTCCAGTATCTAATTGAAAATTTTGTATTGGAGCTTAATGACCAGGATGTCTGGCTATACACCAATACATTGATCATGATTGACATGAGAAAAGTGACTTAAATATTCCATGGAGAGAGTATAAAGAAGGAGAAAAGGTCTGAGACAGAGCCTTGGGGAAATATCTGCGTATAGGGGCAGCAGCAGGAAGAGGCAACTACAACTGAACCCAAAATGGCAGACATTATAAGCAAAGAGAACAGTAGCATAGCTGCCTTAGTAAATGAATGGTCCTGGGTATTTAAAATAGGCACAGTAAGAGAAATACTGAGGGTGTCCAAGGAGGTAGAAAAGAGTTACAAAAAACGGAGACCTGTATAGAAATGATGGAGAAAGTTCTTAAAGGTCCTAGGACTCACCTACTACATCCTCATGGGGAGACCTGGAAATTGGTATTAACTTTTGATTAACCCCTACTGGAGATTTCTCTTACCCTTTGTAGGTGAGGTTCTTACTTACCAATGGAACATCCCAGAGAGATCTGGCCCAG
The DNA here is from genome assembly GCF_040802235.1 of Manis javanica. Classification (NCBI taxonomy): domain Eukaryota; kingdom Metazoa; phylum Chordata; class Mammalia; order Pholidota; family Manidae; genus Manis; species Manis javanica. The sequence continues at coordinate 53,605,176 of NC_133174.1, forward strand.
GGCCCAATGATTCTGCTTGTGTTTCCTGGATCTATTATTCTGCAGTGGATCCTATCAAGGTAAAGACAATATTGATTTCCTGAAGGTTAGTCTCAGAAATTTTCATACTGCCTGACAAAAAGAAGTTATTAAACAGGTATAGTAAAAAGTGCAGCCCTGAAATGCTAGAGACCAGGATTTGGATGAATTTTCTTAAATGCTGGGCTTAATTTAATAAGCAGGAGGAAGAATAAAGGGAATAGGTAACATCATCTTTGTTCTGAGGATTTCCTTCCTTGTTTCTTCTTCTTGGATCTTTTAAGTCAATATGTTCTCATTTTAAAAGTCTAGGATTTGTTGTCAGTAGATTTGGGTTCTAGTCTCAAATTTGGTTCTATCTTGCCTCTGCAGTGATTTTAGACAAATCATTCTTCCTATTTTCTCATATGAAAAATTGGTTTATCAATCTAGCCACTCATCCACAGAGAGCTGTCAGCAATGATTATTGAAAGCCTACTACATTTTTGGTATTTTCTTGGTGCTCTGGATGATACAGATGCAAGGTACAGCTCCCATTGTCAAAGAGTATGATCTAGTTGGAGGAGACAGAGAAATATAAATATAATATTAGCCATTTATAACAAAAATACATTTTAAATATAGTATAATATGATCAGCTGCTTAAAACCACATAATAGAGGTTTTTGAAGGAGAGGATGGGCAGGAGGGATGTTAAAGAAGGTACTACAATGGAAGGTACATGCACGTTGAGTTGAATAGTAGTGTGCCATAAGATAAGAGGTATTGAAGAGGGAAATACAATAGAGGCGGGAGAAACAGAATGAGAAAAGGCCCTGGATTTTAAAAATACTTGGTGGGTTTGGCGATCAATGACTAGTTCAACCTAGCTAAAGCATAAATTGAATTAGTGCATCTTATCTATGTCTCTATATATTTGTCAGGATGAATTCAGATAACATAGTAGAGGTTATGATGAAGAAATTATTATGAAGTGCTGAGAGCACAGTGGGCTTGGATGTCAGCCTGGCTGCCTGTGAAGCACTGCCTCCCCCACAGGAACAACCCCTTATCTTTTATTCTCACCCCCTTTCTTAAATCCTCAGGATATGTACAGTGGCCTGGTGGGGCCTTTGGCCATCTGCCGAAAGGGCATCCTGGAGCCCCATGGAGGACGGAGTGACATGGACCAAGAATTTGCCTTGTTATTCTTGATCTTTGATGAAAACCAGTCTTGGTATCTGGAGGAGAATGTGGCATCCCATGGGTCCTGGGAGCCAGGCCGTGTTAACCTACAGGATGAGACTTTCATGGAGAGCAATAAAATGCATGGTCTGTAGAAAAGAACCTATCTCTCTTCCAAAGAAGTCCTCACTGGTAGCATGGGGCTATCTTATAGGCCTATCAGTACCTGAGATAGCATAATTCCTGAAAAGCTGGGAAAGTAGGAAGAGGGAACGGGGACAAACTGGAAGGAATTTCTCCTCATATTGTACATTTATATATAAAAGGAAGATATGTGGTCCACGTTAAATCAAGTGCCCAGAAATCAGGAAGCTGGTTATGTAAAGTTGTTGTGGGAACACAAGCACATTTTAACATATTAGAGAAGGCAAGATGGACATTTATGACCCTTATTGTGCCTGGTAAGCTGGCTGGTTAGAGACCCTGTACTTCAAAATCCTGATTTTAGTCTCTTAATATCATCTTATTATTTTACCACTCTGTATCTGAGATCTTTCTCAAAAGATTCCAAAATATACAGATAAAGGACAGTATGACTTATTGTCTATATTTTTTAGTTTGCTATCATTAATGTACAATTACATGAACAACATTACGGTTACTAAACGCCTCCTACTATTGAGTACCCACCACATACCCCATTACAGTCACTGTCCATCAGCATAGTAAGATGCTATAGAATCACTATTTGTCTTTTCTGTGTTATCCTGCCTTCCCCTTTTCCCCTCCCACACATTATACATGCTAATCGTAATGCCCCTATTTCCCCCTTATCCCACCCTTCTCACCCATCCCCACCAGTCACTTTCCCTTTGGTAACTGTTAGTCAATTCTTCACTTCTGTGAGTCTGCTGCTGTTTTGTTCCTTCAGGTTTTTTTTGTTCTTGTACTTCACAGAAGAGTGAAATCATTTGATATTTGTCTTTCTCTGCCTGGCTTATTTCACTGAGCATAACACCCTCTAGCTCCATTCATGTTGTTGCAAGTGGTAGGATTTGTTTTCTTCTTATGGCTGAATAATATTCCATTGTGTATATGCACCGCATCTTCTTTATCCATTCATCTACTAATGGACACTTAGGTTGCTTCCATTTCTTGATTATTGTAAATAGTGCTGCAATAAACATAGGGGTGCATATGTCTTTGTCAAACTGGGCTCCAGCATTCTTAGGGTAAATTCCTAGGAGTGGAATTCCTGGGTCAAATGGTATTTCTATTTTGAGCTTTTTGAGGAACCCCCATACTGCTTTCCACAACAGTTGAACTAATTTACATTCCCACCCGCAGTGTAGGAACTTTCTCCACAACCTCACCAACATTTGTTGTTGTTTGTCTTTTGGATGTAGGCCATCCTAACCGGTGTGAGGTGATATCTCATGCGGTTTTAATTTGCATTTCTCTGATGATTAGGGATGTGGAGCATCTTTTCATGTGCATGTTGGCCATCTGTATTTCTTTTTTGGAGAATTGTCTGTTCAGCTCCTCCATCCATTTTTTAATTGGCTTATTTGCTTTTTGTTTGTTGAGGTGCGTGAGCTCTTTATATAAGTTGGATGTCAACCCCTTATCAGATATGTCATTTATAAATATATTCTTCCATATGATAGGATGTTTTTCTGTTATACTGATGGTGTCCTTTGCTGTACAGAAGTTTTTAGTTTGATATAGTCCCACTTGTTCATTTTTGCTTTTATTTCCCTTGCCCAGAGAGATACGTTCATGAAGAAGATGCTCATGTTTATGTCCAAGATACTTTTGCCTGTTTTTTCTAAGTGTTTTATGGTTTCATGACTTACATTCATGTCTTTGATCCATTTTGAGTTTACTTTTGTGTATGGAGTTAGACAGTGATCCAGTTTCATCCTCTTACATGTAGCTGTCCAGTTTTGCCAACACCAGCTGTTGAAGAGGCTGTCATTTCCACATTGTATATCCATGGCTCCTTTATCGTATGTAAATGAACCATACATACTTGGGATATATCTGGGCTCTGTAATCTGTTCCATTGGTCTAAGGGACTGTTCTTGTGCCAGTAACAATTTGTCTTAATTACTGTGGCTTTCTACTAGAGCTGAAGTCAGGGAACATAATTCACCTTGCTTTATTCTTCCTTCTCAGGATTTCTTGGGCTATTCCGGGTCTTTTGTGGTTTCATATGAATTTTAGAACTATTTGCTCTAGTTCATTGAAGAATGCTGTTGGAATTTTGATAGGGATTGCATTGAATCTGTAGATTGCTTTTGGCAGGATGACCGTTTTGACTATATTAATTCTTCCTATCCATGAGCATGGGATGTGTTTCCATTTATTGATTTCTTCTTTAATTTCTCTCATGGGTGTATTAAAGTTTTCAGAGTATAAGTCTTTCACTTCCTTGGTTGGGTTTATTCCTAGGTATGTTACTCTTTTTGATCCAATTGTGTACAGAATTGTTTTCCTGATTCCTCTTACAGGTAGTTCATCATTAGTGTATAGGATTGCAAAAGATTTCTGTGTGTTACTTTTCTATCCTGCAACTTTGCTGAATTCAGATAACAGATCTAGGAGTTTTGGAGTGGATTCTTTAGGGATGATTAAGTGCAATATCATGTCATCTGAAAACAGTGATAGTTAGACTTCTTCCTTGCCAATCTGGATGCCTTTTATTTCTTTGTGTTGTCTAATTGCTGTGGCTAGGACCTCCAGAACTATGTTGAATAAAATTGGGGAGATTGGGCATCCTTGTCTTGTTCCTGATCTTAAAAGAAAAGCTTTCAGCTTCTCACTGTTAAGTATAATGTTGGGTGTGTGTTTGTCATATATGGCCTTTATTATGTTGAGGTACTTGTCTTCTATACCCATTTTGTTGAGAGTTTTTATCATGAATGGTTTTTGAATTTTGTCAAATGCTTTTTCAGCATCTATGGAGATGATCATATAGTTTTTTTCCTTCTCTTTTGGATGTAGTGGATGATGTTGATGGATTTTCAAATGTTATATAATCCTTGCATCCCTGGGATGAATCCCACTTGATCATTATGGATGATCTTTTTTATGTATTTTCAAATTCAGTTTGGTAATATTTTGTTGAGTATTTTAGCATCAATGTTCATCAGGGATATTGGTCTGTAATTTTCTTTATTTCTGGTGTCTTTGCCTGATTTTGGTATTAGAGTGATGTTGGCCTCATATAATGAGTTTGGGAGTATTCCCTCCTCTTCTACTTTTTGGAAAATTTTAAGGAGGATGGGTATTAGGTCGTCACTAAATGTTTGATAAAATTCAGCAGTGAAAGCAATTGAACCAGGGGTTTTGTTCTTACATAGTTTTTTAGTACTATTTCAATTTCTTTGCTGGTAATTGGTCTGTTCAGATTTTCTGTTTCTTCCTAGGTCAGCATTGGAAGATTGTATCTTTCTAGAAAGTTTTCCATTTCTTCTAGGTTATCCAGTTTGTTAGCATATAATTTTTCATTGTATTCTATCATAATTCTTTGTATTTCTGTGTTGTTCCTAGTGATTTTTCCTTTCTCATTTCTGATTGTGTTTATGTGTGTAGATTCTCTTTTTTTCTTGATAATATGGCTACGGGTTTATCTATTTTGTTTATTTTCTCAAAGAACCAGCTCCTCCTTTCATTGATTCTTTCTTTTGTTTTATTCTTTTCAATTTTATTTATTTATGATTTAATCTTTATTATGTCACTCCTACTGACTTTGAGCCTCAGTGGTTCTTTTCATAAGTTGTCAGTTTAAACTGTTCATTTGGGATTGTTCTTCTTTCCTGAGGTAAGCCTGTATTGCAATATATTTCCCTCTTACAACAGCCTTCACTGCATCCCACAGATTTTTTGTGGTGTTGAATTATTGTTGTCATATATCTCCATATATTGCTTGATCTCTGTTTTTATTTGTTCATTGATCCATTGACTATTTAGGAGCATATTATTAAGCCTCCATGTGTTTGCAGGCTTTTTCATTTTCTTTTTGTAATTTATTTCTAGTTTCATACCTTTGTGATCTGAGAAGCTGGTTGGTACAATTTCAATGTTTTTGAATTGATGGAGATTCTTTTTGTGGCTTAGTATATGATCTGATTGAAAATATTCCATGTGCACTTGAGAAGAATGTGTATCCTGTTGTTTTTGGATATACTGTTCTGTAGATGTCTGTTATATCCATCTGTTCTAATACATTGTTCAGTGCCTCTGTGTCCTTACTTATTTTCTGTCTGGTGGATTTGTCCTTTGGAGTGAGTAGTATGTTGAAGTCTCCTAAATGAATGCATTGCATTCTATTTCACCCTTTAATTCTGTTAGTATTTGTTTCACATATGTAGGTGATCCTGTATAGGGTGTGCAGATATTTATAATAGTTATATCTTCTTGTTGGACTGACCTTTTTATCATTATGTAATATCCTTCTTTGTCTCTTCTTACTTTCTTTGTTTTGAAGTCTATTTGTCTGATACAAGTACTACAACTCCTGCTTTTTTCCCTTATTATTTGCATGAAATATCTCTTTCCACCCCTTTACTTTCAGTCTGTGTATGTCGTTGGGTTTGAAGTGAGTCTCTTGTAGGCAGCATATAGATGGGTCTTGTCTTTTGTCCATTCATTGACTCTATGTCTTTTGATTGGTGCATTCTGACCATTTATGTTTAGGGTGATTATTGATAGGTGTGTTTTTATTGCCATGGAAGGCTTTATATTTGTGGTTACCAAAGGTTCACTGGTAATTCCCTTACTATCTAACAGTCGAATTTAATTCACTTTGTATGGTATTACAAACAAAACCTAAAGGTTCTTTTGTTTTTTCCTCCTTTTCTTATTTCACCATTCTTTGTTTGTTTTGAATTATATTCTGTACTCTTTCTCTATCCCTTGGGTGACACCTATTTAGCCTGAGGAGTACTTCCATCTATAGGAGTCCCTCCAAAATGCACTGTGGAGGTGGTTTGTGGGAGGTAAATTCTCTCAGCTTCTGCTTATCTGAAAATTGTTTAATCTCTCCTTCAAATTTAAATGATAACCTTGCAAGGTAGAGTATCACAGTTCAAGGCCCTTCTGCTTTGTTGAATTAAATATATCATGTCACTCCCTTCTGTCCTGTAAGGTTTCTGTTGAGAAATCTGATGATAACCTGATGAGTTTTCCTTTGTATGTGATCTTTTTCTCTCTCTAGCTGCTTTTAAACGTCTGTTTTTATCCTTGATCTTTGCCATTTTAATTATTATATGTCTTGATGTTATCTTCCTTGGGTCCCTTTTGTTGGGAGATCTGTGCACCTCCATGGCTTGAGAGACTATCTCCTTCCCCATATTGGGGAAGTTTTCAACAATTACCTCCTCCATGACACTTTCTATCCCTTTTTCTCTAGCTTCTTTTTCTGGTACCCCTATAATGCTAATATTGTTTCACGTGGATTCATCACACAGTTTTCTCAATATTCTTTCAATCTTAGAGATTCTTTTTTCTTTGTGCCTCAGCTTCTTTGTATTCCTCTTCTCTAATTGCTGTTCCATTTACCATCTCTTCTACTATATTGGATCTGCTTTAAAACCTCTCCATTGTATGTTTCATTTCAGCTATGGAATTTCTTAATGATTAAATCTCTTTTAAATTCGTTCCTTAGTTCTTGAATATTTTTCTGTACCTCCATAGCATGTTTATGGTTTTTATTTTGAACTGTCTTTCAGGAAGATTGGTGAGTTCAGTTTCATTTGGTCCTTTTTCCGGCGCTTGTGAGATTTTGGTCTGAACCAGGTTCTTTGGCCATTTCATATTTCTATGTGGTTTCCACTAGTGCCCAGAAGCTCCAGTCTTTGGAGCTGCTCAGCCACTAGATTGAAGTTGGTGGTCATAGGGCAGTAGAGCTGGTGCCTGGAGGGAGGAAAGATATGTTTTCTGATTCCCGTCTGTGGTGGCTGTGTCCAATATCAGAGCCAGTGGGCCAAGTACACAGGTGTAAGACTCTTTGCTTGGTTTCTCTAGCTGTTGTAGGTGGAGCCTCCCTCTGGTTGGTCTGATGCCAGCACAGTGACTGCCGGTTTGCAAGCCAGTGCTCTCTGGCCAGGAGGAAGTCTCGGCAAGCTGCATGTCACAGTGGGGGGCCTTGGGGCTGAACAGCCATCCAGGGGGATGGAGTGCCTGGAGCTCCTCCAAGTTCCCAATCTGCTGTGCAGTGTGCTCAGTCAACGTTGGCCCCCTATCCCTTCTCAAGGGCAGCAAGCCTCATGCAAACCTTGCCCCTTCAGCAGCCCTCTTGCTGTTAGGCAGCCTTTCAGATCACCTTCCTTTCCCTCTTCCCAGATCAGCTGGGTGTGGCTCCCATCCTCCACAAAGGGCCAGAATCTGTCTCTCAAGCACTCCACCTTTCCCAGCTCCCTATCCTCCAGAGCACCACACAATGTAGGTTTCTGCTCACAAAGCAGACTTCCAGGGATGGGTGTACAGCAGGTCCCAGGCTTCCAACCCATCCCCTGCTCCGTTTCTCTTCCTCCTTCTGGTGAGCTGCATGGTGGAAGGGCCTGGTCATGCCAGATCAAGGCTTTGGTATGTTACTGTGTTTCATGAGGTTTGCTCTGTTTGTGAGGTCTGTATGCAGTCTGGTGCAGCCTTCTTTCTTGTTGCTGTTTTAGGTTTACTTGTATTAATTAACTATATTTTCATACTATTTGTGGTTTTGGGAGGAGTTCTCTATCTCACCTCTCTCGCCTCCATCTTGAATCTCTCTTGTCTATTTTTCAAACAAAAGTTTAATTTATAGATGGAATTATTAGAGGAGAAAGCATCAGAGAATAATAGTATATTGGGTTTATGTTACATACAAGGGAGAACTTCTTGATACTCTAACAAATTTTTAAGGGAAATTGTTCTTCCAAGCCTTCCTTTGTTCTAGAGATCTGTGTATCTTCTCAAAACAGGAGAAAATATCCAGTAAGAGGGAGAACTTAATTGCAGTGGAATGTATGAACTGATTTCTCACTATCCCTTCTAGTGCTATATTTCTTTGATCTGAGGATAAGTTGCAGCTCTAATAGTGAGTGTAATGGAACTCAAAAGTAGTATCTCATTATGACATAAATTCTAGTTATTTTCCTTTGATGAAGATATGAGTGATTTACATTGAAACTTGACAACGTGAACACTTTAGATCTTGTCACATTAGTGAAATAAATTACCCAGAAAAAAAGAAATGGAAATGAGGACACAGTGAGATATTGTTAGTACAAAGGTTGACTAATGCCCATTTCCATCTTGCATTTATTCATTCAAACTCTTCAGGTATCAATCTGTGTACCTTTCTATCTATCAGGAAATTGTTTAGCACTTTCTCAGTTCTTGTACTGGAGATATAAAGATAAATTTTGGAGCCTGAGGGCAAATAAATAATTTCCTTCCCTTTTAGATTCCTGAATCAAGTGAGAAAGAGACAGAGTTGCTTCAGATCAAATGTGAGCTTAATGAGGTTTACTGGAAAACAATTATGTTCTGCAACTAAATGGACGTACTAAAACTCCCCCACAAATGGATAGATTTTTCACCTTATCATTGATATAGATGGAGAATGATGGTCTTCCATTGCAGGGGAAGACTTCTTCCCATAATAAAACAGTTCATTGCTTTTTACCCCTTTCTGTTGTCAGACTAATACAAGAGAAAGACAATTCAGAAGGGGCTGAGTTAAGCATGTTTAGTTCCTTCTCTCAAATTCAGAGTTTGGAGGGGGTACATACAGAGGCCGACTATAAGTGTTCCATTACTTTTCTCTTGGTGTGTAGAGTGAAAATTGCCTTCCTTTTGTGAGAACATGGGAAGTAGGGAATGTGCCCTGGACATAGTCCTGATGGTGTGAATCAGCATGGCAATGAGTGGTTTGTCAACTTTAGAGCATTGAATGTGCTCTGGGAAGAGGCAGATGATGAGAACCATGAATTGATATCATTATTAATTCCAAGAATGTGACAAGTCTTTTCTTTAACACATTGTAAGATCAGGTGTTTTTGCTGGGTGTTCTGAAGGATACAAAGAAACTGTAGTACTATAGTACATAGTATATACATTCATCTCCTGCTCACTAAGAACCTATAATCTAGTTGGGAATATGAACTTCCACAAATTAAAAGGTAGGTGAAAATAGAAGGCAGTTTCTAGTGAGTTCCAAAGAGTACAAACTGCAGAAGTTCAGAGGTAGAAGGGAATGCAGAGAATGAGAAGAACTTAAGAACTTAGATAATCTAGATCAAGGAAGCATTCTCAGAGGAGATTGGGCCTTGAAAGAGTGGATAAAGGAAGGCAAGATTTCTAGGAGGGAAAATCAGAAACAAGAGCAAAGGCAAAAATAACATGCATATGGGACCATATGAAGATAGTGAAGAAATCACCCTAATTGGAATAAGTGTTGGATAGTGGGAGATGAATCTGGGAATGTGGTTTGGGGCTATATTTTGAAGGACCTTGCTGGAAGGCCAAGGTAAGAAGTCATGGATTTGATCTTTTGGGCAGGAGGGAGATATTAAAGTATTTTAAACAGCATATGACATAGTCAGTTTAGTTATTTAAGGAGACCACTCTGATTACATCAATGCAGAAAACAGACTGGAGGAGGAAACACAGAATAGAGATGAGAGAATTTTGGAGGTCGTTGCTATCATCAAAGATGACAGGGATTAGTCCGAGGGCAGTGGCAGTTGATATTCAAAAAGCGATATAACAATCTACTGATGTTTTGTTCATTTTATTTTTTCAGTTTTTAGATTCCACATATAAGTGAAATCATGTGGCATTTGTCTTTTCTCCACCTGGCTTATTTCACTTAGCATAATACCATGGGAGAGGGGTTGGGGTGGATGAATGAAGTAGGTGAGGGGGATAAAAAGGCACAAAATCTCAATCATAATATAAATTGCTCATGGGGATGAAAGTACAGCATAGAGAATATAGTCAGTGGTTTTGTAACATCCTTCTATATTGATAGAAAATAATTATACTAGCTGGGGTGAGGATTTAATAATATGTGTAACTGTTGAATCACTATGGTATATACCTGAAATGAATATAATATTATATATCAACTCTATTTATATGAAAAATCAAAGAAAATATCTAAGAGACTTTTTATTCTTTTACAGCCATTAATGGAAAGCTATATGCAAACCTTAGAGGTCTTACCATGTACCAAGGAGACAGAGTAGCCTGGTACATGCTGGCCATGGGCCAAGATATTGACCTACATACTGTCCACTTCCATGCAGAGAGCTTCATCTATCGGGTAAGTAGGAAAGACAGCTGAGTTCCTCAGGGGTGATTGGAGGAATTCTTTGAGGAATAAGTGAATAGAAAGGAACAAGATAATAATTAAAATAGGAGAGGTCTTTGTACATGGAGAACTGAGCTGGGAATTCTAGTTTGACTGATCCCTTCCCTCTAGAGATAAGTCACTTCCCTCTAGGCCTTAGCTTTTGTCCTCTATAATAGAATAAATAAATAGTCATTTATGGTATAAGGAAATTGAAGGAATCAATGTAATTAGGTCTCAGTCAAGGACTTGAGACACAATAAGCAGTGGTCCTTAGGGCAAGGGATTTCACAGTCATCCCAGAATATTTGAAAGTTATTAATCCATTATAAAAAGAGCTTCAATTCATGAGCTTCATAGAACAACATGTTGGTTTTGAAGAACATTTAGTCTTAGGGAAAGGAGACAGAGTTGGAGTCTTTGATACAGACTTAAAAACCTGTATGTGCTGATAAAAGAGATAGCATGGAGGAGAAACTAAACTGAGTTCCATTCCTCAAGTAAGTATGTGGCTCCTTCTAAGGGGTCAAGTCTTAAATGAAATTCTCCATATTTCAGACTGCTTAAAAGTATGTAGTTACTAGTTTTTAGCTCACTCAGGGAAGCTGGAAAGTCTTCTACTTTTGGACACTTTAAGAAAAAAGTAAGAGAGTGTGTCCTCTGTTGATTCAGTTTGTATGGGTGGATTCATAAGGGAGATGAGTAAGGTGGACTCTTGGAGTCACATGATCCTTATGTGGTCATCCAAGTCTTTTAGTTCCTATAACCTCTGAGATGATCTCTACACCTATAACTTCCTCTCTCCTACCCTCTGTGTCTCTTTCAGAATGGAGAGAGTTACCGGGAAGATGTTGTGGATCTGTTCCCAGGGACCTTTGAGGTTGTGGAGATGGTGGCCAGTAACCCTGGTACATGGCTGATGCACTGCCATGTTACTGACCATGTCCATGCTGGCATGGAGACCCTCTTTACTGTCTTGTCCCAAAGAGGTAAGGCCTAACTAACCAAGATTGACCATATTTTATCACTTTATCTAGCTTATAGGAATTGGATAATTCCAAGAAGTCTCTTGCACTCTTCTTCTGATCCCAGAACCAGGACTTAAGACAAGCATTGCCCTAACCCCCCAGTGTTTTATCAGCCAGTATTTCTTATTCTCCATTGCTCTCTCACCCCTACTCCCTCCCAATTGCTTTGATACCTATTGAACTCACATAGATTGACCCAGCCTGAACCTGGTTGGTCTCTATGCATTGGTGCTTAGTGCAGATTTGCGTCCTTTGAAATACATTTAATTTTAATATAAGTGTATTACTTTACAATTCATTAGAGTCACTAATTTAAGAAATCTTGTCAATGAGTCTTTCAATAGAAAAGGAGAAATGTAATTCTAATAGTCACCAATTGATTTATTTGTTTTGTGGGGTTGTGAAAGACATTTATTTCTGCCCTGGAACAGCCCTGTCTAAGGTTGGAAAGAGATACTGGCCTTTACTTACAGCTTATCCCTGACTGAGTTATTACTAAGAGCAGAAAAAGCTTTTTCCCTTATTTTTCCATATGAAGAGGGAATAACTGGGGTAGTTCTTTACCAGTCAATTTTTGTTCATCAGCAATAATATAGAAGGGTAGGTTATGTTGGATTTTTGTGTTTGGGTCATTATAGGGTTAAGTGTCTCACTTCTAAGTGTTCTTGACCTGAATGAGTTCTTAATATCACCTCCATTCGAAGAGGCTTTATAAAACCTCTGGTAGCCCACAGGAATCTGGGGATTTTTTAAATCTTGTGCTTTTAAAAAAATGTCATGCTGCTTTGAAAACTGGTGGTACTGAGATAGGTGTTCTGGGATTGCCAGCCATTGACACTGTATCAGCAGTAATGGAAAGTGGGAAACTGTCTTGGAATATTCCAACAGGCTTAACAGGGTAGAACACAACTCTGCTATTTACCCACATGGAGGGGGACAAATAATTGTACATTATGATTTCCTATGTCTTTGAAAAACTTTTTGTGTTAATCCATACCGCTAGAATGTGGCTTCCACTTGCTATGCTAGTATTACCCCCCACAACCCAGATAAGCACACAGAATTCTTTGTTCTGTTCTGTCAGTCCTTAGAACCAAAATCAAGTGCTTAATTGGTGTGGCATCAAGATACCTTAGGTCCAAAACAGCAGGTTGTGTCTGTGTAATAATGGGTCATCCTAAATCTGGACTACCTCAGTACATACCATTACGGAACTTCCATGAATAAGGATAGCTCATATCTATCTATGACAATGAGCCAGCCCATAAATGTTACCCATTTGCCTTTTTCTTTGTTTACACCCAACTATGATCTAATTTAATATTGCTCCAGCCACAAGTGTGCTAAAAGGACAACCAGAAGACAGAGTTGAAAACAGACAGGGAATAAAAGACTAATTGTTGGAAGAATGCTTCTGGTGAAAAATCTGGGGATGAAAACCAGAACTAAAATAAAAGGTTATACTGGAATAAGGTATATTTTTCTACTAAAAGTAGAGAGAACATAGAAGGATCAGTGTATAGGTTTGGGTGATTAACTTGACAGAAAGGTGGAATATTTCTGTCTTATGGTCTTTGTTTCATCTGTGATGGAAGACACAGAATCATCTGCTCAAAGTGAAGGATAGGTGGTCGGATTAGGGGTTTGAGGAGAGAGGACAAAGGTCTGAAATAACCACTCTGGTAAATAGAAACATGTTCACTCTGAGTGATAGGAAATTAATTAATTATTGCCAGGCAACACTGAGGGCTTAAATTTGGAAACAGATAATATTGATCTTGAACAATTGTTTTATTTTTCTCCACCAGCATTCAGCATATCAGCCTAAATATGTGGAACATGTAGTTAGCTGGGTTTCAATAGATGATTGTAACACTCCTGGTAAGATAGTAGTTGAAGTGATAGAACATGGAGTCGAACCTGACCAGGCATGGGAAAAATGACAGAATGAAGCAGGTAGGGAATAAGATGGAAGGGTCCAGAAGCTAGAGGTCTATATGAGAGGGTAATAACAGGTGAAATGGAATAAATAACATTGAACATGGAAGGATAGGAGGCTGATGTTAGGTTTTAGATTTCTGAGATGGTACATTTATGCATAACAGGTTCAATGTCACAATGGGTCAGGCTAATAGAATTGGAGTAGATATATAAAGTGTTAGAGTTCAAAGGCCCCCAAAATTTGAGGCTTGAGGGTTGGAAGGGTCAACATTCATGATGGTAATTGAGGAATAGGAAGACTGAGCTAGGTAACAAATACTTCCGTGAATGAAGAGAATTGTGAGTACACAGTTAGAAGAAGTGGTGGTGTTTTTTCTAGATAAATCAGATGTGCCTATAAAAGAGATAAATCTTTACAAAAAAAGGAGGAACAGTAATCTCAGAGCAGTATTGATAAGGATGAAAAGGAAGCATAGCCTTTAAAGAAGAGTTCAGCCTCATTAAATCAAAGAAAGGAAGAAATGTTATTAAGAAGAGGTTGAATATGTAGAGATATATATATTTGACAAAGAGCAGGGGCTTCCTGAAGAGAGGGTGGGAAAGGCTGGCAAAGAGAGCAATAATGAGATGAGCAATAAGGGAAATGCCAATAAATATGTATATAATGACAGAAGTATGGCTTGCCTTTGGACTGTTAAGCCTATGATATTGCTCATATTTTGTGTTACTACTCAAAATCAAACCCACATATGAATACTGACTTTGATCATAAATTATTTAATTCTAGGCACCTCCGTTTTGGTTTTATACTACAGAGAGATTCCTCCATCCAATGCCAACCTCCTAAAGTTATGCTTGTGGATTAGTAGAAAGAATAACAGTATTAACCTCTTGTCTTTTTTTTTCTCCAGAACACTTAAGCACTACCACCATCACAAATGAAATTAGAAAAGGTAGGGAGAATGATGCCTGGGTAGTTATATGTGGTATGCATTTGGGGAGGAGGTCCAGTGTCCTTAGAAGATGGGATGCACATGACCAAAATGTGGACCACAATATTAGTAGGAAGCATTCTGAGATGCTTCTAAGATGCATCTGTAAGATTTCAGAAGCCAGGAACCCAGAGTTAACCTTCCTTCAGCAGGCTGATTATTTCTAGCCCCTACCCCCAGCTTCCTGAGTTGGGGGAAACAGCCTCATACCCAGTTGAAGGCTGATCTTAGCTTCCAGCCTGATGGGGAAGAAAATTCAAAGTATTGCTGGTCTGGGTATAAAGGAGCTATAAAAGAGATACAAAAATTCCCACAGGAACAGTGTGAAGCTAGAACAAATATCATATGTTTTGTACCAGCTAATTTTATTCTTGAATCTGTGGAATACTGAATAGTTGACTCTTGGAACTACTTATTTCTGCCCCTCAGGAAATTAGAGATTCTTTTCCTACCAATCCTATGACAAGATAGTGCTTTTATGCTCCACCCCATCTTTACCTGGATTGAGAAAGATTCAGAAAGTTATGAGAGCTAGAAGAGACATTAGAGATCATCAAATTAGTTGGAAGATTTTTCATGTGTTTGGAAAGGTTCTACTGATCTGCATAAGTATCGTATAAGGTATCAACCAGGGGACTAGGATATGTCCTGGAGGGGTTGGGTAGAGGTAAGGTGAGGCTGAGAGAATAGAGTACCATATATATATATATATATATATATATATATATGTATTTGTGTATATATATATATATGTATTTGTATATATACAAACACAGATATATATGCATATGTATATATTTGTATACACATATGTGCATATTTGTGTGTACACACACGCATGGATTCTTACAAGCTCTTTATTTGTTAAAGGTTCTATAGTGGGGGAAAATACCTTAAAATTGTTGATCTAATAAACCTTTGTAATTTTCTACATAAGAAAATGACAGATGGAAAAATGATTTGTCCAAGGTAACAAGAGGAGAAATCATAGAATGTAAACTCAGAATGTTTTTCAGGTTCTGTTTGAACTCATTATATTTGATTTTATCCCAATTCTGTAATAGCATTAATCAAATATGTACTGAGTTGCAGGAACACTGAAACTATGAAGACATAGTTACTACTTTCCAAGAGATTTGTATCTAAAATTGGAATGAGACAAATAAACAATGAATGAAATGCTGGATTTTATATGCTGTAAGAAAGGCCAAGCAATAATAACAGCTTTTAATTATTTGCATTTGCTATATTCTAGGTGCAATGATAAACATCTCATGAATATTAACTCACAATAAACCTCATGGTTAAGTGTGGTTATTAACCCCATTTTATAAAAGGTGATCCTGACTGAAGTCCAGAACTGAGGGGGTATCAAAGTCCTTGTCCCAAGCAAGTAACCTGTGGGAACACAAAGAGTACAGATACTTGGAGAACATGGAAGAAAGGACTATTATCTTCCATCTGAATTAAAGAAAGCTTTACAGAGACCTGTAACATTTAAGTTGGGTATAGAAAGGTGAGAAGGAAGGAAGGGTATTCAGAAAGTCTTAAAAGACTGAAAGAAGATGACCTATTCTTGTAATAAAGAATGAGTTGCTTTAGCTGAAGGGTAGTAGGTAAGGCTAAAAAGGTAGATTAGAACCTGTTTGAGAGTTGGAATGCCTGGCTTGAGTATGAGCTTTACTCTGTGGAGAACATCAAAAGTTTCTATGCCAGAAGCTAAGACAACTAGATGTTTCACCTGGGAAGATTAGGGTGACATCAGTGTTATCATGACCCAAAGAAGTGAGAAACCAGGCTACACAGTGGAAGGCTATTTTCATGGTCCAACAACCAAAGTGAGCATTTGTCAGCTAGGTTACTGAGTTAAACTGCTTCCCTGGAATTTCCACTTATTGCTCTCAGTTCTATCCTATGGAACCATGTGAACAAAATCCAATTATATTTTTTCTACATCCTAGTCTTTTATATGTTTGAAGAAATATATCAAGGCCTGTTCTACTATGAGTCTTAGCTCTTTCCATAGGAGTATTGGGGTCTCAATGATACCTAAGGAATTTTCATCCATGGTATCTTACACTCTGATTCTCTGTAACCTTTGAATCTGACTTTCTCAAGTGGTCTTTTGTGGGATAAGGACAGCTCCTCTGTCATATTTGGATACACATATTTATCCCAGGACTTAGTACAAAAGGTGCTACTTTAGAGTACTCTCCAGCTCAGAGTTCCTATTTTCTTATTGTTCCATTTCAGCAGTAATCTCCAAAGACATTGGAGAAGAAAATGTGAGGATGCTGGGCATGGAGATCCCTGTAGAGGATATCGAGATGTTTGCTTCTGTCTTGATTGCCATGGGTGTCATTCTCTTGATCATTGTTTTGGCTCTTGGTGGTGTGGTCTGGTACCAGCATCAACAGAGAAAGCGACGGCGCAACAGGAGATCCATCCTGGATGACAGCTTTAAGCTTCTGTCCCTCAAGCAATAACAACTGAATCCCACAACCACACATATAGAATGCACTCCCAGCAAGCCATGGACTAGCAGCTGACCCCACTGTCAAAAGGGCATGGGTATTAGAGTGGTAGAGGATGGAATCAAGCTGTCTGAGTATTTCTTCACTTATTTATTTGCATGGAAGTGATATGCTATCTCTTTTCTTTAGTTTATTTGCTCCACTTGGGCACCTGGGACTAGGTGAGTTCCCTAGTATCCCATATCACAAATTTCAATAGATAGATTACATCACCCATGGAGATTTGGAAGTCTGAAAGTTTCTAAAAGTTGATCCTTTTTTAAAAATATATAACAAGAGTAAAACTTATTAATGAGGTTTCTACTGTTCTCTACGAAATAAGTAAATTCACTCTAATCTGTGAAGTGCCCTGTGAAGATAGTCTACATTTAAATGAAGGATGAAAAACATAGGCATCATGGAGAATGTGTAGCATGGAATTTGAAGATAAAAACTCGTTTCATTATACTTGGCAGTGAACTATTTTGGAGCAGTGTTTGGATAGAATATTCTTGCCATGAGTACCTATAACTTCTGGAGCCAGAATCTTTCCAGGAAACCAGTCTTCCAAATTCATGGCACACTTGAAATGAAGGGAATGTTGACTGTCCTTTCCATGTTTTAAGAAGAAAGTCCTGTACATTAAAGTACTTGGAAAAATTCATATGTAAACACCAAAGACCCCAAATAGCCAAAGCAATCCTGAGAAGGAAGAATAATGTAGGGGGGCGGGGTTCTCTCCCTAACTTCAAGCTCTACTACAAAGCCACAGTAATCAAGACAATTTGGTACTGGCACAAAAACAGAGCCACAGTCCAGTGGAACAGAATAGAGACTCCAGGCATTAACTTAAACATATGATCAATTAATATACAATAAAAGAGCCATGGACATACAATGGGGAAATGACAGCCTCTTTAACAGATAGTGCTGGCAAAACTGGACAGCTACATGTAAGAAAATGAAACTGGATCACTGTCTAACCCCATACACAAGAGTAAATTCTAAATAGACCAAAGATCTGAATGTAAGTCATGACACCATAAAACTCCTAGCAAAAAACATAGGCAAAAATCTCTTGGACATAAACATGAGCGACTTCTTCATGAACATATCTCCCGGGGCAAGGGAAACAAAAGCAAAAATGAACAAGTGGGACTATATCAAGTTGAAAAGCTTCTGTACATCAAAGGACACCATCAATAGAACAAAAAGGTACCCTACAGTATGGGAGAATATATTCATAAATGACAGATCCAATAAAATGTTGACATCCAAAATATATAAAGAGCTCATGTACCTCAACAAACAAAAAGCAAACAATCCACTAAAAAAATCGCAGAGGAGCTGAACAGACAGTTCTCCAAAGAAGAAATTTAGGTGACCAACAGACACATGAAAAGATGCTCCACATCACTAGTCATCAGAGAAATGCAAATTAAAACCACAATGAGATATCACCTCACACCAGTAAGGATGGCCACCATCCAAAAGACAAACAACAACAAATGTTGGCAAGGTTGTGTAGAAAGGGGAACCCTCTTACACTGCTGGTGGGAATGTAAATTAGTTCAACCATTGTGGAAAGCAGTATGGAGGTTCCTCAAAAAGCTCAAAATAGAAATACCATTTGACCCAGGAATTCCACTTCTAGGAATTTACCCTAAGAATGCTGGAGCCCAGTTTGGCAAAGACAGATGCACCCCTATGTTTATCACAGCACTATTTACCATAGCCAAGAAATGGAAGCAACCTAAGTGTCCATCAGTAGATGAATGGATAAAGAAGTTGTGGTACATATACACAATGGAATATTATTCTGCCATAAGAAGAAAACAAATCCTACCATTTGCAATAACATAGATGGAGCTAGAGGGTATTATGCTCAGTGAAATAAGCCAGGCAGAGAAAGACACGTACCAAATGATTTCACTCATATTTGGAGTATAAAAACAAAGAAAAAAACTGAAGGAACAAACCAGCATCAGAATCAGAGAACCCAAGGATGGACTAACAGTTACCAAAGGGAAAGGGACTAGGGAGGATGGGTGGGAAGGGAGAGATAAGGCCAGAGAAAAAGAAAGGGGGGCCTTACCATTAGCATGTATAATGTAGCGGGGGCATGGGGAGGGCTATGCAACACCGTGAAGACAAGTAGTGATTCTACAGTATCTTACTACACTGATGGACAGTGACTGTAATGGGGTGTGTGTCGGGGCCTTGGTGAAGGTGGGAGCCTAGTAAACATAATGTACTTCATGTAATTGTAGATTAATGATAACAAAATAAAAAAATAATAAAGTACTTGGTCGAACATTGTAAGAGTTAACTTGGTGATTTTGATGGTTCCTGTCACCTCTGGGAGTTTGTGACTGTTATTTGAAATAGAGAGAAAGTATGGCGATGGGATGAATATTGTATGGGTTGGCCCATCCTTTGTGGAGCTTGCATTCTGGAAATGAAGAAGCAAATCCAGATGAATCCTCAAAGTCAGAGGAGCAGGTACCATCTTTTGGCTCATAGATGACAAACAACTTCTGAATGCCAGGAAAGGTTACAGAGGGAAATAGAGGGCTGACACAGTCTCAGGCATATCTACTGGTCAAAAAGAAATTGGCACAGATCTTGTGTGCACAACTCTTTAGATAGATGGAGTTATGAGATTATCTACTTGAAATTTTGGGGACCTCTTTATAGAAGAGAATCTTTCCCTTTGATACCTTAAAGCAGTATTCCTTTGTGAACTGCAATTTGAAGTCTCTCTGAAACTTTTGTCAGAGAGCACAGGCAGGAGATAGAGTAAAGATGTGATATGACAGCCCACCCTCACTATACAGTACCCACAATACTATTTTACATGGCAAGTAGAGAACAAAAAAGGCATCAGGGACAGTGAAGATGATAACTGAAATACATAGAGCTTTACACTTTATGCAAAATTTAATACATGATTGCATTTGATTTATCATAGTTCTTTCTTTGTTTTATAGTTCAGTAAACAAAGAATGAGAAAGAGCAATTGTTTTTACCCAAGGACATTCAGTTAGCAATTTAGCAGGGATTCAAGGCTTCTACTTGACTCCAAATATCTGTTCCTTCTTACTATTTCATGGAAACCTTCACTAATCTCCATCTTTTGTATCTGTACTGACTACAACTTTTCTGTCTTTCTAGACCACCTGTCTGTTTAGTTAACATCCCTTTGAATATCAAATGTAAATCTCACAGGACTGGTATTCAGTTGTCATGTAATGTTAAAGGTTGGAGGAGAAAAAAGTCAGAGTTTGTGAGTTATCTTGCTTTACTATGTTCTGTGGCTTTCTGGAGGGCTTTACTGCTAATCTCAGAAACACAGCAGGAGGTAAAGACAAAGATTTGAATTGCTACTTTTAAAAGAAATGTTAGAGTATTTAAGGCATTACATAATCAATACACTTAACAGCATAACTCTTTTGGCCTTCTATTAACATGGAGGTTACTGAAAACCTAGTACACTCTAGAGATTCCAGTCAATAGTTATAATTTGCATGCAACTGAGTGGTTGTTAGCTTGGTCCCAGTCCAGAATCTGAGTCGAAGAGAGTTATATGGGATTGATGTACATTTCTTCTGGGTGTGTAATTCTGCTCCAGATTTGGGAATATAAAGTCAAGCCTATGTATTTCAGAAAGGGATGTATTTTTGTGGTGAGTTTACTCCCAGTGAGGACATAAAAGATGGTTTTGACAATTGAGAGGCATTTCAGTCCATTCAGTTGTTCAAGCCAGAAGTCGTCAGAGTCAATACACAAGTGCATCTTGTTGGTTTTGTCTCCAAAATTGATTCACTTGTTTCTATCTTCACTGCTACCACTTCTGTCTAAAACACAACCATCTGTTACCTGGACTAGTGTGGTAGCATCCTGATTACTTTCTTTACATTCAGTCTAGTCCTTGTAATAGATTCTACATGCAGAAAAGTATGTTTTAAAAAATACAAATTAGGCTTCCAGTTCAGATGAGTTGCCATGGACTCATATCTCCTTGGAGATAAATAAATCCTTTAAAGAAATAAAGGGGAGACAATAGAAGGCATAAAATATAGAAAGAAGAAGGCAACCTGGAAAAGAACAGAGCAAGAGAGCAACTGGGCATTTCCCAGCAGCAAACCTAGCAGAATGTATTCCAAGATGAAAAAGGACTCCTAGTGACAATACCAAGTGAGCTTGGAGGCACTGAAAAAAGGGAATGATGAGAATCCCTGCTGACACCAAGTAACCATGTTTTTTAAAACAAACATAGAATATTCATCAAGAAAAACATATACTAGACTATAAAACAAACAGCATGTTTAAAATAACCAAAATCATGTGAGTGTGTCTCTGATTACAATAGAACCAAATTATAAATTAATAGCAGGCAATAGGAAAATCCTTAAACACTCAGAGATTTAAAAAACACACTTATAAATAATCCATGAATCAAAAGCACCTCAAAGGAAATTTACAAATACATGGAACTGTTTGCAAATGAAAACAGAACATCACAATTTGTGGGATGCCTCTATAGCAGGGCTAAGGGAAATTTATAGGACTGAAATGCATTAGAAAGAGAAAACGTCTAATCAACTGATAAATTTGTACATACATACAGTATAAATGGAAGAGAAAATTAACCCAAAGCAAATAGAAGGAAGGAAAACATACAGGAAGAGCAGAAATCCATGAAACTGAGAAAAGGAAAATAATAGAGAAAACTAATTAAAAATTTTAAATCTGGTTCTTAAAAAACATCAATAAAATGTAAAATAAAATTGATAAAACCAACAACTCTAACAAAGAGAAAAATGGAGAAAATACAACCACCATTACCAGAATTGAAATAGGTTGCCATTATGCATCTTGCATTCATGTGAGGTGCTATCATAAAATGGCAACATGTCCTTCCAACTTCAGGCTCCCTCACAAGACAAACAGCCATAAACTATTCAGAGACAAGACACTGTTGAAAAATCCAAGAACCCAAAGGTGAGGAAGATACACTACACTGGACCACAGAGATGGAGGACTGTATTAGAAGGGTAAGATGAACAATTTCACTTTAACCACATCAGTTTTCCCTGAGGAGTTTCCCACAATGCTCCAATGAGGGGGCCCTCTGGGTCTGTGCCTTTTCCAAAAGTAAAAGAAGCCCAACGAAATCCAGCTACTCAGAGATGTGGGATGCTCCCCAGGTGGCCCACTCACATATTACCTCATTGGGATCACTGAGAAATCTGTAGGGCTTGCCCATCGGAGATCAGATAAAGATGGAGAAAGAGGTAACAAATACTTAGATTTTGGTGGACCATATTCCTTTTTGCAGCAACACTTGAACAGAGATCCCAGCCAACAGTCCTGCCTATCTGCAGAGCAAAGGGGTGGCCCTATCTGGCCAACAATCTTGGCTGGCAGTTCTGTCCAATTTGGGTATCCAGCATACTGACTATGGAACTAATACTATAGCCCTGCCTTAGTAGGGAAGCAAACTTACTGCCCTTCCCAACTGCTAAATATAGCCACCAGTAATACCTAGCAAGAGAATCTGGAAAGCTGAGCAGCCCAAACTATAGTTCCTCTCAGTTAGGAAGGAAAGGCAGATGTCCAGCCCACTGTTGAGCATAGCCTCTGTCTCTGAATAACCATGAAGCCTAAACCATTTCCCCATGAGACCTTTGGGTCCTGCTTATAGACTTGCCCATCCATGGAGCTTAAAGCCTATAGCCCTGGCTAATTACTGACCAAAGCCTGCAACATCACCAGCCAAAGGTGATTGCAGACCTCAGCTGGTGGCTCTACTTGACTACAGAGCCCAGCAGGCTTGCCCAAACAGGGAGTCAACCCAGCTGTCCTGCTTGAATGCAGGACTGAGCCAACAGACCCAAACAACTACAGAGCCCAGCTGGTGGTAAACCCTTCAGAAAACTAGCAGTGGTTTTACTCAAATAGGGACTCTGATAACAAGCTTCAACTGCCTATCAGTGCTACCAGATGACCCATCCATTACCCCAAGCAGGGCTGATTGGAGAATGTCATTTCCTGCTGAAGTCAACCTGGAAATTCTGGAAGCGGAGACTGATTATTCAAAGATGTAAATGCCAATGCAATGATACAAGGGTCATGAAGAACCAGATAATAATGACACCACCAAAGGAAATTAATAAAGCTCCAATAACTGAGCCTAAAAAAATGGAGATCTAAAAAAAATCTCTGACAAAGAATTCAGAATAATCCATTTAAAATATTTCAGTAAACTACAAGAATATGCAGACAACTCAGCAAAACTATAAAATAATGTATGAACAAAATGAGAACTTCAACAAAGGAACCATAAAAAAATATAAATCATAGAGATGAAAAATACAATGGGGGCACTGAGGAATTCAAGAGAGCTTCAAGAGCAACTCAACCAAGAAGACAGAACCAGTGAACTTGAAGATAGGTCCTTTGAAATAATACAGTCAAGGGAGCAAAAAGAGGAAGAAAATGAGAAAGAGTGAAGAAATCCTATGGGATTTTTGGGATGTTTTGGGAAACAACATATACACCCTGAGAATCCCAGAAGACAAAGAGAAAAGGAAAGGGAAAGAATGTTGATTTGAAGTAGTAACAACTGAAAAGTTTCCAAACATGGAGAGACAAATAAACATTCACATTCATGAGGCCCAAAGTACTCCAAATAGGATGAACCAGTAAAAGGTAACAGTGAGAACATTATGATTAAATTGCCAAATGTCAAAGACAAATAATTTGAAACCAGTGAGAGAAATGTGGCTTGTCATGTACAAGGGAGCCCCATAAGATTATTAGTGAATTTCTACCCAGAAACTGCAGACTAGGAGAAACTGGGATGACATATTCAAAATATTAAAAGAAAAAAATCTGCCAAACAAGATTACTATGTATAGCAAAAATTTGTGTATAAAGGAGAGATGAAGACTTTTCAAAAAAATAAAAGGTGAGGGAGTACATCACCACAAGATTTGCCCTATAAGAAATCCTAAAAGTCATTCTTCAAGCTGAAAGATGCTAATTAACATAAAATCAAATAAATATGCAAAGCTGACTGATAAAAGTAAAGATATAGTCAAGGTCAGAATGTCTAATATTATACTGGTGGTATGTAAATCACAACTCTAGCATAAAAGTTAAAAATATTAAAAATGATCATAACAACAATAACTTATTATTGGATATACAACATTAAAAAGATGTGTATTTAGCATCAGAAAACAAAACTGTAAGGGGAGAAGTAAAGTATAGAATTTATGTAAGCTGTTGAAATTAACTTGTTTTCAGCTTAATGTTGGTTGTTATAGCAATGATATATTTCATGTAAACCTCATTGTAATCACAAAGGAAAAACCTATTTCATATACAGAAAAGAAGGTTGCAAAGAGTAAAAGTCACAAAATGTCATAAAATTATCATGGGATACAACATGAAAGGAAGCTATGAACAAATGATCTACAAAATTATCAGAAATATAATTAATAAAATGGTAATAGTAAGTTCTTACCATTCTATTTATTTTATTGAACAATATCCCAACTTATGTTTAAAGCAATTGCTTTAAACATGTTTATGTTAAGTATAAGTATAAACATAAGTTTATGCTTAAATTCAATAAATTGAATGTAAGCAATTGCTTTAAACATAAGTTTGTAAATTCTTCAATAAAATAGAGTAGCAAAAAAGGAAACAAGATTCAGTGATATGCTGTCTACAAGAGACTCATTTTAGCATTAAGGACACACAAAGTCTGAGAGTTAAAGGACAGAAAAAAGTATTTTTAGATAATAGTGACCAAAAAGAAAATACACGTGGGGGCAGAGCCAAGATGGAGACGTGAGTAAGACAGTGGGAATTTCCTCCCAAAAACATACATATTTTTGAAAATACAACAAATATAACTAATCCTAAAAGAGAGACCAGAAGACACAGGACAACAGCCAGATTACATCCACACCTGTGAGAACACAGCGCCTGGTGAAAGGGGTAAGATACAAGTCACAGCCCAGCGGGATCCGAGGCCCCTCACCCCAGCTCCTGGTGGGAGGAGAGGAGTCAGAGCGGGGAGGGAGAGGGAGCCCAGGACTGCTAAACACCCAGCCCAAGCCATCCGCACCAGAGTGCAGACACAGTGAATGAGTGGGGTACTGGATCCTAGGGAAACAGGACAGTAAGACCTTTGAGCAGGTCCCAAAGCTTACGACCCTGGGATAAAGAAAAGCGAGTGATTTTTGAAAGTCTTAAAGTGACAGGGACCCCACCTCTGGATGGAAGCATCCCGGGTCACAGTTCAGCTGCTGGAAATTCTAGGGAACTCCGGGCACACTAAACCCATGGGCAACAGCTCTGAAAACCCTGATGGAGGTAAACAGACAAACAGCACCCCATCCATTATCCCTCTGGGTCCCCATCATAGCAGAGCAGCAGCCTGAGTCTGGCAAAGCCCACAGCAAGGGAGCTTCCTCCATACAGGCAAATCAAGATACAGAGACCCAATCTACACGCAATTGCCGAACACAAGCCACTAGGGGTCGCAATTGTCCCAGAAAGAAAGGCCAGGAGCCAAGTGGAAAGAGTCTTTATCCAGCTGATAGACACATCAATAGCACTACATTGCACCTATCAACATGAAAAGGCAAAAAAATTTGATTCAGACAGCTTCGACATGTTCTACATCTTCCCCTGAGAAGGTACCTGGGGAGATAAATTTAACCAGTCTTCCTGAAGAAGAATTCAAAACAAAAGTCATAACCATGCTGATCAACTTGCAGAGAAATACGCAAGAACTAAGGAGGGGGAATACAGAAATAAAACAAACTCTGGAAGGACTTCAAAACAGAATGGATGAGATGCAAATGACTATTAATGGACTAGAAAACAGAAAACAGGAATGCAGAGAAGCTGATGCAGAGAGAGATAAAAGGATCTCTAGGAATGAAAGAATTTAAGAGAACTGTGTGACCAATTGAAACAGAACAATATCCATATTATAGGGGTACCAGAAGTGGAAGAGACAGAAAAAGGGATAGAAAGTGTCTTTGAAGAAATAATTGCTGAAAACGTCCCCAGACAAGGGGAGAAAATGGCCTCTCAGAACACAGAGGTACACAGAACTCCCATGACAAGAGATCCAATGAGGGCAACACCAAGACACATAATAATTAAAATGTCAAAGATCAAAGACAAGGACAAAGTATTAAAGGCAGCCAGAGAGAAAAAAAAGGTCACGTACAAAGGAAAACCCATCAGGCTATCATCAGACTTCTCAACAGAAACCCTACAGGCCAGAAGAGAATGGCATGATATACTTAATGCAATGAAACAGAAGGGCCTTGAACCAAGAATACAGTATCCAGCACAATTATCATTTAAATATGAAGGAAGGATTAAACAATTCCCAGACAATCAAAAGTTGAGGGAATTTGCCTCCCACAAACCACCTCTACAGGGCATCTTACAGGGACTGCTCTAGATGGGAGCATTCCTAAAAAGAACAAAACACCCAACATATGAAGAAGGGATTAGAAGGAATAAGAAGGGAGGGAAATAAAGAATCATCACACCGTGTTTATAATAGCTCAATAAGAAAGATAAGTTAGACAGTAAGATAGTAAAGAAGCTAACCTTGAATCTTTGGTAACCAAAAACTTAAAGCCTACAATGGCATTCAGCACACGCCTTTCAATAATCACCCTAAATGAAATGTAAATGGACTGAATGCACCAATCAAAAGACACAGAGTAATAGAATGGATGAAAAAGCAAGACCCATCCATATGCTGCTTAGAAGAGACTCACCTCAAACCCAAAGACATACACAGACTTGAAGGGATGGAAAAAGATATTTCATGCAAACAATAGAGAGAAAAAAAGCAGGGGTTGCAATTCTGGTATCAGACAAAACAGACTTCAAAATAAAGAAAGCATCAAAATATAAAGAAGAACATTACATAATGATAAAGGGCACAGTCCAACAAGAAGATATTACCATTATAAATATATATGCACCCAATAAAGGAGCACCAACATATGTGAAACAAATACTAACAGAATTAAAGGAGGAAATAGAATGCAATGCATTCATTTTGGGAGACTTCAACACACCACTCACTCCAAAGGACAGATCCACCAGACAGAAAATAAGTAATGACACAGAGGCACTGAAATACACACTAGAAGAGATGGTCCTAATAGACATCTACAGAACTCTACATCCAAAAGCAACAGGATACACATTCTTCTCAACTGCACATGGAATATTCTCCAGAATAGACCACATACTAGGCCACGAAAAGAGCCTCAGAAAATTCCAAAAGACTGAAATCCTACAAACCAACTTTTCAGAGCACAAAGACATAAAACTAAAAATAAGTTGTACAAAGAAAGCAAAAAGGCTCACAAACACATGGAGGCTTAACAACATGCTCCTAAATACTCAAAGGATCAATGACCAAATCAAAATGGACATCCAGCAATATATGGAAACAAATGACAACAACAACAAAAAGACCTAACTACTGTGGGATGCAGCAAAAGCAGTTTTAAGAGGAAAGTATATAGCAATCCAGGCATATTTAAAGAAGGAAGAACAATCCCAAATGAATAGTATAATGTCACAATTATGAGAATTGGAAAAAGAAGAACAAATGAGGCCTAAGGACAGCAGAAGGAGGAACATGATAAAGATCAGAGAAGAAATAAATAAAATTGAGAAGAAAAAAACAATAGCAAAAATCAATGAAACCAAGAGCTAGTTCTTTGAGAAAATAAACAAAATAGATAAGCCTCTAGCCAGACTTAATAAGAACAAAAGAGAGTCAACACACATCAACAGAATCAGAAACGAGAAAGGAAAAATCACGACGGACCCCACAGAAATACAAAGAATTATTAGAGAGTACTATGAAACCCTATATTCTAAAAAGCTGGTAAACCTAGGAGAAATGGACAACTTCCTAGAAAAATACATCCTTCCAAGGCTGACCCAGAAAAGAAACAGAAAATCTAAACAGACATATTACCAGCAATGAAATTGAAGCAGTAAACAAAAAACTATCAAAGAAACAAACCCCCGGGCCAGATGGATTTACCTCGGAATTTTTCCAGACATACAGAGAAGACATAACACCCATTCTCCTAAAAGTTTTCCAAAAAATAGAAAAGGAGGGAATATTCCCAAACTCATTCTATGAAGCCAATATAACCCTAATACCAAAACCAGGCAAAGACCCCACCAAAAAAGAAAACTACAGAACAATATCCCTGATGAATGTAGATGCAAAAATACTCAATAAAATATTAGCAAACCGAATTAAAAAATACATGAAAAGGATCATACACCATGACCAAGTGGGATTCATCCCAGGAATGCAAGGATGGTACAACATTCGAAAATCCATCAACATCATCCACCACATCAACAAAAAGAAACACAAAAACCACATGATCATCTCCATAGATGCTGAAAAACCATTTGACAAAATTCAACATCCATTCATGATAAAAACTCTAAGCAAAATGGGAATTGAGGGCAAGTACTTCAACATAATAAAAGCCATTTATGATAAACCCACAGCAAACATTATACTGAACAGCGAGAAGCTGAAAGCTTTTTCTCTGAGATCGGGAACTAGACAGGGATGCCCACTCTCCCCATTGTTATTTAACATAGTACTGGAGGTCCTATCCATGGCAATCAGACAAAACAAAGAAATACAAGGAATCCAGATTGGTAAAGAAGTTAAACTGTCACTATTTGCAGATGACATGATATTGTACATAAAAAACCCTAAAGACTCCACTCCAAAACTACTAGAACTAATATCAGAATTCAGCAAAGTTGCAGGATACAAAATTAACACACAGAAATCTGTAGCTTTCCCATACACTAACAATGAACCAATAGAAAGAGAAATCAGGAAAACAATTCCATTCACAATAGCATCAAAAATAATAAAACACCTAGGATAAACCCAACTAAAGAAGTGAAAGACCTATACTGTGAAAACTACAAGTCATCTTAAGAGAAATTAAAGGGGAAACTAACAAATGGAAACTCATCCCATGCTCGTGGCTAGGAAGAATTAATATCGTCAAAATGGCCATTCTGCCCAAAGCAATATACAAATTTGATGCAATCCCTATCAAATTACCAGCAACATTCTTCAATGAACTGGAACAAATAATTCAAAAATTCCTATGGAAACACCAAAGAACCCAAATAGCCAAAGCAAACCTGAGAAAGAAGAATAAAGTAGGGGGGATGCCACTCCCCAACTTCAAGCTCTACTATAAAGCCATAGTAGTCAAGACAATTTGATACTGGCACAAAACAGAGCCACAGACCTGTGGAACAGACTAGAGACTCCAGACATTAACCCAAACTTATATGGTCATTTAATATTTAATAAAGGAGCCATGGATATACAATGGCAAAATGACAGTCTCTTCAACAGATGTTGCTGGCAAAACTGAACAGCTACATGTAGGAGAATGAAACTGGAACATTGTCTAACCCCATATACACAAGTAAATTCAAAATGGATCAAAGACCTGAATGTAAGTAACGAAACCATTAAACTATTGGAAAAAACATAGGCAAAAACCTCTTAGACATAAACATGAGTGACCTCTTCTTGAACATATCTTCCCGGGCAAGGAAAACAACAGCAAAAATAAACAATTGGAACTATATTAATCTGAAAAGCTTCTGTAAACCAAAAGACACCATCAATAGAACAAAAAGGAACCCTACAGTATGGGAGAATATATTTGTAAATGAAAGATCCGATATATAAAGAGTTCACATGGCTGAATAAACAAAAACAAATAATCCAATTAAAAAATGGGCAGAGGAACTGAACAGACAGTTCTCAAAAAAAGAAATACAGATGGCCAACAGACACATGAAAAGATGCTCCATGTCACTAATTATCAGAGAAATGCAAATTAAAACCACAATGAGGTATCACCTCACACAGGTAAGGATGGCTACCATCCAAAAGACAAACAACAAATTTTGGCCAGGCTGTGGAGAAAGGGGACCCTCCTACACTGCTGGTGGGAATGTAAATTAGTTCAACCATTGTGGAAAGCAGTATGGAGGTTCCTCAAAATACTCAAAACAGACTTACCATTTGACCCAGGAATTCCACTCTTAGGAATTTACCCTAAGAATGCAGCAATCAAGGGTGAAACAGACAGATGAACCCTATGTTTATTGCAGCACTATTTAAAATAGCCACGAATTGGAAGCAACCTAAATGCCCATCGATAGATGAATGGATAAAGAAGATATGGTATATATACCCAATGGAATATTACTCATCCACAAGAAGAGGGCAAATCCTACCATTTGCAGGAACATGGATGGAGCTGGAGGGTATTATGCTCAGTGAAATAAGCCAAGTGGAGAAAGAGAAATATCAAATGATTTCACTCATCTGTGGAGTATAAGAATAAAGGAAAAACTGAGGGAACAAAACAGCAGTGGAATCAAAGAACCCAAGAATGGACTAACAGGTACCAAAGGGAAAGGGACTGGGAGGATGGGTGGGTAGGGTGGGATAATGGGGGGAGATGAAGAAGGAGGGTATTAAGATTAGCATGCATAATGGGGGTGTGGGAGAAAGGGAAGGGCTTTACAACCCAGAGAAGACAAGTAGTGATTCTAAGACATTGCTATGCTGATGGACAGTGACTGTAACGTAGTTTATAGGGGGGAACTGGTATAGGGGAGAGCCTAGTAAACACAATATTCTTCATGTAAGTGTAGATTAATGATAAAAAAAAAAATAAAGAAGAATGAAAAGGGGGATTACTCCCTGATAGGATAAAACTTACTGTAAACCAACGATTAATGCAAATTTTAAATATCCTTAATTTTGACCACTTATAGTGTGTCAGATGATCGGCTATGGAGGTACATTTTTCTGATAATATTCCTTTCTCTTAAAAAAATGCAGTTCCTGTGTGGTGACCTCCAGTGAGTTTTACACAATGGTATAAAGGGCATATAAAAGTGTAGGCAAAGGGTCTGTTTGTGTTTATACAGAGGATCAAAGCCTAATTTGGCTACCCAGAAAATGAACTAAGATACGATATGAAAAAGAACTTCCAAGATCATCCCTCTCTGGAAGACTCATACCAGAAGATGATCATCCAAAAACCCCAAAAAATATCCACGCGCTGCTACAGATGTAGAGGCACTCATCCCACCAGTTCCTGGACTTGCCATGGGAATGAAGAAGGAGATATCTGAGCTGGCCTGTGCATACAGTAAAACAACAAATTTGACTGGATCTATATTGCTGGAACTCAACCAAGAATTAGGAGAAGTGCAAATTGCAACACTCCAAAATCTTACAACTACAGACTATCTACTGTTAAAAGAACATATGGGATGTGAACAGTCCCCAGGAATGGGTTGGTTTAATTTTTCTGATTTCTCTCAGACTGTTCAAGTTCAGTTGGACAATATCCACCATATCATAGATACGTTTTCACAAATGCCTAAGGTGCCTAACTGGTTTTCTTGGTTTCACTGGAGATGGCTGGTAATTATAGGTCTGCTTTGGTTATGTAACTGTACTCTTATTATGTTAATGTGTGTGCACAATTTAATTAGTAGTTTAAAACCTATACATGCTGAAGTTACTCTACAAGAAGATATGTCAAAGAAATAATCAATCTTCCCATGTTTTCTTTCACCTGCTACTTCTATAGCTTTTCTTCTTCCTTCCTAATTACAACCCTTAAATAGAATTCGTGCCTCATATCGAATTTACCAAGTATCATAATTCTTCCAAGTGGTAAAGATACCTGAAGACAAATGCTGGGCATAGAAGCCACAGGGCATAAATCTGCAAAGAAGTAAAAAGCTAACCTTTTCAAACAATGTCTTCACTCTCACTTACCAACTTTACATTTCCCTGTATGGCCCCAGAAGATGACTGGTTAGCCAGAGACGGGTAAGATTCCTCAAGGGAGGAACAACCTAAGACAGGCACAGTCGCAGGGGTGCCATCAGGTGAGAAATTGGGGATCAACAGAGGTGAGGCTTAGAACCTCACCCCCCCTGTTTTGAGAGAAAACTGCATCCATGGATGTTTTTTTGCCCTTGTCTAGCTTGGATTAAAGCTTAGTCTACAGGCACACACCTGATTATCTACATTTGTTCTCTTACAACACTAAACTATGTTTTCTACCTTTATCTTGCATCTACCTACCACTTCACCATTTTAAAAAATAATAATAATAATAATAAAAATAAGTGAAAAATGTGGGATTCACATATAAATCAAGTATAAAAATCAAATGAATGTTCATATTTGACCTGTTTATAGTTCATAATGCATGATCAAAACTGAAAGTTTCTGTGATGACTGCCCTTGTACTGTTCACCATGTAACTTATTCACTATGTAAGAATTTGTTCACCATGTAAGAACTTGTTTGTTAAGCTTCAGAAGATTGGAGACTGATGAGAATTAGGCCTGGGGAGGATTAATGATTGTGCATTGAGCATTGAGTCCCCTATACAGAATTTTATTGTTATTAACAACCATTTGATCAATAAATATGAGAGATGCCCTCTCAAAAAAAATGGGCAGAGGAGCTGAATAGACAGTTCTCTAAAGAAGAAATTCAGATGATCAACAGACACATGAAAAGATGCTCCTCATCACTTGTCATCAGAGAAATGCAAACTAAAACCACAATGAGATATCATCTCACACCAGTAAGGATGGTTACCATTCAAAAGACAAACAACAACAAATGTTGACGTGGTTGTGGAGAAAGGGGTACCCTCCTACATTGCTGGTGGGAATGTAAATTAGTTCAACTATTGTGGAAACCAGTATGGAGGTTCCTCAAAATGCTCAAAATAGAAATACCATTTGACCCAGGAATTCCCCTTGTAGGAATTTACCCCAAGAATGCAGCACTCCAGTTTGAAAAAGATAGATGCACCCCTATGTTTATTGCTGCACTGTTTACAATAGCCAAGATATGGAAGCAACCTAAATGTCTATCAGTGGATGAATGGATAAAGAAGATGTGGTACATATATGCAATGGAATATTGCTCATCCATAAGATAAAAACAAATCCTACCATTCACAACAACATGGATAGAGTTAGAGAGTATTATCCTCAGTGAAATAAGCCAGGCAGAGAAGACAAGTACCAAATGATTTCACTCATATGTGGAGTATAAGAACAAAAGAAAACTGAAGGAATAAAACAGCAGCAGAAGCAGAGAACCCAAGAATGAACTAGTAGTTACCAAAGGGAGAGGGACTGAGGAGGACGGGTGGAAATGGAGGGATAAGGGCAGGAAAAAAAAGAAAGGGGGCATTATGATTAGCATGTATAGTGTGGGGGGGCACGGGAAGGGCTGTGCAACACAGAGAAGACAAGTAGTGATTTTACAGCATCTTTCTAAGTTGATGGACAGTGACTGTGAACGGGGATGTGGGGTGGACTTGGTGAAGGGGGGAGCCTAGTAAAAATAATGTCCTTCATGTAATTGTAGATTAATGATACCAAAATAAAATTTAAAAATAAAAAAATACAGGTAGCTATACTTATATGAGACAAAATGTTCATAGGAGACAAAGGTCATTATATAATGATAAAGGGGACAATTAAGCAGGAAGATATAATAAATGTAAATGTACACCCAAACTCAGAGCACCTACTATATAAAGCAAATATTAATAGAAGTAAAAGAAATGAACAGGAAAACAATGCTTACAGACTTAATACTCCACTCTCAACAATGGACTATAAGCCAGACAGAAAATCAATAAGGAAACAATTTAAATAACACTATTGACCAAATGGACCTAACAGACATATGTAGAACATTCCATTAAACAGCAGAATGTACATCACAAAGTACATACTAGTGATTTTTAATTGTAAATTATACATTAGGCTGCAAAACAAGTCCAACACATTTAAAAACAGAAATTACATCAAATTTAATTTCTGATTACAAGTATATGAAACTAGAATTCAATAATGAAAGGACAACTTGAAAATACACAAATACATGGAAATTAAACACACTTCTGAACAAGCAAGGGATCACAAAATAATTAAAAAGGGAAAACAAAAGAAAATATTTTGAGACAAACTAAATCAAGACAATCCACCAAATCTTATGGGATGCAGCAACAACAGTTCTAGGAGGAATGTTTAAGGTGATCAGTACCTACATTAAGGAAAGAGGAAATATTTCAAACTTATCCTTACATCTCAAGAAATTAGAAAAAAATACAACCTATGTCCAAATTCATCAAAATGAAGGAAATAATACATTATACAATTGAAATAAATGAAATAGAGGCTACAAAACAAAGGTGGGTGAAATAGGTGAAAGGGATAAAGAGGTACAAAATATCAACCATAATACAAAGTTAATCATGGTAAGGAAAGTACAGCATACATAATTTAGTCAGTGGTTCTCTAACATCTTTCTATGTTGACTGTAACTGCACTAGTTGGGATGGGGATTTATTCATGTTTTTAAATGTTGCATCACTGTGTTGTATACTTGAAAACAATATAATATTGTAAATCAACTATACTTCAATTATATATATAGCTTACATCAATGGATTGATCACTCAGAAATAAAATAAATAAAGAAACAGATCATTTAGTGACACATTAGACCATATGGAGTTAACAGAAATGTGGAAAATATTGAACACCAAATCAGGAGGATACACATTGTTCTAAAGTGTGGACAGAATGCTTTCCTGAAGAGACCATATATTAGGGCACAAAAAGAGCCTCAACTGATTCAAAATATTGAAAATGTGTCAAGCATCTTTTCAGATCATAATGATATGACACTGGAAGTCAGTTACATGAAGAAAACTAAAGAAAACACAAACACATGGAGGCTAAACAACATGCTGAACAAATCAAAGAGGAAATCAACCAATACATGGAGATAAATTAAAATAGAAACACAATGATTCAAAATATGCAGGATGCCACAAAAGTGGTTCTAAGAGGGAAGCACATAGCAATAAATGCCTACCTTAAGAAATAACCCAAATAAAAAATATAGCATCACAACTAAAGGAACTAGGAAAAGAAAAACAAGTTAAGTCCAAAGTTAGTAGAAGGAGGGCCATGATAAAAATCAGAGCAGAAATAAATAAAATAGACAATTAAAAAACAAGAGAAAAAAATCAATGAAACCAAGAGATGGTTCATTAAGAAAATGAACAAAATAGAAACCCCCTAGCCAGATATATCAAGAAAAAAAGAGGGAAGAGACAAACACAAAATCAGAAATGATCCAAGCTAGACAAGGGCAACAAAACATCCACAGATGCAGAAGATTTCTCTCAAAACAGGGGGGTGAGGTTCTGAGCCTCACTTCTGTTGATCCCCAATTTCTCACCTGATGGCCCCCCTGCGACTGTGCCTGTCTTAGGTTGTTCCTCCCTTGAGGAATCTTACCTGTCTCTGGCTAACCAGTCATCTTCCAGGGCCATATAGGGAAATGTAAAGTTGGCAAGTGAGAGAGAAGCAATATTGTTTGAGAAGGTTAGTTTTTTACTTCTTTGCAGATTTATGCCCTGTGGCTTCTATGCCCAGCATTTGTCTTGAGGTATCTTTACCACTTGGAAGAATTATGATACTTGGTAAATTCGATATGAGGCACAAATTCTTAGTCTATAGACACACACCTGATCATCTACATTTGCTTTCTTACAGCACTAAACTATGTTTTCTACCTTTATCTTGCATCTACCTACCACTTCTGCATTTTATTAAAATAATAATAATAATAAGAGAGAAATGTGGGATTCACATATAAATCAAGTATAAAAATAAAACAAATATTCATATTTGACCTGATTGTTTATAGTTCATAATGCATGATCAAAACCAAAAGTTTCTATGATGACTGCCCTTGTACTGTTCACCATGTGAGAACTTATTCACTATGTAAGAATTTGTTCACCATGTAAGAACTTGTTCGTTATGCTTCAGAAGATTGGAGACTGATGAGAATTAGGCTTGGGGTGGATTAATGATTGTGCATTGAGTCCCCTATACAGAATTTTATTGTTAACAACCATTTGATCAATAAATATGAGAGATGCCCTCTCAAAAAAAATCAGAAATGAAAAAGAAGTTACAACTGACACTATAGAAATTCAAAGAATTATAAGGGAATCCTATGAAAATGATATGCCAATAAATTGGACAACCTAGAGAAAATGGACAAATTTCTAGAAATGTACAATCTTCCAAAATTGACCCAGGAAGAAACAGAATATCTGAACAAAGCAATTATAAGTAAGAAAATTAAGTGGCAATCAAAAAGTTCTCAAGAAACAAAACACCAGGACCTTTTTTTCTACTAAATTCTACTAAACACTTAAATAAGAGCAAATGCCATCCTCTTAAAGTATTCCAAAAAGTAGAAGAAGAAGGAATACTTACAAGCTCATTCTATGAGTCCAGTATCACTTTAATACCTAAACCATAGAGAATAGAAAAAATAAAATTACATATCACTATATCTGATGAATATAGATACAAAATTCCTCAAGAAAATATTAGCAAACTAAATTCAAAATTACGTGAAAAGGGTCATCCATCATGATCAAGTGGGATTTATTCTAGGGATACAAAGATGGTACAAAACTTGTAAAACAATGTGATACACCACATTAGCAATGGGAAGGATAAAAACCATATATGGTCATCGTCTCAGTAGAAGATGAAAAGCATTTGCCAAAATCCAACATCCATTCCCGATAAAACTCTTAACAAAATCGGTATAGAGGGTATGTACCTCAACATAAGGGCAATATATAACAAACTTACACCTCTCTTCCTACTTAATTGGGTAAAACTATAAGCTTTTACTCTAAGATTAGGAAAAAGACAAGGATGCCTACTCCCACCACTTTTATTCAACATAATATTGCAGGTCCTAGCCTTGGCAATCAGACAAGATAAAGAGATAAAAGGCATACAAATTGGTAAGGAAGAAGGAAAACTGTTATTATTTGTAGGTCACATGATACCATATACAGTAAACCCTGGGATCCAGCAAAATCAGAGGAAACAAAATCAATATACAGGAGCCTCTGCATTCCTTTATACTAGCAAGCAGAAAGAGGAATCAGGAAAACAATTGCATTTACAATTCATTGAAAAGAATAAAATATCTGGGAATAAACCTAACCAATGAGATGAATGACCTGTACTCTGAAAACTATAAGACACTGATGAAATAAATTGAAAGCTATCCCATGTATGGATGCAAATAATTAATATTGTCCAAATGGCCATTCTTCCCAAAGCATGAATAGATTCAAAGCATAAAAGAGTGGCCAGAAGTAACAGTACACCCGCCAGTCTACATCTGGGAGAAATCAACATCTCATGGAAGAAGGTAAGGTAAAAAGCCATTACCCAGTGGGACTCAAGCACTCCCCCCACCCCCAGCTCACCAGTGGGAGGAAAAGTATCAGAGTGGGGGGTGAGTGTAAGCAGAGGACTTTTAAATACCCAGTCAAAACAATCTGCCTTAGGAGCACAGACACACATTGCATGGTGCACTGGAGATTGGGCAAGCTGAAGGGCAAAGTCTGAGACTAAGACTGCAAGCAGATTCCCACAGCTGGCTGCCCTCAGAAAAAAGAATAGAAGATACTTTAAAAGTCCTAAAGGGACAAAGGTTTAATAGATGGACAAAATTGTCCTGGCACACTCAGCCCAGCAGGCTGGGAACTTTAAGGAACTTCAGGCACCTTATCACCCTGGTTGGCAATGCAGCCCTGAGGACTCTCACCGTGATAAGCAGCCTGTAATTCCTTCCTCTGTGCTAGCACCTGTGCACAAATTGGCTATCCACACAATTGGTAGAGACCGGCCAGAGGGCAACCCCACCTACAGTGACTACACAGCTTAATGCAGAGACTTTTCCCTGCATGCGGTTGACTGGCACAGACAGTGGAGATGATCTCTGAGACTGGGATCCATGAAGGGATTTTGTTATTGCAGTGGAACCCACACTGCTCTCCTGCGATCCCCATTAGTGCCCTAGGAAATCCCAAAGTCCACTCCGCCCATGACAGTTTAGGGGATTAACCGAGAAACTGCTTAGTGGGCCCAGGTAACCAGCACAGACAGTGAAGACAGGAGCTGAGACTGGGAAGCATGAAGGGGCTTTGTTCCCACAACAGAACATGTGCCACTGGACTGCAACCCCTGGCAGTGTCCTAGGCCATCCGGAGGGCAGCACTGCTCATGGAAGCTTAGGGGATTGACGCAGAGGCTGCTCCTCATGCATTTGACCAGTGCAGACAGTGGAGACAGGTGCTGAAACCAGGAGGTATGAAAAGGGTTTGCCCTCTAAGCAGACACACACATCGCTCACCTGCAACCCCTGCCATAGGCCATCCTGAGGGGCACCCTGCCCATAGCAGTTTAGGGGATTAACCCAGATGCCACTCCCTGTGCGCAGTTAACTGGCACAGACAATGGAGACAGGCACAGTGAACGGCAAGCATGAAGGGACTTTGTTCTCCCACCTGAAATATGTGCCACTCGCCCATGACCACTCCCACAGCTCAAGGACTATGAAAAGGCAAACTTTTGTTCAATCCAAAATCCCTCAAACACCAGAAAGAGGACTCAGTGAGACTGAAATTAACAATATTTCTGAAAAAGAATTCAAAATAAAAGTCACAAGCAGTCTGACAGGGCTACATAAAAATAATAAAGAGCTAAGGGATGAACACAGGAGCAAGATAACAAAAATGAAACAATGGAGGGATTTAAAAGCATATTAGATGAGGTGGAGGAGACTGAGTAGTGGAATAGAAATCAGAGAATAGGAATACAGAGAAACTGAGGCAGAGAGAGGAAAATGGATCTCTAGGAATAAAAGAATATTAAGAGAACTGTGTGACCAATCCAAACAGAACAATATTTGCATTATAGGGGTACCAGAAGAAGAAGAGAGGGGAAAAGGGATAGAAAGGGTCTTTGAAGAAATAATTGCTGAAAACGTCTCCAAACTGGGGGAGGAAATAGTTTCTCAGGCCATGGAAGCCCACAGATCTCCCAACACCAGGGACCCAAGGAAAACAACAACAAGACACCTAATAATTAAAATGGCAAAGATCAAAGACAAGAACAGAGTATTTAAAGCAGCCAGAGAAAGAAAAAAGATCACCTTTAAAGGAAAACCCATCAGGCTATCATCAGACTTCAAAGCAGAAACCTTACAGGCCAGAGGGAAAGGCATGATATATTCAATGCAATGAAACAGAAAAGCCTCTAACCAAGAACACTCTAACCATAAAGATTATCATTTAAATTTGAAGGAGGGAATAAATAATTCCCAGATAAGTAAAAGTTGAGGGATTTTACCTCCCACAAACCATCTCTACAGTGTATTTTAAAGGGACTGCTGTAGATGGAATTGTGCCTAAGGCTAAATAGATGTTACCAGAGAAAATAAAATCTCACCAAAGGAAGTAGAACAACTAAATACTAATCAAATGCAAAACTAAGTCAGCTAACAACAAAGTCAGTCAAGGTATACACAAAGAGTACAGAACATGCCACCTAACATACAAAGAGTGGAGAAGGAAGAAATGAAGGGAGAGAAATAAAGAATCATCAGAATGTGTTTATAATAGCATAATAAGTGAGTTAATTTAGACTGTTAGATAGTAATGAAGCTTCCCTTCAACATTTGGTTTCCACAAATCCAAAGCCTGCAATGGCAATAAGTACATACCTATTGATAATCACCCTAAGTGTAAAAGGACTGAATGCACCAATGAAAAGACACAGAGTTACAGAATTGACAAGAAAGCAAGACTCATATATATGCTGCCTACAGGTGACTCACTTCAAACCCAAAGACATACACAGACTAAAAGTGAAGTGATGGAAAAATATATTTCATGAAAACAAGAGGGAGAAAAAAGCACATGTTGTAGTACTTGTATCAGACAAAATAGACTTCAAAACAAAGAAAGTAACAAGAGACAAAGAAAGACATTACATAATGATAAAGGGGTCAGTTGAACAAGAGGACATAACCATTGTAAATATCTATGCACACTACACTAACACCAACATATGCGAAACAAATACTAACAGAATTAAAATGGTAGAATGCAGTGCATTCATTTTAGAAGACTTCAACATACCAACCACTCCAAAGGACAGACAAGATGACAGAAAATAAGTAAGGACACAGAGGCACTGAACAACACATTAGAGCAGATGGACCTAACAGACATCTATAGAACATTCAACCCAAAGGCAGCAGAAAATACATTCCTTTCAAGTGCACACAGAAAATTTTCCAGAATAGATCATATACTAGGCCACAAAAAGACCCTCAGTAAATTAAAAAAGATTGAAATTGTACCAACCAACTTCTCACTTCTCAGATCACAAAGGTATAAAACCAGAAATAAATTGTACAAAGAAAACAAAAAGCTCACAAACACATGGAGGCTTAACAACATACTCCTACACAATCAATGGCTCAATGAACAATAAAACAGAGATCAAGCAATATAAAGGAACAAATGAAAACAACAGCACAACATCCCAAATTCTGTGTGATGCAGCAAAGGCAGTTCTAAGAGGAAAGTGTACAGCAATCCTGTCCTGTTTAAGAAAGGAAGAACAATCCCAAAAGAATAGTCTAAATTCACGTTTAATAAATCTGGAAAAAGAAGAACAAATGAGGCCCCAAATCAGTAGAAGTAGGGATATAATAAAGATCAGAGAAGAAAGAAATAAAGTTGAGAAGAATAAAACAATGGAAAAATTTAATGAAACCAGGAGGTGCTTTTTTGAGAAAATAAACCCCTAGCCAGATAAACCCCTAGCCAGATGTATCAAGAAAAGAGAATCTAAACACATAAACAGATTCAGAAATGAGAAAGGAAAAATCAGCATGGGCACCACAGAAATACAAAGAATTATGAGAGAATATTATGAAAAATTATGTGCTAACAAATTGGATAACCTAGAAGAAATGGGCAACTTTCTAGAAAAATACAACCTTTCAAGACTGACCCAGTAAGAAACAGAAAATCTGAACAGACCCATTACCAGCAATAAAATTGAATCTGTAATAAAAAAATGCCCCAGAACAAAATTCCCAGGCCAGATGGATTCACTATTGAATTTTATCAGACATTTAGAAAAGATATAATACACATCCTCCTCAAGGTTTCTCAAAAAATATGAGGGATTATGTCCAAACTCATTCTAAGAAGCCAGCATCACTCACCAAAACCAGCCAAAGACAGCACAAAATAAAGGAAAACTACAGACCAATATCCCTAATGAACACAGATGCAAAAATTCTCAACAAAATATTAGCACACTGAATTCAAAAAAAAATCAAGAGGATCATAAATCATGATAAAGTGGGATTCATCCCAGAGATGCAAGGTTGGTACAACTTTAAAAAACCCATCAATATCATCCCCTATATCAATAAAAAGATGGATAAAAATAACATCATCATTTCCATAAATGCTGAAAAACCATTTTCAAAATTCAAAACCCATTCATGATAGAAACTCAATGAAATACGTATAGAGGGCAAGTACCTTAACACAATAAAGGCCATTTATGTCAAACCCACAACAAACATCATACTTAACTGTGAAAAGCTGAAAGCTTTTCCTTTAAGATCTGAAACAAGTCTAGGATGCACTCTTTCCCCACTTTTATTCAACATAGTACTGGAGGTCCTAGCCATGTCACTCATACGACACAAAAAAAATAAAACGCATCCAGACTGGAAAGGAAGAAGTCAAACTGTCACTCTTTTCACATGACATGATATTGTACATAAAAAACTCTAAAGAATTCACCCCAAAACTACTAGAACTAATATCTGAATTCAGCAAACTTGCAGATACAAAATTAATAAACAGAAATCTGTTGCATTCCTATACACTAAAGGATTAACTACCAGATAAGGAAATCAGGAAAACAATTCCATTCCAAATTGCATCAAAAAGAATAAAAATATAGGAATAAACCTAACCAAGGAAGTGAAAGGCCTATACCATGAAAACTACAAGACACTCTGAAGAGAAATTAAAGAGGACACTAATAAATGGAAATTCATCCCATGCTCTTGGCTAGTAAGGATTAGTATTGTCAAGATGGCCATCCTGCCTAAAGCAATCTATGGATTCAGTGCAATCCCTATCAAAATACCGACAGCATTCTCTAATGAACTGGAACAAATAGTTCTAAAATTCATATGGAACCACAAAAACCCCGAATAGCCAAGCAATTCTGAGAAGGAAAAATAAAGCAGGTGGGATTATACTTTCCAACTTCAAGCTGTACTACAAAGCCACAGTAATCAAGACAATTTGGTACTTGCACAAGAACAGACCCATAGACCAATGGAACACAATAGAGAGTCCAGATATTAAGCAGATCATATATGGTCAATTAATATATGATAAAGGAGCCATGAATATTAAATGGGGAAATGATAGTCCCTTCAGCAGCTGGTGTTGGCAGAATAGGACAGCTACATGTAAGACAATGAAGCTGGATTACTGTCTATCTCCATAGACAAAAATAAACTCGAAATGGATCAAAGACCTGAATGTAATTCATGAAAACATTAAACTCTTAGGAGAAAACATAGGCAAAACTCTGGAATATAAACATTAGCAACTTTTTCATGAGCATATCTCCCCAGGCAAGATAAATAATAGCAAAAATGAACAAGTGGGACTATATCAAGTTAAAAATCTTCTCTACAGCAAAGGACATCATCAGTAGAACACAAAGGTGCCCTACAATATCAGACAGTGTATTCGTAAATGACATATCTCATAAGAGGCTGACATCGAAAATATATAAAGAGCTCACATGCCTCAACCAACAAAAAGCGAATAATCCGAGTAA
The DNA here is from genome assembly GCF_040802235.1 of Manis javanica. Taxonomy (NCBI): domain Eukaryota; kingdom Metazoa; phylum Chordata; class Mammalia; order Pholidota; family Manidae; genus Manis; species Manis javanica. The sequence goes on from NC_133174.1 coordinate 53,648,161, forward strand.
AAAATGAGCAGAGTATCTGAACAGACATATCTCCAAAGAAGAAATTCAGATGGCTAACAGGCACATGAAAGATGTTTCATATCACTGATCATCAGAGAAATGCAAATTAAAACCACAGTGAGATATCACCTCACATCAGTAAGGATGCCCACCATGCAAAGACAAACAACAACAAATGCTGGCAAGGATGTGGAGAAAGGGGAACACTCATATACTGCTGGTGGAGATGTAAATTATTTCAACAGTTATGGAAAACAGTATGGAGGTTCCTCAAAAACTAAAAATAGGAATACCATTTGACCCAGAAATTCCAATCCTTGGAATTTACCCTAAGAATGCAGGAACCCAGATTCAAAAACACATATGCACCCCTATGTTTATTGCAGTACTATTTACAATAGCCAAGAAATGGAAGCAATGTAAGTGTCTATCAGTACATGAATTGATAAAGAAGGTGTGGTACATATACACAATGGAGTATTAATCAGCCATAAGAAAAAAAGAAATGCAACAACATGGATAGAGCTAGAGGGTATTATACTCAGTGAAATAAGCCAGTCAGAGAAAGACAAGTACCACATGATTTCATTTATCTGTGAAGTATAACAACAAAAACGGAAGGAATAAAACAGCAGCAGACTCAAAGAACCCAAGAATGGACTACAAGTTACCAAAGGGAAAGGGACTAGAGAGAGTTGGGGTAAAGGGAGGTATAAGGGAATTAAGGGAGATTATGTTAAGCACACATAATATAGGGGTACACACAGGGAAGGTAATAAAGCACAGAAAAGTAGTGACTCTATAGCATCTTGCTATGCTGATGGACAGTGACTGTAATGGGTATGTGGTGGGCACTTGATAAGGGGGGGGAATCTAGTAACCACAGTGTAGCTCATGTGATTGCATATTAATGATACCATAATAAAATAATATAAATAAACTAATTAATTAATTAATTAATAAAAAATGTTGTGGAACTTGTACATGATGGAATATTTTTCTGCCATAGAAAATAAATCTTGACTTTGTAACAGTATGGATAGACTTAGAGGGTATTATGCATTGTGAAATATGGCAGAGAAAGTCCAACATCATATGATTTCATTTGTGTAAAATCTAACACAAAACAAAACAGCATTAAACTCAGGAATTGAGAAAAGACAGTTGATTACAATGCAGGTGTGGTTGGAGTTGGCATGTGTAAAAGGTGGAGGGGATGGAGAAAGGCTCACAATCTCAATCACACTGTAAATTAGTCACAGGGATGAAAGTACAGTATAGGGAATATAATCAATATTTTTGTAACATTTTTCTATTTTGACACATAATAACTATACTAGTTGTAAAGATTTAATAATGTAAATAACTGTTAAATCATTCTACTGTTTACTTGAAACCAATATAATATTGCATATCACTCATACCTCAATAAATAAAGCATTAACAAAACTGAGGGCTTGTTCTTTTTGACCAAACTTTTGCTATACTAACCATGAGGGAAAAGGAGGTCTCACATAAATCAATCAGAAATGAAATAGGAGATATTAGAGATGATACCAAAGAAACACAAAGAATCATAGGACACTACTAGGAACAATTAAATACCAACAAATTAGACAACCTAGAAGAAATAGATAAATTCTTAGAAGCATACTACCTACTTATACTGAGTCTTGAAGTAATAGAAAATATGAAAATGCAATATGACTAATGAGACTGAAGCAGTAATCAAAGCCACCTAAAAAAGAAAATGTCAGGACCAGATGGTTTCATGGGTGAATTCTACAAACATTTAAAGAAGAATTAACCCTAATCTTTATCAAATTCCTCCAAAAAAATGAAATGGGAACACCCCCAACATTTTAAGAGTCCAGCATTACACTGATACCAAAGCCAGGTAAGGACTGTAAGAAAATAAAACTATAGATTTATATACATGATGAATATAGATGCAATAATTACTAAGAAATTCTAGAAAGCAGAATTCAACATCACATTAAAATTATTATATACCATGATTAGGTGGGATTCATTCCTGAATTGCAAGAGTGATTCAACATATACAAATCCATGTATGTAATACATCACACTCATAAAAATATATGATCATCTCAATAAGTTCTGAAAAGCATTTGACAAAATTCAACATCCTTTCGTGGTTAAAAACTCAACAAAATGGGTATAGAGGGAACATATCTCAACATAATAAAGGCCATATATGACAAAACAACAGCTAAAATCATAAATAACATTGAAAGGATCAAAGCATTCCCTCTAAGATCAGGAACAAGAAAACTTTTCACACTCATGAGTCCTATTTCTAGTACTTCTCCGAGCCAGGGTAGTTATACAATAAAAATAAATAAGACATCCACAATATAAAGGAAGCTTTAAAATTGTCTCTGCATCTAACATGATCTTGTACATAGCTCTGAAGACTCCACCAAAAGACTGTTAGAACTAAAAAATCTCAGTATAGTTACAGGATACAAAATCAACATTGAAAGATCACTTGTGAATCCATACAGTAAAAATGAATTCCCTGGAAAAGAAAGTTATCTCATGGAAAACATAAAATACTTAGGAATAAATTTAACCAAAGAGGTGAAAGATGTGTACTGACAACTAGTAAAGACATTGTTGAAAGAAATTGAAGAAAACACAAATTAATGGAAAGGTATCTTGTGTATATGGTTCAGAATAATATTATTTTAATGTCCATATTACCCAAAGAAGTATATGGGTTCAATGAAAACTCTAAAAAGCCCAAATGTTAATTTTGATAGAAATAGGAAAAAATGTCCTAAAGTCATACGGAACCAGAAATGACCCCAGATATCCACAGCCATCTTGAGAAAGAATAACAAAGCTGTAGACATCACAGTTCATGAATTTTCAAGCTGTTATTAAGCTATAGTAATCAAAGCAGTATAGTGCTGGCATAAAACCAGACATATACAACAATGGAGTAGAATCAAGAGTCCAGAAATAAACCCACACATTTATGGTCATCTAATATTTGACAAGAGTGCCAAAAATACTCAGTAGAGAAAGATGGTCTCTTCAGTTAATGGTGCTGGAAAAATTGGATATTCACATGTAAAAGAATGAAAGTAGACCCTATATTACACCATGTCCATAAATTAATATGGATTACAGACAAAAGTCTAAGACTGGGAACCATGAAACTCTTAGAAGGAAAGAAAGGAAAACAGCTCATTGTGATGGGTCTTGGAAATTAATGTTTTGGATATAACAACTAAAGCACAAGAAACAAAATAAAAATAAATGTCTACATCAAACTAAAAATATGCCACACAGCAAAAGGAAAGATTAACAAAATGAAAAGTCAACCTATGGAATGGTTACAAAATTGCAAATGATTAATCTGATAATGGGTTACTACCCCATATACAAAAAGAACATATACAACTCAATAACCCAAAACCAAATAATCCTATTTAAAAATGTGCAAAGGACCTGAACAAATAGTTTTGTAGACAAGACGTACAGATGGCCAACAGGTACTTTAAAAGATGTTCAACATCAGCAATCATTAAGGAAATGCAAATCCAAGCCAAAATGAGGTATCACTTCATGCTTTAGAATGGCTATCATCAAAAAGACAAAAGATAACAAATGCTAGTGAGGATGTGGATGAAAGGGAATCCTTGTGTATTTCTTAGTGGGATTGTAAATCGGTACAGCCACTATAGACAACAGTATGTTGTTTCTTCAAAAAATTAAAAATGAACCTACCTTATAATCCACCAATTCCACTTCTAGGAATATATTCAAATGAATGAAAACACTAGTCAAAGAGATATCTGTACCCCTATGTTCATAGCAACATTATTTAAAGTAGCTAATACACGGGAACAACCTAAGTGTCCATGCTAGATGAATGGATAATGATATATATATATATATATATATATATATATATATATATATATATATATATATATATATATTTGAATATTCTTTAGCTATGAAGCCATTTGTGGCAATATAAATATACCTTGATAGCATTATGATAAGTTAAATAAGTCACAAAAGGAAGACAGGTACTGTATGATCTCATTACATATGAAATCTAAAGAAAAGGTAGAATAAACTCATAGAAGAAAAATCAGACTTATGGTTATCAGGCACAGTGGATGGGAGGATGGGGAATTGTATAACAGTGATCCAAAGGTACAAACATTCAGTTATAAGATAAGTAAGTACTAGGGATGTAATGTAAAACATGATGACTATTGTTAACCCTACTGTATGGTATATATGAAAGTTGTTAAGAGAGTAGATTCTAAGAATTCCCAACACAAGGAAAAAAAGTTTTCAGAAGTGGAATTTTAATTCTGCAATAATCAGGATATGAAAAAAAAGATAGAGATGACATTGCTCAGAAGATTTCTACATTCATACCACACTGTATTAAGTATGTTAAAATTAAAAGGATATTTCTAATATTTTTATGAAAATAAGAAATAAACATTTCAATGTAACATGAGGTGAAGAAGAAATATAAAGAAATATTTTAAAATATTTTGTACTAAATGAAAATACAACTTAACTAATCTGTGAGATGCAATGAAAACTGCTTCAAAGGAAATTTATAGCATTGATACATATATTAGAAAAGAATAATGAACTAAAATAAAATATTTAGCACAAACCTTAGGAAACTAGAAAAAGAAAATCAAATTGAATAAAAATAATCAAAAATAAAATAAATAATAAAAATTAGGGCAGAAATCAGTAAACTTGAAAATAAGAAATCATTAGAGAAAATTCATAAAATTTAAAGCTAGGTATTTGAAAACATCAACAACCAAGCCACCCAGGAGAAATGAGGGAAGATAATAATGACATACCATAAATAAAGAAGGTATATAACTATATATCTATGGATCACAAAATGATAATAAATGAATAATATGAATATTGCTATGCCCACAAATTTGATAACCTAAGTGAAATTAATTCCTGAAAGACACAATATGCTAACACTAATACAAGAAGAAATAGAAAATCAGAACAGGTTTCTGTCTATTAAAGTTATTAATAGTAGTCCAGAAGAGAAAGTACCAGGCCTGGAGGGGCTTTCTTCTAGTGAATTCCAATATATAAGAAATAAATTTTACTAATTGTGTATAATCTCTTTAAAAAGATAGAAGTAAAGGAAATACTTTGCTATTGTTGAGTTGAAGATTTTATATCTGTTTTCATGAGACTGTTTTCATTTCTTGAAATGCCTTTTTCTTGAAATATTTTGGTATTAGTGTAACATACATCTAATAGAATCATTTAGTAAATGAGTACAATAATATGTAAAAATTTATACACCATGACTAAGCTGATTTATCCCAGGTGTGCAAAGCTGGTTCCACAGCTGAAGTGTAGCCCACTGCATCAAGAAGTTTAAGAAAAAAATTCCCATGGTTATATCAACAAATGCAGAAAAAGTATTTGACACATGACAAACCTCAGCAAAACAAGAATAGAGAACTTCTTCGACATGATAAAGAACATCCACAAAATATCTTCAGCTAACATCATATTAGAAACTCAAAGCTTTCCTGCTAAAATTTGGGATAAGGCAAGGATGTCCCCTCCCAACTTTGCTTTTCAACATAATATTGGGAAAACTAATGCAATAAAACATGGGAAAGAAATTAAACACAGATTTAGAAAGAATAAAATTATCTTTGTTCACAGATGGCATTATCTTTGTAGAAAAATCTTATAGAATTGCCGGAAACTGCTTAGAATTAATATGTGATTGTAGCAAGGTTTCAAAATACAAGGTTAATATATAAAACAAACGAATGCCCCAATTAAGTCCTGAGCAAAGGAACTGAATAGACATTTCACCAATGAAGACATACAAATGGTGAATAGATACATGAAAAGGTGCTCAATATCACTAATCATCGGGGAAATTGACATCTAATCCATGAGATATCACCTCACACCTCGTAGGATGGTTATTATAAAAAAGATAATAAATAACAAGTGATAGAAAGGATGTGGAGAAAGGTGAACCCTTGTGCATTGATGGTGGGGTTAAATATTGGTACATTCATTATGGAGGACATTATAGTGGATCCTAAAAAATAAAAATAGAGATACCATGTGATTCAACAATCCCATTACTGGGTATATAGCCAAAGGAAATGAAATCAGTATCTTAAATAAATACATGCACCCCCATGTTCATTTTAGCATTACTCTCCATAGCCAAGAAGTGGAAATAATTGAAGTTTCCATTGATGGATGAATAAAGAAGACTATATAAAATATATATATTATACATAATCTCTAGAGAGAGATATAAAGAAACCATGAGAAATAAGGAAATCCTAACATACGTGAGATCATGTATGAACCTGGACAGTATAATGCTAGGTGGAATAAGCCAGATAGAGAAAGACAAATACTCTGTAATATCATTTATATGTTGAATCTGAAAAGAAAAAAAACTTATTTCATAGAAAGAGAATAGAATGGTGGTATTTGTCAGGGGCTGGTGGGTGGGGGAAATGGAGTAATGTAGGCTAAAGGGTGTACATTTTTAGTTCTAAGGTGAAAAATTTCTGAGAATATAATATCTAGCACGAATTTTATATCGTATACTTGAAACAAACTGAGTAGATCTTAAGCATTCTTTTCACAGAAAGAAAAAAGTTAACTATGTGTTGTGTTAAATATGTTAATTTTATCATGCTAATCATTTCACAGTGTATATGTACATCAAATCACCAGTTTCTACAACCTGACGTGCCAATATAAATGACTTTGTCATTTATTCTTCAATAAAGCAGGAAAAAATTAATATTTTCCATTTTGAAAATTTATAGCTTGGTGTAATAATATTATAATCTAAAGGAATGGAACACTAAAAATGACAGGGAAGTGGCATAAAATATTTTTTTCTTTTCTTTTATTTATTTATTTAATTTTATTTTGGGATCATTAATCTACAATTACATGAAGAACATCATGTTTACTAGGCTCCCCCCTTCATCAAGTCCCCCCCACATACCCCTACAGTCACTGTCCATCTGTGTAGTAAGATGCTGTAAAATCACTACTTGTCTTCTCTGTGTTGCACAGCCCTCCCCGTGCCCCCCACCACACTATACATGCTAATCGTAAAGTCACCTTTCTTTTACCCCACCCCCTTCCCACCCATCCTCCCCAGTCCCTTTCCCTTTGGTAACTGTTAGTCCATTCTTGGGTTCTGTGATTCTGCTGCTGTTTGTTCCTTCAGTTTTCCTTTATTCTTATACTCCACATATGAGTGAAATCATTTGGTACTTGTCTTTCTCCGCCTGGCTTATTTCACTGAGCATAATACCGTCTAGCTGCATCCATGTTGTTGTGAGTGACAGGATCTGTATTTTTATGGCTGAGTAATATTTTATTGTGTATATGTACCACATCTTCTTTATCCATTCATCTACTAATGGACACTTAGGTTGATTCCATATCTTGGCTATTGTAAATAGTGCAGCGATAAACATACGGGTGCATCTGTCTTTTTCAAACTGGTGTGCTGCATTCTTAGGGTAAATTCCTAGAAGTGGAATTCCTGGGTCAAATGGAATTTCTACTTTGAGCATTCTTAGGAACCTCCATACTGGTTTCTACAATGGTTGAACTAATTTACATTCCCACCAGCAGTGTAGGATGGTTCCCCTTTCTCCACAACCTCACCAACATTTCTTGCTGTTTGTCTTTTCGATGATGGCAATCCTTACTGGTGTGAGGTGATATCTTATTGTGGTTTTAATTTGCATTTATCTGATGATTAGTGATATGGAGCATCTTTTCATGTGCCTGTTGGCCATCTGGATTTCTTCTTTAGAGTCAATCCTTTATAGGATCTGTCATTTATGAATATGTTATCCCATACTGCAGGATACCTTTATGTTCTATTGATGGTGTCCTTTGCTGTAAAGAAGATTTTTAGCTTGATATAGTCCCACTTGTTCATTTTTGCCTTTGTTTCCCTTGCCCAGGGAGATATGTTCATGAAGAAGTCACTCATGTTTATGTCCATGAGATTTTTGCCTATGTTTTTTTCTAAGAGTTTTATGGTTTTATGACTTACATTCAGGTCTTTGATCCATTTCGAATTTACTTTTGTGTATGGGGTTAGACAGTGATCCAGTTTCATTCTCTTACATGTAGCTGTCCAGTTTTGCCAGCACCATCTGCTGAAGAGACTGTCATTTCCCCATTGTATGTCCATGGCTCCTTTATCATATATTAATTGGCCATATATGTTTGGGTTAATGTCTGGAGTATCTGTTATGTTCCACTGGTCTGTGGCTCTGTTCTTGTGCCAGTACCAAACTGACTTGATTACTGTGGCTTTGTAGTAGAGCTTGAAGTTGGGGAGCGAGATGCCCCCCACTTTATTCTTCCTTCTCAGGATTGCTTTGGCTATTCGGGGTGTTTGGCAGTTCCACATGAATTTTTGAACTATTTGTTCCAGTTCATTGAAGAATGCTGTTGGTAATTTGATAGGGATTGCATCAAATCTGTATATTGCTTTGGGCAGGATGGCCATTTTTACGATATTAATTCTTCCTAGCCAGGAGCATGGAATTAGTTTCCATTTGTTAATGACATCTTTAATTTCTCTTAAGAGTGTCTTGCATTTTTCAGGGTTTAGTCCTTCACTTCCTTGGTTAGGTTTATTCCTAGGTATTTTATTGTTTTTGGTACTGTTGTGATGGAATTGTTTTCCTGATTTCTCTTTCTATTAGTTCATTGTTAGTGTATAGGAAAGCTACAGATTTCTGCGTGTTAATTTTGTATCCTGCAACTTTGCTGATTTCCTATATTAGTTCTAGTAGTTTTGCAGTGGAGTCTTTAGGGTTTTTAAGTACAATATCATGTAATCTGCAAATAGTGAGAATTTGACCTCTTCTTTACCTATCTGGATTCCTTGTATTTCTTTGTTTTGTGTGATTGCCCTGGCTAAGACCTCCAGTACTACGTTGAATAATAGTGGGGCAAGTGGGCATCCCTGCTTTGCTCCTGATCTCATAGGAAAAGGTTTCAGCCTCTCACTGTTCAGTATGATGTTAGCTGTGGGTTCAACATATATGTCCTTTATTATGTTGAGGTACTTGCCCTCTATGCCCATTTTTTTGACAGTTCTTATCATGAATGAATGTTGAGTTTTGTTGAATGCTTTTTCACCATCTATGAAGATGATAATGTGGTTTTTGTCCTTCGTTTTGTTGATGTGGTGGATGATGTTGATGGATTTTCGAATGTTGTACCATCCTTGTATCCCTGGTATGAATCCAACTTGGTCATGGTGTATGATCCTCTTGATGTAGTTTTGAATTCGGTTTGCTAATACTTTTTAAGGAATTTGCATCTATGTTCATCATGGATATTTGTCTGTAGTTTTATTTTGGTGGGTTCTTTGCCTGGTTTTGGTATTAGGGTGATATTGGTTTCATAGAATGAGTTTGGGAGTATTCCCTCCTCTTCTACTTTTTGGGAAGCTTTAAGGAGAATGTGTGTTATGTCTTCTCTGTATGTCTGGAAAAATTCTGAGGTAAATCCATCTGGCCCAGGGGTGTTTTTCTTTGGTAGTTTTTTGATTATCACTTCAATTTTGTTGCTGGTAATTGGTCTGTTTACATTTATTGTTTCTTTCTGGGTCAGTCTTGGAAGGTTGTATTTTTCTAGGAAGTTCTCCGTTTCTCCTAGGTTTCCCAGCTTATTAGCATATAGGTTTTCATAGTACTCTCTAATAATTCTTTGTATTTCTGTGGGGTCCATCGTGATTTTTCCTTTCTCCTTTCTGATTCTGTTGATTTGTGTTGACTCTCTTTTGTTCTTAATAAGTCTGGCTAGAGGCTTATCTATTTTGTTTATTTTCTCAAAGAAACAGCTCTTGGTTTCATTGATTTTTGCTATTGTTTTATCCTTCTCAATTTCATTTATTTCCTCTCTGATCTTTATTATGTCCCTCCTTCTGCTGACCTTAGGCCTCATTTGTTCTTCTTTTTCCAATTTTGATAATTGTGACATTAGACCATTCATTTGGGATTGTTCTTCCTTTTTTAAATATGCCTGGATTGCTATATACTTTCCTCTTAATACTGCTTTTGCTGCGTCCCACAGAAGTTGGGGCTTGGTGTTGTTGTTGTCATTTGTTTCCATATATTACTGGATCTCCTTTTTAATTTGGTCATCGATCCATTGATATATTAGGGACATGTTCATAAGCCTCCATGTGTTTGTGATTATTTTTGCTTCCTTTGTACAACTTATTTTTAGTTTTATGTCTTTGTGGTCTGAAAAGTTGGATGGTATGATTTCAATCTTTTGGAATTTACTGAGGCTCTTTTTGTGGTCTAGTATGTGGTCTATTCTGGAGAATGTTCCATGTGCAGTTGAGAAGAATGTGTATCCTGTTGCTTTTGGATATAGAGTTCTACAGATGTCTATTAGGTCCATTTGTTCTAGTGTGTATTTCAGTGCCTCTGTGTCCTTACTTATTTTCTGTCTTTTGCATCTGTCCTTTGGAGTGATTGGTGTGATAATGTCTCCTGAAATGAATGCATTGCAATCTATTTCTTCCTTTAATTCTGTTAGTATTTGTTTCACATATATTGGTGCTCCTGTATTGGGTGCATATATGTTTATAATGGTTATAACCTCTTGTTGGAATGAGCCCTTTATCATTATGTAGTGTCTTTATCTCTTGTTACTTTCTTTGTTTCAACGTCTAGTTTGTCTGATACTAGTATTGCAACACCTGCTTTTTTCTCTCTGTTGTTCGCATGAAATATCTTTCTCCATCCCTTGACTTTAAGTCTGTGCATGTCTTTGGGTTTGAGGTGAGTCTCTTGTAAGCAGCATATAGATGGGTCTTGCTTTTTTGTCCATTCTATTACTGTGTGTCTTTTGATTGGTGCATTCAGTCCATTTACATCTAGGGTGATTATTGAAAGATATATAATTTTTTCCATTGCAGGCTTTTGATTTCTGGTTACCAAAGGTTTAAGGTTAGCTTCTTTCCTACCTTACTGTCTGACTGAACTTGCTTATAGAGCTGTTATAAACACTGTCTGATGATTTTTTCTTTCTGTTCTTTTTTCTCGTCCTCCATTCTTCATATGTTGGGTGTTTTGTTCTGTGCTCTTTTTAGGAGTACTCTTATCTAGAGCATTCCCTCTAAGATACCCTGTAGACGTGGTCTGTGGGAGGCAAGTTCCCTCAACTTTTGCTTGTGTGGGAATTGTTTAATCCCTCCTTCATATTTAAATGATAATCGTGCTGGATACAGTATCCTTGGTTCAAGGCCCTTCTGTTTCATTGCATTAAATATATCATACCACTCTCTTCTGGCCTGTAAGGTTTCTGTTGAGAAGTCTGATGATAGCCTGATGGGTTTTACTTTGTAGGGGACCTTTTTGCACTCTCTGGCTGCCTTTAATGCTTTGTCCTTGTCCTTGATCTTTGCCATTTTAATTATTATGTGTCTTGATGTTTTCCTCTTTGGGTCACATTTCTCCAGATTTCTGTGTGCCTCCATAGTCTGAGCAGCTATTTCCTCCCCCAGTTTGGGGAAGTTCTCAGCAATTATTTCTTCAAAGACACTTTCTATCCCTTTTTCTCTCTCTTCTTCCTCTGGTACCCCTATAATGCTGATATTGTTCCTTTTTGATTGGTCACACAGTTCTCTTAATATTGTTTCATTCCTGGAGATCCTTTTATCTCTCTCTGCATCTGCTTCTATGTGTTCCTGTTCTCTGGTTTCTATTCCATCAATGGCCTCTTGAATCTTATCCATTCTGCTTATAAATCCTTCCAGAGTTTGTTTCATTTCTGTATTCTCCTTCCAGACTTCATCCGTTAACTCTTGCATATTTCTCTGCAGCTCTGTCAGCATGTTTATGATTTTCATTTTGAAATCTTTTTCAGGGAGACTGTTTAGTTCTACCTCTGCAGAACCTTTCTCAGGTGTTGTTTAAACTATCTTGGACTGGACTAAATTTTTATTGCCTTTTCATGTTGATAGTAGTGGCTGTAGGCAGGTTGCGGGTGTGTCAGCTGGGAGAAGAAAGTCCTTTAATGCTTGCTGGATGCCTTACCCTTCTCCACTGCCTGTGATGGTTACCCACACTCCTGGAGCAGCCACCAGGTTAGTCCCCTAAGCTTCTGTGGGCGGGGCCTCCATCCGAGCAGCATGGAGCCCTGCAGGGAGTAGCAGCCATGCCAGGTGCACTCCTACATGCTTGCAGCGGCCCTTCTGGGCAGCTCTGTGCCAGCAGCAGCCTTTGGGTCTCGCTCGGGCAGCTGTGCCTTGGGCTGGGATTCCGGTCGGCTGCTGGGAGTGCTCCTGCTCCCTCTGGCTCTGGGCTTCTCTGTCTCCACTGCCACTGGTGGTCCTGAGCCATGCCGGGACTGTTCGGTCATGCCACTGCGGGCTCACACAAGCCTCTACTGGTCCCCTTCTGTGCCATTGGTGCACAGATCTACTCCCTGTCCCTTCCATCGCTGCCTTCCCTGGCATGCGCTGCCACTCTCCTGCCACTTGTCCGGTGTGTCGGGGTCCGTGCCAGTTGGAGGAATGACTGGCAGGCTGCTTAGTGCCATGAGGGCCTTCAGAGCTGCACTGCCTCCCCGGGATTTAGGGTGCCTAAGTTTCCCCATAATTTCCAGCTGCTGGCTAAGTGTGCTGTGACAGGTTCGTCCAGCTTTGGGGTCCCTGTCTCTTTAAGACTTTCAGAAATCACTCACTTTTCTTTTGTCTCAGGGGCACCAGTTGCGGGGAACTGCCCACAGGTTTTGCTTTTCCATTTCTCTAATATCCAGCACCCCGTGCACCTTGCGTCTGCGTTCCTGGCGTGGATTTCTAGAGCTGGTTATTTAGCACTCCTGGGCTTTCACTTCCTCCCCGTTATGACTCCTTTTTCCCTGCTGGGTTTTGGGGTGGGGGAGCATTCAGGTCCCACCAGGCCATGGCTTGTATCTTACCCTCTCCGTGTGATGTTGACTTCTCACAGATGTAGTTGTATCCTGGCTGCTGTACTGCATCCACTGGTGTCTCTTTTAGGAATAGTTGTATTTATTGTATTTTCATAAATATATATGCTTTGGGGATGAGATTTCCTCTGAATTACTCATGCCGCCATCTTCCCATGATCCCCCTTTTGTTATTTTCTATTATCTCACTTCCCCATGACTCCCTGCTCTGCTATATCCTGAAATAGGGGTACTGTGTCTTAGTATGGGTCTAAGGGTTGAGATTGAGCCAGAGTATATGAAGTTTTGGGAATGCTAATATGAGACAAGGCTGAGAATCATAAAATAAGGCCAGGCCCTATGATTTGACAGGGGTGCAGGCTAGATGGAGAAATTGAGGCATTCTAGCCCCAAGATGACTATGAGTATTTTCAGAGAGAATTTATAACAACAATGTCCACAAAAATTAATGAACTTTTTCTGTATATGCAAGATTTTGATCCCTGTCCAGAGAATCTCAAAAAGAAAGGTTGTATTGCCTTTTTTTTTTTTTTTTTAGAGCAATTCCTTTATTTTGCAAGCTTTTGGTATTTGGATTCCTGGATGATTAATCTTCTACTGTATTTTTCTTTTCTTCTGCCTTCTCAGTAAGATTTTGGAATGTGGAGAAATATGTATGTTTGGTCTGCCAATTCAAAATTCAAAAATGTTTATTTTTAAACTTTATTTTATTGAAGCTTAAAAAAATACTTTCGTGCTACTAAAATTCAGACAGTAAAAAATATAGGCTGTAAAAAGAAAAGTGCCTTCTAGTGCAACTTCCAAAGAGGTCTCCTAACAGTACTGTCCATATTTTTAAAAAGATGTTAATGCTTCTTAAATTATATATATATATTTTTTGAGAGGGCATCTCTCATATTTATGAATCAAATGGTTGTTAACAACAATAAAATTCAGTATAGGGGGGTCAACGCTCAATGTACAATCATTAATCCATCTCAAGCCTAATTCTCGTCAGTCTCCAATCTTCTGAAGCATAACGAACAAGTTCTTACATGGTGAACGAATTCTTACATAGTGAATAAATTCTTACATGGTGAACAGTACAAGGGCAGTCATCACAGAAACTTTCGGTTTTGATCATGCAATATGACCTATAAACAATCAGGTCAAATATGAATATTCGTTTGATTTTTGTACTTGATTTATATGTTGGTCCCACATTTCTCCTATTATTATTATTATTTTTATTTTTAATAAAATGCTGAAGTGGTAGGTAGATGCAAGATAAAGGTAGAAAACATAGTTTAGTGCTGTAAGAAGGCAAATGTAGATGATCAGATGATCAGGTGTGTGCCTATGGACTAAGTATTAATCCAGGCTAGACAAGGGCAGCAAGACATCCACAGATGCAGAAGATTTCTCTCAAAGCAGGGGGGATGAGGTTCTGAGCCTCACCTCTGTTGATCCCCAAATTCTCACCTGATGGCCCCCCTGCGACTGTGCCTGTCTTAGGTTGTTCCTCCCTTGAGGAATCTTACCTGTCTCTGGCTAACCAGTCATCTTCCGGGGCCATACAGGGAAATGTAAAGTTGGTAAGTGAGAGAGAAGCCATATTGTTTGCAAAAGTTAGCTTTTTACTTCTTTGCAGATTTATGCCCTGTGGCTTCTATGACCAGCACTTCTCTCGAGGTATCTTTACCACCTGGAGGAATTATGATACTCGGTAAATTCGATATGAGGCACGAATTCTATTTAAGTGTTGTAATTAGGAAGGAAGAAGAAAAGCTATAGATGTAGCATATGAAGGAAACTTGGGAGGATCGATTAATTCTTTGACATATCTTCTTGTATAGTACCTTAAGTATGTATAGGTTTTAAACTACTAACTAATTTGCACACACATATTAACATAATAGGAATACGGTGACATAAACAAAGCAAATCTGTAATTACCATCCATCTCCAGTGAAGCCAAGAAAACCATTTAGGCACCCTAGGCATTTGTGAAAATTTATCTATGATATGATGGATATTGTCCAACTGTACTTGAACCATCAGATAAATTAAAGCAGACCATTTCTGGGATCTGTTCACATCCCATATGTTCTTTTAATCATAGATAGTCTATAGTCATGAGATTTTGGAGTGCTACAACTTGCACCCCTCCCAACTCCTGGTTGAGTTCCAACAGTACAGATCCGGTCAAATTTGTTGTCTCACTGTATGCACATGCCAGCCTAGACATCTCCCCCTCATTCTTATGGCAAGTCCAGGAGACGGTGGGCTGGATGCAGCCACAACCGCAGCATCGTCTGGATCCCTGTGGAGGCTTTTTGATGATCATCCACCGGCACAAGTCCTCCAGAGAGTGCTGATGCCGGAAGCTCCTTCTCATATCGTATCTTAGTTCATTTTCTGGGTATCCAAGCTAGGCCTTGATCTTCTGCGTAGAAACAAACAGACCCTTTGCCCACACTTTGACATGCCCTCTATACCACTGTGCAGAACTCATTGGAGGTCAGCACACAGTAACTGCTTTTTTTTTTTTTAATTAAGAGAAAGGAATATTATCAGAAAAGAGTACCTCCATAGCTGATCATCTGACACCATTTAAGTGATCAACATTAAGGATATTTAAAGCATGCATTGATCTTTGATTTACCAATACTTTTATCCTGTTAAGGAGTAATCCCCCTTCTCTTTCTTTCTTTCTTTTTTTTTTTTTTAAATTTTTAATCTACACTTACATGAAGAATACTATGTTTACTATGCTCTTCCCTATATCAGGTCCCCCCTAACAACCACATTACGGTTACTGTCCATCAGCTTAGCAAAATGTTGTAGAGTCACTACTTATCCTCTCTGTGTTGTGCAGCCCACCCTCCCATTGCTCCCTCCCCCCCATGCATGCTAATCTTAATACCTCCCTTCTTCTTCCCCCCCCTTATCCCTCCCTGCCCACCCATCCTCCCCAGTTCCTTTCCCTTTGGTACCTGTTAGTCCATTTTTGCGTTCTGTAATTCTGCTGCTGTTTTGTTCCTTCAGTTTTTCCTTTGTTCCTATACTCCTCAGATGAGTGAAATCATTTGGTATTTCTCTTTCTCCGCTTGGCTTATTTCACTAAGCATAATACTCTCCAGCTCCATCCATGTTGCTGCAAATGGTTGGATTTTTCCACTTCTTATGGCTGAGTAGTATTCCATTGTGTATATGTACCACATCTTCTTTATCCATTCATCTACAGATGGACATTTAGGTTGCTTCCAATTCTTGGCTATTGTAAATAGTGCTGCGATAAACATAGGAGTGCATCTGTCTTTCTCAAACTTGATTGCTGCGTTCTTAGGGTAAATTCCTGGGAGTGGAATTCCTGGGTCAAATGGTAGGTCTGTTTTGAGCATTTTGATGCACCTCCATACTGCTTTCCACAATGGTTGAACAAATCTACATTCCCACCAGCAGTGTAGGAGGGTTCCCCTTTCTCCACAGCCTCGCCAACATTTGTTGTCGTTTGTCTTTTGGATGACAGCTATCCTTACTGGTGTGAGGTGATATCTCATTGTAGTTTTAATTTGCATTTCTCTGATAAGTAGCGATGTGGAGCATCTTTTCATGTGTCTCTTGGCCATCTGTATTTCTTTTTTGGAGAACTGTCTGTTCAGTTCCTCTGCCCATTTTTTAATTGGGTTATTTGTTTTTTGTTTGTTGAGGCGTGTGAGCTCTTTATATATTCTGGACGTCAAGCCTTTATCGGATGTGTCATTTTCAAATATATTCTCCCATACTGTAGGGTTCCTTTTTGTTCTATTGATGGTGTCTTTCGCTGTACAGAAGCTTTTCAGCTTAATGTACGTCCACCTGCTCATTTTTTCTGTTGTTTTCCTTGCCCGGGGAGATATGTTCAAGAAGAGATCACTCATGTTTATGTCTAAGAGGTTTTTGCCTATGTTTTTTTCCAAGAGTTTAATGGTTTCATGACTTACATTCAGGTCTTTGATCCATTTTGAGTTTACCTTAGTATTTGGGGTTAGACAATGGTCCAGTTTCATTCTCCTACATGTAGCTCTCCAGTTTTGCCAGCACCATCTGCTGAAGAGACTGTCATTTTGCCATTGTATGTCCATGGCTCCTTTATCAAATATTAATTGACCATATATGTTTGGGTTAATTTCTGGGGTCTCTAATCTGTTCCACTGGTCTGTGGCTCTGTTCTTGTGCCAGTACCAAATTGTCTTGATTACTATGGCTTTGTAGTAGAGCTTGAAGTTGGGGAGTGAGATCCCCCCTACTTTATTCTTCTTTTTCAGGATTGCTTTGGCTATTCGGGGTCTTTGGTGTTTCCGTATGAATTTTTGAATTATTTGTTCAAATTCATTGAAGAATGTTGCTGGTAATTTGAGAGGGATTGCATCAAATCTGTATATTGCTTTGGGCAGGATGGCCATTTTGACGATATTAATTCTTCCTAGCCATGAGCATGGGATGAGTTTCCATTTATTAGTGTCCCCTTTAATTTCTCTTATAAGTGACTTGTAGTTTTCAGAGCATAAGTCTTTCACTTCTTTGGTTATGTTTATTCCTAGGTATTTTATTCTTTTTGATGCAATGGTAAATGGAATTGTTTTCCTGATTTCTCTTTCTATTGATTCGTTGTTAGTGTATAGGAAAGCTACAGATTTCTGTGTGTTAATTTTGTATCCTGCAACTTTGCTGTATTCTGATATCAGTTCTAGTAGTTTTGGAGTGGAGTCTTTAGGGTTTTTTATGTACAGTATCATATCATCTGCAAATAGTGACAGTTTAACTTCTTCTTTACCAATCTGGATTCCTTGTATTTCTTTGTTTTGTCTGATTGCCATGGCTAGGACCTCCAGTACTATGTTAAATAACAGTGGGGAGAGTGGTCATCCCTGTCTGGTCCCCGATCTCAGAGAAAATGCTTTCAGCTTCTCGCTGTTCAGTATAATGCTGGCTGTGGGTTTATCATATATGGCCTTTATTATGTTGAGGTACTTGCCCTCTATTCCCATTTAGCTGAGAGTTTTTATCATGAATGGATGTTGAATTTTGTCAAATGCTTTTTCAGCATCTATGGAGATGATCATGTGGTTTTTGTCTTTCTTTTTGTTGATGTGGTGGATGATGTTGATGGATTTTCGAATGTTATACCATCCTTGCATCCCTGGGATGAACCCCACTTGGTCACGGTGTATGATCCTTTTGATATACTGTTGAATTCTGTTTGCTAATATTTTATTGAGTATTTTTGCATCTACATTCATCAGGGATATTGGTCTGTAATTTTATTTTTTGGTGGGGTCTTTTCCTGGTTTTGGTATTAGGGTGATGATGGCTTCATAGAATGAGTTTGGGAGTATTCCCTCTTCTTCTTATTTTGTGGAACACTTTAAGGAGAATAGGTATTATGTCTTCTCTGTGTGTCTGATAAAATTCCGAGGTAAATCCGTCCGGCCCCGGGGTTTTGTTCTTGGGTAGTTTTTTGATTACTGTTTCAATTTCTTTGCTTGTAGTTGGTTTGTTTAACTTTTGTGTTTCTTCCTTGGTCAGTCTTGGGAGGTTGTGTTTTTCTAGGAAGTTGTCCATTTCTTCTAGGTTTCCAGCTTGTTGTCATATAGGTTTTCATAGTAGTCTTTAATAATTCTTTGTATTTCTGTGGAGTCTATCGTGATTTTTCCATTCTCATTTCTGATTATGTTGATTTGTGTTGACTCTCTTTTACTCTTAATAAGTTGGGCTAGAGGCTTATCTATTTTGTTTATTTTCTCAAAGAACCAGCTCTTGGTTTCGTTGATTTTTGCTATTGTTTTATTCTTCTCAATTTTGTTTATTTCTCCTCTGATCCTTATTATGTCCCTCCTTCTGCTGACTTTAGGCCTCATTTGTTCTTCTTTTTCCAGTTTTAATAATTGTGATGTTAGACAATTCATTTGGGATTGTTCTTCCTTCTTCAAGTTTGCCTGGATTGCTATATACTTTCCTCTTACGACTGCGTTCGCTGCATCCCACAGAAGTTGGGTCTTAGTGTTGTTGTTTTCATTTGCTTCTATATATTCCTTGATCTCTATTTTGATTTGTTCATTGATCCATTGATTATTTAGTAGTATGTTGGTAAGCCTCCATGTGTTTGTGAGCCTTTTTGTTTTCTTTGTAGAATTTATTTCTACTTTCATACCATTGTTGTCTGAAAAACTGGTTGGTAGAATTTCAATATTTTGGAATTTACTGAGGCTCCTTTTGTGAGCTAGTATGTGGTCTATTCTGGAGAATGTTCCATGTGCACTTGAGAAGAATGTATATCCTGTTGCTTTTGGATGTAGAGTTCTATAGATGTCTATTAGGTCCATCTGTTCTAGTGTGTTGTTCAGTGCCTGTGTGTCTTTACTTATTTTCTGCCTGGTGGATCTATCCTTTGGGGTGAGTGGTGTGTTGAAGTCTCCTACAATGAATGCATTGCAGTCTATTTCCCTCTTTAGTTTTGTTAGTATTTGCTTCACATATGCTGGTGCTCCTGTATTGGGTGCATATATATTTAGAATGGTTATATCCTCTTGTCGGACTGAGCCCTTTATCATTATGTAGTGTCCTTCTTTATCTCTTGTTACTTTCTTTGTTTTGAAGTCTATTTTGTCTGATATTAGTACTGCAACCCCTGCTTTCTTCTCACTGTTGTATGCCTGAAATATGTTTTTCCATCCCTTGACTTTTAGTCTGTGCATGTCTTTGGGTTTGGGGTGAGGCTCTTGTAAGCAGCATATAGATGGGTCTTGCTTTTTCATCCGTTCTATTACTGTGTGTCTTTTGATTGGTACATTAAGTCCATTTACATTTAGGGTGACTATTGAGAGATATGTACTTATTGCCATTGCAGGCTTTAGGTTCGTGGTTACCAAAGGTTCAAGGTTAGCTTCTTTAGTATCTTACTTCCTAACTTAGCTCGCTTATTGAGCTGTTATATACACTGTCTGGAGATTCTTTTCTTCTCTCCCTTCTTATTCCTCCTCCTCCATTCTTCATATGTTGTATGTTTTGTTGTGTGCTCTTTTTAGGGGTGCTCCCATCTAGAGCAGTCCCTGTAGGATGCCCTGTAGAGGTGGTTTGTGGGAAGCAAATTCCCTCAGCTTTTGCTTGTCTGGTAATTGTTTGATCCCACCATCATATTTAAATGATAGTCGTGCTGGATACAGTATCCTTGGTTCAAGGCCCTTCTGTTTCATTGCATTAAGTATATCAAGCCATACTCTTCTGGCCTGTAGGGTTTCTGTCGAGAAGTCTGATGTTAGCCTGATTGGTTTTCCTTTATAGGTGACCTTTTTCTCTCTAGCTTCCTTTAAAACTCTTTCCTTGT
The DNA here is from genome assembly GCF_040802235.1 of Manis javanica. Lineage (NCBI taxonomy): Eukaryota > Metazoa > Chordata > Mammalia > Pholidota > Manidae > Manis > Manis javanica. Next base: position 53,668,538 of record NC_133174.1, read on the forward strand.
CCTTGATCCTTGCCATTTTAATTACTATGTGTCTTGGTGTTGTCCTCCTTGGATCCTTTCTGTTGGGGGTTCTGTGTAATTCCATGGTCTGTTCGATTATTTCCTCCCCCAGTTTGGGGAAGTTTTCAGCAATTATTTCTTCAAAGAGACTTTCTATCCCTTTTCCTCTATCTTCTTCTTCTGGTATCCCTATAATACGAATGTTATTCCTTTTGTATTGGTCACATATTTCTCTTAGTGTTGTTTCATTCCTGGAGACCCTTTTATCTCTCTCTATGTTAGCTTCTATACGTTCCTGTTCTCTGGCTTCTATTCCTTCAAAGGCCTCTTGAATCTTATCCATTCTGCTTATAAATCCTTCCAGGGATTGTTTCACTTCTGTGATCTCTTTCCTGACATCTGTGATCTCCTTCCGGACTTCATCCCACTGCTCTTGCATTTTTCTCTGCATCTCATCCCATTGCTCTTGCATTTTTCTCTGCATCTCTGTCAGCATGTTCATGATTTTTATTTTGAATTCTTTTTCAGGAGGACTAGTTAGGTCTGTCTCCTTCTCAGGTGTTGTCTCTGTGATCTTTGTCTGCCTGTAGTTTTTCCTTTTCATGGTGATAGAGATAGTTTGCAGAGCTGGTACAAGTGACCGCTGGAAGAGCTTCCCTTCTTGTTCGTTTGTAGCCTTTTCCTGGGAGAATAGCGACCTCTAGTTGATTGTGCTGGGCAGCTGTGCGCAGACAGGGCTTCTGCTTCCTGCCCAGTTGCTTTGGAGTTTATCTCCGCTGTTTCTGTGGGCTTGGCCTGGCTGGGGCTGTTCCTCCAAATGGTGAAGCCCCGTTGGAGGGGGAACGGCCAGGAGGCTATTTATCTCCGTAAGGGGCCTCTGTGCTCCCTGCTGCCCAGGGGGTTAGAGTGCCCAGAGATCCCCAGATTCCCTGCCTCTGGTCTAAGTGACCTGTCCTGCCCCTTTAAGACTTCCAAAAAGCACTCTCCAAACCAAAACAACAACAGCAACAATGAGAGAGGGAACAGAAAGAAAGAAAAAAAAAAAAAAAGCTAAACACAAGCGATTTTTTTTTTTTTTCCTCAGGTGATGGTCCCAGGCACCCGCTTACTGGTCCTGCTGCCCTGTCTCCCTAGCACCAGGGTCCCTGTCCTTTCAAGGCTTCCAAAAAGCACCCACCCACCGGTCCCGCAGGGAAGGAACGCTCGATATTCTTTGTCCTCGGGCGCTGTTCCCAGGCACCCGCTCACCCGTCCCACCGCCCTGCCTCCCTAGCACTGGGGTCCCTGTCCCTTTTAGGCTTCCAAAAAGCACTCGCAGAAAAGAGAAAAAAAAAGGGGAAAAACGCGCGATTTCCTCTGTCCTCAAGTGCCGGTCTCAGGCACCCGCCCACGGGTCCCGCAGGGAAAACGTGGGATATTCTTTGTCCTCAGGCGCCAGTCCCAGGCACCCGCTCACCAGTCCCGCCACCCTGCCTCCTTAGCACTGGTGTCCCCGTCCCTTCAAGGCTTCCAAAAAGCGCTCTCAAAAAAGAGAAAAAAAAAAAAAGGAGAAAAACGCGCGACCTCCTCCGTCCTCAGGCACCGGTCTCCGGCACCCGCCCGCCAGTCCCGCAGGGAGAAACGCGGGATATTCTTTGTCCTCTGGCGCTGTTCCCAGGCACCTGCTCACCGGTCCCGCCACCCTGCCTCCCCAGCAACGGTGGCCCGTCCCTCTAAGGCTTCCAAAAAGCGCTTGCCAAAAAAAAAAAAAAAAACTGTTCCGGTTTCTCTCCACCCGCCGGGAGCCGGGGGGAGGGGCGCTCGGGTCCCGCCGGGCCGGGGCTTGTATCTTACCCCCTTCGCAAGGCGCTGGTTTCTTGCAGGTGTGGATGTGGTCTGGATGTTGTCCTGTGTCCTGTGGTCTCTATTTTAGGAAGATTTTTCTTTGTTATATTTTCATAGCTCTATGTGTTTTTGGGAGGAGATTTCCACTGCTCTACTCACGCCGCCATCCTGGCCCTTAAATTGTATTGCCTTTTTAAAAATGTTTAATTTTTTTTATTTTGGTAGTATTATTGTACATTTACATGAGCAACATTATATTTACTAGACCCCCCCAACATCAAGTCTCCACCACATACCCCATTACAATCACTGTCTTCAGATTAGTAAGATGCTATTGAATCACTACTTGTCTTCTCTGTGTTGCACTGCCCTCCCTGTGCACATGCATCTACGTCATGTGTGCTAATCATAATGCCCCTTTTCCCCCTTATCCTTCCCATCCCACATATCCTACCCAATGCCCCTCCCTTTGATAACTGTTAGTCTATTCTTGCATTCTGTGAGTCTGCTGCTGTTTTGTTCCTTCAGTTTTTTCTATGTTCTTATGCTCCACAGATGAGTGAAATCATTTGATACTTGTCTTTCTCCATCTGGCTAATTTCACTGAGCATAATACCCTCTAGCTCCATCCATGTTATTGCAAATGGTAGGATTTGTTTTCTTCTTTTTGATGAATAATATATCAATGTGTATATATACCACATCTTTACCCATTCATCTCCTGATTGAGACTTGGGTTGCTTCCATTTCTTAGCCATTATAGATAGTGCTGTGATAAACATAGCAGTTCATATGTCTTTTTTCAATCTGGGCTGCTGCATTGTCAGGAAAAATTCCTAGGGGTGGAATTCCTGGGTCAAATAGTATTCTTATATTGAGTATTTTGAGGAACCTCCATACTGCTTTCCACAAAGGTTGAACTAATTTACATTCCCACCAGCAGTGTTGGAGCTTTCTCCTTCCTCCACAACCTCACCAACATTTCTTGTTGTTTGCCTTTTGGATGTTGACCATCCTAACTGCTGTGATGTGATACCTCAATGTGGTTTTAATTTGCATATCACAGATGATAGGTAATATGGAGCACCTTTTCATGTGCCTGTTGGCCATCCAAATTTCTTCTTTGGAGAGGTGTCTGTTCAGATCCATTGCCCATTTTTTAATTGGATTATTTGCTTTTTTTTGTTGAGGTGCATGAGCTCTTTATATATTTTGGATGTCAACCCTTTAATGGATCTGTCATTTATGAATATATTCTCCCCTACTGTAAGATGCATTTTTGTTTCATTGATGGTATCCTTTGCTGTACAGAAGTTTTTCAGCTTGACATAGTCCCACTTGTTCATTTTTCCTTTCGCATTTTGGGATACAATAGCAAGAACCATCTACATGCTGCTTACAGAGGACTCGCCTCAAACCCAAAGACAAACACAGACTAAAAGTGAAGGGATGGAATAAGATAATTCATGCAAACAATAGGGTGAAAAAAGAAGTTGTTGCAGTACTATTATCAGACAAAATAGACTTCAAAACAAAGAAGGTAACAAGGATAAAGAAGGACATTACATAATGATAAAGGGGTCAGTCCAAAAAGAGAATAGAACCATTATAAATATATATGCACCCAATACAGGAGCACCAGCATATGTGAAACAAATAATAACATAATTAAAGGAGGAAATAGAATGCAATGCATTCATTTTAGGAGACTTCAACCACTCACTTCAAAGTACAGATCAACCAGCTGGAAAATAAGTAGGGAAACAGAGGCACTGAGAAATGCACTAGAGCAGACAGACTTAACGGACATCTACAGAATTCTACACCCAAAGGCAGAAGAATACACACTATTCTTAAGTACACATGGAACATTTTCCAGAATAGACCCTATTCCTCATTAATATATTTGAAGAGCTATATTGGCTTTTTTAGAAAATGTGTCACTCCTGGCTCATAGAAGGCTTTGCAGCAAACTTAATTCACATGGTCTTTTTCACATGAGTATCTTGACCATAAACCACATTTTGACCATCCTGTACTTAGCTGATTTTTTGACGTATAGGATTTTACGTTTATTCCTATTAAATTTCATCTTGTAAGAATTGGTCTTTTGTCTCAGTCAAGATCTTTTTTGGATCCCAATTTTACCATTCCTTAGATTAGCTCTCCCTCCTAGATTTGTGTCAGAGGCAAATTTGACAGGCAAGATTTCAATGCCTTCCTCCAAATCATTGATAGAAATTGTCAATAGAGTGGGCCAAAGTCTAAAATTGTTTGCCACTTGGAAAATCCTCAATCAAACGCTTTTGTGTTCATCAGTCATAAGAATCTGCCCACTTTCCCCTAGCCTGCAATAAGAAAATTTGTTAAATATTTTCCTGAATTCAGGAGGCCACAAATTCTTCATTATTTCTCATTTACCAGTATATGTACCCCATCAACAAAAAAAATGTGATTGTTTTGGCATGACTTATTTCTAGTGAAATCATTTGAATCTCCAGTGATCATTGATTTTCCAACTGCTCACAAACCATCTGTTTAATAATCATTTTTAAGAATTTACAAGCAATTGACATCAAGCTCATTGATCATTACCTTCTGGAATTATCATTTCACCCCTTTTGGAAAACAGAAACAACAGTTGCACAGCTACAGTTATTTGGCACATATCCCACTCTCTGCAGTTTCTCAAAGATGACATTGTGGAGACAAGATTATTTCTTTTAAGTTCATTGACAGCCATGATGATGTGACTTACAAAGTACTTGAATATTTGAGGTGAAAGGCACGTAAAAGATTATCTAGTTCAAGTTCCTAATTGTATATTAGAAGAAACTGAGAAGGTATAACTTGTATTAGATAAGCAAGTTAGAGACAAAGCTTTATTCCTGTTCCACAGAAAGATGTGGAGGGAAGAATGGAGGTCATATTTCTCTAAAGTCACAATTCTGCTATTGTACAACTATGCCTAGGGCATTTATTCAACACTTTGAGCAAAGCCTCACTGAAATTCAGGCCCAGAGATGGGAGGTAAGATTGGAATGTAGAAGAAACTTGGACCAAGCATGAGTCTTTCACTTTTTCCTATTGTGTACTGTAGTAAAAAGAGCACCAGAATGAGATTCAAGAGACCATGATATTAATCCCTGCTTTGTAAGAAACCTGATGTGTGAAATTAAGCAGGTCGTTTTCCCCCTCTGGGGCTAATTATTCTAATCTATTTAAGGGTTTTTAAGATTATGTTTTGTCCATCATTCTCCCAACAAATATTTATTGAACACATACTTTGTGTTACAGTCTATGCTAGGTCATGTCAGCACAGATGAATTTCTCAGATGAGTTTCACCAGTGAATAAGGGAGGTAAATTTTGATGGATGAAACAAGGATGGGAAGAAATGGAAGGAAAGCAGGTCCTCTTCACAACAGTTTGATCTCAGACTGATAGGCTTTAATAAGGTCTAAATGGAATTGATACAAAAACATGCCAGCGGAGGAGGTAAAAAAATAAAAAATAAGGAACGTACTGTGGAGGATAGAACAAATATCAAGGGGTTCACTTGGCACTTACACACTTTCAAAGCCTCAGAGCTCTAAATGAGTAGGTCTTTTCATATTTTCTTCATTTTTCTCTTTTCCCTTCCCTTATTTTCAATATGTCTCAGCTGTTTATATTTAGTTACCTCCATTGGGATTCAGATCCATACTCCACAATTAGAACCATGCTTAGGTTCTATGGCTCCAGTTGCTCTTCTTTCCTATCAGAAAACCCAGGAAGATTACAGTTCCCAGTGGCATAAATTATATGCACCCATTTTCTTTTTTCCAAAGTAAGGTATCTAAAAATAAAAATGATTTCAAGGTGAAAAGTAGGAAGCCAAATGGAAGGCAGAACAGCCCAGACAGTAACATTATTGACCTTAGGAATAGGCAGCACAAAGGATATCTGCATCCTCTCTTTCTGTATGTAATCTCCATCACAAGCAGCTAAGGCTACTTGGGCAGGATTCCTCAACCAGGACTAACAAGAAATGGTCCTTCTTATCCTTTTTAGGTGATCTAAACAGTATAGCCTCTAGAAAAAGAAATGTATAGTACTTTGAAACTTATAAAGCCCCTCAAGTCTGTTATATCATTCTTCTAATATCTCTGGAAGGGAAACAAGACATTTTTCTCAATGAATGAGCAAGTCTCAAAAAGGGGAAGTAATTTGACAAAGGTCACATAGCTGTGAGTTAGTCCCATAGAATCAAGTCTCCTGAGATTGATCTAGTGTCCTTAACTTTATGCTATGCTCCAACAAGCTTTGGGGAGGCTGTGAAGCCATGTTTTCCAACTGTGAGGGTTCATATTCTTCCATTGGTAGTAAAAAGTATAGGAATACAAACTCTGGAACTGCCGGTTCACTGACATATTCCAACACCTGGAAAAATATCCATCAATATAATCTGAACAATTAACTCACTTAATGGATGTTCGGCAAATGGGTGAAAGCATATATGCATTAGGGGTTTACAAAGACTAAATGAGATAGAAACACAGAAGCTCTTGTAAGTGCATATAACAATTCTTATACATAGAAAACACTGTGCATATTTTAGGGGTATTTTAACTTTTTTTATTTTGGTATCATTAATCTACAATTACAGAAAGAACATTATGTTTACTAGGTTCCCCCCTTCACCAAGTCCCCCCCACATACCCCTTCACAGTCACTGTCCATCTGGTATGTTCATCAGGGATATTGGTCTGTAGTTTTCTTTTTTGGTGGGGTCTTTGCCTGGTTTTGGTATTAGGGTGATGTTGGCTACATAGAATGAGTTTGAGAGTACTCCATCCTCTTCTATTTCTTGGAAAACTTTAAGGAGAATGGGTATTATTTCTTCCCTGTATATCTGATAAAATTCTGAGGTAAATCCACCTTGCCCGGGGGTTCTTGGGTAATTTTTTGATTACCGCTTCAATTTTGTTGCTGGTAATTGGTCTGTTTAGATTTCCTTGCATTCTCATTTTTTGATGGTTAACTTTTCTGTGCATAAACATTTTAGCTTGATGTAGTCTCACTTATTTATTATTCCTTTTCTTGCCTTTGCTTTTGGATTTAGATCCAATATATCATGTCCACGACCAATATCAAGTGGGCCTATGTTTTCTTTGGGGAGTTTTATGATGTCATACCTTATGTTGAAACATTTTGAGTTAATTTTTATGTATGGTAAATGATAGTCTACTTTCATTATGTGGCCTGTGGTTGTCTGGTTTTATGAACATTTATCGAAGAGACTGTCTTTTCCCCACTGTATATTCTTGCCTTCCTTGTAGTAAATTAGCTGACCATATGGATGGCGGAGCCAGGATGGCGGCGTGAGTAGAGCAGTGGAAACCTCCTCCCGAAAACACATAGAGCTATGACAATATAACAAAGAAAAATCTTCCTAAAATAGAGACCACAGGACACAGGACAACATCCAGACCACATCCACACCTGCAAGAACCCAGCGCCTTGCGAAGGGGGTAAGATACAAGCCCCGGCACGGCGGGACACGAGCGCCCCTCACCCCAGCTCCCGGCGGGTGGAAAGAAACCGGAGCGGTTTTTTTTTGGCAAGTGCTTTTTGGAAGCCTTAAAGGAACGGGCCCCCGTTGCTAGGGAGGCAGGGTGGAAGGACCAGTGAGCAGGTGCCTGGGACTGGCGCCTGAGGACAAAGAATATCCAGCGTTTCTCCCTGCGGGACCAGCGGGCGGGTACCTGAGACTGGCGCCTGAGGACGGAGAAAATCGCACGTTTAGCCCCCTTTTTTTTTCTTCTTTTTTGCGAGTGCTTTTTGGAAGCCTAAAAGGGACAGGGACCCTGGTGCTAGGGAGGCAGGGTGGCGGGACTGGTGAGCGGGTGCCTGGGAATGGCACCTGAGGACAAAGAATATCCCGCGTTTTTCCCTGTGGGACCGGTGGACGGGTGCCTGAGACCGGCACCTGAGGATGGAGGAAATCGCGCATTTTTCCCCTTTTTTTCTCTCTTTTTGGTGAGTGCTTTTTGGAAGCCTTGAAGGGACAGGGACCCCGGTGCTAGGGAGGCAGGGCGGCGGGACTGGTGAGTGGGTGCCTGGGACCAGCACCTGAGGACAAAGAATATCGAGCATTCCTTCCAAGTGGGACCGGTGGGAGGGTGCTTTTTGGAAGCCTTGAAAGGACAGGGACTCTAGTGCTAGGGAGACAGGGCAGCAGGACCAGTGAGTGGGTGCCTGGGACTGGCACCTGAGGACAAAAAAAAAATCACGTGTTTTTTCCTTTTTTTTCTTTCTGTTCCCTCTCTCATTGTTGCTATTGATGTTTTGGTTTGGAGAGTGCTTTTTGGAAGTCTTAAAGGGGTAGGACAGGTCACTTAGACCAGAGGCAGGGAATCTGGAGATCTCTGGGCACTCTAACACCCTGGGCAGCAGAGAGCACAGAGGCCCCTTACGGAGATAAGTAGCCTCCCGGCCGCTCCCCCTACAACAGGGCTCCACCATTTTGGAGGAAGAGCCCCAGCCAGGCCAAGCTCACAGCAACAGCGGAGATAAACCCCATAGCAACTGGACAGGAAGCAGAAGCCCTGTCTGTGCACAGCTGCCCAGCACAAGCCACTAGAGGTCGCTATTCTCCCAGGAAAAGGCTACAAACGAACAAGAAGGGAAGCTCTTCCAGCGGTTACTTGTACCAGCTCTGCAAACTATCTCTATCACCATGAAAAGGAAAAACTACAGGCAGACAAAGATCACAGAGACAACACCTGAGAGGGAGACAGACCTAACTAGTCCTCCTGAAAAAGAATTCAAAATAAAAATCATGAACATGCTGACAGAGATGCAGAGAAAAATGCAAGAGCAATGGGATGAGATGCAGAGAAAAATGCAAGAGCAGTGGAATGAAGTCCAGAAGGAGATCACAAAAGTGAAACAATCCCTGGAAGGATTTATAAGCAGAATGGGTAAGACGCAAGAGGCCATTGAAGGAATAGAAGCCAGAGAACAGGAACGTATAGAAGCTGACACAGAGAGAGATAAAAGGATCTCCAGGAATGAAACAACACTAAGAGAAATATGTGACCAATACAAAAGGAATAATATTCGTATTATAGGGATACCAGAAGAAGAAGAAAGAGGAAAAGGGATAGAAAGTCTCTTTGAAGAAATAATTGCTGAAAACTTCCCCAAACTGGGGGAGGAAATAATCGAACAGACCATGGAATTACACAGAACTCCCAACAGAAAGGATCCAAGGAGGACAACACCAAGACACATAGTAATTAAAATGGCAAGGATCAAGGACAAGGAAAGAGTTTTAAAGGAAGCTAGAGAGAAAAAGGTCACCTATAAAGGAAAACCAATCAGGCTAACATCAGACTTCTCGACAGAAACCCTACAGGCCAGAAGAGAATGGCATGATATACTTAATGCAATGAAACAGAAGGGCCTTGAACCAAGGATACTGTATCCAGCACGACTATCATTTAAATATGATGGTGGGATTAAACAATTCTCAGACAAGCAAAAGCTGAGGGAATTTGCTTCCCACAAACCACCTCCACAGGGCATCCTACAGGGACTGATCTAGATGGGAGCACCCCTAAAAAGAGCACAGAACAAAACACACAACATATGAAGAATGGAGGAGGAGGAATAAGAAGGGAGAGAGAAAAGAATCTCCAGACAGTGTATATAACAGCTCAATAAGCCAGCTAAGTTAGGCAGTAAGATACTAAAGAAGCTAACCTTGAACCTTTGGTAACCACGAATCTAAAGCCTGCAATGGCAATAAGTACATATCTCTCAAAAGTCACCCTAAATGTAAATGGACTTAGTGCACCAATCAAAAGACATAGAGTAATAGAATGGATAAAAAAGCAAGACCCATCTATATGCTGCTTACAAGAAACTCACCTTAAACCCAAAGATAAGCATAGACTAAAAGTCAAGGGATGGAAAAACATATTTCAGGCAAACAACAGTGAGAAGAAAGCAGGGGTTGCAGTACTAATATCAGACAAAATAGACTTCAAAACAAAGAAAGTAACAAGAGATAAAGAAAGCCACTACATAATGATAAAGGGCTCAGTCCAACAAGAGGATATAACCATTCTAAATATATATGCACCCAATACAGGAGCACCAGCATATGTGAAGCAAATACTAACAGAACTAAAGAGGGAAATAGACTGCAATGCATTCATTGTAGGAGACTTCAACACACCACTCACCCCAAAGGATAGATTCACCAGGCAGAAAATAAGTAAAGACACACAGGCACTGAACAACATACTAGAACAGATGGACCTAATAGACATCTATAGAACTCTACATCCAAAAGCAACAGGATATACATTCTTCTCAAGTGCACATGGAACATTCTCCAGAATAGATCACATACTAGCTCACAAAAGGAGCCTCAGTAAATTCCAAAATATTGAAATTCTACCAACCAGTTTTTCAGACAACAATGGTATGAAAGTAGAAATAAATTCTACAAAGAAAACAAAAAGGCTCACAAACACATGGAGGCTTACCAACATGCTACTAAATAATCAATGGATCAATGAACAAATCAAAATAGAGATCAAGGAATATATAGAAGCAAATGACAACAACAACACTAAGCCCCAACTTCTGTGGGATGCAGCGAACGCAGTCTTAAGAGGAAAGTATATAGCAATCCAGGCACACTTGAAGAAGGAAGAACAATCCAAATGAATTGTCTAACATCACAATTATTAAAACTGGAAAAAGAAGAACAAATGAGGCCTAAAGTTAGCAGAAGGAGGGACATAATAAAGATCAGAGAAGAAATAAAGAAAATTGAGAAGAATAAAACAATAGCAAAAATCAAGGAAACCAAGAGCTGGTTCTTCGAGAAAATAAACAAAATAGATAAGCCTCTAGCCCAACTTATTAAGAGAAAAAGAGAGTCAACACAAATCAACATAATCAGAAATGAGAATGGAAAAATCACAACAGACTCCACAGAAATACAAAGAATTATTAAAGACTACTATGAAAACCTATATGCCAACAAGCTGGAAAACCTAGAAGAAATGGACAACTTCCTAGAAAAATACAACCTCCCAAGACTGACCAAGGAAGAAACACAAAAGTTAAACAAACCAATTACGAGCAAAGAAATTGAAACAGTAATCAAAAAAAAACCCAAGAACAAAACCCCGGGGCCGGACGGATTTACCTCGGAATTTTATCAGACACACAGAGAAGACATAATACCCATTCTCCTTAAAGTGTTCCACAAAATAGAAGAAGAGGGAATACTCCCAAACTCGTTCTATGAGGCCAATATCACCCTAATACCAAAACCAGGCAAAGACCCCACCAAAAAATAAAATTACAGACCAATATCCCTGATGAATGTAGATGCAAAAATACTCAATAAAATATTAGCAAACAGAATTCAACAGTATATCAAAAGGATCATACACTATGACCAAGTGGGGTTCATCCCAGGGATGCAAGGATTGTACAACATTCGAAAATCCATCAACATCATCCACCACATCAACAAAAGGAAAGACAAAAACCACATGATCATCTCCATAGATGCTGAAAACCCATTTGACAAAATTCAACATCCATTCATGATAAAAACTCTCAGCAAAATGGAAATAGAGGGCAAGTACCTCAACATAATAAAGGCCATATATGATAAACCCACAGCCAGCATTATACTGAACAGCGAGAAGCTGAAAGCATTTTCTCTGAGATCGGGGACCAGACAGGGATGCCCACTCTCCCCACTGTTATTTAACATAGTACTGGAGGTCCTAGCCACGGCAATCAGACAAAACAAAGAAATACAAGGAATCCAGATTGGTAAAGAAGAAGTTAAACTGTCACTATTTGCAGATGATATGATACTGTACATAAAAAACCCTAAAGACTCCACTCCAAAACTACTAGAACTGATATCAGAATACAGCAAAGTTGCAGGATACAAAATTAACACACAGAAATCTGTAGCTTTCCTATACACTAACAACGAATCAATAGAAAGAGAAATCAGGAAAACAATTCCATTTACCATTGCATCAAAAAGAATAAAATACCTAGGAATAAACGTAACCAAAGAAGTGAAAGACTTATGCTCTGAAAACTACAAGTCACTTATAAGAGAAATTAAAGGGGACACTAATAAATGGAAACTCATCCCATGCTCATGGCTAGGAAGAATTAATATCGTCAAAATGGCCATCCTGCCCAAAGCAATATACAGATTTGATGCAATCCCTCTCAAATTACCAGCAACATTCTTCAATGAATTTGAACAAATAATTCAAAAATTCATATGGAAACACCAAAAACCCCGAATAGCCAAAGCAATCCTGAAAAAGAAGAATAAAGTAGGGGGGATCTCACTCCCCAACTTCAAGCTCTACTACAAAGCCATAGTAATCAAGACAATTTGGTACTGGCACAAGAACAGAGCCACAGACCAGTGGAACAGATTAGAGACCCCAGAAATTAACCCAAACATATATGGTCAATTAATATTTGATAAAGGAGCCATGGACATACAATGGCAAAACGACAGTCTCTTCAACAGATGGTGCTCGCAAAACTGGACAGCTATATGTAGGAGAATGAAACTGGACAATTGTCTAACCCCATATACAAAGGGAAACTCAAAATGGATCAAAGACCTGAGTGTAAGTCATGAAACCATTAAACTCTTGGAAAAAAACATAGGCAAAAACCTCTTAGATATAAACATGAGTGACCTCTTCTTGAACATATCTCCCTGGGAAAGGAAAACAACAGCAAAAATGAGCAAGTGGGAGTACATTAAGCTGAAAAGCTTCTGTACAGCGAAGGACACCATTAATAGAACAAAAAGGAACCCTACAGTATGGGAGAATATATTTGAAAATGACACATCCGATAAAGGCTTGACGTCCAGAATATATAAACAGCTCACACGCCTGAACAAACAAAAAACAAATAACCAAATTAAAAAATGGGCAGAGGAACTAAACCGACAGTTCTCCAAAAAAGAAATACAGATGGCCAAGAGACACATGAAAAGATGCTCCACATCGCTAATTATCAGAGAAATGCAAATTAAAACTACAGTGAGGTATCCCCTCATACCAGTAAGGATAGCTGCCATCCAAAAGACAAACAACAACAAATGTTGGCGAGGCTGTGGAGAAAGGGGAACCCTCCTACACTGCTGGTGGGAATGTAAATTAGTTCAACCATTGTGGAAAGCAATATGGAGGTTCATCAAAATGCTCAAAAGAGACCTACCATTTGACCCAGTAATTCCACTCCTAGGAATTTACCCTAAGAACGCAGCAGTCAAGTTTGAGAAAGACGGATGCACCCCTATGTTTATCGCAGCACTATTTACAATAGCCAAGAATTGGAAGCAACCTAAATGTCCATCGGTAGATGAATGGATAAAGAAGATGTGGTACATATACACAATGGAATACTACTCAGCCATAAGAAGTGGAAAAATCCAACCATTTGAAGCTACATGGATGGAGCTGGAGAGTATTATGCTCAGTGAAATAAGCCAAGTGGAGAAAGAGAAATACCAAATGATTTCACTCATCTGAGGAGTATAGGAACAAAGGAAAAACTGAAGGAACAAAACAGCAGCGGAATTATAGAACCCAAAAATAAACTAACAGGTACCAAAGGGAAAGGAACTGGGGAGGATGGGTGGGCAGGGAGGGATAGGGGGCGTAAGAAGAAGGGGGGTGTTAAGATTAGCATGCATGGGGGGGAGGGAGAAAGGGGAGGGTGGGCTTCACAACACAAAGAGGACAAGTAGTGACTCTACAACATTTTGCTAAGCTGATGGACAGTAACCGTAATGTGGTTGTTAGGGGGGACCTGATATAGGGGAGAGCATAGTAAACATAGTATTCTTCATGTAAGTGTAGATTAAAAATTAAAAAAAAAGAAAAAAAAGAAAGGAAGAAAAGGGGATTACTCCTTGAGAGGATAAAACTATTGGTAAATCAAAGATCAATGCATGCTTTAAATATCCTTAATGTTGATCACTTAAAGGGTGTCAGATGATCAGCTATGGAGGTACTCTTTTCTGATAATATTCCTTTCTCTTAATAAAAAAAAAAGCAGTTACTGTGTGCTGACCTCCAAAGAGTTCTGCACAGTGGTATAGAGGGCATGTCAAAGTGTGGGCAAAGGGTCTGTTTGTTTCTATGCAGAAGATCAAGGCCTAGCTTGGATACCCAGAAAATGAACTAAGATACGATATGACGAGGAGCTTCCAGCATCAGCACTCTCTGGAGGTCTCGTGCCAGGGGATGATCATCAGAAAGCCTCCACAGGGATCCGGGCGATGCTGCGGTTGTGGCTGCATCCACCCCACCGTTTCCTGGACTTGCCATTGGAATGAGGATGGAGATGTCTAGGCTGGCATGTGCATACAGTGAGACAACGAATTTGACCGGATCTGTACTGTTGGAACTCAACCAGGAGTTGGGAGGGGTACAAGTTGTAGCACTCCAAAATCTCATGACTATAGACTATCTATGGTTAAAAGAACATATGGGATGTGAACAGATCCCAGAAATGGGCTGCTTTAATTTGTCTGATGGTTCAAGTACAGTTGGACAATATCCATCATATCATAGATAAATTTTCACAAAAGCCTAGGGTGCCTAAATGGTTTTCTTGGCTTCACAGGAGATGGATGGTAATTTTAGATTTGCTTTGTTTATGTCACCGTATTCCTATTATGTTAATATGTGTGTGCAAATTAGTTAGTAGTTTAAAACCTATACATACTTAAGGTACTATACAAGAAGATATGTCAAAGAAATAATCAATCCTCCCATGTTTCCTTCATATGCTACGTCTATAGCTTTTCTTCTTCCTTCCTAATTACAACCCTTACATAGAATTCGTGCCTGATATCGAATTTACCGAGTATCATAATTCCTCCAGGTGTTAAAGATACCTCGAGACACGTGCTGGGCATAGTAGCCACAGGGCATAAATCTGCAAAGAAGTAAAAAGCTAACCTTTGCAAACAATATGGCTTCTCTCTCACTTACCAACTTTACATTTCCCTGTATGGCCCTGGAAGATGACTGCTTAGCCAGAGACGGGTAAGATTCCTCAAGGGAGGAACAACCTAAGACAGGCACAGTCGCAGGGGGGCCATCAGGTGAGAATTTGGGGATCAACAGAGGTGAGGCTTAGAACCTCACCCCCCCTGCTTTGAGAGAAATCTTCTGCATCCGTGAATGTCTTGCTGCCCTTGTCTAGCCTGGATTAATACTTAGTCCATAGGCACACACCTGATCATCTGATCATCTACATTTGCCCTCTTACAGCACTAAACTATGTTTTCTACCTTTATCTTGCATCTACCTACCACTTCAGCATTTTATTAAAAATAAAAATAATAATAATAATAGAGGGAGAAATGTGGGATCAACATATAAATCAAGTACAAAAATCAAACGAATATTCATATTTGACCTGATTGTTTATAGGTCATAATGCATGATCAAAACCGAAAGTTTCTGTGATGAATTCCCTTGTACTGTTCACCATGTAAGAATTTATTCACTATGTAAGAAATCGTTCACCATGTAAGAACTTGTTCGTTATGCTTCAGAAGATTGGAGACTGATGAGAATTAGGGTTGAGATGGATTAATGATTGTACATTGAGCATTGACCCCCCTATACTGAATTTTATTGTTGTTAACCATTAGATCAATAAATATGAGAGATGTCCTCTCAAAAAAAAATAAAATAAAAATAAAAAAATAAAAAATAAAAGTAATAATAATAATAATAATAATAATAATAATAAGGGAGAAATGTGGGATTCACATATAAATCAAGTATAAAAATCAAAGGAATATCCATATTTGACCTGATTGTCTGTAGTTCATAAAGCGTGATCAAAACAGAAATTTTCTTTGATGACTGCCCTTGTACTGTTCACCATGTAGGAACTTATTCACTCTGTAAGAATTTGTTCACCATGTAAGAACTTGTTTGTTATGTTTCAGAAGATTGGAGACTGTTGAGAATTAGGTTTGGATTGGTTTAATGATTGTGCATTGAGTCCCCTATACAGAATTTTATTGTTGTTAACAACCATTTGATCAATAAATATGAGAGATGCCCTCTCAAAAAAAAGAAAAATGGGCTGAGGACCTAAACAGACATTTTTCCTAAAAAAAGATACAAATGGCTAACAAGCACACAAAAAGATGCTCAACATTGCTAATCGTCAGGGAAATGCAAATCAAAAACACAATGAAATGTTACCTCACACCAGTTAGCATGGCCACTATCCAAAAGACAAGAAATAACAAGTGTTGGCAAGGATGTGGAGAAATGGGAACCCTCCTATACTGTTGGTGGGAATGTAAACTGGTATGCAGTCATTGTGGAAAGCAGTATGGAGGTTCCTCAAAAAACTCAAAATAGAAATACCATTTGACCCAGTAATTCTACTTCCAGGAATTTACCCAAAGAAAACAAAATCCCTGGTTCAAAAATATATATGCACCCCTATGCTTATTGCTGCACTGTTTGCAATAGCCAAGATATGGAAGCAACTAAGTGTTTATCAATAAATGAATAGATAAAGAAGATGTGGTAAAAAAAAAAAAATTAGCTGACCACATATGTGTGGGTTGATTTCTGGGCGCTGAAATCTGTTCTACTGTTCTGTGTGTCTGTTTTTATGCCAATATCATAATATCTTGATTGCTATAGCTTTGTGATATAGTCTGAGGTCAGGGTGTGTTATGCCTCCTTATATTGTATTGGCTATTTGGGGTCTTGCAGTTCCATTCAAATTTTGGTATCATTTGTTATGTTTCTCTGAAAACTGCCATTGAAATTTTGATAGGGATTGCATTTAACCTGAAGATTGCTTTGGATAGTATGAACATTTTTTTTCCACACAACTTATTTTAATTTATATTTTATTTTATTTTAATTTAATTTATTTTATTTTGGCATAGATGATTATTTTTTATTTTGCTATCATCAATGTACAATTACATGAACAATATTATGGTTACTAGACATCCCGCATTATCAAGTCCACACCATATACCCCATTACAGTACTGTCCATCACCACAGTAAGATGCTAGAGAATCACTACTTGTCTTCTCTGTGTTATACTGTCTTCCCCACCTACACCCCCTACATTATACATGCTAATTGGAATAACTCTTTTTCTCCTTATCCCGCCCTTCCCACCCTTCCTCCCCAATCCTTTTCCCTTTGGTAACTATTAGTCCATTCTTTGGTTCTGTGAATCTGCTGCTGTTTTGTTCCTTCAGTTTTTTCTGTGTTCTTATATTCCACATATGAGTGAAATCATTTGGTAATTGTCTTCGTCCACTTGGCTTATTTCACTGAGCATAATACCCTCTAGCTCCATCTATGTTGTTGCAAATGGTAGGAATGGTTTTCTTCTTATGGCTGAATAATATTCCATTGTGTATATGCACCATATCTTCTTTACCCATTCATCTACTGATGGACACTTAGGTTGCTTCCATTTCTTGGCTATTGTAAATAGTGCTGCAATAAACAGGTGTGCACATGTCTTTTTCAAACTGGGCTGCTGCATTCTTAGGGTAAATTCCTAGGAGTGGAATTCCTGGGTCAAATGGTATTAATATTAGAGGTTTTTGAGGAACCTCCATACTACTTTTCACAATGGTTGAACTAATTTACATTCCCACCAGCAGGGTAGGAGAGTTCCCCTTTCTCTACAACCATACCAACATTTGTTGTTGTTTGTCTTTTGATATTGACCACCTTAACAGGTGTGATGTGATATCTCAATGCAGTTTTAATTTTCATTTTGCTGATGATTATGGATGTGTAACATTTTCTCATGTGCCTGTTGGACAACTGAATTTCTTCTTTGGAGAAATATCTGTTCAGCTCCTCTGCCCATTTTTTAATTGGCTTATTTGCTCTTTGTTTGTTGACTTTCGTGAGCTCTTTATGTAATTTGGAAGTCAACCCTTTATTGGATATGTTATTCATGAAATATATTCTCCCATACTGTAGGATGTCTTTTTGTTCTACTGCTTGTGCCCTTTGCTGTACAGAAGGATTTTAGTTTGGTATAGTTCCACTTGGTCATATTTGCTTTTGTTTCCCTTGCCTGGGGAGATATGTTCATGAAGAAGTTGCTTGTGTTTATGTCCAAAAGATTTTTGCCTATATTTTTTCTAAGGGTTTCATGGTTTCTTGACTTGCATTCAGGTCTTTGATCCATTTTGAGTTTACTTTTGTGTATGCGGTTAGACAATAAGCCAGTTTCATTCTCTTACATGTAGCTGTCCAGTTTTGCCAACATAAGCTGTTGAAGCAGCTGTCATTTCCCCATTGTATATCCATGGCTCCTTTATCATATATGAATTGGACATATATGCTTGGGTTTATATCTGGGCTCTCTAGTCTGTTCCATTGGTCTATGGGTCTGTTCTTATGGCAGTACCAAATTGTCTTGGTTACTGTGGCTTTGTAGTAGAGCTTGAAGTCAGGGAGCACAATTCCCCCTGCTTTATTCCTCCTTATCAGGATTTCTTTGGTTATTTGGGGTATTTTCTGGTTCCATATGAATTTTAGACCTATTTGATCTGGTTCATTGAAGAATGCTTTTGGTATTTTGATAGGGATTGTATAGAATCTGTAGATTGATTTAGGCAAGATAGCCATTTTGACAATATTAATTCTTCCTATCCATGAGCATAAGATGTGTTTCCATTTACGGGTTTCTTTTTTAGTTTCTCTCATGAGTGTCTTATAGTTTTCAGAGTATAAGTCTTTCACTTCCTTGATTTGGCTTATTCTTAGGTATTTTATTCTCTTTGATGCAATGGAATTGTTTCTGTGATTTCTCTTTCTGCTACTTCATCATTAGTGTATAGGAATACAACAGATTTCTGTGTATTAATTTTGTATCCCACAACTTTGCTGAATTCATATATTAGATCTAGTAGTTTTAGAGTGAATTCTTCAGGGTTTTTTATATTCAATATCATGTCATCTGCAAACAGGGACAGTTTGACTCCTTCCTTGCCAATCTGGATGCCTTTTATTTCTTTGTGTTGTCTGATTGCTGTGGCTACAACCTGCAGAACTATGTTGAATAAACGTGGGGAGAGTGGGTATCCTTGCCTTGTTCCCAATCTAAATGGAAAAGTTTTTTGCTTCTGTGGTTAAGTATAATGTTTACTGTGGGTTTGTCATATATGGTGTTTATTATGTTGAGGTATTTGCCTTCTATGCCCATTTTGTTAAGAGTTTTTATCATGAATGGATGTGGAATATTGTCAAATGCTTTTTCAGCATCTATGGAGATGATCATGTGGTTTTTGTCCTTCTTTTGGTTGATGTGGTGGATGATGTTCATGGATTTTTGAATGTTGTACTGTCCTCGCATCCTTGGGATGAATCCCACTTGATCATGATGGATGATCTTTTTGATGTGTTTTTGAATTTTGTTTGCTAATATTTTATTGAGTACTTTTGCATTGATGTTCATCAGGGATATTGGTCTGTAATTTTATTTTTTGATGGTGTCTTTGCCTGGTTTTGGTATTAGAGTGATGTTGGGCTCATAGAATGAGTTTGGGAGTATTCCCTCCTCTTCTACTTTTTGGAAAACTTTAAGGAGGATGGGTATTATGTCTTTACTAAATGATAAAATTCAGCAGTGAAACTATCTGGTCCAGGAGCTTTGTTCTTAGGCAGTTTTTTGATTACCAGTTCAATTTATTTGCTTGTAATTGGTATATTCAGATTTTCGGTTTCTTCCTGGGTCAGTCTTGGAAGGTTGTATTTTTCTAGAAAGTTTTCCATTTCTTCTAGGTTATCCAGTTGTTACCATATAAATTTTCATAGTATTCTCTCATAATTCTTTGTATTTCTGTGGTGTTCGTAGTGACTTTTCCTTTCTCATTTCTGATTCTGTTTATATGTGTAGACTTTCTTTTTTTCTTGATACATCTGGCTAAGGGTTTATCTATTTTGTTTATTTTCTTGGAGAACCAGCTTTGGTAGTATGGACATTTTAACAATATTAATTCTTCCAATCCATGAGCATGGTATATATTTCATTTATGTATATTATGTTTCTTTTATCAGTGTCATAGTTTTCAGTGTACAGGTCTTTAACCTCCTTGGTTAAATTTACTCCTAAGTATTCTATTATTTTTGATGCAATTATAACTGGGTTTGTTTTATTACCTTCTATGTCTGATTATTCATTACTAGTATATAAAAATGTAACAGACTTTTGTATGTTGATTTTTGTATCCTGCAGTTTCACTGAGTTTGTATATTAGTTTTGACATATTTTTTACCGGATTGTTTATGATTTTCCGTATGTATATGTCATCTGCAAATAGTGACATATTTACTTCCTTTCCAATACGGATGCCTTTTACTACTTTTTCTTGCCTAATTGTCTTGCTAAGACCTCCAATCCTAGGTTGAATAAAAGTGATTACAGAGTTGGCATCTTTGCTTTGTTCCTGATATCAGAGGAAAGGTTTTCATCTTTTCACCATTATGATGTTACCTTTGGCCTTGTCGTATGTGGCCTCTATTTGTTGAGCTACATTCCCTCTGTGTTTTCTGTATTTTCATCATGCATATAACCAAAATATATTTGAAGTGAGTTTCTTATTGACTTAATATTACTGGATTATGCTTTACTTTTAATCTCTGACAACCTCTGTCTTTGAATTGGTGTACTTAGATACTTACATTAAGGTAATTATTGATATAGTAGGGCTTCACTCTAACAGTTTAGTTTTGGTTTTCTGATTATACTATGTTTTTAATTTTGTTTCTATTTTCTTATGGTTTGCATCATTTAAAATACTTTTATGATTACATCTAGGTATATTCATAGTATTTTTGTGTATAATATTTTGTAAATTTTTCTTACTGGTTGCCTAAATATTGAAATATACATACATGAGTTATCAAAGTCTGTTGTCATTTTATTGATTGAACTGTAGAAGCCTTACTTCCATTTAGGTTCTTTTACCTTCCCTCTTTGAAAAAAGTATTTTAAATATTTCCTCTGTATACAATTAATGCTGTGTCAGATGGTATGATA
This sequence comes from Manis javanica, assembly GCF_040802235.1. Lineage (NCBI taxonomy): Eukaryota > Metazoa > Chordata > Mammalia > Pholidota > Manidae > Manis > Manis javanica. The sequence continues at coordinate 53,689,503 of NC_133174.1, forward strand.
ATTTATGCTTCTTCTATCAAATTTTATTTCAGAAATTAATTAAAATAGCATTAGTCTACTATAATTACCATTACTTTTAACCTATTCAGATATTCTTTCCTTTCTGGAACTTCAAGTCTTCTCTTTTCTCTCCTTTAAGGTAAACCTTCTTATTATTTTAGCAACAAATTCTCTTAGTTTTCCCGCATATGAGAATGCCTGAATTCCCCTTCACCTAAAAAGATATTTTCATCAGATAACAAATCACAGTTGACAGATATATTATTTCAGCACTTGAAAAAGGTTGTGCCACTTCCTTTTGGTCTCCCTGTTTTCAGATGTGAAATCCACTGTTATTCCAAATGGTGTTCTTATGTAAAGAATATGTCTTTACTTAAGGAAAATATCTTTGTTTGCTTTGAAGATGTTTAAGTGTATTTTTAAGTTTAATTATGGTGTACATTGGTGTGGATTTCTTTGACCTTATTGTATCTAATACTCATCCAGCTTCTTGAATAAATGGGCTTAATGTAGTTTCCCAAATTTGGGAATTTTCAGTCATTTCTTCTATAAATAGTTTCTCAGTTCTTCTTTGTTTACTGTTTTTGTACACTGATTCTACAAAAGTTTGCTTTTTTATTGTCCCAAAGGTACTTAAGGCTCTGCTCATTTATTTTCAACCTACATACTATTGATCACTGTATAAATTATATTGCTATAACCTCAATTTCTCTGATTTTATGCCATGGTATTTATACTCTCCTGTCTGGCTCATCCATCGAATTTTTAATTAAAATTTTTTTCTATTTTGTATTTTTCATTTGTACTATTTTCTAACTACTATACCTTTGCAGAGATTTTCTATTTTTTCTTTTGTGTCAAGAGAGTTCATAATTGCTTGTTGAAAAATTTTTTATGATGGTTGCTTTAGAATCCTTTCCTGATAATTCCAACAACTGAGTTATCTTGGTGCTGGCATCTGTGGATTGCCTTTTCTCAATCAGAAGGTGATTTTTTTTCTTTTTATGAATGAATTTCCGTTATAACCATAATTATTTAGATATGATATTATAAGACCTTTGATTCTACTTAGTCTTTTTTAGCAAGCAGTTCCCCTGTTGAGATACAGCCCAAGGTGTGAATGGTGGTGAATGCTAATTTATTGCTGAACCCCACTGACACTGCATTTGCAAAGTAGGCCCCTGACTTGTATTGCCTTTATTCAGTTAAATGAAATGTAAGTTCAACTGCTCCCCATATCTGCTAATAGTTTCTCAGTGAAAATGGGACACCACTTTGCACTTTCTCCCTGCCTCTATTTGAAGTTGTAACATCAGCTACTTCCTTGGCCTCATGACAATATGGGAAGGAGAAATAGAGGATTATCACTGCTTTTCTGTGGAATGATAGGGGCAGAAGTTCAGCTAACCACTGACTGCTGCACCAGGAAAAGAAGGTAGTTGAGTGTTCACTGCATAGTTCCCTTTGATGCTGGGTGGGATTGAAGGCTCAGTTCCCCTCTGGGATACATTTTCTTCAGAGGAAGGAGGAAGTAGAATGTCAACTACTCTTCTGGCACCACCATTTTATACCTCCTTCATGTACTAGGTGTGGAGGTTCAACTACCCAATTGGTTTTGCTGACATCAGAATCATGGGGAAAGTGCAATGCTTTCTAAAACAAACTTACAGTATCTTATTATAAGTGATGCTGAGTGAGAGTAGAGGCTTCTTTCCATTGGGTGAAACTGAAACAAGGGTAGGGGTTGAAGTCTAGAGGTGAAAAGCCACACTTCACATGCCTTAATTAAATCTAGTGGATTCTGTGTGGGCTTGTAGGCTCAATTTGACACTGAATTCCACTGACACTAACTTAAGAGAGTACTCATAGAGCTACCTGTTTCTTCCCACTGGGGAGTGGAAGTTTAATTCCCCACTTAGCCCTACTAGAACCACTCAGGAGGGAGAATCAGAGAACTTCGTTGTTCTGCCTTGTAGATGGTGGGAGAGCAGATTCTCTCTTGGTCATGCTGACACTACTTAGAAAGGGACTCTGATGACTGCTGCCAACTTCTACTATGCAGAGATTAAAAATAATATTTCCAATAAGCCATTCTAATACAAGCTGGAAAAGGAATCAGAAAGTTATGACTGGAGAAAGTTCTGGTTCAAGATGGTGGTATGGGAAGATCTTGAACTCACATCTCATAGACACACGGAATCTAAAGCTACGTATGGAACAATTTCTTCTGTAAGAAACCTAAAAACTAGCTGAGTGACACCTACACATTGAGTGAATAAGGAAAAAATCCCACATTGAAAGGGGTTTTAAAGGTGAGATACAATCTGACCATAAAGCACACCACTAGTGTAGTGATTCACAGTTAGTAGGGAAGGCACAACCTCAATCTTCTTGAGGAATGAAGGGTTTGAATCCCAAATATGATATCCAAACTTTACAAACCTACACAAGAGGGAGAATTCCTCAAAACATCAAGCTTTGAATACCAAAGAGCCATGCATCCACAAGGTCCACAAGGTTACACTGGCCCAAAAAACAGTTCCTAAAGGGCCCATGCAGACTAATCCACCCTAGGGCTCCACACAGAGGCAGTCAAATGAAAAGTGTACAGTATCTGTGTAAAAGAAGCTTATTTGTTTATCTCTTTTTAATTTAATTTAATTTATTTATTTATTTACTTATTTTATTTTCTGTTTTTTTTTTATTAAGGAATCACTGAAATACACTCTTATGAACACTTCACATGAAAAACGTTGTGGTTACTACATTCACCCATATTATCAAGTCCCCTTATACCCCACTTAAGTCACTGTTAATCAGCATAAGTAAGATACCATAGAGTCACTACTTGTCTTCCTTGTGAACCCCCACACTATGTGTACCAATCATAATACCCCCCAATCCCCTTCTCCTTCAATCCTAACCCACGTCCTCCACCTCTGCCATTTGGTAACCACTATTTCCTTCTTGGAGTATGCTACTGTTATGTTCCTTCAGTTTTTGCTTCGTTGTTATACTCCACAAATGAGGGAAATCATTTGGTACTTGTCTTTCTCCCCCTGGATTATTTCACTGAGCATAATACTCCCTAGATCCATCCATGTTGTTGCAAATGGTGTGATTTGTTTTCTTCTTATGGCTGAATAATATTCCACTGTGTATATGTACTCCCTCTTCTTCGTCCATTCATCTACTAATGGACACTTAGGTTGCTTCCACATCTTGGCTATTGTAAATAGTGCTGTGCTAAACATAGGGGTTCATACATCTTCTTGAATCTGAGATCTTGTTTACTCTGGATAAATTCCTAGGAGTAGATTTCCTGGATCAAATGATATTTCTTATTTTTAATTTTTTGAGGAACATCCATATTGCTTTCAAAATGGTTGAACTAATTTACATTCCCAGCAGCAGTGTAGGAGGGTTCCCTTTTTCCCATATACTCACCAGCATTTGTTGTCCCTTGTCTTTTGGATGTTGGCCACCCTAACTGGTGTGGGGTGGTACTTACATTCAGGTCTTTGATTCATTTTGAGGTTACTCTTGTGTACGGTGTTAGACAATAATCCAGATACATTCTCTTACATGTAGCTGTCCAGTTTTGCCAACACCAGTTGTTGAAGAGGCAGTCATTTCCCCAGTGTATATCCTTGACTCCTTTATCATATATTAATTGACCATGTATGCTTGGGTTTATATCTGGACTCTGTGTTCTATTCCACTGATCTATAGATGTGTTCAGGTGGCAGTACCAAACTTTCCTGATTATTGTGGCTTTGTAGTACAGCTTGAAGTCAGGGAGCATAATCCTCCCAGTTTTATTCTTCCTTCTCAGGATTGCTTTGGCTATTCACGGTCTTTTGCAGTTGCATATGAATTTTAGAACTACTTGCTCTAGTTTGTTGAAGAATGCCATTGATATTTTGTTAGGGATTGCATTGAATCTGTGGATTGCTATAGGCAGTATGGCCATTTGACAATATTAATTCTTCCTATACATGAGCACAGGATGTATTTACATATATTGTTGTCTTTAATTTCTCTCATGAGTGTCTTGTAGTTTTCAGGGTATAGGTTTTTCACTTCCTTGGTTAGATTTATTCCTAGGTATTTTATTCTTTTTATTTTTTATTTTTTATTTTTTTATTTTTTAGTATTTTATTTTTTTTGATGCAATTGTGAATGGAATTGCTTTCCTGATTTCCTTTTCTGCTAGCTCATCATTAGTGTATAGTAATGCAACAGTTTTCTGTGAATTAATCTGGTATCCTGCAACTTTGCTGAATTCAGCTATTAGTTATAGTAGTTTGTGGGTCTTTTTCATGTACAATATCCTGTCATCTGCAAACAATGACAGTTTAACTTCTTTACCAATCTGGATGCCTTTTATTTCTTTGTTTTCTCTGATTGCCATGACTAGGAACTGCAGACCTATGTTGAATAAAAGTGGGGAGAGTGGGTATCCTTGTCTTGTTCCTGATCTTAAAGGAAAACTTTTCAGCTTCTTGCTGTTAAGTATGATGTTGGCTGTGAGTTTGTCACACAATGTTTAATTGTGTCAAATGCTTTTTCAGCATCTATGGAGATGATCATGCGGTTTTTGGCCTTCTTTTTGATGATGTAGTGGAAGACATTGATGGATTTTTTAATATTGTACAATCCTTGCTTCCCTGGAATAAGTCCTGATTCATCATGTGTAATGATCTTTCTGATGTGTTTTTGAATTTAGTTTGCTAATATTTTGTTGAATATTTCTGCACCTATGTTCATCAGGGATATTGGTCCATAATTTTCTTTATTTTGTGGTGTCTGCCTGGTTTTGGTAGTAGAGTGATGCTGGACTCATAGAATGATTTGGAAGTATTCCCTCCTCTTCTACTTTTTGGAAAACTTTAAGGTGGATAGTTATTAAGTCCTCTCTAAATATTTGATAAAATTCAGCAGTGAAGCCATCTGGTCCATGGGTTTTGTTCTTAGGTATTTTTTTGAATTATCAATTCAATTTTATTGCTGGTAATTGTTCTGTTCAGATTTTCTGTTTCTTTCTGGATCAGCTATGGAAAGTTGTATTTTTCTATAATGTTGTCCATTTCTTCTAGGTTATCCAATTTTTTAGCATTTAATTTTTTGTAGCATTCTCTACTAATTTTTTGTATTTTGTAGAATACCCTAGGAACACCCTTTATAGCCTGGCTCTGGTGGCCAGGAAGACTTATTTTCATCAATCATGTAAGACTATAACAAAACTAAGAAACTATTCATTACCAGCCTTCTTCCCCATGCACAATACAGGACAGCAAATGGAAAAGCATTCCCAGTCTTTCTGTTAAATAAGTCTATTATCATATCTTTACAGCTATGCTCTGAGTGGCAAGTTTCTAATTAAACACACATCTAGGTGCTGACTAAAATCATGTCCAGAGACAGGGTAAGATGGCAGAAATCATATTTGTTTTCCCCTACTATCCTATACCATGAAATCAGTATCTTTAAGAAAGGAGCTTCTGTACTTGTCTGGAACACTGGCTTTTGTGGCTGCTGACCCAGAAGATACATACCTTGGTAGCCTGATTTTGACCAGCAGAACTTGTGATGCATGTTCAATGGGAATATAGCAAACAAGGAAAGAGTTATTAAATAGCTACCATATCAGAGCTCAGAGCAGAGGAAGCAAATAAATCATGATCTCCCAGTATTTTCCAAAAAAGGATAAATTTTCATACTTTAAAAGCTGCTGCTTGAGGGTCTAGCTTCCGTTCAGCCTGAATCTAGGTGCTAAGACCTCCTTGAGACACTGGCAGGTCTTGGCACACCGTCAACTACTGGGAGTCACTAAATTAAAATAGGCTGCTTAGACAATCACAAATGTTTGAGAAATAACTAAGAGCTAGAGCAGGATTGAAAGATAAAGTTAATATGCTAAGTGAGGCCACTCCTTCAAGACTGGGAGAGGTGGCTGTATTATCTAATGCATAGAAACAGAGAATCAAGGAAAATAGTCAAATAAAGGAGTATGTTTCAAACAAAAGAACAAGATAAAACCTCAGAAAGAGACATTAATGAAATGGAGATAATTGATTTACTTTATAAAGAATTTAAAATAATAGTCATAAAGATACTAATAAAAAGCAGAACAGTGGAGAGGCAGAGCCAACATGGCAGCATGAGTAGGACAGTGGGAATCTCCTCCCAAAAACATATATATTTTTGAAAAAACAACAAATACAACTAATCCTAAAAGAGAGACCAGAAGACACAGGACAACAGCCAGACTACATCCACACTTGTGAGAGCCCAGCGCCTGGTGAAAGGGGTAAGATACAAGCCCCGGCCTGACGGGACCCGAGCACATCTCACCCCACCTTCCGGTAGGAGGAGAGGAGTCGGAGCAGGGAGGGAGAGGGAGCCCAGTACTGCTAAGCACCCAGCCCCAGCCACCTGCACCAGAGTGCAGACACAGTGCATGCATGGAGGTCTGGAAACTAGGGAAACAGGGCAGCAAGACCTCTGAGCGGGTTCCAAAGCTGATGCCCCTGTGACAAAGAAAAGCGAGTGCTTTTTGAAAGTCTTAAAGGGCCACGGATGTAACAGCTGGACAGAAACAACACAGGTCACAGCCCAGTGGCTGGAAATTACAGGGAAAACTGGGTGCACTAACTGCCTGGGCAACTGCTCTGAGACCCCTCACGGAGGTAAACAGCCAAACAGCCCCCCCTCCCCATCCATTAACCCTCTGGGCGCTGGAAAGCAGAGAAGCAGCATAAGGCAGGCCCCGCCCTCAGAAAGGGAGCTTTTTCGATATTGGCCGTGCAAGACACAAAGACCCAGTATACGCAAAATTACCCAACACAAGCCACTAGGGGTCGCAGTTGTCCCAGTAAAGAAAGGCCAGTAGCAAATGAAAAGCTTGGCCCTCTGAGCTGACAGTCAGTAGCACCTGTCAACATGAAAAGGCAAAAAAATATGATCCAGACAAGACTAACCCAGACAGCTTGGGCATCTGCTACATCTTCCCCTGAGAAGGAACCTGGGGAGATAGATTTAACCAGTCTTCCTGAAAAATAATTCAGAACAAAAGTCATAACCATGCTGACGGACTTGCAGAGAAATATGCAAGAATTAAGGAAGGAGAATACAGAAATAAAACAAGCTCTGGAAGGACTACAAAACAGAATGGACAAGATGCAAGAGACCATTAATGGACTAGAAAACAGAGAACAGGAACACAGAGAAGCTGATGCAGAGAAAGATAAAAGGATCTCCAGGAATGAAAGAATTCTAAGAGAGCTGAGTGACCAATAGAAACAGAACAATATCTGCATTATAGGGGTACCAGAAGAAGAAGAAGAGAGAAAAAGGGATAGAAAGTGTCTTTGAAGAAATAATTGCTGAAAACGTCCACAAACTAGGGGAGAAAATGGCCTCTCAGACCACAGAGGTACACAGAACTCCCATGACAAGGGATCCAAGGAGGGCAACACCAAGACACATAATAATTAAAACGGCAAAGATCAAAGAGAAGGACAAAGTATTAAAGGCAGCCAGAGAGAAAAAAAAAGTTACCTACAAAGGAAAACCCATGAGGCTGTTATCAGACTTCTGAACAGAAACCCTACAGGCCAGAAGAGAATGGCATGATATACATAATGCAATGAAACAGAAGGGCCTTGAACCAAGACTACTGTATCCAGAACGAATATCATTTAAATATGAAGGAGGGATTAAACAAGTCCCAGACAAGCAAAAGTTGAGGGAATTTGCCTCCCACAAACCACTTCTACAGGGCATCTTACAGGGACTGCTCTAGATGGGAGCACTCCTAAAAAGAGCACAGAACAAAACACCCAACATATGAAGAAGGGAGGAGGAGGAATAAGAAGGGAGAGAAATAAAGAATCATCAGACCGCATGTATAATAGCTCAACAAGCGAGTTAAGTTAGACAGTAAGATAGTAAAGAAGCTAACCCTGAACCTTTGGTAACCACCAACTGAAAGCCTGCAATGGCAATAAGTACACACCTTTCAATAATCACCCTAAATGTAAATGGACTGAATGCACCAATCAAAAGACACAGAGTAATAGAATGGATAAAAAAACAAGATCCATCCATATGCTGCTTACAAGAGACTCACCTCAAACCCAAGCACATGCACAGACTTAAAGTCAAGGGATGAAAAAAGATATTTCATGCAAACAACAGAGAGAAGAAAGCAGGTGTTGCAATTCTGGTATCAGACAAAACAGACTTCAAAATAAAGAAAGTAACAAAAGATAAAGAAGGACATTACATAATGATAAAGGGCTCAGTCCAACAAGAGGATAACCATTACAAATATATATGCACCCAATACAGGAGCAACAACATACTAAAACAAATACTAACAGAACTAAACGAGGAAGTAGAATACAATGCATTCATTTTGGGAGACTTTAACACACCACTCACCCCAAAGGACAGACCCAACAGACTGAAAATAAGTAAGGACACAGAGGCACTGAACAACACACTAGAACAGATGGACCTAATAGACATCTATAGAAATCTACATCCAAAAGCAACAGGATACACATTCTTCTCAACTGCACATGGAACATTCTCCAGAATAGACCACATACTAGACCACAAAAAGAGCCTCAGTAAATTACAATAGATTGAATTCCTACCAATCAACTTTTCAGACCACAAAGGCATAAAACTAGAAATAAACTGTACAAAGGAAGCAAAAAGGCTCACAAACACATGGAGGCTTAACAACACACTCCTAAACAATCAATGGATCAATGACCAAATCAAAATGGAGATCCAGCAATATATGAAAACAAATGACAACAACAACACAAAGCCCCAACTACTGTGGGACACAGCAAAAGCAGTCTTAAGAGGAAAGTATATAGCAATCCAGGCATATTTAAAAAAGGAAGAAAAATCCCAAATGAATGGTCTAATGTCACAATTATAGAAATTGGAAAAAGAAGAACAAATGAGGCCTAAGGTCAACAGAAGGAGGGACATTATAAAGATCAGAGAAGAAATAAATAAAGTTGAGAAGAATAGAACAATAGCATAAATAAATGAAACCAAGAGCCAGAACTTCCAGAAAATAAACAAAATAGATAAGCCTCTAGCCAGACCTATTAAGAGGAAAAGTGAGTCAACACAATTCAACAGTATCAGAAATGAGAAAGGAAAAATCACAATGGGCCCCACAGAAATGCAAAATTTATTAGAGAGTACTATGAAAACCTATATGCTAACAAGCTGGGAAACCTAGGAGAAACGGACAACTTCCTAGAAAAATACAACCTTCCAAGACTGACCCAGAAAGAAACAGAAAATCTAAACAGACCAATTACCAGCAACAAAATTGAAGCGGTAATCAAAAAACTGCCGAAGAACAAAACCCCTGGGCCAGAAGGATTCACCTCAGAATTTTATCAGACATACAGGGAGGACATAATACCCATTATCCTTAAAGTTTTCCAAAAAATAGAAGAGGAGGGAATACTCCCAAACTCATTCTATGAAGCCAACATCACCCTAAAGCAAAACCAGGCAAAGACCCCACCAAAAAAGAAAACTACAGACCAATATCTCTGATGAACGTTGTTGCAAAAATACTGAGCAAAATATAAGCAAACCGAATTCAAAAATACATCAAAAGGATCATACACCATGACCAAGTGTGATTCATCCTAGGGATGCAAGGATGGTACAACATTCGAAAGTCCATCAACATCATCCACCATATCAACAAAAAGAAAGACAAAAACCACATGATCATCTCCATAGATGCTGAAAAAGCATTTGACAAAGTTCAACATCCATTCATGATAAAAACTCTCAGGAAAATGGGAATAGAGGACAAGTACCTCAACATAATAAAGGCCATTTATGATAAACCCACAGCTAACATTATATTGAACAGCAAGAAGATGAAAGCTTTTCCTCGGAGATCAGGAACTAGACAGGGATGCCCACTCTCCCCACTGTTATTTAACATAGTACTGGAGGTCCTAGCTACAGCAATCAGACAAAACCAAAAAATACACGGAATCCAGATTGGTAAAGAAGAAAAACTTTCACTATTTGCAGATGACATGATACTGTACATAAAAAACCTTAAAGACTCTACCACAAAAGTACTAGAACTGATATCAGAATACAGCAAAGTTGCAGGATACAAAATTAACACACAGAAATCTGTGGCTATCCTATGCACTAATAATGAACCAACAGAGAGAGAAATCAGGAAAACAACTCCATTCACAATTGCATCAAAAAAAAATACATAGGAATAAACCTAACCAAAGAAGTGAAAGACCTATACTCTGAAAACTACAAGTCACTCTTAAGAGAAATTACAGGGGACAGTAACAGATGGAAACTCATCCCAGGCTCAAGGCTAGGAAGAATTAATATCATCAAAATGGCCATCCTGCCCAGAGCAACATGCAGATTTGATGCAATCCCTATGAAACTACCAGAACCATTCGTCAATGAACTGGAACAAATAATTCAAAATTCATATAGAAACACCAAAGACCCTGAATACCCAAAGCAATCCTGAGGAAGAAGAACAAAGAAGGGGGGATCTCACTCCCAACTTCAAGCTCTACTATAAAGCCATAGTAATCAAGACAATTTGGTACTGGCACAAGAACAGAGCCACAGACCAATGGAACAGACTAGGGGATCCAGACATTAATCCAGGCATATATGGTCAATTAATATTTGATAAAGGAGCCATGGACATACAATGGCAAAATAACAGTCTCTTCAACCGTTGGTGCTGGCAAAACTGGACAGCTACATGTAGGAGAATGAAACTGGACCATTGTCTAACCCCATATTCAAAGGTAAACTCAAAATGGATCAAAGACCTGAATGTAAGTCATGAATCCATTAAACTCTTGGAAAAAACATAGGCAAAAACCTCTTAGACATAAACACAAGTGACCTCTTCTTGAAAATATCTCCCCGGGCAAGGAAAACAACAGCAAAAATGAGCAAGTGGGACTACATTAAGCTGAAAAGCTTCTGTACAGCGAAAGACACCATCAATAGAACAAAAAGGAACCCTACAGTATGGGAGAATATATTTGAAAATGACACATCTGATAAAGGCTTGACGTCCAGAATATATAAACAGCTCACACGCCTCAACAAACAAAAAACAAATAACCAAATTAAAAAATGGGCAGAGGAACTGAACAGACAGTTCTCCAAGAAAGAAATACAGATGGCCAACAGACACATGAAAAGATGCTCCACATCACTAATTATCAGAGAAATGCAAATTAAAACTACAAGTAGGTATCAACTCACACCAGTAAGGATGGCTGCCATCCAAAAGACAAACAACAACAAATGTTGGCGAGGCTGTGGAGAAAGGGGAAGCCTCCTACACTGCTGGCCGGAATGTAAATTAGTTCAACCATTGTGGAAAGCAGTATGGAGGTACATCAAAATGCTCAAAACAGACTTACCATTTGACCCAGGAATTCCACTCCTAGGAATTTACCCTAATAACACAGCAATCAAATTTGAGAAAGACAGATGCACCCCTATGCTTATCACAGCACTATTTACAATAGCCAAGAAATGGAAGCAACCTAAATGTCCATCAATAGATGAATGGATAAAGAAGACGTGGTACATATACACAATGGAATACTACTCAGCCATAAAAAGAGGGCACATCCTACCATTTGCAGCAACATGGATGGAACTGGAGGCTATTAAGCTAAGTGAAATAAGCCAAGCGGAGAAAGAGAAATACCAAATGATTTCACTCATCTGTGGAGTATAAGAACAATGTAAAAACTGAAGGAACAAAACAGCAGCAGAATCACAGAACCCAAGAATGGACTAACAGGTACCAAAGGGAAAGGTACTGGGAGAATGGGTGGGTAGGTAGGGATAACGGGGGGGGGAGGGAGAAAAGGGAGGGTATTAAGATTAGCATGCAAGGGGGGTTGAGAGAAAGGGGGGGCTGTACAACACAGAGAAGATAAGTAGTGATTCTACAACATTTTGCTATGCTGATGGACAGTGACTGTAAAGGGGTTTGTAGGGGGTATCTGGTATATGGGAGAGCCTAGTAAACATAATACTCATCATGTAAGTGTAGATTAATGATAACAATAAATATGAAAGAAAGAAAAGGGGGATTACTCCCTGATAGGATAAAACTTACTGTATATCAACGATTAATGCATGCTTTAAATATCCTTAATTTTGACCATTTAAAGGGTGTCAGATGATCAGCTATGGAGGTACATTTTTATGATAATATTCCTTTCTCTTAAAAAAAAAAGCAGTTCCTGTGTGGTGACCTCCAATGAGTTCTACACAATGGTATAAAGGGCATATAAAAATGTAGGCAAAGGGTCTGTTTGTGTTTATACAGAGGAACAAAGCGGCTACCCAGAAAATGAATACGACATGTAAAAGAACTTCCAACATCAGCACTCTCTGGAAGACTCATACCAGAAGATGATTATCACAAAACCCCAACAATGATCCACACACTGCTACAGCTGTAGATGCACTCATCCCACTGGTTCCTGGACTTGCCATGGGAATGAAGAAGGAGATAAAGCTGGCCTGTGCATACAGTAAAACAACAAATTTGACTGGATCTATACTGTTGGAACTAAACGAAGAATTAGGAGAAGTGCAAATTGTAGTGCTCCAAAATCTTACAACTACAGATTATCTACTGTTAAAAGAACATATGGGATGTGAACAGTCCCCAGGAATGGGTTGTTTTAATTTGTCTGATTTCTCTCAGACTGTTCAAGTTCAGTTGGACAATATCCACTATATCATAGATACGTTTTCACAAATGCCTAAGGTGCCTAACTGGTTTTCTTGGTTTCACTGGAGATGGCTGGTAATTATAGGTCTGCTTTGGTTATGTAACTGTACTCCTACTATGTTAATGTGTGTGTGCAATTTAATTAGTAGTTTAAAACCTATAAATGCTGAAGTTACTCTACAAGAAGATATGTCAAAGAAATAATCAATCTTCCCATGTTTTCTTTCACCTGCTACTTCTATAGCTCTTCTTCTTCCTTCCTAATTACAACCCCTAAATAGAATGCATGCCTATATCGAATTTACCGAGTATCATAATTCTTCCAAGTGGTAAAGATACCTCATGACAAATGCTGGACATAGAAGGCACATGGCATAAATATGAAAAGAAATAAAAAGTTAGCCTTTTCAAACAATAAGGCTTCTCTCTCACTTACCAACTTTACATTTCCCTGTATGGCCCCAGAAAATGACTGGTTAGCCAGAGACGGGTAAGATTCCTCAAGGGAGGAACAACCTAAGACAGGCACAGTCGCAGGGGGGCCATCAGGTGAGAAATTAGGGATCAACAGAGGTGAGGCTTAGAACCTCACCCCCCTGTTTTGAGAGAAATATTCTGCATCCATGGATGTTTTATTGCCCTTGTCTATCTTGGATTAACACATAGTCTACAGTGACACACCTGATCATCTACATTTGCTGTCTTACAACACTAAACTATGTTTTCTACCTTTACCTTGCATCTTCCTACCACTTCAGCATTTTAATAATAATAATAATATTAATAATAATAAAGGGAGAAATGTGATATCCACATATAAATCAAGTATAAAAATCAATAGAATTTTCGTATTTGACCTGATTGTTTATAGTTCATAATGCGTGATCAAAACCGAAAGTTTCTGTGATGACCACCCTTGTACAGTTCACCATGTAACTTATTCACTATGTAAGAATTTGTTCTCTATGTAAGAACTTGTTCGTTATGCTTCAGAATATTGGAGACTGACGAAAATTAGGCTTGGGGTGGATTAATGATTGTTCATTGAGCATTGACTCCCCTATACAGAATTTCATTGTTGTTAACAACCATTTGATCAATAAATATGAGAGATACCCTGTCAAAAAAAAAAAGCAGAACAGTGAACGAGCAAAGAGACAATTTCAACACAGAGAGAGAAAACAATAAAGTACCAATAACTGCACTGAGATATATGATAGACATGTTCAACAGAAGACTTAATAAAGCACAATAAAATATAAGTGAATTTAAAGACAGGAAAGTGGAACCCATCTAATGAGTGAAACTAAAAGAAAAAAAGAATGAAATAACTTAGAGAATTTCTATTAAAATAACAAATGAACCTATATTTGCATTATAGAAGTCCTAGAAGAAAAGTGATGAAAAGTGTAAGAATTCATATGTGAATGAGTAATGGCTGAAAACTTCAATAACCTTGGGAAGGAAACAGATATCCAGATTCAGGAATTCCAGTGTTTTTCAAATAAGTAAACTTAAGGAGAATGACAACAAGACACATTTGAATTAAATGTCAGAAGTTAAAATACAAGGAGATAATCTTCAAAGCAATAGGAGAAAAACAAATTTTATATACATATGGGCCCCCATAAGACAATCAACAGATTTTTCCACAGATAATTTAAAGGCCATAAGGGAGAAGCACAATATATTCAAAGTGTTGAAAGAAGGAAAAGCTGTTAACCAAGAATATTCTACCTAGCAATGTTGTCCTTCATAATTGAAGGAAAACAGACTTTTCTAGACACACAAAAGCCAAAGAGTTTCATTACCAATAGACCAGCCTTATGAGAACTTTTAAAGTGTCTTCTTGAAAGTGAGATAAAGGGGTACTACATAGCAATAGGAAAGCATATGAAAGTATAAATCTCATTAGTAAAGGTAAATATTTAGCAAAATTAAAAGTAATCAAATATACAGCTGGTTGGTTAATCATTTAAAAATAGTATGAAGGATACAGGCAGAAGTAATAAAAATAACAATAAATACAATAATTTGTTAATAGATACATAAATAAAAATATATAAATTGTGACATTAAAAGCATAAAACATTGAGCAGTAATTAAAATGTAGAGCATTCATGGTCTGTCCCCCCCCCCCCACTTTATTCTTCCTTCTCAGGATTCAGGATTGCTTTAGCTATTCAGGTTCTTTGGTGTTTCCATATGAATTTTTGAACTATTTGTTCCAGTTCATTGAAGAATGCTGTTGGTAGTTTGATAGGGATTGCATTGAATCTGTATATTGCTTGTAGGATGGCCATTTTGACGATATTAATTCTTCCTAGCCACAAGCATGGGATCAGTTTCCATTTGTTAGTGACCTCTTTAATTTCTCTTAAGAGTGTCTTATAGTTTTCAGTGTATAGGTATCTCACTTCCCTGGTTAGGTTTATTCCTAGGTATTTCACTCTTTTGATGATATTGTGAATGGAATTGTCTTCCTGATATCTCTTTATATTAGTTTATTGTTAGTGTACAGGAAAGCCACAAATTTCTGTGTGTTAATTTTGTATCCTGCAACTTTGCTAAATACCGATATTAGCTCTAGTAGTTTTGGGGTGGACCCTTTAGGGTTTTTTATGTACAATATCATGTAATCTGCAAATAGTGACAGTTTAACGTCCTCTTTACCAATCTGGAGTTGTTTTTTGTAGCAGATACACCAGAAAACCCAAATCCTCCTACTGTAAAACACTGTCTTCTAGAAAAATGAAGACTTCAAAATATTAGGGAGGCACCTAACTTGTTAGTCATCCCTATATCATTGAGTAACTTAAGGCAAGTCATTTTCCATTTCAGGGTCTGTTTCCTCATCTGAAAACTGGGGATGACAACCTTGCCTTGCCCACATCAGGGTCTGTGTAAAGATCCAATGAGATGAAGGCTGTGAGCACACATTGCAAACTGTAAAGTACTGTACCCACATATGTATGAAATTTCAGCATTCCCATCCCAGGATAACTGTAGCCTATCTCTAGTCTTGGTTTTTACAGATTAAGTCACACCCAGTATTCTGGACTATACAGGCTGCTACCAAAGGAGACAATTGCTTCACTCATCTCAGCACTTTTTTTCTTCCAAATATGACACACTGTGAAGGAGTGGGCATCAGCCCAAGTAGCCTATTATGGACATAGGGAGACTTCGTTCTGAGAAAGATGTCAACTGGTGGTGAGGCCTCCAAATTGAGTGTTTTTTTCTCTAAACAAGAACTGCCTTCACTGTGTCCCACAGAAGTTGGGGCTTTATGCTGTTGTTGTCATTTGTCTCCATATATTGCTTGATCTCTGTTTTAATTTGGTCATTGATCTATTCATTATTTAGGAACATGTTTTAAAGCCTCCATGTGTTTTTGTGACTTTTTGCTTTCTTTGTACAATTTATTTCTAGTTTTATGCCTTTATGGTCTGAGAAGTTAGTTGGTAGAAATTCAATCTTTTTTAATTTACTGATGCTGTTTTTGTGGCTTAGTATGTGGGTTATTTTGGAAAATGTTCCACGTGCACTTGAGAAGAAAGTCTATCCTGCTGCTTTTGGGTGTAGAGTTCTGTAGATGTCTGTTAAGTCCATCTGTTCTAGTGTGTTGTTCAGTGCTTCTGTGTCCTTATTTATTTTCTGTCCAGTGCATCTGCCCTTTGGAGTGAGTAGTGTGGTCAAATCTCCTAGAATGAATGCATTGCATTCTATTTCCTCCTTTAATTCTCTTAGTATTTGTTTCACATAAGTTGGTGCTCCTGTATTGGATGCATAGAAATTTATAATGATTAAATCCTTTTGTTGGACTGAGCTGTTTATAATTATGTAGTGTCCTTATTTATCTCTTGTTACTTTCTTTGTTTTGAAGTCTATTTTATCTGATACAAGTACTGCAACACCTGCTTTTTTCTCCCTATTGTTTGAATGAAATATGTTTTTCCATCCTTTGACTTTCAGTCTATGCATGTCTTTGGGTTTGAGGTGAGTCTCTTGTAAGCAGCATATAGATGGGTCTTGCCTTTTTATCTATTCTATTCCTCTGTGTCTTTTGATTGGTGCATTCAGTCCATTTACATTCAGGGTGATTATTGAAATATATTCACTTATTGCCATTGCAGGCTTTAGATTTGTGGTTACTGAAGGTTCAAGGGTAGCTTCTTTATTATCTAATAATCATCTAACTTAACTCTCTTATTAAGCTATTTTAATCACAGTCTGATGATTCTTTATTTCTCTCCCTTTTTATTCCTCCTATTCCATTCTTTATATGTTAGGTGTTTTATTCTGTACTCTTTTGTGTTTTCTTTGGCTGCTTTTGTGATTAGTTCATTTTATTTTTTGCCTTTAGTTAGTATTTGGTTGGTCTTCTGTCTGCTGTGATTTTATTTTCTCTGTTGACATCTATTTAGCCTTAGGAGACCTTCCATCTAGAGCGGTCCCTTTAAAATATCTTGTAGAGGTGGTTTGTGGGAGACAAATTCCCTCAACTTTTGCTTATCTGAGAATTAATCTCTACTTCATATTTAAATGATAGTTGTGCTAGATACAGTATTTTTGGTTCAAGTCCCTTCTGTTTCATTGTTTCAAATGTATCATGCCATTCTCTTCTACCCTGTAATGTTTCTGTTGAGAAGTCTGATGATAGCCTGATGGGTTTTCCTTTGTAGTTGATGTTTTTTCTCTCTCTGGCTGCCTTTAATATTCTTCTCTTTTCTTTGATCTTTTCCATTTAAATTATTATGTGTCTTGGTGTTGTCCTCCTTCGGTCCTTTGTGTTGGGAGTTCTGTGGGCTTCCGTGGTCTGAGAGACTATTTCCAGCCTCAGTTTGGTAAAGTTTTCAGCAATTATTTCTTCAAAGACACATTCTATCCCTTTCTCTCTCTTTATTCTTCAGGTACTCCTATAATGCAAATATTGTTCCATTTTGATTGGTCACACAGTTCTCTTATTATTCTTTCATTTCTGGAGGTCCTTTTATATCTCTCTTCCTCAGCTTCTCTGTATTCCTGTTCTCTGATTTCTATTCCATTAATGGCCTCTTGCACCTCATCCTGTCTGCTCTTACATCCTTCCAGAGATTGTTTTATTCCTGTATTCTCCCTCCCTACTTGCTCCTTTAGCTCTTGCATATTTCTATGCAGGTCCATCAGCATGATTATGACCTTTATTTTGAATTCTTTTTCAGGAAGATTGGTTAAGTGTATCTCCCCAGGACCTCTCTCTGGGGTTGTCTGTGTAATTGTGGACTGGACCAAATTCTTCTGCATTTTCATGGTGATATAGGTAGTCATGTAGCACATGTGTCAGCTGGGAGAACAAATTCCTTTCCTGTTTGCTGGGAGCCTTTCCCTTCTCCACTGCTTGTGTTGGTTACCTGCCCTCCTGGAGCAGCCTCCTGATTAATCCCCTAAGCTGCTGTGGGTGGGGTAGCCATCGGAGTAACCCAGAGCCCTTGGGAAGTGGCAGGCATGCCTGGTGTGCTCTCCTGCAAGAGCAGTGCCCCTTCACTCCTTGCCCCAGTTTCCTCTGCCTGCACCAGGCAGCTTCCCACTGGCTGCAGCCTTTCAGTCTGGCCCGAGTGGCTACTCAACAGGAGGAAAATCCGGGCAGCTGCTGTGGGCATGGCCACTCCATGGCAGGTCCGCTGCCTCTGTGGGTGCATGTGGCCACAGCTGGGTTGCTTCACCACTGCCACAGGTGTGCTCGGCCGCTCGCCAGCTACTGAACCACTGTTTCGGGGGCTGCACCAGCTGGGCGAATGTCTGGCAGGCTGCTTATCACTGTGAGGGGCTTCAGGGCTCTGCTGCCACCCAGGGAGCTGTGGTGTCTGACCTTCCTCAGGATTTCAAGACTGATGGGCTGAGTGTGCCGGTACAATTTCATCCAGCCAGGAGGCTCCTGTCCCTTTAAGACTTTCAAAAAGTACTCGCTTTTCTTTTTTCCCAGGGGAGCCAGTTGCGGGGACCCTCTTGTAGATTTTCCTTTTCCATTTCTGTAATATCCAGCACACCATGCAGTGTGTGTCTGTGCTCCTGGTGTGGATTATTAGAGCTGGTTATTTAGCAATCCTGGGCTTCTACTCCCTCCTTTCCTCCCACTGCAGAGCTGGGGCAGTGGGAGCACTCAGGTCCTGCCAGGCTGTGGCTTGCATCTTACTCTCTTCATGAGATGCTGAGTTCTTGCAGATGTAGATGTAGCCAGGCTGTTGTACTGTATCCACTGGTCTCTCTTTAAGGAATAATTGTATTTGTTGTATTTTCAAAAATATATGTTTTTGGGAGGAGATTTCCACTGACCTACTCACACCACCATCTTGGTTCCTTCTCGTGTGGAAACCAGATTTTTGACCCTCTTCATTTCTCATGATCTTTATCCTGTGTGTTATACCTGTGTGTATATGATGCTATATGGCAAAAAGTACTTTGCAGATGGAATTAAGTTCATGGACCTTAAAATGGTGAGATCATAATAGATTACCCAGGTTGGCCCAATGTGATCATATGTGACCTTAAAAGTGTAAGAATGAGAAAGAGGTGTCATTAATGAGTATGAGAGAGATGTGATATGGAAAGGACTTAACCCACCATTGCCAGTTTTGAAATTGGAAAGGGGTAATGAGCTAAAGAATGTGGGTAGTCTCTAGAAATTGGAAATGGCCATCAGCTGAAAGTAAGGAAGTAAATGTGACCTCAGACTTATAACTGAAAGGAACTGCACTCTTCCATCTTCCTGAATGATCAAGGAATTGGATTATCCATTGGAGCTTCCATAAAGGGCTGCAACTCTGCCAGCGCTTTGATTTCAGCCTTTTGAAACTCTAAGCAGAGATCTAGCTGAGCCTGCAAAGCTTCTGATCTATGACAATGGTAAGATAATAAAATACGTGTTTAAGCCATCAAATTTGCAGTAATTTGTTATGATAATGATGGAAAACTAATACACCCTTTATACATAAGTCTTATATAACATCAGGGTAAAAAGTGGGAGCCTATGCTATGGGGTGTGTGTTTGTCCTCTACATTATTGTTGTGTTTTTTTTCTCATACTTAATTCATACTCGTCCTTGATGGAGATGAGATTACAGTGGAATGAATTTTATTACATATTTCCTCGAATTTCCACATTCACTCTTACCTCCAACATTATTGCCACACCCTGGCCAGTGAGCTCAAGTTGAGTCTTTTCATCTCCCCCTTCTATTTCTTTTTTTAAATTTTTATTATTTTTATTATTTTTTAATTTTTTTTATTTTGGTATCATTAATCTACAATTACATGAATAACATTATGTTTACTAGGCTCCCCCATTCAGCAAGTCCCCCCCAGATACCTCTTCACAGTCACTATCCATCAGCATAGTAAGATGCTGTAAAATCACAACTTGTCTGCTCTGTGTTGCATAGCCCTCCCCATGCCCCCCACACACTACACATGCTAATCATAATGCCACCTTTTTTCCCCACCCTTGTCCCTCCCTTTTCACCCATCCTCCACAGTCCCTTTCCCTTTGGAAACTATTAGTACATTCGTGGGTTCTGTGATTGTGCTGCTGTTTTGTTCCTACAGTTTTCCTTTGTTCTTATACTCCATATATGAGTGAAATCATTTGGTACTTGTCTTTCTCTGCCTGGCTTATTTCACTGAGCATAATACCCTCTAGCTCCATCCATATTGTTTCAAATGGTAGGATCTGTTTTTTTCTTATGCCTGAGTAATATTTCATTGTGTATATGTACCACCTCTTCTTTATCCATTCATCTACTGATGGACATTAAGGTTGCTTCCATATCTTGGCTACTGCAAATAGTGCAGCGATAAACATAGGGGTGCATCTGTCTTTTTCAAACTGGAGTGCTGCATTCTTGGGTAAATTCCTAGAAGAGGAGTTCCTGGGTCAAATGGTATTTCTATTTTGAGCATTTTGAGGAACCTCCATAATGCTCTCCACAATGGTTGAACTAATTTACATTCCCATCAGCAGTGTAGGAGGATTCCCCTTTCTCCACAACCTCGCCAGCATTTGTTGTTTGTCTTTTGGATGATGGTGATCCTTACTGGTGTGAGGTGATATCTCATTGTGATTTTAATTTGCATTTCTCTCATGACTAGCGATGTGGAGCATCTTCTCATGTGTCTGTTTGCCATCTGAATTTCTTCTTTGGAGAACTGTTTATTTAGGTCCTCTACCCATTTTTTAATTGGATTATTTGCTTTTTGTTTGTTGAGGTGTGTGAGCTCTTTATATATTTTGCATGTCAATCCTTTATCGGATCTGTCATTTATGACTATATTCTCCCATACTGTAGTATACCTTTTTGTTCTATTGATGGTGTCCTTTGCTGTACAGAAGCTTTTTAGCTTGATATAGTCCCATTTGTTCATTTTTGCTTCTGTTTCCCTTGCCTGGGGAGATATGTTCATGAAGAAGTCACTCATGTTTATGTCCATGAGATTTTTGCCTATGCTTTTTCTAAGAGTTTTATGGTTTCATGACTCACATTCAGGTCTTTGATCCATTTCGAATTTACTTTTCAATATGGGGTTAGACAGTGATCCAGTTTCATTCTCTTACATGTAGCTGTCCAGTTTTGCCAGCACCATCTGTTGAAGAGACTGTCATTTCCCCATTTTATGTCCATGGCTCCTTTATCATATATTAATTGATCATATATGTTTGGGTTAATGTCTGTAGTCTTTATTCTGTTCCACTGGTCTGTGGCCCTGTTCTGCCAGTACCAAATTATCTTGATAACTGTGATTTTGTAGTAGAGCTTGAAGTTGGGGAGTGAGATGCCCCCCACTTTATTCTTCCTTCTCAGGATTGCATTGGCTATTCGGGGTCTTTGGTATTTCAATATGAATTTTTGAACTATTTGTTCCAGTTCATTGAAGATTGCTTTTCATAATTTGATAGGGATTGCATAGAATCTGTAGATTCCTTTGGGCACGATGGCCATTTTGATTATATTAATTCTTCCTATCCAGGAGCATGGGATGAGTTTCCATTTGTTAGTATCCTCTTTAATTTCTCTTAAGAGTGTCTTGTAGTTTTGAGGGTATAAGTCTTTCACTTCTTTGGTTAGGTTTATTTCTAGGTATTTTATTCTTTTTGATGCAATGGTGAATGGAATTGTTTTCCTGATTTCTCTTTTTATTGATTCATTGTTAGTGTATAGGAAAGCTACAGATTTCTGTGTGTTAATTTTGTATCCTGCAACTTTGCTGTATTCTGATATCAGTTCTAGTAGTTTTGAAGTGGAGTCTTTAGGGCTTTTTATGTACAGTATCATATCATCTGCAAATAGTGACAGTTTAACTTCTTCTTTACCAATCTGGATTCCTTGTATTTCTTTGTTTTGTCTGATTGCCGTGGCTAGGACCTCCAGTACTATGTTAAATAACAGTGGGGAGAGTGGGCATCCCTGTCTGGTTCCCGATCTCAGAGGAAATGCTTTCAGCTTCTCGCTGTTCAGTATAATGCTGGCTGTGGGTTTATCATATATGGCCTTTATTATGTTGAGGTACTTGCCCTCTATTCCCATTTTGATGAGAGTTTTTATCATGAATGGATGTTGAATTTTGTCGAATGCATTTTCAGCATCTCTGGAGATGATCATGTGGTTTTTGTCCTTCTTTTTGTTGATGTGGTGGATGATGTTGATGGATTTTCGAATGTTGTACCATCCTTGCATCACTGTGATGTATCCCACTTTGACCTGGTCTATTTTCCTCTTGACGTATTTTTGAATTCGGTTTGCTAATATTTTGTTGAGTACTTTTGCATCTATGTTCATCAGGGTATTGGTCTGTAGTTTTTTTTTTGGTGGGGTCTTTGCCTGGTTTTGGTATTATGGTGATGTTGGCTTCATAGAATGAGATTTGGAGTATTCTGTCCACTTCTATTTTTTGGACAACTTTAAGGAGCTTGGGTGTTATGTCTTCTCTGTATGTCTGATGAAATTCCAAGGTAACTCCATCTGGCCCAGGGGTTTTGTTCTTGGGTAGTTTTTTGATTACTGTTTCAATTTCAGTGCTGGTAATTGGTCTGTTTAGATTTTCTGGTTCTTTATGGGTCAGTTTTGGGAGGTTGTATTTTTCTAAGAAGTTGTCTGTTTCTCCTAGGTTTTCCAGCTTGTTAGCATATAGGTTTTCATAGTATTCTCTACTAATTCTTTGTATTCTGTGGGGTCTGTCATGATTTTTCCTTTCTCGTTTCTAATTCTGTTGATGTGTGTTGACTCTCTTTTTCTTTTAATAATTCTGGCTAGAGGTTTATCTATTTTGTTTAGTTTCTCACAGAACCAGCTCTTCATTTCATTGATTTTTTCTATTGTTTTATTCTTCTAATTTTATTTATTTCTTCTCTGATCTTTATTATGTCCCTCCGTCTGCTGACCTTAGGCCTCATTTGTTCTTCTTTTTCCAATTTTGATAATTGTGACTTTAGTCTATTCATTTGTGATTGTTCTTCCTTCTTTAAATATGCTTGGATTGCTATATACTTTCCTCTTAAGACTGCTTATGCTGTGTCCCACAGAAGTTCGGGCTTTGGGTTATTGTTGTCATTTGTTTTCATATATTGTTGGATCTCCAGTTTAACTTAGTCATTGATCCATTGATTATTTAGGAGCATGTTGTTAAGCTTCCATGTGATTATGAGCCTTTTTGCTTTCTTCGTACAATTTATTTCTGGTTTGATACCTTTGTGGTCTGAAAAGTTGGTTGGTAGGATTTCAGTCTTTTGGAATTTACTGAGGATCTTTTTGTGGCCTAGTATGTGGTCTATTCTGGAGAATTTTCCATGTGCAGTTGAGAAGAATGTATATCCTGTTGCTTTTGGATCTAGAGTTCTATAGATGTCTAGGTCTGTTCTACAGGTCCATCTGTTCTACTGTGTTGTTCAGTGCCTCTGTGTCCTTACTTATTTTCTTTCTGGTGGATCTGTCCTTTGGGGTGAGTGGTGTGTTAAAGTCTCCCAAAATGAATGCATTGCATTCTATTTCCTCCTTTAATTCTGTTAGTATTTGTTTCACATATATTGGTGCTCCTGCATTGGGTGCATATATGTATATAATGGTTATATCCTCTTGTTGCACTGAGCCCGTTATCATTATGTAATGTCCTTCTTTATCTCTTGTTACTTTCCTTATTTTGAAGTCTATTTTGTCTGATACTAGTATTGCAACACCTGCTTTTTTCTCTCTGTTGTTTGCATGAAATATTTTTCTCCAACTCTTGACTTTTAATCTGTGTATGTCTTTGGGTTTAAGGTGAGTCTCTTGTAAGCAGCATATAGATGGGTCTTGCTTTTTTATCCATTCTGTTGCTCTGTGTCTTTTTATTGGTGCATTCAGTCCATTTACATTTCAGGAGATTATTGAAAGTTATGTACTTAATGCCATTGCAGGCTTTAGATTTGTGGTTACCAAAGGTTCAAGGTTATCTTGTTTACTACCTTACTGTGTGACCTAACTCGGTTATTGAGCTGTTATAAACACAGTCTGATGATTATTTCTTTCCCTTCCTTTTCCTCCTCCTCCATCCTTCATATGTTGGGTGTTTTGTTCTGTGCTCTTATTAGGAGTTCTCCCATTTAGAGCAGTCCCTCTAAGATACCCTGTAGAGGTGGTTTGTGGGAGGCAAATTCCCTCACCTTCTGCTTGTCTGGGAATTGTTTAATCCCTCTTTCATATTTAAATGATAATCGTGCTGGATACAGTATCCTTGGTTCAATGCCCTTCTGTTTCATTGCATTCAATATGTCATGCCAATCTCTTCTGGCCTGTAAGGTTTCTGTTGAAAAGTCTGATGGTAGTTGGATGGGTTTTCCTTTGTAGGTGACCTTTTTACTCTCTTGGGCAGCCTTTAGTACTCTGTCCTTGTCCTTTATCTTTACCATTTTAATTATTATGTGTCTTGGTGTTGACCTCTTTGGATCCCGTCTCTCAGGAGTTCTGTGTGCCTCCATAGTCTGAGCACCTATTTCCTCCTCTTAGTTTGGGGAAGTTCTCAGCAATTATTTCTTCAAAGACACTTTCTATCCTTTTTTCTCTCTTCTTCTTCTGGTACCCCTATAACGAGGATATTGTTCCTTTTGGATTGGTCACACACTTCTCTTAATATTGTTTCATACCTGGAGATCCTTTTATCTCTCTCTCTGCATCAGCTTCTGTGCGTTCTTGTTCTCTGATTTCTATTCCATCAATGGCCTCTTGCATCTTATCCTTTCTGCTTATAAATCCTTCCAGAGTTTGTTTCACTTCTGTAATCTCCCTCCGGACATCTGTAATGTCCCTCCAGATGTCTGTAATCTTCCTCTGGACTTCATCCCTTAGCTCTTGCATATTTTCCTGCAGCTCTGTCACCATGTTTATGATTTTCATTTTGAATTCTTTTTCAGGGAGACTGGTTATTTCTGCCTCTGCAGATCCTTTCTCAGGTGTAATTATCTTGGACTCGATCAGATTTTTTTGCCTTTTCATCTTAATAGCAGTAGCTGTAGGCAGGTTGTGGGTGTGTCAGTTGGGAGAAGAAAGTCCTTTCCTGCTTGCTGGCTACCTGCTCTTCTGAAGCAGCCACCGGGTTAATCTCCTAAGATGCTGTGGGCCGGGTGTCTGTCAGAGCAACGCGGATCCTTGCAGGGAGTGGCAGGCAGGCCAGGTGCACTCCTCCATGTTAGTGGTGACCCTGCTGGGCAGATGTGTGGCAGCAGCGGCTTTTGATTCTGGCCCTGGTGGCTGTGCATTGGGCTCGGATTCCAGTCAGCTCCTGGGAGTGTGCCTGCTCCCTCTGGCTCTGCTGCCGGTGCACGCAGGGCTTTTCCATACAGGCTTCTACCAGGCTCTGGCTTCACTTCCACCGGTGCATGCGAGCCGTGCCCGGGCTGTTCAGTCGCACCGCTGCAGACTAGCCCAAGCCTGTCCTGCGGTGTATGGATCTGCTCTCGGTTCCTTCCAGTGCTTTGGCCCCTGGTGTGTGCTCCCTCTCTCCTGCTACTGGGCCCATGTGTCAGGGTCCACACCAGTTGGAGGAACAACTGGCAGGTTGCCTATTCCTGTGTGAGTCTTCACAGCTGCACTGCCTCCATTTAGGGCACCTACATTTCCCCGGTATTCCCAGCTGCCCGGAGAACTTCGTCCAGCTATAGGGTCCCTGTCTCTTTAAGACTTGAATAAAGCACTCGCTTTTCTTTTGTCTCAGGGGCACTGGTTGCGTGGAGCTGCCCACTGGTTTTGCTTTTCCATTTCTCTAATATCCAGCACCCCATGCACCTTGTGTCTGCGTTCCGGGTGCAGATTTCTATAGCTGGTTGTTTAGCAGTCTTGGGCTTTCACTCCCTCCCTGTTCCGACTCCTTCCCACCGGGTTTTGGGGTGGAGGATCATTTGGGTCCTGCCTGGCCGTGGCTTGTATCTTACCCCCTTCGTGTGATGCTGTATTCTCACAGATGTAGATGTGTCCTGGCTGTTGTACTGCACCCACTGGTGTCTCTTTCAGGAATAATTGTATTTATTGTATTTTCATAAATACATATGTTTTGGGGAGGAGATTTCCTCTGAACTACTCATGCCACCATCTTCCTGTGATCCCCCTGCCCAGCTTATTTTAGCCATACCTATGTGCTATATTTCCTTCTCTGATCCTAACAAAGTAATCTGAAACCTGGAAAAAAGACTAATTTAGTAAGCAAGCCCAACTATAAACAGCCCAAGAAGTTAAGAATTAAGATTCTCAACTTACTTCAGCAAACAGGCATCTACCCAGCCCACCTTGGGGGCAGGGTAGGCAGTCTTAATTTACATGCTCCCAGAGGACAACTGCTATCTTGAGAAAGAATCAGAGCTGAAAATCTCCTCTGTTACTCATCAAGAATGAGCATTCTGGGACCACTCAACAAGTCTTCACTCCTAACCCTTTACCCTCATTCCTGAAAATCCTCAACCATGCATAAAACCCCTAGACAATGAGCCAACCACGGACTCTCTTGTCCCCTCCTGGCATGAGCCAGGATATTTATTCTCTCACTTTATTTCTTAATAAAGGCCTGTATCTTGCTCTCCTATCTTGAGTGTTTGTGAAGCTCATTCTTCAGCTTCGTGAACAAGAACCCTGGCATCAATACCATCCATAAAGAGTCCACCCCTGGGGTTTTCCAGCACTGTAGGGAAGGCCCATTAACTCTCAACACCAGAAAAAATTACTCTCTTCTGCTAATCAGAGCCTTTCTCCTGATTCATGTAATATATGAAGCAGCTACCCTTACCACGCTGGCAATGTCTGTTGAAGAGCCACTAGCAATAGAGAAAGAAGGGCCCAGGAAGGCCAAGGTAAATACCACCAAACAGACTTCTCACCAGTGCAAGAAGTGTGACCTCTTGATGGGGCACTGTGAGTACATCTTCCTAACTAAACTCAACTGGAAGGCACCTGTGAGATAAGAACGTTGGGGGAGGTCAGTAGTCACACTGTTACCTCCTCAGGCCATCACCTTCTTCTTTGGGTCTTCCCCAATTAGGCTGCTAAGCTAGGTTTGCTTCTTTGTACAGCAGGCAAAAGTGTAAAGAACAAAGTGAAGAAACTCACATATAGTTCTCATATAGTATAAATTAGTACAATTATTTGGAAATGCACATATCCTCTGGTCTTTCCACATCACACCCATTATGTAACCTAGAAAAATGGAAATGAACTAAAATATTCAGCATAAGACATGGGATAAATAAATAATTATATAATCCTATTAGGTAACATTATTACAAAGCTCTTAAATGATGTGCATGTATTAATATAAATAATCCAGAGGGGAAAAGAAAATTAGAGTATATAGTTTGATATCATTTATACTAAAGATATGAAATATAAAATAATTTCATAAATTACCTATGAATATATACATATATTAAAAATAATACAAATATTAAAACATTGGGTGGAGAATATTGTGCAGTCATGGTGCTCATAATGCTCATATCCACATTCTTCCCAACATTTTGCATACACCCTTGTAGTAAGGCAATCACAATTTTTCTGGTCAATGGTCTGTGTGTAGAAGTAATGTGTGTCAATTGTAGACTGGAGTAATTAAGAGCCAGTATGTCTCTTCTATCTCTTCCCCTGTCCCACCAAGCTGGAAGCCACATGGTCTAGATGGAGGTAGTCTTTGCATAGCAAAAAATAAAGTTTTGTAGTATTAAGTCACTGGGACTTGATAATTTGCTACTGCAGCATAGCCTACTAATAAGATACATACAATTTAATGACAGTGGCTACTTCTGGGGAGGTAGGGAGAGCACCAAAATGGAATACCATTAGATCTGTGGATTCTTGTTCTTTTAAAAAAAATCTGAAGCAAATATGTAAAATGTTAATATTTAATAATTATGGATGTTTTGTAACTGAACATTTTTATTTTTATCTTTTTCTACATGTTAAGTATTTCTGCATATTTGAATTTATGATTTAAAAAATATGACAATAAATTAAAAAGAATAAGTAAATAGGCATACAGCTGGTAAATACATAAAAATGATAGACAGACAATTGGATAGTGACATATGCACAGACTAGGTTGTAGTACTTCATTCAGTCTTTTATTAGTCCTAAGCACTAAGGACTCCTACAAACTTCATATCACCACAGGTTTACAAATATTAGCATTTATAAATTGCTCTCTAACCCTATAATTTCATTAGAGCTAGACAGGTATCCCATGAGGTATGAAGAACAATAAATATCATGACTAATATATATTTTTCAGAAGAGGGAAATGAAGTTCAATCATTTTCAAGGACTTGCAGAGGGGTATACATTGTGGAACCAGGATCCAAATCTGATTCCCTTGCCTATCTACTCTACTGGAAGAAGTAAGTGAAATCTTTTCTACTACATCTTGTTGCTACCCAAAGGACTGGAGAGGAAAGGGAAAAATAGGACTAGATACACACACTGAATCTCAGAGGTGGTGGTCCACTTTGTGCTTGGGATGCACTCTTGGTCCTGCAGGCCTCCAATACGTGGTTTTTTGTAGAATCTGTGGTCAGAGCAATAAGGGATAGTAAGGTAATCAAACAAGGAATGCACCTGGATTGGTCCTTCCTGATACCATAGTCTTGCCCTCATGGAACTCAGCACCCACCCATACCCCTCATGAGTTATCTGTTTCTAGTCTGATTCTGACTCAGAGTCCAAGACACTCCACCTCTTCCCCCATTCACCACACCATATAGCCACGAAGAGGAACTACTGTCATAAGAGAAGGGAGCATTGCTTTGATGCCAACTGCTTCCTGGTTTTTAGGTCTACAGTGAGATTTACCGTGAATCTTGGGCCTGGACTAAGCATGTCAGCATGATGTAAAAGCAATTAAGTACTCATCTGTGGCTGACTGTGCTCTAGGTACTTTTTAGAGGGATCTTGGGAAGACAATGCTTCTCATGGGAGTTTAAAGTTATCATGATATGGACAGAATACTTCAACTAGGCTCTGAGAAGTAAGGATGAGGGAGACCTCCAAGGGCTAGAGAAGGCCCAGAAGTGCATGGTCTCATACAGTGGGCTTACCTAGGCAGACAGTCTCCACAGACAGCATTAGAGTTGGCTGTACAGTTACCTTCTGGACACGATTTATGACAGCACAGGTGATGCAAGTCTGACATCCATGGTGGCCCCAGCTGCTTTTATATCTGCAGGGAGGGCAGGCTGTGCAGTATGCATCTCCACCCTCTCCATAACCACAGTCCTGCAGAGAGATAGGAGCCACTAACATTGTTCTACAGGAATTTGGAGACAATATCAACTATGAGACAAGTGGACATTGTACAGAGTAGTGTTTTACAAGCTGCAAGTTGTAACCCATTACCAAGTTCATGAAATCAACTTACTAGGTTACAACTAGCACTGAAAATTGAAACAGGACAAAAGAAAATAATTATTTCAAGTATCGTGCATAGCATTCACTAAAACTGGTATTTATATGAGTTAGTATAGTCTAGGTTATGCTATGGCAAAAAGCAAATTCCAAATCTCAGTGTCTCAAAACAATAAAAAGTTTCTCACTCACATCATTTGTCTAGCAGAGGTTTCCCAGGGTTCTGCTTTACATTATTCTTAATGGGTTACCCAGGGTAACAAAGGCTTTATCTTTGTGCTTCCATGATTGGAGCATCACGGAAAAGAAAATATTGTGAACTGTGTACTGCCTTTTAAAGTTTTCCCAGAAATCATTTTGCTCACAAGTCTTTGATTACATATATCACCTGATCATTAGCAACTGCAAAAATAAAAGAAAGTGCAAGTCTTCAACATGCCAGGATGTGGAGAGCTGGTTGCAATGGATGAATAGCTGTAATCATGACCTACCTCAATATTGTTTTGTAAAACTTTTATGATAAAATATAAGAAGTACGTGTGGAGTTGTGATGAAAAAATTATTTCTTACTCTTGATAGCAGTCAAAAATTTGTGGATGTCAATGGTACAGAGGAGAGAAGAGTGATCCAGCTGGCTCTTGTCTCAATTATGGTACTGACTCCATGTAACTTTGACCAGCCCATCTTCATTTCTGGGTATCAGAAGCCCCAGGATCTGAAGAGCCTAAAATAGGTGGCCCCTTAATATTCTTCTAGCTCTAAAATTGTAACCTAGGAACAAGATTCCTGCCTTATATGTCATAGGTCTTTCTCAAAGACACAACTGTAGTTATGAAGGGATATCAGCTATTCGCTAGTTGTGGCAGAAGTTGGCTGGTTGTTCACCAAAATTATTGCCCTTTCTTCCTGGGAATAACACTAGTTAACACTCCCTAACCCTACTGAAGTTAGGTGGAATGGTGTGCCTAATTTCTAGCCAATGGAATATGGATAAAATGATGTGTGCCTCTCCCAGGCCTGGCCCCAAAAAACTGCCTTTATGCTTAGTTGATATTTAAAATATCCTTAATTTTCTTTATACTTTGACTTTCTGATACATAGGGACACCCAAGGAAATGTTGAAATTAATTAAAAATGATAGTGGACATCAAGGAAATGGAGGAGGCAGGAGTTCCAAACTTTCATTCCCTCAAAGAATCATAGAGAAGCAAGCAGAACCTGTCAGAATCAATGTTTTCAGAACACAGTAAAGGTTTACAGAAATGAATAAAATACTGAATCAAGAAAAATGCAATTCGAAAATGGTAGGAAAGGTTTGTGACCCTTTTACTTGCTCTCATAGTACCCCTTATCCCAAAGCAGCACCAGTCCTAAAGTGAAAGCAGGCAGTCTTAAAGTGGCAGCAGTTTGTGCTCCTAGTTTGAGACCTTCATCTCTAGTTCCAAAGTGAGCTGAGCAAAACTTATTCACTCAATTACTGTGTATATTTGCTTTAACTTGTCTGGGGGGCTACCTGAAGGACAAATACAAGGTACTCACCTCCGTTTCACTCAATTCAGAATGCAGATTGGAAAAGGGTGTAAATTTGTTTTAAAACGTTCCAAAGCAAATGAAAACCAAAGATGCCTGGGACAATAAATTATGCACGAAGATATAATACACGGCCTAAGCCTGGGAGCAAAAGCTGGGTGAGATTCTTTAGGAAATTATGATATTCAAAAGCACTCATATATATGGAGGGATTTAGAAAGGCACATGCATGCCCAGGGCAAAACACATGCTTAGAAAAGACTGGCAAACCCCAAAGCTTTCACATTGTGCTGATCCAAAGGCTAAGTGCAAGTTTGACTAAGTGTTGAAGGAATGCTTTAGCACAGAGCAAATATGCAAAGACTGGAAGAGGTACATGCTTTTGTTTTTGTTTTTGTGATAGTCATTTGGTCTCTTAAATCCTGATATTCATAGAAATCTGTCAAAATATTAGCAGAATATGATCTAAATTAATACAGACTTCAGCGACAACATATGGCAAGGGATACAGTCCTTGCAAAAATAATTTGGAAAAAAACACCTAATAAATGGACTACTATAGCCTTCAACAAATAAAGTTTAAAACACCCACCTAAATGTGGGGAAGGGGTAGAATATGATTTAAAGAGTAACATTATAACACAAAAATGACCAGTTTTCAACAACAAAAAATTACAAGGCATACAAAGAAACAGAAATGCATAACCCATTTAAAGGAACACATAAAACTGACAGAGACTACTTCTGAGGAGGTCCAGACACTGGAATTACTAGACAAAGATTAAAGAGTACAGATGTACCTCAGCGATATTGTGATTTTAGTTCTAGACCACCATAAACAAAGCAGATACAGCAATAAAGTGAGTCAAATGATATATTCTTGTTTCCCATTGCATATAAAAGTTATGTTTACATTATACTGGAATCTATTAGGTATTCAATAGCATTATACATAGAAAAACACAATATATATACTTTAATTAAAATATGTTATTGCTAAAATTGCTAGTCATCATCTGAGTTTCCAGTGAATTGTTATCTTTTTACTGATGGAGGGTCTTGTCTTGCTGTTGATGGCTGCTGACTGATCAAGGTGGTGGTTACTGAAGGTTGTGGTGGCTGTGACAATTTCTTAAAATGAGACAGCAATGATGTTTGCTGCAGTGAATAATTCTTCCTTTCACAATTTCTATGTAGCATGTGGTACTGTTTGATATCATTTTACCCACAGTAGAACTTCTTAAAAAATTCAAGGCAATCCTCTCAAAACCTTCCCTGCCTTATCAACTAAATTTATGTAATATTCTGTATTTTCTTCTGTCATTTCAACTATTCACAGTATCTTCACTGGAAATAGATTCTATCTTAATAAACCACATTCTTTGCTCATCCATAGGAAGTAACTCCTCATCCATTAAAGTTTGATCATGAGATTTCAGTAACTCAGTGACATCTTCAGATTCTACTTCTAATTCTAGTTCTTTTGCTGTTTCTTCCACATCTGCAGTTGCTTTCTTCACAAAAGTCTTTAACCCCTGAAATTCATCCATGAGATTTTTATTCACTTTTTCCAAATTCGTATTAACTTTGATATTTTGACTTCTTTCATGAATCACAACTGTTCTTAATGGAATCAAGAATGGTGAATCCTTTCCATAAAGTTTCAATTTACAAAACAATTTCAACTTACTTTGTCCAAATCCATGATAAAAATCACTAAGTATGGCAGATTAATTTTATGAAATGTATTTCTTAACTAGAGTTAAAAATCAAAATTTTCCTTTGATCTATGGGCTGAAGAATGGATGCTATGTTAGAAGGCAATGAAACAACATACATCCTGTTATACATCTCCATCAGAGCTTTTGGGTGACCAGGTACATTGTCAGTGAGCAGTCATATTTTGAAAGGAATCTTCTTTTTTTCTGAGAAAAAGTTTAAAAACTATTCACTAAAACATGGTGTAAATAGATGTGGTGTTATCTAGGCTTTGTTGTACATCAGCATTTGCTGCTTTATCTTGTGTTTCAATGGAGATGGCTTCTTTCCTTAAATTCTGTAGACCAGCCTCTGCTGGCTTCACACTTTTCTTCTGCATCTTCCTTACCTCTATCAGCCTTCACAGATTGAAGAGAGTTGGGTCCTTGCTCTAGATTAGGCTTTTGCCTAAGGAATATTGTGGCTGTTTTCATCTTCTATCCAGGCCAATAAAACTTTCTCCCTTCCGTAATAAGGATGTTTTGTTTTCTTACCATTTGTATGTTCACTAGAGTAGCACTTTTAATTTATTTCAAGAACTTTTCCTTTGCATTTACTATTTGGCTAACAATTTGGCTGAAAAGGCCTAGCCATCAGCCTATCTCAGCTTTCAGCATGCCTTCTTCACTAAATAATTTCTAGCTTCTAATTTAAAGTGAGACAGTTGGCTCTTCTTTTCACTTGAATACTTAGTGGACATGTAGGGTTAATAATTGGCCTAATTTCAATATCATTGTATTTCAAGGAATAGGGGTCAGAGGAGAGGGAGAGAGACTTGGACATGACTAGTCAGCAGAGTAGTCAGAACACACAAATCTATCAATTAATTTTGCATCTTAATATGAGAAAAGTTTGCAGAACGACCAAACAATTACAATACTAACATTAAAGTTCACTTGTCACAGATAACCGTAACAAATACAACAATGAAAATGCTTTAAATATTGTGAGAATTACCAAAATGTGACACATAGACATGAAGTGAGCAAATGTTATTAGAAAATGGTTACAACAGACATGCTTGACACAGGGATGTAACAAACTTTCAACTTGTAAAATAGCCCAATATCTAAAATATATTTGTACTATCTTAAATATGTTTAAAGAAAAAATATACAGACAAAGAATTAAGGGAAATAAAAGTTTAAGTGTATGAACAATGGAAATATCAAATAAAAATGTAGAACAAAATGAAGGAGAAATATTGGAGTTAAAAAATAAAATAATTGAGATTAAAATTTCACTAGTAGAATTCAACAGCAGATCTGAGCAAGCAGAAGAAAGATGAGCACACCTGAAAGTAAGACAGGTGAACCTATCAAGTCTGATAGGTAGAAATAAAAAAGAATGAAGAATGTAAAGAAAACCTAAAAGACCCTCAAGTGGACTAACATACACATTATGGGAATCTCAAAAGGAAAATAGAAATATAAAGGAACAGAAAGAATATTTGAAGTTATAATGCCTGAAAGTTTCCTAAATTTGGCAAATAAACATTCCACAATAACCAATGAACTTCCAAGAAGGAAAAATTCAGAGATATATATTGTGTCATAACCAAATGTGGATAGCCAAAGACAAACAGAAAATCTTGAAGTAGCAAGAGAGAAACAGCTTGTCAAGTACAATGGGTCTTCAGTAAAATTAAGTCAGTTTTTCTTCAGAAGATCTGGAGGCTGAAAGAATTCTATATCCAGCAAAAATATCCTCTAAAGATAAGGGAGAAATCAAAACATTCATAGATAAACAAAAGCTGAGGTTTTGATACTACTGGGCCTATACTACAAGAAATGCTAAAGGGACTTCTTCAGGCTAAAAAGAAAGGACACTGGATAATAACTGAAAGCCATACAAAGAAACAAATATCTCTGGTTAAGATAAATACATGGACATATGTAGAATGCAGCATTTTTGCATATTTTGTTTGTATCTCAACCTTTTATTTCCTATGTGATTTAAAAGTAAAATAAATAATAATAAAAATCTATGCTATTGGACACACAATGATTAAGATAACAACAAATATGACAACATTAACAGAAATAGAGGTGAGACAAAGCTGTATAGGAGTATAATGTTTGTATGGTATTGAAGTTAAATTGATATCAATTCAAACTGCACTGTTAAAATTTAGAACACACATGGGAATCTGCATGATAATCACAAATAAAATATCTAAAAATACACACAAAATAAATTATAAGGGCATTAAAATCTCTCACTGAAATAAATCAACAGAAAAACAAGCAATGATGTAGAAAATGAGGGACAAAAACTGTTACAAGACATTCATAAAACAACAACATGACAAAAGTACTCTCTTATCTGTATACAT
The DNA here is from genome assembly GCF_040802235.1 of Manis javanica. Lineage (NCBI taxonomy): Eukaryota > Metazoa > Chordata > Mammalia > Pholidota > Manidae > Manis > Manis javanica. Next base: position 53,724,832 of record NC_133174.1, read on the forward strand.
CTTATGTCAATGGATTAAACTTTACAAATATAGAGATTGGTACACTGGATTAAAAAAACATGATCCACCTATCTATGAGATGCACTTTAGATCTAAAGACACAAATAGATTGTAAGTGAAAGGATAGAAAACATATTCCATACAAACAGTACCAAAAAGAGACCTGAGGTGTGTATATTGATGTCAGACAAAATAGACTTTAAATGAAAAATTCTAAAACAGTCAAGATATTTTATGTTGATAAATGGTCCATACATTAAGAATATGTATCAATTATGAAAATATATGCACCAAACAAGAGAGCCACAAAATCTACAAAGAAAGCATTGACAGAATTTAAGTGCTTCATAGCAGTTCTACAAAAATAGTTAGAGGCTTCAAAGCCCCACTTTCAATAATAGATTGAATATCTAGAGAGAAGAACAATAATGATAAATCTGGCTTTAACAATGCTATAAACCAACTAGACTTAATTGACATAGAGCACTACACCGAACAAATGAATAATACACAGTCTTTTCAATTACACATGAAACATTCTTCAGGATTGATCATAGGTTATAAAACAAGTATCAATTGGTTTAAAAATGTTGAAATCATACAAAGTGCCTCTTCTGACCATAGAGAATGAAGTTATAAGTCAGTAACAGAAGGAAAAGTTCAGAATATACAAGTACGTGGAAATTAAATACTACTCACTTAAACAATCAGTGGGTCACAGAAAAAAATCACAAAGGAAACCAGAAATTACTCAAGAGATCAATGAAAATAAAAATACAACATACCAAAATTTATGAGCTAGAGCAAAGGCAATAGTGCTCAGATGGAAATCTATTACCAGTACATGTGTAAATTAAAAAGAAAAAAAGAGATCTCAAGTCAACAATCTAACTTTGTAACTTGAGTAACTAGGAAAGAAGAGCAAACTAAACTCAACTCTAGCAGGAAGAAGGGAATAATAAAGATTAGAGTGGAGATAAGTAAAACAGAGAGGAGAAAAACAATAGAATCAATGAAACTAAAATTCAATTATCTGAACATATCAACAAAATTGACACTCCTTTAGCTATATTGATAAAGAAAATAAGAGAATATGAAAATTATTAAGTCAGAAATGGAAGTAGAGAGAATATTACCAACATTACAGAAATAAAAAGGAATTATAAAAGAATATTGTAAACAATTATGCACCAACAAATTAGATAATCTAGATGAAATGGATATATTCCTAGAAATCCACAAATGAAGCTGATTGAAGAAGAAATAGATAATATTAGCAGATCTATAACAAGTACACAAAATCAAATCAGTAATTGAAACCTGTCAATGAAAAGTACAAGATCAGATTGTGAGTTTTACCAAGTATTTAAATTGACACTAATCTTTCTCAAAATCCTCCAAACAATTAAAGAAACGGGAACACTTCTTAACTCATTTTATGAGGAGAGCAATAACCTGATAAAATGTAAGATTAAAAACACATCACAGGAAAAGGAAATTACACACCACATGAATATTCATGCAAAAATCCTCAAAAATACACTATATGGTATATTAAAATGATTACACACCAAGTGGAATTTACCACAGGGATAGAAGTGTGATTTAACATAAGAAAATCAATGTTCATACAGCTTATTAATATGAGAATGGAGGAAAAATAAAATAAATGATAATCTTAATTGCCACAGAGGCATTTGACAAAATCCAACACTGTTTCATGATAAAAGTTATCAGAAAACTAGGAATAAAGGGGAACATCCTCAACATGATAAAAGACACACATGAAAAACCCTCAGCTAACATCATACTCCATGGTAAATAATCCCTTTTCTCCTATGATCAAGAACAAGAAACGGATGGCCACTTTTACCACTGAAATTCAACCTTGTACTGGAAGTCCTAGCCAGAGCTATTAGTCAAAGAAGGAAGAGAAATAACATGCATGCAAATTGGAAATGAAAAAGTGAGTTTATTTTTGGAAATGACAGGATTCTACACAGAGAAAATCCTAACTATTCATCTAAAACCTACTAGAGCTAGTAAATTGTTATGGGCTGAAATGTGTCTCACACTAAAATTCATATGTTTGAGGCCCTAACTTCTGGTACCCCAGAAGGTGGCTGTATTTTGGAGATAAGGGCCTTGAAAGAAATAATTTAAGATGGTATAGTTAGGGTGGGTGCTAATCCAGTGTGACTGATGTCCTTATTAAAAGAAGAGATTAAGATATAAAGAGAGACAATAGGCACACACATGCATAAAGAAACAACCATGTGAATACAAGCAGAATCTGCCACTCAAGGAGAGAAGCCTCAGAAGAAACCAAACCTGTCTACACCTTGATCTCAGAATTCTAACCTCAAGGACTATAAGAAAATATATTTCTGTTACCTAAGTTACCCAATCCATAGTATTTGTTATAGCAACTCTAGCACAGTAATACATAAAAGAATACAAAGGAAACATAAAGTTTCAAGGCCAATACACAAGAATCAGTTGTGTTTCTATATATCAGGAAGAAACAATCCACAAAGGAAATTAAAAACCAACTACATTTCATAGCGTCTAAAATGAAAAAAATACCTGGAGAAAATATTAACCAATGAGGCGAGAGGCTTGCATACTGAAAACTACAAAACTCTGAAAGAAATTATGTATGACCTAAATAAATTGAAAGACATCCTGTGTTCATGTATTGGAAGACAATATTGCTAAAATGTCAATGCTACTGAAAGTGGTATATAGATTCCACACAATCATTTACAGGGAATTGCAAAAGGCCCCAAATAGCAAAAAATCTAAAAAAGAAGAAAAAATTGAGGGCTCACACTTCCCTAATTAAAAACTTACTGTGAAGCTACACTTATCAAATAAGTCTGGTACCAGTATATTGGATATACAGACCAATGGAATATAATTCAGACTCCAGGAATAAACCCACATACACCTATAACCAATTAATTTTGGCAAGGGATGCAACTTCATCAAGTGACAAAAGAACAGTCTCACAAATGGGGCTGGGATAACTAGATTTCTACAGATAAAAGTATGAAGCCAAAATGAATAAATATCCTAAATATAAGAATTAAAACCATAAAACTCAGAAGAAATCAGGAATAAATCTTCATTACCTTGGATTTTGTAATGGATTTTGAAAGATGACACCAAAAACACAAACAACAAAAGGAAATAGATATATTGGATTTTATTGAAAATAAAAACTTTTATATATCAAAGGACAGTATTGGAATGAAAATGAAGTCTACAGAATGGGATTAAATATTTGCAAATCATGTATCTTATAAGGTTTTGGTATCCAAAATATATAAAGATCTCCTAAAACTCAAGAACAAAGATAACCCAATTAAGAAATGGAAAAAGAGTTGAATAGACATTTCTCCAAAGAAGATATACAAATGGCCAGCAGGCATATGAAAAGATGCTCAACATAATTAGTAATTAGGAAAATGCTAATCAAAACCACAATGAATAGCAATTCAAACCCACCAGGATGGCTTATTAGATGGCTTTTTTAAAGAACAAGAAAAACAGAAAATAACAAGTGTTGATGAGTATGCGGAGGACTTAGAATCCTTGTACATTGCAGCTGGGAATCTAAAATTTTACAGCTGTCAAGAAAAATAGTTTGATAATTCCTCAAAAAGCTAAACATAGAATTACCATATAATTCAGTAGTTCTACCTCTTGTTATATACCCAAAAAACTGAAAGCAGGTATTCAAATAGATGCTTGTATGCCAATGTCCATTACAACATTATTCACAATAGCCAGAAGGTGGAAACAATCTGAATGTTCATCAATAGATGGATACAAAAAAAATGAGGTATATACATTCAGTGGAATATTATTCAACCATAAAATGGAAATAATTTCTGATACTTGCTACAAAATGAATGAACATTGAAAACATTGTGCTAAGTGCAATACATCAGACACCAATGTAAAGTATTGTTATCATTCCACTTATGTGAGATATCTAGACCAAGCAAACTTATATATACAGAAAGTAGAATAGAGATTACCTGGAGCTGGGGAAGAGGTGACTGTGGGAGTTATTTATTTATGGGTACAGACTTTCTGTTTGGGGTGAGGATAAAGTCTTAGAACTATGTAGTGGTGATGGTTGTAAAAGAGTGTAAATGTGATTAATGCTACTGAATTTAAAATAGTTTTAAAAAACCCCAAATTTTGCATTTCATATTTACATTTTAAAAAATTAATAACTCAGTGTACCAAAACCCACTGAATTCTACATATTAAATGAGTGAATTATATATGTGAACTATAGTTTAAAAAACTGTTAATAAAATTACAGAGCCTCCCCCATAAGTCTGGGTCCCTGAATGACAAAGAATACTTCCATTCCCCATCACCAATTGGAGTTTACTAGAGTCAGAAATAAACCTTTAATCTTTTATATCACTAAAATGTTCGAATTTATTTGTAACTGTAGAATTTAAAGTAACTGAAGCAATATCAGATAAGCCATACTGTCCAAAGGGTTGGATAAACAGAGCATCAACCAAGTATTAAATACTTCTGCCATTCTGTCCATTTGCTTGCTCATTTCAGCCTTACTCAATTAATGACTGACAGCTCCACTTGCCATTATACCATCCACCAAAACAAACTCTCTGCTGGACACCAGGGACCTGACAGAAACCATGGATGTGGGACATCTGACATGAGTACTGGCCATTCTTTTCACAATCTGGGTTTCCAAGAAAGGCAAGGGTCTTCCTGGAGCTGCGGCTACCTTACATGAAACACTGGAATGGTGATGAATGCCATATCTGTTTATAGAGTAGACTGAAGAAAAAAGTAATAAAAAAATACAGTATAGTGATATATATAAAGCCCCATTTCCAGGGTCAAGGTGACCTAGCTTTAACTGCCATCCCTACCACTGATTAGCTATGGGACCTCAGGCAAGTAACTGGGATTGGATTTTCTTGTCAATATAATTGGAGATGATCCTACCTAATTTGTTAAGATTAAATGAGATGACCAAATGAACAAAGGGAGAATCGCAAATCAATGCGGAAAAGCTGGTCTTTTAATGGGTTGTCTTGGATAACTGGATAGCCATGTGATAAAACAATAAAATTTTATCTCTTTTGCATACTATACACCAGAATAAATTACAAATGGATCAAAAATTTATATACATAAAATATGAAAACCTACAAGTACTGAAAGGAAATATAGGTGAATTCCTCTCTAACTTTGAAATAGAGAAATCTTTCTTAACTATAGCTTAAAGACCAGAAGCAATAAGGGAAAGATAGCTGAATTTACTTACATAAAAAAAAGTGTTCTGCAGGGTAAAAGATTCATAAGCAAAATCAAAAGATAAATGACTGGGAAAATATATGCATCTTCTATTACAAACAAAATATTAATATTCCTAATATATAGAACAGCTAAAAATAAGAAAATAAAAACCCTATAGAAAACTAAACATATACTTCACAGAAAAAGAAATAAAAATGCTTCTTATCAGCTTAAAGATACTTGACTTCACTCATAATGAGGGAAATAAAATATAAAACTATATTGAAGGAGGAGGCGGAGCCAGGATGGCGGTGTGAGTAGAGCAGTGGAAATCTCCTCCAAAAAACACATAGAGCTATGAAAATATAACAAAGAAAAATCTTCCTAAAATAGAGACCACAGGACACAGGACAACATCCAGACCACATCCACACCTGCAAGAACCCAGCGCCTTGCGAAGGGGGTAAGATACAAACTCCGGCCCTGCGGGACCCGAGCACCCCTCCCCCCAGCTCCCGGTGGGTGGAAAAAACTGGAGCGGTTTTTTTTTGGCGAGTGCTTTTTGGAAGCCTAAAAGGACGGGCCCCCGTTGCTAGAGAGGCAGGGTGGTGGGACCGGTGAGCAAGTGCCTGGGACCGGCGCCTGAGGACAAAGAATATCCCACGTTTCTCCCTGCGGGACCGGCGGGCGGATGCCTGAGACCGGTGCCTGAGGACGGAGGAAATCGCGCGTTTTTCCCCTTTCTTTTTCTCTTTTTTGCGAGTGCTTTTTGGAAGCCTAAAAGGGACAGGGACCCCGGTGCTAGGGAGGCAGGGCGGCAGGAGTGGTGAGCGGGTGCCTGGGACCGGCGCCTGAGGACAAAGAATATCCCACGTTTTTCCCTGCGGGACCGGGGGGCAGGTGCCTGAGACCGGCACCTGAGGACAGAGGAAATCGCGCGTTTTTCCCCTTTTTTTCTCTCTTTTTGGCAAGTGATTTTTGGAAGCCTTAAAGGGACAGGGACCCATGTGCTAGGGAGGCAGGGCAGTGGGACTGGTGAGCGGGTGCCTGGGACCAGCGCCTGAGGACAAAAAATATCGAGCATTTCTTCCCTGTGGGACCAGTGGGTGGGTGCTTTTTGGAAGCCTTGAAAGGACAGGGACTCTGGTGCTAGGGAGACAGGGCAGCAGGACCAGTGAGTGGGTGCCTGGGACTGGGACCTGAGGACAAAAAAAAAAAAAAAAAAGCGTGTTTTTTCCTTTTTTTTTCTTTCTGTTCCCTCTCTCATTGTTGCTGTTGTTGTTTTGGTTTGGAGAGTGCTTTTTGGAAGTCTTAAAGGGGCAGGACAGGTCACTTAGACCAGAGGAAGGGAATCTGGGGATCTCTGGGCACTCTAAACCCCTGGGCAGCAGGGAGCATAGAGGCCCCTTACAGAGATAAATAGCCCCCCGGCCTCTCCCGCTCCAATGGGGCTCCACCATTTTGGAGGAACAGCCCCAGCCAGGCCAAGCCCACAGTAACAGCGGAGATAAACCCCAAAGCAACTGGGCAGGAAACAGAAGCCCTCTCTGCGCACAGCTGCCCAGCACAAGCCACTAGAGGTCGCTATTCTCCCAGGAAAAGGCTACAAACCAACAAGAAGGGAAGCTCTTCCAGCGGTCACTTGTACCAGCTCTGCAAACTATCTCTATCACCATGAAAAGGCAAAACTACAGGCAGACAAAGATCACAGAGACAACACCTGAGAGGGAGACAGACCTAACTAGTCCTCATGAAAAAGAATTCAAAATAAAAATCATGAACATACTGACAGAGATGCAGAGAAAAATGCAAGAGCAATGGGATGAGATGCAGAGAAAAATGCAAGAGCAGTGGGATGAGATGCAGAGAAAAATGCAAGAGCAGTGGGATGAAGTCCGGAAGGAGATCACAGATGTCAGGAAGGAGATCACAGAAGTGAAACAATCCCTGGAAGGATTTATAAGCAGAATGGATAAGATGCAAGAGGCCATTGAAGGAATAGAAGCCAGAGAACAGGAACGTATAGAAGCTGACACAGAGAGAGATAAAAGGATCTCCAGGAATGAAACAACACTAAGAGAAATATGTGACAAATACAAAAGGAATAATATTCGTATTATAGGGATACCAGAAGAAGAAGAAAGAGGAAAAGGTATAGAAAGTCTCTTTGAAGAAATAATTGCTGAAAGCTTCCCCAAACTGGGGGAGGAAATAATCGAACAGACCATGGAATTACACAGAACTCCCAACAGAAAGGATCCAAGGAGGACAACACCAAGACACATAGTAATTAAAATGGCAAGGATCAAGGACAAGGAAAGAGTTTTAAAGGAAGCTAGAGAGAAAAAGGTCACCTATAAAGGAAAATCCATCAGGCTAACATCAGACTTCTCGACAGAAACCCTACAGGCCAGAAGAGAATGGCATGATATACTGAATGCAATGAAACAGAAGGGCCTTGAACCAAGGATACTGTATCCAGCACGACTATCATTTAAATATGATGGCAGGATTAAACAATTCCCAGACAAGCAAAAGCTGAGGGAATTTGTTTCCCACAAACCACCTCCACAGGGCATCCTACAGGGACTGCTCTAGATGGGAGCACCCCTAAAAAGAGCACAGAACAAAACACACAACATATGAAGAATGGAGGAGGAGGAATAAGAAGGGAGAGAAGAAAAGAATCTCCAGACAGTGTATATAACAGCTCAATAAGTGAGCTAAGTTAGGCAGTAAGATACTAAGGAAGCTAAGCTGGAACCTTTGGTAACCACAAATCTAAAGCCTGCAATGGCAATAAGTACATATCTCTCAATAGTCACCCTAAATGTAAATGGACTCAATGCACCAATTAATAGACAAAGAGTAATAGAATGGATAAAAAAGCAAGACCCATCTATATGCTGCTTACAAGAAACTCACCTTAAACCCAAACATAAGCATAGACTAAAAGTCAAGGGATGGAAAAACATATGTCAGGCAAACAACAGTGAGAAGAAAGCAGGGGTTGCAGTACTAATATCAGACAACATAGACTTCAAAACAAAGAAAGTAACAAGAGATAAAGAAGGATACTACATAATGATAATGGGCTCAGTACAACAAGAGGATATAACCATTCTAAATATATATGCACCCAATACAGGAGCACCAGCATATGTGAAGCAAATACTAACAGAACTAAAGAGGGAAATAGACTGCAATGCATTCATTGTAGGAGACTTCAACACACCACTCACCCCAAAGGATAGATCCACCAGGCAGAAAATAAGTAAAGACACACAGGCACTGAACAACACACTAGAACAGATGGACCTAATAGACATCTATAGAACTCTACATCCAAAAGCAACAGGATATACATTCTTCTCAAGTGCACATGGAACATTCTCCAGAATAGACCACATACTAGCTCACAAAAAGAGCCTCAGTAAATTCCAAAATATTAAAATTCTACTAACCAGTTTTTCAGATCACAAAGGTATGAACGTAGAAATAAATTCTACAAAGAAAACAAAAAGGCTCACAAACACATGGAGGCTTACCAACATGCTAGTAAATAATCAATGGATCAATGAACAAACCAAAATAGAGATCAAGGAATATATAGAAACAAATGACAACAACAACACAGAGCCCCAACTTCTGTGGGATGCAGCGAAAGCATTCTTAAGAGGAAAGGATATAGCAATCCAGGCACACTTGAAGAAGGAAGAACAATCCCAAATGAATAGTCTAACATCACAATTATCGAAACTGGAAAAAGAAGAACAAATGAGGCCTAAAGTCAGCAGAAGGAGGGACATAACAAGGACCAGAGAAGAAATAAACAAAATTGAGAAGAATAAAACAATAGCAAAAATCAACGAAACCAAGAGCTGGTTCTTTGAGAAAATAAACAAAATAGATAAGCCTCTAGCCCAACTTATTAAGAGAAAAACAGAGTCAACACAAATCAACATAATCAGAAATGAGAATGGAAAAATCACGACAGACTCCACAGAAATACAAAGAATTATTAAAGACTACTATGAAAACCTACATGCCAACAAGCTGGAAAACCTAGAAGAAATGGACAACTTCCTAGAAAAATACAACCTCCCAAGACTGACCAAGGAAGAAACACAAAAGTTAAACAAACCAATTACAAGCAAAAAAATTGAAACAGTAATCAAAAAACTACCCAAGAACAAAACCCCGGGGCCGGACGGATTTACCTCGGAATTTTATCAGACACACAGAGAAGACATAATACCCATTCTCCTTAAAGTGTTCCACAAAATAGAAGAAGAGGGAATACTCCCAAACTCATTCTTTGAGGCCAACATCACCCTAATACCAAAACCAGGCAAAGACCCCACCAAAAAAGAAAATTATAGACCAATATCCCTGATGAATGTAGATGCAAAAATACTCAATAAAATATTAGCAAACAGAATTCAACAGTATATCAAAAGGAACATACACCATGACCAAGTGGGGTTCATCCCAGGGATGCAAGGATGGTACAACATTCGAAAATCCATCAACACCATCCACCACATCAAACAAAAAGAAAGACAAAAACCACATGATCATCTCCATAGATGTTGAAAAACCATTTGACAAAATTCAACATCCATTCATGATAAAAACTCTCAGCAAAATGGGAATAGAGGGCAAGTACCTCAACATAATAAAGGCCATATATGATAAACCCACAGCCAGCATTATACTGAACAGCGAGAAGCTGAAAGCATTTTCTCTGATATCGGAAACCAGACAGGGATGCCCACTTTCCCCACTGTTATTTAACATAGTACTGGAGGTCCTAGCCACGGCAATCAGACAAAACAAAGAAATACAAGGAATCCAGATTGGTAAAGAAGAAGTTAAACTGTCACTATTTGCAGATGATATGATACTGTACATAAAAAAACCCTAAAGACTCCACTCCAAAACTACTAGAACTGATATCAGAATACAGCAAAGTTGCAGGATACAAAATTAACACACAGAAATCTGTAGCTTTCCTATACACTAAAAACGAATCAATAGAAAGAGAAATCAGGAAAACAATCCCATTCACCATTGCATCAAAAATATAAAATACCTAGGAATAAACCTAACCAAAGAAGTGAAAGACTTATACTCTGAAAACTACAAGTCACTCTTAAGAAAAATTAAAGGGGACACTAATAAATGGACACTCATCCCATGCTCATGGCTAGGAAGAATTAATATCATCAAAATGGCCATCCTGTCCAAAGCAATATATAGATTTGATGCAATCCCTCTCAAATTTCCAGCAACATTCTTCAATGACTTGGAAAAAATAATTCAAAAATTCATATGGAAACACCAAAGACCCCGAATAGCCAAAGCAATCCTGAAAAAGAAGAATAAAGTAGGGGGGATCTCAATCCCCAACTTCAAGCTCTACTACAAAGCCATAGTAATCAAGACAATTTGGTACTGGCACAAGAACAGAGCCACAGACCAGTGGAACAGATTAGAGACCCCAGAAATTAACCCAAACATATATGGTCAATTAATATTTGATAAAGGAGCCATGGACATACAATGGCAAAATGACAGTCTCTGCAACAGATGGTGTTGGCAAAACTGGACAGCTACATGTAGGAGAATGAAACTGGACCATTGTCTAACCCCATATACAAAGGTAAACTCAAAATGGATCAAAGACCTGAATGTAAGTCATGAAACCATTAAACTCTTGGAAAAAAACATAGGCAAAAACCTCTTAGACATAAACATGAGTGATCTCTTCTTGAGCATATCTCCCCGGAAAAGGAAAACAACAGCAAAAATGTACAAGTGGGACTACATTAAGATGAAAAGCTTCTGTACAGCGAAAGACACCATCAATAGAACAAAAAGGAACCCTACAGTATGGGAGAATATATTTGAAAATGACACATCCGATAAAGGCTTGACGTCCAGAATATGTAAAGAGCTCACACGCCTCAACAAACAAAAAACAAATAACCCAATTAAGAAATGGGCAGAGGAACTGAACAGACAGTTCTCCAAAAAAGAAATACAGATGGCCAACAGACACATGAAGAGATGCTTCACATCGCTAATTATCAGAGAAATGCAAATTAAAACTACAATGAGGTATCACCTCACACCAGTAAGGATAGCTGCCATCCAAAAGACAAACAACAACAAATGTTGGCGAGGCTGTGGAGAAAGGGGAACCCTCCTACACTGCTGGTGGGAATGTAAATTAGTTCAACCATTGTGGAAAGCAGTATGGAGGTGCATCAAAATGCTCAAAACAGACCTACCATTTGACCCAGGAATTCCACTCCTAGGAATTTACCCTAAGAATGCAGCAATCAAGTTTGAGAAAGACAGATGCACTATGTTTATTGCAGCACTATTTACAATAGCCAGAAATTGGAAGCAGCCTAAATGTCCATCGGTAGATGAATGGATAAAGAAGATGTGGTACATATACACAATGGAATACTACTCAGCCATAAGAAGTGGAAAAATCCAACCATTTGCAGCAACATGGATGGAGCTGGAGAGTATTATGCTCAGTGAAATAAGCCAAGCGGAGAAAGAGAAATACCAAATGATTTCACTCATCTGAGGAGTATAGGAACAAAGGAAAAACTGAAGGAACAAAACAGCAGTGGAATTACAGAACCCAAAAATGGACTAACAGGTACCAAAGGGAAAGGAACTGAGGAGGATGGGTGGGCAGGGAGGAATAAGGGGGGGGAAGAAGAAGGGGGGTATTAAGATTAGCATGCATGGGGGGAAGGGAGAAAGGGGAGGGTGGGCTGCACAACACAGAGAGGACAAGTAGTGACTCTACAACATTTTGCTACGCTGATGGACAGTAACCGTAATGTGGTTGTTAGGGGGGACCTGATATAGGGGAGAGCATAGTAAACATAGTATTCTTCATGTAAGGGTAGATTAAAAATTGAAAAAAAAAAAAAAAGAAAGAAAGAAAAGGGAGATTACTCCTTAACAGGATAAAACTATTGGTAAATCAAAGATCAACGCATGCTTTAAATATCCTTAATGTTGATCACTTAAAGGGTGTCAGATGATCAGCTATGGAGGTACTCTTTTCTGATAATATTCCTTTCTCTTAATTAAAAAAAAAAAAAGCAATTACTGTGTGCTGACCTCCAATGAGTTCTGAACAGTGGTATAGAGGGCATGTCAAAGTGTGGGCAAAGGGTCTGTTTGTTTCTATGCAGAAGATCAAGGCCAAGCTTGGATACCCAGAAAGTGAACTAAGATACAATATGAGGAGGAGCTTCCGGCATCAGCACTCTCTGGAGGACTTGTGCCGGGGGATGATCATCAAAAAGCCTCCACAGGGATCCGGACGATGCTGCGGTTGTGGCTGCATCCAGCCCACCGTCTCCTGGACTTGCCATAAGAATGAGGAGGGAGATGTCTAGGCTGGCATGTGCATACAGTGAGACAACGAATTTGACCGGATCTGTACTGTTGGAACTCAACCAGGAGTTGGGAGGGGCGCAAGTTGTAGCACTCCAAAATCTCATGACTATAGACTATCTATGGTTAAAAGAACATATGGGATGTGAACAGATCCCAGAAATGGGCTGCTTTAATTTGTCTGATGGTTCAAGTACAGTTGGACAATATCCATCATATCATAGATAAATTTTCACAAATGCCTAGGGTGCCTAAATGGTTTTCTTGGCTTCACTGGAGATGGATGGTAAATATAGATTTGCTTTGTTTATGTCACTGTATTCCTATTATGTTAATATGTGTGTGCAAATTAGTTAGTAGTTTAAAACCTATACGTACTTAAGGTACTATACAAGAGGATATGTCAAAAAAATAATCAATCCCCCCATGTTTCCTTCATATGCTACATCTATAGCTTTTCTTCTTCCTTCCTAATTACAACCCTTAAATAGAATTCATGCCTCATATCGAATTTACCGAGTATCATAATTCCTCCAGGTGGTAAAGATACCTCGAGACAAGTGCTGGGCATAGAAGCCACAGGGCATAAATCTGCAAAGAAGTAAAAAGCTAACCTTTGCAAACAATATGGCTTCTCTCTCACTTACCAACTTTACATTTCCCTGTATGGCCCTGGAAGATGTCTGCTTAGCCAGAGACGGGTAAGATTCCTCAAGGGAGGAACAACCTAAGACAGGCACAGTTGCAGGGGGGCCATCAGGTGAGAATTTGGGGATCAACAGATGTGAGGCTCAGAACCTCATCCCCCTGCTTTGAGAGAAATCTTCTGCATCCGTGGATGTCTTGCTGCCCTTGTCTAGCCTGGATTAATACTTAGTCCATAGGCACACACCTGATCATCTGATCATCTACATTTGCCTTCTTACAGCACTAAACTATGTTTTCTACCTTTATCTGGTATCTACCTACCACTTCAGCATTTTATTAAAAATAATAATAATAATAATAATAGGAGAAATGTGGGATCAACATATAAATCAAGTACAAAAATCAAACGAATATTCATATTTGACCTGATTGTTTATAGGTCATAATGCATGATCAAAACCGAAAGTTTCTGTGATGAATGCCCTTGTACTGTTCACCATGTAAGAATTTATTCACTATGTAAGAATTCGTTCACCATGTAAGAACTTGTTCGTTATGCTTCAGAAGATTGGAGACTGATGAGAATTAGGCTGGAGATGGATTAATGATTGTATATTGAGCGTTGACCCCCCTATACTGAATTTTATTGTTGTTAACAATCATTTGATCAATAAATATGAGAGATGCCCTCTCAAAAAAAAAAAAACTATATTGACGGACCATTTTTCACTCATTAGATTCACAAAAATTCAGAAATTTTACAACAAGCTCTGCTGGAAAGACTGTAGGTAAACAGGCATATTGGTGGTGGTGATGAAAAATGTCACAGACACTATGAAGTGGAACCTGGCAATATCTAAACAATTGTTTAAGCATTTATTCTTTAACCCAACAACTGTACACTTAGAAATCTATCTCATAGATACAGTTACAAAAGTACAAACAGGTACATGCATAAGATACCCATTGTAACACTATCTATAATAGCAAAATGTTTATCTAGAGGAGGCTGGTTGAATAAACTGTGGACGATATACAATGGAGTATTTTGCACATATAAAAAGGAATGCTGGGAGAAGGTGGTGGTGTGAGTAGGGAAGTGGAAATCTCCTCCCAAAACCATCCATGTTTTTAAAAATGCAACAAATACAACTATCCCTACAAGAGAGACCAGAAGATACAGTACAACAGCCAGGCAACATCTACACCTGTGAGAACCCAGTGCTGCATGAAGGGGGTAAGATACAAGCCACAGCCTGGTGGGATCTGAGCACACCCACAACTCCAGCTCCCTGGTGGGAGGAGAGGAGTCAGAGCGTGGAGGGAGTGGGAGGCGAGGATGCTGAATATCCAGCCTTAGTCATCCACACTGGGAGCACAGACACATAGTGCGTGGTGTGCTGGATATTAGTGAAACAGAACAGTAAAACCTGCAAGCGGGTCCCCACAGCCAGGGCCCCTGGGAAAAAAGAAAAGTGAGTGCCTTTTGAAAGTCCTAAAGGGACAGGAGCCTCATAACTGGATGGAAGCATCATGGCACACTCAGCTCAGCAGCTGGGAATCTTGGGGAACTCCAGGCACCCTAACCCTATGGAAGGCAGCACAGCTCTGAGGCCCCTCATGGTGATAAACCCTCACAGTTGTTCCCCCTCTGGTGTGGCACAGCCATAGCAGAGCAGCAGCCTGAGTCCAGCCAAACTGACAGCAGCCAAGTGGAGCCTACTCCGCAGCCACCCAGGCCAGACTCAGAGACCCTGCTAGGGCTCAGCTACCAAGCACAAGCCTCTAGGGGTAACCATTCTTGCAGGACAGGAAGACAACAAGCAAGCAGGAAGGGACTTGGTTCTCCAAGCTGACACATGCGCCAGCTGCCAATGAATAACTCTATCACCGTGAAAAGGCAGAAGAATTTCATACAGACAAGAATAACCCAGACATCCCCTTAGAGGGAACCTGGGGAGATGGACTGAAACAATCTTCCTGGAAAATAATTCAAAATAAAGGTCATAACCATGCTGATGGAGCTGCAGAGAAAAATGCAAGAGTTAAAGGATAAAGTTGGGTGGAAGAATATAGAAATAAAACAATCTCTGGAAGGAATTAAAAGAAGAAAGGATGAGATGCAAGAGGTCATTAATGGAATAGAAATAAGAGTACAGGAATACAGAAAAGCTGACACAGAGAGAGATAAAAGTATCTCCAGGAATGAAACAATATTAAGAGAACTGTGTGAACAATCCAAACAGAAAAATATCCACATTATAGGAGTACCAGAAGAAGAAGAGAGAAAAAGGTATAGAAACTGTATTTGAAGAAATAATTGCTGAAAACTTCCCCAAACGAGGGGAGGAAATAGGCGCTCAGACAACAGAAGCACACAGAACTCCCAACAGAATGGACCCAAGGAGGACAACACCAAGACACATAATAATGAAAATGACAAAGATCAAGCACAAGGACAGAGTATTAAATGCAGCCAGAGAGAGAAAAAAGGACACCTACAAAGGAAAACCCATCAGGCTATCATCACACTTTTCAAAAGAAACCTCAAAGGCCAGAAGAGAATGGCATGATATATTTAATGCAATGAAACCGAAGGGCTTTGAACCAAGACTACTATATCCAGCATGATTATTATTTAAATATGAAGGAGGGATTAAATAATTCCCAGTGAAGCAAAAGTTGAGGGAATTTGTCTCACACAAAACACCTCTACAGGGTATTGTAGAGGAACTACTCTAGATGGGAACACTCCTATGGCTAAATAAATGGCATCAGAGAAAACAAAATCACAGCAAAGAAAGCAGACCAACCAAATACTAACTAAAGGAAAAATGTATAATCAACTACAGGCAAAAGCAGTCAAAGGAAACACAAATGAGCACAAAATAAAACACCTAACATATAAAGAACAGAGGAGGAGGAATAAGAAGGGAGAGAAATAAAGAATCATCAGACTGTGTTTATAATAGCTCAATAAGCCAGATAAGTTAGACAGTAAGAGAGTAAAGAATCTAACCTTGAACCTCAGGTAATCAGGAAACTAAAGCCCGCAATGGCAATAAGCACATATCTCTCAATAATCACCCAAAATGTAAATGGACTGAATGCATCAATCAAAAGACACAGAGTAATAGAATGGATAAAAAAGAAAGACACATCTATATTCTGCTTACAAGAGACTCACCTCAAACCCAAAGACATGCACAGACTGAAAGTCAAGGGATGGAAAATGATATTTCATGCAAGCAACAGAGAGAAAAAAGCAGGCGTTGCAATACTAGTATCAGACAAAATAGACTTCAAAACAAGGAAAGTAACAAGGGATAAAGAAGGACACTACATAATGATAAAGGGGTCAGTTCAACAAGAGGATATAACCATTATAAATATGTATGCACCCAGCACAGGAACACATACATATGTGAAACAAACACTAACAGAATTAAAGGAGGAAATACAATGCAATGCACTAATTTTAGGAGACTTCAACACACTGCACACTCCAAAGGACAGATCCACCAGACAGAAAATAAGTAAGGACACAGAGGCACTGAAAAACACACTTGAACACACAGATGTAATAGACATCTATAGAACTCTACACCCAAAAGCAGCAGGATACACATTTTTCCCAAATGCACATGGAACATTCTCCAGAATAGACCACTTACTACGCCACAGAAAGAACATCAGTAAATTAAAATAGATTGAAATTCTACCAAGCAAATTCTCAGATCACAAAGGTATAAAACTAGAAACCAATTGTACAATGAAAGCAAAAAGACCCAAAAACATATGGAGGCTTAACAATGTGCTCCTAAATAATCAATGTATCAACGACCAAATTAAAATTGAGATCAAGCAATATATGGAAACAAATGAAAACAACAACAAAAAGCCCCAACTTCTGTGGGTTGCAGCGAAAGCAGTTCTAAGAGGAAATTATACAGCAATCCAGGCATATTTAAAGAAGGAAGAACAATCCCAAATAAATAGTCTGAAGTCACAACTATTGAAATTGGAAAAAGAACAAATGAGGCTTAAAGTCAGAAGAAGGAGGGATATAATAAAAACCAGAGAAGAAATAATTAAATTTGAGAAGAATAAAACAATAGAAAAAAATCAATGAAACCAAGAAATTGTTCTTTGAGAAAACAAACAAAATAGATAAGCCTCCAGCCAGAGTTATTAAGAGAAGAAGAGAATCAGCACACATTGACAGAATCAGAAACAAGAAAGGAAAAATCACAACGAACCCCACGGTAATACAAAGAATTATTAGGAATACTATGAAAACCTATATGCTAACAAGCTGGAAAACATAGAAGAAATGGACAACTTCCTAGAAAAATACAACTTTGCAAGACTGACCAAGGAAGAAACAGAAAATCTAAACAGATCAATTACCAGCAAAGAAATTGAAGCAGTCATCACAAAACTACCCAAGAAGAAAACCCCCTGGCAAGATGGATTTTACTGCAGAATTTTATTAGACATACAGAGAAGACATAGTACCCATTCTCTTTAAGTTTTCCTAAAAAATAGAAGACGCAATACTCCAGAACTCATTCTATGAAGCCAGCATCTCCCTAACACCAAAACCAGACAAAGAAACCACCAAAAATGAAAACAACAGACCAATATCCCTAATGAACATAGATGCAAAAATACTCAACAAAATATTAGCAAACTGAATTCAAAAATACATTAAGAGGATCATACACCATGACCAAGTGGGATTCATCTCAGGGATGAAAGGATGGTGCAACATTTGAAAATCCATAAACATCATCCACCACATCAACAAAAAGGACAAAAATCACATGATCATCTCCAAAGACATTGAAAAAGCATTCGACAGAATTCAACATCCATTCATGATAAAATATCTCAACAAAATGGGTATACAGGGCAAATACCTCAAAATAATAAAGGTCATATATGACAAACCCACAGCCGACATCATCCTGAACAGCGAGAAGCTGAAAGCTTTTCATATAGATCAGGAACAAGACAGGGATGCCCACTCTTTCCCCTGTTATTCAACATAGTACTGGAGGTCACAGCCACGACAATTATACAAAACAAGGAAATACAAGGCATCCAGATCAGTAAAGAAGAAGTTGAACAGTCACCATTTGCAGATGACATGATACTGTACTTAAAAAGCCCTAAAGACTCTACTCTAAAACTACTAAAATTAATATCATAATTCAGCAAAGTTGCAGGATACAAAATTAATACACAGAAATCTGTGGCTTTCCTATACACTAACAATGAACTAATAGGAACTGAAATTAGGAAAACAATTCCATTCACAATTGCATCAAAAAGAATAAAATACCTAGGAATAAACCCAACCAAGGAAATGAAAGACCTATACACTGAAAACTACAAGACACTCTTAAGAGAAGTTAAACAGATCACTAACAAATGGAAACTCATCCCATGCTCTTAGATAAGAAGAGTTAATATCGTCAAAATGGCCACCCTGCCCAAATCAATCTATAGATTCAATGCAATCCCTATCAAATTACCAACAGCATTCTTCAACAAACTGGAAAAAATAGTTCTAAAATTTATATGGAACCACCAATGCCCCCGAAGAGCCAATCAATCCTGAGAAGGAAGAATAAAGTGGGGGGGGGGATCTCACTCCCCAACTTAAAGCTCTACTACAAAGCCAGAGTAATCAAGACAATTTAGAACTGGCACAAGAACAGACCCACAGACCAGTAGAACAGAACAGAGACTCCAGACATTAACCCAAACATATATGGTCAATTAATATACCATAAAGGAGCCATGGACATACAATGGAGAAATGACAGCCTCTTCAACAGTTGGTGTTGGCAAAACTGGGCAGCTACATGTAAGAGAATGAAACTGGATCATTGTCTAACCCCATAAACAAAAGTAAATTTGTAATGGATCAAAGGCCTGAATGTAAGTCATGAAAGCATAAAAGTTGTAGAAAAAAGCACAGGCAAAAATCTCTTGGACATAAACATGAATGACTTCTTCATGAACTCTCCTTGGGCAAGGGAAGCAAAAGCAAATATGAACAAGTGGGACTAAAACAAGCTGGAAAGTTTCTGTACAGCAAAGGACACCATCAATAGAACAAAAAGGTATCCTACTTTATGGGAGAATATATTCATAAATGACAGATCCGTTAAAGGTTTGACATCCAAAATATATAAAGAGCTCATGCACCTCAACAAACAAAAAGCAAATAATCTAATTAAAAAATGGTCAGAGTAGCTGAACAGACAGTTCTCCAAAGAAGAAATTCAGATGGCCAACAGACACATTAAAAGATGTTCCACATCACTAGTCATGAGAGAAAAGCAAAACTAAAACCACAATGAGATATCACCTCACAGCAGTATGGATTGCTACCATCCAAAAGACAAACAACAACAAATGTTGGCAAGGTTGTGGAGAAAGGGGAACCCTCCTGCACTGTCAGTGGGAATGTAAATTAGTTCAACCTTTGTGGAAAGCAGTATGGAGGTTCCTCAAAAAGCTCAAAATAGAAATACCATTTGACCAAGTAATTTCACTTCTAGGCATTTACTCTAAGAATACAGCAGCCCAGTTTGTAAAAGATAGATGCACCCCTATGTTTAATGCAGCACTGTTTACAATAGCCATGAATTAAAAGTAACCTAAGTGTCCATCAGTAGATGAATGGATAAAGAAGAAGTGATGCATATACACAATGCAATATTATTCAGCCATAAGAAGAAAAGAAATCGTACCATCTGCAACAACATGGATGGAGCTAGAGGGTATTATGCTCAGTGAAATAAGCCAGGTGGAGAAGGACAAGTACCCAATGATTTCACTCATCTGTGGAGTATAAGAACAAAGAAAAACTGAAGGAACAAAACAGCAGCAGAATCACAGAACCCAAGAATGGACCATCAGTTACCAAAGGGAAAGTGACTGGGGTGGATGGGTGGGAAGGGAGGGATAAGGGAGGGGGAAAACAAGGGGCATTACAATTAGCATGTATTATGTGGGGGGGAGCACAGGGTGGGATGTGCAACACAAAGAAGACAAGTAGTGATTCTACAGCATCTTACTATGCTGATGGACAGTCACTGTAATGGGGTTTGTGGGGGAGACTTGGTGAAGGGTGGAGCCTAGTAAACATAATGTTCCTCATGTAATTATAGATTAATGATACCAAAAAAACCCAAAACGGAATGAGGACTATCTATATACAATGCAATGGAATGATCTCCTAAACATATTGTCAAGTGAAAAAAATCAAGGTAGAGAAAAGTATGCTATCATTTATAAAAAAAGGAAGGTTAGGGGCAGAGCCAAGATGGCAGCATGAGTAGAGCAGTGGAAATCTCCTCCCAAAACCCCATAAATCTATGAAAATATAACGAAGATAACTCTTCCTAGAATAAAGACCAGAGGACACAGGACAACATCCAGACCACATCCACACCTGCGAGGACCCAGCACCTCGCAATGGGGATAACATACAAGCACCGGCCTGGTGGAACCCGAGCACCTCTCCCCCCAGCTCCTGGCAGGAGGAGAGGAGTCAAAGCGGAGAGGGAGAGGGAGCCCAGGACTGCTGAACACCCAGCCCCAGCCATTCAGACCAGATCACAGACACAGTGCATGCATGGGGTCCTGGATACTAGGGAAACAGGGCAGCAAGACTGGTGAGCAGGTACCAGAGGCCAGCGCTGGAGAATAAAAGACAGCCGAGCTGCCATTTTTTTTTTTGTCATTGTTTTGTTATGGTGAGTGCTTTTGGAAGTCTTAAAGGGACAGAGACCCCAATACTAGGGAAACACGGCAGCAAGACTGGTGAGCGGGTACTGGAGGCCAGCGCTGGGTATTGGAGGCCAGTGCCGGAGAACAAAAGAAAAGCGAGTGGCCATTTTCTTAAATTATTAATTATTGTTGTTGTTCTGTTGTTGTTTTGTTTTGGAGAGTACATTTTGGAAGTCTTAAACGGGCAGGGCGGGACACATAGTCCAGAGGTAGGGAATCTTGGGATCTCTGAGCACTCTAATGCCCTGGGCAGCAGGGAGCACGGAGGCCACTTACAGAGATAAATAGCCTCCTGGCCACTCCCCCTCCAATGCTACTCCACCATTTTGGGGCAGCAGCCCGAGCCAGGCCACACCCAAAGCAACAGCAGAGATAAACTCCATAGCACCAGGGCAGGAAGCAGAAGCCCTGTCTGAGCACAGCTACCCAGCACAAGCCACTAGAGGTCACTGTTCTCCCAGGAGACAAGAGAGGAAGGCCACAAAACAACAAGAAGGGAAGTTCTTCCAGCCATCACTCATCCCAGCTCTGCAAACTATTCCTATCACCATGAAAAGGCAAAATTACAGGCAAACCAATATCACAGAGGAAACACCAGAGAAGGAGACAGACTTAACCAGACTTCCTGAAAAAGAATTCAACATAAAAATCATAAACATGCTGATGGAGATGGAGAGAAAAATGCAAGAGCAATAGGATGAAGTCCAGACAGAGATCACAGATGCCAGGAAGGAGATTACATAAGTGAAAGAAACTCTGGAAGGATTTATAAGCAGAATGGATAAGATGCAAGAGGCCATTGATGGAATAGAAATGAGAGAACAGGAACGCACAGAAGCTTACATAGGGAGAGAAAAAAGGATCTCCAATAATGAAACAATATTAACAGAACTGTGTAACCAATCCAAAAGGAACAATATCCATATTAAAGGGGTACCAG
The DNA here is from genome assembly GCF_040802235.1 of Manis javanica. Taxonomy (NCBI): domain Eukaryota; kingdom Metazoa; phylum Chordata; class Mammalia; order Pholidota; family Manidae; genus Manis; species Manis javanica. The sequence continues at coordinate 53,746,961 of NC_133174.1, forward strand.
AAGAAGAAGAGAGAGGAAAAGGGATAGAAAGTATCTGTGAAGAAATAATTGCTGAAAACTTCCAAAACTGGGGGAGGACATAATTGAACAGACCACGGAAATACACAGAACCCCCAACAGAAAGGATCCAAGGAGGACAACACCAAGACACATAATAATTAAAAGGGCAAAGATCAAGGACAAGGAAAGAATTTTAAAGGTAGCTAGAGAGAAAAAGGTCACCTATAAAGGAAAACCCATCAGGCTAACATCAGACTTCTCGACAGAAACCCTACAGGCCAGAAGAGAATGGCGCGATATACTTAATGCAATGAAACAGAAGGGCCTTGAACCGAGGATACTGTATCCAGCACGACTATCATTTAAATATGGTGGCGGGATTAAACAATTCCCAGACAAGCAAAAGCTGAGGGAATTTGCTTCCCACAAACCACCTCTACAGGGCATCTTACAGGGACTGCTCTAGATGGGAGCACTCCTAAAAAGAGCACAGAACAAAACACCCAACATATGAAGAATGGAGGAGTAGGAATAAGAAGGGAGAGAAGAAAAGAATCTCCAGACAGTGTATGTAACAGCACAATAAGCGAGCTAACGTAGGCAGTAAGATACCAAAGAGGCTAACCTTAAACCTTTGGTAACCACGAATTTAAAGCCTGCAATGGCAATAAGGACATATTTTTCAATAGTCACCCTAAATGTAAATGGACTTAATGTACCAATCAAAAGACACACAGTAATAGAATGGATGAAAAAGCAAGACCCATCTATATGCTGCTTACAAGAGCCTCACCCCAAACCCAAAGACATGCACAGACTAAAAGTCAAGGGATGGAAAAACATATTTCAGGCATACAACAGTGAGAAGAAAGCAGGGGTTGCAGTACTAATATCAGACAAAATAGACTTCAAAACAAAGAAAGTAACAAGAGATAAAGAAGGACACTACATAATGATAAAGGGCTCAGTCCGACAAGAGGATATAACCATTCTAAATATATATGCACCCAACACAGGAGCACCAGCATAGGTGAAACAAATACTAACAGAACTAAAGGGGGAAATACACTGCAATGCATTCATTTTAGGAGAATTCAACACACCACTCACCCAATGGATAGATCCACTGAGCAGAAAATAAGTAAGGACACACAGGCACTGAACAACACAGTAGAAGAGATGGACCTAATAGACATCTATAGAACTCTACATCCAAAAGCAACAGGATATACATTCTTCTCAAGTGCACATGGAACATTCTCGAGAACAGACCACATACTAGCCCACAAAAAGAGCCTTAGTAAATTCCAAAATAATGAAATTCTACCAACTAATTTTTCAGAACACAAAGGTATAAAACTAGAAATAAATTCTACAAAGAAAACAAAAAGAGTCACAAACACATGGAGGCTTCACAACATGCTCCTAAATAATGAATGGATCAATGAACAAATTAAAATGGAGATCAAGCAATATATAGAAACAAATGTCAACAACACAAAGCCCAAACGCCTGTGTAACGCAGCAAAAACAGTCTGGAGAGGAAACTATATAGCGATCCATGTACACTTGAAAAAGGAATAACAATCTCAAATGAATAGTCTAACATCACAATTATCAAAACTGGAAAAAGAAGAACAAATGTGTCCTAAAATCAGCAGAAGGAGGGACATAACAAAGATCAGAGAAGAAATAAACAAAATTGAGAAGAATAAAACAATAGCAAAAATCAATGAAACCAAGCACTGGTTCATTGAGAAAATAAACAAAATAGATAAGCCTCTGGCCAAACTTATTAAGAGAAAAAGAGAATCAACACAAATCAACATAATCAGAAATGAGAATGGAAAAATCACGACAGACTGCACAGAAATACAAAGAATTATTAAAGACTACTATGAAAACCTATATGCCAACAAGCTGGAAAACCTAGAAGAAATGGACAACTTCCTAGAAAAACACAACCTTCCAAGATTGACCAAGGAAGAAACACACAAGTTAAACAAACCAATTACGAGCAAAGAAATTGAAACGGTAATAAAAAAACTACCCAAAAACAAAACCCCCGGGCTGGAAGGATTTACCTCGGAATTTTATCAGACATACAGAGAAGACATAATACCCATTCTCCTTAAAGTGTTCCAAAAATAGAAGAGGAGGGAATACTCCCAAACTCATTTTATGAAGCCAAAATCACCCTAATACCAAAACCAGGCAGAGACCCCACCAAAAGAGAAAATTACAGACCAATATCCTTGATGAATGTAGATGCAAAAATACTCAACAAAATATTAGCAAACGGAATTCAAAAATACATCAAAACGATCATACACCATGACCAAGTGGGATTCATCCCAGGGATGCAAGGATGGTACAACATTCGAAAGTCCATCAACATCATCCACCACACCAACAAAAAGAAAGACAAAAACCACATGATCATCTCCATAGATGCTGAAAAAGCATTCGATAAAATTCAACATCCATTCATGATAAAAACTCTCAACAAAATGGGTATAGAGGGCAAGTACCTCAACATAATAAAGGCCATATATGATGAACCCACAGCCAACATCATACTGAACAGTGAAAAGCTGAAACCTTTTCCTCTGTGATTGGGAACAAGACAGGGATATCCCCAGTGTTATTCAACATAGTACTGGAGGTCCTAGCCATGGCAATTAGACAAAAGAAAGAAATACAAGGAATCCAGATTGGTACAGAAGAAGTTAAACTGTCACTATTTGCAGATGACATGATATTGTACATAAAAAACCCTAAAGACTCCACTCTGAAACTACTAGAGCTTATATCGGAATTCAGCAAAGTTGCAGGATACAAAATTAACACACAGAAATCTGTGGCTTTCCTATACACTAACAATAAACTAATAAAAAGAGAAATCAGGAAGACAATTCCATTCACCATTGCATCAAAAAGAATAAAATACCTAGGAATAAACCTAACCAAGGAAGTGAAAGACTTATACCCTGAAAACTATAAGACAATCCTGAGAAAGAAGAATGAATTAGGGGGATCTCACTCTCCAACTTCAAGCTCTACTACAAAGCCATAGTAATCAAGACAATTTGGTACTGGCACAAGAACAGAGCCACAGACCAGTGGAACAGATTAGAGACTCCAGACATTAACCCAGACATGTATGGTCAATTAATATTTGATAAAGGAGCTATGGACATACAATGGCAAAATGACAGTCTGTTCAACAGATGGTGCTGGCAAAACTGGACAGCTACATGTAGGAGAATGAAACTAGACCATTGTCTAACCCCATATACAAAAGTAAATTCAAAGTGGATCAAAATCCTGAATGTAAGTCATGAAACCATTAAACTCTTGGAAAAAAACATAGGCAAAAACCTCTTAGACATGGTGACCTCTTCTTGAATATATCTCCCCAGGCAAGGAAAACAACAGCAAAAATGAACAAGTGGGACTATATTAAGCTGAAAAGCTTCTGTACAGCAAAAGGCACCATCAATAGAACAAAAAGAAACCCCACAGTATGGGAGAACATATTTGTAAATGACAGATCCGATAAAGGCTTGACATCCAAGATATATAAAGAGCTCACATGCCTCAACAAACAAAAAACAAATAATCCCATTAAAAAATGGGCAGAGGAACTGAACAGACAGTTCTCCAAAAAAGAAATACAGATGGCCAACAGACACATGAAAAGATGCTCCACATCACTAATTATCAGAGAAATGCAAATTAAAACTACAATGAGGTATCACCTCACACCAGTAAGGATGTCTACCATCCAAAAGACAAACAACAACAAATGTTGGCGAGGCTGTGGAGAAAGGGGATCCCTCCTACACTGCTGGTGGGAATGTAAATTAGCTCAACCATTGTGGAAAGCAGTATGGAGGTACATCAAAATGCTCAAAACAGACTTACCATTTGACCCAGGAATTCCACTTATTGGAATTTTCCCTAAGAACTCAGAAATCAAGTTTGAAAAAGACAGATGCACCCCTATGTTTATTGCAGCACTATTTACTATAGCCAAGAATTGGAAGCAACCTAAATGTCCATTGGTAGATTAATGGATAAAGAAGATGTGGAACATATACACAATGGAATACTACTCAGCCATAAGAAGAGGGCAAATCCTACCATTTGCAGAAACATGGATGGAGCTGGAGAGTATTATGCTCAGTGAAATAAGCCAAGAGGAGAAAGAGAAATACCAAATGATTTCACTCATCTGTGGAGTATAAGAACAAAGGAAAAACTGAAGGGACAAAACAACAGCAGAATCACAGAACTCAAGAATGGACTAACAGGTACCAAAGGGAAAGGGACTGGGGAGGATGGGTGAGTAGGGAGGGATAAGGGGGTGGGAAGGAGAAGGGAGGTATTAAGATTAGCATACATAATGGGCAGGGTGGGAGAAAGGGGAGGGTGGTACAACACAGAGAAGACTAGTGATTCTACAACATTTTTTATGCTGATGAACAGTGACTGTAAAGGGGTTTATTGGGGGGACCTGGTATAGGGGAGAGCCTAGCAAACATAATATTTTTCTTGTAAGTGTAGATTAAAGATAACAAAAAAAATAAGAAAGGAAGGAAAGGGGGATTACTCCCTGATAGGATAAAACTAACTGTAAATCAAGGATTAATGCATGCTTTAAATATCCTTAATTTTGATCACTTAAAGGGTGTCAGATGATCAGCTATGGAGGTACATTTTTCTGATTATCTTCATTTCTCATAAAAAAAAACCAGCAGTTCCTGTGTGGTGACCTCCAGTGAGTTCTACACAATGATATAAAGGGCATTTCATAGTGTGGTCAAAGGGTCTGTTTGTGTTTATACAAAGGATCAAAGCCTAATTTGGCTACCCAGAAAATGAACTAAGATACGATATGAAGAACTTCCAACATCAGCACTCTGTGGAAGAGTCTTACCAGAAGATGATCATCAAAATCCTCAACAAAGATCCAGGCACTGCTGCAGTTGTAGCTGCATTCTTCCCACCAGTTCCTGGACTTGCCATTGGAATGAAGAAGGAGATGTCTAAGCTGGCCTGGGCATACAGTAAAACAGCAAATTTGACTGGATCTGTACTGTTGGAACTCAACCAAGAATTAGAAGTGCAAATTGTAGCACTCCAAAATCTTATGACTACAGACTATCTACTGTTAAAAGAACATATGGGATGTGAACAGTTCCCAGGAATGGGTTCTTTTAATTTGTCTGATTGCTCTCAAACTGTTCAAGTTCAGTTGGACAATATCCACCATATCATAGATAAGTTTTCACAAATGCTTAGGGTGCCTAACTGGTTTTCTTGGTTTTACTGGAGATGGCTGGTAATTATAGGTCTGCCTTGGTTATGTAACTATATTCCTATTATGTTAAGGTGTGTGCACAATTTAATTAGTAGTTTAAAGCCTATACATGCTTAAGTTACTCTACAAGAAGATATGTCAAAGAAATAATCAATCTTCCCATGTTTTCTTCCTTATGCTACTTCTATAGGTTTTCTTTTTCCTTCCTAATTACAGCCCTTAAATATAATTCGTGCCTCATATTGATTTACCGAGTATCATAATTCTTCCAAGTGGTAAAGATACCTCAAGACAAATGCTGGGCATAAAAGCCACAGGGCATAAATCTGCAAAGAAGAAAAAAGCTAACCTTTTCAAACAGTATTGCTTCTCCCTGACTTACCAACTTTACATTCCCCTCCATGGCCCCAGAAGATGAATGGTTAGCCAGAGACGGGTTAGATTCCTCAAGGGAGGAACAACCTAAGACAGGCACAGTCGCAGTGGGGCCATCGGGTGAGAAATTCTGGATCAACAGAGGTGAGGCTTAGAACCTACCCCCCCTGTTCTGAGAGAAATCTTCTGCATCAGTGGATGTTTTATTGCCCTTGTCTAGCTTGTATTAACACTTAGTTTATAGGCACACACTTGATCATCTATATTTGCTTTCTTACAGCACTAAACTATGTTTTCTACCTTTATCTTGCATCTACCTACCACTTCAGCATTTTATTTAAAAAAAATAATAATAATAAGGGAGAAATGTGGGATTCACATATAAATCAAGTATAAAAATCAAACGAATGTTCATATTTGACCTGATTGTCTATAGTTCATAATGCGTGATCAAAACCAAAAGTTTTTGGATGACTACCCTTATACTGCTCACCATGTAAGAACTTATTCACTATGTAAGAATTTGTTCACCATGTAAGAACTTGTTCGTTATGCTGCAGAGGATTGGAGACTGTTTAGAACTAGGTTTGGGGTGGATTAATGATTGTACATTGAGTCCCCTATACAGAATTTTATTATTGTTAACAACCATTTGATCAATAAATATGAGAGATGCCCTCTCGAAAATATATATATATATATTGAAAAATGAAAAAAATAAGTTCACATATAAAAGCCCTTTAATAGTATTAGCTTTTGTCTTGGTGCATGTTACAAATATTTTAACCACTTGTCAGTTGCCTTTTAATTTTACTCATCAAGTGTCTTCATAAAAGGTTTTCATTCATAAATGAGTCATTAAAATAAGGAATTTAGGTCATAAAAAAAGGAAGGTTAGGTACGCTTGGTCCAATACACACACACACACACACACACACACATTTTTCTGTTTATATTATAGTTGTGTGGTACAAGAATAGAAGCGTGAATTTGTGATTATGTTTTGTTTTATAGATTTTACTTTAGAAGAATGTAAATATTTTAAATGTATAACAAAATTAAATTGAAAATAAAGTAATATCTAAACATTTAAATGAAACAAATTAAACTAAAATGAATAAGAGAGTGTATGAGTGTGTGTGTGTGTGTGTGTGTGTGTGTGTGTGTGTGTGCATGTATAACCTGCTGCCTATATGCCTGGCACATAATAAGTTCTCAATGAGCATTAGGTATTGTCTTATGGCAGTAAGTTTTTACATTACCAAGAGCACTGAAATTGAAGACCTGGGCCTGACTGCCCACTTGTTCATCTACTAGAGAAAATAATGATGGCAGCTAGCTAGGATTTCTTAAGAATCAACCATGTGTCAGGCACTCTTTATTTTATTCATTAATTCAGAAATATTTATTGAGAAACTACTATGTACAAGAAATACTATTCTGGATGCTATGAGTATATAATTGAATCAATTAGACAAAAATTCCTGCCCTCATGGAATTATAATTTTGTTTATTATCCATAAAGCTCTTTAAGGTACACATCATCATCTGTGTTTCACAAATAAGCAAACTTGAATCACAAATGGTTGTGTCACAACATGTGGCCAAGGCTAGGAAGCCTCTTCCCCATGTGGCCCTGAGACTTTTCATCTACAACCAGAGACAGTGGGCTACAGGGGTTACTGGCCAAGGGCATGCTGAAACAAGTACCCTGTCCAAGAAGCCTTTTTGGCCTGTGGGTCTGAGACTTAGCCACACCACTTAGAGACAGGTAGCCATGGTGCACTGGCAAGTAGTACCCTACCACAACAAGCACTCTGGCCTGTAAAGTGCTTTTGCTCCCCACAACTCAGAGGCTTCTTTCCTCCAATCTAGGTGTACCAGTGAACTGCGCTAGGGAAATTCCTTCCACACCTTAAGCAGTAGCTATCAAAGAGTACTGAGAGCCACCGTAGCAGCAAATAATCCACTCAGACCAAAATCCTTACACAAAGCCCCTGAAAATTAAATCAACATTAGAACCACTCTTGTAAAAGTAGGCCAGGACCTCTGAGCTAAACCTAAACAAGTGACAGCATAGTAAAATAAAATAATTACATAAGACCCTGAGTCACCTTAACACAGTTGATAAAATTTCCAAGACATAAAAAAATAATCAGTCATAATAAAGAAAATCATAATATGGATGAGAAAATGCAATCAACTGAAAAGAAATTTCACAGGAATTTTCTTTAACTGAAAATCACAGGAAAGAAATAGAAGTTGCAGAAATATATAATTTCAGATAGAATTTATACAATTTTTTAAAAGAAAAACTCACTAGATGTTCTTAATATTAGGGAGGAGAAGTCAGATGACAGAATCACTTGAGGCCAGAACAATAGAATTTATGCAATCTGAACAACAGGGAGAAGATAGACTGAAAATAAAATGAGTAACACCTCACAGAACTGAGACAATAACAAAAGAGCAAACAATTATATCATCAGAATCTGATGAAAAGAAAAAAGTGTGTGTGTCTGAAAAATATTCAAATAAAGGCTAAAAATTTCACAAATTTGGCAAAAACCTACAAATTCAAGAGGATGAGCAAATCCCAAATAGAATAAAAGTTTTTAAAATATATACCAATATGCATTATAATAAAACTTCTGAAAACTAAAGACAGAAAACAATCTTGGAAATAGCTAGAAAGAAATTACATTACATAAAGAATATTAATTGGAGTAACAATAGGTTTCTATCTGAAGCTATGGAAAACAGAAGGAAGTTACAAACTTTCTTTTTTTGAAAAAAGCATTTTTCTAGTGCTGAAATAAAATAACTGTCACAAGTGCAAATTCTATGTCCAGTGAAATTTCCCTTCAGAAATGAAGGGGAAATAATGATATTACAAGGCAAAGGAAGTCTGAAAGAATTTGTTGCTAGTAGATCGACTCTTAAAGAATGGCTAAAGGGAAATCTTCAAATAAAGGAAATGACGAAGTGATGAAAGAGGGAAATTGGTAACATCAGAAAGGAAGAAAGGACACTGGATAACCAAAAGTATCAGTATATACAATAAACTGTTCTCATGAGTTTTATAAATTTTGTTTTATGATTAAAAGAAAAATCACAAAACTCTCCGATATTCAAGACAATGAATGATATTTAAAACTGGGGAAAATAAAGGAACCTAAATGGAAGTAATGTTTCCATACTTTGTTCAATAATAAAATGTTTTTCCCCTGTTTTATTGAAAAATAATTAACATACATCACTCTATAATTTTAAGGCACACAGCATGATGGTTTGATTTATACATACTGTGAAATGATTACTACAATAGGTTCAGTGAACATCAGTCTTCTTACAAAGATGCTTTGAGGAGAAAAGAAAGATGAAAAGAACAAAGGAAAAAAATTTTCAATGAAAACTTTTAGGATTTACTCCCTTGACTTCTTTCCTATGTATCATATGGTAGGGTTAACTATAGTCATCATATTGTATATTACATCACTAGTACTTATTTATATTTTAACTGAAGTTTGTATCTTTTCATTACTTTCATCCAGTTCTCCCTCCACACACAGCCTACCTCTGGTAACAAGTCTGATGTCTTTTTCTATGAGATGTTTTTTTCGATTCCACACATAAGATGAACTAATATTTGTCTTTCTGATTTATTTCACTTATTATAATGCCTTCAAAGTCCATCCATGTTGTTACAAAAGTAGGATTTCCTTCTTTTTATGGCTGTATAATATTTCATTATATATATATATAATATTTCATTGTATATATATATACATACACATACAATGTGATATATAGATATCAATATTTATTCATTTATTCATCCACCAAAGAACACTTAGATTGTTTGTGGTCTTGTGTATTGTAAATAAGGCTGCTATGAAGATAGGCATGAAGACAAATTTTTGAGTTAATGTTTTCATTACTTTTAGATATATTCCCTGAAGTGAAATTGCTAGATCATATGGATATGCAGTAGTTCTATTTTTAATTTAAGGATCCTCCATACTGTTTTCCACAGTGGTTGTACCAATTTACAATACCACCAACAGTACACTAACTAGGGTTTCCTTTTGTCCATATCCACACCAGCATTTGTTTTCTCTTGCCAATTTGTTGATGGCCATTATAATAGGTGTGAGGTGATATGTCACTGTGGTTTTAATTTGTATTTCCCTGAAAACAAATGATGTTGAGCATCTTTTCACATTCCTGTTGGCCTTTTGTGATATCATCTGTGACGAAATGTCTATTTAGTTTGTTTTCTAATTGGGTTCCTTGTATTTTTGGTATTGAGTTGAATGAGTTATTTATATGTTTTGGATATTAATCCCTTGATTATATGGTTTGTAAATGTTTTCTGCATTCTGTAGATTGTCTTCACTTTATTGGTAGTTTCTTTTGTTGTGCAGATTTTTCTAGTTTGATATAGTCACACTTGTTCATTTTTTATTTTGCTGATTGTGCTTTACTATGAGTATATATATATATATATATACTCATCATGAGGGAGGGGTTGGAGTGGATGAGTGTGATGAAGAGGCACAAAAATCTCAATCATAATATAAGTTGGTCACAGGGTTTGAAGTACAGCATGGAGAATATAGTCAGTGGTTCTGTAACATCTTTCTATGTTGACAGTTAGTAACTGCACTAGCTGCAGTGAGGATTTACTGATGTGAGTAACTGCTGAATCATTGTGTTCTATACTTGAAACCAATATAATACTATAGAAATCAACAATATTTCAATAAAAATGCTTAAAAATATGTAATATAAAATATATTATTACAAAGACATAAAGGAGTTTTGTTCCTACATTTGTCCCTAGGAATTTCATAGTTTCAGGTGTTACATTTAAATCATTTACACATTTTGAGTTAAGTTTTGTGAGTGATGTAACATATGTGCCCAGTTTCATTTTCTTACATGTGAATATCCAACTCTCCTAACACCTCTTTTTGAAAAGACTCCATTAAGTATTCTTGGACTCCTTGTCAAATGTTTATTGACCACGTATGCTTGGGTTTATTTCTGGGCTCTTGAATCTGTTAATATGGGGTACATTTCCATTTATTTGTGTCTCACTTGAACATGTTGAATGATCCCTTTAATGTGCTACTGAATTTAGTTTCCTAGTTTTTTATTGAGAATTTTTGTTTCTATTTTCATCAGGGACACTGGCTATAGTTTTCTTTTCAAATAGTGTCCTTTACTATGAGGATAATCCTGGCCTTATAAAAATGAGTTTAGAAATACTCCCACCTCTTCAAATTTCTGGAAGAGTTTAGAAAGAATTGCTCTTAATTCTTCTTTAAATGTTTGTTGAACTTTGCCAGTGAAGTCATATGGCACTGGATATGTCTTTAAAGGAAGACTTTTTTCATTTATTATCATATCATTGGTATACAATCGTATGCTCAGATTTCACATGAGCAACATTGTGGTTACTACATACCCACTATTATCAAGTCCCCACCATATACCCCATTATAGTCACTGTCCATCAGCATAGAAAGGTTCTACAGAGTGACTACTTGTCTTCTCTGTGCTATACTTCCTTTCCCATGCCCCCCCATATTATGTGTGCTAATCATAATGCCACTTAATCCTCTTAAACCTCCCTTCCCTTCCACATTCCCCAGTTCCTTCCACTTTGGTAACTGTTAGTCCATTCTTGGGTTCTGTTATTCTGCTGCTGTTTTGTTCCTTCAGTTTTTGTTTTGTTGTTATACTTCACAGATGAGTGAAATCATTTGATGCTTGTCTTTCTCTGCCTGGGATTTTTCACTGGGCATAATATCCTGTAGCTCCATCCAAGTAGTTGCAAATGGTAGGATTTGTTTCTGTCCTATGGCTAAATAATATTCCATTGTGTATATGTACCACCTCTTCTTTATTCATCTACTGATGGACACTTAGGTTGCTTCCATTTCTTGGCTATTGTAAATTGTGCTGTGATAAACATACAGGTGCATATGTCTTTTGAAACTGGCCTCCTTCATTCATAGGGTAAATTCCGAGGAGTAGAATTCCTGGGTAAAATGGTGTTTCTATTCTCAGTTTTTTGAGGAACCTCCATACTAATTTCCACAATGGGTGAACTAATTTACATTCCCACCAACAGTTTAGGAGGATTCCCCTTTCTCCACATCCTCACCAACACTTGTTGTTGTTTGTCTTTTGGATGGTGGCCATACTTCCTGGTATGAGGTGATATCTCATTGTGGTTTTAATTTGCATTTCCCTGATAATCAGTGATGTGGAGCATCTTTTCATGCACCTGTTGGCCATCTGAAATTTTCTCTGGAGAAGTGTCTATTCAGATCATATGTCCACTTTTTAATTGGGTTATTTGCTTTTGGTTGTTGAGGCACATAAGCTCTTGATATATTTTGGATGTCAACCCCTTATCAAATATATCATTTATGAATGTATTCTCCCATACTTTAGGATGCCTTTTTGTTCTACTGATGGTGTCCTTTGTGGTACAGAAGTTTTTTGGTTTGATATAGTCCTACTTGTTCATTTTCGCTTTTGTTTCCATTGCCACAGAGATATATTCATGAAAAAGCTGCTCATGTTTATATTCAAGTGAGTTTTGCCTGCTTTCTTCTAAGGGTTTTATGGTTTCATGAATTATATTCAGGTCTCTGATACATTCTAAGTTTACTTTTGTGTGTAGAGTTAGAAAGTAATCCAGTTTCACTCTTTTACATACAGCTGTACAGTTTTGCCAACAACAGCTGTTGAAGAGGCTGTCACTTATTTCCCCACTGTATGTCCATGGCTCCTTTATCTTATATTAATTGGCCATACATGTGTGGGGTTAAATCTGAGTGCTCTAATCTGTTCCATTGATCTATGGGTCTGTTCTTGTGCCAGTACCGAATTGTCTTAATTACTGTGGCTTTGTAGTAAAGCTTGAAGTTGGGGAGCATAATACCCCAATTTAAAATTCATTCTCAGATTTGCTTTGGCTACTTGGAGCGTTTGGTGGTTCCATATGAATTTTAGAACTATTTGTTCTAGTTTGTTGAAGTACGCTTTAAGTATTTTGATAGGGATTGCATTGAATCTGATTGCTTTAGGCAGGATGGCCATTTTGACAATATTAACTCTTCCTAACCAAGAGCATGGGATGAATTTCCATTTATTTGTGTCCTCTTTAATTTCTCTCAAGAGTGTCTTGTAGTTTTTAGAGTATAAGTCCTTCACTTCCTTGGTTAGATTTATTCCTAGGTATTTTATTCTTTTTGATGTAATTGTGAATGGAATTGTTTTCCTGATTCCTCTTTCTGCTAGTTCATTGTTAGTGTATAGGAATGCAACAGATTTCTGTGTATTAATTTTTATACTACAACTTTGCTGAATTCAGATATTCTAGTAGTTTTAGAGTGGATTCTTTAGGCTTTTTTATGTACAATACCATGTCATCTACAAAGAGTAACAGTTTGGCTTCTTTACCAAAATGGATACCTTTTATTTCTTTGTGTTGTCTGATTGTCGTGGCTAGGACCTTCGGTACTATGTTGAATAAAAGTGGGGAAAGTGGGCATTATTGCCTTGCTCCCAATCTTAGAGGAAGCTTCCAGCATTTCACTGTTATGTATAATGTTGTCTGTTGGTTTGCTGTATATGGCCTTTATTATATTGAGGTACATGATCTCTATACCCATTTTGTTGAGAGTTTTTATCATATATGTGTGTTGAATTTTGTCAAATGCTTTTTCAGCATCTATAGAGGATGACATTGATGGATTTCAAATGTTGTACCATCCTTGCATCACTGGGATGAATACCACTTGATCATGATGTATGATCCTCCTGATGTAATTTTAAATTCGGTTTGCTGAAATTTTGTTGATTATTTTTGCATCTATGTTTTTCATGGATGTTAGTCTGTAATATTCTTTTTTGTGGTGTCTTTGTCTGGTTTTGGTATTAGAGTGATGCTGGCTTCATAGAATGAGTTTGGAAGTATTCCCTCCTCTTCTATTTTTCAGAAAACTTTAAGGAGAGTGGGTATTATGTGTTCTCTAAATGTCTGATAAAATTCAGTGCTGAAGCCATCTGGTCCAGGAATTTTGTTCTTAGGTATTTTTTTTTTTATTACCGATTCAATTTCGTTCCTGCTTATTGCTCTGTTTAGACTTTCTGTTTCTTCCAGGGTCAGTCTGGATGGTTGTATTTTTCTAGAAAGTTTTCCATTTCTTCTAGGTTGCCCAATTTGTTTGCATATAATTTTTCATAGTATTCTCTAATAATTCTTTGTATTTCTGTGGTGTCCATAGTGCTTTTACTTTTCTCATTTCTGATTCTGTTTATGTGTGTAGATTCTGGCTAGCAGTTTATCTATTTTGTTTATTTTCTCAAAGAACCAGCTCTTGGTTTCATTAATCCTTTCTATTGTTTTAGTATTCTCAATTTTATTTATTTATTCTCTGATATTTATTATGTCCCTCCTTCTACTGAATTTGGGCCTCATTTGTTCTACTTTTTCCAGTTTCAATAATTGTGAATTTAGAATGTTCATTTGACATTGTTCTTCCTTCTTTGAATAGACCTGAATTGCTATACAATTTTCTTTTAGAAATGCCTTTGTCACATCCCACAGAAGTTGGGGCACTGAGCTGTTTTCATTTGTCTCCATATATTGCTTGATCTTTGTTTTAATTTGGTCATTGATCCATTGATTATTTAGGAGCATGTTGTTAAGCCTCCATGTATTTGTGCACCTTTTAGTTTTCTTTGTATAATTTATTTCTACCTTTATACCTTTGTGATTTGAGAAGTTGGTTGGTACAATTTCAATCTTTTTTAATTTTCTGAGGTTGTTTTTGTGGCCTAGTATGTGGTCTATTCTAGAAAATGTTCCAGGTGTCCTTGAGAAGAATGTGTATCCTGAAGCTTTTGTGTGGAGTGTTCTATAGATGTCTATTAGGTCCACCTGTTCTAATGTGTTTTCCAGTGCCTCTGTATCCTTACTTTTTTTCTGTCTGGTTGATCTGTCCTTTGGAGTAAGTAGTGTGTGGAAGTCTCCTAAAATGAATGCATTGCGTTCTATTTCCCCCTTTAATTCTGTTTGTGTTTGTCTCACATATGTAGGTACTCTTATGTTGGGTGCATGTAGACATTTATAATTGTTATATCTTCTTGTTGAACTGACTCCTTTATCATTATATAATGTCCTTCTTTGTCTCTTGTTACTTTCTTTGTTTTGAAGTCCAATTTTTTGATACAAGTATTGCAACTCCTTCTTTTATCTCCCTATTTTTTGCATGAAATATCTTTTTCCATCTCTTCACTTTTAGTCTGTGTATGTCTTTGGGTTTGAAGTGAGTCTCTTGTAGGCAGTACATTGATGGGTCTTGGTTATGTATCCATTCTGTAACTGTATGTCTTTTTTTTGGTGTATTCAGTCCATTTACATTTAGGGTGATTATCAATAGATATGTGCTTATTACCATTGCAGGCTTTGAATTCTTGTTTACCAAATGTTTAAGGGCAGCTTCTTTTCTATCTAGCAGTCTACCTTAACTCACTTATTACATTAATGGAAACACAATCTGAACATTCTCTCCCCCCTTCTATTTCTTCCTTCTCTCTTTATATGTTAGGTATTATATTCTGTACTTTTTATGTATCCCTTGACTGACTTTCTGGGTAGCTGATTTAATTTTGTACTTGGTTAATATTTAATTGATCTACTTACTTTTCTGTGGATGTATTTCTCTGGTGACAGCTATTTTGACTTATACATACTTCCATCTAGTACAGTCCTTTTAAAACACCCTGTAGAGATGATTTGTGGGTGCTAAATTCCCTCAACTTTTGCTGATTTGGGAATTGTTTAATACCTCCTTTAAATTTAAATGATAATCTTACTGGATACAGTATTCTTGGCTCGAGGCCCTTCTGTTTCACTGCATTGAATACATCATGCAATTCCCTTCTGGCTTGTAAGGTTTCTGCTGAGAAGTCTGACGATAGCCTGATGGGTTTTACTTTGTAGGTGAACTTTTTTCTCTCTCTGGCTGCTTTTAATAGTCTTTCCTTTTCTTTGATCTTGCCATTTTAATTACTATATGTCTTGGTGTTGTCTTCTTTGGATCCCTTGTGTTGGGAGGTCTGTGGACTTCCAAGTCCTAAAAGACTATTAACTTCCCCAGACAGGGAAGTTTTCAGCAATTATTTCTTCAAAGACACTTTCAATCCCCTTTTCTCTCTTCTTCTTCTTCTGGTACCCCTATAATACAATTATTATTCTGTTTGGATTTTTCACACAGTCCTCTTAATATTCTTTCATTCCTAGAGATACTTTTTTCCTTTCTTTGCCTAAGCTTCTGTTGTTCTGCTATCTGATTTCTATTTCATTAACAGTCCCTTCCACCTCATCCAGTCTGCTTTTAAATCCTTCCATTGTTTGTTTTATTTCTGTTATCTCTATCCTAAATTTATTCCTTAGCTCATGAATATTTCTCTGTCCCTCCATCAGCATGCTTATGCCTTTTATTTTGAATTCTTTTAAGGAAGATTGGTGATTTAAGTCTCACTGAGCCCTCTTTCTGTTGCTTGAGGGATTTTGGATTGAAATGGTTCTTCTGCCTTTTCATAGGCCTGGAGCAATGGGAGTTTTTGTAAGGAAGCAGCATGGGTGTCAGCTAGGATAAAAAAGTCCCTTCCTGGTTTCTGGTCCCAATGCCTGTCTTCTCTGTCTGAGCCAGTTAACTGCACACAAGGAGCCGCTTCTGGGTTAATCTGTAAACTGCCATGGGTGAGGACAACTTCTGTGGGCAGGGCCAACCTGGGGATGGCCTAGGGTGATGGCAGGGGTCGCAGGTGAGTTGTGCAGTAGTCTGCTGCAAGGAAAAAGTCCTTTTGTGCTTCCTGGTTGCAGGGCCTGTCTCAGCTGTCTGTACCAGTTAGCCACATGCAAGAAATGGCCTCTGCATTGTTCCCCTAAGCTGCCATGTGCAAGGCGGCCCTCAGGATGGCCTAGTGCAATGGCGGACGTCACAGGTGAGTGGCGTGGGAATCTGCCATGAGGACAAAGCCCTTTCATGCTTCCTGTTTGCAGGGCCTATCTCCACTGTCTGAGCCAGTTAGCTGCACACCAGGAGTAGCCTCTGGTTTAATTGCCTAAGCTACCTTGGGCAGGGCAGCCCTCATAATGGCCTAGGGTGGTGGAGTGGATCACAGGCAAGCAGCATGGTTGTTTGCAGGAAGGGCAAAGCACTTTCATGCTTCACGGTCTAAATGCCTGTCTCTGGTGTCTGGGCCAGTTAGCCACCCACAGGGAGTAGCCTCTGCATTAAGCTGTGTCATTGCTGCAGGTGGGGCTGCCTTCTGGCTGGTCTGCATCAGTTGCATGGTCAGTGGGTTTGCACACAGGTACTCATATGAAGAAAGGATCAGCAGGCTGCTTATAGCAGTGGGAGACCTTGGGCCTGTGTTGCCAACCGGGGGATGGAGCGCCTGAAGCTCCTGAAAGTTCCCAACCTGCTGGGCTGAGTGTGCCAGACTGATTTTGTCCACTTGTTCCTTCTCCTAAACCCTTTCCCTTTTAGCAGCCTTCTACTGTTGAGAAGTCTTTCAAAGCACCCCCTTTTCTTTTGTCCCAGGGAGCAGGTTGTGGGAACCTGTTCACAGTCTTCATCTCTGACTTTGTTTTTTGCTCTTCCAATCTCCAGAGCACCATGCAATGTCAGTTTGTGCTCTTTTGGTAGATTTTAGGGCTGGAGATTTGGCACTCCTGTGCTTCCACTCCCTCCCCACTCTGATTCTCTTCCTCTTGCCACCATCTTTTTTCCCCTCGTTTGTTGTGAGATTTTTGATTCCCAATTCAATCTCCTTATTGACAATGGGTCTCTTCAGATTTTCTATTTCTTCCTTGCTCAGCTTTGTAAGCTTTATGTTTCTTAAAGATTTTTTCCATTTCTTCTAGGTTGTCCAGTTTTTTGGCATATAGTTTTTCATGGTAGCCTTTTACTATCCTTTAAATGTCTATGTTATCAATTGTAACATCTACTTTTTCATTTATAATTTTCTTGATTTGAGTCCTTTCTCTTTTTTCCTTGATTATTCTAGCCAAGGTTTTGTCAAATTTCTTTATCTTTTCAAGTAAGCTACTCTTAGTTTGGTATATCTTTTCTGTTGTTGTTTTTGTTTGTTTGTTTTCTATTTCACTTATTTCTGCTCTAGTCTTCATTATTTCCTTAACTCTGCTAACTGTGAGCTCATTTTGTTCTTTCCCCACCCCAGTTTCTTGTTTGAGATCTTACTTGCTTTTTAAAAATGATGCTTCTTGCTATGAACTTCCCTCTTAGAATTGGTTTTGCTGCATCCTGTATGTTCTCATAGGCTGTGTCTCCATTTTCAATTGTCTCAAGAAACTTTTTTATTTCTCCTTTAACTTCTTTGATCCATTGGTTCCTCTGAAGAATTATTATTTCCATGTGTTCATGAATTCTCCAGTTTTCCTCTTGTTATTGGTTTTTAGTTTCATGATATTGTGGTCAGAGAAGATACTTGGCATGATTTCAGTCTTCTTGAATTTGCTAAGACCTGTTTTGTACCCTAACATATCTATCCTAGAAAATGTTCTATGTGTCCTTGAGAAAAATGTGTATTCTGCAATTTCTGAATAGAATGTTCTGTATATGTCTGTTATGTCTATTTGGTAGGCAGAGTTGTTCCAATCTATTGTTTCCTTGTTAATTTGTCTGGACAATGTATCTATTCTTGAGAATGGGATATTAAAAGTCCCAAACTATTATTATATTACTGTTTATTTCTCCTTTTAGCTATATATGTTAGTTTTTGATTTATATATTTATGTGCTTTAATGTTGGGCACATAAATATTTACAGTCATTATATCTTCTTGATGAACTGACCCCTTTATATAATGACATTCTTT
Source organism: Manis javanica (assembly GCF_040802235.1). NCBI lineage: Eukaryota > Metazoa > Chordata > Mammalia > Pholidota > Manidae > Manis > Manis javanica. Next base: position 53,765,598 of record NC_133174.1, read on the forward strand.
GTCTTTTTGTTAGTATTTTTGTTTTAAAGTCTATATTGTGTGACTTAAGACTGATCTAAGAATACTGACTGTTTTTTTTTTTTTTTGGTTACCATTTGCTTGAAATGTCTTTTTCCATCCCTTCCCTGTTGGTCTATGCAAGTCTTTAAGGCTAAAGTGAGTCTCTTGTAGACAGCATATTGCCGGATTTTGTTTTGTTTTGTTTTTTTATCCATTCAGACATTCTATGACTTATGACTGGAGAATTTAATCAATTTACACTTAAAGTAATTACTGATAGGTAAAGACTTACTAAGGACATTTTGTTAATTGTTTTATGGTTGTTGTGTAATTTCATTATTTGTGCGTCTTATACTGCTGTTTTTTTTTTTTGTGTGTGTGTGTTTTGATGTCTCTTGGTATGAGTATGATTTGACTTCTTTCTTGTGTTCTTTTTTATAATTACTATCAGATTTCTCCTAGTGGTTACCATGAGGCTTACATAAAATATCTTAAACTTGTAATATCTTATTTTAAGCTTATAATAACTTAACTTCAATAGAATTTGTATACATTACACTTTTATGTCTTTTATGTCTCCCCCTCACATTTTAAATTACTGCTGGCAATTTACAGATATTTTTTGATTTATGATGGGGTTACATTCCAATAAACCCATCATAAATTGAAAATATCATTAGTCAAAAATGTGTTTAGTACACCTAACCTACTGAATATCATAGCTTAGCCTAGTCTAGCCTATCTTAAATGTGCTAACAACACTTGTATTTGCCTACAGCTGAAAAGTCATCTAACACAAAGACTATTTTATAATAAAGTATTGAATATGTCACATATTTTTGAATGCTATACTGAAAGTGAAAAACAGAATGGTTTTATGGTTATATAATGGTTGTTAGTATATTGGTTGTTTCCCTTCATGATTGTGTGACTGACTGGGAATGGCACCAAGCTACCACTGCCCAGCACTATGAAAGAGTATTGTACTACATATCACTAGCCCAGGAAAAATCAAAATTCAAATTCTGAAGTAGAGTTTCTACTGAATTTGTAGCACTTTTGTATCATTATCAACTCAAAGAATTGTAAGTCAAACCATCATAAAGCAGGGACCATCTGTACATGTCTTACATATTGTGTAAGTAGTAATAAATTATTGTATTTATGGTTATAATTATTTTTACAACATTCATTTCTTTTTTAACTTTTAAACTAGAGGTATAGGTTATACACCACTATTACTATATTGCAGAATCTATTTACCATTACCAGTGAGGTTTATGCTAATAAATGGTAAAATATTGATACCAGTAAAGAGTGTTAAGTGACATGTATATATTGTAATATGCAGAGTGACCTCTAAGAAAACCATACAAGAATACTACAAATAAATCAATATGGAATCCTAAATAATAACTTCTTGAATAAATGAATAAATAATTTCTTAATGAACAAATTATCATGAAAAAGTTATATTGAGACTCCTCTTTCCTAATTAAGAGGCAAAGAAAATTCTTCCAATTATCAAGGCCCCCAACATTTATTTACTATTAACCAGTTTTATTCCTGTAAAACACTGATCTTCTGTATTAATTTTACCAATCTGGCACAATTATGATACAAGTTTTGGTTTAGGTAGCACTATAAGTGTATCTATTATAAATAAAATATTAACTCAAAATATAAACAGGCATTTAAACCAAAACCACAAACTTGGTTTATACTGGGAATGTAAGGTGTTTAAATTTTTGGAATTTATTGATATATATCATAAAATTAATATGTCAAACTGAAAATAAATGAAATAGCTAAGAGATGATGAAATGAGACAAAATTCAAAACCATTTCTGTTTGTGAAAAACATTATACATTATAGAAAAGATGTAAAAAGACTCCATATTCTACTGCATGTCTGTCTACTCAGATGCTTTACATGAGTAAAGGATGAACAATAAACAAAAAAAGAAGAGAAAAAACAAGCAATCAGAAACAGTTCACAAAATTAGAAATGTAGACAAAATGTTGGTACTTTTCCCTATTGAATAGGAAAGTGAAAAAATTATCATAGAGTCCTCATAAATTAGTAATTTAATGTTACAAAGAAGACATAAAATTAACAGATGATAGAAACATGCATCATTTCTCTGTGGTTAGGTTTCTGGGATATTAGACTTCCATGCAGCATTGAAAGTAAATGTTATTGTAATGAAAAATTGTAAAAAATATTTCAGAAGTGTTACCTGCTAATATATTTCAAGAACCTTTAAATTGTATGCTTTATTTATATTGGTAATAATACTTCTAGGAATATGCCCTGAGAAGATGATGTTAGTTTCTCATAAATACTTACTTACAATGATACTTACAATTCATATGCATGAACTTTAAAGCTAAATAAAGGTAACTATAAAAACAAGGCTGTGTCAGATGCTATTAGTTGCTTATGTGAAAGTTGCTGCCCATTTTCTTTCTTATTAATAGAACATTGATTTCATTCTGGGTGGCAAGGTGACCAGACTCAAGAACTGATCCCTGATTGGTCTTAGTTAATCATGGCAATACCATTCCCATTTGCCAAGTACTCATTTCCCAGCCTACCTTGCAGTTTATAGATATTTACAGCACCCAGTTCTGGCCCATAAAATATATGGGGAAATCTGGGAGCTTATAAGAAAATACTTCTTCATTAATAAAAGTCCAGCTACTTTGTCCCTGCTCCTTCTTCCTGATTTTGAATAATGGTGTGAAAATGTGATACTTTGAGTTGTGGCATCCAAGAGGACAAAAGCATGAGGACAAAACTTCAGTACCCAAGATGAAAGACAAAAAATGCTTGGATCTTTAATGACATTATTGATCTTCCCAGCCAACCACAAAGCTCCCAGACTTCACTACACAAATAAATGTATTTATGGTTTAAGTCAGTATTCAGTATTATGTTACTTGTAACTTGGTACATCCTAACTGAGTCAGAGATGAACTAATTTGCCAATAGCAAATCTGAGACTCAAACCCATGTGTATCTGGCTCATGTTTATTTTTACTGAGCTATTGTGATTTTTAGCAAGTCACATATCCTCTTTGAGTCTTGGTTTCTTCATTTAAAATGGGGCTTATAGTACTTTCTTTGCGTGACGGAGGGTCAACTGAAATAATGCATAAAAGCTCTTTACAAAGTACAGATTGCTATTACAAGTACAAGCTGTTTATATATAAAGTTTTTGCAGGAGCACAGCATTGACATTCATTTTCTGTGGGCTTTCTAGTGGTGCTGAAATAAATAGCAACCATCGAGGTGTTTAAACAAATGTGCATTTCATCATGGGCCACATTTGGAGAGCTTGGTAAAAGTAGTTTGACAGAAAGACCTATTTTTCTCCCATGAAGTTCTGCTTGCAAATAAGGATGTCTTGAAATGTAACAGCCATGTACATCACAGGGACATTTGTAAGTGACTGCTCTTATAGGAATACATCATTAAGAACAGTATGATTTTAAAATAGATTTTGTGAAATCAAGTAGCTTATTCCATTGGGTCCCTCCCAATGTCCAGCATGACCTAACCTCTGATGACCTTTCCTTGGTCCTGGGATCCTTTGTGAGTGCCCCACTGTAGTACACAATGTTATGTGTAAATATTTAAAATTAGAGTTAGTGCTTGTTTCCATTGATACCCATGGGCTTTAGTCTCTTCATTTGTGAAATAGGGAGGTCAGAAGATGGACAAAATAATTGCTCTGTTTTCTTTCAGCCAAAGGATCATGTCACTCTCCTACACAAAACCCTCCAAAGGGATCCTGGTGCACTTAGATTTTTTAAAAAAGGAAGTTTCTCATCATGGACTTTAACGCTGTACATGGTCTGGCTCATGCCTCCCTTTGCGACCTCATTGTGTACTACCCTCCCTCAATCACCATGTATCAGATGCACGGACCTTCCTACTTTTCCTTGAACATGCCTAGTTCATTCTCACCTTGGGACCCTGCACTAGCTATATCCTCTCCCTGGAAAGCACCTCCTTAAGAAAGGCCTTCCCCTGCTATCTGATCTAAGTAGCTATGTAAAAGATCAGTTTTGATATCTGGTTCCTGAACTTCAAAAGGTGGACCTTGCATTAGTTGACAGAGTTCCTTAATGTCCTACAGTCTTCCTTCCTAGGCTTCTGTGTTCCATTTTTCCTCCTGAAATACCCCCATTATCCCACAGAACCCTTCCCTGATCCTTATCCTGCCAGGTTGACTTCCTGCTGGAGCTGTCACTGCTATTGTCATAATCTTTAGATTCCATGTTTTGCCTGCTAAACTGGATTAGCCACATGTGGAAAGGACAATCCTAATCTTGTTCACCTAATCTCAGTTGCCAGTCTGGTTCCTAAATATTACAGAATTGTGTAAGACTGACAAGGGAGACATACCTTGGAGAGCTCTTGTCCAGGCCAAAAAAGTTTGCAGGTGACACAGTGTCCCCATTGGTCCCAGTATTCATTTTCTTGGCAATCCATGGTGGGAAAGCTGTGGGTGCAGAACACAAAAACTAAAGAGCTAGTGGAAAGGGCTTGAAAGATAAATAGTGGCTTCCATATCACTTGGTTTATGTGTCCTTTTAATTTAGTCTCTGTCTCTGAGTTAGAGGGTTTGAAGAAACCAAACCAAAACAGCTAATGCTGATATAACTATGACCATGTGCCAAGAACTCTATTAAATGCTTTGCATGTAATAATTCATTCAATGCTTGAAATGGCCATATCAGGAATTATTATTAGACCCATTTACATATGAGAAAACTGAGGCAAAAATGCCAAGGAATTCACCAAAGTTCACATAGTTAGTGGCTGCACTGCTTGCTGAATTGGAAAGAAAATGATAAGACAAGGATCTGACTCCTTGCCAGGGGATAGAGAACAACACAATCTCTAACAGTTTAGAACGTACTTTTACATCCATTATTATTTGATCTGAACATCATGTAAAGTAAGCAGTATAGAAATTATCATCCTTCTTTTGTGAATGAGGATGCTGAAGCACAATTTTTTCTCAAAAACTGAATTACCTTTGAGGGTCACTAGCTCTCATAGCTTCTCTCCTAGGCACAGTACAAGGATAGGATGACACAACATGATTAAATGCCCTAGTGCACTAAGGTGTAGAGAATGGAAATGCTACTCAGATAATAGTTCTCAGAATATATATAACAGAGGGCAGTAGCACTAGCATTGGTCTAAGAGTTGGGAGATATGCATTCTAATCGTGGCTTTATATGACCCATATAACCACTCTCTAAGGTTTGTTTGGGACTAAGAAGCTTCCCTAGGACATGGGACTTTCAGTGCTAAAACCGGGACAGTCTCAAGCAAACGGGAATGGTTAGTCAACTTACCTGGCTTTTCTTATTTCAACCTGTGAATATGGATGAGTCACTTTAACTTTTCTAGCCTCAGTTACTTAATCTGAAAAAAGGGACTATATGTTCCACACCTACCTTAGATAGCTTTTTATTTTACAGTTTTTAAAAAATTTGTTATCATTAATCTACAATTACATGAAAAACATTATGTTTACTAGGCTCTCCCCTACCCCAAGTCCCCCCCACAAACCCCATTACAGTCACTGTCCATCAGCATAGTAAGATGCTATAGAATCACTACTTGTCTTCTCTGTGTTTCATGGCCATCCCCATTCCTGCCCCCCCCCACATTATACAGGCTAATCATAATTCTCCCTTTCGTCTTACTCACCCTCATCACTCCCTACCCTCCCATTCTCCACAGTCTCTTTCCCTTTGGTAACTGTTAGTCCATTCTTGGGTTCTGTGATTCTGCTACTCTTTTGTTCCTTCAGTTTTTCTTTTGTTCTTATACTCCACAGATGAGTGAAATCATTTGGTATTTGTCTTTCTCTGCTTGGCTTATTTCACTGAGCATAATACCCTCTAGCTCGAACCATGTTGTTACAAATGGTTGGATTTGTTTTCTTCTTATGGCTGAATAATATTCCATTGTGTATATGTACCACATCTTCTTTATCCATTCATCTACTGATGGACACTTAGGTTGCTTCCATTTCTTGGCTATTGTAAATAGGGCTGCGATAAACATAGGTGAGCATCTGTCTCTTTCAAACTGGAGTGCTGCATCCTTAGGGTAAATTCCTAGAACAGGGATTCCTGGGTCAAACCGTAAGTCTATTTTGAACACTTTGAGGAACATGCATACTGTTTTCCACAATGGTTGAACTAATTTACATACCCACCATTTGTGTAGGAGGGTCCCCTTTGTCCACAACCTCACCAACATTTGTTGTTGTTTGTCTTTTGGATGGTGGCCATCCTTACTGGTGTGAGGTGATATCTCAATTTGGCTTTAATTTGCATTTCTCTGATAACTAGCAATGTGGAGCATTTTTTCATGTGTCTGTTGGCCATCTGAATTTATTCTTTGGAGAACTGTTCAACTCCTCTGCCCATTTTTTAATTCGATTCTTTGCTTTTTGTTTGTTGAGGTGCATGAGTTCTTTATATATTTTGGATGTCAAACCTTTATCAGATCTGTCATTTATGAATATATGCTCCCATACTGTAGGGTACCTTTTTGTTCTATTGATGGTGTCCTTTGCTGCACAGAAGCGTTTCAGCTTGATATAGTCCCACTTGTTCATTTTTGCTTTTGTTTTCCTTGCCCGGGGAGATATGTTCATGAAGAAGTCACTAATGTTTATGTCCAAGACATTTTTGCCTATGTTTTTTTCTAAGAGTTTTATGGTTTCATGACTTACATTCAGGTCTTTGATCCATTTTGAATTTACTTTTGAGTATGGGGTTAGACAATAATCCAGTTTCATTCTCTTACAGGTAGCTTTCCAGTTTTGCCAGCACCATCTTTTGAAGAGACTGTCATTTCCTCATTATATGTCCATGGCTCGTTTATTGAATATTAATTGGCCATATATGTTTGGGTTAATGTCTGGAGTCTCTAATCTGTTCCACTGGTCTGTGGCTCTGTTCTTGTGCCAGTACCAAATTGTCTTGATTACTATGGCTTTGTAGTAGAGCTTGAACTTGGGGAGTGAGATCCCCTGCCCCGACTTTACTCTTCTTTCTCAGGATTGCTTTATCTATTCAGGGTCTTTGGTGTTTCCATATGGATTTTTGAGCTATTTTTTCCAGTTCATTGAAGAATGATGCTGGTAATTTCATAGGGATTGCATCAAATCTGCATTTTGCTTTGGGCAGGATGGCCATTTTGACTATATGAATTCTTCCTATCCAAGAGCATGGGATGAGTTTCCATCAGTTAGTGTCCTCATTAATTTCTCTTAAGGGTGTCTTGTAGTTTTCAGGGCATAGGTCTTTCACTTCTTTGGTTAGGTTTATTCCTAGGTATTTTATTCTTTTTGATGCTATTGTGAAGAGAATTGTTTTCCTTATTTCTTTTTCTACTGGTTCATTGTTAGTGTATAGGAAAGCCACAGATTTCTGTGTGTTAATATCATACTGAACAGCGAGAAGCTGAACACTTTTCCTCTGAGATTGGGAACATGACAGGGATTGACATGATATTGTACATAAAAAACCCTAAAGACTCCTCTCCAAAACTACTAGAACTGATATCGGAATACAGCAAAGTTGCAGGATACAAAATTAACACACAGAAATCTGTGGCTTTCCTATACACTAACAATGAGCCAATAGTAAGAGAAATCAGGAAAACAATTCCATTCACAATAGCATCAAAAAGAATAAAATACCTAGGAGTAAACCTAACCAAAGAAGTGAAAGATCTATACCCTGAAAACTCCTGTGGGCCCTATAGTATAGAAAAGAATGGTGAAGAAATGTGTAGACAAAATATCAAGGGAAATTTACATGGTATAATATTACTGACCCATCTGCTAGAGATAATAATGGCTATGATGTTTTTAAAGCAAGTCTTACTAAACACAATGCTGGCAATTACACCTGTGAAATGTTTAAAAAAGGAAATCCTGACACCCTATATAAAAGTAGTTTTTTGTATCTAAATGTATCAGTCATCCCAGAAAGCAATTTCTCACCTAATTTGTGGTTGCAACTTGCTACCCAAGGATTACAAAAATCATCTTTTTGTGTGTCCAGAGTTTCCTCTATTAGTGGGTTGTTAAAGAAAAATTTAATAGGTATTGGAGTCTCTCTTTTAGTATTTACTAATATATCAGACATAAATATTACTCTTCCTCCTAGAAGTCCTACCTCTGATGCTCAATTAAATTCACCTGTTAGTACTACTATAATCACTGACTGTATATGCATTAATTGTACTCATGTACCCTCTTATTGTAACTCCACAATCAATGTAACATGGTCTTCTGGATAAAGACTCCCAAGTGGTTGTGTATTTTTGTGTAATAACAAAACGTATCAATCTCTTTCTTCACATTGCCAAGGTGTTTGTGGCATGGGACGTATTCTTCCTGCTCTAATAGATCATTCTGGAAATAATCATAAAAGATTTCTTCGAGCTCTGCTGTCTGATTGTGATGACAGCTTGAAACTTTTACATCCCACCTCTGTTGCAGTTGCAGCTGCATTCATCCTGCCAGTTCCTGGACTTGTCACTGGAATGCAAATTGAGATAGCTAAACTGGCCTGTGTGTATAGTAAGACAACAAATTTGACTGCTTCTATATTATCTGAACTCAATAAAAAGCTAGGAGAAGTGCAAAACTGCAGTACTTCAAAATCGTTCCACTATAGACTATCTGCTGTTAAAAGAACATATGGGATGTGAACAGTTTCCAGGCTTATGTTGTTTTAATTTTTCTGACTTCTCTCAAACCATTAAAAATCAGCTAGACAATATTCATACTATTATTAAGTTTTCACAAATGCCTAGGTTACCTAACTGGTTTTCTTGGTTTCACTGGGTATGGCCCTTAATTGTAGGTCTGCTTTTGTTATGTATCAGTATTCCTGTTCTGTTAATGTGTGTACATAATTTAATTAGTAGTTTAAGACCTATACATGCTTATGTTACTATACAAAACTTATGACAAAGAAATAATCAATTTTCTCACATTCTTCCATTTGCTACTTCTATAACTTTACTTCTTCCTTCCTAAATACAGCCCTTTTCTAGAATTTGTGCCTTATACATAGAATTGCCATGTATCAAAACCCTTCCAGCTGGTGAAGATACCTCAAGACAAGTGCTGGACATAGAAGCCATGAGGCATAAATCTTCAAAGAAGCAAAAAGCTAACCTTTTCAAAGAATACTACTTTTCTCTGACCAACTTTACATCTCCCTGTATAGCCCTGGATGATAGCTGGTTAGCCAGAGACGGGTAAGATTCCTCAAGGGAGGAACAACCTAAGACAGGCACAGTCACAGAGGGGCCATCGGGTGAGAAATTGGGGGTCAACAGAGGAGAGGCTTAGAACCTCACCACCCCCAGTTTTGAGAGAAGTCTTTTGCACCCATGGCTGTTTTGCTGCCCTTGCCCAGCTCAGATCAAAACCCAGTCTATAGGCATAGACCTGACCTCCTACAAGTACTTTCCAATTGCACTGAAATCTACTTTCTGTCTCTATTTTACATCACGAGAATTAAAGAGGTAGACTATCTTTTATTTTATCCTATAGAATATGAGGAAGTAGGCTGTGTTAAAAAGCTTTCTACTAGAAACTGTCTACTTGTTACAATCTTTATTACATCTACCTACTATTTAAACGTTTTATTTAAAAAATAAGGGTGAAATGTGAGATTAATATATCATTCAGTATTTTAAAATTATGTGTACAATCTAATATAATAAAGTTATTTTCCTGGGCAGCTTATTCAGAACCTCCAGACCCCTGATGTGTGGACAAAAACAGAACAATACTACCTCCCTTACACTGTTCTATTGTAGATGAATATCCTTTAGGGATGGTACGCCCCAAGGGACTGGAGGCTGCCTGGGAACTGAACAGAAATTTGGAAAGTGATTGTGTGCTAAGCCCCCACTTGAACCCCTGCATAGATGTTAAAATTTACTCGCTCAATAAATATGAGGAGTGCTTTCTTGGTATTGCTCTTGTGCTGCAACGCCTTGAGTGCCCTGGCTGGTCCCTTCAGATCTTCAACATTTCGTCTCGTTCCCTCCCAATCTGTGGGTTAGAAGCACAGAAGAGCCGATAATACCCACTAGGGTGGCTACAATAATAACTTTTTAAAAGTTGGGAGTGATTAAATGTTGGCAAGGATGTGGAGAAACTGGAACACGTTGTTAAGTGGTACAGTACCATTGGAAGATCATTTTGTATTTCCTCAAATTGTTAAACAGCGTTACCACGTGACTACGCAATTCCACCCTTTGGTATATATCCAAAGGAACTGAAAATATATATCCACACAATTTTTCTTTCTTATTGCCAAGCTTTCCATGTCCTTTGGACATGATTTTTCTTGTACAAATTTCAAGTTACCAATTGTAATGGTATAATTTTTTCTCTTTTTAACTAAACATTTATTGATTTATTACCATGTTTCATATATAATCACGGGAGTTACTTGTATACAATTTAAGGAGATTTGATCCTTTATTGCTACCTCACTATGGTGATGAGTTTCTGTCCAGGTTTTGATTCCATTCCTTGTCTCATCTGCCTTATGCTGTTATGATGGGACTATACTGACTGATGTCTAAGACTTTTTTTATTGAAATATAGTTGATATACAATACTATATTTGTTTCAGATGTACAACATAATGATTCTATAATTATGCACATTACTAAAAGCTCACCACAGTAAGTATAGTTATCATCTGTCAACACACAAAGATATTACAAAATTGTCTATATTCTCAGTGCTCTTCTTTCATCCCCATGCCTAACTTATTTTATAATCGGAGATTTGTGCCTCTTTATCCACTTCACCTATTTTACTCATCCCCCTGTCCCCCTCTTCTTTGGCAACCACCAGTTTGTTTTCTTTGCTTATGAGCCTAATTCCTGTTTTATCTACACAAATGTTTCTGGCAGTGTTATTCATAAAAGCCAAAAAGTAAAAACTACCCAAATGTCTATCATCTGATGAATAGATAAAATATGGTCTACCAATATTATGAAACATTATTCAGCCAGAAAAAGGGATGAAATACTTAATACATATTACAACATGAATAGATCTTGAAAATATTATGCTAAGTGAAATAACCGAGACACAAAAGGATGAACATTGTATGATTCCATTTACACAAAATGTCCAAAACAGGCAATTCACAGAGACAGAAAGTAGACTCATAGTTGCCAGTGACTGAGGAAAGGAGACAATGGAGAATGACTGCTTGATGAGCATGAATCTCATTTGGGGATTATGAAATGGTCTGCAACTAGACAGTAATGATTATTGCACAACTTCGTGAATATGCTAGCAAACAGTGAATTGTTCTCCATGTTTTGAGTGTGTCTTTTGTGTTTTTATTTGTTCATTTGTTTTGTTTTTTAGATTGTACATATAAGTGAAATCAAATGCATTTTCCTTTGACTGACTTATTTCACTTATCATAATACCCTCTAGATCTATCCATGTTGTTGCAAATGGCAAGATTTCATTACATTTAATGGCTGAGTAATATTACATTGTGCATATATATCACATCTTTTTCATCCATTATTCTACTGTTGGACACTTAGGTTGCTTCCATATCTTGGCTATTATAAACAATATTGCAATAAACAAAGGGGTGCATATATCTTTTCAAATTAGTGTTTTTGTTTTCTGCAGGAGGGGGGTACAGGGATAGACAAAATAGGTGAAGGGGATAAAAGGGTACAAACCACTATTTGTAAGATAAATAAGTCACAGGAATGAAAGATACAGCATGGGGAATATAGTCAATAATATTGTAATAACTTTGTATGGAGACAAATAGGAACGATACTTATTGTGGTGAGCATTTTGTAATGTATATAAATTTTGTTCTGTACCTGAAACTAATAAATCATGTCGACTATACTTCAATTTTTAAAAGTTAATGAATTGTACACTTTAAAATGGTGAGTTTTATAGTACGTGAATTATATTTTGATTTTTTAAAAAGCCGATTCTTCAGCATTTTCTTTAATACTCTATACTACCCTGTATTATTCCAATATTCGAATATCATTCCTAAATTAGCCCCAAAATTTAAATTTAAAAAGCTGCTGTGAATATTCTTATATATGTCTCCAACTATGTTTTCTTCATCCAAATTATCTCGTAAGTGCTGTTCCAGTGTATTGATTGGATTTAACTATAGGAACTGACAAGTAGAAAAATACCTAGAGTATCTCATTTCATCTGTCTCTGTCATATGACTGCTCTCCCCGCCCATTCCACTGTCCTGATTTCCCCCCCAAAAAAATAACCCAGAAGAGCAAGAATGCAAGTAGACAGGGAAGAGGAAAAGCAATGAGGCTGACTAATAATAATCCCCACATTAGCTCATTGTACCCTAAATAATTGATGTTGGCCAAAATTCTGATGGATGTAAGGTTCTCAGGTTGCTTCCAGTGCAGATGTCTTTGTACATGCCTGTGGGGTGAAACATGCTCTATCTAGGACAAGTGGGCAGGACATAATGATAGGTCTAAATTAAGAACTCTGAACTTTAGTAGAGATATTTTCTTTGCCTGGTAGTGCAGTAGGTGTGGGATTAAAGAGGCAAGGAAGACAGCAGCTGATCCACACCCTGCCCATTATTCTCATGTAGACCTACCCAGTCGCCTGTGTGCACAGGACTGGCAAAAAATTATAGTTGCTCATCCTGGCCTTGAGAACACTACTTGCTTTGAAAATCAAGCTTCTAATCTGTACAAAGCCCTCATTCCTTCCAAATGTTTGGCCTATAATCCATATCTCCTCACTTGGATCTGGCTCTCAGCCTTTCCTTTCCTAGCCTGGCCCAGGGCCTCTCCTAACCCAGATTTATCTTGCCTATAACCTGCTTCAAAACTATTAAACATCTTATCATCATCGTATTCCAGTATGTGTTCATTTCATATTCATCAGTACAGTGAACAGTCCATGGCTCAGCTTTGCCACCAGAAGCATGTTTCTCCTCAATGCAGGATTCAAGGTCAACATTAATACCATGAAGATTCAGCCAATTTCTTTCACTAGTGGTTCTCAGTATAGGCTGTGCCTTGGGAGGTTCAAAAAATATTGATATTGAGGTACCGTCCTAGAGATTCTGGTGTAATTATTCAGGGGTATGGCCTGAATATTTGCAATTATTAAAGTTCACCAGGTGATTCTTATGTGCAGCCAACATCAAAAATCACTGTTTTAAGAGCTCTTTTAGGTTCCTATCTGTTTCACCTGAATATAAGGTACAATCAGATTTTTCTTTTTGTTTATTTTTTATTGAAGTATAGTTGATATATAATATCATATTGGTTTCAAGTATACAACATTGTGATTTGACAGTTATATACATTACTAAATCCTCAACCCAACTAGTGTAGCTAATATCTGTCAACATAGAAACATGTTACAGAACTATTAGCTATATTCTCTAAGTCTTTCTGTTCCCCCCACATTGAGAAAGAACTTGGTGAGGAAGTAATCTTGGGCTTACCCATTCTTTTTTATAGAAATAATAGGAAATAAAGATAAGAGGAATGAGGGTGGAGTGCTTCTTTTTAAACATGTTAGATCATGTCATTTCCAGCCTCAAAATCCATCGATGGTTCTATACTTTATTCAATAAAATTAAAATCCTTACAGTGGCCAATGAGGTCTTAAATGATTTGCCTACCTACCTTTACCTCAGTGACTCTTTGATCCCATGATCTGCTACTCTTACTCTTTTTCCCTTAATTCCAGCCAGACTGCTCACCTTGCTGTTCCTCAAACTAATCAGAAATGTTCCCACCTCAGTGCCTTTATACTTGCTATTCCTTCCCTTAATGAGGCATGTTTTTCTCTTAGATGTCCACATGACTACCTACCTCCCTCATCTTAGTAAGCCTTTTCTGAGCACTCATTCAGAAACTCAGTTCCCCTTTATATTCTCTATCCTCCTTTCCTAATTCACTATTCTTCAATAACACTTACGACCATCTGACATACTATATATCTTATTAATATTTTTATTGCTTGTTCATCCTCTAAGTAGAATGGAATCACCATAAGATCATGTTGAGCAAAACACAGAAATACAAGGCATCAAGATTAGTAAAGAAGAAGTCAAACTGTCACTGTTTTCAGACAACATGATATTGTATATAAAAAACCCTAAAGACCCCACTCCAAAACTACTAGAACTAATATCTGAATGCAGCAGAGTTGTAGTATACACAATTAATACACAGAAATCTGTTACAATCCTATACACTGATGATGAACTAGAAGAAAGGGAAATCAGGAAAACAATTCCATTCACAATTGCATCAAAAAGGATAAAATACCTAGGAATAAACCTAACCAAGGAAGTGAAAGACCTATGCCATGAAAACTACAAGACACCCTTAAGAGAAATTAATGAGGACACTAACTGATGGAAACTCATCCCATGCTCTTGGATAGGAAGAATTCATATAGTCAAAATGGCCATCCTGCCCAAAGCAAAATGCAGATTTGATGCAATCCCTATGAAATTACCAGCATCATTCTTCAATGAACTGGAAAAAATAGCTCAAAAATCCATATGGAAACACCAAAGACCCTGAATAGATAAAGCAATCCTGAGAAAGAAGAGTAAAGTCGGGGCAGGGGATCTCACTCCCCAAGTTCAAGCTCTACTACAAAGCCATAGTAATCAAGACAATTTGGTACTGGCACAAGAACAGAGCCACAGACCAGTGGAACAGATTAGAGACTCCAGACATTAACCCAAACATATATGGCCAATTAATATTCAATAAACGAGCCATGGACATATAATGAGGAAATGACAGTCTCTTCAAAAGATGGTGCTGGCAAAACTGGAAAGCTACCTGTAAGAGAATGAAACTGGATTATTGTCTAACCCCATACTCAAAAGTAAATTCAAAATGGATCAAAGACCTGAATGTAAGTCATGAAACCATAAAACTCTTAGAAAAAAACATAGGCAAAAATGTCTTGGACATAAACATTAGTGACTTCTTCATGAACATATCTCCCCGGGCAAGGAAAACAAAAGCAAAAATGAACAAGTGGGACTATATCAAGCTGAAACGCTTCTGTGCAGCAAAGGACACCATCAATAGAACAAAAAGGCATCCTACAGTATGGGAGCATATATTCATAAATGACAGATCTGATAAAGGCTTGACATCCAAAATACATAAAGAGCTCACACACCTCAACAAACAAAAAGCAAATAATCCAATTAAAAAATGGGAATATGATCTGAGCAGACACTTCTCCAAAGAAGAAATTCAGATGGCCAACAGGCATATGAAAAGATGCTCCACATCGCTAGTTATCAGAGAAATGTGAATTAAAACCACAATGAGATATCACCTCACACCAGTAAGGATGGCCACCATCCAAAAGACAAACAACAACAAATGTTATTGAGGATGGGAAGAAAAGGGATCTCTCCTACACTGCTGGTGGGAATGTAAATTAGTTCAACCATTGTGGAAAGCAATATGGAAGTTCCTCAAAAAACTCAAAATAGAAATACCATTTGACCCAGGAATTCCACTCCTAGAAATTTACCCTAAGAATTCAGCAGCCCAGTTTGAAAAAGACATATGCATCCCTACATATATTCCAGCACTATTTACAATAGCCAAGAAATGGAAGCCACCTAAGTGTCCATCAGTAGATGAATAGATAAAGAAGATGTGGTACATATGCACAATGGAATACTATTCAGCCATAAGAAGAAAACAAATCCTACCATTTGCAACAACATGGATGGAGATGGAGGGTATTATGTTCAGTGAAAGAAGCTGGGCAGAAAAAGACAAGTATCAAGTGATTTCACGCATACATAGAGCATAAGGACAAAGACAAAAACTGAAGGAAAAAAACAGCAGCAGACTCACAGAACCCAAGAATGGACTAACAGTTACCAGAGGGAAAGGGACTGGTGAGGGTGGGTGGGAAGGGAGGGACAAGGGGCCAAAAGGAGCACTATGATTAGCAGACATAATGTAGGGGGTGGGGGCACGGGGAGGGCTATATAACACAGAGAAGACAAGTAGTGATTCTAGAGCATCTTACTACGGTGATGTGCAGTGACTCTAATGGGGTATGTGGTGGGGAATTGATGAATGCGGTAGTCTAAGAACCATAATGTCACTCATGTAATTGTAGATTAATGATACCAAAAAAAATAAAAAAGAATGTTGGCACAACAAAGAACAAGAGCAGTCATTTCACAAAAGAAGAAAAGCAAATCACCAAGAAAAAAATAAAAATAAAAATAAAAATAAGATATTGTTGTGCCTGTTGTGTTCACTACTTCATCACCTGTGCTTAGAACTGTGGCTGGCATATTATAGGCACCAAATAAATATTTGTTAGATGAGTGATGGCAAAAATCTACAATCTTCTGCCTGCGTGAAAGGTTTCACAGTTTGTAAGGGTTCACATCAATTAGCTCAATGGATCCTTACAGTATAACCATAGGTGTTAATCAGGATTATCAGTTAATCTTTTAAATCCTGATGTTCAAAGAGAAAAAAATTCCTCTAGATTTAGTGAGAAACAAATCCAGAACTCACATGTAATTTAAGACCTATGAGTCTGGTGTGCTTTCCAAGGCAGTGTTAAACTCTAAAATAGGGAATAAGATGGAGGTTTTCCCAGCCTGTAACTGAAATTTAGTTTTTGATCATTAATGTTTAAAGTTAGAAAAAAAGGTATTTTCTGAATGTTAATCCTACAACACTTTAAAGAATGGCTAGATAGATTTACTACCCAAGTCTTAAGAGATAAATGCCACGACAAAGGTGGTAAGCAAAGGAATAGAAAGGAAAGATAATGTACTTAAATTTTCAAATTTTAAGTAAGGAGGCGTCAGAGGAACATGTGAATGGTGATTCCCAGCAGGCATATAAAATAGTAGAACATAGGTTGGAGCTAGAGATTAGTCAAATGCATAAAAAGACCAGTTCATGGATGCACATCAAAATCATCTGGGGGACTTTTAAAATATACCTATACTCTAGACAAATTAAATAAATCTTCTCGGAGGTTGAGAACCACTGGCCTAGGTATAACATGGCAGAGGCTTAAATGTGAAAGAAAAATGCCAAGAGTAAAACACTTAAGGACATCCATACAAGCTGGAAGAGAAAGCAACAACCAAGAAATGGAAGGCAGGGAAGAAAGAATAGAACCTGAATAGGGTAGCAGCACAAGACAAAATTTTAAGTCAGAGGCAAGAAGGGCTGAACAATAGTGTTAACTGTTGATAAAGGGAGGTGGAGTAGCATCAGAGCTGAGGATGCATTATTCGATTTCATTTTGTGGGTATACGATAAAAGTAAATATTCTTTATATGTTCAAGTATATTATAGTATGACATGGAATAAAAATAATTCAGAGACCACAGGTGGTTTTTACAGTTTTTAATGGGCTTCTCTCTCCATTTCCAAAGTGGCTGAGAATTTCAGCTGTTAGTGATAGCAACATCTGGTCCAGTAACGTCAGATTATAAACAGAGGAGAATGAAGGCCTATGTGCAAAATTAAAGAAGCTTCACATATTTACCTGTCCTTTATTCCAGTGTATGAGCAACAAATAATGCCTCAGCAAGAAAGACACTGGGGTAGAAAAAGAAAAATAAATCTGATTCAAAGCAATTGTTACTGTACAGATAGAATAAATAACCAATGGAACTAGGCTATTTCCATTCCTAATCTTATGAGTTAAATTCTTATTCTTTGAATACATGAGTGAGCATACACATCCACAACAAAAAAGCACAAACCTAAAAAGACAAACAACCTAAAAAATGTAAATTAAGGAGGACAAAAAGAATAAAAAATACATAAATTTTTGGTTGATGTCTAGAAACTGCTGTGAAAGGATTATTAAGGGGAGAAAAGAAAAGATATGTACAGACAAAAATATAGCAATATAATTAATAAAAGAAATAGGATGAAATGAAGACCAGCAAATTTTGTGCTGATTATGAAAGAGAATACCTTTCTAATGATTGTTGAAAGTCTACATGGGAGCAAAGGCATAGAAACCACTGTGGATGATGTTCAAGGGAAAAATTAGATAATACATGTGTGAGTGCTCTGGAAACTCCAGATTCTGCTTTATGTGAGGGGTTGCTGTAATTGTTTACTATCCCATCCATATCTGGGAAAGGAAGGGCATTGGAAACAAACCAGGGGACAGAACAATACTCAGTCAGTACCTGAAGTCCCTGCTTTGCTCACTCTGGACCCCTGGCAAACTGAGTAAATTATTCATGTACTGAAAACCAACAGATACCATAAAATTATAGTATCATCAAAAATTAGTTACCCCATCAGCAGTACTGGGGGTGGATATTCACTGACTTTCCAAGGAGGATATATTTCTGGCTGAGTGTCCCATATGGGAATTGGGTTCATGGTGTTTCTTTGCAGGGCTGGGAACTGGATAAAACTCAGTAAAGTGGGGGGTGGAGCCAATATGGCGGCATGAGTAGAGCAGCAGAAATCTCCTCCCAAAACCACATATACTTATGAAAATATAACAAAGGCAAGTCTTCCTAGAATAGAGACCAGAGGACACAGGACAACATCCAGACCACATCCACACCTGTGAGAACCCAGTGCCTCGTGAAGGGGGTAAGATACAAGCACCAGCCCAGTGGGACCCGAGCACCCCTCACCCCAGCTCCCAGTGGGAGGACAGGAGTTGGAGCGGGGAGGGAGAGGGAGCCCAGAACTGCTAAACCCCCAACCCCAGCCATCCACACCAGAGCGCAGACACAATGCATGCGTGGGGTCCTGGATATTAGGGAAACAGGACAGCAAGAACTGTGAGTGGGTCCCTGAGGCTGGCGCCTGGGGACAAAGAAAAGCGAGTGGCTTTTTTTTAAATTAATTAATTAATTATTTATTTATTTTTTTTGTGAGTGCTTTTTGGAAGTCTTAAAGGGACAGGGACTCCAAAACCAGACAGAAGCATCCTGGGACACTAAGTCCTGGGACACTTAGTCCAGCAGTAGGGAATCGGGGGAACTCTGGGCACTCTAACCCACTGGGCAGTAGAGAGCACGGAGGCCCCTCATGGAGATAAATAGCCTCCCAGCCACTCCCCCTCCAATGAGGCTGCAACATATCGGAGTAGCAGTCCGAGACAAGTCACACCCACAGCTACAGCGGAGATAAACTCCATAGGAGCCGGGCAGGAAGCAGAAGCCCTGTCTGCACGAAGCTGCCCAGCACAAGCCACTAGAGGTCACTGTTCTCCCAGGAGAGGAAGGCCATAAATCAACAAGAAGGAAAGTTCCTCCAGCCGTCACTCGTGCCAGATTTGCAAACTTTATCACAAAGAAAAGGCAAAATTATAGGCAGAAAAAGATCACAGAGTCAACACCTGAGAAGGAGACAGACCTAACCAGCCTTCCTGAAAAAGAATTCAAAATAAAAATCATAAACATGCTGATGGAGATGCAGAGAAATATACAAGAGCTAAGGGATGAAGTCCGGAGGGAGATTAAAGATACCCAGAAAGACATTACAGAAGTGAAACAAACTCTGGAAGGATTTATGAGCAGAATGGATAAGATGCAAGAGGCCATTGATGGACTAGAAACCAGAGAACAGGAACACATAGAAGCTGACATAGAGAGAGATAAAAGGATCTCCAGGAATGAAACAACACTAAGAGAACTGTGTGACCAATCCAAAAGGAACAATATCCATATTATAGGGATACCAGAAGAAGAAGAGAGAGAAAAAGGGATAGAAAGTGTCTTTGAAGAAATAATTGCTGATAACTTTCCGAAACTGGGGGAGGAAATAATTGAACAGACCACGGAAATACACAGAACTCCCAACAGAAAGGACCCAAGGAGGACAACACCAAGACACATAATAATTAAAATGATAAAGATCAAGGACAAGGAAAGAGTTTTAAAGGCAGCTAGAGAGAAAAAGGTCACTTATAAAGGAAGACCCATTAGGATATCATCAGACTTCTTGACAGAAACCTTACAGGCCAGAAGAGAATGGCATGATATATTTAATGCAATGAAAGAGAAGGGCCTTGAACCAAGGATACTATATCCAGCACGGTTATCATTTAAATATGATGGAGGGATTAAGCAATTCCCAGATAAGCAAAAGTTGCAGGAATTTGCCTCCCACAAACCAGCTCTACAGGGTATTTTAGAGGGACTGTTCTAGACAGGAGCACTCCTGAAACTAAACAGATGTCACCAGAGAAAATAAAATCACAGCAAAGAAAGAAGACTAACCAAATATTAACTAAAGGCAAAAAAATACAATCAAGTACCCAGTAAAAGCAGCTAAAGGAAACACAAAAGAGCACAGAATAAAACAACCAACATATAAAGAATGGAGGAGGAGGAATAAGAAGGGAAAGAAGAAAAGAATCTCCAGACAGTGTATATAACAGTTCAATAAGTGAGCTAAGTTAGGCAGTAAGATACTAAAGAAGCCAACCTTGAACCTTTGGTAACCACAAATCTAAAGCCTGCAATGATAATAAGTACATAACTTTCAATAATCACCCTAAATGTAAATGGACTGAATGAAACAATCAAAAGACACAGAGTAATAGCTTGGATAAAAAAGCAAGACCAATCTATATGCTGCTTACAAGAGACTCACCTCAAATCCAAAGACATGAACAGACTAAATGTCAAGGCATGGAAAAACATATTTCAGGCAAACAACATAGAGAAGAAAGCAGGGGTTGAAGTACTAATATCAGAAAAAATAGACTTCAAAACAGAGAAAGTAACAAGAGATAAAGAAGGACATTACATAATGATAAAGGGCTCAGTCCAACAAGAGGATATAGACATTCTAAATATATATGCTCCCAATACAGGAACACCAACATATCTGAAACAAATACTAACAGAACTAAAGGAGGAAATAGAATGCAATGCATTAATTCTGGGAGACAAACACACCACTCACTCCAAAGGAAAGACATACCAGACAGAAAATAAGTACGGACACAGAGGCACTGAACAACACACTACAATAGATGAACCTAAAAGACATCTACAGAACTCTACATCCAGAAGCAACAGAATACATGTTCTTCTCAAGTGCACATAGAACATTCTCCAGAATAGACCACATACTAGCCCTCAAAAAGAGCCTCAGTAAATTCCAAAATATTGAAATTCTACCAAACAACTTTTCAGACCACAACGGTATAAAACTAGAAATAAACTGTACAAAGAAAACAAAAAGGCTCACAAACACATGGAGGCTTAACAACATGCTACTAAATAATCAATGGATCAACGAACAAATTAAAATAGAGATCAAGAATATATGGAAACAAATGACAACAACAACACAAAGCCCCAACTTCTGTGGGACACAGCGAAAGCAGTATTAAGAGGAAAGTATGTAGCAATACAGGCACACTTGAAGAAGAAAGAACAATCCCAAATGAATAGTCTAACATCACAATTATCGAAACTGGAAAAAGAAGAACAAATGAGGCCTAAATTCAGCAGAAGGAGGGACATAATAAAGATCAGAGAAGAAATAAACAAAATTGAGAAGAATAAAACAATAGCAAAAATCAATGAAACCAAGTGCTGGTTCTTTGAGAACATAAAGAAAATAGAAAAGCCTCCAGCCAAACTAATTAAGAGAGAAAGACAATCAACACAAATCAACAGAATCAGAAATGAGAATGGAAAAATCACGACAGACTCCACAGGAATACAAAGAATTATTAAAGACTACTATGAAAACCTATATGCCAACAAGCTGGAAAACCTAGAAGAAATGGACAACTTCCTAGAAAAACACAACCTTCCAAGACTGACCAAGGAAGAAACACAAAAGTTAAACAAACAAATTACGAGCAAAGAAATTGAAACGGTAATCAAAAAACTACCCAAGAACAAAAACACCGGGCCGGATGGATTTACCTCGGAATTTTATCAGACACACAGAGAAGATATAATACCCATTCTCCTTAACATTTTCCAAAAAATAGAAGAGGAGGGAATATTCCCAAACTCATTCTATGAAGCCAACATCACCCTAATACCAAAAACAGGCAAAGACCCCAACAAAAAAGAAAATTACAGACCAATATCCCTGATGAATGTAGATGCAAAAATACTAAATAAAATATTAGCAAACCGAATTCAAAAATACATGAAAAGGATCATACACCATGACCAAGTGGGATTCATCCCAGGGATGCAAGGATGGTACAACATTCAAAAATCCATCAACATCATCCACCACATCAACAAAAAGAAAGACAAAATCCACATGATCATATCCACAGATGCTTTAAAAGCATTTGACAAAATTCAACATCCATTCATGATAAAAACTCTCAAAAAAATGGGTATAGAGGGCAGGTACTTCAACATAATAACGGCCATATATGATAAACCCACAGCTAACATCATACTGAACTGCGAGAGGCTGAAAGCTTTTCCTCTGCAATTGGGAACAAGACAGGGATGCCCACTCTCCCCACTGTTATTCAACATGGTACTGGAGGTTCTAGCCATGGCAATCAGACAAAACGTAGAAATACAAGGAATCCAGATTGGGAAAGAAGAAGTTAAACTGTCACTATTTGCAGATGACATGATATTGTACATAAAAAACCCTAAAGACTCCACTCCAAAGCTATTAGAACTGATATCGGAATACAGCAAAGTTGCAGGATACAAAATTAACACACAGAAATCTGTGGCTTTCCTATACACTAACAATGAACCAGTAGAAAAAGAAATAAGGAAATTAATTCTATTCACAATAGCATAAAAAAAATACCTAATAATAAACCTAACCAAAGAAGTGAAAGACCTCTACCCTGTAAACTACAAGTCACTCTTAAGAGAAATTAAAGGGGACACTAACAAATGGAAACTCATCCCATTTTTGTGTCTAGGAAGAATTAATATCATCAAAATGGCGATCCTACCCAAAGCAATATACAGATTTGATGCAATCCCTATCAAATTACCAGCAACAGTTTTCAATGAACTGGAACAAATAGTTCAAAAATTCATATGGAATCACCAAAGACCCCGAATAGCCAAAGCAATCCTGAGAAAGAAGAATGAAATAGGGGGGATCCTACTCCCCAACTTCAAGCTCTACTACAAAGCCATAGTAATCAAGACAATTTGGTATTGGTAAAAAACAGAGCCACAGAGCAGTGGAACAGATTAGAGACTCCAGATATTCACCCAAACATACATGGTCAATTAATTTTTGATATAGGAGCCATGGACATACAATGGGGAAATGACAGTCTCTTCCACAGATGGTGCTGGCAAAACTGGACACCTAGATGTAGGAGAATGAAACTGGACAATTGTCTAACCCCATAGACAAAAGTAAATTCAAAATGGATCAAAGACCTGAATGTAAGTCATGAAACCATAAAACTCTTAGAGAAAAACAGGCAAAAATCTCTTAGACATAATCTTGAGTGACCTCTTCTTGAACATATCTCCCCAGGCAAGGAAAACAACAGCAAAAATGATCAAGTGGGACTATATTAAGCTGAAAAGCTTCTGTATAGCAAAAGTCACCATCAATAGAATAAAAAGGAACCCTACAGTATGGGAGAATATATTTGTAAATGACAGATACGATAAAGGCTTGACATCCAAGATATATAAAGAGCTCACATGCCTCAACAAACAAAAAACAAATAACCCAATTAAAAAATGGGCAGAGGAACTGAACAGTTCTCTAAAAAAGAAATACAGATGGCCAACAGACACATGAAAAGATACTCCACATTGCTAATTATCAGAGAAATGCAAATTAAAACCACAATGAGGTATCACCTCACACCAGTAAGGGTGTCTACCATCCAAAAGACAAACAACAACAAATGTTGGCGAGGTTGTGGAGAAAGAGGATCCCTCCTACACTGCTGGTGGGAATGTAAATTAGTTCAACCATTGTGGAAAGCAGTATGGAGGTTCATCAAAATGCTCAAAACACACTTACCATTTGACCCAGGAATTTCACTCCTAGGAATTTACCCTAAGAATGCAGCACTCAAGTTTGAAATAGACAGATATACCCCTATGTTTATTGCAGCACTATTTACCATAGCCAAGAATTGGAAGCAACCTAAGTGTCCATCAGTAGATGAATGGATAAAGAAGATGTGGTTCATATACACAATGGAATATTATTCAGCCACAAGAAGAAAACAAATCCTATCATTTGCAACAACATCGAAGGAGCTAGAGGGTGTTATGCTCAGTGAAATAAGCCAAGCAGAGAAAGAGAAGTACCAAATGATTTCATTCATCTGTGGAGTATAATAACAAAGGAAAAACTGAAGGAATGAAACAGCAGCAGAATCACAGAACCCAAGAATGGACTAACAGTTACCAAAGGGAAATTAACTGGGGAGGATGGGTGGGTAGGGAGGGATAATGGGGGGGAGGAAGAAAGAGGATATTATTATTAGCATGCACAATGAGGGGGGTGGGAGAAAGGATAGGGCTGTACAACAGAGAGGAGAAGTAGTGATTATACATTTTGTTATGCTAATGGACAGTGACTGTAAGGGGGTTTGTCGGCGGGGACCTGGTATAGGGGAGGGCCTAGTAAGCATAATTTTCTCCATGTAATTGTAGATTAATGATAACAAAAAAAAGAAAGAAAAGGGGGATTACTCCCTGATAGAATAAAACTAACTGCAAATCACTGATTAATGCATGCTTTAAATATTCTTAATTTTGATCATTTAAAGGGTGTCAGATGATCAGCTATGAAAGTACATTTTTCTGATAATTTTCCTTTCTCTAAAAAAAAAAGCAGTTCCTGTGTGGTGATCTCCAAAAAGTTCTTCACAATGGTATAAAGGGCATATCAAGGTGTGGGCAAAAGGTTTGTTTGTGTTTATACAGAGGATCAAAGTCTAATTTGGCTTCCCAGTAAACGAATTAAGATACGATATGAAGAAGAACTTCCAACATCAACATTCTCTGGAAGAGTCATTCCAGAGGATCATCAAAAACCTACAAGACCCTGGTGCTGTTGCAATTGTAGCTGCATTCATCCCATCGGTTCCTGGACTTGCCATTGGAATGAAGAGGGAGATATCTAAGCTGGCCTGTGCATACAGTAAAACAACAAATTTGACTGGATCTATAATGTCGGAACTCAACCAAGAATTAGGAGAAGTGCAAGTTGCAGTGCTACAAATTCTTGCGACTATAGACTATCTACTGTTTAAAGAACATATGGCATGGGAACAGTTCTCAGGAATGTGTTGTTTTAATTTGTCTTATTTTTCTCAAAATATTCAAATTCAGTTAGACAATATACATCATATCATTGATAAGTTTTCACAAATGCCTAGGATGCCTAACTGGTTTTCTTGGTTTCACTGGATATGGCTGGTAATTGTAGGTGTGCTTTGGTTATGTAACTGTATTCCTATTATGTTAATGTGTGCACGCAATTTAATTAGTAATTTAAAACCTATACACGCTTATGTTACACTGCAAGAAGATATGTCAAAAAATAATCAATCTTCCCATGTTTTCTTCCATCTGCTACTTCTATAGCTTCTCTTCTTCCTTCATAATTACAACCCCTAAGTAGAATTCGTGCCTCATCGAAATTACCGAGTATCGTATTTCTTCCAAGTGGTAAAGATACCTCAAGACAAACACTGGGCATAGAAGCCACAGGGCATAAATCTGCAAAGAAGTAAAAAGCTAACCTTTTCAAACAGTATTGCTTCTCCCTCACTTACCAACTTTACATTTCCCTGTATGGCCCTGGAAGATGACTGGTTAGCCAGAGACGGGTAAGATTCCTCAAGGGAGGAACAACCTAAGACAGGAACAGTCGCAGGGGGGCCATCAGGTGAGAAATTGGGGATCAACAGAGGTGAGGCTCAGAACCTCACCCCCCCTGTTCTGAGAGAAATCTTCTGCATCCGTGGATGTTTTGCTGCCCTTTTCTAGCTTGGATTAATACTTAGTCTATAGGCACACACCTGATCATCTACATTTGCCCTCTTACAGCACTAAACTATGTTTTCTACCTTTATCTTGCATCTACCTATCACTTCAGCATTTGATTAAAAATAATAATAAATAATAATAATAATAAGGGAGAAATGTGGTATTCACATATAAATCAAGTATAAAAATCAAACGAATAATCATAATTGACCTGATTGTTTATAGTTCATCGTGCGTGATCAAAACCGAAAGTTTCTGTGATATGACTGCCCTTGCACTGTTTACCATGTAAGAACTTGTTCACCATGTAAGAACTTGTTCACCATGTAAAAACTTGTTCGTTATGTTTCAGAAGATTGGAGACTGTTGAGAATTAGGCTTGGGGTTGATTAATGATTGTGCATTGAGTCCCCTATGCAGAATTTTATTGTTGTTAACAACCATATGATCAATAAATATGAGAGATGCCCTCTCAAAAAAAAACTCAGTAAAGTGCATTAATTACTCATTTCTATTAGTGTTTTTGGTCTTGCTCACATTATCTCCACCTTGTTAATTTACCAAGAATTATAGAATAGCTGTATCTCTCTGAATATGTTAATAAAAACAGTACCTTTTCTCCCATAGCAATCTAAAATTCTGTTGAGTATACTATCCTATCAACATAGGCCAGAGAATGAAATAGCCTAAAGAAGGAGATAAACAAACATTTGAAAGCATAGCTCAGGCCACTTTTCCTTCCAGTAAGAATGGGCAAATCAGTCTGTAGATTGAAGCCTGTCTGTACAGCATGAGATACTGATACCAAAATATTTCTTGTCTTTATTCTTCAGAACACCCAGGAAAAAGCAGAAAGGTATAGGACTTGGCAGAGTAGTAGGGGAAAATTGAAATTTACAAAACAAGAAGCTTATGATTTCATATGTAAATGAACATTCTGTAAGACAGTTTTTAGAATCCTATAATCTTAGAGTTAGGAGGTAGTTTGAAACTCATCTTAATTCCAGCTGTTGCCCAATAAAGAAACACCATTTAGCTCTACCTGAACTCCTTTAGTAACAAGCATCTCAGTATTCACAAAACAGCACATTTTATTTTGGTTTATTAATTTTTCTCCTCTTTGACAACTGAGTAAAACTTCAACCATTAGATAATTCGTATGTAATGTCATGGAATCCTGAAAGGATTCTTCAAGACAACCTAACTCCATTCCCTGATAAGCCAGGTGAGGAGAGTCAGATCCAGAGAAAGGACAATTTTCTCAGTCACATTAGTTGGTCAGTGGCAGAACTAGGACTAGAATCCAAGTCTCCAAGTTCAGGGTGCAATGTCTTGTCTATTTTTCCATAATTTAAGAGAGGGTTAGGTCTAAGTTCAGAATGGATTACTCACTGAGTTTATTACCAAAGACCTAGCTTCTTTTCTTCACCCATACTACCACAGCATAATCTTGGTTCATTCTACCCTGAATAGGAACAGTCCCAAAGGGTAGGCTGGGTTAGGCAGAGATGATCCAATGGAAGGGAAGTGGTGCTGCCACTCCTTTTGGCTTATCCACAATGGTGACTAAAACCTCCTGGAAGTGAAGATATTTTACTTTTTGATTCTCTCATATATGTTACATGGCAATTCCTATATTTTTGAAAATGTCATGAGTCTTCCAGGGTAATTGAGGGATATCATATCTGTAGTCACACTGGGATAGGGAAGATGAATTTCTGGTTATTCAAAAAACATTGACAAGCTCTCTGTCTCTCTCTCTCTCTGCTGCCCCCTCTCTCTCTTTGTCTCTGTCTCTCTGTCTGTCTCGCTGCTCTCTCTCTTTGTCTCTGTCTCTCTGTCTGTCTCACTGCTCTCCCTGTCCCCCTGCTCTCTCTCTCTCTCTCTGCTCTCTATGTCCCACTGCTCTCTCTGTTGCTCCCTCTCTCCCCCCCCCCTCTGGGGCAGCCACTCTCTCCTTAAGATAATAAAGTCTCTTGTGTGGGTCTGTGTCCGAGCGGATCCGCCACAATAAAAGGCACCACGCTGCTGCCCTCTCTCTCTCTCTCTCTCTCTCTCTCTCTCTCTCTCTCTCTCTCTCTGCTGCCCTCTCTAAAAAAAAAAAAAATTGACAAGTACTATGCTAGACATTCTGTTAGAACTTGCTGAAAAGAGAAAAAATTGAATTGAAGGCAACATCTCTGCATTTAGGAAATCATAGTCTTGTGGGAACATAGAAAACTTAAATAGTTTATTCAAATTCGAACAAACTCCAGTCATCCTTATATCTCCCATGAGCACAGAATAATATTCCTTCCTTTTTACCATCTGATGGTGAAATTGACTTCACCTCCCTCCTGTTAAGTGCCCAGTGGGAAAAGTGATGGACGGAACTATCTTTAGCAAGAAAGCAGAGAAAAATAGCTTCAACTTTACTATTTTTTTTCTGATTTGGAAGCCTGAGGCCCTCCTTTCCAGTTTTTTTTTTTTGAGAGGGCATCTCTCATATTTATTGATCAAATGGTTGCTAACAACAATAAAATTCTGTATAGGGGACTCAATGCACAGTCATTAATCAACCCCAAGCCTATATCTCAACAGTCTCCAATCTTCTGAAGCATAACAAACAAGTTCTTACATGGTGAACAAGTTCTTACATAGTGAATAAGTTCTTACATGGTGAACAGTGTAAGGGCAGTCATATTACAGAAACTTTCGGTATTGAGCTTCATTTCCAAGAAAGGGCTCCAAAAGATCTCACCATCTGCAGGAGTCATTCTGGTGGAGCAGGTCAACAAGACATCTAAAGGAGGGTGTTGTGGACTGGCTGGTGTTCCCAGGTAAAGGTAGTCCTTGCCTCTCCTCTGGGGCTAGAGACTTTTGTACCCCATTAAAGAGCTTTTCTAAATGAGGTCCTTCAAAGAAGGAATAACTAGTGTAAGGTAATTAGAGTATCCATTCTCCTTTTGTCTCCTTCTCTAGTATCAAAGCTGGCCTAATTGCCCAGCCTATACCCTAAACCCAAACAGCTTTGGAAAATGAAAAAAATATACTGACGTTGAGATAAGGAGAATCTGGCTTCCAGTTTGGCCTCAGACCTTTACTAACTAAACAATTTGTAGCTAGTTGCATTTTCCGTGGGCCTATTTGATCACCTGTACAATTGAGAAAAGAAGACCTGCTCCTTCCCTAATTGTAGTGAGCAGTCAGTGCGATGATGGATTGGAAAATACCTGGTTCATAGTGGGAACATAATAAATTATAAAGGAATTTGTTACATTCACCCATCCTGTTCATTCTGCAGTGTTTCCTATCACTCTGAGAGCACCACCATCATCCCAATTTATATAGCTCAAAACCTGAGAGTCTTATTTGACTTGACACCGTGCTGTATGAGACATGGTGGACGAGCTGGGCTGTTTAATCTGGGATTGGAGGATACAGGATGATCTGGTCTCTTGTCTTCAGAGCTGTAAAGAATGATCATGGAAGAGAGTGAGCAGACTGCTGAGTGGCCCAAGGGAAAAATGACTAGGACCTTTGGGTGGAAGCCTGAGCTTAATAAAAGGAAGAACTTTTGAAGAGTCAAGGCTTTCCATGAAGGAAATGAACTCTCTCAGAGATCAGTAAGTCCACTCCCTCTGGAAGTGCTCAGGCAGAGACTAGCAAGAATGTTTTATGGTAAAGTCAACTGGTGTAAAAGAAAATTATGATTCATGAAAGCCTACTATGTGTCAGATATTGTGCTAGACACCTTACAGGGATTATCTCTTTTAACCCCCTCCCCTGGCAAAACTTTTTCTGAGTACTATTCTCTCTGTTTTTCAGAGTAGAAAACTGAGACTTGGATAAATTCATCATTTCTCAATGAGCTTACTACTGGTATATAAGTCAGTGTAAAGAATAATTCTTTGTTTGTTTGGCACTAAATGAAATAGTACCTCAGACTTTATGGAAAAATATTCACACTTCCCACACATATTTCTAAATATTCTATGGAAATATGATCCTGGCTGGGAATGACAGATAAATACCATGCTTAGGATCACAAACAACAGGTAAGTAGAAGCCTCAGGACTTGAAAACAGCTGTATGCAAAGTGGATATCCTTTCTATTTCACTATCCACAGAAGTGAATAGAAGTGGGATTGGAACATACAACCTTTTACATTTAGTCCAATACTGAGAAATTCTGATCCTCTCATTCCTTCTTTTCCAACCTCACATAATTTATCAACTTCTAAGTTGTCTAGATCCAACTTTTGTAATGTTTTATTAAATTCATTTCTT
Organism: Manis javanica; assembly: GCF_040802235.1. NCBI lineage: Eukaryota > Metazoa > Chordata > Mammalia > Pholidota > Manidae > Manis > Manis javanica. The sequence continues at coordinate 53,795,943 of NC_133174.1, forward strand.
TCTTTCTATTCCCATGGCCACCACCTCAATTCCAGGGTCTTATCTCCTCTCTGCATATGGTATATATACTTCTTGTGTTTGCTCATTCCAGTCTAGTTAAATCACATTTATCAAATCATTCTTCATGAAATACAGATTTTACTTTTTTAAAGAGCTAAAGAGTCCAGGAACTTGCAATGGCTTTCCACTGTCTGCCAAATCAAATGGGAAGTCTAGCACCCAAAGGCCTTCCAAAGTTTGCTACCAACTTACCATGGCAATTTTAACTTCCACTTTTTTTCCTAGCCAGTATTCTTTTCATATGCTCTGAACTCCCCTGCTTCTCAACAGTTGTTCCTGTTGTTTTCTCTGCTTGGGCTGCCTTTTCTCCTATCTCTAAGTGTTGAAATCCTATCTGTGCTTCATGGTCCATCTCAAATAATAACAACAGTTAACATTTATTGAGTGCTTATTTTGGTTCAGCCACTGTATGTGCAAGTATCTTACATGGATTATTTAATTTAATTTAATCCTCACAAAAACTTGAAGAAGTAAGCTCTATTATTATTTCTGTTTTAGCCTAGAGCAAATGAGAGCTTAGAGAGAGGGAAATAATTCTACTTGTCCAATGTCACACAAATTAATAAATGGTGGGGATGGGATTTGAACTCAAGTCATCTTCCACTGGAGCCCTAACAGGCATTACAATGTCAAAAGACAAAAAAAAAAAAAACCCTTTCTAATTTACCCTGGCTCAACTTGATATGATCCTTACTTGACAATGTCAAAGCATTTTGACTTAATTTTTAAAGCTTATCTTATGTTATATTTTTTTGTTTTTATACCCATAATGAGAATGCCAGGTCCCACTAGGCACAGCCTATGTCTTAGGCATATATCTGTCCTACATAGTGGTGGTATGGTGGTCCAAAGTAGGTGGTGAGTGAGTCTGTTATGTTGAACTGAAGGTATGTTGGGATGGAGGAAGGGACAAGAGAGTTGTATAGGGAAATATGGCCCACACTCTCCATCTTAGCTACCCCACATGACATGACAATGGCCAGTGTGTCAACAATTGCCCAAACCAGACCTTGCAGTTTCTGTTTTGTCAGCCAGGTTTCTGGTGGGTCTCTTCTTGCCCTCAGTTCCCACAGCTGCACAGCTGCCAGTGTCTAGGGTAAGGAAGCATCAAAATATCACTGCCCTGGGCTCTGCTTCCAGGAGTGATTGATCAAGTGAAACCAGATGGGTGGATGAAGGGGTAGACTGAAAGCCCCAAGTAGAGACTGTGTGCTCTTTACACAAGCCCTGACTTGCCCAGGGGCCATGTGGGTGGGCGTGCAGCTCAACTTTCCTCGGGTGCTTCACATGTCTGATCCAACTCCTCCCTCCTCCCCTAAGTTCCCAGCCTCCTTCTCTTCTTTGTCTTCAAATCTCTGATGCTCAGGGTGTTGGACTCGTCCAGGCACTGTTCCCAGAGGCCATATAGGTCCAGTAAAAGCTTACACAAGGGAGAACGAGCCAAGACCATCGGTCCCTAGCACCTGAGACAGAATTTTCCAGATACAGATGGGTAGAGGGAAGACCACCACGGGACACCTTTCAAGCCATTCTGACTGTAGTGCCGTAGGCAGGGTCATCCTTACCTGAGCCTGAATTTCCACCCCTGTATCCCACAGGTCAGAGAGCCACCTTGGGACTGACTCCAGGGAGTGTTCTCACACTTACCCTGTAAATCTGTGGATGCATCTTGATCCAGCAATGGAATTCCTGGACAAAAGTACCTTAGCAAAAGCCAAATATTCCACCAAACCCCAAATCCTCATCCCCCAGCCTCCATACCACACTCACAGTAGATGAACTCCATTGCAACCAAAGCTCCCTTCAGACGCATTTCACATCCACGTGTATGAAACACAGCCCAGATTCATCCTGTTTTCCTTTCATGCCACACCTATTTCCCTGCTCCTGTGAGTTCTCTAGGCAGTTACTGGACTACTCAAGTGTCTAGGTGTGGTTAAGCAAAAAAGTTCTGTGCCTGTGAGGGAAACTGTTGGGAAGCTTGGGCGGGGAAGAGGAGGTAAATACTGACCAAGCCACTCCTATTGCAGTAATTTTAAAGTTTCAGGGACCTAAGTGGGCCAGAGGGTGCAGGGCAGGGAGTCAGGCCCTATCCAGTCTATGGGAACAGAACAGAACAAACTGTCGGAGGCACCATGCAGATTGCATTTTTTGTGACTGTTTCACAGTAGGATGCAGCTCAGCACCATAAAATCTCTGTGTAGGAGTGTTAGCAGACCTGGAGTTTGACAGGGAAAATAAATCTGGGAAAATTAATGATTTTCAGATGCATGGAAAAGCTACTTTCCAACTCTAGCCCTGACTTCTTTTATACTCCTCTGTTCAGAAAGGTAGATAGGGTTTAGACAGGAGGAAAGGAGACATAAAGGAGGGGAGAGACCAGTAAAAATCAAGGAGAATTGAACTGTGGAATCACCTTCTCTGAGTCCCAGAGTGTCTGTACAAGGCAGGCAGGGATTGGACTAGTCTCTATGGGTTCTTCCTTCAATGACACTCTAGGTGTTTATGAGTCTATGATCTCAGAGGGAGCCGTGGAGAAATCCTAGAATGTCACTCATCCCAGACCTTCAGAATTTGCATAGTAATTGGAGAGATAGGACAGACTGGACCCAGAGAATAATACACAGTATAGAATGAGGAGCCAGAGTATGACATACAGGCTAGAAATGCAGCAAGGGGACAGAGAGAAGGGAAAAGATTAAGAGAGAGGAAAGGAGAGAGAAAATATGGCCAGGGAAGGCAAATACCCTTCAGTAGATTAGGGGGCTTAAAAAATATGGAGGAGCAAATAGCATTATGGGTAAAAGGAAAGCAAAGCTTGAGCCAAAATATGGGGCTGGGAACAAAATAATATGCCATGATCACACTCTGAAGGGCCCCACCTAGTGTGGGCAAAGGCTGTATTTAGGAGTTTAGGGTAGAGTCTCTGTACAGGGGCTGCAAAAACTTTGGTGGCTAAGGGGCTGAATAGGTCCTGAGGTGACTTTGAATAGGTTCTTGGTGAAATGCAAATATGGTCCCTGCTTAGAGCTGGGACCAGAACATGTCCTGCTACTGTGGGCTTATCCCTAGAAAGAGGGAAAACTGCCTGAGTTAGAATCCTGTGTCTGTCTCTTAATACCCGCATGACCTTGCACAAGTTATTTAACTGCTCTGTGGTTCAGTATCTTCATCTGTAAAATGGGAACAATAATCATCTTTTCCTCATAGGGTTGTTTCAAGGATTACATGAGTTAATATACAAAATATTGTTAATAGGTATAAGGAGCTTAGCCACTGTCTGGGACACAGTAACATACAAGTGTTTACTGAATTTAAATGAAAAAAATGAATGAATGTACTTTATGGCTATCTGATGTCATCTGTGAGATTAAAATGAAAATACCTGTCTGATGCCTCTCTTCATTTTGTTATGTCATTTCCCAGAGAAGAGAGCTTTTTCTTTTTCTTCAGTGTGTGCCATCCAGAGAGGATGTGTTACAGCAATTTTGAGTCTCCACTGTAATAGAAAGAACCCTGGCTTGGGATTTATGAGTTCTGGCAAAACTAGCTCCAGTGTCAAATTAGGCAAGTCTCTTCCACACTCTAAACTTTCTTTCCTTCATTTGTAACCTGAAGAGTTTGTTGGACTAGATAACTTTGAAGTTTTACAGCAGACCTTCTCACATGTTAAATTGCATACAAACCACCTGGAGATCTTATTAAAAGCAAGGATTCTAATATGTGGCCAAGATTGACTTTCTAACAAATCCACAGGTGATGCTGATGCTGTTGGACCACAGACTATACTTATAAGTAGCAATGGTCTAGAATGACAGTAATTATTATGTGTGCATTCTGAGCACACAGGAGTCAGGGAGCTCGTTCAAATTCTGGCTGTGCCACTTCCCTGAGCCCCCTATGGGACCTTAGGCAAGTTATTCAACCTCTTTGAACTTCCATTTCCTCATCTCTAAAATGAAGATAATATTAATATCCATTTCATAAAGCTGTTTTGAAGATTGAATGAGTTACTACAAGTAACAGTACCTGGCACATGGCTCATGTTACGTATCTTCTATTATTATTCCATTGGTTCCACAGTCACTACACAATGAAAAATATAAATATTCAGGGAGGCAGCTGGAAGGAATACAGACTCTAGAATCCACAGACCTCTACTCCAACTCTGGCTCTACTAGCTTCTGGCTTTTCACCAAGGACTTATTCTATTTGAACCTCTAGTTGACCCATATGCAGTTGGAAGCTATTGATACTTTCTTCATGAATTTGTGAACATGAAATGACTTAAAATGTTCACAAAGCAAGTAGAATACAGTAATTGTCCAAAGGATACTTAGGTCTTAGAGTTTAAGAAGATGGGTGTAACTGGTGAGTTAGAAAACAGATTGGTGGAGTGAAGGTTGGTGGTAGATACTGATTCGGAGATTACTGCTGTGATCAAGGCAAGAGGTAATAGGGACTTAATCTCTGGGGGTGAAAAGAGGGAATGTAAGCAGGAGAAATTATAGAGCTGAAGTTAAGATCTCTGTGATATCAAGGGAGGAGTTGAGTCTTCATGACAGAATGTCACTTCCTCATGTAAGCTTTACTTGTCCATTCCTACCCCAGTCCCCTACACCCTGTTTAGCTCCTGTATGGAACTGAATTGCAATCTATAAACATTTAATGAATTAATTTTCTTCTTGGTTTAAATATCTGTCCTCTACTATCCACTAATCAGAAAGAATTATGAAGTAATAATTAATAAACACTTTCAGAGAATTTGCTGTCTGCCAGGCACTCTTCTCAAAATTTTACATGTACTAACTCATCTAAACCTTGTGACTACCTAGTATTCACAATTTAAAGAAGAAAAAAACAAGGCATAGAGTAACTCACCCAGTGTCAAACAGCTAGCAAATAACAAGGGTGAGAAGGAGTCTACCACAGAGTAGAAAGAATAAACAAATTAATGAGATGACCAGTATGCAAAAGGCAAAATGGGAGAGGGCAGAGAGTCTTTGAATATGTTGAACTTGAGTTGTCAAGGAGGCCCCAAGGTTGAAATGTTGCAAAGATGAAGACATGTGAGCTGGGAGCAAGAAGGACCATTTAGCATGGGGAGACTCTCCCACCTGGCACTAAACCACTCTGTCTTTAATATTTTAAACACAAGCCCCTTCCAGCTGATATGGAAATATCCTTCATAGCAGGATTAGGGGACTTTTGCAAATTCCAGCCTCAACAGCTTACACCACCTTTATACACATTATACACTGCTCTACTTCTTTTGATCCTGCTCAGCAAACTGAGTGCAAGGACAGGGAGTCATGCTAGGCCACTAGCAATGCTTACCTGAAAGAACTGAATTAAAAGGACATTTGCTGGAACATTGGCAAAGAGAATTCTTCTTTGAAAAGAAGGTGGGAAGGAAAACATTTACTAAGCATTTTTAAATCACACAAATATGCCCCTTCATACCTTGCAACAGTCTTATGAGACAGGGATTATTTCCCTTATTTTATAGATGAAGAGGCTCTTTGTACTGTATGATAGTTCCTGGAGGACAAGAAGAAGCTTGAGATAAAGGTACCAGGGAGGCAGATCACGGGAAGATGGCAGCGTGAGTAGTTCAGAGGAAATATCCTCCCCAAAACATATATATTTATGAAAATACAATAAATACAACTATTCCTAAAGGAGACACCAGTGGATGCAGTACAACAGCAAGGATACTTCTACATCTGCGAGAAATCAGCATCACACGAAGGGGGTAAGATACAAGCTGTGGCCAGGCGGGACTCAAACGCTCCCACACCCCAAAACCTGGTGGGAAGAAAAGAGTCAGAACAGGGAGGGAGTGAAAGTCCAGGACTGCTAAACAACCAGCTCTAGAAATCTGCACCCAGAACGCAGACACAAGGTGCACGGTGTTCTGGATATTAGACAAACAGAATAGCAAAACCTATGGGCAGGTCCCCACAACCAGTGCCCCTGAGACAAAAGAAGAGTGAGTGCTTTCAGCAAGTCTTAAAGAGACAGGGACCACATAGCTGGAAGAAGTTGTCCTGGCAGCTGGGAACACTGGAGAAACTTAGGCGCCCTAAACTGAGTCAGTGCAGCTCTGAAGCCCCTCACAGGACTAGGCAGCCAGCCAGTCATTCCTCCAACTGGTGCGGACCCCAACACATGGGTCCAGTAGCAGGAGAGTGGGAGCACACGTCGGGGGCGGAAGTGCTAGTAGGAACTGAGAGTAGATCCATGTGCTGCAGGGCTAGCACGCAGTGGCATGACCAAAGAGCCAGGAGGTAGCTCCCGCGCATGGGTGGCAGTGAAGCCAGAGCCCGGTAGAAGCCTGTGCGGAAAAGCCCTGCATGCCCTGGGAGTGGAGCCAGAGGGAGCAGGCACACTCCCAGAAGCCAAATGGAATCCTAGCCCAACGCACAGCCACCCAGGCCAGACCCAAAGGCTGCTGCTGCTACACAGCTGCCCAGTAGGGTCGCCACTACCACAGAGGAGTGCATGTGGTGTGACAGCCACTCCCTGCAGGGCTCTGCACTGCTCTGACGGACATCCCACCCATAGCAGCTTAAGAATTAACCTGATGGCTACTCCAGGAGTGCAGGTAGCCATCACAGGCAGTGGAGAAGGGCAAGGCATCCAACAAGCAGGAAAGGACTTTCTTCTCCCAGCTGACACACCCACAACCTGCCTATAGCCACTGCAATCACCATGAAAAGGCAAAAAAAATATGGTCCAGACCAAGATAGTTACAAGTGAGAAAGGAACTGCAGAGTCAGACCTAACCAGTCTCCCTGAAAAAGAATTCAAAATAAAAATCACAAACATGCTGACAGAGCTGCAGAGAAATATGCAAGAGCTAAGGGATGAAGTCCGGAGGGAGATTACAAATGTCCAGAGAGAGATTACAGAAGTGAAACAAACTCTGGAAGTATTTATTAGCAGAATGGATAAGATACAAGAGGCCATTGATGGAATAGAAACCAGAGAACAGGAACGCATAGAAGCTGATGCAGAGAGAGATAAAAGGATCTCCAGGAATGAAACAATATTAAGAGAACTGTGTGATCAATCCAAAAGGAACAATATCAGCATTATAGGGGTACCAGAGGAAGAATAGAGAGAAAAAGGGATAGAAAGTGTCTCGGAAGATATAATTGCTGAGAACTTCCCAAAACTGGGGGAAGAAATAGTTGCTCAGACTATGGAGGCACACAGAACTCCAGAGAGACAGGATCCAAAGAGGTCAACACCAAGACACATAATAATTAAAATGGCAAAGTTCAAGGACAGGGACAGAGGATTAAAGGCAGCCAGAGAGAGTAGAAAGGTCACATACATAGGAAAACCCATAAGGATATCATCAGACTTCTCGAAAGAAACCTTACAGGCCAGAAGAGAATGGCATAATATATATATATATATATATATATATATATATATATATATATATATATATATATTCTGTACTTTTCTATTCCTCTGCTGGGACTATACTATTTAATTAATGTAATATTATAGGCTGCTATTTTTTTTTGAGAGGGCATCTCTCATATATATTGATTAAATGGTTACCAACAATAAAATTCTGTATAGGGGAGTCAATGCTCAACGCACAATCATTAATCCACCCCAAGCCTAGTTTTCGTCAGTCTCCAATCTTCTGAACAATAACGAGCAAGTTCTTATATGGTGAACAAATTCTTACATAGTGAATAAGTTCTTACATGGTGAGCAGTACAAGTACATGGTGAACATCAAAGAAACTTTCAGTTTTGATCACACATTATGAAATATAAACAATCAGGTCAAATATGAATATTCGTTTGATTTTTATACTTGATTTATATGTGGATCCCATATTTCTCCCTTCGTAATTATTATTATTATTATTTTAAATAAAATGCTGAAGTGGTAGGTAGATGCAAGATAAAAGTAGAAAACATAGTTTGGTGTTGTAAGAGAGCAAATGTATATGATCAACTGTGTGCCTGTAGACTATGTGTTAATCCAAGCTAGACAAGGGCAATAAAACATCCACAGATGCAGAAGATTTCTCTCAAAACAGCGGGGGTGAGGTTCTAAGTCTCACCTCTGTTGATCCCCAATTTCTCACCTGATGGCCCCCCTGCGACTGTGCCTGTCTTAGGTTATTCATTCCTTAAGGAAACTTACCCATCTCTGGCTAACCAGTCATCTTCCAGGGCCATATAGGGAAATGTAAACTTGGTAACTGAGAGAGAGGCCATATTGTTTGAAAAGGTTAGCTTTTTACTTCTTTGCAGATTTATGCCCTGTGGCTTCTATGCACAGCATTTGTCTTGAGGTATGTTTACCAATTGGAGGAATTATAATACTCAGTAAATTCGATATGAGGCACAAATTATATTTAAGGGTTGTAATTAGGAAGGAAGAAGAAAAGCTATAGAAGTAGCAGGTGGAAGAAAACATGGGACGATTGATTATTTCTTTGACATATCTTCTTGTAGAGCAACTTAAGCATGTATAGGTTTTAAACTACTAATTAAATTGTGCACACACATTAACATAATAGGAATACAGTTACATAACCAAAGCAGATCTATAATTACCAGCCATCTCCAGTGAAACCAAGAAAACCAGTTAGGCATCCGCAGCGTTTGTGAAAATTTATCTATGATATGATGGATATTGTCCAACTGTACTTGAACAGTCTGAGAGAAATCAGAAAAATTAAAACAACCCATTTCTGGGGACTGTTCACATCCCATATGTTCTAACAGTAGATAGTCTGTAGTTGTAAGATTTTGGAGCGCTACAACTTGCACTTCTCCTAATTATTGGTTGAGTTCCAACAGTATAGATCCAGTCAAAATTGTTGTTTTACTGTATGCACAGGCCAGCTTAGATATCTCCTTCATCATTCCCATTGCAAAGCCAGGAACCAGTGGGATGAATGCAGCTACAGCTGTAGCAACGCGTGGATCTTTGTTGAGGTTTTTTGATGATCATCTTCTGGTATGAGTCTTCCAGAGAATGCTGATGTTGGAAGTCCTTCTTCATATCGTATCTTAGTTCATTTTCTGGGTAGCCAAATTAGGCTTTGATCCTCTGTATAAACACAAACAGACCCTTTGCCCACACTTTGATATGGCCGTTATACCATGGTGTACAACTCATTGGAGGTCACCACACAGGAACTGCTTTTTTTTTTTAAGAGAAAGGAATATTATCAGAAAAATGTACCTCCATAGCCAATCATCTGACACCCTTTAAGTGATCAAAATTAAGGATATTTAAAGCATGCATTAATCGTTGATTTACAGTTAGTTTTATCCTATCAGGGAGTAAACCCCTTTTTCTTTCTTTTTTTTGTTATCATTAATCTATGCATACATGAAGAATATTATGTTTACTAGGCTCTCCCCTATACCAGGTCCCTGCTATAAACCCCTTTACAGTCACTGTCCATCAGCATCGCAAAATGTTGTAGAATCACTACTTGTCTTCTCTGTGTTGTACAGCCCTCCTTTATCTCCCACCTCCCCCATGCATGCTAATCTAAATAACGCCCTTCTTCTTCACCCCACTTATCCCTCCCTACCCACCCATCCTCCCCAGTCCCTTTCCCTTTGCTACCTGTTAGTTCATTCTTGGGTTCTGTGATTCTGCTGCTGTGTTGTTCCTTCAGTTTTTCCTTTGTTCTTATACTTCACAGATGAGTGAAATCATTTAGTGTTTCTCTTTCTCTGCTTGGCTTATTTCACTGAGCATAATACCCTCCAGCACAATCCATGTTGCTGCAAATGGTAGGATTTGCCCTCTTCTTATGGCTGAGTAGTATTCCATTGTGTATATGGACCACATCTTCTTTATCCATTCATCTATTGATGGACACTTAAGTTGCTTCTAATTCTTGGCTATTGTAAATAGTGCTGTGATAAACATAGGGGTGCATCTGTCTTTCTCAAACTTGAGTGCTGCGTTCTTAGGGTAAACTCCTAGGAGTGGAATTCTTGGATCAAATGGTAAGTGTGTTTTGAGCATTTTGATGAAACTCCATACTGCTTTCCACAATGGTTGAACTAATTTACATTTCCACCAGCAGTGTAGGAGGGTTCCCCTTTCTCCACAGCCTCACCAGCATTTGTTGTTGTTTCTCTCTTGGATGGCAGCCATCCTTACTGGTGTGAGATGATACAATATTGTGGTTTTTATTTGCATTTCTCTGATAATTAGCGATGTGGAGCATCTTTTCATGTGTCTGTTGGCCATCTGTATTTCTTTTTTGGAGAACCGTCTGTTCAGTTCCTCTGCCCATTTTTTAATTGGGTTATTTGTTTTTTGTTTGTTGAGGCATGTGAGCTCTTTATATATTCTGGACATCAAGCCTTTATGGGATGTGTCATTTTCAAATATATTCTCCCATACTGTAGGGTTCCTTCTTGTTCTATTGATGGTGTCTTTTGCTGTACAGAAGCTTTCAGCTTAATATGGTCCCACTTGTTCATTTTTTCTGTTGTTTTCCTTGCCCGGGGAGATATGTTCAAGAAGAGGTCACTCATGTTTATGTCTAAGAGGTTTTTGCCTATAATTTTTTTTGAAGAGTTTAATGGTTTCATGACTTACATTCAGGTATTTGTTCCATTTTGAATTTACTTTTGAGTATGGGGTTAGACAGTAATCCAGTTTCATTATCTTACAAGTAGCTTTCCAGTTTTGCCAGCACCATCTTTTGAAGAGACTGTCATTTCCTCATTATATGTCCATGGCTCGTTTATTGAATATTAATTGGCCATATATGTTTGGCTTAATGTCTGGAATCTCTAATCTGTTCCACTGGTCTGTGGCTCTGTTCTTGTGCCAGTACCAAATTGTCTTGTTTACTATGGCTTTGTAGTAGAGTTTGAACTTGGGGAGTGAGATCCCCTGCCCCGACCTTACTCTTCTTTCTCAGGATTGCTTTGGCTATTTGGGGTCTTTGGTGTTTCCATATGAATTTTTGAATTATTTGTTCCAGTTCATTGAAGAATGTTGCTGGTAGTTTTATAAGGATTGCATTAAATCTGTATACTGCGTTGGACAGGATGGACATTTTGACGATATTAATTCTTCCTAGCCACGAGAATGGGGTGAGTTTCCATGTATTAGTGTCCACTTTAATTTCTCTTAAGAGTGACTTGCAGTTTTCAGAGTATAAGTCTTTCACTTCTTTATTTATGTTTATTCCTAGGTATTTTATTCTTTTTGATGCAATTGTGAATGGAGTTGTTTCCCTTATTTCACTTTTTTTTGGTTCATTGTTAGTGTATAGGAAAGCCACAGATTTCTGTGTGTTAATTTTGTATCCTGCAACTTTGCTGTATTCTGATATAAGTTCTAGTCATTTTGGGGTGGAGTCTTTATGGTTTTTTATGTACAATATCATGTCATCTGCAAATAGTGACAGTTTAACTTCTTCTTTACCAATCTGGATTCCTTGTATTTCTTTGTTTTGTCTGATTGCCATGGCTAGGACGCCAGTATTATGTTAAATAACAGTGGGGAGAGTGGGCATCCCTGTCTTGTTCCCGATCTCAGAGGAAAAGCTTTCAGTTTCTCGCTATTCAGTATAATGTTGGCTGTGGTTTATCATAAATGGCCTTTATTATGTTGAGGAAGTTGCCCTCTATTCCCATTTTATTGAGAGTTTTTATCATGAATGGATGTTGAATTTTGTCAAATGCTTTTACAGCATCTATGGAGATGATCATGTGGTTTTGTCTTTCTTTTTGTTGATGTGGCGGATGATGTTGATGGATTTTCAAATGTTGTACCATCCTTGCATACCTGGGATGAATCCCACTTGGTCATGGTGTACGATCCTTTTTATGTGTTTTTGAATTTGGTTTGCTACTATTTTGTTGAGTATTTTTGCATCTACGTTCATCAGGGATATTGTTCTGTAGTTTTCTTTTATGGTGGGGTCATTGCCTGGTTTTGGTATTAGGGTGATGTGGGTTTCATTTTATGAGTTTGGGAGTATTCCCTCCTCTTCTATTTTGGAAAACTTTAAGGACATTGGGTTTTATGTCTTCCTTGTATGTCTGATAAAATTCTGAGGTGAATCCATCTGGCACGCGGATTTTGTTCTTTGTTAGTTTTTTGATTACCGCTTCAATTTTGTTGCTGGTAATCGGTCTGTTTAGATTTTCTCTTTCTTTCTGGGTCAGTCTTGGAAGGTTGTATTTTTCTAGGAAGTTCTCCATTTCTCCTAGGTTTCCCATCTTGTTAGCATATACGTTTTCATAGTACACTCTATTAATTCTTTGTATTCCTGTGGGTCCATTGTGATTTTTCCTTTCTTGTTTCTGATTCTGTTGATTTGTGTTGACACTCTTTTCCTCTTAATAAATCTGTCTAGAGGCTTATCTTTTTTTTTTATTTTCTCGAAGAACCAGCTATTGGTTTCATTGATTTTTGCTATTGTTTTATTCTCAATTTTATTTATTTCTTCTCTGATCTTTATTATGTCCCTCTGTCTGCTGACCTTAGGCCTCATTTGTTCTTTTTTTTCCAATTTCGATAATTGTGACATTAGACCATTCATTTGGGATTGTTCTTCATTCTTTAAATATGCCTGTATTGATATATACATTCCTCTTAAGACTACTTTTGCTGTATCCCACAGAAGTTGGGGCTCTGTGTTGTTGTTGTCGTTTGTTTCCATATATTGCTGGATCTCCATTTTGATTTGGTCATTGATCCATTGATTATTTAGGAGCGTGTGGTTAAGCTTCCATGTGTTTGTGAGCCTTTTTGCTTTCTTCGTACAATTTATTTCTAGTTTGATACCTTTGTGGTCTGAAAAGTTGGTTGATAGGATTTCAATCTTTTGTAATTTACTGAGGATCTTTTTGTGGCCTAGTATGTGGTCTATTCTGGAGAATGTTCCATGTGCAGTTGAGAAGAATGTGTATCCTGTTGCTTTTGGATCTAGAGTTCTATAGATGTCTATCAGGTTCATCTGTTCTACTGTGTTGTTCAGTGCCTCTGTGTCCTTACTTATTTTCTGTCTGGTGGATCTGTCCTTTGGAGTGAGTGGTGTGTTGAAGTCTCCCAGAAGGAATGCATTGCATTCTATTTCCTCCTTTAGTTCTGTTAGTATTTGTTTCAGATATGTTGGTGCTCCTGTATTTGGTGCATATATATTTATGATGGTTATATCCTCTCGTTGGACTGAGCCCTTTATCATTATGTAATGTCCTTCTTTATCTTTTGTTACTTTCTTTATTTTGAATTCTGTTTTGTCTGATACTAGAATTGCAACACCTGCTTTTTACTCTCTGTTGTTTGCATGAAATATCTTTTTCCATCCCTTGACTTTGTCTGTCCATGTTTTTGTGTTTGAGGTGAGTCTCTTGTAAGCAGCATATGTATGGATCTTGATTTTTTATCCATTCTATTACTCTGTGTCTTTTGATTGGTGCATTCAGTCCATTTACACTTAGGGTGATTGTTGAAAGGTATGAACTTATTGCCATTGCAGGCTTTAAATTTATGGTTACCAAAGGTTCAGGGTTCGCTTCTTTACTGTCTTACTGTCTAACTTAATGTGCTTGTTGAGTTATTATAAACACAGTCTGATGATTCTTTATTTGTCTCCCTTTTTTTTCCTCCTCCTCCCTTCTTCATATGTTAGGTGTTTTGTTCTATGCTTTTCTTAGGAATGCTCCCATCTAGAGCAGTCCCTGTAAGATTCCCTGTAGAGGTGGTTTGTGGGAGGCAAATTCCCTCAACTTTTGCTTGTCTGGGAATTGTTTAATCCCTCCTTCATATTTAAATTATAATCGTTCTGGATACAGTAGTCTTGGTTCGAGGCCATTCTGTTTCATTGCATTAAGTATATCATGTCATTCTCTTCTGGCCTGTAGGGTTTCTGTTGAGAAGTCTGATGATAGCCTCATGGGTTTTCCTTTGTAGGTAACCTTTTTTTTCTCTCTGGCTGCCTTCAATACTTTGCCCTTGTCTTTGATTTTTGCCATTTTAATTAGTATCTGTCTTGGTGTTGCCCTCCTTGGATCCCCTGTCATGGGAGTTCTGTGTACCTCTGTGGTCTGAGAGGCCATTTCCTCCCCTAGTTTGGGGACGTTTTCAGCAATTATTTCTTCAAAGACACTTTCTATCCCTTTTTCTCTCTTCTTGTTCATCTGGTACTTCTGTAATGCGGATATTGTTCCATTTTGATTGGTCACTCAGCTCCCTTAGAATTCTTTCATTCCTGGAGATTCTTTCATCTCTCTCCGCATCAGCTTCTCTGCATTCCTGTTCTCTGTTTTCTAGTTCATTAATGGTCTCTTGCATCTCGTCCGTTCTGTTTTGAAGTCCTTCTAGAACTTGTTTTATTTCTGTATTCTCCTTCCTTAGTTCTTGCATATTTCTCTGCAAGTCCATCAGCATGGTAATGACTTTTGTTTTGAATTCTTTTTCAGGAAGACTGGTTAAATCTATCTCCCCAGGTTCCTTCTCAGGGGAAGATGTAGCAGATGCCCAAGCTGTCTGGGTTAGTCTTGTCTGGATCATATTTTCTTGCCTTTTCACATTGAAAGGTGCTATTGACTGTCAGCTGGGGGGGGGGGCAAACTTTCCACTTGCTACTGGCCTTTCTTTCTGGGACAACTGTGACCCCTAGTGGCTGCACTCTGGTGCGGATGGCTGGGTCTGGGTGTTTACAAGTCCTGGGCTCCCTCTCCCTTCCTTCTCCAACTCCTCTCATCCCGCCGGGAGCTGGGGGGAGGAGTGCTCGAGTACCGCTGGGCTGAGGTTTGTATCTTACCCCTTTGCCCGGTGCTGGGCTCTCGCACGTGTGGATGTAGTCTGGCTGTTGTCCTGTGTCTCTGGTCTCTCTTTCAGGATTAGTTGTATTTGTTGTATTTTCAAAAATATATATGCTTTTGGGAGGAGATTCCACTATCCTACTTATGTCACCATGTTGCCTCCACCATCGGCATGATATATTTAATGAAATGAAACAGAAGGGCCTTGAACCAAGGATACTGCATCCAGCACGATAATCATTTAAATATGAAGGAGGGATTAAATAATTCCCAGACAAGGAAAAGTTGAGGGAATTTGCCTCCCACAAACCACCTCTACAGGGCATCTTAGAGGGACTGCTCTAGATGGGAGCACTCCCAGAAAGAGCACAGAACAAAACACCCAACATATGAAGAATGGAGGAGGAGGAAAAAGAAGGGAAGGAAGTAATCATCAGACTGTGTTTATAACAGCTCAATAAGTGAATGAGGTCAGACAGTAAGGTAGTAAACAAGCTAACCTTGAACTTTTGGTAACCACAAATCTAAAGCCTGCAATGGCAAGAATTACGTATCTTTCAATAATCACCCTGAATGTAAATGGACTGAATGCACCAATCAAAAGACACAGAGTAATACAATTTATAAAAAAGCAAGATCCATCTATATGCTGCTTACAAAAGACTCACCTCAAACCCAAAGACATGCACAGATTAAAAGTCAAGAGTTGGAGAAAGATATTTCATGCAAACAACAGAGAGAAAAAAGCAGGTGTTGCAATAGTAGTATCAGACAAAATAGAACTCAAAGTAAATAACATAACAAGAGATAAAGAAGAACATTACATAATGATGAAGGGCTCAGTCCAACAAGAGGATATAACCATTATAAACATATATGTATCCAATACAGGAGCACCAATATATGTGAAACAAATATTAGCAGAATTAAAGGAGGAAATACAATGCAATGCATTCATATTGGGAGACTTTAACACACCACTCACTGCAAAGGACAGATCGACCATACAGAAAATAAGTAAGGACACAGAGGCACTGAAAAACATTATAGAACAGATGGACCTAATAGACATCTATAGAACTCTACATCCAAAAGCTACAGGATACACATTCTTCTCAAGTGCACATGGAACATTCTCCAGAATAGACCACATACTAGGCCACAAAAAGAACCTCAGTAAATTTCAAAAGATTGAAATGCTACCAACCAATTTTTCAGACCACAAAGGTGTAAAAGTAGAAATAAATTGTACAAAGAAAGCAAATAGGCTCACAAACACATGGACGTTTAACAACATGCTCCTAAATAATCAATGGATCAATGACCAAATTAAAATGGAGATCCAGAAATATATGGAAAAAAATGACAACAATAACACCAAGCCCCAACTTCTGTGGGATGCAGTAAAAGCAGTCTTAAGAGGAAAGTATATAGCAATCAAGGCATATTTAAAGAAGGAAGAACAATCCCAAATGAATAGTCTAATGTCACAATTATCAGAACTGGAAAAAGAAGAACAAATGAGGCCTAAGGTCAGCAGACAGAGGGACATAATAAAGATCAGAGAAGAAATAAATAAAATTGAGAAGAATAAAACAATAGCAAAAATCAATGAAACCAATAGCTGGTTCTTCGAGAAAATAAACAAAATAGATAAGCCTCTAGCAAGACTTATTAAGAGAAAAAGAGAGTCAATACACATCAACAGAATCAGAAATGAGAAATGAAAAATCATGACGGACCCCACAGAAATACAAAGAATTATAAGAGAATATTATGAAAACCTATTTGCTTACAAGTTGGAAAACCTAGGAGAAATGGACAACTTCCTAGAAAAATACAACCTTCCAAGACTGACCCAGAATGAAACAGAAAATCTTAACAGACCACTTATGAGCAACAAAATTGAAGCGGTAATCAAAAAAATACCCAAGAACGATACCCCCGGGCCAGATGGATTTATCTTGAAAGTTTATCAAACATACAGAGAAGACATAACACCAATTCTCCTTAAAGTTTTCCAAAAAATAGAAGAGGAGGGAATACTCCCAAACTCATTCTATGAAGCCAACATCACCCTAATACCAAAACCAGGCAAAGACCCCAACAAAAATGAAAACTATAGACCAATATCCCTGATGAACATAGATGCAAAAATACTCAATAAAATATTAGCAAACCGAATTCAAAAATACATCAGTAGAATCATACACCATGACCAAGTGGGATTCATCCCAGGGATGCAAGGATGGTACAACATTCGAAAATCCATCAATATCATCCACTGCATCAAGAAAAAAGGACAAAAACCACGTGATCATCTCCATAGATGCTGAAAAAGCATTTGACAACATTCAGCATCCATTCATATTAAAAACTCTCAACAAAATGGGTGTAGAGGGCAAGAACCTCAACATAATAAAGGCCATATATGATAAACCCACGGGTAACATCATACTGAACAGCGAGAGGCTGAAAGGTTTTCCTCTGAGACCTGGAACAAGACATTGATGCCCACTCTCCCCACTGTTTTTCAACGTGGTACTAGAGGTCCTAGCCGTGGCAATCAGACAAAACAAAGAAATGCAAGGAATCCAGATTGGTTAAGAAGAAGTCAAACTGCCACTATTTGCAGATGACATGGTATTGTACATAAAAAACCCTAAAGGTTCCACTTCAAAACTACTAGAACTAATATCAGAATTCAGCAAAGTTGCAGGATACAAAATTAACACACAGAAATCTGTGGCTTTCCTATACGGTAACAATGAACTAATAGAATTAGAAATCAGGAAAACAATTCCATTCTCAATAGCATCAAAATGAACAAAATACCTAGGAATAAACCTAACCAAGAAAGTGAAAGACCTATACCCTGAAAACTATAAGACACTCTTAAGAGAAATTAAAGAGGTCACTAACAAATGGAAACTCATCCCATGCTTCTGGCTAGGAAGAATTAATATCGTCCAAATGGCCATCCTGCTCAAAGCAACACACAGATTCTATGCAATCCCTATCAAATTAACAACAGCATTCTTTAATGAACTGGAACAAATAGTTCAAAAATTCATGTGGACCCACCAAAGACCCCGAATAGCCAAGCAATCCTGAGAAGGAGGAAAAAAGTGGGTGGGATCTTCCTCCCCAACTTCAAGCTCTACTACAAAGCCACAGTAATCAAGTCAGTTTGGTACTGGCACAAGAACAGAGCCACAGACCAGTGGAACAGAACAGATACTCCAGACATTAACCCAAACATATATGGCCAATTAATATATGATAAAGGAGCCATGGACATACAATGGGGAAATGACAGTCTCTTCAACAGATGGTGCTGGCAAAACTGGACAGCTACATGTAAGAGAATGAAACTGGATCACTGTCTAACCCCATACACAAAAGTAAATTCGAAATGGATCAAAGACCTGAATGTAAGTCATGAAACCATAAAACTCTTAGAAAAAAACATAGGCAAAAATCTCATGGACATGAACATGAGTGAGATCTTCATGAAAATATCTCCCTGGGCAAGGGAAACAAAGGCAACAATGAACAAGTGTTACTATATCAAGCTAAAAAGCTTCTGTACAGCAAAGGACACCATCAATAGAACAAAAAGGTATCTTACAGTATGGGAGAATATATTCATAAATGACAGATCTGATAAAGGATTTACATTCAAAATATATAAAGAGCTCACATGCCTCAACAAGCAAAAAGCAAATAATCTAATTAAAAATGGGCAGAGGAGCTAAATGGACAGTTCTCTAAAGAAGAAATCCAGATGGCCAACAGGCACATGAAAAGATGCTCCACATCGCTGATCATCAGAGAAATGCAAATTAAAGCCACAATGAGATATCACCTCATACTAGTAAGGATCACCATTATTGAAAAGACAAACAACAACAAATGCTGGTGAGATTGTGGAGAAAGGGGAACCCTCCTATACTGCTGGTAAGAATGTAAATTAGTTCAACCACTGTGGAAAGCAGTATGGAGGTTCCTCAGAATGCTCAAACTAGAAATACCATTTGTCCCAGGAATTCCACTTGTAGGAATTTACCCTAAGAATGCAGCACACCAGTTTGAAAAAGACAGATGCACTCCTATGTTTATCGCTGCACTATTTACAATAGCCAAGATATAGAAGCAACCTATATGTCCATTAGTAGATGAATGGATAAGGAAGATGTGGTACATATACACAATGGAATATTATTCATCCATAAGAAGAAAACAAATCCTAGCATTTGCAACAACATGGATGGAGCTACAGGGTATTATGCTCAGTGAAATAAGCGAAGTAGAGAAAGAGAAATACCAAATGATTTCACTCATCTATGGAGTATAAGAACAAAGAAAAAATGAATGAACAAAACAGCAGCAGAATCACAGAACCCAAGAATGGACTTGTCGTTACCAAAGGGAATGGGACTGGGGATGATGGGTGGGAAGGGAGGGATAAGGGTGGGGAAAAAGAAAGAGGGCATTACGATTAGCATGTATAGTGCATGGGGGACACAGGGAGGGCTGCACAACACAGAGAAGACAAGTATTGATTTTACAGCATCTTACTACGCAGATGGACAGTGATTGTGTAGGTGTATGTGGGGTGGACTTGGTGAAGGGGAGAACCTAGTAAACACAATGTTCTTTCTGTAATTGTAGATTAATGATACCAAAATAAAAATAAATAAAAAAAGGTACCAGGGAAACTTCAGGGTCTGCTAGATGTTGCCTCATTATTTGGAAAATGACCTTCAGCAGCAAATATGAAACTACTTCCATCCATCAGACCTGTCTAATAATTCTGTAATAGTGGCTAACCCTCACCAAGTACTACTCCAAGGGTTTTACATAGATTATTCATCTCATCCTTACAAAAAAGCCTATGAAGCAAAAAACACTTGAAGCATCTTTGCTTCTTCTTTCTCTCACATCTCACATCCAATCCATCAGCACAACTGATCAGCTCTGCCTTCAGAAGATACTATGAAACCCACAACTTCTCAGCACCTTCACTGCAATTACTCTTTTCCAAGCCACCATCACTTTTTACGGAGATCATTTCCATAGCCTCCAACAGTTGTTCTCTTCTTGTTCTTGTCCTTACTCAACTTCACTCAGTTCTCAGCACAACAGAATAATCCTTTGAAAATGTAAATTATCCCAAGTCTCCTCAAACAGTTAAAATGGCTGGTTTCTTATTCAGAGTAAAAGCCAAAATTTTTAACAATGGTCTATGATAGTCTAGACTCTGCCCTACTCCATCCCACCCCCATCACACTGTCTTTATATTTCTAACCTCATCATTTTGAAAATACAGCAAATACTGTTATTCCTAAAAGAGAGACCAGAAGATACAGTACAACAGCCAGACTACATCTACATCTGCAAAAACTCAGCATCTCATGAAAAGGGTAAGATTCAAAGCCATGACCTGGAGGAACCTGAGATCTCCCCCTAACCCAGCTCACTGGTGGGAGGAAAAGAATCAGAGTGGGCAGGGAGTGAAAGCACAGGACTGCTAAATAACCAGCTCTAGCAATCTGCACAAGGAGCGCAGACACACATCATATGGTGTACTGGATATTAGAGGAATGGAAAAGTAAAATCCAAGATGGAGACTGCAAGCAGATCCCCACAGCTGGCTCCCCTAGGACAAAAGAAAAGCCAGCACTTTAAAAGTCTTAAAGGGACAAGGGTTCAACAGGTGGACAAAATTGTCCTGGCATATTCAGTCCAGCAGGCTGGGAATCTTAAGGAACTTCAGGGCCCTAACCCCATGTGTGTCAGTGCAGCTCAGAAGCCCCTCACGGCAATAAGCAGCATGCTGTTCATTCCCCTTCAACTGGCACCGCAGCGGAGAAGCCAGGGAGCAGCCCCATCCACAGCAATCACACGGAGACTTCTCCCAGTGTGCAGCTAACCAGGCCAGATTCAGAGGCTGCCGCAGGCATGCAGCTTCCCAGTACAGACAGAAGAAGCTGGAACAAAGTCTGAAAGGGATGAAGGGGTGCTGTTCTCACAGGAGAACACATGCAGCATGCCTGCAACACCTGGCAGGGCCCTAGGCTATCCCGAGGGCTTCCCTGCCCAAGGTAGCTCAGGGGATTAACCCAGAGACTGCTCCCTGTGTGCAGTTATCCAGCACAGGCAGCAGAGAAGGGCAAGGAGAGCAGCAAGAAGGAAACGACTTTGTTCTCCCAGCTGACACATGATCCACTTGCCAGCAATCACCACGAAAAGCAGAAGAACATGGTTCAATCCACAATCACTTAAACGCCAGAGAGTGCCTGGTGAGACAGATATAACCAATCTTTCTGAAAAAGAATTCAAAATAAAAGTCATAACCATGCTCATGTAGTTACACAGAAATATGCAAGAGCTAAGGGATGAAGTCCAGAGGGAAATAATACAAATGAAACAAGCAAAGGAAGGACTAAAGAGTAGACTGGATGAGGTGCAAGGGACTGTTAATGGAAGAGAAATCAGAGAACAGTAATACAGAGAAACTGAGGCAGAGGGAGATAAAATGATATCAAAGCAATGAAAATTATTAAAAGAATTGTGTGACCAATCCAAACAGAGCAATATTTGCATAATAGGGGTAGCAGAAGAAGAAGAGAGAGAAAAAGGGATTGAAAGTGTTTTTGAAGAAATAATTGCTGAAAACTTCCCCAAGCTGGGGAAGCAAATAGTCTCTCAGACTACAGAAGCCCAGAGATCTCCAAACAGAAGGAACCCAAGGAGAATACCACCAAGACATATAATAATTAAAATGGTGAAGATCAAAGACAAGGACAGAGAATTTAAATCAGCCAGAGAGAGAAAAAAGATCACTTACAAAGGAAAACCCATCAGGCTATCATCACACACTTCTCAACAGAAACCTTACAGGCCAGAAGAGAATGGCATGATATATTTAATACAATGAAACAGAAGGGCCTTGAACCAAGAATACTGTATCCAGAAAGATTATCATTTAAATTTGAAGGAGAGATTAAACAATTTCCAGGTAAACAGAAGCTGAGGGAATTTACCTCCCACAAACAACCTCCACAGAGTATTTCAAAGGGACTGCTCTAGATGGAAGTATTCCTAAGGCTAAATAGATGTCACCATAGAAAATAAAATCACACCAAAGAAAGTAGACCAAACAAATACTAACTAAAGGCAAAAAATAAAATCAGCTATACACAAAAGCAGTCAAGGGAAACACAAAAGAGTACAGAATAAAACACCTAACATACAAAGGGTGGAAGAGGAAGAATAAGATTGGAGAGAAATAATGAATCATCAGACGGTTTTTATAATAGTGCAACAAGTGAGTTAAAGTTAGACTGTTATATAGTAAAGAAGCTACCCTTGAACTTTTGGTAAACATGAATCCAAAGCCTGCAATGGCAATAATTACATATCTATCAATAATCATCCTAAGTGTAAATGGACTGAATGCACCAATCAAAAGACACAGAGTAATAGAATAGATAAAAAAGCAACACCCATCCATGTGCTTCCTACAAGAGACTCATTTCAAACCCAAAGATATACTCAGATTAAAAGTGAAGGGATGGAAAAGGATATTTCACTCAAAGAATAGGTAGATAAAGGCAGGTGTTGCAACAAAACAGATTTCAAGACAAAGAAAGTAATAAGAGATAAAGAAGAGCATTACATAATGACAAAACAAGAGGATATAACCACTATAAATATCTATGCAACCAACACAGGAGCACTGACATATGTGAAACAAATACTAACAGAATTAAAGGAGAAAATAGAATGCAATGCATTCATTTTAGGAGACTTCAACACATCACTCACTTCAAAGGCAGAACAACCAGATAGAAAATAAGTAAGGACACAGAGGCACTGAACAACACACTAGAACAGATGGACCTAACAGATATCTACATAATTCTACACCCAAAAGTAACAGGATATACATTCTTCTCAAGTACACATGGAACATTTTCCAGAAGAGACCACATACTACGCCACAAAAAAAGCCTCAGTAAAATAAAAAAGATGGAAATTCTACCAACTTCTCAGAACACAAAGGTATAAAACTAGAAATAAATTTTACAAAGAAAACCAAAAGACTCATAAATACAACATGCTCCTAAATAATCAATGAATCAATGACCAAATTAAAACAGAGATCATGCAATATATGGAAATAAATGACAATAGCACAATGCTGCAACTTCTGTGGGATGCAGGGAAGGCAGTTCTAAGAGGAAAGTATATAAAAATCCATGCCTATTGAAAAAAGGAAGAACAATTCCAAATGAATAGTCTAAAGTAACAATTATTGAAATTGGAAAAAGAACAAATGAGGCCCAAAGTCAGCAGAAGGAGAGACATAATAAAGATCAGAGAATAAAAAAACAAAATTGAGAAGAATACAACAACAGAAAAAATCAATGAAACCAAGAGCTGGTTCTTTGAGAAAATAAACAAAATAGATAAACCCCTAGCCAGACTTATTAAGAGAAAAAGAGAATCTACACAAATAAACACAATCAGAAACAAGAAAGGAAAAACCAGGACAGACACCACAGAAATACAAAGAATTAGTGGAGAACACTATGAATATCTTCATGTTAACAAACTGGATAACATAGAAGAAATGGACCACTTTCTAGAACAATAAACATTCCAAGACTCACCAAGGAAGAAACAGAAAATCTAAACACACCTATTACCAGTAACGAAATTGAATCAGTAATCAAAAAACTATTGAAGAACAAAATCCCCAGGCCAGTTGAATTCACAGCTAAAATTTATCAGACATTGAGAGAAGACCTAATACCCATTCTCCTTAAAGTTTTTCAAAAAATAGAAGAGGAGGGAATACTTCCAAACTCATTCTATGAAGCCAGCATCACTCTAATACCAAAACAATGCAAAGACCCCACAAAAAAAAAGAAAATTACAGACCAATATCCCTGATGAACATAGAAGCAGAAATACTCAACAACATATTAGCAAACCAAGTTCAAAAGTACATCAAGAAGATCATACACCATGACCAAGTGGGATTCATGTCAGGGATTCAAGGATGGTACAACATTCAAAAATCCATCAACATCATTCACCACATGAATAAAAAGAGACAAAAACCACATGATCATCTCCATACATTCTGAAAAAGCTTTAGGCAAAATTCAACATCCATTCATGATAAAAACTCTCAACAAAATGGGTATAGAGGGCAAGTACCTCAACATAATAAAGGCCATATATGACAAACCCACAGCCAACATCATACCTAACAGTGAGAAGCTGAAAGTTTTTCACTTAAGTTTGGGAACAAGACAGGGATGTCCATTATCCCCACTTCTATTCAACATAGCACTGGAGGTCCTAGCCATGGAAATCATACAAAGAATAAAAAGGCATCCAGATTGGTAAGGAAGAAGTCAAACTGTCACTATTTGTACATGACATGATACTGTGCATAAAAAAACCCTAAAGAATCCACTGCAAAAATACTAGAACTAATATCTGAATTCAACAAGTTACAGTATACAAAATTAATACCCATAAATCTATTGCATTCCTATATATTAGCACTGTAGAAGCAGAAAGAGAAATCAGAAAAATAATTCCAATAACAAGTGCATCAAAAAAATTAAATACCTGGGAATAAGCCTAACCAAGGAAGTGAAAGACCTATACCCTGAAAACTACAAGACACTCTTAAGAAAAATTAAAGTGGACTCTAATAAATGGAAATTCATCCCATGCTCTTGGGTAGGAAGAATTAATATTGTTCAAATGGACATCCTGCCTAAAGCAATCTACAGATTCAATACAACCCCTATCAAAATATCAACAGCATTCTTCAATGAACTGGAACAGATAGTTCTAAAATTCATATGGAACCACAAAAGACTCCCAATAGCCAAAGCAATCCTGAGAAGGAAGAATAAAGTAGGAGGATCTCACTACCCAACTTCAAGCTCTACTCCAAAGCAACAGTAATCAAGAAAATTTGGTACTGGTACAAGAACACACCCAGTGGAACAGAATAGAGAGTCCAGATATTAACCCAACCATATATGGTAAATTAATATACAATAAAGGAGCCATGGATATGAAATGGAAAAATGATAGCCTCTTCAACAGCTGGTGTTGGCAAAACTGGACAGCTTCATGTAAGAGAATGAAACTGGATCATTGTCTAACCCCATGCACAAAAGTTAACTCGAAATGGATCACAGATCTGAATGTGAGTCGTGAAACCATAAAACTCTTAGAAAAAAACATAGGCAATAATCTCTTGAATGTAAACATGAGCAACCTCTTCATGAACAGATCTCCCAGGCAAGGGAAACAAAAGCAAAAATGAACAATTGGGACTGTATCAAGCTGAAAACCTTCTGTACAGCAAAGTATGACATCAATAGAACAAAAAGCCATCCTACAGAATGGGAGAATATATTCATAAATGACATCTGATAAAGGGTTGCCATTCAATATATATAAAAAGCTCACAAACCTCAACAAACAAAATCAAATAATCCAACTAAAAATGGGTGGAGGATCTGAACAGACACTTCACCAAAGAGGAAATTCTGATGGCCAACAGGCACATGAAAAGATTCTCCACATTTATAATCATCAGAGGAATGCAAATTAAAACCATGATGAGATATGACCTCACATCAGTTAGGATGGCCAACATCCAAAAGACAAACAACAACAAATGTTGGCAAGGATGTGGAGAAAGGGGAACCCTCCTATGCTGCTGGTGGCAATGTATATCCGTTCAACCACTGTGGAAGCAGTATGAAGGTTCCTCAAAAAAGAAAATATAAATACCATTTGACCCAGAAATTCCACCTCTAGGAATTTACCCGAAGAATGCAGGAGCCCAGTTTGAAAAAGACATGCACCCCTATGTTTATCGCAGCACTATTAACAATAGCCAAGAAATGGAAGCGACCTAAGTGTCCATCAGTAGATGAATGGATAAAGAAGATGCGGTACATATACACAATGGAATATTATTCAACCATAAGAGGAATACAAATCCTACCATTTGCAACAACATGGATGGAGCTAGAGGGTATTATTCTCAGTGGAATAAGCCAGGTGGAGAAAGACAAGTATCAAAAATTTCACTCATCTGTGTGGTATAAGAATAAAGAAAAAACTGAAGGAACAAAACAGCAGCAGACTCACAGGACGCAAGAATGAACTAACCAAAGGGAAAGGGACTGGGTAGGATGGGTGGGAAGGGAGGCATAAGGGGGAAAATGGGGCATTATGATTAGCACACATAATTTTGGGGGTGGGCATGGGGAAGGCAGTACAACAGAGAGAAGACAATTAGTGATTCAATAGCATCTTACTATTCTGATGGACTGTGACTGTAATGGGGTATGTGGTAGGGACTTGATAAAGGAGGGAGTCCAGTAACCATAATGTTGCTCATGTAATTGTAAATTAATGATACCAAAATAAAAAAGAATTCTAATTCAGAACTTCAACTAGCAGAATCACCTTCACTTGCAAATTTGTTTGAATGCAAATAACCTTGTCCCACTTCAACATAATGAATCAGAAATTTAAGAGGTAGGCCTGAAATCTATTTTAGCAACCTTTCCAGGGTTAGTGTGATGTTTAACTACCACTTGTTTTAAAGCACTCTCTAGTGAAATCTTTACTTTCCTTCCCAGTCAAAGGTTCTTTGCATTCATCCTGCACAGCTATTTTAACTTCTACCTTTTTCTTAAAGTCTCTACTTTGGCACCTAGTTATCAGTCCAGAAAAGTGTTTTCATTGAGAAAACAGAGGCTGTTAAGTATAAAGTCTTCCCACCTCTTTCCCTAAGCCTGTAAGGTTCTCCCTCTCTCCACCCATCCTGGACTTTACTTTTAGAGGAGAGGTGGAGAGAATGAGCCTCTTCCTTCTTCCCAGTGAAAAATGAGCTGTTTCTTATTTTTAGCCCCTCTCTTACTGTTAGCTTTATTATTCACCTTCCCTCTTGTGTTCAGTTTTTCTATCTGAAAAGATGTCTGAATTCCTTCCACTGTGGGGGAACCTTCTGTAGATAAAGTGAAGGTTCCTGCGGCCAGGATTCTCACCTGGCCCTGGTTGGCTGGCTCACTGCCCACATGTAGGCAATGCATAGTTATTGATTCTATATAAAAGCCCTTCCCAGGGCTCTGAGTGACATGGTGTCATGGCTGCATGCTGCAGGAGAACAGAGCAGAGGCTGGAGTGGTGGCAACACCGAGAACAGACTGAGACAGCTGTGCCAGTATAAAGGCCCAGAGGCAGAGACTGGCTTGCTGCATGCAGACTTGCTCTGAGTGGACGGGATGCTAGTGACTGACCAGCCATTGTGGAAATAAAGTTAGGTATAACCCTTTCACCCCAAGAATGTTCTACTGTCATTTCTTTGATCACATTGAATCCATAGTGAACTTGTTCAGGACTGAAACCCATTGGCAAGACACCTTTCCTCTACTTTGATTCCATTTCAAATTACTTTACCTCTGGGTTTATTTGAAAAGACTTTAACATTCTCCAGCAATAACCTCATGCATGCCTCTGCCTAACCACTACCTTCCACTTCCCTCTGACAACATTCATCTCCTTGACTCTAGCCCTCCACCTAAGGAAAACCAGCCTAATTAAGCTTAGAGTTCCCCTAGGCCTATTGAGAATCCAAAAAAAAAAAAAAACCATTAGTGGACATTTCATCTCATCTCTTCAGGGGAGTCTTATTGAGAATAAGCATTTGCCCACTCCCCTTACCACCACTATATCCAAAAATCAGCAGGACACCTTCCAACTGCATATGGCATAAACTCTGAAGTCTGTTAATGCATTAACTTGCCAATAACAAACAGTGATACCTATCATGTTGAGCATCAACTGGTTGGATAGGACTATATTAAGTACTTTTTTGAATAATCTGAGTCTCGAAGGAAACTTGAGGTACACCTATACACAGCCCTATTTAAATTAATCAAATTGAGGATCTAAGAAGTTAAGTGACTTACATAAGTATATATATATATATATATATATATATATCATTAGGTAAGTCATGATATATATATATATATATATATATATATATAGTTTGGCAGTAGCAACATCAAGATTTAAACATAGCCTCTGTTCTGACAATGAACCTCTTGATTACATTAACTACCATTAAATCACTGTCTAAATATGTGTGGGGAAAGTGGGGTTCCTATGGCCAGGAAACTCACTGAACTTAAACGACTTGATGATGTAACTGGCCTGTTGCTAGGCTACTGCTTACACACCCATAGGCAATAAGCTGTTATTGCACTGTATACAGAACTCATCCTAGTGCTCTGGGCAGATGCAGAGGCGCTAGTGCTTAACCTACCGCCAGGACAACAGGCTGGGTAATAAACACTTTCATCGCAAGGTACATTTGCTGTCATTTTCTCTGGTCACATTGAATCCATAGCGAACCTGCCTGGGGCTGAAGCCCATTGGCAAGAAAACTGGTGAAGTCGGCAGGGTTCACTGTTAACCAAGGAAAAATAAAGGTGGCCCTTATTGAAGGGGTGCTTCAGCGGGCTGCCTCTGTGAATGGGAAGACAGTGGATTGTCCCCCAGTGGGTATGTGGTCTCTATCCCGGGACTGGAAGCAAGTGGAGGTGACACTTGAGACAGTAGGGGTGGCCCTTAGTATCGTAAGTAGGTCTTTTGAGAAACAGAATGTGAGGACTGTGGGTTGGCTGCTTATCACAGTATTAAAAAAGTCTACAGACGAGAAGAACATGCTCCTGAAAGAAACACAAGAAATGGCAGCACGAGAATGCAAGCTGTGAAGCACTGAGGTGAAGGTAAGAGAGCTGCTGCTGAAGACTGATCTAGAATTGCTGTCAGGCACTGTAGAAAAGGTAAAGAATGTAACAGAGGAAGCACTTGGGGTTGTGGAGAGAAAGGTGCCATCAGCCCTGGAAATGGAGGAGCTGGGGAAGGTGAATGGGTGGTGCTGGAGACACTGACCCCTCCTCTATTGAAAGGATGCCCAGTGATTGTAAAAAACATAGAGACACAGCAGTGGAGGGTTACCCCAGGAGAGGTGCAGCCCTCTCTCCATGTCATAGAGCACTCTATGCTCTGCCCCTATACTCAGACTGAGATGGTGGATTTGGGCTCCCAGTTTAAGCAGAAGCCCTGGAAGTCAATATCAGCTTGGCTTCTGCATCTGTGGGACTTAGGGGTGGATGGAATTGTTCTGTCAGGATCAGAGATGGAAAGCTGGCCTTCCTGACAGTGCAGCCCACCTTGAGGCACTGATTACGAAATGCAGATCAGACCCCAGGGAATCACCCCCTCCTCGATTAGCTTGTGGCTCCACTTCATGCTCTGTGGCCCAATCAGGGTGATCTCTACCATCCTCTCCTTCTAGATGGCAGATGTATGTTGAGCTCCAACAGGTGTTACAGGAGCTAGGAATAAAAAGGGCCATCTATAGTCCAGAGAATCAGAGCCAAGTTGAAGAGCCTTTTACTGCAGGGATGAGAATATTGTGCTTCAAATGGCTCCCACATCCCTCTATAGGTCTCTTGTGCCTATGCTTGCCCCTCACTTAGGGTAGCCCATAAGTGAGGTTACACATACAGTAGAGACTTATAAGAGGCTGAAGCAATGAGAACATGGAAAGAAATAAGGTCTGCTACTCACAAGAAGGATTTAAACGGCCCCCTGAAGGTTATGAGGACCCAGATATGGGTTGATTTAATATGGGCAGAAGACAGAAGGATATTGGATGGGAAGTCAAATAGGATCTTACTGGAGCTATGGCAACAACTGAAACCAGAGCAGCAGTTCTAGCCATTAAGACCAAAGAGGCAGAGGTCAGAGACAGAGCCACAAGACTTGCCTGTGTGTTCGCAAGACTTCCTGCTGGAGAGTAAGCCAACCTCACTCAAGCCCACACAGGAAGGTGTTTGGGTAACACACTTCGACTGAGGGGAAGGTCGAGATACCTGCCCTGAGGGACCAGGGGGGAACTGGAGGCCACACATTGAAGTAGCTATCCATTGTTCCCCAGTGAACATACAATGTGACCTGGCCCTTGTGGACATAGCGGCTGAATGTTCACTGATTTATGGTAACCCTGAGACATTTCCTGGGACTCCCATTATCATAGATTGATATGAGCATAAGGTCATCAGAGTGTAAAAGCCCAAATCCCTTTGGAAACAGGGTCTCTAGCCCCAAAGAGTATATTATGTATGTATCTCCTATCCCTGAGTATATTTTGGGGATTGATATCCTGCAGGGTCTATGGTTGCAGACCACTGCAAGAGAGTTCAGACTGAGAACACGTGTGGTGAAGGCAGTTTTGAGGGGACATGCTAGGTACCTGCCCATAGCTTTGCCTGTGCCTTGGTGGGTGACTAATACCAAACAATACAAACTGCCTGGAGGGCATAAAGAAATTGAAGAAACCCTCCAGGAACGGGAAAAGGTGGGTATTATAAAGCCCACTCATAGTCCTTTTAATTCTGCAGTGCGGCCAGTAAAAAAGCCAGATGGCTCCTGGCATATGACCGGTGGATAAGAGAGAATTAAATAAAGTCATACCCCCTATGCATGCTTCTGTCCCCTCTATTGCAGACGTTATGGATACCCTCAGGCATGGACTAGGAACATACCATTAGGTGGTAGATTTTGCTAATGTCTTCTTTTCCATTGACATTGATCAGGAAAGTCAGGAACAGTTTGCCTTCACATGGGAAGGATGACAAAGGACTTTTGCTATCCTTCCACAGGGATACCTCCGCAACCCCATCTGTCATGGACTTGTAGCCCAGGACTTGCCTACATGGGAAAACCATCAGTGGTGCAGTTGTACAATTAAATTGATGATGTCATGCTCACATTCGATTCTCTTTCAGATCTAGAAGGTACAGCACCTAGAATGCTGCAACATCTACAGGAGAAAGGATTGGCTGTGAACAGTACCAAGGTTCAGGGACCTGGTTTGTCCCTCATATTCTTGCTGGTTGTCTGGGAAGGTAAGACTAAAGTTATACCAGATGCAGTCATAAAGTCCAGGCCTTTGCTACCCCCTGCAACTCTAGCATTGTTACAGGAGCTTTTGAATCTTCTAGGCTACTGGAGCATGTTTTCCTCACACTTGGCACAAATTCTGAAGCCCTTCTATAGGTTGGTACAAAAGGGCATCAAGTGGGACTGGGATGAGACATATGCATCTGTCTTTACTACATCAAAACAGGTACTCAAGACCATGCAGGCCTTGAGTGTGCTAGACTGATCAAGCCCCTGTGAGCTAGATATTCATGTGACTGGAGATGGTTATGGCTGGGGTGTCTGGCAGTGGCTTGAATGAACTCACCAACCCGTTGGATTCTGGTCACAAGTCTGGAAAGGGGCAGAGGTATGATACACTTAAACAGAAAAACAACTGGCTGCCATGTATCACACCTTGCTGGCTGCAGAACCCATTACTGGAATGGCCCCAGTAAAGGTAACAACTTATCCCATCTTGGGGTGGTTTTAAGACTGAACCCAAAAACCAAGGAGTGGAGTGATAAAAATTATAAAAATGCCTACACTGTCCAAATGGGGTGCTTACCTACAGTAGTGTAGTACCCTCTCTAGTATCCCCTTGAGTGAAGAACTCTAATGCTTACTGGGGCCAGTGACATATCCTAGAGAAAAGAAGGAAGAATTTACTTTTGAAACATTAGTAGCAGAGAGTTGTTATAAGGAGTAAAGAGGACTTAAACCCAAAGATGCATGGTACACAGAGTGCTCCAACCATGGGCAGCCCCCAAAAGGAGGGCTGTAGCTTTCCATCCTAAGACTGAGATAATATGGATGCAAGATGGTGAGGGATAGAGCAGTCAATGGGGAGAGTTGCAGGTTGTGTGGCTTGCGATCAGCCGGGAGCCTTCTGCTATAGTTCTCTGAACTGACAGCTGGACTGTCTATTGGGGATGGACCCTGTGGTTACCAAAGTGGTACCATGCCAACTGGCTGGTTGGTCACCGACCCCTTTGGGGACAAGAATTGTGGCAAGACTGATGGGCCTGTGCTCAGA
The DNA here is from genome assembly GCF_040802235.1 of Manis javanica. Taxonomy (NCBI): domain Eukaryota; kingdom Metazoa; phylum Chordata; class Mammalia; order Pholidota; family Manidae; genus Manis; species Manis javanica. The sequence continues at coordinate 53,827,893 of NC_133174.1, forward strand.
CTAAAACAGTTACAGTATATCATGTGACAGCTCATTTGCCACTGGCATCCTATGGAAATGATGAAGCAGATAAATTGGCCCAGATACATTAGCTAGAAGGAAAATCCTACCTCGGATAGAGTACAAAGATTACATCAGCATTTGTTGCATGTGGGGCAAAAGACAAAGTGGGCTGTAGCCTGTTAGTGGGGCTTGCCTTTGACCTTTGAAAAAGTTAGTAGAGCCCAGAAGCAGTGTGTCATGTGCTCCAAAAGGACTTACACTGAGTTTCACAGCACAATGATACAATACCTAAGAGGCCGATAACCCTTGTCTGGTGGCAGATAGACTATATTGGGCCTCTACCTGTTTCTGAAGGGTATCGGTTGCCATGACTTGTGTGGACACAGCTACTGGACTTCTGCTTGCTTTTCCTACCTGTTGCACAAACCAGCAGACTACCAAAAGAGGCCTGGAGCATCCCTTTGCCACCTATGGCTGATCACAGGTAATTGAGAGTGATCACGGCACCCATTTTACTAGACATACACTGCAAGAATGGGTGTGATAGCTGGGAATCAAATGGAAGTTTCATGTGCCATACAATCCTACAGCAGCAGGCATAATAGAGAGGTACCATGGCTTGTTAAAATCCAGACTAAAGTCAGATACCAATAGTCTGTGGGGTTGGTCAATCCGCTTATAGACCGTGCTATGGCATTTGAATGAGAAACCTTGAAAGGGAGCCCTGAGCCCCATAGACATGTTAACGCATATGGCTGTCCCTCATATACAACTACAGTACAAACCAAGGAAGAATCACTGAAGCTGAGTTTCGGCCACCAGAATATCTTGCTGCCAGTCCCAACTGTACTGAACCCCAGAGACTTCATTGAGTGGACATGGCCTTGGACCTTTTGACACAAGGACCATCGATGGCTGGCTCTCCTGGCACCTTGGGGACAAGGTCTGGAAGCTGGCCTCCTATGCATTCCTGGAATAACCGCAGAGTGGCTGCCAAAGGTCACAGTAGTATATCCAGAATGGCCAGAAGGTAGGAGCATCTTACCAGGGAGTTTTGTTTTATCATTATGGCCACTGCATGCACTTCCCATACCACTATATATAGACTCTTCAGTAACCCCAAAGGGGAAAGGAGTAAAAGTATGGTATACTAGACCTGGAAGGGACCCCCTTCCTTCTACAGTCCTATCACAGGACCACTCTCTGGCATGCATCCTACCTGATGGACAAGATGTGCCTATGTTGGTGTCATTAAAACATCTGTCTTATCACCCCTAAGATCTTTGTGGATTGGGAAATTCCTCTGGCTTGAGCATTATTATAATTTTTGTTACCTGTATCAAAATATGGTTGTATCTTAATTGTTGTTATTATCTCTAAGTTTTTGTTATCCTCTGCTGCTTTTGTGGAATCTGGTTACAGTGATCCAGCTTTCTTGCACAGGGACCATTGTGAAAGACTGAGAGAGTGTAGATTGTAAGACAAGAATCCTGGAGGGGTGTCGTGTGGGGAAATTTGGGGTTCCTATGGCCAGGATACTCACTGAACCTAAACCACTTGATGATGTAACTGGCCTGTTGCTAGGCTACTGCTTCCAAATCCATAGGCAATAAGCTACTATTGACTGAATCACTTTTTAAAGAGGTCTGCCCAATGCTCTGGGCAGACCAGAGATGAAGTAGGATTACAGACCTGCAGAATGCTGGATGCCAATGTAACTCTAGTGCTTGAACTACCACTGAGAGAACAAGCCGGGTAATAAATGCTTTCACCTCAAGAATGTTCTACTCTCATTTTTTTGGTCACATTGAATCCATAGTCAACTTTCCTAGGGCTGAAACCTACTGGCAAGACATATGTATTATATGCTATGCCTTATATATTTTGAAAATAGTAGTAAGACTAGCTGCCATTTTTAAGGATGTAGTATGTGCTCTGTGCTTTGTTATACCCTTTCCAAGCATTGTTTAATTTAACAGAATGACACCATGAGACAGATCCCATATTCTTGCTTCATGGATGATGTTGCTAAGACTTGAGAAGTGACATGTCTAACGTCATTAAGCTGGAAAGTACAAAAAACAACACTTGGAACCAGGTGTTTCTGACTGAAAATTCCTCTTCCAAGTACAGCATCTTGGCTGTTACTAATCAGTAGTTAAATGAGATTATAATATATAGAAAGGGCATGTGCTTTAGTGAGGAGAATTCTGAGTTCAAAGTCTAAGTTACCTACCTGTTAGATGGATTTAATCAAATTTCTTCATCTGAAATATGTTAGAAATACTATTTCTAGAGTGTTTGTAATAATCACATGTGTTTGTAAGTGTTCAATAATTGTGAATATCAATCTATCATCTTTCTATCTCATATCTTTTTGTTGGATGAAGTGAAGTCTCTTCTTTTGAATCTTCTAGGATGCTCCTTGTTGCCCTATAGATGAGCTGTTTGGTGGTGGTAGTGGGAGGATAACATTAGTCATCAATTGGTCAGTTATTACTCTCTAGCTGCTGATCCACAGGCCTCTACACAACTAGAGATACTCAGTGGTAATGCCACCTAGTACTCCTGAGTATGGCCTGAATGTCATCTCTTCTAAAAGAACTCTAACCCCCAGTACCTCTTGCCTTACCCATTTTCTCTTGAACAAACACACCCTTGACAATGAAGAGGTAAATGTGCTGAATTTCAGAGTGCAGAACGTCTATAGGGTGCTTTTATTGAACAACTTCCTAATTTACTTGCACCACTTAATGTAAGGAAGCCTTACCATTTAGGTCTTCAGGCACATGCCCCAAATAGATGCTCCTTCTCTTCCACCTTCACTTTTTCTCAAATCTCTTTATTCCTATTGCTTTTAGAGACCTCTTCTTCAATAGACTTAGTTCTGGTATCCTATGCCTTCCATATCTCCTTCCCTTGTATTTTGTTCTGTATTTCCTTTTTTTTTTTTTCAAATTCTAGTACCTCAGATTTTGGCAGATTTGATAATGAAAATACTTCCAGAGCTGATCTACCCAGAAGAAAAAGGAGTGGACCCAAATCCTATGGGTGAGTGCTGTGTGTTATGATATGAATTTATTCACACTGCCAGTGAAAGCCATGGATAATTTCTTCATGAATTACCTAAGACATAAGCACACCTTTCCAAACATTAGTGTTTTCCTGGGAAGAGTCAAGTACCACTGGATAGGAAGGAGATAAGAAAACATTTTAACATTATTTTGTGAACATGACTTTGCCTCTGCCATTTTTGTGAAATAATAATCCTGTAATTGCTGTGCCTTCTAAGCCTAAATTATTATACAAGTTGTGAAGAACTCTCCTTAAGACACCTTCAGTGTGTGACAGTGGCTTCAAATATGTTTTTCTTCTGTTTCCAATATCTTACCCTGAATAGAAAAAAAGATATTGGGAGCCTAATCTCACCTTGAAATCTGTTATACATCTATGAGAGAGAAGATAGTGAACAGAGGATAACTATCATAAGTGTGACTTGAGACAAAAAGAAACAAATGACAAACATACAACATCACTTTTTGGTATAATTAATCTACAATTACATGAGGAACATTATATTTACTAGACTCCCCCCATCACCAAGTCCCCTCACCAACCCAATTATAGTCACTGTCTATCAGCATAGTAACATGCTGTAGAATAACTACATGTCTTCTATGTGTTGCACAGACCTCCCTGTGCCTCCCCCCACATTACACATGCTATTTGTAATGCCCCATTACTTTCCACCTCCCCTTATTCATCCCTTCCCGACCATCCTCCCCAGTAACTTTCCCTTTGGTAACTCTAAGTTAATTCTTGGTTTCTGTGATTCTGCTGTTGTTTTTTTCCTTCAATTTTGTCTTTGTTCTTATACTCCACATATGAGTGAAATCATTTGGTATTTGTCTTTCTCTGCCTGGCTTATTTCAATGAGCATAATACCCTCTAGCTCCATCCATGTTGTTGCAAATGGTAGGATTTGTTTTCTTCTGATGGCTGAATAATATTCCATTGTGTATATGTACCACTTCTTCTTTATCCATTTATCTACTTATGGACACTTAGGTTGCTTCCATTTCCTGGCTATTGTAAATAGTTGCTGTGATAAACATAGGAGTGCATATGTCTTTTTCAAACTGGGCTGCAGCATCCTTAGAGTAAATTCCTAGAATTAGAATTCCTAAGTCAAATGGTATTTCTATTTTGAGCTTTTTGAGGAACCTCCATACTTCTTTCCACAATGGTTGAACTAGTTTACATTACCAACAGCAGTGTAGGAGGGTTCAGATTTCTCCAAATCCTCGACAACATTTGTTGTTGTTTGTCTTTTGGATTGTGGTGATCCTTACTGGTGTGAGGTGATATCTCATTGTGGTTTTAATTTGCATTTCTCTTATGAATAGCGATTTGGAGCATCTTTTCACGTGTCTGTTGGCCATCTGAATTTCGTCTTTGGAGAAATGTCTGTTCAGCTCCTCTGCCCATTTTTTAATTTGATTATGTGCTTTTTGTTTGTTGAGGTGCATGAGCTCTTTATATATTTTGGATGTCAACCTTTATTGGATCTGTCATTTATGAATATATTCTCCCATGCTGTAGGATGTGTTTTTGTTCTCTTGGTGGTGTCCTTTGCTGTACAGAAGCTTTTCAGCTTGATAGAGTCCCACTTGTTCATTTTTTGCTTTTGTTTCCCTTGTGTGGGGAGATATGTTTGTGAAGAAGTCACTAACGTTTATGTCTAAGAGATTTTTGCCTATGTATTTTTTAAGAGTTTTATGGTTTCATGACTGACATTCAGGTCTTTGATCCACTTTGAATGTACTTTTGTGTATGGTGGTAGACAATGATCCAGTTTCATTCTCTTAAATGTATCTGTCCAGTTTTGCCAACACCAGCTGTTGAAGAGGCTGTCATTTCCCCACTGTATGTCCATGGTGCCATTATCATATATTAATTGACCATATATGTGTGGGTTAATATCTGGACACTCTATTCAGTTCTATTGGTCTGTGGCTCTGTTCTTCTGCCAGTACCAAATTGTCTTGATTACTGTGGCTTTGTAGTACAGCTTGAAGTGAGTAGCAGCCTGCTTTATTCTTCCCTCTCAGGTTTGCTTTGACTATTCAGTATCTTTTGTGGTTCCATATAAATTTTAAAACTATTTGTTCCAGATCATTGAAGAAAGTTGTTGGTATTTTGATAGTCATTACATTGAATCTGTAGATTGCTTTAGGCAGGACGGACATTATAACAATACCAATTCTTCCTAGGCAAGAGCATAGAATGAGTTTCCGTTTGTTACTATCCTCTTTAATTTCTCTTAAGAGTGTCTTGTAGTTTTCAGGGTATAGGTCTTTCACTTCCTTGGTTATGTTTATTCCTAGGTATTTTATTCTTTTTGATGCAATTGTGAATGGAATTGCTTTCCTGGTTTCTCTTTTTGCTAGTTCATTGTTAGTGTATAGGAAAGCCACAGATTTCTGTGTATTAATTTTGAATCCTGCAACTTTGCTAAATTCAGATATTAGTTCTAGTAGTTTTGGAATGGAGTCTTTAGGGTTCTTTATGTAGAATATAATGTCATCTGCAAATAGTGCAAGTTTCACTTGCTCATTACGAGTCTGGATGCCTTGTATTTCTTTGTTTTGTCTGATTGCCATGGCCAGGACCTCCAGTACTATGTTGAATAACAGTGGGAAGAATGGGTATCCCTGTCTTGCTCCCAATCTTAAAGGAAAAGCTTCAGCATATCGCTTTAAGTATTATGTAGGCTGTGGGTTTATCATATATGGCCTTTATTATGGTGAGGTACTTGCCCTCTATACCCATATTGTTGAGAGTTTTTATCATGAATGGATGTTGAATTTTGTCGAATGGTTTTTCAGCACCTATGGAGATGATCATGTGGTTTTTGTCCTCTTTTTTTTATGTGGTGGATGATGTTGATGGATTTTCAAATGTTGTACCATCTTTGCGTCCCTGAGACAAATTCCACTTGGTCATGGTATATGATCCTCTTGATATATTTTTTAAATCAGTTTGCTAATATTTTGTTGAGTATTTTTGCAACTATGTTCATCATGGATATTGGTCTGTAATTTTCTTTTTTCATTAGGTTTTTGCCTGGTTTTGATATTAGAGTGATGTTGGCTTCATAGAATGAGTTTAGAAGTATTCCCTCGTCTTCTATTTTTTGGAAAACTTTAAGGAGAATGGGTATTATATCTTCTCTATATGTCTGATGAAATTCAGTGGTGAATCCATCTGGTCCAGGGGTTTTGTTCTTGGGTAGTTTTTTAAGTACTGATTCAATTTCTTTGCTGGTAATCAGTCTGTTTAGATTTTCTGTTTCTTCCTTGGTCAGTCTTGGAAGGTTGTATTTTTCTAGGAATTCGTCCGTTTCTTCTAGTTTTGCAGCTTGTTAGCATATAGATTTTCATTGTATTCTCTAATAATTTTTTGTATTTCTGTGGTGTCTGTCGTGATTTTACCTTTCTCATTTCTGATTCTGTTGATGTGTGTAGATTCTCTTTATCTTTAAACAAGTCTGGCTAGTGGCTTTTATATTTTGTTTATTTTTTTTAAAGAACCAGCTATTGAAGGATGGCGGCGTGAATAGAGCAGTGGAAATCTCCCCAAAACACATAGATCTATGAAAATATAACAAAGAAAACTCTTCCTAAAATAGAGACCAGAGGACACAGTGCAACATCCAGACCACATCCACACCTGCAAGAACCCAGCGCCTTGTGAATGGGGTAAGATACAAGCCGCAGCCTGGCGGGACCCGAGCACCCCTCCCCCTGGCTCCTGGTGGGTGGAAAGAAACCGGAGCAGTTTTTTTTTTTTTTTGGTGAGTGCTTTTTGGAAGCCTTAAAGGGACAGGGATGCCGGTGCTAGGGAGGCAGGGCAGCAGGACCGGTGAGTGGGTGCCTGGGACCGGCGCCTGAGGACGAAGAATATGGTGCGTATTTCCCCTTTTTTTTCTTTCTTTTTGGCGAGTGCTTTTTGGAAGCCTTAAAGGGACAGGGACCCCAATACCAGCGAAACAGGGCAGCAAGACTGGTGAACGAGTGCCTGAGAATGGCGCCTGGGGACAAAGAAAATCGCGCATTTTTCCCAATACTAGGGAGGCAGGGCGGCGGGTCCGGTGGGCGGGGGCCTGGGGCTGGCGCCTGAGGAAAAAGAAAATCGCGCATTTTTCCCTTTTATTTTTTGGCGAGTGCTTTTTGGAAGCCTTGGAGGGACAGGGACCCCAATACCAGGGAGGCAGGGCAGCAAGTCTGGTGGGCAGGTGCCTGGGACCGGCGCCTGAGGACAAAGAAAATTGGGCGTTTCTCCCTTTTTTTTTTCTTTTTGGCAAGTGCTGTTTGGAGGCCTTAGGGGTACAGGGACCCCAGTGCCAGGGAGGCAGAGCGGCAGGGCCGGTGAGCGGGTGCCTGGGACCAGCACCTGGGGATGGAGAGGGTCGCGTGTTTTTCCCTCTTTTTTGGGGGGAGTGCTATTTGCAGGCCTTGGAGGAATGGGGACCCCAGTGCTAGGGAGGCAGGGTGGCAGGACCAGTGGGTGGGTGCCTGGGACAGGCACCTGAGGAGAAACAATATCGCGCATTTTTCACTTTTTTTTTTTTTTTTGGCGGGTGCTTTTTGGAAGCCTTGAAGGGACAGGGACCCCAGTGCTAGGGAGGCAGGGCAGCAGGACCGGTGAGCGGGTGCCTGGGACCAGCGCCTGAGGGCAAAGAAAATGACGCATTTTTTCCTTTTTTTTTTTCTTTTTCCTCTTTTGCTGTTGCTGTTGTTGTTTTGGTTTGGAGAGTGCTTTTTGGAAGTCTTACAGGGGCAGGACAGGACACTTAGTCCAGAGGCAGGGAATCTGGGGATCTCTGGGCACTCTAACCCCCTGGGCAACAGGGAGCACAGAGGTCCCTTACAGAGATAAATAACCTCCCAGCTGCTACCCCTCCAATGGGGCTCCACCATTTTGGAGGAGCAGCCCCAGCTAGGCCACCCCCACAACAACAGCAGAGATAAACTCCATAGCAAATGGGCAGGTAGCAAAAGCCCTGTCTAAGCACAGCTGACAAGCATAAGCCACTAGAAGTCGCTATTCTCCCAGGAGAGGAAGGCCACAAACCAAGAAGAAGGGAAGCTCTTCCAGTGGTCTCTCGTACCAGCTCTGCAAACTATCTCTATCACCATGAAAAGGCAAAACTACAGGCAGACAAAAATCACAGAGACAACACCTGAGAAGGAGACAGACCTAACCAGTCCTCCTGAAAAAGAATTCAAAATAAAAATCATGAACATGCTGACAGAGATGCAGAGAAAAATGCAAGAGCAATAGGATGAGATGCAGAGAAAAATGCAAGAGCAATGGGATGAAGTCCAGAGTGAGATCACAGATGTCAGGAAGGAGATCACAGAAGTGAAACAATCCCTGGAAGGATTTATAAGCAGAATGGATAAGATGCAAGAGGCCATTGAAGGAATAGAAACCAGAGAACAGGAACATATAGAAGCTGACATAGAGAGAGATAAAAGGATCTCCAGGAATGAAACAACACTAAGAGAACTATGTGACCAATCCAAAAGGAATAATATTCATATTATAGGGGTACCAGAAGAAGAAGAAAGAGGAAAAAGGATAGAAAGTCTCTTTGAAGAAATAATTGCTGAAAACTTCCTCAAACTGGGGCAGGAAATAATCGAACAGACCACGGAATTACACAGAACTCCCAACAGAAAGGATCCAAGGAGGACAACACCAAGACACATAGTAATTAAAATGGCAAGGATCAAGGACAAGGAAAGAGTTTTAAAGGAAGCTAGAGAGAAAAAGGTCACCTATAAAGGAAAACCCATCAGGCTAACATCAGACTTCTCGACAGAAACCCTACAGGCCTGAAGAGAATGGCATGACATACTTAATGCAATGAAACAGAAGGGCCTTGAACCAAGGATACTGTATCCAGCACGACTATCATTTAAATATGATGGCGGGATTAAACAATTCCCAGAGAAGCAAAAGCTGAGGGAATTTGCTTCCCACAAACCACCTCCACAGGGCATCCTATAGGGACTGCTCTAGATGGGAGCACCCCTAAAAAGAGCACAGAACAAAACACACAACATATGAAGAATGGAGGAGGAGGAATAAGAAGGGAGAGAAGAAAAGAATATCTAGACAGTGTTTATAACAGCTCAATAAGTGAGCTAAGTTAGGCAGTAAGATACTAAAGAAGCTAACCTTGAACCTTGGTAACCACGAATCTAAAGCTGCAACGGCAATAAGGACATATCTCTCAATAGTCACCCAAATGTAAATGGGCTTAATGCACCAATCAAAAGACACAGAGTAATAGAATGGCTAAAAAAGCAAGACCCATCTATATGCTGCTTACAAGAAACTCACCTTAAACCCAAAGACAAGCACAGACTAAAAGTCAAGGGATGGAAAAACATATTTCAGGCAAACAACAGTGAGAAGAAAGCAGGGGTTGCAGTACTAATATCAGATAAAATAGACTTCAAAACAAAGAAAGTAACAAGAGATAAAGAAGGACACTACATAATGATAAAGGGCTCAGTCCAACGAGAGGACATAATCATTCTAAATATATATGCACCCAATACAGGAGCACCAGCATATGTGAAACAAATACTAACAGATCTAAAGAGGGAATTAGACTGCAATGCATTCATTTTGGGAGACTTCAACATACTACTCACCCCAAAGGACAGATACACCCGGCAGAAAATAAGTAAGGACACACAGGCACTGAACAGCACACTAGAACACATGGACCTAATAGACATCTATAGAACTCTACATCCAAAAGCAACAGGATATACATTCTTCTCAAGTGCACATGGAACATTCTCCAGAATAGACCACATACTCGCTCACAAAAGGAGTCTCAGTAAATTCCAAAATAATGAAATTCTACCAACCAATTTTTCAGACCACAAAGGTATAAAAGTAGTAATGAATTGTACAAAGAAAACAAAAAGGCTCACAAACACATGGAGGCTTAACAACATGCTACTAAATAATCAATGGATCAATGAACAAACCAAAATAGAGATCAAGGAATATATAGAAACAAATGACAACAACAACACAAAGCCCCAACTTCTGTGGGATGCAGCGAAAGGAATCTTAAGAGGAAAGTATATAGCAATCCAGGCACACTTGAAGAAGGAAGAACAATCCCAAATGAATAGTCTAACATCACAATTATCGAAACTGGAAAAAGAAGAACAAATGAGGCCTAAAGTCAGCAGAAGGAGGGACATAATAAAGATCAGAGAAGAAATGAACAAAATTGAGAAGAATAAAACAATAGCAAAAATCAATTAAACCAGGAGCTGGTTCTTTGAGAAAATAAACAAAATAGATAAGCCTCTAGCCAGACTTATTAAGAGGAAAAGAGAGTCAACACAAATCAACAGTATCAGAAATGAGAAAGGAACAATCACGACGGACACCATAGAAATACAAAGAATTATTAAAGACTACTATGAAAACCTTTATGCCAACAAGATGGAAAACGGTTACTGTCCGTCAGTTTAGCAACATGTTGTAGTATCACTACTTGTCCTCTCTGTGTTGTACAGCCGACCTTCCCCTTTCTCCCTCCCCCTTGCATGCTAATCTTAATACCCCCCTTTTTCTTCCCCCCCTTATCTATTTTGTTTATTTTCTCAAAGAACCAGCCTTTTTGTTTTCTTTGTACAATTCATTTCTACTTTTATACCTTTGTGGTCTGAAAAATTGGTTGGTAGAATTTCATTATTTTGGAATTTACTGAGACTCCTTTTGAGGCCTAGTATGTGGTCTATTCTGGAGAATGTTCCATGTGCACTTGAGAAGAATGTGTATCCTGCTGTTTTGGGGTGTAGAGTTCTGTAGATGTCTGTTAAGTCCATCTTTTCTAGTGTGTTGTTCAGTCCCTCTGCATCCTTACTTATTTTCTGCTGCTGGATCTGTCCTTTGGAGTGAGTGGTGTGTTGAAGTCTCCTAGAATGAATGCATTGCATTCTATTTCCTCCTTTAGTTCTGTTAGTATTTGTTTCATATATGCTGGTTCTCCTGTATTGGGTACATATATATTTATAATGGTTATATACTCTTGTTTGGCTGACCCTTTATCATTATGTAATGTCCTTCTTTATCTCTTGTTACTTTCTTTGTTTTAAAGTCTATTTTGTCTGATACCTGTACTGCTACACCTGCTTTTGTCACCCTATTGTTTGCATGAAATACTATTTTCCATCCCTTTACTTTTAGTCTGTGTATGTCTTTGGGTTTGAGGTGTGTCTCTTGTAAGAAGCATATAGATGGTCTTGCTTTTTTATCCATTCTGTTACTCTGTGTCTTTTGATTGGTGAATTCAGTCCATTTACATTTAGGGTGATTGTTGAAAGATATATGCTTATTGCCATTACAGGTTTTAGATTTGTGGTTACCAAAGGTTGAAGGTTAGCTTCCTTACTATCTGTCTAACTTAACTTGCTTATGAACCTCTTATTAGCACAGTATGATGATTCTTTATTTCTCTCCCTTCTTATTCCTCCTGTCCTTTCTTTATATGTTAGGTGTTTTATTCTGTATTCTTTTGTGTTTCCTTTGACTGCTTTTATGAGTAGTTGATTTTGTTTTTGCCTTTAGTTAGTATTTGGTTGGTTTTATTTCTTTGATGTGATTGTATTTTCTCTGGCAATCTATTTAGCCTTAGGAGTACTTCCATCTAGAGTAGTCCCTCTAAAATATTCTGTAGAGGTGGTTTGTGGGGGGTAAATTCCCTCAACTTTTGCTTGTCTGGAAATTGTTTACTCCCTCCATATTTAAATGAAAGTCATGATGGATACAGTATTCTTGGTTCATAGCCCTTCTTTTTCATTGCATTAAAATATCATGCCATTCTATTCTGGCCTGTAAGGTTTCTGTTGAGAAGTCTGATTGTAGCCTGATGGGTTTTCCTTTGTAGGTGATCTTTTTTCTCTCCCTGGCTGCCTTTAATACTCTGTCCTTGTCTTTGATCTTTGCCATTTTAATTATTATATGTCTTGGTGTTGTCCTCCTTGGCTCCCTTGTGTTGGGAGTTCTGTGGTCTTCCATGGTCTGAGAGACTATTTCCTCCCCCAGTTTGGGGAATTTTTCAGCAATTATTTCTTCAAAGCACTTTCTGTCCCTGTTTCTCTCTCCTCTTCCTCTGGTACCCCTATAATGCAAATATTGTTCCATTTGGTTTGGTCACACAGTTCTCTTAATATTATTTCATTCCTGGAGATTCTTTTATCTCTCTCTGCCTCTGCTTCTCTGTGTTCCTGTTCTCTGATTTCTATTCCATTAACGGACTCTTGCTCCTCATCCAGTCTGCTCTTAATTCCTTCCAGAGATTGTTTTATTTCTGTATTCTCCTTCCCAACTTTATCCTTTAACTCATGCATATTTCTCTACAGATTCATCAGCATGGTAATGATCTTTATTTTGAATTCTTTTTCAGGGAGATTGGTTAAGTCTATCTCCCCAGGCCTTCTCTTGGGATTTGTCTGGGTAATTCTGGACAGGACCAAATTCTTCTGCCTTTTCATGGTGATAGAGGTAGCTGTAGGTAGGTAGCACATATGTCAGCTGGTAGACCAATGTCCTTTCCTGCTTGCTGGTTGCCTTGCCCTTCTCTGCTGCCTGTGTCAGTTAACCCACACTCCTGGAGCACCCTCCAGGTTAATCCCCTAAGCTGCTGTGGGCAGTGTCTCCATCAGGGCACTGCAGGGCCCTGCGGGGACTGGCATGCATGCAGGTTATGCTTCTTTGCAAGAGCAGTGCCCCCGCCAGGCAGCAGCCTTTGGGTCTGGCCTGAGTGACTGTGCACCAGGAGGAGATTCTAGGTGGCTGCTGGGGGCATGGCTCTTCCTGGGCCACTCTGCCACTGCTGCCACCACGAGCTCACACAAGCCACTCTGGGGCCCCTCGGCTGCTGCTGCCAATGGCTCACGAGGTCACTCCCGGGCACCTCTGGTGCTGCCACCACCAGCGCGTGCAGCCCCGTCCCTACCGTGGGCATGTATGGCCACTCTCCTGCTACTGGGCCTGTGTGTCAGGGTCTGCACCACCCGGGGAAATGACTGGAAGGCTGCTTATCTCAGTGAGGGGCTTCAGTGCTGTGCTGCCACCCAGGGGGCTTGATTGCCTAGAGTTCCCTGTGATTCCCATGTGCTGTGCTGAGTGTGCTGGGATGATATCATCCAGCTATGAGGTCCCTTTCCCTTTAAGACTTTCAGAAAGTACTTGCTTTACTTTTGTCCCAGGGGAGCCATTTGTGGGGACCTGCTTGCAGGTTTTGCTTTTCTATTTCTCTAATATCCAGCACACCATGCACTGTGTGTCTGCGCTCCCAGCGTGGATTACTAGAGCTGGTTGTTTAACAGCTCATGGGTTTCACTCCCTCCCCTTTCTGACTCCTTTCCTCCCACAGGGAGCTGAGGGGGAGGGCCTTGGGTCCTGCTGGGCTGAGGCTTGTTTCTTATCCCCTTTGTGCGATGCTGAGTTCTCACAGATGTAGATGTAGCCTGCCTGTTGTATTGTATCCACTGGTCTCTTTTAGGAATAGTTGTATTTGTTGTATTTTCAAAAATATATGTTTTTGGGAGGAGATTTCCACTGAACTGCTCATGCCACCGTCTTGGCTTCTCCCCCCTACAATATCATTTTAGTATTGAAAAGCACTAATATGAAAAATAAAATATGAGAAGAGTATATGATGGGGATTGCCTATTTCAGAGAGGATTGTCAGGGAAAACCTCTTCTGAGACAGTGCCATCTGAGCAGTGACCTGCATGATGCTGGGAATCAAAACATGAAAAGGCCTTGGGAAACAATGTTTCAGGCTGAGTGAATAAAAGGGGCAAAGGCTTAAAGGTGGGTTGTTCAAAGAATTGCAGGAATGCCAGTCTCAGAAACAGAGGTCAGAGATAGGCATGTGGCAGATCATGTACTGCCTTTTGGCCATGGTAAGTAGTTTCAATTTTACTCTAAGTGTAATGAGAAGCCACTGGATGGTTTGGTCTGAGTTCATGATATGAACTCCACTCTAAAATAATGACTCTGATTTCTCTGTGGACAATAGACTTTATGGCGCAGGAGTGGTTATGAGGAGACAATCTAGATGATGGTTAAAGCACTAGGCCAGGCAACAAATAATTTTGGTTTGTACTTGGGTTAAAGTATTAGGAAATGTTTGGATTCTGCATTTGCATTGGAGGTAAAATTTAGATGATTTGCTATGGGATTGGGCATACGAGTGAGGGAAAAATTGGAATCAAGAATGACTTCTGTGTATTAGGCCTGAAAATATAGAAAACTGCTAATGCCATTTATTCAGGTTAGATGGCTGTGGGCAGAGTAAATTTTATGGAGGCAGAGAATAAAGTAAGCCATTATCTACATATTACATTTTAATCTACCTATTAGATTTTCCAGAGACTCAGCACATACTGATTCAGAATCCAAGCCCACAGACTGAGAAACTGGGGTCATACAGCAGCAGGAGTCAAAGACATGAGAACCCCTTCATAAACAGAAGTTGACTGGTGTGTTGCTTCTTATACACAAAAAAAATTTTTTTAAAAGAAAAGGGGACAATAGAATGGAAAATGATAGTACCATCAAGTCAGAACATTAAGGCTGGAAGCAAACTTCAAAAACATCTAACACCATTTTGCCATTTAATAATGGAATCTTATCTGTACCACCCCACTGAATTAATCCATCCTCCTCTTAATTACTTCCAGTGATGAGGATAAATTCATTCCATGTTTTGAAGCTACCCATTTTTATCACCTAAAAAATAATTTCATTGAAATTAGATGGTAGCCCCCTTACTAACCTGTTCCTATTAGATGTGCCACCCCAAGTGCCTGCATCATTCCTTTCCATCAGCCCTGCGCTTTTTCCAACCTAGAGCTGTGGGATATCAATAACACTAACTTGCCTTAAATACCTTGTTAGAAAGATATATCAATTTCAATAATTACTATTAATATACTCAAAGCATCCCCAACTTCCACTAACTTCCTGCTTAGGGTATTGCATCAGATATACAATACCACACCTCCAAAGTTCTATTGAAAAATTTAGAGTGTTTAACATGATGAAAACCCTGACTGTGGAAGGGACTTGAAATCATGTCGTATTAGGAAACACTATACTAACTAGGAATTAAGCCTATAGAAGAAAAGACTTGAAAAGCAGATTGTAGTGGAAAAAAATCAGTTGCTAGCTTCAGGTACCTAAGGAGCTGTCATGAGTAATGGGGAGAACCATATTTGCTTGCTGTTTCCTAAGATGAGAGAATGAGAGGGACCATAGAGTCAGGGTACCCACATGGACTTCACTGCCAAAGCCATAGAGGAAGGACAGGAAGGTGCTCCACCACTAGATAGTGGTGAAAGTCCATACTACCACCTCATCTATTTTTTCATTCATTTTATTATCATTAATCTACAATTACATGAAGAACATCATGCTTACTAGACTCTCCCCTTCACCAAGTCCCTCCCACAAACCCTATTACAGTCACTGTCAATCAGCATAGAAAATGCCGTAGAATCACCTCTTGTCTTCTCTGTGTTGAACAGCCCTCCATATGCCCCACCCCACATCATAAATGCTAATTGTAAGGCCAAATTTCTTTTTCCCAACCCATCCTCCCCAGTCCCTTTCCCTTTGGTAACTGTTAGTCCATTCTTGGGTTCTCTGAGTCTGCCGCTGTTTGGTTCTTTCAGTATTTCTTTGTTCTTATACTCTATATATGAGTGAAATCATTTGGTACTTGTCTTTCTCCACCTGGCTTATTTCACTGAGCATAATACCCTCTAGCTCCATCCATGTTGTTGCAAATGGTAGGATTTGTTTTCTTCTTATGGCTGCGTAATATTCCATTGTGTATATGTACCACATCTTCTTTATCCATTCATCTACTGAAGGACATGGAGGTTGCGTCCATTTCCTGGCTATTGTAAATAGTACTGTGGTAAACATAGGGGTGCATCTGTATTTTTCAAACTGGGCTGCTGCATTCTTAGGGTAAATTCCTAGAAGTGGGATTCTTGGGACAAATTGTATTTCTATTTTGAGCTTTTTGAGGAACCTCCATACTGCTTTCCACAATGGTTGAACTAATTTACATTACCAACAGAAGCGTAGGAGGGTTCCCCCTTCTCCACAACCACGCCAACATTTGTTGTTTATCTTTTGGATGGTGGCGATCCTTACTGGTGTGAGTTGATATCTCATTGTAGTTTTAATTTGCATTTCTCTGAAGACCAGCGATGTAGAGCATCTTTTCATGTGTCTGTTGGCCATCTGAATTTCTTCTTTAGAGAACTATCTATTCAGCTCTTCTGCCCATTTTTAATAGGATTATGTGATTTTTCTTTGTTGAGGTGCATGAGGTCTTTACATATTTTGGATGTCAACCCTTTATCGGATCTGTCATTTATGAGTATATCCTCCCATTCTGTAGGGTACCTTTTTGTTCTATTGATGGTGTCCTTTGCTGTACAGAAGCTTTTCATCTTGATGTAGTCCCACTTGTTCATTTTTGCTTTTGTTTCCCTTGCCCAGGGAGATATGTTCATGAAGAAGTCACTAACGTTTATGTCCAAGAGATTTTTCCCTATGTTTTCTTCTAAGAGTTTTATGGTTTCATGACTTATATTCAGGTGTTTGATCCATTTCGAATTTACTTTTGTGTATGGGATTAGACACTAATCTAATTTCATTCTTTTACATGTAGCTGTCAAGTTTTGCCAGCACCATCTGTTGAAGAGACGGTCATTTCCCCATTGTATGTTCATGGCTTCTTTATCAAACATTAATTGACAATATATGTTTGGGTTAATGTCTGGAGTCTTTATTCTTTATTCTGTTCCACTGGTCTGTGGCTCTGTTCTTGTGCCAGTACCAAATTGTCTTGATTACGGTGGCTTTGTAGTAGAACTTGAAGTTGGGGAGCGAGATTCCCCCCCACTTTATTCTTCCTTCTCAGGATTGCTTGGCTATTCGGGGTCTTTGGTGGTTCCATATGAATTTTTGAACTATTTGTTCCAGTTCATTGAAGAATGCTGTTGGTAATTTGATAGGGATTGCATCAAATCTGTATATTGCTTTAGGCAGGATGGCCATTTTGACGATATTAATTCTTCCTAGCCAGGAGCATGGGATGAGTTTCCATTTGTTAGTGTCCACCTTAATTTCTCTTAAGAGTCTCTTATAGTTTTCAGGGTATAGGTCTTTCACTTCCTTGGTTAGGTTTATTCTTAAGTGTTTTATTCTTTTTGATGCAATTGTGAATGGAACTCTTTTCCTGATTTCTCTTTCTATTAGTTCATTGTCAGTGTATGGGAAAGCCACAGATTTCTGTGTATGAATTTTGTATCCTGCAACTTTGCTGTATTCTGATATTAGTTCTAATAGTTTTGGTGTGGAGTCCTTAGGGTATTTTATGTACAGTATCATGTCATCTGCAAATAGTGACAGTTTACTGTCTTCTATACCAATTTGGATTTCTTGTATTTCTTTATTTTGTCTAATTGCCATGGCTAAAACCTCCAGTACTATGTTGAATAGCAGTGGGGAGATTGGGCATCCCTGTCTTGTTCCCAATCTCAGAAGAAGTTTCAGCTTCTCACTGTTCAGTATGTTGTTGGCGGTGGGTTCATCATATGTAGCCTTTCTTATGTTGAAATACTTGCCCTCTATACCCATTTTGTCAACGCTTTTTATCATGAATGGATATTGAGTTTTGGCAAATGCTTTTTTAGCACCTGTGGAGATGATCATATGATTTTTGTCTTTCTTTTTTATATGTGGTGGATGATGTTGATGGATTTTCAAATGTTGTACCATCCTTGCATCCCTGGGATGAATCCCACTTGGTCATGGTGTATGATCCTTTTGTTGTATTTTTTAATTCAGTTTGCTAAAATTTTGTTGAGTATTATTGCATTTACGTTCATCAGGGATATTGGTCTGTAATTTCTTTTTTTGTGGGTTCTTTGCCTGATTTTGGTATTAGGGTGGTGTTGGCTTCATAGAATGAGTTTGGAAGTATTCCCTCCTCTTCTATTTTGTGAAAAACTCTTAGGAGAATGGGTATTATATCTTCTCTGTATGTCTGATAAAATTCTGAGGTAATCCATCTGGCCCGGGTGTTTTGTTCTTGGGTAGTTTTGTGATGACTGCTTCAATTTCATAGATGGCAATTGGTCTGTTTAGATTTTCTTTTTCTTTCTTGGTCAGTCTTGGAAGGTTGTATTTTTCTTGGAAGTTGTCCATTTCTTCTAGGTTTTCCAGCTTGTTAGCGTATAGGTTTTCATAGTAGTCTCTCAGAATTCTTTGTATTTTTGTGGGGCTGTTGTGATGTTTCCTATCTTCTTTTGGATTCTGTTGATGTGTTTTGATTCTCTTTTTTTCTTTCTTTGTCTGGATAGAGGCTTATCTATTTTTTTTTTTCAGAGAACCAGCTCTTGGTTTCATTGATTTTTTCTATTGTTTCATTCTTCTCAATTATATTTATTTTTTCTCGGATCTTTTTTATGTCCCTCCTTCTGCTGACTTTAGGTCTCATTTGTTCTTCATTTCCAATTTTGATAATTGTGGCATAAGACTATTCATTTGGAATTGTTCTTCCTTCTTTAAATATGCCTGAATTGATATATACTTTCCTCTTAAAACTGCTTTCGCTGTGACCCACAGAAGTTGGGACTTTGTGTTGTTGTTGTCATTTGTTTCCATATATTGCTTGATCTCTATTTAATTTTGTCATTGATTGATTATTTAGAAGCATGTTAAGCCTCCATATGTTTGTGGGCCTTTTTGCTTTCTTTGTACAATTTATTTATAGTTTTATACCTTTGTGGTCTGAAAAGCTGGTTGGTAGAATTTCAACCTTTTTGAATTTACTGAGGTTCTTTTTGTGGCTAGTATGTGGTCTATTCTGGAAAATGTTCCATATGCAGTTGAGAAGAATGTGTATTTTGTTGTTATTGGATGTAGAGTTCTACAGATGTCTATTAGGTCCATCTGTTCTAGTCTGTTGTTCTGTGTCTCTGTGTCCTTACTTATTTTCTATCTGGTGGATCTGTCCTTTGAAGTGAATGCTGTGTTTAAGTTTCCTAAAATGAATGCATTGTAGTCTATTTCCTCCTTTAGTTCTGTTAGTATTTGTTTTACATATGCTGGTTCTCTTGTGTTGGGTGCATATATATTTATAATGGTTATATCTTCTTGTTGGAATGAGCCCTTTATCATTATGTAATGTCCTTCTTTATCTCTTGTTACTTTCTTTGTTTTGAAGTCTATTTTGTCTGACACTAGTACTGCAACACCTACTTTATTCTCCATATTGTTTGCATGAAATATCTTTTTCCAACCCTTGACTTTTAGTCTGTGCATGTCTTTGGGTTTGTGGTGAGTCTCTTTAAGCAGGATATAGATTCGTGTTTACCAAAGGTTCAAGGTTAATTTTCTTACTACCTAAGAGTCTAACTTATCTCACTTAGTATGCTGTTTCAAACACAATCTAAAGGTTCTTTTCTGTTTATCCTCCTTTCTCTTCCTCCTCTATTCTTTATATATTATGTATCATAGTCTCTAATTGTTGTCTATCCATTGATTGCCTTTGGGAATAGTTAATTTAATATTGCATTTGCTTAGTAATTAGCTGTTCTACTTTCTTTACTGTGGTTTTATTACATCTGGTGACTCTTATTCAACCTTAGGAACACTTCCATCTAATGCAAGCCATCAAAATAGACTATAGAGATGTTTCGTGGGAGGTAAATTCTCTCAGCTTTTGCTTATCTGGAAATTGTTTAATCCCTCCTTCAAATTTAAATGATAATCTTGCCGGATAAAGTAATGTTGGTTCCAGGCCCTTCTGCTTCATGGCATTAAATACATCATGCCACTCCCTTCTGTCCTGTAAGGTTTCTGCTAAGAAGTCTGATATTAGCCTAATGAGATTTCCTTTGTATGTGATCTTGTTTTTGTCTCTGGCTGCTTTTAACAGTCTTTCCTTATCCTTGATCTTTTCCATTTTATTTCCTATGTGTCCTGGTGTTGCCTTCCTTGGTTCCCTTGTATTGGGAGATCTGTGGATATCCATGGCCTGAGAGACTATCTCCTTCCCCAGATTGGGGAAGTTTTCAGCAACTACCTCCTCAAAGACACTTTCTATCCCTTTCTCTCTGTCTTCTTCTGGTGTCCCTATAGTGCAAATATTGTTCCATTTGGATTGGTCACACAGTTCTCTCAATATTCTTTCATTCTTAGAGATCCCTTTTTCTCTCTGTGCCTCAGCTTCTTTGTATTCCTCTTCTCTAGATTCTATTTCATTTATCATCTCCTCCACCATATCCAACCTGCTTTTAATATCCTCCATCATGCTCTTCAATGATTGGATCTCTGACCAGAATTCATTCCTGAGTTCTTGGATGTCTTTCTGTACCTCCATTTGCATGTTGATGATTTTAATTTTGAACTCACTTTCAGGAAGTGTCATGAGGTTCATATCATTTAAATCTTTCTCAGGAGTTGTATTAATAATTTTACCCTGGGTCAGGTTTCTTTGGCATTTCATATTTGTATATGGCTCCCTCTAGTGTCCAGAAGCTCTCTTCTGGATCTGCTCAGCCCCTGAAGCAATGTTGGGGGTCACAGGGGAGTGGTATTGGTGCCTGCAGGGAGGAAAGAGCTGTTCCCTCCTCTCCAGCTGCTGTGCCTGTCTCCACTGCCTGAACCAGAGTGCTGAGCACACAGATATAAGCTTTTGTCCCAGAGCAGCTGGCTATGCATCCCTGCTTTCTCCAAGTGGCTGGAATCCCATTCTCCCCAGGAACTCCTCCTGTCCCAGATTTCCAACCTTGTAATCAGAAGAGTATGATGAAAGCACCATGAAATGTAGGTTTGTGCTCTCAGTTCAGATCTCCAGAGTAAGGTACTCAGCAGTCCCAAGCCTTCCACTCCCTCACTGCTCAGTTTCATTTCCTCCCACCAGTGAGCTCGGGTGGGGGAAGGCCTTGGGTCCTGCCTGGCCACAGCTTTGTTATGTTACCCCGTTTGGTGATGTCTCCTCTTTTCTCCAGGTGTATACAGTCTCATTCTGTCCTCTTTCCTTTTGCTCTCTCAGGATTAGTTGCACCAACTGTATTTTCTAATTGTATCCAGTTTTAGGAGGAAGCCTCTGTCTGTCCTCTCACACCACCATCTTTTTGCACCTCATTTCTTTTAAAAATTACCCACTGGGGAAAGTGGTTGGGAGTGCCTCATTATAGCCTGGCAAGTATGAAAGTCTTGGTTCCCCATTTGACCTTTGCCAGAAGAGGTGAGTATGGGGCTACCATTTTGTTTTGTGGTCTTTGCTTGTGGTAGACCTGCTATTGTTTAAATTTTTTATATTGCTCAGCTTCTCTTTTCCTGATCCTTTGTCAGAAGAGAGAAAACCTTTCCCAGGGAATTTTCTCTGCTCTCTGGTGTTTCTGGGTTGTCACCTTCTTCAGTATCCATTCTGGTAAATGCAGGCAAAATGAAAACTCAGTGTTCTCATCAATTATTAGTCCTCAGGTTTTGAAGACCTTCTCCAGAATTCGTAGTTTTTTTTATATACAATGTTTAAGTATTTTAATGGTACTTAGTAGGGGAAACAAGGAAAAATATCATCTGTTCCAACTAAACATTTCACAAAGCTGTCCATGGATAAAATGGGAAAACCAGAGGTGTAACAAATTCTCTTTTCTTGGAAGTATCCCAGCAGAATCAGGAATAATCAACTTGGCTAGTAATGCTATAGATATACAGTAAGTATTGGATTGGGAGTTGAACTGAATGTTTGAAAAGTTTCTTTCCAATCATATGTCTACACTACTATGACTTAATAGGTATTTCATCCTCTTAATCAACAAGTATTGAGTGTTTTCTATATGCCAATATCTGTGCTTGGTACTGGTAATTCAGCATTGAATAAGACATGATGGTTCCCAGTTGTCATGGAAATTATATTCTAGAGAAGGGAGACAGAAAAGCAGATAAATAAATAAAGCAGACAGACAAAGCAAATAATAGTATTAATATAATTTCAAATATAAGTAGTGGAAGGTATAAAGAGGTCATAATAAATAGCATGGTCCAGCAGGGGAAAAAAGATGGTGGTGTGAGAAGTGAGGTGGAAATTGCCTCCCAAAACCACATATATCACGAAAATACAGCAAATACAACTCTTCCTAAAACAGTGACCAGCCAGTCTACATCTGCAAGAAGTGAACATCTCACAGAAAATGGTTAAGTAAAAAAGCAGCGACCTGACAGGACAGACCAGTCCCACCACCCCAGCTGACCAGCCAGAGGAAAAGGATCAGAGTGGGAGGGAGTGGAAGCACAGGACTGATAAATACCCAGCCCTAGTAATCTGCCATGGAAGCACAGGCCCACATGCATGGTGCTCTGCAGATTAGAGGGACTGAAAACTAAAGACAGAGACTAATACTCTGAACAGGTTCCCACAACCAGCAGCCCTGGGACAAAAGAAAGGTGAGCACTTCGAAAGACTTCTCAACAGTGAGAGGGCTTCTAAAGGGGCAAGGGTTTAGGAGAAGGAACAGGTAAACAAAATCTTCCTGGCACACTCATTCCAGCAGGTTGGGAACTTTCAGGACATTCAGGCTCTCCATACCCCTGGCTGACAATACAGCCCCAAGGTCCCTCTCTACAGGTAAGCAGTCTGCTGCTTCTTTCCCTCCACTGGCACCTGCCCACAAACCTGCTGTCCCCACCATTGCTTCCTAACAGCTGGAGGACAGCTCTGCCTACAGCAACTACACAGCATAATGCAACTTAAGGCTTCTCTCTGTGCATGGCTAACTGGCCCTGACAGAAGAGGCAGGCATTGCAGCAGAGAAGCATGAAAAGGATTTGTTCTCCCAGAAGACACCTGCACCACTTACCTCCAACTCCTGCCATCCTGCAGACCAGCAGGATGGCAGCCCTGCCAAAGGCAGCAGAAGGGATTAACCCAAAGGCCACTCCCTGCATGTGGCTCACTGGCACTGACAACAGAGACAGGCACTGTGACTGGGAAGCAGAAAAGGGCTTTGTCCTCCAAGCAGGCAATGGCACCACTTGCTTATACCACTCCCATCACTCCAGGTCTATGAAAAGGCAGAAGAACCTTGTTCAATACAAAAATCCCTCAAACACCAGAAAGAGGGCATTGTGAGACTGAAATCAGCAATTTTCCAGAAAAACCATTCAAGTAAAAGTCATAAGTCTGCTAGTACCGCTACATAAAAATATTCAAGAGCTAAGGGATGAATTCAGGAGGGGGATAGACACCTTAAAAATACAGTAGCTGAAATGAAACAAACAATGGAGGAATTTAAAAGTGGATTAGATGAAATAGAGTAGACAGTAAATGGAAGAGAAATTAGAGAACAGGAATAAAAAGAAGCTGAAGCAGAGTTAAAAGGATCTCCAGGAATGAAAGACTATTCAGAGAAATATGTGAGCACTCCAAACAGAACAATATTTGCATTATAGGAGTACAAGAAGGAAAAGAAGGAGGAGGAAGAGGAGGAGGAGGAGGAGAATAAGAAGAACAAGAAGATGAAGAAGAAGAACAAGAACAAGAACAGAGAGAAAAAGGGATAGAAAGTGTCTTTCAAGAAGCAATTCCAAAAACTTCCCCAATATGGGGAAGGAAATAATCTCTCAGGCCATGGAAATGCACAGATCTCCCAACACAAGGGACCCAAGGAAGACAACACCAAGATATATAATAATTAAAATGGCAAAGATCAAGGACAAGAACAGAGTATTAAAAGCAGACAGAGAGAGAGAAAAGATCACATACAACGGAAAACCCATCAGGCTATCATCAGACTTCTCAGTAGAAATCCTACAGGCCAGAAGGGAATGCCATGATATATTCAATGCAATGAAACAGAAGGGACTTGATCTGAGAATACTCTACCCAGAAAGATTATCATTTAAATTTGAAGGAGGGACTAAATAATTTCAGATAAACAAAAGTTGAGGAAATTTACCTCCCACAAACCATCACTACAGTGCATGTTAAAGGAATGCTCTAGAAGGAAGTACTCCTAAAGATAAATAGCAGTCACCAGAGAAAATAAAATCACAGTAAAGGAATGAGATCAATTAAATACTAACCAAATGCAAAATTAAATCAGCTACCAATAAAATCAGTCAAGGGATACACAAAGAGTACAGAATATGACATCTAACATATAAAGTGTGGAGGAGGGAGAAAAAAGACAATCTTAACATACTGCATATAATAGTTTATTAAGTGACTTAAGTTAGACTGTTAGACAGTAAAGAAGCTGCCCCTGAAGGTTTGATCACCACTAATCAAAAGCCTGCAATAGCAATAAGTACATATCTATTGAAAGTCACTGTAAATCTAAATGGACTGAATGCACAAATCAAGACATAGAGCTACAGAATGGATAAAAAAGAAAGACACATCTGTATGCTTCCTACAACAGACTCACTTTAAACTCAAATGCATACAAAGACTATAAGTGAAGGGATGGAAAAAGAAATTTCATGCAAACAATAGGGAGAAAAAAGCAGGAGTTGTAATATTTCTATCAAATAAAATAGACTTCAAAACAAATATGGTAATAAGAGACAAAGAAATATGTGGTGATAAAGGGGTCACTCCAACAAGAAGATACAATTATTATAAATATATAGGCACCCAACATAGGAGCAGCTATGCATGTGAAACCAATACTAACAGATTAAATGGGGAAATAGAATGCAATTGTCTCATTTTGGGAGACTTCAACACACCATTTACTCCAAAGGACAGATCAACTAGACAGAATATAAAAGGAGTCAGAGGCCCTGAACAACACATTAGAATAAGTGGACTTAACAGACATCTAAAGAACACTCCACCCAAAACCAGCAGGATACACATTCTTCTCAAGTGTACATGGAACATTTTCCAAAACAGACCACATACAAGGCCACAAAAGAGCCTTAGCAAATTCAAAAAAATTGAAATTGTACCAGTCAACTTCTGAGATCACAAAGGTTTGAAACTAGAAATAAACTGTACAAAGAAAACTAAAAGGCTCACAAACAAATGGGAGCTTAACCACATGCCCCTAAATAACCAACAGATCAATGACCAAACGAAACAGAGATCAAGCAATATATGGAGACAAATGAAAATGATAGCTCAACACCCCAACTTCTGTGGGACACAGCAAAGGAGGTTCTAAGAAGAAAGTGTATAGTAATCCAGGCCTATTTAAAGGAAGAAAAGCAATCCAAAATGAACAGTCTACATTCACAATTATTGAAACTGGAAAAGAATAACAAATGAGGCCCAAAGTCAGTAGAAGGAGGGACATAATAAAAATCCAAAAATAAATAAATGAAATTGAGAAGAATAAAACAATAGAAGAATTAATGAAACCAAGCACTGGTTCTTTGAGAAAATAAAGTAGATATCAATAAAAAAGAATCTACACTCATAAACAGAATCAGAAATGAGGAAGGAAAAATTATGACAGAAAGCACAGAAACACAAAGAATTATCAGAGAATAGTATGAAAAATTAAATGTTAACAAACTGGAAAGCCCAGAAGAAATGGACAACTCTCTTGAAAAATACAACCTTCCAAGGCTGATAGAGGAAGAAAGAAAAAATCTCAACAGACAAATTACCAGCAATGAAATTAATCAGAAATCAAATAACTACCCAAGAACCAAATTTCCGGACCAGATGGCTTCACTGCTGAATTTTATCAGACATTGAGAGAAGACATAATACCCATTCCTGTAAAAGTTTTCCATAAAACAGTAGAGGAGAGAATATTTCCAGACTCATTTTATGAATCCAGCAATCACTCTAATGCCAAAACCAGGCAAAGACACCACAAAAAAATAATATTACAGACCAATATCCATGACGAACATAAATGCAAAAATACTCAACAAAATATTAGCAAATCTAATTCAAAAAATACATCAAGACCAAAAGATGACTTGATCAAGTGGGATTCATCCCAGGGATGCAAGGGTGGTACATTTAAAAATCCATCAACATCATCCACTGCATAAATAAAAAGGACAATAATCACATGATCATCTCTATATATGTTGAAAAAGCATCTGACAAAATTCAAAATCCATTCATGACAAATACTCAACAAAATGGGTACAGAGGGCAAGAAGCTCAAAATAATAAAGGCCATATATGATAAATCAACAACCAACATCATACTTAACATTGAAAAGCTGAAAGCTTTTCCTCTAAGATCAGGAAGGAGACAAAAATGTCCACACTCCCCACTTTTATTCAACATAATTCTGGAAATCCTAGCCATGGTGATCAGACAAGACAAATAAATAAAAGGCATCCAGACTGGTAAGGAATATGTTAAACTGTCACTTTTTGCAGATGACATGATATTGTACATAAAAAACCTAAAGAATCCACTCCAAAACTACTAGAACTAATATCTGAATTTAGAAAAATTGCAGGCTACAAAATTAAATCACAGAAATCTGTTGCATTCTTATACACTAATGATTAACTAGCAGAAAGAGATAGCAGGAAATCAATTCCACTTACAATTACATCAAAAAGAATAAAATACCTAGGAATAAACCTAAACAACATAGTGAAAGTCCTATTCCCTAAAAACTACAAGACACTCTTGAGAGAAATTAAAGAGGACACTAATGAATGGAAATACATCCCATGCTCTTGGGTATGAAGAATTAATATTGTTAAAATGGCCATCCTGCCTAAAGCAATCTACAGATTCAATGCAATCCCTATCAAAATACCAACAGCATTCTTCAAAGAACTGGAACAAATAGTTCTAAAATCCATATGGAACCACAAAAGACCCCAAATAGCCAAAGCAATCCTGAAAAGGAAGAATAAAGCTGAGAAGATTATGCTCCCTAACTTCAAGCTCTACTACAAAGTCATAGCAATCAAGACAATTTTGAACTGGCACAAGAACAGACCCATAGATCAATGGAAAAGAATAGAGAGCCCAGATATAAACCCACACACATATGGCCAATTAATATATGATAAAGGAGCCATGGACATACAATGGGGAAATGACAGTCTCTTCAACAGCTGTTGTTGCCAAAACTGGACAACTTCATGTAAAACAATGAAACTGGATTACAGTCTAACTCCATACACAAAAGTAAACCCAAAATGGATCGAAGACCTGAATATAAGTCATGAAATCATAAAACTCTTAGAAGCAAACAGGCAAAAACTCTCTTGAATATAAATATGAGCAACTTTTGTGAGCATATCTCCTCTGGCAAAGGAAAAAAGCAAAAATTAACAAGTGGACTATATCAACTTAAAAATTTTCTGTACAGCAAATGACACCTTTAGTTTAACAAAAAGGCATCCTACAGTATGGGAGAATATATTCATAAATGACATATCTGATAAGGGGTTGACATCCAAAGAGCTCGCATGCCTCTATTTCCAAAAAAGCTAATAACCCAATTAAAAAATGGGCAGAGGATCTGAACAGACACTTACTCTTTTAAGAAATTCAGATGGCCAACAGGCACATGAAAAGATGCTCCACATCACTAATCATTCGAGAAATACAGAATAAAACCATAGTGAAATATCACCTCACACCTGTTAGGATGGCCAAAATCCAAAAGACAAACAATAAAAAATGCTGGAGAGGATGTGGAGAAAGGGGAACCCTCCTCCTACACTGCTAGTGGGAATATAAATGAGCTCAACCATTGTGGAGAGCAATACGGAGATTCTTCAAAAAACTAGAAATAGAAATACCATTTGTCCCAGGAATTCCACTCCTAGGAATTTACTGAAAGAATACAAGTTCCCAGATTCAAAAATACATATGCACCCCTATGTTTATTGCAGCACTATTTACAATAGCCAAGACACAGTAGCTCCCTAAGTGTCCTTCAGTAGATGAATGGATAAAGAAGATGTGGTACATATACACAATGGAACATTATTCATCCATAAGAAGAAAACAAATCCTACCATATGTGGCAACATGAATGGAGCTAGAAGGTATTATGCTCAGTGACATAAGCCAGGTGGAGAAAGACAAGTACCAAATGATTTCACTAATATGTGGAGTATAAAACAAAGAAAAAACTGAAGGAACAAAACAGCAACAGAAACACAGAACCCAAGAATGGACTAACAGTTACCAAAGGGAAAGGTACTGGGGAGGATGGCTGGGAAGGGAGGAATAAGTGGGGGGGAAGACAGCGGGCATTATGATTAGCATGTATAATGTGGGGGGGGGTCACGGAAAGGGCTCTGCAGTACAGAGAAGACAAGTAGTGATTCTAAAGCATCTTTCTATGCTGATGGACAGTGACTGTAATGAGGTATGTGGTGGGGACTTGATAATGGGCAGAATATAGTAACCAAAGTGTTGTTCATGTGAAACCTGAACATAATATCGTATATCAGTGATACCTTAATATAAAAAAATAAACAAACAAATAAATAAATAAATAAATAAATAAATAGGGTGGTCAACAATGGCTACTACCAGGAGGTAATGGTTGACCTACTTTTTGAATGATAAGGAACCAGTCCTGTGAGACCTAGGAGGATAAGGCTGAGTACAGAAGAAACAGCATTTCACAAAGGTGATCACGTTAGTTGGGTTAAATGAACATAAGAAAATTAATGTGATTGAGGTATACTGGATAAGGCATTAAGAGATCATGTTGGGCTTTGTGTAATATGATAAGGAATTTAGTTTTATTCTAAGTGAAATGGGAAACATTTGAAGGGTTTTAAGAAAGTGACATGATCTGATTTATGCATTACAGATTGAACAGGGTCATTCAGGAGAGCACAAGTATGCTTTTTATTTAATACCCTTATTTTCTGTGTCAAATTCTCTTTTCTGTTGAGCAGAAAATTTCTCAAATATATCTTGGGCAGATTCCATAATCACCTGGTCAAATTTTCCTTATTAAAAGTTGTTCAGTCTAATCTTGATCAAGATAATGGTTGCATGAGTGTATACACATGTCAAAATTAATCAAGTGCATACTAAGATTTGTGCATTTATTGTAAGCATCTCAATAAAAAATTATTTTTTTACAAAGTTGACCAATCTAAAATTGTAATTTAGTATTGTATTCAAAGCTTTCCCTCCTGCACCAAAGGCCAGGTTTGCAGTTTGAATGACCTAAATTGTGAAGATAATCCAGAATGTTCTTTCCCTTTTCCTCTTCTCTCCAGCACTTTGGAATTGGTGTGCATGTATGTGTGTGAGTATGGATGGGTCAAGTTCTGGAGGTACTTTCTTAACTTTCTTTTTCAAGACTTCACTTACTTAGGTCTTGGGGGAAAGAGAGGACAGGGAAGGGAAAATATCTCTTAACCTCTCACATTTACGTTTCTCTTTGTTGGTTTTGGCTTCTCTGAATAATGTTAAGTAGATACTGATGATTTCTGAGCTTGATAAAATCACTTATGGGTTATTAAGTGCTTCTCTACTGATTAATTTCATAATGTAAGAGACAAAGCCACAGTTCATCCTCTTCCAACCTCTCTCAGATGCTGCTCCCATCTATAAATCCAAAAGCCCTTTGCTGATGGGAAACCCTTGCCTTGCAGCAATTCCTCTGTGTAGGGACCTAGTGAAACAGCACAAATTTAGCTATCCTCTGGAGTGACCACTTTACCCACAGGAAACTCATTTATCCATACAGACTGGGAAATATGATATTAGTGTTCCCATTTTGAAGGCTCCCACAATAGCTTTGAGTACTTCTTTTGTCTTGGAAGCACCCTCTCACTTGGCTCAAGAGTCAGGACACTCTCACACACAACTCATGAAAGTGAAGAAAAAGCCACCATGTTGTCCATTAGACCAGTGATACTTGAATCTGATACTTTTTCCCCCTACCCCTTATAAACTCTTTACATGCTAGATGATGATGGAGGTACTGGGATTGATTGTGGCAAGGCCAATGTTGCCACTTCCCAGAAAGCCCTCAAGAGGATATTTAACTACAGCTGTTAGCAATATTCTTTAGAACGAGGTACCTCTTCTCCTTTCTCTTCTTCCTCTTTTCTTTGTTCTTTTTGGGGGGAGGAGGTGTTTTCCTTTAGATCCTCGTTGTCAAAACCAGAGCAATAGGAACATTCACATTTACCACCCTATATTTTTATGTTAAAAATACCAGTCTGGTTTCTGTGTGGTGAATGAATTACAGGGGCAAAAGTGGAAGTAGGAAGACTGATTAGAAGGTTTTTGCATTAATTTAGATGAGATGCAACAGAAGCTTGAACCAGGTTGGTAACAGTGTCAGTGATTACTAGTAGTAGTTCAGTTCAGAAGACATTGCATTTTGGACTTTGATTTGATATGACATGCCAACTGAATGCATTTCATAAAACACAAATTGAAGATAAATGCTAGGTTTTGGGCTTGAACAACTGCTGTAAGGTGGTGTTAACTGCTGAGATGAGTAGCAATGAGATAAAGACTGGTTTGGATGAGAAATATTTTGGCCTGTTCAGTTTGAGGTTCCTATTAAACCATGCAGGGGGATATCTGAATGAAAAATGAACAAAATGAAATTAGATTCTAGTGTCACTGTCTTGACTACAGAAACAACATTGTTGGTATTTGCATCATCTGTAATGAGATACCATATGGCACTTAAGTCATCTAGGAGCCAGAACTTCAGTCTTTTCAGGGGCCTATTCAATAATGTCATGTTTTCTTTTACAAATGCAACCATTCTGGTTCATCATCATCTACCAACAAAAGGTCTTCTGTGCAGTAGTTAATACCACTATGTTGAGCAAGAGGCCTTTACAGATGTCAGCATGAGGACTCCTTTGAGAATGGCATTACTGAATACAAACCTTCCTTTTAACTGCCCTGCCACCTACATCACAGGACTTAGCTCAGCTACAGAAAGACAAAAGCATGAGGATGGTCACTGTGAACAGGCAGAAACAAGGAAACCTACATAGTGCAACTAGATGGACACAGCTTGCTAAAGAAAAGCTTG
This sequence comes from Manis javanica, assembly GCF_040802235.1. Lineage (NCBI taxonomy): Eukaryota > Metazoa > Chordata > Mammalia > Pholidota > Manidae > Manis > Manis javanica. Next base: position 53,859,021 of record NC_133174.1, read on the forward strand.
GGAATATGGGAGCTAGACAGCTCCATATGGACTCCCCTATGACTCTATAATCAGTCATGGTTCCAAATTTTTTCCAGGATTTCAATATCAGATAAGCCCATGCCTTCAATTAGGTCATCAAATACATCCTACTTCAGTTTTTTGGCAACATTTTCAAATTTATTAACAAAGCCAAAAGACCAATCGTAAATACCAATACTCTGAGCTAGAGACCCTTCAAATCTCAGACAATGAAGGACTTACTCTCCTAAGCATTTTCTCTTTATATTCTTCCTGCCTATATAGCGTGTTGAATGATGGTCTCCAAAAAAAATATGTATATGTCCTAATCCCCAGAACCTGTGAATGTAACCTTATTTGGAAAAATGTTTTCCAGATGTGATTAAGTTAAAGATCTTGACATACAACCATTTTGGATTATCCAAGTGGGCCATAAATATAATGACAAGTGTTCTCATGAGAAACACACATAGAGAAACAGGGAGAAAGAGCAGAGGCCATGTGAAAGTGGACATAGACATTGGTGTCACACAGCTACAAACTAAGGAACATCTGTAGCCACCAGAAACTAGAAGAGGCGAAAAAGGATTTACCTCTAGAGCTTTCAGAGGATGTGAAGCCCTGTTGACACCTTGATTTCAGGCATCTGGCCTCCAGAAGTATTAAAAACTGAATTTATGTTGTTTTAAGCCACGAAGTTTGTGGTAATTTGTTATGATAATGCTAGCAAACTAATAAACTGCATTATCTTCTTTAACTTCCCTTCTTAGAGTAAAACAAATAAACAAATTAAAAACACCATCAACACCACAGAAGTTCTTTTCCCCTGTGCCCTGTTCTTTACAGTCATTACATACCCTTTGTGTAGCCATTATTAGGATTTATAATAGCATGTATTAGTTTTGGTTGCTTTTTAATTTGTGTGGATGGAATCATACACTTTGTATTCATTTGTTTTTGGCTTCCTTTGCTTGATTGTGAGATTCATCCACATTGTCCCATGTAATTGCAGAAGTCTCATTTGTGCTGCTGAAGAGTATACCTTGTATGAAATATATTTATTAATTTTATCCATTCTACTGTTGCTGTGTACATGGAGAGATTCCAGGATGGGCTATTACAAATAGTGCTGTCATGAACATCCTTGAACATGTCTTTTGGTGAACTTATGTACCCATTTCTATTGGTTATGTATGTAGGAGCAGGGTAGGCCTATGTGCATTTTTTTAATTGAAGTATAGTTGATATACAGTATTATATTGGTTTCAAGTATACAAGATAGTGATTCTGCAAGTATATACATTATTAAATGCTCACACCAACTACTGTACTTTCGTCAACATAGATGTTACAAGACTATTGAGTATATTCTTTATGCTGTACTTTCATCCCCATGACAAATTTATATTATGGTTGAGATTTTGTGTCTTTTTATTCCCTTCATCTATTTTATCCACCCACCCTAAACCCTCCCCCATGGTAACCACCAGTCATTCCTCAGTCTATTGCTGAGTCCATTGCTGTTGAGTTCATTTTGTTTTGTTTTTAGTTTGACATCTTCTTAAATTTAAATTTCTACATTTTGCTAGGGTATTAAAATATTATTTATTTTTGTATGCTGATCTTTCATACAGTGACTTTGCTAAATGTACTCAATGATTCGAATTAATTTTGGATTCTTCTGGATTTTATACATACACAAATATGTCATCTGAGAATAATAACAGTTTTATATATTCCTTTCTGATCCTTACAGCTTTTATTTCTTTTCCTTATTCTATTGTACTGGCCCAGAACTCCAATATAATTTGGAATAGAAATGGTGATAACAGGCATTCTTAATTTATTCCTGATCTCAGGAGGATGTCTTCAATACTTCACTCTAACTATGATGTTTTCTGTAGGTTTCTATAGATACACTTTATCAGATTAAAGAAATTCCCTTTTATTACTATTCTGCTAAGGGTTTTTCATCACGTTTGGGCATTGAATGTTTTCAAATGTTTTCTGCACCTCTTACAATGATCATACAATTTTCTTTCTTTTTTTCCTGTTAATAATTTAGAATGTTAAACTACCCTTGCATTCCTAGAACAAACCCCATTTGCTCATTCTGCATTTTGCTTTATATAAAGCTGGGCTAAATTTAGTAATACCTTGCTTAGTATTTTTGCATCTATGTTCATCAGAGATTTGTATAGTTTTATTTTCTTATAATATCCTTCCTGCTTTGTTCTGTATGTTTATCCAATGGCACAAATAACAGTCAATGACTCATGTTCCAGGGAAGCCTACATTATTCCGTCAGAGCTTACTTGCTAAGTATCTTTGTGCACCCATATTTGCTGCCTCAGGCTCAGCAACTTCAACTTGACCAGAAGAAGGCCTTGACTATTTTTTGTTGGTCACTCCGTCTCCCCATCTCTTATAAGGCTAGTGCTGATGCTAGGCCCTGCTGGAAACTCTTCAGTGGGCATTGACCCCAGTGGAAGTGGGCGGAGGATGAAAGGACTACTGCTTAAGGTCCTGTCTCCTGAGTAGGGGAATTCATCTTCTTTCTATTGGAAGATTAAGGCTGGGTCAGCTTATCCACTGTGGATGCTCACACCCACCATTCTTTCACAGCTGGCATGGGCCCTACCCTCAGGTTCCAGCAAGGTAGTCCAAGGTAAAGGGTTTCTCTGACTCCACTTCATCAAAGGGGAACCTGGCCTGAGAGCAAAATAGTCAAATTCAATTCCCTTCTGATGTATCAGACCTATGCTGGGGCAAACAAGAAATCCAAGGCTTCAGCTTACTTTCCCTTTACTTATCTGTCTCTTAAGGCTCATGGAGTTGTCTCTTAAGACTAATGAAACTCTTCCTCCCTTGGAGATGTTTGCTGATCTTGGCTTTTTCCCTGCTTAGGTAGGCCAAAACACCCTTTCATTCCAATTGAAGGGTTCAGTTCCAAGCAAGCCTATTTCACAGATAGGAAAACCTAGGAGGACTATAGAGTATAAAGTTTAGAAGACTGAATAGGTGTGGCAAGAAGAGACTGATTTAGTTGAAGAGAGATCAGAGGAGTTTCAGTGGCTTGTCAGACCCAAGCTGCTAAATTATGCTTTCCACACAGGCTAGGGGACATAGGATCTAATTTATAGGGTAGGTGTTTGGCATGTTTATTATGCTCAGGAGTCACCTAAAATGTTATGAGAAGCTAGGAATCATAGAGACTTTTCCCTGCCTGAAGTCAACTGGTCTTTTGTATCTTATCACTGGGAAAGATAACTCATATTTACCTAATGTTTATTGCACCCTGCACTATGATTCCTATTGTATACATTTACTTCATCTATTTCTCACAACTCTACTATATAGATATTAAATTATCCCAGTTTTACAGAGGAAAAAACAGGCCCTGACGGCATAATGTAAATTGCCATAGGTCATATAGTTAGGAAATAGGATACTGATTTTATTCCAGCTGTATCTGATTTCAAACCTATTCTGTATTGGAGAACAACTCTTTTGGTCATAAGTGAAAGAAATCTAATTCAGCCTAGCAGCTTAAGTGAAAAACAATTAAACAATAAAGGTGTTTATTGTCTTTTTTCTAGGATAAAATTAATGTGTCAATGCTTTCCTAAAACAACTGTTAAATTAAATAGTATTATTCCCCATTTTAAATGTGTTGGTTTAATGTATTTGCTATGCCCATCATTTACCCATTTATGAGGACACTGGCATTCAGAGAAAGGAAGCAACTTGCTCAGTGTTACACAGTTTGGCCAGAGCCAAGATATGACCTGAAGTCAGACATCCAAACTCTTTTATTTTTCTACTATACCATGCTATAAGTAATTATTCTCCTTTCCCTACAACTTCTAAACTAGAGCAAGGAATACAGCTTTATATTTATGAAGTTATAAGATTAGCACTTTAGCTCCTTTAGTGTCCCTGGAGCTCTTCACTCTGGGGATTTGGTGTACAGTGAGCCCTGAGGAATTTTTTTGTAACATGATACACCCTTTTTGAAGATCCACTTGTCCCCTGTGACCTCACTGCCTTATTCACAACAGGACTATGCATGGTAACTGTCCCCAGCCCACCCCTTACCGTATCTTGGCTCTCTTAATCATCATGCCTGGACCTAGGGTGTGGTCTCTTTCTTATGACCTAGAAGAATACAGGCATACCTCACTTTATTGTGCTTTGCTTTATTGTGCTTCACACATAAAATTCACAATAAAATTTTTTGTGTTTTTTACAAACTGAAGGTCTGTGGCAAACTTACATAGAGGATGTCTACAGGCACCATGTTTTCCAAGTGGCACTTGCTTACTTCAGGTCTCTGTGGCACATTTTGCTAGTTCTCACAATATTTCAAACTTTTTCATTATTATAATTGTTACGGTGATATGTGATCAGTGATTGTGACATGCTGAAAGCTCATATGATGGTTAGCATTTTTTAGCAATAAAGTATTTTTAAATTAAGACATGGACATTGTTTTTTTTGGGCATAATGCTATTGCACACTTAATACACTATGGTATAGTGTAAACATAACTTTTATATGCACTGGGAAACCAAAAAAAATTCATTTGACTTGCTTTATTACAATACTCACTTTATTGCAGTGTTCTGGAACCAAACCCTCAATATCTCTGCCTGTAAAAAATTTTATTTTGAGACATATAACACATAAAAAAAAGAGGCAGGGAAAGAGGGAGAGAGGAAAGGAGAGGTGGAGGGAGGGAGCAAGCAAGTGATGGAGTATACATGAGACTATATAACTTTTTAAATTTTATATGAATTGAATCATATGCTGTTTTGTGTCTTGCTTCTTTCACTCAATATTATGACAATGTTAGAAACATTCATGTGCGCTGGCCCAGTAATCCCCATTCTGTGAGATTCATTCAAGATATTAAGTATTACAATTATTCATTCTTGCTACTAGTTGCTTTCTTGTATAAATATCCAATATATAGTATAATTTATGAATTTATATGTCCTGTTTATATATAGTCATGCTAATCATCTACCCAGTGCTCCAATCTTAGTTTATGTGCTCTGGAAGTGAGTATAAGCCTTAGTTTTTTCATTGCTAAAGTGGAGATAACAAAACTAGCTAATTCATCAGTTTGTTATGAGAATTAAATAAGACAGACATAAGTTTAGCATAGTGCTGAATGCATAGTGCCTAGTTGGTGGTAGTTATTCCATCATGGGAATCTCTAATGCATAGAGCATGTAGCTTTGAAACCAGAGATACCTGATACTGGCTTCTAGTTCCATAGCCTCCCTTGCCTTTTCAAACCTGTTTGCTCATCTGTAAAGTGGAGATTAATAATATTCCCCAATCATGACAATATATTCAAATATTGAATGATTATGTTGTATACCTGAAATTAGTATAATGTTATGTTAATTATATCACAATAAAAAAATATCCTCCAAATGAGTTTTGTTACAAGAGTTCTATTAAAAACTGTATAATACTAGCAATATGGTAGGCAGTTGGCACAGTTGGGTTTTTTTAGACATTTTAGGTTGTGGTATTTAGAAACCACACCATACCTATGTTAATATCCCAACTGAGCAGAGAGGCAGCACTGAGATTCTGTATGTGTGTGTGTGTGTGTGAGAGAGAGAGAGAGAGAGAGAGAGAGAAACAGAGACAGAAGGAGAGAGAGAGAGAGAGAGAGAGAGAGAGAGAGAGAGAGAGAGAGAGAGAGAGATCTGAGATGGGCAGGCATGGAACAGAGAAATAGTGAGTCTACTTTCCTGTGGCCTAACCTAACCTTACCTAGTGACAGGCAGGTTGGATCCTTTTAAAGTGGAGCTTGCAAAAAAAAAAAAAGGCTAACCCAGGAAGTGCTATTTTCCCCTGAGTGGAGAATTCTGATGAGTAGTGATCTGAGTAAGGAAAATGTAGTTATGTTTACATTTGCCTTAATGTGACAACTGTTGTGAACACTAAATCCTGGAGAGTTATCCTATGAACCCATGTTTGTGAGTTGGAAACAGTTTTGCCAGATGTTATTAATTATTGCACAAATGCTTTCCCTTCATCCTGAGGAAATTGAGTCAACCCCGTCAGCACTTTGTTTGCCTTTATGACTCATATGGAGGATGAGTCTTAACCTATTTCTATATTCTTCCACCAAATGATTTTTATCCTAGTGGGGTAAATTGTCCGTTGTGCCTCTTTCATGTCCTACAAGCCAAAGCCTGGACATTCTCCACATATCTAGGTTATTCTTAATGAATACCAAATCCTCAGATGGTTCTGTTTTTTTTCTCAACATTCTTTCTCCATGTTTTCCCACCTCACTATAGCCTGCCCTGCTGTATCTCCCAGATATGAATAAACAGCTGTTCAGAAGTTGTGATGTTGCTAAGGATGAAGGCTCAAGGTCAAAGGGAGATCTCTAAAAGGGTTCTGGCCTGCCAGAAAATCAAAAGGTTTGACGCTTCCATTAGTTCACCTTTGATAGTCACTCATTTTCTGACCCTTAGTTTTACCATATGTTAAATGGGAATAATTATCCTTTCTTTGCTCTCATAGTGTTGCTGAGGATAACTAAAAAACTTTTTTCAAAATGGAAACTCTTAGTCTATATAAGGTATAATAACAACAACCAACATTTATTAAGTGGTTTATTAGGTGCTTGCTATAAATTAGGCACTCTAAGCTCTTTATATACAATATTTTATGTATCCTTCACAACGTGGGACAAACAAGATTACCATCTTAAGTGAATGGAAGAAGTAGCTGAATCTCAAATAGGTAAAGTTATTTACTCATCTATATTCTGCCTACAAGAGACAATGATGCTGGTACCTATTTCCTGGAAGGCAACTTTGCAATATGTAATCAATAATGTTAGAAACATTCATGTGTGCTGGTCTAGTAATCCCCATTCTGTGAATCCTTTGTAAGAAACCATAAAAAAAACTATAGACATACTCTCATGCATGAAGACACTCATTACAGTATGAGGTTTATAACAGTAACAGATTGCAAACAATCTCAATATCCAAAAATAGAAAAAAAATTAAATAAATCGAGGCATGATGGAAATGTCCCTAAAGCTAAATAGCTTTCACCAGTGAAAATAAACCTACAGTAAAGGCAGTAGACAATTAAATACCATGCAAGATTAAATTAAATCAACTATGCAAAAAAAAAGGTCAAGGGATACACAAAAATTGCAGAATATGGCACCTAAAGACATAAAGTATAGAGAAGGATGAGATGGGGAAAAAAATACCTTTAAATTGGGTTTGAAATAGAGTAGTTGGCAACTTAATATAGACTGTTATATAATAAGGAAGCTATCCTTGAAGCTTTTGTAACCACAAAACTAAAGCCTACAATAGATACACAAAAAAGGAAAGAAAGAAAGTTTGACAGGAAGGAAGGCAGGCAGGCAGGAAGGAAGGAAGGAAGGGAAAGAAAGATCTAAACAACACTAAAAAAATCCATTAAATAACAAGAGTATAACAGAGGATAAAAGGAACAGAGAGGAGATATAAAAACAACCAGAAAACAACTACTAAAATAACAGTAAGAATATGTCTATTAATAATTACCTTAAATGTAAATAGACTGAATGCACCAATCAAAAGACAGTGGCAGAATGGATAAAAATCAAGACCCATCTATATTCTGCCTAAAAGAGACTCATTGCAGATCTGAAGACATACACAGACTGAAAGTGAAGGGATGGAAAAAGATATTTCATGTAAATAATAGGGAGATAAAAAGCAGGAGCAGCAGTACTTATGTCAGACAAAATATATTTCAAAACAAAAAAAGTAACAAGAGACAAAGGAGGATATTATATAATGATAAAGGTGTCAGTACAATAAGAGTATACAGCCATTATAAATATCTTTGCACCCAATATAGGAGCACTTAAATATGTAAAATAAAAACTAACAGAATTAAATGGGGGAAGAGAATGCAATGCATTCATTTTAGGAGACTTCAACACACCACTCATACCAATAGATCAACCAGACAGAAAATAAGTAAGAAAACAGATGCATTGAATAAAATATTAGATCAGATGGACTTAACAGATATCTACCGTACTTTCAACCCCAAAGGAGCAGGATACACATTCTTCTCAAGAGTACATGGAACATTTTCCAGAATAGATCACATACTAAGCCACAAAAAGAGCCCAAATAAATTTAAAAATATTAAAATTGTATCAAGCAGCTTCTCAGATGAAAATGGTATAAAAATAGAAATAAATTACACAAAGAAAACAAAAAAGCCTACAAACACATGGAGGCTAAACAACATATTTCTAAATAGTCAATGGATCAATCACCAAATTAAGCAATTTTGTCATGGAGAGAAATGAAAACAAAAACTCAACAGCCCAAAACTTGTGGGATGTAATGAAGGCAGTCCAATGAGGAAAGTACAAAGCAATACAGGCTTACCTCAAAAACCAAGAATAATCTCAAATAAACAGTCTATACACACAATTAAAGAAACTAAAAAAAGAAGAACAAATGAAGCCCAAAGTTAGTAGTAGGAGGAACATAATAAAGATTAAAACAGAAATAGAGAAGAATAAAGTTGTAGAAACAAAAATCAATAAAACCAACAACTGGCTTTTTAGGAAAAATAAAAAAAATAACCCTCTAGTCAGACTTATCAAGAAAAAATGAGAGAGAACACAAATAAATAAAATCAGAAATGAAGAAGGAACAGTCACAACAGATACCATGGAAATACAAAGAATTATTAGAGAATACTATGAAAAATTATTTGCCAATAATTGAACAACCTAGAAGAAATGGACAAAATCCTGGAAATGTATAATCTTCCAAAGACTGACCAGGAAGAAACAGAAAATCTGAGCAGAAAAATTATCAGCAATGAAGTCAAATTGGTAGTCAAAAACCTACCTGAAAACAAAAGGCCAGGTCTAAATGACATCCCAGCTATATTTTATGAAACACATAGAGAAGAGCTAATACCCATCCTTCTTAACATATTTCAAAAAGTAGAAGAGGAGGGAATACTTCCAAGTTATTCTATGAGGCCAGCATCACTTGAATACCAAAACCAAAGAGAAACAACAAAAAAGAAAATTATACACCAATATCTTTGATGAACATAGATGCAAATATCCTCAACAAAATCTTAGCAAACCAAATTCAAAAAGACATCAAAGTGCTCATCCATTATGACCAAGTTGGATTTATTCCAGGGATGAAAGGATGGTACAATACTCATAAATCAATCAATTTCATACATCACATCAACAATAAGGAAAAAATCACATGATCATCTCAATAGATGCTGAAAAAACATTTAACAAAATTCAACATTCATGATAAAAACTCTCAACAAAATGGGTATAGGGGGCAAGTACCTTAATATAATAAAGGCCATATAGGACAAACCCACAGGCAACATCATACTTAAGAGCGAGAAGCTTTTCACCTAAGATCGGGAACAAGGCAGGGATGCCCACTCTCTCCACTTTTATTCAACAAAGTGCTGGAGGTCCTAGCCACAGCAATCAGACAAAATAAAGAAATACATGGCATCAATATTGGTAAAGAAGTTAAACTGTCCCTGTTTGCAGATGACATGATACTGTACATAAAAAAAACCCTTAAGACTCCACTCCAAAACTACTAGAATATCTGAATTCAGCAAAGTTGCAGGATACAAAATTAATACACAGAAATCTGTCGCTTTCCTATACACTAACGATGAACTAGCAGAGAGAGAAATCAGGAAAACAATTCCATTCACAATTGCATCAGAAAGAATAAAATACCTAGGAATAAACCTAACCAAAGAGGTGAAAGACCTATACTCTGAAAACTATAAGACACTCATGAGAGAAATTAAAGAAGAAAACAATAAATAGAAATAAATTCCATGCTCATGGATAGGAAGGATTAATATTGTCCAAATGGCTATCCTGCCCAAAGCAATTTACAGACTCAATACAATTCCTATTAAAATACCAACAGCATTCTTCAATGAACTGGAACAAATAGTTCTAAAATTCATACAGAACCATAAAGGACCCTGAATAGCCAAAGCAATCCTGACAAAGAAGAACAAAGTTGGGGGGATTACACTCCCTTACTTCAAGTTCTACTACAAAGCTACAGTAATCAAAACATTTTGGTACTGGCACAAGAACAGACTCATAGATCAATGGAACAGAAGAGAGAGTTCAGATATAAATCCATTCATATATGGTCAATTAATATACAATAAAAGAGCCATGAATATACAGCAGGGAAAAGCCTCTTCCACAACTGGTGTTGGGAATACTGGACAACTATGCATAAGAGAATGAAACTGGAGTATTGTCTAACTCCATACACAAAAGTAAACTCAAAATGGATCAAACACCTCTATATAAGTCATGAAACCATACAACTCTTAGAAGAAAGCAGAGACAAAATCTCTTGAACACAAACATGAGCAACTTTTTCCTAGATGCACCTCTTCAGGCAAGGGAAACAAAATAAAAAAATGAATAAGGGGGACTGCATCAAACTAAATAGCTCTGTTTAGCAAAGGATACCATCAGCAGTATAAAAAGACATCCTACAGTATGGGAGAATATATTCATAAATAACTCATCTGATAAGGGGTTAACATGCGTGTAACCTCCAAAATATATAAAGAAACTCATATGGCTCAACACCTAAAAAGCAAATAACCCAATTAAGAAAAATGGACAGAGGCCCTGAACAGACACTTCTCTGAATAAATACAGATGGCCAACAGGCACATGAAAAGATGCTCCACATAGTTAATCATTAGAGAAATACAAATTAAAACCACAGTGAGATATCACCTCACACCAGTTAGCATGGCACTATTCAAAAGACAAGAAATAACAAATGGTGGCAAGGATGCTGTTGGTGGGAGTGTAAACTGGTGCAACCATTGTGAAAAGCAATATGGAGGTTCCTCAAAAAATTAAAAACAGAAATACTATTTGACCCAGAAATTCCACTCCTAGGAATTTACCTGAAGAAAACAAGATCCCTGATTTAAAAAGACATATTCACCCCTATGTTTGTCACTGCACTATGTGTAATAGTCAAGATTGGGAAGCAACTTAAGTATCCCATGAATAGATGAATGGATAAAGAAGAGATGGGACATATACACAAAGGAATATTAGTTAGCCATACAAAGAAAATAAATCCTACCATTTGCAACAACATGGATGGAGCTAGAGGGTATTATGCTCAGTGAAATAAGCCAGGTGGAGAAAGATAAGTATCAAATGATCTCACTCATCTGTGGAGTATAAGAACAAAGAAAAAAACTGAAGGAACAAAACAGCAGCAGACTCACAGAATCCAAGAGAACAACGTCTCATATTCAAAAAGACATATGCACCCCTATGTTTATTGCAGCACTACTTGCAATAGCCAAGATATGCAAGCAACCTAAATGCCCATCAGTAGACGAATGGATATAGGAGAGGTGGTACATATATACAATGGAATATTATTCAGCCATAAACCGAAAAGAAATCCTACCTTTTGAAACAACATGGATGGATCTACAGGGTATTATGCTCAGTGAAATGAGCCAGGCAGAGAAAGAAAAATCCCAAATGATTTCTCTTATTTATAGAGTGTAAAAACAAAACATAACAGATGGAACAAAATATCAGTAGACTCATAGACACTGAGAAGGGACGAATGGTTACCAATGTGAAGGGGTTGGGGAGAGGGAAGAGGAAGGGGATTAAGGAACACAATAATTTGCAATCACATTATAGGTTGGTCAAGCAGATAGTAGTACAGCATGGAAAATACAGTTAATGATTCTGTAACATCTTACTACATTGATAGATAGTGACCGCACTGGATGGGATGAAGATTTGATAATAGGAGTAACTGTTGAACCACTGTATTGTGTATTTGAAACCAACATAAGTTTGTATAGAAATGATACTTTAATTTTTTTAAAGTTGCCTAATAAAGACTGAACAGTTAAACATAAGGTTAGAGATTAAATTCTTAGATTTCCATAAAAAGCAGTGTCTTCATCAAAATATGGAATGAAGTACAAGTCAGGAATTAGATTCCCATCCACTCCACTTTGCTGTTAACATTTTCTTAACTTAAAGCTCCTAAAATTGTATTTTTTTTGCATTATATTTTCATTTGTATGAGATCATTCAAAGAAAAAGAGATTAGGACAACTTAAAATACATTTGTGATTAAATAATTCAAAGTTAATTTTATTCTCTTCCTTGTTTCAGCCATACACTTGTGACTCTCCATGCTAAATATTAAGAATCTTGAATACATTATGCTATGTGAAAGAAGTCAGACACAAGAGAACATGTATTGTATGATTCCATCTGTATGAATTGTCCAGAATAGGTAAATCTATAGAAAAAAGAAGGTAGGACTGGGGCTGGGAGCAAGGTATGGGGATTGACTGCTAATGGGCATGGGTTTCTTTTAGGAGTCAGAAATATGTTCTAAAAGTAGTTTGTATATAATGGTTGGACAACTCTGTGAATATGTTAAATACATTGAATGTATACTTTAATTGGGCGATTTGTATGTGTGTGAGCTATATCTCAATGAAACTTCTTTTGCCATTCTTATGTACTTACTTTTTGAAAAGATTAAACCTGTGAGAGTATGATTGTATACATGGAAAAAAGAGCCTCTAATCATTAGTGAATTTTTGAAGACATACTGCTATTGTCTGGAGAGGTAATTTACAACCAGTGACAATTGTCACTGTCCTTGCAGTCTTCAAAATCTCCACCAAAGGCTTGTGACATTGCCTGTCAATGTCTATACTCAAAGACTCTCCTTTCAAATAATTTATATCCATGGATACCAGAACCACTGAGGTAATTTGTTCAGAAAACTGAAGAATTTGGTCACCTTAACCTTGGAATCTAAAATGTAAGTCCAGAGGAAAAACATGCTCCTCAATCACATAGCTGTATAGTCATACAGATCTAAGTTCAAACTCTGGCTCTGCCACTTCATAGAACTATGAAGTTTAATTTACTTCTGAGAGTATCAGTGTTTCTCCATGTGTAATGGAATAACATTCCTGCCTCTCTCTGAGTCTTTTCTCCATCTGTTACATGAGTTATTTCCTTCTACTCTCAAGTGGAAGTTAGGTGATATGCTCCCTGAAGGAAGGTATCACTTTTCTAACCTGATTATTGTTCATTTCTAATACCTTCCCTAGCACACAAATAGGTTTTCAACAATTATCTACCAAATAAGTGAATGAATGAAGTTTTCTAAGCCTGTGAGATACTTGCTGAGATTGATAAATCACAGGATTCTGATGAAGGAAAAATACTGGTCTTTTCATTCTTTCTGAAACATAGAACTGTGCCTGATATACCATAGGACATTAATACATTTGTTGACAGGAAGAACAAGTGAGTCAATTAATGGGAACAACTTCAGAACTATAACTCAGGTTTCTCAATTCTGGTACTTTAATGACAATGTACTTTGGGGAATTCCATATACACACAGTGTAATACCATTCTCTGTGGTCATTTTGGAGGCAATGTCTCATGCAAAGTAAATTGAGGAAATGATACGGTGTGTTTGATTAGGAAACTTAATACTCTCCACAAACATACTCACATTTGGAGAGAAATTATCTGACAATAAAAAATAAATACACGTTAAAAGGGAATTGTGTCCTTCTGAAACTTTTGCTTCTTCACTTGAGATTCAGAGTATTTGGAAATAGGGGATGCTTGCATGGGTGTAGAATTATGACAATTAAGAGAAAGTGGTACTTGACCTGGCAGGACATAAATTTGGGTACTTGTTCCCAAATTAAGTTGGACAGGTGGTGAATACCAATTGGCCCCAAAATAGTCAAAATAGGGATCTGCGGGAAGATGGCAGCATGAGTAGTTCAGAGGAAATCTCCTCCCCAAAACATATATATTTATGAAAATACAATAAATACAACTATTCCTAAAAGAGACACCAGTGGATGTAGTACAACAGCCAGGATACAACTACATCTGCGAGAACTCAGCATCACATGAAGGGGGTAAGATACAAGTCACGGCCAGGCGGGTCCTGAACACTCCCCCACCCCAAAACACGGTGGGAAGAAAGGAGTCGGAACGGGGACAGAGTGAAAGCTCTAAACAACTAGCTCTAGAAATCCGCACCCAGAACGCAAACACTAGGTGCATGGAGTGCTGGATATTAGAGAAATGGAAAAGCAGAACCTGTGGGCAGGTCCCTGCAACCAGCGCCCATGAGACAAAAGAAAAGCAAGTGCTTTCTGCAAGTCTTAAAGAGACAGGGACCCCATGGCTGGACGAAGTTGTCCCAGCAGCTGGGAAAAACTAGGGAACTTAGGCACCCTAAACAGAGGCAGTGCAGCTCTGAAACCCCTCACAGGACTAGGCAGCCTACCAGTCATTCTTCCAACAGGCGCAGACCCTGACACACGGGCCCAGTAGCAGGAGAGTGGGAGCACACACTGGGGGCAGAAGTGTTAGAAGGAACTGAGAGCAGATCCGTGCGCCACAGAGCTAGCCTGCAGTGGAATGACCGAACAGCTGGGGCACGGCTCACGCGCACTGGCGGCAGTGAAACCAGAGCTCAGTAAAAAACTGCATGGAAAAGACCTGCAGGCACTAACAGAGGAGCCAGAGGGAGCAGGTGTGCTCCCAGGAGCCGACCGGAATTCCAGCCTAATGAACAGCTGCCCGGGCCAGACCCAAAGGCCGCTGCTGCCACACAGCTGCCCGATAGGGTCACCGCTAACACGGAGGAGTGCGCCTGGCATGCCTGCCACTCCCCGCAGGGCTCCATGCCACTCTGATGCACACCCCACCCACAGCAGCTTAGGAGATTAACCTGGTGGCTGCTCCAGGAGTGCAGGTAGCCATCACAGGCAGTGGAGAAGGGGAAGGCATCCAGCAAGCAGGAAAGGACATTCTTCTCCCAGCTGACACACCCACAACCTGCCTAAAGC
Organism: Manis javanica; assembly: GCF_040802235.1. Lineage (NCBI taxonomy): Eukaryota > Metazoa > Chordata > Mammalia > Pholidota > Manidae > Manis > Manis javanica. The sequence continues at coordinate 53,874,024 of NC_133174.1, forward strand.
CACTGCAATCACCATGAAAAGGCAAAAAAATCTGGTCCAGACCAAGATAGTTACACCTGAGAAAGGATCTGCAGAGGCAGACCTAACCAGTCTCCCTGAAAAAGAATTCAAAATCATTAACATGCTGACAGAGCTGCAGAGAAATATGCAAGAGCTGAGGGATGAAGTCTAGAGGGAGATTAAAGACGTCCAGAGGGAGATCACAGATGTACAGAGGGAGATTACAAAAGTGAAACAAACTCTGGAAGTATTTTTTAGCAGAATAGATAAGATGCAAGAGGCCATTGATGGAATAGAAACCAGAGAACAGGAATGCATAGAAGCTGATGCAGAGAGAGATAAAAGGATCTTCAGGAATCAAACAATATGAAGAGAACTGTGTGACCAATCCAAAAGGAACAATATCAGCATTATAGGGGTACCAGAGGAAGAAGAGAGAGAAAAAGGGATAGAAAGTGTCTTGGAAGATATAATTGCTGAGAACTTCCCAAAATTGGGGGAGGAAATAGTTGCTCAGACTACGGAGGCACAGAGAACTCCAGAGAGAAGGGATCCAAAGAGGTCAACACCAAGACACATAATAATTAAAATGGCAAAGATCAAGGACAGGGACAGAGAATTAAAGGCAGCCCGAGAGAGTAAAAAGGTCACCTACAAAGGAAAACTCATCAGGATATCATCAGACTTCTCAACAGAAACCTTACAGGCCAGAAGAGAATGGCATGATATATTGAATGCAATGAAACAGAAGGGCCTTGAACCAAGGATACTGTATCCAGCACGATTAACATTTAAATATGAAGGAGGGATTAAACAATTCCCAGACAAGCAAAAGTTGATGGAATTTGCCTTCCACAAACCACCTCTATGGGGTATCTTAGAGGGACTGCTCTAGATGGGAACACTCCTTAAAAGAGCACAGAGCAAAACACCCAACATATGAAGAATGGAGGAGGAGGAAAAAGAAGGGAAAGAAATAATCATCAGACTGTGTTTATAACAGCTCAATAAGCGAGTGAGGTCAGACAGTAAGGTAGTAAACAAGCTAACCTTAAACCTTTGGTAACCACAAATCTAAAGCCTGCAATGGCAATAAGTACATATCGTTCAATAATGACCCGAAATGTAAATGGACTGAATGCACCAAACAAAAGACACAGAGTAATAGAATAGGTAAAAAAGCAAGACCCATCTACATGCTGCTTACAAGAGACTCACCTCAAACCCAAAGACATGCACAGATTAAAAGTCAAGGGTTGGAGAAAGATATTTCATACAAACAACAGAGAGAAAAAAGCAGGTGTTGCAATACTAGTATCAGACAAAATAGACCTCAAAATAAAGAAAATAACAAGAGATAAAGAAGGACATTACATAATGATAAAGGGCTCAGTCGAACAAGAGGGTATAATCATTATAAACATATATGCACCCAATACAGGAGCACCAATATATGTGAAACAAATACTAACAGAATTAAAGGAGGAAATAGAGTGCAATGCATTCATTTTGGGAGACTTTAACACACCATTCACTCCAAAGGACAGATCCACCAGACAGAAAATAAGTAAGGACACATAGGTACTGAACAACACGCTAGAACAGACGGACCTAATAGACATCTATAGAACTCTACATACAAAAGCAACAGGATACACATTCTTCTCAAGTGCACATGGAACATTCTCCAGAATAGACCACATACTAGGCCACAAAAAGAACCTCAGTGAATTCCAAAAGATTGAAATCATACCAACCAAGTTTTCAGACCACAAAGATAAAAATAAATTGTACAAAGAAAGCAAAAAGGCTCACAAAGACATGGAGGCTTAACAACATGCTCCTAAATAATCAATGGATCAATGACCAAATTAAAATGGAGATCCAGCAATATATGGAAACAAATGACAACAATAACACCAAGCCCAACTTCTGTGGGACGCAGCAAGAGCAGTCTTAAGAGGAAAGTATATAGCAATCCAGGCATATTTAAAGAAGGAAGAGCAATTCCAAATGAATAGTCTAATGTCACAATTATCAAAATTGGAAAAATAAGAACAAATGAGACCTAAGGTCAGCAGAAGGAGGGGCATAATAAAGATCAGAGAAGAAATGAATAAAATTGAGGAGAATAAAACAATAGAAAAAATCAATGAAACGAGGAGGTGGTCATACAAGAAAATAAACAAAATAGATAAGCCTCTAGCCAGACTTATTAAGAGAAAAAGAGAGTCAACACAAATCAACAGAATCAGAAACGAAACAGGAAAAATCATGACGGACTGCACAGAAATACAAAGAATTATTAGAGAATACTATGAAAATCTCTATGCTAACAAGCTGGAAAACTGAGGAGAAATGGAGAACTTCTTAGAAAAATACAACCTTCCAAGACTGACCAAGGAAGAAACACACAAGTTAAACAAACCAATTACAAGCAAAGAAATTGAAACGGTAATAAAAAAACTACCCAAGAACAAAACTCCCGGGCCAGATGGAGTTACCACAGAATTTTATCAAACAAACAGAGAAGATATAACACCCATTCTCCTTAAAGTTTTCCAAAAATTAGAAGAGGAGGAAATACTCCCAAACTCATTCTATGAAGCCAACATCACCCTAATACCAAAACCAGGCAAAGAGCCCACCAAAAAAGAAAACTACAGACCAATATCCCTGATGAACGTAGATGCAAAAATACTCAACAAAATATTAGCAAACCGAATTCAAAAATACATCAAGAGGATTATACACCATGACCAAGTGGGATTTATCCCAGGGATGCAAGGATGTTAAAACACTAGAAAATCCATCAAAATCATCCACCACATCAACAAAAAGAAGGACAAAAATCACATGACTATCTCCATAGATGCTGAAAAAGCATTTGACAAAATTCAACATCCATTCATGATAAAAACCCTCAACAAAATGTGCATAGAGGGCAAGTACCTCAACATAATAAAGGCCATATATGATAAACCCACAGCCAGCATTATACTGAACAGCGAGAGGCTGAAAGTTTTTCCTCTGAGATCGAGAACAAGACAGGGATGCCCACTCTCTCCACTGTTATTCTACATGGTACTGCAGGTCCTAACCATAGCAATCAGACAAAACAAAGAAATACAAGGAATCCAGATTGGTAAAGAGGAAGTCAAACTGTCACTATTTGAAGATGATATGATATTGTACATAAGAAACCCTAAAGACTCCACTGCAAAACTACTAGAACTAATATCGGAATTCAGCAAAGTTGCAGGATATAAAAATAACACAGAAATCTGTAGCTTTCCTATACACTAACAATGAACTAATAGAAAGAGAAATGAAGAAAACAATTCCATTCACAATAGCATCAAAAAGAATAAAATACCTAGGAATAAACCTAACCAAGGAAGTGAAAGACCTATACCCTGAAAACTACAAGACATTCTTAAGAGAAATTAAAGAGGTCACTAACAAATGGGAACTTATCCCATGCTCCTGGCTAGGTAGAATTAATATCGTCAAAATGGCCGTCCTGCTCAAAGCAATATACAGATTCAATGCAATCCCTATCAAATTACCAACAGCATTCTTCAATGAACTGGAACAAACAGTTCAAAAATTCATATGGAGCTGTCAAAGACCCCGAATAGCCAATGCAATCCTGAGAAGGAAGAATAATGTGGGGGGAATCTCACTCCCCAACTTCAAGCTCTACTACAAAGCCACAGTAATCAGGACAATTTGATACTGGCACAATAACAGAGCCACAGACCAGTGGAACAGAATAGAGACTCTAGACATTAACCCTAACATATATGGCCAATTAATATTTTGTAAAAGAGCCATGGACTTACAATGGGGAAATGACAGTCTCTTCAACAGATGGTGCTGGCCAAACTGGACGGCTCCATGTAAGAGAATGAAACTGGATCACTGTCTAACCCCATATACAAAAGTAAACTCCAAATAGATCAAAGAACTGAATGTAAGTCATGAAACCATGAAACTCTTAAAAAAAACATAGGTAAAAATCCATGGACATAAACATGAGTGACTTCTTCATGAACATATCTCCCCGGGCAAGGGAAACAGAGGCAAAAATGAATAAGTGGGACTATATCAAGCTAAAAATATTCTGTACAGCAAAGGGCACCATCAATAGAACAAAATGGTATCCTACAGTATGGGAGAACATATTCATAAATGACAGACCCGATAAAGGATTGACATCCAAAATACATAAAGAGCTCACGCACCTCAACAAACAAAAAGCAAAAAATCCAATTAAAAAATGGGCAGAGTAGCTGAATAGACAGTTCTCTAAGGAAGAAATCTAGATGGCCAACAGGCACATGAAAAGATGCTCCACATTGCCAATCATCAGAGAAATGTAAATTAAAACCACAATGAGATATCACCTCACACCAGTAAGGATCGCCATCATCGAAAAGACAAACAACAACAAATGTTGGCGAGGTTGTGGAGAAAGGGAAACCCTCCTACACTGCTGGTGGGAATGTAAAGTAGTTGAACCATTGTGGAAAGCAGTATGGAGGTTTCTCAGAATGCTCAAAATAGAAATACCATTTGACCCAGGAATTCCACTTCTATGAATTTACCCTAAGAATGCATCACTCCAGTTTGAAAAAGACAGATGCACCCCTATGTTTATCGCTGCACTGTTTACAAAGCCAAGATATAGAAGCAACCTAAATGTCCAACCTAAATGATAAAGAAGATGTGGTATATATACACAATGGAATAATGCAGCCATAAGAAAAATACAGATCCTACCATTTGCAACAACCTGGATGGAGCTAGAGGGTATTATGCTCAATGAAATAAGCCAAGTGGAGAAGGACAAGCACCAAATGATTTCACTCATATGTGGAGTATAAGAACAAAGGAAAACTGAAGGAACAAAACAGCAGCAGAATCACAGAACCCAAGAATGGACTAATAGTTACCAAAGGGAAAGGGACAGGGGACAATGGGTGGGAAGGGACGGATAAGGGTGGGGAAAAAGAAAGAGGGCGTTATGATTAGCATGTATAGTGCGTGGGGGATACAGGGAGGGCTGCGCAACGCAGAGAAGACAAGTAGTGATTTTGCAGCATCTTACTACGCAGATGGACAGTGACTGTGAAGGGGTATGTGGGGGGGTACTTGGTGAAATGGAGAACCTAGTAAACATAATGTTCTTTCTGTAATTGTAGATTAATGATTCAAAAAAAATAGTCACAATAAACTTCAGGGTAATGAAGGTTTCAAAGGCCTTTAGGGAAATATGAGATTTGGGGAATTGTAAAACATTGGGGGTGGCAACTGTTTCTGATGGAGCGGTTAAAGAGAAATTATGAGGCTAATGAGAGGAAGGGTGTAAGAAAGGGGAAAACACTTCAGAAGTCCTCTCTGAGAAGGGTCTGTTATAGGAACAGTCACCCTCATTTCATTTTAACATTGATACACTTAAATTTATCAGTATTTTCCTCTATGGATTTTTGTGTTTGTGCCTTGAAAAACAATTTTTTTCTTGCTTGTGTGCTTACTATGTATGGGTAGGCACAGTGTTTGACACTAGGGATGAATAAAAGAACAAAGGGCATGGCCAGTACCTTCACATACTTATAGTCTACAAGGGGAGACAAACATGTCAGCAAATGATTACAGCATCGTAAGTTTCATGTAATTACAGAAATAGTAGAAGAAAGTAATGAACTTTCTGAAAGAGTGAGAAATGGTTTTAAAGAAGTGGTGATGGCCTGAACAGGAACAAACAGGTTTTTAGGCAAAGTGAGTACAAAGCATTGTAGGAAGAAGAAGTAGAATCAAAGCCATAGAAACATAGAATAACATGGTTTCTTCAGGCAATTACAAAGGACAAGAGATAGGCAGGCAGACAAGGACCTTAGATATTGTACCTGCTGCATAATCATTCAAAGGCTTCAAGCAAGCGAGTTATATGGTCAGATCTGTATTTTAGATAGACCACTTTGACAGCAATGTGGAGAGGTTGGAGAGGCAGATCCACAGAGAATGTCACAGCAATAGTTCAGGCAATATATAATGAGGGCTTGAACCAAGGCAGCGGCAATGGAGAATCACAGGAAAGGAAAAATTAAAGAGCTAAGTAGGAAGTAAAAACAGGATTTCACATTCCCCTCCAGATACTTCCCCATTTTTGTCTGCCTTTAATAGCTCGTCTTCTTAAAAGAGCTGTCTGCACTGGCTGATAGCACTTCCCCACCTTTCATGTACTTCTCAACTTATTCTTATCTGGCTTCTGCCTGCATACCACCACCAAACTTAGTTCTTGAGAGGTGCCCAGTGATCTCCTGGTCAATAAAGACAACAGACATATGTCAGTCCTCATCTTACTTGACCACATTTATTTTAAAAGTGCTTTTCAATTTTCTTCTGGATCACTAGACATTCCTTGATTTCCTCTTATCTTTTTACCCACTCTTTTTATGTCTCCTTTGCATATTCATATCCCTCTCTTGGATTTTTAAGTGTTAAAAATCTTTAAGGCTCAGGTCTCTCCTCCTTTCTCTTCTGAGTCTATATTCTCTCCCTGAGTGATCTCATCCATATTCCTAGTTTCAACAAGAAAATTTAAGTAAAATTAATTGTCATCCATTTCAAGAACCACCATTATTTTATGTTTCACTAAGAGAGCAAAAAAAAAAATGCTTCTCAAATTGCATTAACCATCTCACTGTATCCCAAACTTGTTCTTCCTTGTAGTATTCCCAACTCAGAAAATGACACCACCAATCATTTAGTTGTTCAAGCTAGGAACTAGAAACCTGGGACTTCTATTATCTCTACCTCAGGAGCTCTTCCCCCTCATATCTAATCAGTCTCCATGTCCTATTGCTTTTACTTTTTAAATAATCCCTGAATATACACATTCTGATGCTCACTGTCACAATTCTAATAGAAAACATCACCTCTCTTGTCTGATTTATGTCAAAAAGTATCCTAACAGGTCTCCCCAAATTTATAATTTGCTATTAAGTAGACAGAGTGATCTTTTCAAAACCCAAACTGGACCATATCACTTCCCTGATGAAAACCCGTAAGGAGCTCTTCATTAGTTTTAGGGAAAAGTCTAAATTCCCTGTGGCCTCTAAAGCCCCTGACCATCCTTCCAGTCTTGTCTCATGCCACTCTGTCCTGTATTCTCTAAATGCCATTCACAAAAGGGCCTTCTTTTTGATTCTCAAATGTGTCACCCTCCTCACTACCTCAAGACCTTGAACACATGCTACTCCTCTGACTTCCATTTGTCTTTAATTCATACTAATTCCTCAGCCTCCCATTCAAACATCACCTCATCAGGGAAGTTTCCATGATCCAAGTCTATGTGCTCTCATAATACACTGCTCTTCTTTCTCATTTTTGGAATTTAAAATTATAGTTAATTTAATGTATAAAACAGCTTAATATTGGATTTGGCACTGGAATTAAAGTTGCATGAAGGCCAGAGCTGTGCTAGGGATGGAGTTAGCTGCTGTGTTCTTATCAACCAGCATAATGCTGGGAAAAAAGCAGGTGCTCAGTATTTGTTAAATGAATGGATAAATTGAGGATTGAGGGATGTAAGACTTAAGGCAGAAAGAGAAATCAAGAATTATAGCCAAATTTCTGGATTTGTTAACTAACAACAATCCTTCTGTTAGTGCTGACACTCAGTAGTACTTCGAATCTGAGGCAAGGGGAAAATGATATATTCAGTTTTAAAAGAAAGAATTAGAGATACTTGTGAGATATATGGTAGTCAGTTTGGTATATGGGTCTGGAATTGGTGAAAGCAACCTAGGCTGTGAACATAAATTTAATAGCTCTTTTCTTCAGGTGCTGGTTGAAAATGAGTGAGGGAGATGAAATCATCCAGGGAATGAGTGTAGCGTGACAGAGAAAAGGCCAAACATATCTTTGTAGAGCATCAACACTTAAGGGACATGCAAGGGAAAATAAAGCATAGAAGGAAAGGGAGAAATAAAGATCAGAGAAGCTAAAGAAAAATAAGAACCGTATGGTACCTTAGAGGTCAAGGGTCAACATGAGACAGGGACCATGGGCTTAGACAGAGTAGGGTGAGGGCCTCTGGAAAAAACAAAGCAAGATAATCCATTGTGAGATTTGCTTTGGCCTGCTGGGGTCCCACCTTGCTTTTCTGACTTTACCCAGGTGCTGCTTTTCCTCCTCCAGCCCTAAACAAATGATTTGCAACTTGGGCACTATAGTAAGCAAGCCCAAAACAACATAGTAAGAACAGGAAGGATTGCATCTTAAAACCCAATTCGTTAAAAAGTAAGTTTCTTAACAAACAGATAATAACTCAGCCCACCTTGGGAGCAAAACAGGCAGTCTTGAGTAATATGTTCCCAGACAAGGAACCTGCTATCCTCGGAGGAAATCAGACCAGTAAAATTCTTGTAAATAACCAGGAAGACTAATAAGAAGCTTAGTGTTTCTTCAAAGATAAACATTTTGGGACCCCTTAGCAGGTGCACATCTCTAGCCCTTTGTCTCTCAACTGCCTATAAAACCCCTAGACAACGCACCACCCCGAGACTCTCTTGCCCCCTCCTGGCTTGAGCCAGGAGCTCTGTCCTCTCACTTTCTCTCTAAATAAGGCCTCTGCCTTGCTCTCCTACCTTGAGTGTTTGCGAAGTTCCTTCTTCGGCTCCGTGAATAATAACCCCGGCATCAAATGGCTGAAAGTATCCCATGGGTCAGAAGAGTGCCTAATGACTTTGCCAACAAGAAGGACACTGATGGAATACTTAAGGAAGTGAGTTGATAGGTGAAGCAGAAGTGAAGGCTTTGAAACCCTGAAGAAATAGCCTTCTCCCCAGGAGCCTGCTAAGAAGAGAAGGAAAGAGAGGTGATCTGGAGAGGCACCAGTGTTAAGGAAGGTTTTATTTTATTTTAACATGTGAGAAACCTGGACAACTCTAATTGTTAATAGAGCATATCACAATGAAGTTACTGTTCTATAAATAAGATTGTGTTACCCAATATCCAATTTTATCCCTGTCATATGTGTTCAAGCCCAAGCTGGATGAAGAACCACTTGAAGATTTCTTCTCAACTACAAAATGAGAGTTAAGGTTAGAAGATTTAACCCGAGTTCCTATAAGATCTTGGCACAAGTCCATTGTGGCATAATAGAAAGAGCACTAGATGAACCTGGTTCTAGAATCCCAACTCTGTTACTGACTAGCCAGACAACCTCATATAAATTATTTAGCTTGTCTCTGTCTCAATTCACCTTATGTGTAAACCAACCTCACAAAATCCTAAGGGGGAATCAAAGGAGAGATTGGATGCTGAAAGTATAGTAACATGAGATGCTATAATGCTGCCAAGGATTAGTAAACTCTCGGGGAAGCTATTAAATTATTTTTAGTTAACAAATGCTTATTACTAAAATTTTTAGTTAATAAACTAATTTTATGACAACATTGAGAGGTAGGCACTACTATTACCCACATTTTACAGATGAGGGACTGAAGCACAAATGTTAAGATGCCACACAGCTAGGGATTAGTGGAATAAAGATGTGAAACGAGTATGGCTGTAAAGTTCTGCTCATCATTATGGTATGCTATCCTTGGCCTAGAATCTCATCTGCTAACAGAAATATTCTCCAACCCCTTTGGAAAAATCTGATGAAAGCTATGGACCCCCTCTTCTGGAAAATGCATAGAAACTTACAGAAATATGTTTTTATATACTATTTCAGAGTTCACTCATTGACCTTCACCACTGCCATAAACCCCTGCCATCTGGCTCTCCAAAGTACCTAACATTAAAACTCTTTGTTTTAAAGTTTAAACAGTCCAGATATAGAAAAAAAATAGGGAGTGGCTACAGCTCTCATGCTGCCCTCTACCACCGCCTACTGGACTGCCCGTGGTAATGACAACAACATCGCGATAACAACATCGCGATACCTATTGCTTAGAGACCTCTTCAGATTTTTCCGAAGTGCTTTCAGGAGAAGATGTTGTCACAGCTCAGGGTCCAAAACCCAAAACTCGGAAGGCCAGCGCTGGGGGTCCAGCCTCCTGTAATTGCAGTCTAATCCTAACCATCATGCTCTATAACAGCATGTGGGGACGTCGCCGCCATTTTAGCTTCTACAGTCTGTGTCACCAGGAATATGAAGACAACTCTTAGAAATCAGCAGAGGGCGCTGGAGTACATCTTTCCTGGTGGACGTTATGGTTAACCAAATAGGCGAAATCTCAACTTTCTGACCTGTTCTTTAGGTGCTGCACCGCACTGTTCCTTCGCAGACTGCATACGCTTCCTTAGCACGCACCCCCCTCCAACCACCTTACCACTCGCTATTCCTTGACCTTGTGACCAAGAAATTCACTTTTGTTTATTTTTAATTGAGTTATGAATGTGGAAAAAAATACAAAGCCTACCCTACCACCCCAGACCCAGCTTAAGAATACTGCTTCCAATCACTTATTATCTTGCTGCTCACAGTTAACATCCCCATCTTTGTTTAATCCTTTTTGATGACCATCTTCCAGCTCCAAATCAAGAAATAGTAATCACAGCACTGGACTGAGAATCAGGGCAGACCTTCATATTTAACTGTTGCTACTTTATTTGCTGTGTGACCAGTCACTTGACCTTTCTGGAGTTTCAGTCTATAAAGTAAAGGAGATTGGTTAATACTGGAGTACATTTATGAGCCTTTTCTGACCTGCTAGGATTCTAGGAGTCTTCTCTGTTCTTTACATTCTATACTCTGTTCTTTACACTTATAAACTAGCTTTCGATACCCCCTAACCTTTACTACCAGGAGTATTTCTCTAAAATTGGATCACACACCCTTGTTTAAATCCATTAATGCCTCCATTTTGCCCACAAGAAAGAGCTCAAATTTCCTACTGTGACATCAAAGACTTTCACAATCTGCCTTCTTTTTTGCTCTCTGACCTCCACCCGTAATGGTTTACTCTCAAACGCCATACCGTTTTTTCAGTTCATATAGCTCCATCGCCAAAGCAGATTGAGTTAGATGCTGATTTAATCTTCCTCTTGGCATTGTCAAAATATATCATAGTTACCTGTTTAGTTATCTTTCCTGCAGTCTAAGCTCTGAGCTCCTTAAAGTCAGGAATCCCTGTTGAATCTCCAGTTTCTAGAACAATGCATGGCACTTTATTGTTAAATAAAAATTTGTTGAACGAGTGAATGATTATATATGTGACTGCATCCCCAGTGCTTATTACCATGTTAAGCATATAGTAAATGTTCAATAAATATGGAATTAATATTTGAATTAACAAAATCTCGTCAGCTTCTCCAATATCTCTTATATCCTGTCTGTCCTCCTTCAGGGCCTTGTCAGGCACTAATCATTTCTACCTGGATTATCAGGAAGCCTCTTAACTAGTTTCCCACACTTAGTCTGTCTCCCATCAAGATCCTTTACCTTAAAACACAATTTTGCGATTCTATTGTTTGTACCAAAATCTTCTAAAACTCCCTAGTGTCTACAGTATCAGGTCTCAACTTTCACCAGGCAATCAAGACCCTTCTCCAATCTGACTTTTCATTAGCCTGATGCTTCAGGGAAACAAGATTACTTCCTATTCCTCAACTTATGTCCAAATTGTCCTACTCCATGTACAATAAAATCAGGTGATAAATAATAAGCACCCAAATGAGGTCCAGGGAAGTGTGGATGAAGAAAAGGGAATGAATTTGAAGCTATGCACCTATAAAAGTTAGTTTTCCCTTAGTTCTATCTCCTTCCTTTCACAGGCACCACCAAACATCTTTAAGGAAATGTTCCCTCATTGGGGAAATAATGCAAGCCAATATTTAGTGGGAGATTCTTGCCTGCCAAACATTGTTCTAAGTTCTCTGTATGCATTAATGCATTTAACCTTCACAATAGCCTTTAAGATTAGTATTAATGGTGTCCTATCATTACATTACAAAGAAAGGGAGGCAGATTTAAGATTAAATAAACTGCTCAATGTCATGTAACCAATGAAAGTAGCAGAACTGGGACTTAACGCAGGTAGACCGGCCTTGGAGCTTGTGATCTAAATTACTACACTACATTACCAGATGTCTCTGTTGGCTGTCATGATACTGCCTATTTCTAATTCTTTCTTTTTGTGATAGCATTACCCTCCTTCTTTAAGGCCTCCTACCATTGCTAAATGTAGGAATCCCACAAAGTTCTGTTTCTTGTACCTCTTTCTCTGTATGCTCAAATAGGTAACATTTATTGAGCGTACTGTGTTACAGGCAACCTTAACTTACTAATAATGCTTTATCTCATTGCCTCGTTTCAGCAGCTCTGTGAGGTATCTGTTATTATTATCACTATTTCACAGATGAGGAAACCAAGGCTCAGAGAAGTGAAATAATTTGATCAATTTCACACAGCCAGCAAATTTCAGAGCTTGAATTGGAATCCAAGCTGTCTGATTACAGAGGCCACACTTGTGTGTTCCATATATTTGTGCTGTTTTCTTTTGTGATTAAGATCCAGACTCTAAAACTAGACTGCTGGTTTAAAGCTCAGCTTTATTGCTTCTCAACTGTGTGACCTTGGACATGTGACTTCATTTCCCTGAGCCTCAGTTTCCTTATTTGTAAAATATGACAATAATAGGTAGGCTGATGTGATGATTAAATTACCTCATTTATGGAAAAACACTTAGAATAGCCAGATAAGCAGTATGTAAATATTATTCATAATTATTTTATTTTTATATCTTTCTGAATTAAAATTTTTATATTACATCTGTTTTTCTAGTTTTATTGAGATACTATTGATATATATCATATGTGAGTATGAGGTGTAAAATGTCATGCTTTCATACATCTGTATATGCTGAAATGATCACCACAATAAAGTTAGTCAACACCTCCAGGCCCTCACATAATTACCATTTTTGGTAGCAATAATATTTAAGATATACTCTCTTAACATCTTTCAAGTATATGATATAGTACTGTTAATTGTAGCCACGATGACATACATTTGAACCCAGAACTTACTCAACTTATTGCAGAAAATTTGTACCCTTTGACGAATATCTCCCCATTACCCCGAACCCCACAGCCTCTGACAACCACCATTCTAGTCTCAATTTCTATGGGTTCAGCTTTTGTAGATTCCACATACAATATCTTTCTTTGTCTTATTTATTTTGTTTAGCATAATGTCCTCAAGGTACATCCATCTTGTCACAAAAGGCAGAGTTCCTTCTTTTTTAATGGATGAATAATATATATATATATATATATATATATATATATATATATATATATATATATATATACACACACACACACACATATATAATCTAACATTCCCTTTAGTAATTAATCTGTTAATGGATAAGTTGGTTGTTTCTATGTCTTGGCTTTTATAAATAGTGCTGCAGTGAACATGGGAGTGCAGATATATACCCAGAGGTGAGGTTGTTGTATCATGTGGTAGTTCTATTATTAATTTTTTGAGGAACCTCCATGCTGTTTTCCATGGTGGCTTTACTTATATACATTCCCACTAATAGGGCACAGGAGTTCTCTTTTCTCCACAGCTTCCCTAACACTTAGAGTGTCTCTTCTCTTTTTGATAATAGTAATCCTAACAGATGTGAGGTGATATCTCATTGTGGTTTTGATTTGCATTTCCCTGATGATTAGTGATATTGAACATCTTTTCATGTATAGGCATATCTCAGAGATACTGCACATCTGGTTTTAGACCACTCAATAAATTGAATATTGCAATAAAGTAAGTCAAATGATTTTTTATTTTCCCAGTGCATATACAAGTAATGTTTGCAATACAGTGTAGTCTATTAAGTGTGCAGTAGTATAGTCTAAAAAAGAATATACATCTTAATTAGAAAACACTTCATTGCTAAAAAACCCTAACCATCTCTGAGCTTTCAGTGAGTCCTAATCACAGATTACAACACATAATAAATATAATAATAATGAAAAAGTTTTAAATGTTGTGAGAATTATCAAAATGTGACAGAGGGATATGAAGTAAGCAAATGCTTTTGGAAAAATGGCACCAACAGACTTGCTCAACACAGGGTTGGCACAACCCTTCAGTTTGTAAGAAAAAAAAACATATCTGTAAAGCACAATAAAAAAAAAGGTATGCCTGTACCTGTTGGCCATTTGGATGTCTTTTATGGAAAAATGTCTATTCAAGTTCTTTGCTCCTAGTTTAATTGGATTGGTTTTATCTTTTTCTTTCTTTTTATTTAGTTTTTGCTATTGCATTGTATGAGTTCCTTATAAATTTTGGATATTACTCCTTATCAGACAGATGATTTTGAAATATATTCTCACATTCCATAGGTTGCTGTTTCTTTTTTTTTTATTGAAGTATCGTTGATATACAATCTTATATTTGTTTCAAATGCACAACACAGTGGTTCAACAGTTACCCATATTATTAAATCCTCACCCCCTCTAATGCAGTTTCAATTTGTTGATTGTTTATTTTGCTTTGCAAAAGCTTTTTAGTTTGGTGTATTCCTACATTTTTATTTTGGCTTTTTGTTGCTTGCAGTTTTTATATCCAAAAAAACATTGCTAAGAACAATGTTAAGAGCCTTTTCCCTCTTTTCTAGGAGATTTAAGGTTTCAGGTCTTTCATTTGAGTCTTTAATATATACTAAATTAATTTTTGTAGAGAAGTAAGATATTGGTCCAATTCCATTTTTTGTAAAAACACCTCAAAAACCCATTTATTGAAGAGAGTATCATTTCACCATGGAATATTCTTAATTCCCTTGTCATATATTAGTTGACCATATATGCATGGGTTTATTTCTGGGCTCTTGATTTTGTTCCATTAGTGTATGTGTCCACTTACATGCCAGTACCATATGGTTTAATTACTATAGCTTTGTAATAATGTTTGAAATTGGAAGTTATGATGGCTCCAGCTTTGTTCTTCTTTCTCAGGACAACTTTGGCTATTCAACGTGTTTTGCAGTTCCATACAAACTTTAAGATACTTTTTTTCTATTTCTGAATAAAATGCCATTGGGATTTTGATAGGGATTGCAACAAACCCATAGGTGGCTTTGGGTAGTATGGAAATTTTAATCATATTAGTTCTTCAGATCCATGATCATAGGATATATTTCCATTTATTTATTTCTTCTGTAATTTATTTCATCAATGTCTTATATTTTCAGTGTGCAAATTTTTCACCTCCTTGGGTAAACTTATTATATTTGATGCTATTGTAAATGTGATTGTTTCCTTTATTTCTTTTAGATAATTTATTGATAGTGTATAAAAATGCAACTGATTTATTTATTTATAGGTTGATTTTATATCCTGAAATATACTGAATTTGCTTATTAGTTCTAATTGTAGTGAATTCTTTAGGGTTTTCGTTATATAAGATAATGTCATCTACAAACAGATAATCTTACTTCTTTCTTTCCAATTCAGATGTCTCTTATTTATTTTCTTTTTCTTGCCTAAATATGGTGGCTAGGACTTCCAGTAATATGTTGAATAGTAGAGCTGAAAATTTAAACCCTTGTCTTGTGTCTGATATTAGCAGGAAACTTTCAACCACTCACCATTGAGTATAATCTTAGCTTGTGGGCCTGTCATATAATGACCTTTATTATGGAGGGGTATGTTCCATCTATACCAAATTTGTTGAGAGATTTTATCATGAAAATGAACTGAATTTTGTCAAATGCTTTTTCTGTATCTATTGAGAGGATCACATGATTTTTACCTTTCTGTTAATATGGTGCATATATTTGTCTGCATATGTTGAAACATCCTTGCATTCCAAGGATAAATCTTACATGATATGCTGTTCAATTTGATTTGATAGTATTTTATTGAGAATTTCTGCACCTATATTCATGGGGGTTATTGGTCTGTAAGTGTCTTTACTTGTAGTGTCCCTGTCTGGATTTGGTATCAATGTAATGCTGGATTCATAAAATGAGTTTGGGAATCTTGTCTTTTCAATATTTTGGAAGAGCTTGAGGAAGATTGGTTTAAATTCTCTTTTTAATGCTTGGTAGAATTCATCAGTAATACCATGTGTTCTGAGACTTTTCTTTGTTGACAGGTTTTTTATTATACTTTCAACCTCCTTACTCATTATTAGTCTGTTCATATTTTCTGTCTTTTTGATTCTGTCTTAGTAGGTTGTATGTTTCTAGAAATTATCCATTTCTTCTAGGTTAACCAATTTGTTAATGTGTAATTGTTAATAATAGTTTCTTAGGATTCTTTGTATTTCTATTCTGTCAGATTAATGTATTCTCTTTAATTTCTGATTTCCTTTGAGTCTTCTTTTTTTAGTAGAGCTAAAGTTTTGTCAATTTTGTTTATCTTTTCAAAAATAGCTCTACATTTTGTTAATATCTAGTGTTATTCTGTAATCTATTTCATTTATTTCTGCTATTACCTTTGTTACTTCCTTCTTTCTGCTAACTTTGGGCTTAGTTTGTTCCTCTTGTTCTACTTCCTTGAGGCACACAGTTTGGTTATTTATTTGTGATCACAAATTTTTCTTAATATAGGTATTGATTGCTCTAAATTTCTCAGAATTATTTTTGCTGTATCACATAAGTTTCTGTTGTGCTTACATTTTAGTTTGTTTTATTTTTTTAAAAATTTCCCTTTGTTGCATTATTTGACCCATTGTTCGTTTAGGAGTGTGTTGTTTAATTTTTACAAATTTGTGATTTTTCCAGTTTTTCTTCTGTTATTGATTTCATACCACTGTGATCGGGAAAGATACTTGATATGATTTCAATCTTACATTTACTAAAGTTGTTTTGTGATCTAACATATGACCTATCCTGGAAAACGTTCCATGTGTGTCTAAGATGTATTTTGCTACTGTTAGGTGGAATGTTCTGTATGTCTACAATGTCCATTTGGTTTAAGGTATAGTAGAAGTTTAATATTTCCTCATTTATTTTTTGTCTGAATGATCTATCCATTATTGAAAACGGGATATTGAAGTCACCTACTATTATTATGTTATTGTCTATTTCTCTGTTTCTCCCTTCAAATCTCATAGTATTTGCTTCATATATTTAGGTGTTCTCATGGTGAATGCATATATATTTACAACTGATATGACCTCTTGATGAACTGATACTTTTATCATTGTATAATGAACTTTGTCTCTTGTTACAGCTTTTGACATAAAGTCTATTTCATCTTACATTAAGTATAACAACCACTACTGCCTTGGTTTCCACTTGATGGAATATATTTTTCCATCCCTTCACTTTGAGCCTATAGATGTTTTTAATGTTGGAGTGAATTTCTTGTAGGTACTATATAGTTGAGTCTTTTTAAAAAATTCATTCATCTACTCGATGCCTTTAATTGGAAAACTAATCCATATAAATTTAAATAATTATTGAGAGGCAAGGACTTACTAATGCCATCTTATTGCTTTTTGGATGCTGTGTAGTTTCCTGTACCTTTATTTCTCTTGCTGGTTTTGTGAATTGGTTATTTTCTGCAGAGATTTTCTTTGATTCCCATTATCTTTTGTGATCTGCTGTAGTTTTTGCTTTGTGTTTACTAAGATGCTTACATAAAACAGCTTGTAGATATTCAACACCCTATTTTAAGTTGACAATAACTTACCTTATGCTTTTACTCTTCCCCCATATTTTCTATGTCTTAATTTGAATCTCTTTATATTGTATATGCATGAAGAAATTATTATGGTTATAATTATTTTTAGTAATTTTTGTTCTTTAAACTGTTATACTAAAGTTATTAAAACACCACCACATAACAATAGTAGAGAATTCTGAATTTGACTATAAACTTACCTTTACCAGTATGTTTTAGATTTTTGTATATTGCATGTTATTATTTAGTACCCTTTCATTTCAGTTTTAAGAACTTATATACTTACCTGTACCAGTATTTTTAAATTTTTATATATTGCATATTATTATTTAGTACCCTTTCATTTCAGTTTTAAGAACTTATCTCCGCATTTTATTTATTTATTTTTTTTTTATTTTTTGAGAGGGCATCTCTCATATTTATTGATCAAATGGTTGTTAACAACAATAAAATTCTGTATAGGGGGGTCAATGCTCAATGCACAATCGTTAATCCATCTCAAGCTTAATTCTCATCAGTCTCCAATCTTCTGAAGCATAATGAACAAGTTCTTACATGGTGAACGAATTCTTACATAGTGAATAAATTCTTACATGGTGAACAGTACAAGGGCATTCATCACAGAAACTTTCGGTTTTGATCACGCATTATGAACTATAAACAATCAGGTCAAATATGAATATTCGTTTGATTTTTATACTTGATTTATATGTGGATCCCACATTTCTCCCTTTATTATTATTCTTTTTATTTTTAATAAAATGCTGAAGTGGTAGGTAGATGCAAGATAAAGGTAGAAAACATAGTTTAGTGCTGTAAGAGGGCAAATGTAGATGATCAGGTGTGTGCCTATGGACTAAGTATTAATCCAAGCTAGACAAGGGCAGCAAAACATCCACGGATGCAGAAGATTTCTCTCAAAAGAGGGGGATGTGAGGTTCTGAGCTTCACCTCTGTTGATCCCCAATTTCTCACCTGATGGCCCCCTGCGACTGTGCCTGTCTTAGGTTGTTCCTCCCTTGAGGAATCTTACCCATCTCTGACTAACCAGTCATCTTCCGGGGCCATACAGGGAAATGTAAAGTTGGTAAGTGAGAGAGAAGCCATATTGTTTGAAAAAGTTAGCTTTTTACTTCTTTGCAGATTTATGCCCTGTGGCTTCTAAGCCCAGCACTTGTCTCGAGGTATCTTTACCAACTGGAGGAATTATGATACTTGGTAAATTCGATATGGGGCACGAATTCTATTTAAGGGTTGTAATTAGGAAGGAAGAAGAAAAGCTATAAAGGTAGCATATGGAAGAAAACATGGGAGGATTGATTATTTCTTTGACATATCTTCTTGTAGAGTACCTTAAGCATGTATAGGTTTTAAACTACTAGCTAACTTGCACTCACATATTAACATAATAGGAACACGGTGACATAAACAAAGCAAATCTGTATTTACCATCCATCTCCAGTGAAGCCAAGAAAACCATTTAGGCACCCTAGGCATTTATGAAAATTTGTCTATGATATGATGGATATTGTCCAACTGTACTTGAACGGTCTGAGAGAAATCAGACAAATTAAAGCAACCCATTTCTGGGAACTGTTCATATCCCATATGTTCTTTTAACCGTAGATAATCTATAGTTATAAGATTTTGGAGTGCTACAACTTGCACCGCTCCCAACTCCTGGTTGAGTTCCAACAGTACAGATCCGGTCAAATTCGTTGTCTCACTGTATGCACATGCCAGCCTAGACATGTCCCTCCTCATTCCTATGGCAAGTCCAGGAAACGGTGGGGTGGATGCAGCCACAACAGCAGCATCGTCCGGATCCCTGTGGAGGCTTTTTGATGATCATCCCGCGGCACAAGTCCTCCAGAGAGTGCTGATGCCGGAAGCTTCTCCTCATATCGTATCTTAGTTCATTTTCTGGGTAGCCAAGCTAGGCCTTGATCTTCTGCATAGAAACAAACAGACCCTTTGCCCACACTTTGACATGCCCTATATACCACTGTATAGAACTCATTGGAGGTCAGCACACAGGAACTCCTTTTTTCATTTTTCTATTTTTTTTATTAAGAGAAAGGAATATTATCAGAAAAGAGTACCTCCATAGCTGATCATCTGACACCCTTTAAGTGATCAACATTAAGGATATTTAAAGCATGCGTTGATCGTTGATTAACCAATAGTTTTAGCCTATCAAGGAGTAATACCCATTTTCTTTCTTTCTTTCTTTCTTTTTTTTTAAATCTTTAATCTACACTTACATGAAGAATACTATGTTTACTATGCTCTCCCCTATATCAGGTCCCCCCTAAAAACCACATTATGGTTACTGTCCATCAACTTAACAAAATGTTGTAGAATCACTACTTGTCCTCTCTGTGTTGTACAGCCCACCCTCCACTTTCTCCCTCCCTCCCCATGCATGCTAATCTTAATACCCCCCTTCTTCCCCCCCCATCCCTCCTTGCCCACCCATCCTCCCCAGTTCCTTTCCCTTTGGTACCTGCTAGTCCATTTTTGGGTTCTGTAATTCCGCTGCTGTTTCGTTCCTTCAGTTTTTCCTTTGTTCTTATACTCCTCAGATGAGTGAAATCATTTGGTATTTCTCTTTCTCCACTTGGCTTATTTCACTGAGCATAATACTCTCCAGCTCCATCCATGTTGCTACAAATGGTTGGATTTTTCCACTTCTTATGGCTGAGTAGTATTCCATTGTGTATATGTACCACATCTTCTTTATCCATTCATCTACCGATGGACATTTAGGTTGCTTCCAATTCTTGGCTATTGTAAATAGTGCTGCGATAAACATAGGGGTGCATCTGTCTTTCTCAAACTTGATTGCTGCGTTCTTAGGGTAAATTCCTAGGAGTGGAATTCCTGCATCAAATGGTAGGTCTGTTTTGAGCATTTTGATGAACCTCCATACTGCTTTCCACAATGGTTGAACTAATTTACATTCCCACCAGCAGTGTAGGAGGGTTCCCCTTTCTCCACAGCCTCGCCAACATTTGTTGTTGTTTGTCTTTTGGATGGCAGCTATCCTTACTGGTGTGAGGTGATACCTCATTGTAGTTTTAATTTGCATTTCTCTGATAATTAGCGATGTGGAGCATCTTTTCATGTGTCTGTTAGCCATCTGTATTTCTTTTTTAGAGAACTGTATGTTCAGTTCCTCTGCCCATTTTTTTAATTGGGTTATTTGCTTTTTGTTTGTTGAAGTGTGTGAGCTCTTTATATATTCTGGACATCAAGCCTTTATCGGATCTGTCATTTTCAAATATATTCTCCCATACTGTAGGGTTCCTTTTTGTTCTATTGATGGTGTCTTTCACTGTACAGAAGCTTATCAGCTTAATGTAGTCCCACTTGCTCATTTTTGCTGTTGTTTTCCTTGCCCGGGGAGATATGTTCAAGAAGAGGTCACTCATGTTTATGTCTAAGAGGTTTTTGCCTATGTTTTTTCCCAAGAGTTTAATGGTTTCATCACTTACATTCAGGTCTTTGATCCATTTTGAGTTTACCTTTGTATATAGGGTGAGACAATGGTCCAGTTTCATTCTCCTACATGTAGCTGTCGAGTTTTGCCAGCACCATCTGTTGAAGAGACGATCATTTTGCCATTGTATGTCCATGGCTCCTTTATCAAATATTAATTGACCATATATGTTTGGGTTAATTTCTGGAGTCTCTAATCTGCTCCACTGGTCTGTGGCTCTGTTCTTGTGCCAGCACCAGATTGTCTTGATTACTATGGCTTTGTAGTAGAGCTTGAAGTTGGGAAGTGAGATTCCCCCCTACTTTATTCTTCTTTTTCAGGATTGCTTTGGCTATTCGGGGTCTTTGGTGTTTCCATATGAATTTTTGAATTATTTGTTCCAATTCATTGAAGAATGTTGGTGATAATTTGAGATGGATGGCATCAAATCTGTATATTGCTTTGGGCAGGATGGCCATTTTGACGATGTTAAGTCTTCCTAGCCAAGAGCATGGGATGAGTTTCCATTTATTAGTGTCCCCTTTAATTTCTCTTATGAGTGACTTGTAGTTTTCAGAGTATAAGTCTTTCACTTCTTTGGTTAGGTTTATTCCTAGGTATTTTATTCTTTTTGATGCAATGGTGAATGGAATTGTTTTCCTGATTTCTTTTTCTATTGGTTCATTGTTAGTGTATAGGAAAGCTACAGATTTCTGTGTGTTAATTTTGTATCCTGCAACTTTGCTGTATTCCAATATCAGTTCTAGTAGTTGGAGTGGAGTCTTTAGGGTTTTTTATGTACAGTATCATATCATCTGCAAATAGTGACAGTTTAACTTCTTCTTTACCAATCTGGATTCCTTGTATTTCTTTGTTTTGTCTGATTGCCGTGGCTAGGACCTCCAGTACTATGTTAAATAACAGTGGGGAGAGTGGGCATCCCTGTCTGGTTCCCGATCTCAGAGGAAATGCTTTCAGCTTCTCGCTGTTCAGTATAATGCTGGCTGTGGGTTTATCATATATGGCCTTTATTATGTTGAGGTACTTGCCCTCTATTCCCATTTTGCTGAGAGTTTTTAATATGAATGGATGTTGAATTTTGTCAAATAGTTTTTCAGCATCTATGGAGATGATCATGTGGTTTTTGTCCTTCTTTTTGTTGATGTGGTGGATGATGTTGATGGATTTTCGAATGTTGTACCATCCTTTCATCCCTGGGATGAATCCCACTTGGTCATGGTGTATGATCCTTTTGATATACTGTTGAATTCTGTTTGCTAATATTTTATTGAGTATTTTTGCATCTACATTCATCAGGGATATTCGTCTGTAATTTTCTTTTTTGGTTGGGTCTTTGCCTGGTTTTGGTATTAGGGTGATTTTGGCTTCATAGAGTGAGTTTGGGAGTATTCCCTCTTCTTCTATTTTTTGGAACACTTTAAGGAGAATGGGTACTATGTCTTCTCTGTGTGTCTGATAAAACTCCGAGTTAAATCCATCCGGCCCCAGGGTTTTGTTCTTGGGTAGTTTTTTGATTACCATGTCAATTTCTTTGCTTGTAATTGGTTTGTTAAACTTGTGTGTTTCTTCCTTGGTCAGTCTTGGAAGGTTGTATTTTTCTAGGAAGTTGTCCATTTCTTCTAGGTTTTCCAGCTTGTTGGCATATAGGTTTTCATAGTACTCTTTAATAATTCTTTGTATTTCTGTGGAGTCTGTCGTGATTTTTCCATTCTCATTTCTGATTATGTTGATTTGTGTTGTTTCTCTTTTTCTCTTAATAAGTTTGGCTAGAGGCTTATCTATTTTGTTTATTTTCTCAAAGAACCAGCTCTTGGTTTCGTTGAATTTTGCTATTGTTTTATTCTTCTCAATTTTGTTTATTTCTTGTCTGATCTTTATTATGTCCCTCCTTCTGCTGACTTTAGGCCTCATTTGTTCTTCTTTTTCCAGTTTCGATAATTGTGATGTTAGACTATTCATTTGGGATTGTTCTTCCTTCTTCAAGTGTGCCTGGATTGCTATATACTTTCCTCTTAAGACTACTTTCGCTGCGTCCCACCGAAGTTGGGGCTTTGTGTTGTTGTTGTCATTTGTTTCTATATATTCCTTGATCTCTATTTTGATTTGTTCATTGATCCATTGATTATTTAGTAGCATGTTGTTAAGCCTCCATGTGTTTATGAGCCTTTTTGTTTTCTTTGTAGAGTTTATTTCTACTTTTATACCTTTGTTGTCTGAAAAATTGGTTGGTAGAATTTCAATATTTTGGAATTTACCGAGGCTCTTTTTGTGAGCTAGTATGTGGTCTATTCTGGAGAATGTTCCATATGCACTTGAGAAGAATGTATATCCTGTTGCTTTTGGATGTAGAGTTCTATAGATGTCTATTAGGTCCATCTGTTCTAGTGTGTTGTTCAGTGCCTGTGTGTCTTTACTTATTTTCTGCCCGGTGGATCTATCCTTTGGGGTGAGTGGTGTGTTGAAGTCTCCTACAATGAATGCATTGCAGTCTATTTCCCTCTTTAGTTCTGTTAGTATTTGCTTCACATATGCTGGTGCTCCTGTATTGGGTGCATATATATTTAGAATGGTTATATCCTCTTGTTGGACTGAGCCCTTTATTATTATGTAGTGTCCTTATTTATCTCTTGTTATGTTATTTACTTTGAGTTCTATTTTGTCTGATACTAGTCTTGCAACACCTGCTTTTTTCTCTCTGTTTGCATGAAATATCTTTCTCCAACTCTTGACTTTTAATCTGTGAATGTCTTTGGGTTTGAGGTGAGTCTGTTGTAAGCAGCATATAGATGGGTCTTGCTTTTTTAGCCATTCTATTACTCTGTGTCCTTTGATTGGTGCATTAAGTCCATTTACATTTAGGGTGACTATTGAGAGATATGTACTTATTGCCATTGCAGGCTTTAGGTTCGTGTTTACCAAAGGTTCAAGGTTAGCTTCTTTAGTATCTTACTGCCTAACTTAGCTCACTATTGGGCTGTTATATACACTGTCTGGAGATTCTTTTCTTCTCTCCCTTCTTATTCCTCCTCCTCCATTCTTCCTATGTTGTGTGTTTTGTTCTCTGCTCTTTTTAGGAATGCTCCCATCTAGAGCAGTCCCTGTAGAATGCTCTGTAGAGGTGGTTTGTGGGAAGCAAATTCCCTCAGCTTTTGCATGTCTGGGAATTGTTTACTCCCGCCATCATATTTAAATGATAGTCGTGCTGGATACTGTATCCTTGGTTCAAGGCCCTTCTGTTTCATTGCATAAAATATATCATGCCATTGTCTTCTGGCCTGTAGGGTTTCTGTCAAGAAGTCTGATGTTAGCCTGATGGGTTTTCCTTTATAGGTGACCTTTTTCTCTCTAGCTGCCTTTAAAACTCTTTCCTTGTCCTCGATCCTTGCCATTTTAATTATTATGTGTCTTGGTGTTGTCCTCCTTGGATCCTTTCTGTTGGGGGTTCTGTGTAATTCCGTGGTCTGTTCAATTATTTTCTCCCCCAGTTTGGGGAAGTTTTCAGCAATTATTTCTTCAAAGAGACTTTCTATCCCTATTCCTCTTTCTTCTTCTTCTGGTACCCCTATAATACGAATATTATTCCTTTTGGATTGATCACATAGTTCTCTTAGTGTTGTTTCATTCCTGGAGATCCTTTTATCTCTCTCTATGTCCGCTTCTATACGTTCCTGTTCTCTGGCTTCTATTCCCAGCCACCCGCCCACTGGTCCTGCCACCCTGCCTCCCTAGCACTGGGGTCCCCTTCCCCCCAAGGCCTCCAAAAAACACTCACCAAAAAAAAGAGGGAAAAACGTGCGACCCTCTCCGTCTCCAGGCACCAGTCCCAGGCACCTGCTCACCGGCCCTGCCGCCCTGCCTCCCTGGCACTGGAGTCCCTGTACCCTTAAGTCCTCCAAAAAGCACTCACCAAAAAGAAAAAAAATGGGAGAAACGGGCAATTTTCTTTGTCATCAGCTGCTGGTCCCAGGCACCCGCCCACTGGTCTTGCTGCCCTGCCTCCCAGGTATTGGGGTCCCCGTCCCTCCAAGGCTTCCAAAAAGCACTCACCAAAAAAAAAAAAAAAAAGGGAAAAACACGCGATTTTCTTTGTCCTCAGGTGCCGACCCCAGGCCCCCGCCCACCGGTTCCACCACCTTGCCTCCCCAGTATTGGGGAAAATGCGCGATTTTCTTTGTCCCCAGGCGCCAGTCTCAGGCACCCACTCACCAGTCTTGCTGCCCTGTTTGGCTGGTATTGGGATCCCTGTTCCTTTAAGGCTTCCAAGAAGCACTCACCAAAAAGAAAAAAAAAAGGGGAAAAACGCACAATTTTCTCCGTCTTCAGGCGCCGGTCTCAGACACCCACCCACCGGTACCTCTGCCCTGCCTCCCTAGCACCGGTGTCCCTGTCCCTTTAAGGCTTCCAAAAAGCACTCACCAAAAAAAAAAACTGCTCCGGTTTCTTTCCACCTGGAGCTGGGGGGAGGGGCGCTCGGGTCCCGCCGGGCTGGGGCTTTTATCTTACCCCCTTCGCTAGGCGCTGGGTTCTTGCAGGTGTGGATGTGGTCTGGATGTTGTCCTGTGTCCTCTGGTCTCTATTTTAGGAAGAGTTTTCTTTGTTATATTTTCATAGATCTATGTGTTTTTGGGAGGAGATTTCCACTGCTCTACTCATGCCGCCATCTTGGCTCCGCCCTCTCAGCATTTTTTGTAAGGCAGATCTACTGGTAATGAACTCCCTGATGTTTTCTTTGTTTGGGGATATATTTTCACTCCCGAAAGGCACCACTGAGTGGTATAGTCTTGGTTGGCAGTTTTGTTCTTTCAATACTCACTTTCTCCTGGCTTGAAAGGTTTCTTCTAATAAATACACTGATAGCTTTATCAGTGGGGTTCCTTAAATGTGAGATATTTCTTTATCTTGCTGTTATTGAAATTCTCTGTCTTTGATATTAGAATGTTTTATTACAGGGTGCATTGAATAAGATCATTTTATGTTGAAATATTAATATGACTTTTAGTTTTATGAACTTCTGTGTCCAAATCTCGCCTCAGGTTTAAGGACTTCTCAGCAATCATTCATTTAAATAAGTTTTCTGCTTCTTTCTCCTTTTCTCCTGAGATTCCAATAAGGTGTAGATTGTCTCTTATAAGGTTACCTCATAACTCATGTAAGCTTTCTTCATTATTTTTCATTCTTTTGTGTATTTTTGATCCTCTGACTTGAAGATTTCAAATCACCTGTCTTCTAGTTCATTAATTATTTCTTCTGATTGGTCAAGTCTATTGACAAAGCTGTCTTTTCAATTCTTCAATCCATTCGATGTATTTTTCAACTTGAGAATTGCTGCTTGCTTTTTAAAAATTGGTTTATATTTATTTGTTCAACTCCTCATTTTGTTCAGGCATTTTCCCTAATTTCATTTCATTGTCTGTTTTCTTGCAGCTCACTGAATTTAAGAGGATTATTTCTACCTCTTTGTCAGACATCACATACATCTCTATTTCTCTAGGGTCTGTTATTGGAGTTTTATTAGTTTCCATTGGTTGAGTCATGTTTCCTCGATCATTCATGATCCTTGTGGTCTTCTACTGGTGCCTTCAGATTTGTGGTAGTAGGAACCTCTCAGTCTTTATAGGCCTGTTCTGGTAGGCAAAGCCCTTCAACAATTAGCCCACCTAGAATTCTGTGTGGGTTGTCTTTTGGTGTCTGTGGGTGTGCTTGCTGCTGCTGTCCTTGGGTGGGCAGGTCTGGTACCTGCTCTGCAGGTGGGTAAACCTGTAAACCTAGTATTTGGTTACATGGGGTCCAGCCTGGTGCTTAGGTCAGTGGCAGTGGGCTTTGGGCCTGGTTTCACTGGAGTAGACCTGGTGCTTGAGTCTGTGGTGATGGGCCTGGAATCTGAGTACGAGTGGGCAGACATGGATCCTAGGCTCACAGGGACCAATGAGGCATCAGTGACCACTGGGGTGGGCCCACCCACCCTCTTGGTCTGAGGAGGCTAGTTTGGAGGCTGCAGACACGGAGGCTGCCCTGGTGCTGTCATGACCCTGAAGTCAGGGGCTACTGGAGTTAGCTTATAATCTGGAGCCTCAGGGGCTGACCTAGAGGCTGGAATTGTGATCCCTAGTGCAGCACTGGGTAACATCAGGTCTGTAGGAGCTGGCCTTAAGGTTATGTCCATAGGACCCAGCCTCATATTGGGGTAGGCCAGGAACCAGGGTTTGCAGGTGTCCATTTGGTGTCTGGTTATATGGAAACCACTAAAAACCTGGTGTCATGGGAGTCAGCTGCCACTGTGGTAGGCAAGGAGTCTGGGTTTATGGGAACCCATCAAGAATCTAGGGCCATAGGATCCATATGGGACTGTGGGAACTGTAGGCATCAGGGTGGATGTAGTAACCTGAAGTGATGAGGCCACCTGTTGCTTCAGTAGCTGCCTGGGGAAGCTGAAGCTAGCAGGCACCTGGGCAATCTGGGGGCCTGGATTAATAAGAGCCTACCCAAAGCTTAGTGCCATGGGAGGCACTGGGGTCTTCTGGATCTTCCAGGGGCCACTGAAGCCAGCATACTGTCATAAGTCTGGGACCTGTATTCATGGGAGCCCATTGAGAACTGATGACAAGGACACTGCCTGGGGCCACTGGGGTCAACAGGCATTGAGGTGAGCCAGGGACCTAGATTTGTGGAAGCACTCCAGGAACCTGGTGCAAAATATACATACCACCTGAGATTACAGAAGCTGCCTGGGACTGGGGTAAGCCAGGAGGCTCGGTTTGTGGTAACCCACAAAGAGCCTCATAGGTCATGGAAGTCAGCCTGGTACTGGAGCAAGCCAGCTCTGGAGTCAGTAGTAAAGTAAGACATTCACTTCACTTTCCTCCTATAGGAAGGTTTTCTCTCTATGTGCTGGGCTGTCTGGAATTGAGGGAGGGGTGATGGGAATAGTGTGAATCTATCTTTCCTGCCCTCCTCAATGTATCTTTTCTTATTTCTGTGCTTTACTCAGGTACTGTAATCCCAAACATGGAATCCATAGCTCTTGTGAAGCTATTTTTGTGAGTAGATAACTGTTTAAACTGATGTTTTTGAGGACGGAACAAGCACTAGAAATTCCTATATTGCTATTTTGTTCATTATTTTCTAAATAAAATCAGTCCTGTTCAGCTCCCTAGGCAAGGTTGGTGAGAAATACAAACTCAAACTTTCTTTTTCTTTTTACCACTTTTTAAGATTACACAAAAATTCAAGAAAGAAATGGGGCCTTTGTTTTTCAGCAATCTGTCATAGCTGACCTTGTTGATCCTGTCCCAAGTGGTTCTTTCGAAAGCCTGGTAATCCTGCCTCAGTTCCAGCCCTCTAAACTCTGACTTATGATGTTATACTGCCCCTTTGAGTGGATTGTAGTTGATAACTATGGAGTCTATAGGCAGAGTTTTACACATGATTAATGAATATAAGTGATTTTGTTTTACTAGCTTTCACTTACATGCTCCCAATCCTTACTAACACCAGGAAGAAACTAGCCCAGAGGGAATAAGTATATTAACCAAGGGCACATAGGTAGTAAATAATAGAGTCTGGATTTGAATCTAAGCCTTGTTCATTTTCATATTTCCTGCATTTTCCTTTTATTTTCTATTTCTTTTATACCCTTCCTAAGTCAGCAATAATGGCTTTATACTGACTACTTCAGAATTTTTTTCTCCTTTAGAAAGTCTTCCTGTGTTGTAACATATTATGCTATACTTCTAGGTTGATTATTCTCACATTGTTTATGGAGGCATGTATTATCTTCCCTGCTAGATTATTAAGGTGGTTGAATATAAAGAATGTTTTCTAATTCCTTCCTGAACTGACTTACAGAAATGATACTATTTAGCCAGAATCTACAAAGATGCAAGAAAGACAGTTGAAAGACAAGAGATCCAAGACAAATGACACATGGGTCCTGGTAAAAGGCACCTGACAATAATAGGTGTTCAAGAAAGTGAGCACATTGAGAGAAGGATCTATTATGAAATACAGCATCCCTCGCAACTTAGCTCAGTGCCTAACTTACAGTAAGGACTCTGCAACTATTTGATGAATGACTATTTAGAATTTGCTGATGGACATTAGTGAGTCTTAAACAGATAATAATATATTTTCTCTTTATGGACAGGAAAGGAAATGTTGTAAGTTATACTTGCAGGCCATGAAAGATTTAACCATTTAAATACAAAACTGTATTTTAATGACTTTAATGAGAATCATTGCAAAATTAATATAGTTTCTGGCTTTTGTGTACTGAGATATATAATTTGATTTTTTCCTTAATAAATCTGGAGTAATCAACAAGAATACTCAATTGCGAATTGCTCTAGATAGAGCCAAATATGCACAGTTGACCGCTGAACAAAACAGGGGTTAGGGGTGCTAACCCCCTACATGGTCAAAGTTCCAGGTATAATTTTTGCCTCCACCGAAACTGAACTTACAGCTTACTGTTGTCTTGAAGCCTTACTAATAACACATATAGTTGATCAACACATACTTTTGTATGATACATGAATTATATCATGTTTTCTTTTTTGTTCAAGAAAGACTGAGAGAAAAGATTTTATTAAATGAGCAATGCTACATAGGTATGGTATTTGTAGAAGGGAAACATATTTTCTTAACAATATTAAAAGGAAGTAAACATCCTAGGGGTCTTAGATCAATGAAACCAAACAAATAGCCTAATATTAATGGCAGATATCATATAATTCTTGTCACAGTCTATTAAGTACTTCGAGTATAATTTTTAAAAATTTTCTATTAAGGTATGATTCATGTGAAACTCTTATGAAGGTTTCACATGAAAAAACAATGTGGTTACTACATTTACCAATATTATCAAGTCCCCATCCATACCCCAATGCAGTCACTGTCCGTCTATCAGTGCAGCAAGATGCCACAGATCCACTATGTGCCTTCTCTGTGCTACACTGTTCTCCCCATGATCCCCAACACCAGGTGTACTAAACATAATACCCCTCAATCCCTTTCTCCCACCCTCCCCACCCTCAATCCCACACCCCTTCCCTTTGGTAACCACAAATTCCTTCTAGGAATCTCTGAGTCTGCTGCTATTTTGTTCCTTCAGTTTTGCTTCATTGTTATACTCCACAAATGAGGGAAATCATTGGTCTCTCTCTGCCTGGCTTATTTCACTGAGTATAATATCCTCAAGCTCCATCCAGGTCGTTGAAAACTGTTGGATTTGTTTCTTTCTTATGGCTGAAAAGTATTCATTGTGTATATGTACCACATCTCCTTTATCCATTCATCTCCTGATGGACACTTAGGTTTCTTCCATATCTTAGCTATTGCAAAAAGTGCTGCTATAAGCATAGGGGTGCAAATGTCTTTTTGAATCTGAGAAGTTATATTCTTTGAGTAAATTCCAAGAAGTGGTATTCCCGGGTCAAATTGTATTTCTATTTTTAGTTTTTTGAGGAACCTCCATATTGCTTCCCACAATGGTTGAACTAGCTTACATTCCCACCAGCAGCGTAGGAGGGTACTCTTTTCTCCACATCCTCGCCTGCATTTGTTGTTCTTAGTCTTTTCGATGCTGGCTATCCTTACTGGTGTGAGGTGATATCTCATTGTGGTTTTAATTTGCATTTCCCTGATGATTAGTGATAAGGAGCATCTTTTCATGTGTCTGTTGGACATCTGAATTTCTTCTTTGGAGAACTGTCTTCTCATATCTTCTGCCCATTTGTTAATTGGGTTATTTGCTTTTTGGGTGTTGAGGCATGTAAGTTCTTTATATATTTCGGATGTTAACCCCTTGTCAGATATCTCATTTACAAATATATTCTCCCATACTGTACGATGCCTTTTTGTTCTGATGATGGTGGTCTTTGCTCTAAAGAAAATTTTAGTTTGATATAGTCCCATGAGTTCATTTTTGCTTTTGTTTCCTTGCTCGAGGAGATGCATTCAGGAAGAAGTTGCTCATGCTTATATTCAGGAGATGTTTGCCTATGTTGTCTTCTAAGATATTTATGATTTCATGACATACATTCAAGTCTTTGATCCATTTCGAGTTTACATTTGTGTATGGGATTAAACAATAATCCAGTTTCATTCTCTTGCATGTAGCTGCCCAGTTTGGCCATGACTAGCTGTTGAAGAGGCTTTCATTTCCCCATTGTATATTCATGGCTCCTTTATTGTATATTAATTGACCATATATGGTTGGGTTTAAAGCAAGGCTCTCTAGTCTCTTCCATTGGTCTATGGGTCTGTTCTTGTGCCAGTACCAAATTGTCTTGATTACTCTGGCTTTGTAGTAGAGCTTGAAGTTGGGGAGCTTAATGCCCCCAACTTTGTTCTTCCTTCTCAGAATTGCTTTGGCTATTCAAGGTCTTTTGTTGTTCCATATGAATTTGGGAACGATTTTCTCTACTTTGTTGAAGAATGCTGTTTATATCTTGATAGGAATTGCACTGAATCTATAGATTGCTTTAGGCAGGATAGCCATTTTGACAATATTAATTCTTCCTATCCATGAGCACGGGATGTGTTTCATTTATTGGTATCTTCTTTAATTTCTCTTAAGAGTGTCTTGTAGTTTTCAGGGTATATGTCTTTCACTTCCTTGGTTAGGTTTATTCTTAAGTATTTTATTGTTTTTGATGCAATTATGAATGGATTTGTTTTCCTGATTTCTCTCTCTGCTAGTTCATTGTTAGTGTATAGGAATGCCATGGATTTCTGTGTATTTGTTTTGTATCCTGCAACTTTGCTGAATTCTGATATTAGTTCTAGTAGTTTTGGAGTGGAGTCTTTAGGGTTTTCTTTTATGTACAATATCATGTCATCTGCAAATAGTGAAAGTTTGACTTGCTCTTTACTAATCTGGATGCCTTGTATTTCTTTGTTTTGTCTGATTGTCATGGCCAGTACCTCCAGTACTATATTGAATAACAGTTGGGAGAGTGGGCATTCCTGTCTTGTTCATGATCTTAGAGGAAAAGCTTCAGCTTCTCACTGTTAAGTATGATGTTGACTGTGGGTTTGTCATATATGGCCTTTATTATGTTGAGGTACTTGCCCTCTATGCCCATTTTGTTGAGAGTTTTTATCATGAATGGATGTTGAATTTTGTGGAATGCTTCTTCAGCACCTATAGAGATGATCATGTGGTTTTTGTCCTTCTTTTCATTGATATGGTGGATGTTGTTTATGGATTTTCAAATGTTTACCATCCTTGCATCCCTAGAATAAATCCTACTTGATCTTGATGGATGACCTTTTGATGTATTTTTGAATTCGGTTTGCTAATACATTATTGAGTATTTTTGCATCTCTGTTCATCAAGGATATTGGTCTGTAATTTTCTTTTTTTGTGGTGTCTTTGCCTGGTTTTGGTACTAGAGTGATGCTGTTCTCATAGAATGAGTTTGGAAGTATTCCCTCTTCTTCTACTCTTTGGAAAAGTTTAAGGAGGATGGGTGTTAAGTCTTCACTAAATCCTTAATAAAGTTCAGTGGTGAAGGCATCTGGTCCAGGAGTATTGTTCTTAGGTAGTTTTTTGATTAAGTTCAATTTCGTTGCTGGTAATTGGTCTGTTCAGATTTTCTGTTTCTTCCTTGGTCAGCGTTGGAAGGTTGTATTTTTCTAGAAATTTGTCCATTTCTTCTAGGTTATCCAATTTGTTACAACATAATTTTTCATAGTATTCTCTAATAATTCTTTGCATTTCTGTGGTGTCCATAGTGATTTTTCCTTTCTCATTTCTGATTCTGATTATGTGTGTAGACTCTCTTTTACTCTTGATAAGTCTGGCTAGGGGTTTATCTATTTTGTTTATTTTCTTGAAGAACCAGCTCTTGTTTTCATTGGTTCTTTCTATTGTTTTATTCTTTTTGACTTTATTTATTTCTTCTCTAATCTTTATTATGTCCCTCCTTCTTCTGACTATAAGCCTCATTTGTTCTTCTTTTTCTAGTTTTGTTAATTGTGAGTTTAGACTGCTTATATGGGATTGTTCTTCTTTCCTGAGGTAAGCCTGCATTGCAATATATTTTCCTCTTAACATGGCCTTGCCTGCATCCCACAGATTTTGCAGTGTTGAATTATTGTTGTCATATGTCTCCATATATTGTTTGATCTCTGTTTTTATTTGGTCATCACTGATCCATTGGTTATTTAGGAGCATGTTGTGAAGCCTCCATGTGTTTGTGAGATTTTTCATTTTCTTTGTGTTATTTATTTCTAGTTTCATACCTTTGTGGTCTGAGAAACTGTTTGGTACAATTTAAATCTTTTTTAATTTACTGAGGCTCTTTTTGTGGCCTAGTATATGATCTATTCTTGAAAATGTTCCATATGCACTTGAGAAGAATATGTATTCTGCTGATTTTGGGGGTAGAGTTCTGTAGATGTCTGTTAGGTCCATCTGTTGTAATGTGTTGTTCAGTGCCTCTGTGCCCTTATTTATTTTCTGTCTGGTTCAGAGTGAGTGGAGTGTTGAAGTCTCCTAGAATGAATGCATTGCATTCCATTTCCCCTTTTAATTCAGTTAGTATTTGTTTCACATATGCAGATGCTCCTGTGTTGGGAGCACAGATATTTATAATGGTTATATCTTCTTGATGGATTGACCCCTTTATCATTATATAATGTCCTTCTTTGTCTTGTGACTTTCTTTGTTTTGAAGTCTATTTTGTCTGATACAAGCACTGCAGCTCCTGCTTTTTTCTCTCTATTAGTTGCATGAAATATCTTTTTCCATCCCTTCGGTTTTAGTCTGTGTATGTCTTTAGGTTTAAGTGAGTCTCTTATAGGCAACATATAGATGGGTCTTGTTTTTTTATCCATTCAGTGACTCTAAGTCTTTTGATTGGTGCATTCAGTCCATTTACATTTAGGGTGATTGTCGATAGGTATGTACTTATTGCCATTGCAGACTTTAGATTCATGGTTACCAAAGGTTCAAGATTAACTTCCTTACTATCTAAGCATCTAACCTAACTCACTTAATATGCTATTACAAACACAAGCTAAAGGTTTTCTTTTTCTCCTCCTTTTTCTTCCTTCTCCATTCTTTATGTATTAGGTATCATATTCTGTACTGTTTGTCTATCTCTTGATTGACTTTGGGATAGTTCATTTAATTTTGCATTTGCTTAGTAATTATCTGTTCTTCTTTCTTTACTGTGACAGCTATTAAAACTTAAGGACACTTCCATCCATAGCAATCCCTCCAAAATAGACTGTAGAGATGGTTTGTGGGAGGTAAATTCTCTCAGCTTTTGCTTATCTGGAAATTGTTTAATCCCTCCTTCAAATTTAAATGATAATCTTGCTGGATAAAATAATGTTGGTTCCAGGCCCTTCTGCTTCATTGCATTAAATTCCTCACACCACTCCCTTCTGTCCTGTAAGGTTTCTGCTAAGAAGTCTTATGTTAGCCTGGTGGGCTTTCCTTTGTATGTGATCTTATTTCTCTCTCTGGCTGCTTTTAATAGTCTGTCCTTATCTTTGATCATTGCCATTTTAATTACTACATGTCTTGGTGTTGTCTTCCTGGGTCCCTTGTGCTGGGAGATCTGTGCATCTCCATGACCTGAGAGACTATCTCCTTCCCCAAACTGGGGAATTTTTCAGCAACTACCTCCTCAAAGACACTTTCTATCCCTTTTTCTCTCTTTTCTTCTTTCTGGTATCCCAATAATGTAAATATTGTTCCACTTGGATTCGTCACACAGTTCTCTCAATATTCTTTCATTTTTAGAGATACTTTTTTCTCTCTGTGCCTCAGCTTCTTTGTATTCCTCTTCTCTAGTTTCTATTTCATTTATTGTCTCCTCCACCATATCCAACCTGCTTTTAATACCCTCCATCATGCTCTTCAGTGATTGGATCTCTGAGCTGAAAATTCCTGAGTTCTTGAATATCTTTCCATATCTCCCTGAGCATGTTAATGATTTTTATTTTGAACTCCCTTTCAGGAAGAGTCATGAGGTCCATGTCACTTAAATCTTTCTCAGGAGTTGTATTAATAATTTTACTTTGAACCAGGTTCCTTTGGCATTTCATATTTGTGTATGGCACCCTCTAGGGTCCAGAAGCTCTACTCTCTGTAGCTGCTCAGCTGCTGAAGCAAAGTTGGGGGTTGCATGGGAGTGGTGTTGGTGCCTGTGGGGAGGAAAGAGCTGTTTCCTGCTTCCCAGCTGCTATGCCTGTCTCCACTGCCTGAACCAGTGGACTGAGCAAACAGGTATCAGCTTTTGTCCCAGAGCAGCTGGATATGGATCCCTGCTTTCCACAAGTGCCTGGAATCTCAGTTTCTCCAAGAATTCTGCCTGTCTTAGCTTTCCAACCCTGTAATCATGAGTGTATCATGAAAGCACCATGAAGTATAAGTTTGTGCTCCCAGAGAAGATCTCCAGATTTAGGCATTCAGCAGTCCCAGGCATCCACTCCCTCCTGGCTCCATTTCTCTTCCTCCTGCTGGTGATCTGGGGTATGGGAAGGGCTTGGTTCCCTCTAGGCCACAGCTTTGGTATGTTACCCTGTTCCATGAGGTCTGCTCTTTTCTCCAGGTGTATGTAGTCTGGAGCAGTCCTCTTTCCTGTTGCTCTCTCAGGTTTAGTTGTATTAATTATATTTTTGTATTATATGCAGTTTTAGGAGGAAGCCTCTGTCTCACCTCTCAAACCACCATCTTTAATTTTCTCCCATGTTTTCTTACAATGAAGTGAACTGTAGAAAATATTTCACAAATTACCACAAAAAAATTTTGTTTCCAAAAATGTTCCAATATATTTATTGAAAAAAACTGCATGTATGTGGACCCATGCTGTTCAAATCTATGTTGTTCAAGGATCAACAGTGTATATAGTTACATATATCACAACATTTATCAGATAATAAGCCTGAAGCATATAACTTCCATTTTTAAAAATTTTTTGCTTTCTTCTCTAAAAGTGAAATGAAGAAGGTGCAGTTAAGTACAATCTAGGACAAAATAACATTATTGCTTTTCTGAAACTCAGTGAGCAAATCAAAAGCTAAAGCAGCTGCCTACTAAATTATAATTTTATCTTTAAGAAACTCCATGCCAGTATTAGATGCAAAGTAGTGTAATTAAAATACCACTAAAGTGAGAGTCAAAAGTATTGGGTTTTCATCCCAGCACAACTGCTTGAATTAGTCCTATTTTTCTCCCTGAACTTTGGTTTCCTCATCTGTAAAATACATACAACAATGCCTATCCCACAAGGTTGTTGTGAGACTCAGTGAAATGCTTTGATAAATGTGAAGTACTATACATATTAGAAATATTATTATTATAAGGTATCATTAGTGTCATTTCATTTGTCAGGAATTTTTCTTGATAGTATCAGTTATTTTCATATCAGTAGCACAAAACAATATGTCCATTTTATTGCTATATTTAAGCTACACTTTAATCACACTTTCATTAAGTCAGCTGATGAGATATGAGGAAGCAGAATTCCCCACCTGTTCAATAAATTGTGCTGGTCCATACTGGGGCTTGCTTGCTTAGAGCCTCCAAATTCATCTTTCTCGAATAAGACATGTTTGCAAACAGACCACTGAGTTGAAATGTTCTACAAGCCCTCTATTTTAATGAAAGTCTAGAGCCCTTTGCCTGTTTACTTCACTCCAATATAACAGTGTTTTATCACTTCAAAAATATCCTCTACCCTAAATACAGGATTTCAAAACAGAAAACAAAATTAACAGGCATCCACAAGGACTGCTAACACTAAAATGTAACTGCCGTATTGCCTGATATCTACAGTATCCTTTCTGCACTAACATTAATGTTTTAATTATGAAAAATGGGCAATTTTGTAAAGTTTACTCTGTTATACAATAGACTATAGAAACACCAGTTGATGTCTTTTTAATGCAATCATTGTCTAGAAAAGGATGAACATTGGTAAGTTTTCAGCACTGGATTATTTGGTATGTGCTTCTCCCTCCACATGGAAGTACTTAATTAAGCAAGGCACCTTGTCTGATAGTGGTGGTCAAGGTAGGAAATGGTACTGACAAGTTTTGAAGGATGAAGTAAAGAAATGGACTTGGGAGGAAAGACATTTCAGGCTGAGTGATAAGTATATGTGAAGGAAAATTTGCAGGTGAGGGTATTCTCAACTATAAGGTTCCTGTAGGAAAGTGGTGGGATGTGAAGTTGAAGAAGAAGGAAAGGACAGGGCCATAAGGGCCTCATATGCTATACCAAGGAATCTGTATTTTATTCTTAAGGTAAGGGGAAGCCACCAATTATTTTGTGTGATGAATGTGCCAAAAAAGGCTACTGTGGCTGCTGTGTAGGGATTGGGCTGGATGGAGCTGAAAGCACAGGGAGGAGAATAAGACAGAAGGCTGGTGCAGTAGCCCAGCAAAAGATGACAAGGACCTTTACTAACAAAGCAGAAGTAGAGATGATAGAACTGATGAGGCTTGCTAACAGTTCAGATGTGACTTCAGTGCTGTGTCTTTTAGCCAGTATTCACTTCATGCAAATTTTCTCTAACTGTGCTTCATATAGTTTGGCCAAGATAATAGACTGAAAAACTTGAATCCACAGGTGGAGCATGAATGACTTGAATATTTTGGGTGGTTTCTCTATTGAACACACTCACCTCAGTAGATTGGCTTTCCTCACTCAACATAACTCTCTGGAGATGCATCAATGTTGTTTCGTGTATCAGTAGTTCATTCCTTTTCATTGTTGAGTAGTATTTCATGGAATATATGCATCAGTGTTTATTTAACCATTATTCTCTTCAAGGAATTCTTGTCTGCTTTTAGTTTGTAGCTATTTTAAATGAATTTGCTGTCAATATTCATGTTTAGGTTTTTGTGTAGACAATTTTTGTTTATCTGGAATAAGTGTCCAGGAATGTGACTGAATTGTCATATAGTAAGTGTGTTTAGGTCTTTATATAATTGCCAAACTATGTTTCCAAAAAAGTTTCTCATTTCAAATTTCCACAAAAAATATATGAGTGATACAGATTGTCTGTATCATTGCCAGCATAAAGTATTATCATTTTTTTTTTACTTTTAACCTTTCATTTAGATGTGTACTGATAATGACATTGTTGTTTTATTTTGCATTTACCTGGCAGCCATTTACACTAAACATTTTTTCATGTGCTCGTTTTCCATCTATATGTCCTCTTCAGTGAAATGTCTCTTCACAACTTCTGCCTATTTTCTAATTGTTCTTTATGTTAGTTTTTAAAATTTATTTTTCTATAAGTTTTATGGAGATATAATTGGCATAGAGCACTATATATGTTTAAGATGTACAGCATAATGACTTGACTTAAATTTATTGTGAAATGCTTACCACAATAAGTTTAGTTAACATCCACCATCTCATATAGACACAAGAGAGAAAAAGAAATGATTTTTCCTTTTAATGAGAATATTTGGGGTCTACTCTCTTAGCAACTTTCAAATAGACCACATGGCAGTGTTAATTATAGTCATAATGTTATACATTACATCTCTAGTACTTATTTATCTTATAACTGGAAGTTTGTACATTTTGGAAACCTTTTTCCAATTCTCTACGACACACACCCATCTGCTAACCACAAATCTGATCTCTTTTTCAATGAGATTTTTATAAATTCCATTCATAATTGAGATCATACTTATCCAGAAGTGGAAATGCTGGATTGTATGGTATTCACTAGCATTTATCCATTTTCTTTGTTATAATAACCATTCTAACAGGCATAAGATCATATCTCATTGTGGTTTTGATTTATATTTACCTAACGATTAGTGTTGTTGAGCACTTTTTCATGTACCTGTTGTCCATTTGTATATCTTCATGGGAAATGTCAATTCACATCCTTTGCCCATTTTTCATTGGATTATTTGTGGGGAGTTTTTGCTATTAAATTGTATGAGTTATTTGTATATTTTGGATATTAACCCCTATCAGATATAATATTGAAAATATTTTCTGCCATTCCATCAGTTGCCTTTTCATTTGTTGACCATTTATTTTACTGTGCAGGAGCTTTTTAGTTAAAAGTAGTCCCACTTGTTTGTTTTTTATTTTGTTGCTTTTGCTTTAGGGGTCATATCCAAAAAAATCTTTTCTGAGAGCCATATTTCTTTCCCTGTTTTTTTTTAAGTTTTATGGTATCTTGTCTTACCTATAAATCTTTAATCCATTTTGACTTAGTTTTTGTGAACGGTGTAAGATAGGAGTCTTTTTCATTCTTTTGTATATGAATATCTTATTTTTCCAGCACCTTTTATTGAAGAGCCTGTCTTTTTTCCACTAAGTATTTGTGGATCCCCTGTCAAATATTAGTTGACCTATATGCATGGATTTATTTCTAGACTCTTGATTCTGTTCCATTCATCTATGTGTCAACTTTTATGTCAGTACCATATATTATAGCTTAATAATATAGCTTGAAATCAGGAAGTGTGATGCCTCCTTTTTGTTCTTCTTTATCAGAATTTCTTTGGCTTTTGAGGGGCTTTTGAGGTTCCATATAAATTTAAAAATTTTTATATTTGTTCTGTAAAAAATGCTCTCATAGGGATTTCATTGAATCTACAGTTGAGTTTGGGTAGTAGAGACATTTTAACAAATATTAATTATTCTGATCCATAAATATGGGATACCTTTTTTAAATTCCTTTCTTCTTCAATTTTTTTCATCGATGTTTTATAGTTTTCAGTGTAGAGATCATTCACTTATTTGGATAAGCTTATTCCTAACTATGTTATTGTTTTTGATGCTGTTGTAAATGGGATTGTTTTATTTATTTATTTTTCAGATATTTCGTTCTTAGTGTACAGAAATGCCACTGAGTTTTATGTTAATTTTGTATCCAGAAACATTATTGGAGTTGTTTATTAGATATGTCTTTAGTGGAGTATTTAGGGTCTTCTGTATATAAAATCATATCAAAATAGAGACAATTATACATTTTCGTTTCCAATTTATATCCTTTTTATTTTTTTATTTTTGTCTGATTGCTAAGGCTAGCACTTCAAGTACTATTTTGAACAAGAGTAGTGAGATGGAAACCCTTGTCTTGTTCCTAATCTTAGAAGAAAAGTTTTCAAACTTCCATCATTGAGTATGATGTTAGCTGTGGGCTTTTCACATATGGTCTTTGTTATGTTGAGGTACATTCTTTCTATGCTCAAAATTTTAAGGGTCTTTAGCATGAAAGGATGTTGGATTGTTTCAAATGTTTTTCTGTATCTTTTGAGATGATCATATGATTTGTTTCTGTCATTTGATTAAGGTTATGTTAATATATTTAATGATTATTGAGTATGGTGTGCCATCATTGCATCCCACATATAAATCTCTCTTGATCCTGGTGAATTATCTTTTTAATGTGCTGTTGAACTTTGTTTGCTAGAAATTTTTATTGAAGTATCATTGATACAGAATCTTACATTGGTTTCAAATGTACAATACAGTGGTTTAATGGTTACCCATATTATTAAATCCTCACCCCCTCTAGTGTGGTTACTATCTATCAGTGTAGAAAGATTTTATTTATCAGATGGTTACTATCTATCAGTGTAGAAAGACGAATCATTGAGTGCTTTCTCCATGTTGTACTACAATCCCTGTGACCAACTTATATTGTGATTGCAAATTATTGTGCCCCTTTATCATCCTCAGCCTCCTGCCTGACCCACCACAACCCCTCCCTCTTAATAACCAGTAGTCACTTTACTGAGAATTTTGCACCTATATTCATCAAATGTATTTGCCTGTAATTTTCTTATAGTGTCCTCCTCTGATTTGGTATCAGGGTAATTCTGGCCTCACAAATGACTTTAGGAGTGTTCCCTCCTCTTTAATTTTTTGGAAGTTTTAGAGATATAGCATTAATTCTACTTTAAATGTTTGGTAAAGGTAACCAGTGAAAACATCTGTTCCTGTGATTTTTGTTCTTGGAAGTTTTTGATTACTGGTTCATTCTTACTAGTAGGTAGTCTTCACAGATTATCTATTTCTTCCTGATTCAGTCTCAGTAGGTCATATGTTTCCAAGAATTTTTCCATTTCTTCCAATTTGTTCATAATAAACCGTTATGATCATTTTCATATCTATGGTATCAGTTGTAATTTCTCTTATCTCATTTATAATATTTTTTATTTGTGTCCTGTCTCTGTTTGGTTAGTTTAAAGGTTTGCCAATTTTGTTTATCTTTCCAATGAACCAACACTTAATTGTGTTAATCTCTTCTATTATTTGCCAGTCCTGTATTTCATTTATTTTTGCTCTAACCATTATTATTTCTTTCCTTCTGGTAACTTTGAGCTTAATTTGTTGTTGTTCTTCTAGTTCCTTGAGGTTATAAGTGGGTTGTTCATTTGAGATCTTGTTTTTCAATGTCAGCATTTATTTCTATGGACTTCTCTCTAGAATTTATTTTGCTGTATTCCATAAATTTTAATATGTTTTGTTTTCATTCTTGTTGCCTCAAGATACTTTTTAATTTCCCCTTTAATTTATTCTTTGATCCATTCATTATTCAGAAAAGCATAGTTTAATTTCCATGGTTTAGAGATTTTTCTAGTTTCCTTCTTGTTATTGACTTTAAGCTTCATACCATTGTGGTCAGAGAAGATACTTGATATGATTTCAATCTTCTTGAATTTCCTAAGATTTGTTTTGTGGCCTAATATACGGTCTATCCTAGAAAATGTTCCATGTGCACTTGAGAAGAATGTATATGCTGCTGTTTTTATATGGAATTTCTGTATATGTCTGTTTAAGACTATTGGGTCTATGGAGTTGAGAAATCTGCTATTTCCTTATTGATTCTCTGTCTGGATGATCTTTCCATTGTAAGAATGGTATATTAAATTCCCAAACTATTATTGTATTGCTCTTGATTTCTTCATAAGTTTTGTTAGTATTTATATGTTTAGATGCTCTGATGTTGGGTACATAAATATTTACAATTGTTATATCTTCTTGATGGATTTACCTTTTTATCATTATATAACGACCTTGTTTCTTTTTTCTTCCCATTTCTACTTTAAGGTCTATTTTATCTGCTATAAGGATAGCTATCCCTGCCTTTTTTGCTTTTTTTGCTTGACATATCTTTTCCTTTCTTCACACTCACCTACATGTGCTTTTAAAACTAAAATGATTCTCTTATAAAGATATTTATTGGAGAATTTAATTCATATGCATTTAAATTAGTTATTGATAGGTAAAGAATTACTGTTCCAATTTGTTAATTGTTTCCTGAGTGT
This sequence comes from Manis javanica, assembly GCF_040802235.1. Lineage (NCBI taxonomy): Eukaryota > Metazoa > Chordata > Mammalia > Pholidota > Manidae > Manis > Manis javanica. The sequence continues at coordinate 53,916,460 of NC_133174.1, forward strand.
TTTTTAAATCTATTGTTCCCTTTCTTCTTATCCTACTATCTTTTTTACATTTTAATATCTTTGGGTGTCAGTATGCTTTGATTTATTTATCATGTTATTTTGTATAATTACTGCAGTTTTTTCGCATGTGGTTATAATGAGTCTACATGAAATTTCTTAACACTATAGCACACTATTTTAAAATGGTAACAACTTAACTTTGATAACACTCCTAAACTTTATTCTTTTACTTGTCCTCCTCTTTCATGTTAGGTTATTTTATTACAGGCTACATATTTTTATATTGTGTAACTGATAACAAATTATAATAGTTATGGCTATTTTTACTATATTTGTTTTTTAACTTTTAAATTAGAGTTGCAAGTGAATTACACACTGCCACTTCCATATTGTAGATTCTAAATTTATTTATTTTTCACCATATATTTTTCTGATGTCAATTAGTGACCTTTTACTTCCACTCAAAGAAATCCCTTCATCATTTCCTGTAAGGCTGGTCCAGTTGTGATTAATTTCCACAGCTTTTGTTTGTTCAGGAAAGTCTTTCTCCTTCCTTCATTTTAGAAGGACAGACTTACCAGGTATAGAATTCTTGTTTGACATTTATTTCTTCAAGTATTTTGAATATATCATCCATCATGTCCTAGACTAAAAGTTTCTGTTGAGAAACCCACTGATGATATTGTGAGGGTTCCTATGTATGTAGTGTCTCTTTTTTCTCTGGCTGCTTTCACAATTCTGTCATTGTCTCTGGCAATTCAACATAGTATGTCTCAATGTAGACATATTTGGGTACAACTTATTTAGGGTCCTTTGGGCCTTATGGATCTAGATGTCCAGTTCTGTCCTCAGGTTTGGGAATTTTTCAGCCCTTATTGCTTTAAAAAATGTTTTCTGTCCCTTTTTTCTGGCAATCTTATAATGTAAATGCTGTTATGTTGGATTGTGTCCTATAAGTCCCATAGGCTTTCTTCACTCTTTTTCATTTTTATTTTTTCATCTTCTGAGTGGATCATTTCAAATGTTCTGTGTTCTAGATCACTGACTCTTTCTTCTGCATGGTTGATTCTGTGCTTGATGCTAACTGAATTTTCACTTCAGTCACTGTGTTGTTCAGCTATATTTCTGTTGTTAATTAATGGTTTCAATGTCTTTGCTGAACTTCTCATTTTGTTTATGCACTATTTTCCTAATTTAGTTTAGTTTTCTCTCTGTTATTCATAATTCACTAAACTCCTTTAATGGGATTATTCTGAGTTATTTGATAATTCATAGATCTTCATTTCTTAAGGGTCTCTTACTGAAGCTTTATTAGTTTCTTTTGGTGGTTTCATGTTCATGTGTCACTTTGTGATCCTTGTTTCCTCATATTCGTGTACATTTGAGTAAACAACCTCTTTTTCCATACTTTACAGGTTCACTTTGGCAGACAGCCCTTCACCAGTCTGCTCAGCTTGACTTTCTGGATATTTTAGCTGGTAACATCCTTGGGTGGGTGAAGCTTCCTGTCAGAGTCTATATTTGAGTGACATACTATCCACATTTTTCATTGATGGAGTGGGGGCTTCTTGCTTAGAACATTTGGATAGGACTACTGAATTGGTTCCCTGTACACATGAGGTTATAGGATGGGTTGCACTGTTGCCTAGGTTCTCTTGTCAGGCTTTGTAGATTTTCAGAGCTAGGTACTATACTGAGCAGTAGGCTAATTGTGAATGAACTCAACTGATTTGTAAGGGCAGAAGAACATTGCCCAAGACCTATACTACTCACTATTTTGGGAACTGAGTCAGGTAAGACTGTACCAAATTTCCTGGAGAGATGGGCCCAATGGATTTTTCCCTGCAGATGGGGAAAATCCCAGGCTGTGCTCTCTGTTCAAATGCCACTATAAGCAGTGTTGTAGAATGCATTATGCAGCTTCCTGTGTGTTCTGGTTAGATCCCCTGGTTGGGTGGGCTGAAGGCTATATTCAACAGTTGGGGTACGAATTAGATTCCCTGTCTAGGTGGACCTCTTTACAAGCCCCAGGAATGGCAAGGTTCTGGTTTGGAGATTAAATTAAGCAGCTTTATGTACCAAATTCCATAGTCTTATGGACCATGGTCTTTTATCTGTAGATTGGAAGGATTGGTGGCTGTGTTATTTCCTCCAGTGCCAATGTAATTGGAGTTGTGAGATGGGATACAGATGTTCTCAAGGGCTCTGGTTAGTACTCCCATTCAGGTGGGGCTAGAAACTGTATCTGCTTTGGGTGGGGCTTAACATTATCTTTGTTTTCCAGTTCGGGCTGCAGAATAGGCTGCAGGGCCAGCAAGTCTCTTTGGGAATCAATTCAGACAGACCTTCAAATAAGCTCCCCAGAGAGTTGGAACTACTGTCCTGGTTCTGCTGATGCAGAGCTGCTGGCCAGGTTCTCTGCTCATGTGCCACTGAAATCATAGTTGTGGTACAGAGGATTTCAGACTCAACCTCATTTTCTCAGTGGTGTCTTCTCCATGAATAGTTGTTAGTTGTTCTTCTTGTGATCAGTAATGAATACAGGAATGACTGATGTCGCCATCTTGGTGACTTAACTCTCCTTTCTTTTCCAGTGGTTCTCAAAGTGTGGTCCTCACATCAGCAGCATCAGCCTTGCTTGGAAAGTTATTAGAAAGTATGATTGAGATTTAGAGTTCTTCATAGATGTAAATCCTTTATTGTATTTGTATCTGCAAATATTTCCTCTCAGTCTGTAGCTTTTTTCACATGGTATTAGACAGAGCAAAAACTTTTAATTTTGATGAGGCTCAATTAAACATTCTTACTCCTTACAGATTGTGTTTTTCACTGTCAAAATGAAAATCTATGCCTAGACTTAGATCCCCAGATTTTATCCTATGATTGTACTAAAAGTTTTATACTTTTACATTTCCATTTTAACCCACTATTTATTTAGAGTTAATTTTTTATGAGGTAGGGGGTACAGGTAAAATTTCATTTTTTAAACACATATACGGCTAATTATTCCATCACTATTTTTACAAAAGTTATCTTTAGTCCATGGATATGCTTTTACACCTTCATCAAAAACCAGTTAGTATATGTGTGTCTGTTTTTTGGTTCTCTATTCTGTTACATTGATATATGTGTCTATTTATGCACAAATACCACAATATTGTTATTACTATGGCTGAATATAAGCCTGAATATCAAGTAAAGTGATTATCCTCATACTTTATTCTTCTTCATCAATATAGTTTTAGATTCTTAGAATCATATGTACTTCAGAATAATCTTGTCTCTATATACAAAGAAACCTTCTTGGAATTATTAGATGAATTGTGTTAAAACTACATCAGTTGGTGGGTATTGACAACTGTACAATGTTGACATGTTCAGTCCATGAACAAAGTATGTCTCTTCAAGAATTCCAGTGTTAGATTTCCTATCAGAGGAAAATTTTGCAATTTTAAGCAAACAGATGATGTGTATATTCTGTTAAGTATATACCTAAGTATTTTATCTTCTTTTGAATAACTGAAAATGATTTATTGTTTCAAATTCTGCTTTACATAAATTTGTTAGTATATTGAAAGATTGATTTCTATTAAATTATTTTGCATCCTGTTACCTTATTATTTATAAGTTTGTTCTTAACTTTCCTTGGCATCTTTCACATAGACAATCATGTCATCTGAGAATAGGGATGACATTATTTCCTCCTTTCCAATCTGAGACTTTTATTACATTTTCTTGCCTTATTACAGTGGCCATAACTTCCAGTAATATGTTGCAAAACAGTGATGAAAGTGGGTACCCTTGCCTTGTTACCAGTCTAAGGCAGTGAGACTTTCACCATTAAGTGTAATATGACATGTGTGCTTTTTGTAGATGACCATTATCAGTTTGAGATAATTTCTCTCTTTACCTAATTTGCTGACAATTTTAATAAGAAATAGCATTGAGTTTTTCTTTCTTCTACATTAAATAATATGATCATATGATGTTTTCTTTTAGCTTTTCTACCTATATTTTTGTTGAGATATATTTGACATATAACATTATATCCTTTTAGGTATGCAACATAGAAATGTAATATTTATATATATTGCAAAATGATCACAATAAGTTTAGTTAATCTCTGTCAGAGTTATAAATATTTTTTAGATTGAGAACTTTTAAGATTACTCTCTTAGTAACTTTCAAGTATGCACAGCATTAGTAACTGTAGTCACCATGTTGTACATTACAACCTTATGATATTTATTTTATAACTGAAATTTGTACCTTTTGCCTACCATTATGTATTTGGTGACCCACCACCCCATCATTTTAGCAACTACCCATTGGTTCTCTGTCTATATGAGCTCATGCTATTTTCATTTGCTTGTTTGTATGAGTCCACATACATCCTAGATTGAGAAAAAGATGACCGAGTAGGAAGGCAAGGCATAAACCTCTTCTCAAAAACACATAAAAGAGGAAAATACAGCAAATACAATTAAACCTGAAAATGACCTGAAGACTGAAAAGAGACCACCTACACCTGCAGAGAACACACAGAAAAGGGCAAGTGGCAGAGCTGTGATTTAGCAGCACCAAGCCCTTCTCCCATTCCATTCCAAAGGCAGGAGAAAGAAGAACAGACTAGGAAGGGGATAGGAGGCCAAAAGCTCTGCATGCCTGGCTCTGGAGATCTGCTCTGGTAGCATGAGTGCACATTACATTGTATTCTGGTGATTAGCAGAACTGGACACCAGTGACAGCTCAAAAACTCTGGGAACTGAGACTAAAACCACCTGTGGAATACAGGCATGCTCCAGTGGTCCTGAAACTCAAAGCAGAGGTGGAGTTTGAAAGACATGCCAGCAGTAGGAGAGGTGCTAGAGGGGTGAGGGTTGGATGGAGATCTCTCCTCATGAGAAAGGGGAGGTAGATGATACCTCCCCAGCCATCCCTTGGCCCAACTCTCAGAGGCCCCAAATGTTCCAAACCCTCACTGTCAACTCAACTCTAAGCTACTTCCCTGAGTTGACTGCTGATGAGAAAAAACTCTTGGCCCAGCAGCAGAAGCAGCATAATTTGCTGCCTAGCAGACAGAGGGAGACTCTTCAGCTTACTTGTTCAATCAAGGGGGTACCTGCAGAAGTCAGTCACAAGAGCTCCTTCCTCCCCATGGTTGTCCAAGCCCAGTGCTGCATGTCCTTCCCTGCCCCAGTACCATACATTGGCCTATCAACACCATTAATCCTGCAGCCAAGCCATTGATACATGGCAGGCAGAGGACAGCCCAGCCCACACCAATACCAGCAGAGGATTCTGCTCAGATTACAAAGGCAGCATCTGAAGAAAACTTCCAATGCAGACTCAGACCACTACAGAAGATTAAAAGGTGGCCACACCTACTACATGCCAACAGCTGGGGCTCCCACAAAGTAGAACCAGCCACAGAAGAGAAAAGTGTCTTGAGATATACGGCACCATAGGACACCTACTTCATAAAGCTATTACACTATAGGCCAGGAAACACAGCAGATCTATCTAATGCAAAGGAAGAGAAAATAAACCTGAAAAATTATGAGGCAGAAGAATATGTTCCAAAAAAGACTACACAACAATATACCAGAAAGAGGGCTAAATGAGACAGAGATCACCAATCTTCTTGATAAAGATTTCAAAGTAAAAGTCATAAACATGCTCACTGATTTACAGAAAAGTATTAAAGATCTCAGAGAGAATTTCAACAACAGATAGAAAACCTGAAAAAGAGCCACTAGGAAGTGAAAAATTTACAGTAACTGAAATGAAACACACAATGAAGGGATTGAAAATCAGATTACTGCAAGTAGAGGAGACACTCAATGAGATGGAAATTACAGAAACAGGAATACAATAAAGCTGAGGAATAGAGAGAGAAAAGAATTCCTAGGAATGAAAGAATAATAAGAGAGGTGTGAGACCAATCCAAATGAAACAATATTTGCATAATGGGGGTACCAGAAGGAGGAGACAGAAGCAAAAGGATAGAAAGTCTCTTTGAGGAAATAACTGCTGAAAACTTACCCAATCTGTGAAAGGAAATAGACAAATGGGTCACAAAACTGCAGAGAACCTGTAACAAAAGGAACTTCAGGAAGACAACAGCAACACATAATAATTAAAATGGCAGAGATCAAGGATAAGGAGAAAGTATTGAAAGCAGCCAGAGACATAAAATAGATTACATATAGAGGAAACTATATCAGACTATCAGCAGACTTCTCAGGAGAAATTTACAGGTCAGAGGGAGTAGCATGAAATATTTAATGTACTGAAACAAAAGGGCCTTCAACCAAGAATCCTCTCACAAGCAAGATTATCATTTCAATTGCAATCAGAGATTCAACAATTCACAGATAAATAAAAGTTGAGGGAATTCACCACCATTAAGCCAGCCTTAAAAAATATGTTAAAGGAACTGCTATATATGGAAATGCTACTAAGGCTAAATAACTTTCACTACTGAAAATAAACCCACAGTAAAGGTAGTAGAACAATTAATTACCAAACACATATGAAATTAAAACAAAACAAAAGAAGCAAAGTCAACTATATATAAAGTCAGTCAAGGAATACACAGAAAGTGCAGATCATGACATCTAATACGTAAAGTGTGGAGGAAGGAGTAGAAAAAGAGTATCCTTACATTGTGTTTGAAATAGAGCAATAAGCAACTTAATATAGACTATTTTATAGTAAGAAAGCTATCCTAGAACCTTTGGCAAACACAAAACTAAAATCTATAATAAAAACAAAAATAAAATAAAATCTAATAATAACACTAAAGACAACCACCAACACAAAAAGAGGAGAGTATAAGGGAGGAAGAAAGGAACAGAGAGGAGCTATAAAAACAAACAGAAACAATAAATAAAATGGCATTAAATACATACCTATCAATAATTATCTTAAATGTAAATTAACTGAATGCATCAATAAAAAGACATAGAGTGGCAGAATGGATAAAGAAACAAGCCCCATCTCTATGCTGTCTATGAGACTCATTTCAGACCCAAAGTAATACATGGACTAAAAGTGAAAGGATGGTAAAAAGCTATTTCATGCAAATAATAGGTAGAAAAACAGAAGTAGCAGAATTTATATCAGACTTAATAGTCTCCAAAACAAAGAAACAAGAGACAAAGAAGCACATTATATAATGATAAATGTGTCAGACAAAGTGAGGATATAATAATTATAAATATCTACACACTCACTGAGCCAAGATGGTAGTGTGAGTACGGCAGTGGAAATCTCCTCCCAAAACCATATATATTTTTGAAAATACAACAAATACAACTACACCTAAAAGAGAGACCAGAGGATACAGTACAACAGCCAGGTTACATCTACACCTGTGAGAACTCAACATCTCATGAAAGAGGTATGATACAAGCCATGACACAGTGGGACCTGAGTGCTTCCCCCACCCCAGCTCACCAGTGGGAGGAAAAGAGTCAGAGTGGGGAAGGAGTGGGACCCCAGGACTCCTAAATAACCAGCCCTAGTAATCCACACTGGGAGCACAGACACAGATTGCATGGTATACTGGATATTAGGGAAACAGAAAAGTAAAACCTCTGTGAGAGGGTCCCTGCAGGTGGTTCCCCTGGAACAAAAGAAAAGTGAGTGCTTTTTGAACGTCTTAAAGTGACAGGGGCTTCCAAGCTGAACAGAATCATCCTGGCACACTCAGCCCAGCAGGCTGGAAATTCTGAGGTGCTTTGGATGCCCCTGCCCCCTGGGAGGCAGTGCAGCTCTGAAACTCCTCACAGTGATAAAAAGCATGTAATTCATTCCCCATGAAGCATGGCCCATGCCACAGGGGTGGAGCAACCTGAGAGTGGTCATGCCCACAGCAGCCTCCCAGAGCCTCCTCACAGCATGCAGCTGCCTGGGCGAGACCCAGGGGCCGCCTCCAGTGCATGGCTGCCTAGCACAGGCAGAGGAGGCCAGAACAGGGAGCAAAGGGGCACCATTCTCACAGGAGAGCACACCCGGTGTGCCTGCCACTCCCCACAGGGCTCTGGACTACCCTAGAGCTGCTCTCAGTGTGCAGGTAACTGACACAGGCAGCAGAGAGGGGCAGGGTGATCAGCAAGCAGGAAGAGACATTACTTTCCCAGTTGACACACGTGCCACCTGCCTACGACTACCTCTACCACCATAAAAAGGCAGAATAATTTGGTCCAGTCCAGAATTACCTAGAAAATCCCCAAGAGAGGGCCTGGGAAACAGATATAAGCAATCTTCCTGTAAAAGAATTCAACACAAAGTCATAACCATGCTTTTAGACTTGCAAAGAAATATGCAAGAGCTAAAGGATCAAGTTAGGAAAGAGAATACAGAAGAAAAACAATCTCTGGAAGAACTTAAGAGGAGACTGGATGAGGGGCAAGACACTGTTAATGGAACAGAAATCAGAGAACAGGAATACAGAGAAGATGAGGCAGAGAGAGACAAAAGGATCTCCAGGAATGAAAGAATATTAAGAGAACTGTGTGACCAATCCAAATGGAACAATATTCGCATTATAGGGGTACCAGAAAAAGAAGAGAGAGAAAAGGGGATAGAAAGTGTCTTTGAAGAAATCATTGCTGGAAACTTCCCCAAACTGGGGGAGGAAATGGTCTCTCAGACCATGGAAGCCCACAGATCTTCCAACACAAGGGACCCAAAGAGGACAACACCAAGACATATAATAATTAAAATGGTAAAGTACAAAGACAAGGACAGAGTATTAAAGGAAGCCAGAGAGAGAAAATTAACATCTACAAAGGAAAACCTATCAGGCTATCATCAGACCTCTCAACAGAAACCTTACAGGCCAGAAGAGAATGGCATGATATATTTCATGCAATGAAACAAAAGGACCTTGAATCAAGAATACTGTACTCAGCACAATTATGATGTAAATATGAAGGAGGGATTAAACAATTCCCAGATAAGCGAAAGTTGAGGGAATTTGCCTCCCAGAAACAACCTCTACAGGATATTTTAAAGGGAATGCTCTATATGGAAACACTCCTAAGGCAATAAAGATGTCACCAGAGAAAACAAAATCACACCAAAGAAAGCAGACCAACTAAATACTAACTAAAGGCAAAAAATAAAATCAACTATTCACAAAAGCAGTCAAAGGAAACACAAAAGTGTACAGAATAAAACACCTAACATATAAAGAAGAGAAGAGGAGGAATAAGAAAGGAGAGAAATAAAAAATCATCAGACTGTGTTTATAATAGCTCAATAAGTGAGTTGTTAGGCAGTAAGATACTAAAGAAGCTACCCTTGAACCCGTGGTAACCACGAATCTAAACCCTGCAATGGCAATAAGTACATATCTTTCAATAATCACCCTAAATGTAAATAGACTGAATGCACCAATCAAAAGACACAGATTAATAGAATAGATAAAAAAGCAAAACCCATCTATACAAAAGACTGACGCAAACCCAAAGACATACACAGACTAAAAGTAAAGGAATGGAAAAAGAGATTTCATGCAAGCAACAGGGAGAAAAGAAGCAGGTGTTGCAGTACTTATATCAGACAAAATAGGCTTCAAAACAAAGAAAGTAACAAGAGATAAAGAAGGACATTACATAATGATAAAGGGGCAGTTGAACAAGAGGATATAACCATTATAAATATATATGCACCCAATACAGGAGCACCAACATATGTGAAACAAATACTAACAGAAATAAAGGAGGAAATAGAATGCAATGGATTCATTCTAGGAGACTTCAACACACCACTCACTCCAAAGGACAGATCCACCAGACAGAAAATAAGTAAGGCACAGAGGCACTGAACAACACACTAGAACAGAAGAACACAACACACATCTACAGAACTCGAGACCCAAAAGCAACAGGATACACATTCTTCTCAAGTGCACATGGAACATTTTCCAGAATAGACCACATCCTAGGCCACAAAAAGAACCTCAGTAAATTCAAAATATTGAAATTCCACCAACCAACTTCTCAGACCACAAAGGTATAAAAGTAGAAATAAATTGTAGAAAGAAAATAATAGGGCTCACAAAAACATGGAGGCTTAACAACATGATCCTAAATAATCAATGGCTCAATGATGAAATTAAAATGGACATCAATCAATATGTGGAGACAAATGACAAAAACAGCACAAAGCCCCGACTTCTGTGGGATGCATTGAAGGCAGTTCTAAGAGAAAAGTATATAGGAATCCAGGCTTATTTAAAGAAGGAAGAACAATCCCAAATAAATAGTCTAAAGTGTGAATGACAGAAATTGGTAAAAGAAGAACGAATGAGGGCCAAAGTCAGCAGAAGGAGGGACATAATAAAGATCAGATAAGAAATAAATAAAATTGAGAAGACTAAAACAATTGAAAAAATCAGTGAAACCAAGAGCTGCTTCTTTGAGAAAATAAACAAAATAGATAAACCCCTAGCCAGACTGATTAAGAGAAAAAGGGAATCTTCACACATAAACAGAATCAGAAATGAGAAAGAAAAAATCATGACAGAACCCACAGAAACACAAAGAATTATTAGAGAATACTATGAAAACCTATATGCTAACAAGCTGGAAAACCTACAAGAAATGGAGAACTTCCTAGAAAAATACAACCTTCCAAGACTGACCAAGGAAGAAACAGAAAATCTAAACAGACCAATTACCAGCAACGAAATTGAATCAGTAATCACAAAACTACCCAAGACCAAACCCCCGGGCCAGATGGATTCACTGATGAATTTTATCAGACATACAGAGAAGACATAATACCCATTCTCCTAAAAGTTTTCCAAAAAATAGAAGAGGGGGGAATACTTTCAAACTCATTCTATGAAGCCAGCATCAATCTAATACCACAACCAGGCAAAGACCCCAACAAAAACGAAAATTACAGACCAAAATCTCTGATGAACATAGATGCAAAAATATTGAACAAAATTTTAGCACACCAAATTCGAAAATACATCAAGAGGATCTTACACCATGATCAAGTGGGATTCATCTCAGGGATGCAAGGATGTTACATCTTTCAAAAATCCATCAACATCATCCACCACATAAACAAAAAGAAGGACAAAAACCATATGATCATCCCCAAAGACGCTGAAAAATCATTCAACAAAATTCTGCATCCATTCATGATAAAAGCTCCCAACAAAATGGGTATAGAGGGCAAGTACCTCAACATACTAAAGGCCATATATGACAAACCCACAGTCAACATCATACTTAACAGTGAGAAGCTGAAAACTTTTCCTATAAGATCGGGAACAAGACAGGGATGCCCTTTCTCCTCACTGTTATTCAACATAGTACTGGAGGTCCTAGCCATGGCAATCAGTCAAAACAAAGAAATAAAAAGCATCTAGATTGGTAAAGAAGAAGTCAAACTGTCACTATTTGCAGATGACATGATATTGTACATAAAAAACCCTAAAGCCTCCACTCCAAAAATTCTAAAACAAATATCTGAATTCAGCAAAGTTACAGTATACAAAATTAACACACAGAAATCTGTTGCTTTCCTGTACACTGATGATAAACTAGGAGAAATAGTAATCAGGAAAACAGTTCCATTCACAATTGCATCAAAAAGAATAAAATATCTGGGAATAAACCTAACCAAGGAAGTGAAAGATGTATACCCTGAAAACTACAAGACATTCTTAAGAGAACTTAAATAGGACACTAACAAATGAAAACTTATTCCATTCTCTTGGCTAGCAAGAGTTAATATTGTCAAAATAGCCATTCTGCCTAAAGCACTCTACATATTTATTGCAAACCCTATCAAAATACCAACAGCATTCTTCAAAGAACTGGAACAAACAATTTTAAAATTCATATGGAACCACAAAAGACCCCATATAGCCAAGGCAATCCTGAGAAGGAAGAATAAAGCACGGGCAATCTCACTTCCCAACTTCAAGCTCTATTACAAAGCCACAGTAATTAAGACAATATGGTACTGGCATAAGAACAGACCCACAGACCAGTGGAACAGAATAGAGAGTCCAGATATTAACCCAAACATATATGGTCAATTAATATATGCAAAGGATCCATGTACATACAATGAGGAAATTACAGCCTCTTCAACAGCCAGTGTTGGCAAAAATGGACAGCTACATGTAAGAGAATGAAAGTGGATCATTGTCTAATCCCATAGAGAACAGTAAAATTGAAATGGATAAAAGACCTGAATGTAAGTCATAAAACCATAAAATTCTTAGAAGAAAACATAGCCAAAAATCTCTTGGACATAAACATGAGCAACTTCTTCATGAACATATCTCCCAGGCAAGGGAACCAAAAGCAAAAATGTTCAAGTGGGACTATATCAAGCTGAGAAGCTTTTGTACAGCAAAGGATACCATAAATAGAACAAAAAGGTATCCTACAGTATGGGGGAATATATTCATAAATTACATATCTGATAAAGGTTTGACTTCCAAAATATATAAAGAGCTCACCCACATCAACAAACAAAAACCAAATAATCCAATAAAAAACTGGGCAGAGGAGCTGAACAGAGAGTTCTCCAAAGAAGAAATTCAGATGGGCAACAGACACATGAAAAGATGCTCCACAATTCTAGTCATCTGAGAAATGCAACTTAAAACCACAATGAGATATCACCTCACACCAGTAAGGATGGCCACCATCCAAAAGAAAAACAACAAATCTTGGCGAGGTTTGGGAGAAAGGGGAACCCTCCTACACTGCTGGTGGAAATTTAGATTTGTTCAAACTTTGTGAAAAGCAGTATGGAGGTTCCTCAAAAAACTGAAAATAGAAATATCATTTGACCCAAGGATTCCACTCCTAGGAATTTACCCTAAGAATTCAGCAGCTCTATTTGGAAAAGACATATGCACCCCTATGTTTATTGCAGCACTATTTACAATAGCCAAGAAATGAAGCAACCTAAGTGTTCATCAGTAGATGAATGGATGAAGATATGGTACATATACACAATAGAATATTATTCAGCTATAAAAAGGAAACAAATCCTACCATTTGCAACAACATGGATGGAGCTAAAGGGTATTATGCTCAGTGAAATAAGCCAGGTGGAGAAAGACAAGTACCAAATGATTTCACTCATCTGTGGAGTATAAGAACAAGGAAAAAACTAAAGGAACAAAACAGCAGCAGATTCACAGAACCCAAGAATGGACTAACAGTTACCAAAGGGAAAGGGACTAGGGAGGATGGGTGGGAAGGGAGGGATAAGGGTTGGGAAAAAGAAAGGGGGCATTATGATTAGCCTGTAATGTGGGTGGGGTGCACGGGGAGGGCTGTACAATACAGAAAAGACAAGTAATGATTCTACAGCATCTTACTATGTTGATGGACAGTGACTCTAATGCGGTATGTGGAGGGAATTTTGTGATGGGGGGAGTCTTGTAAACATAATGTTCCTCATGAAATTGTAGATTATTGATACCAAAAAAGTAATCTATGCACTCAAAATAGGAATATCTAAATATGTAAAACAAAACCTAACCGAATTAAAGGGGAAAATAGATTGCAGCACATTAATTGTAGGAGACTTTGTCACACACTCAAGTAATAGATCAGCTATACAGAAAATAAATGAGGAAACAGATGCAATGAACAACACATTAGAGCAGATGGGTTTAACAAATATCTACAGAACAGTCCTTCCAAAAGCAGTAGGATACATACTTTTCTCAAGTGTACATGGAATATTATCCTAAACAGATCACAAAAAGAGCCTCAATAACTTAAATAAAGAATGAAATTATATTAAGCAACTACCCAGACCACAATGGTATGAATCAAGAAATTAAATTACACAAAGAAAAAGAAAAGCCTATAAACACATGGAGGCTAAACAACATGCTTTTAAATAAATAATGAATTAATGTACAAATGAAAACAGAAATCAAGTAATACATGGAGACAAATGAAACAAAAATTCAACACCCTAAAGTTTGTGCAAAACTGTGAAGGCAGTTCTAAGAGGGAAGTACATAGCAATAAAGGCCCACCTCAACAAACAAAAACAATTCCAAATAAACAGTCTAAAATCACAATAAAAGAAATTAGAAAAAGAAGAAATGATTCCCAAAGTTAGTAGGAGGGACTTAATAAATATCAGAGCAGAAATAAATAAAATATGGAAAAATAAAACAATAGAAAAAATCCATATAACCAGGAGCTGGCCCTTTGAGAAAATAAACAAAATAGATAAAAACCTAGCCTGACTTATCAAGGAAAAAATTAAGAATACATACATAAACAAAATCAGAAGTGAAGAAGGAATAATAACAACAGATATCATGGAAATACAAAGAATTATTAGAGAATACTATGAAAAATTATATACCAATAAATTGGTCAACCTAGAAGAAATGTACAACTCCTAGAAAAGTACAACCTTCCAAGGTTGACCCAGGAAGAAACAGAAAATCTGAACAGACCAATTACCAGTAATGAAATAAAATTGGTAATCAAAAATGTCCCAAAAAACAAAATCACAATTCAGATGGCTCCACAACCCAATTATACCAAACATTTGAAAAAGAGTTAACACCCATCCTTCTTAATGTATCCAAAAAGTAGAAAATGAAGAAATGCTTCCAAATTAATTATATGAGGCCAGCATCATTCTACTACCAAAACCAAACAAAGAAACCACAAAACAGGAAGATTAAAGAGCAATATTTTTCATGAACATAGATGAAAAATTCCTCAATAAAATATCAGCAAACTAAATCCAAAAATACATCAAAAAGACCATCCATCTAACCAAGTTGTATTTATTCCAGGGATACAAGGATGGTACAATATTTGTAAATCAATCAACAAGACACACCACATTTACAAAATAATGGATAAAAACTATATGATCATCTCGGTAGATGTAAAAGCATTTGACAAAATTCAACATCCATTCATCATTAAAAAATCTCAATAAAATGTGTTTAGAATGTGCATACTTCAACATAATTAAGGCCATTTACAAAAAACCACAGTCGACATCATACTTAATAGTGTAAAGTTGAAAGCCTTTCCTCTCAGATCAAGAATTAGACAAGGATGTCCACTCTCACCACTTTTACTCAGCATAGTAGTGGAGGTCCTAGCCATGTCAATAAGACAGTACAAAGAGATAAAATGCATTTAAACTGGTAAAAAGTATCCTGTCACTATTTGCCAATGACATGATATTACACATAGAAACCCTAAAGACTCCACCAGAAAACTACTAGAAATAATACCTGAATTCAGCAAAGTTGCAGGATATAGTATCAATAAACAGAAATCTGTTTCATTCCTATATACTAACAATGAACTAGCAGAAAGAAAAATCAGGAAAACAATTCCATTTATAATTGCAACAAAAACCATAAAATGTCTAGGAATAAACATAACTATCAAAAAGAATAAAATTTCTAGGAATAAACCTATTCTGAAAACTACAAGACACTCATGAGAGAAACTTTAAAAAAACACCAATAAATCGAAATCTATCCTGTGCTTATAGATAGGAAGAATTAATATTGTCAAGAAGTTCATCCTGCCCAAAGCAATTTACATATTCAATGTAATCCCTATCAAAATACCAACAGCATTCTTCAATGAAATAGAACAAATAGTTCTAAAATACCTATGGAACCACAAAGGACCCGGAATATCCAAAGCAATCCTGAGAAAGAGTAGGGCTGGGGGAAATATGCTCCTTGACTTCAAGCTCTAATAAAAAGCTACAGTAATCAAAACTGTTTCATATGGGCACAAGAACTGACCTAGAGATAAGTGGAACAGAATAGAGAGCCCTGATACAAACACATGCATGTATGGTCAATTAATATACAATAAAGGAGCTGTGAAAATACAGTGGGGAAAAACAACCTCTTCAACAACTGGTGTTGGGAAAAGTGGACAGCTACATGTAAAAGAATGAAACTGGATTATTGTATAACTCCATACACAAAAATAAACTCAAAATGGATCAAAGACCTGAATGTAAGTTGTGAAACCATAAACCTCTTAGAATTAAACATAGGCAAAAACCTCTTGAAAATAAGTATGAGCATTTTTTTCCTGGACACATCTCCTCAGGGAAGGAAATCAAAATAAATATGAACAAATGGGACTTGTTCATCTTACTATACATCTTATTTATACATATAATCTACATCTATATTATACATATAATTATATATCACATTGTCTGTATCTATTCAACCATTAATGGGCACTTAGGTATTTCTATATCTTGGCTAGTGTAAGTAATGTTTCAAGGAACATGGGGGTACATATATCTTTTTGAGGTAGTTTTTTCATTTCCTACATATAAATACCCAGAAGTGGAACTGCTTGATGAAATGGTAGTTCTACATTTAAACCTCCACAGTGTTTTCTATAGTGTCTACGCCAAATTGCATTCCAGCCAACAGTGCACAAAGGTTTTCTTTTCTCTAAATCCTTGCTGGTACTTGTTATTTCTTGTCTTTTTGATGACAGCTATTCTAATGGGTGTGAGGTATTATCTCATTGTGGCTTTGATATGCATTTCCCTAATAAATAGTGATGTTGAGCACCTTTTCATGTACCTGTTGGTCATTGATATATCTTCTTTGGAAAAAAAAACTCTGCTTAAGTCCTTTATCCATTTTTTAATCAGGTTATTTTTTGTTATTTAGTTGTATGATTTCTTTGTGTATTGTGGATATTAACCTCTTATCAGATATATGATATGCAAATATTTTCTTGAATTTGGTTGGTTGTCTTCTAATTTTGTTGATTTTGATTTCCTTTGCTGTGCAGAGGCATTTCAGTTTGATGTAGTCCCACTTGTTATTTTGCTTTTGTTATTTTTGCTTTTGGAATAAGATCTAAAAATTGCCACATCAAGGAGGTTATCACCTATGTTTAATTCTTTAATCCATTTTGTGTTGATTTTTGTGCATGGTATAATATAGTGTTCCAGTTTTCCTTTTGCATGTGGCTGCCCAGTTTTGCCAACACTGTTTATTGATAATTCTGTCCTTTCCCCATTGTATATTCTTGGGTCTTTAGTAATAAATTAATTGGCCATGTGTGTGGGTTTATTTCTGGGTTCTCTATTTTGTTCAAATGATCTATATATCTAATTTTATGCCAATATGGTACCATTTTGAGGGGCTTTGTAATGTGGCTTGGAGTCAGGAATTGTGATGCCTCCAGACTTATTCTTTTTTCTCAAGATTGCCTTGGATATTCAGGGTCTCATACAAATTTAATGATTGTTCTATTTCTGTTAAAAACACCATTGAAATCAATTGTATGAAGAAAACTGGAAAACTGACAAATACGTGGAGATTAAATGTGAGGATATTGAACAATCAATGTGTCTGAAAGAAATAAAAAGTACCATAAGACAAATGAAAATGAAAATACAACATACCAAAACATAGGGGATGTAGTAAGGACAATTCTAAGATGAAAATTTATTGTCATAAATGTCTATATGAAAAAAGTAAGAGAGATCTCAAATAAACAACCTAACCTTACACCTCAAGCAACTTGATTAAGAACAAATGAAGTCCAAAAATAATAGAAGCAAAGAAATTACAAAGATCAGAGAAGAAATGAAATAGAGATGAAAAAGAAAATATAAAAGATAAAGGAAACTAAGAGATGTTGTTTGAAAACATAAAAAAAATGACAAGCCTTTAGCTAGACTCACCAGAAGAAAGGAGGAGCTCAACTAAATAAAATCAGAAATGAAAGAGAAGTTGTTATAACTGATACCATAGAAATACAAAGGATCATATGAGATTACTGTGACTAATTATATGCCAACAATTATACCATATAGAATAAATTAATACATTTCTAGAAACACAATCTACAAGGAATACATCTTGAAAAAATTAAACATCTCAACATACCAATTATTAGTAAGGTGATTGAAAATAAAATCCCTACAAACAAAATCCTATTACCAGATGTCTTCATTGATGAATTCTACCAAACATTTAAAGAATTAATATCAGTACTCTCAAACTCTTCCAAAAACCTGAAGAAAGTGAATCCTTCCAAACACATTACAAGGCCAATATTACCCTGATACAAAATACAGACAAAGGAAACACAAGAAAAGAAAATTACAGGACAATATTTTTGATGAACTTAGATGTAAAATTCATCAAAAAATACTAGCAAACCAAATTAAGCAAAACATTAAAAGCATCATACACCATGATCAAGTAGGATTTATTTCAGGGATCCAAGATTGATTCAACAACCGCAAATCAACCAACATGATACACCACATTAACAAAATTAAAGATAAAAATCATATGATCACCTCAATAGGTATATATAAAGCATTTGACAAAATATGATAGCCATTATGATAAAAACTCTTGACAAATGTGTATAAAGGGGACATATGATAATGACCATAGATGATAAGCCCACAGCTAATATGCTCAACATTGAAAAGCTCATAGCTCTTCCCGTAGGATCATAAATAAGACAAGGAAGCATATTCTCACCACTTTTATTCAACATAGTATTGGAAGTCCTATACAGTGAAATTAGGCAAGGATAAGAAATAAAATCCTTCCAGTTTAGAAAAGAAGAATTAAAATTGTCACTATTCGAAGGTGAGAGGATAGATATAGAAAACCCTGTGCACTCCGCTGAATAAAAAAGAAAAAAAGCCTGTTAAAAGTAATAAATTTTATTTCTAGACACTAATAACGAACTTTCAAAAGTATAAATTAGGAAAACAATTGATTTTGCAAATGCACCCGAAAGAATAGAATATCTGTGAATAAATTTAAGGAAGTATTTCTATTTTTAGAAATCAATATGATCATATAGCAACTATATTTCAATTAAAAATATAAAAATATTTAAATAGGGAGGTAAAAGACCTGTACCCTGAAAATTATAAAATACTGATGAAAGAAATTGAAGACACATAAATGAAATATATTCATTGTTCATGGAGTAGAAGATTTAATATTGTTAAAATAACTATACTATCCAAAGCAATATACAGATTCAATGCAATCCCAATCAAAATTCCAATGGCATTTTTCACAGAAATAGAACAATCCTAAAATTTATATGGAAATACAAAAGTTTCCAAAATACAATTGATTTTTATATCTCAATATTGCATAATCTTTTTTTTGAGAGGGCATCTCTCATATTTATTGATCAAATGGTTGTTAACAACAATAAAATTCTCTATAGGGGACTCAATGCACAATCATTAATCAACCCCAAGCCTAATTCTCAACAGTCTCCAATCTTGTGAAGCATAATGAACAAGTTCTTACATGGTGAACAAGTTCTTACATAGTGAATAAGTTCTTACATAGTGAACAGTGCAAGGGCAGTCATATCACAGAAACTTTCGGTTTTGATCTTATTAGTTATAATAATTTTAAGTGGATTGATTGAAGAATTTTCTATATATAAGATCATGCCATCTGTGAGTAGACATTTTATTTCTTCCTTTCCAATTCTGGTGACTTTTATTTATTTATTTTTTTCCTAATTGCCCTGGAGATAAACTCCAAAACAATTTTCTTTTTTTATTTTACTAACGTGAATATACAATATTTTACTGATTTCAGATATACAACACACAAACTTAATAATTATATTTATACATTACTAGATGCTTCTCACTGTATGTGTAGTTCCACTTGTTACCATACCAAGATATTACAATATTATTGGTTCTATTCTATATGTTTTACTTCCATTCCTATGAATTACTTATTTTATAATTTGCAGTTTTCACCTCTTTATTCATTTCACCAGTTTCACCCATCCACCATCCCCTTCTTATGGTAACCAACATTCTGTAGTCCATATTTATGTTTCTTTTTTATGTTTTCTTTGTTTTTAGATTCTATGTATAAGTGAACTCATATGGTATTTGTCTTTTTCTGCCTGTCTTATTTCACTAAGCATAATACATTCTAAGTGCACCCATGATGTTGCAAATGACAATATTTTTTTCTTTTTATGGCTGACTAATATTCTGTTGTGTAAACGTACATCTTTATTCATTCATCTATTGATGGGCATTTGGGTTTCTTCCATATCTTGGCTATAGTAAATAATGCTTCAATGAGCAAAGGTGTGCATAGATCTTTTCAAATTAGTGATTTTGTTTTTTTGGTTAAATTCTCAGAAGTAAAATTTCTGGCTCACGTGGAATTTCTCAGCACAATTTTAGTGAAGCACCGAGAGTGAATATCCTTGTTTTCCTCCTGAGCTGGGAAAAACATTTAGTCTTTTACCATTAAGTAGTAAATGAGCTGTGGGTTTTTGTAGATACCATTATAAGTTTAAGGAAGTTGTCTTTATTTGTAGTTTAGTGTTTCTATCATGTTGCAGTGTTGAATTTTGCCAAATGTTTATTTCTGAATTTATTGTGAGGATCATTTTACTTTTGTTCTCTATTGTTATGGTGTATTACATTGATTTTCATATATTAAACCAAGATTGCATTCCTGAGTTAAATCCCACTTAATCATGATGTATAATCCTTTTTATATGTTCCTAGATTCAATATACTAATATTTCTTAGAGTATTTTTATTAGATAATTATCCTTGATATTGGTCTGTAATTTTCTAATATCTGTCTTGCCTGAGGGTTTTGAACCTAGGCAAGCTCACTATGGGTTCATAGAGACAGAGAAATGAGAACAGAACATTTTTGGAGTAAAAGCATTTATACCTGGCTTTATTCTCCCAGTGGCAGGTTGAACATGTTTGCATCTAGCAGTCTGCAGGTCTGTAATCCACCTCTACCTCTGCCTCCACCCAAAGAACTGGGCAAAGCTCTTTACATAGTGACTCAGTCAACAATAGCTTTTTAGTAATGGTTGTGGAAGAATTAGCCTAGAAGTAAACCAATAACATCATCAAGTAGCTTAGGGTCAGGTGAGGATCCTTGCCATTGGAACTTCCATTCTCCCCATACTTCACCTCTCCAGGAATGTTGCCTCACAATCTAAACACCCTCAATATTCTGTGGTGGTCCCTGTGTGAGAAAGCTGAGGCATTGTAACCAGATTGTACAACAGCAACAGAGAATAACAGCAACATAGAGATAATAAAAAAAATATGATACAACAAAAATTATGATAGAGTTAACAAAACTTAAAATAATACTCAAGCCTGAAGAGGTTATTCCAGTAGTATTCAAAACCAGTTCAAGCCAGATGAGTTCATAAATCATAATTTCCATGGGAGAAATCAATCTTCTGCAATGGTCCCTATGAAAGAAAGCTGTAACCTTGTAACAACAAACATTATAGTAATAATAGTCATCCTCAAGTCTTAGGAGATCAACTGCCATCAAGCGGTTGTCCCAATCCCACTTGAAACCTTTTGGTACCAAATAGAAAAAGGTTAAAAATTTTTGCCAAGTTCAGGATGAAAACTCTCCAGTAGCCCAAAAAGACCCAAAACTCCTGTAACAATGCCTCAGTTGTAGAGATAGGTAAGGCTTGGAAATTATATATGACTGCTTCTGGGTAAACTTTAATCTTACCCGACCAGATGACCCCAACAAATTTGACTAACAAAGCAGGTCCCTGAACCTTGGTACTGTTCACAGCCCATCCTTTCTCCTGTAGATGTTGCAGCAGCCTAGGTGCTGCACCCTCCATGTCTGAAAGAGAATCAGATGTGAACATGACATCACCAATATAATGGTACAGCTACACTATTGGTGGTGTCTCCCATGCTGCCAAGTCCTGGGCTACAAATACATGACAGATGGTAGGACTGTGGAGGTAACCTGTGGAAGGAGAGTGAAAGCCATTGCCATCCTTCCTACATGAAGGCAATTTGTTCCTGACTTTTCTGCTCTACATCAGTGGAAAATAAATCATTGGCGAGATCCAAAACATAATGATACATTCCTAATTCATGAATGAGGGTGTACATAAGTCTGCAATTGAAGGGATGGCAGCATGCAGAGGGGTATGATTTTGTACAATTTCCTGAAATCCATGATCATATGCCAGGAGCCATACAGCTTCTTTTATTGGCCACACTGGGAACTTGGAAGGACTATGGGTGGACTTTATAATACATACCTTCTCCTGTTACTGGATGGTTTCTCCAATTTCTTTATGCCCTCCAGGGAATTTGTATTGTTTGGTATTAGTCACCTGCCAAGGCACAGGAAAAGCTATGGGCAGGTGCTTAGCTTGTCCCCTCAGAACTGCCTTCAGCACATATATTCTCTGAACTCACCTGCAGTGGTCTGCAACCTTAGGCCCTACAGGATATCTATCCCCAAAATATATCTGGGGATGGGAAAGATACACAGAGTATACTCCTTTGGGGGTATACACCCTGTTCCCAATAGGATTTAGGCTTTTTTCACTGTGATAGCCTTAACCCCATATCCAACTATAACAGTGGGGGTCCCAGGAAATCACTCAGGTTTGCCATAAATCAGTGAACATTCAGCTCCTGTGTTTATCACAGCCAGGACACATTGTACATTCAGGGGGTACCAATGAATGGATATTTAAACATGTGGCCTCTGGTCACTCCCCCCCAATACCTCAGTGTGGGTACCTCGACCCTCATCTCAGTCAAACTGTCCCCCAGTTATCTTCCTGTGTGGATTCAAGTAATGTTGGCTCACTTTTCTTCAGGAAGCATTGCAGGCACACAGGCTGGTTTTGTGGCTCTGTCTCTGGCCTCTGCATTTTGGTCCTCAGGGCCCATAACTGCTGCTCCAGTTTCAGTTGTTGTCACAACTCCATTAAGATTCTATTTGACTTCCCATTTAATTTCTTTCTGTATATTCCTGCCCCTATTAAATCAATCCACATTTGGGTCCTTGTTATCTTCATGGGGCCCTTTAAATTCTTCCTTTGTATAGCAGACCATATTTCCTTCAGTGCTGTCATTGGTTCAGTCTTTCCCAAGTCTGCTATTATACTGGTAACCTCACATTGGGCTTCCCTAAGTGAGGGGCAAGAATGGCCACTAGGGGTCCAAAGAGGAATGTGAAAGCTCTTTGAAGCACCATATTCCTCATCCCTGCAGTAAAAGGCTCCTCATAATTCTCTGGAGCATTAGATGGTATTTTTCATGCCTAACACCTCTAACACCTATTGGAGCTAAGTATATGTCTGCCATCTGGTGGGTGAGGATGGCAAATCACCCTTATTAGACCATATAGCATGAAATATAGCCAGAAGGCAATATAGGAGGGAATGACTTTATGGGATCTGATGTGTATTTGTAATCACTACCTCAAGGTAGGATGAACTGTCAGGGAAGCCAGCTTTCCCATCTGTGACCCAAGCAGAAAAATTCCATTGCCCTCACATCCCAAAGATGCAGAGGCCAAGCAGATATTAACTCCAAGAGCTTTTGCTGAAACCAATAGCCCAAATCCACCATTTTAGCCTGAGTATAGGGGCAGAGTGAAGAGTGCTCCATGACCTGGGAAGGGGGCTGCACCTCTCCCGGAGGAACCTGTGGTTGCTGTATCTTTATTTTCTTTACTGCAACAGGGTAGGCTTTCAATAGAGGGGTCAGTGCCTCAGGCACTACGCCTTTATCCTTCCCAGGCTCCTCCTCCATTTCCAGGTGTGATGGCATCTTTATCTCCACAACCCCAAGTGCCTTCTATGTTATACCCTTTACCTTTTCTACATTGCCTTACAGCAATGCTAGCTCAGTCTTCAACAGCTCTCTTACCTTCACCTCAATACCTCACAGCTGTCATTTTCATTTTCATTCTGCCTCTTCCTGTGTTTCTCACAGAAGTACATCCTTCTCCTTCATGGCTTTTGCCTCCTCCACAGCACCTTGCAGTACTGCTGTCTCAATCTGCAAAGATTTTTTTTTACCTCCTCCATTGCTCTTAACAGCTCACATTCTCTCACTGCTTGTTCATGTGCTTTTCTCAGGAGTATGTACTTCTCCTTCATTGCTTTTACCTCTTCCATAGTGCATCTCACAACAATGCCAATTCACTTTTCAACAAATCTTTAACTCCTTCCACAACACCTCACATCTTTTGTTCTCATGCTGCCTTCTCTCATACCAATGTCATTTCATTTTTCATAAAATCCACAGCACTTCAAAGCTCCCATTCTTTTGCTGGCATTTCTTGTGTCTCAGAGGAGCATGTTCTTCTCATCTGTAGACTTTTTTAATACTGTGAGAAACAGCCAACCCTTGGTTCCCACCACCTTGTGGGCACTGTGTTTCTCAAAGGACCTCCTTATTATGCTGAGGTCCACCTCTACTGCCTCAGGGATCACCTTCACCTTCCCCTAGTCCCAAAGCAAGGTCCAGGACACTAGGAGGCAAGCCACTTCAGACCACATGCCC
The DNA here is from genome assembly GCF_040802235.1 of Manis javanica. Taxonomy (NCBI): domain Eukaryota; kingdom Metazoa; phylum Chordata; class Mammalia; order Pholidota; family Manidae; genus Manis; species Manis javanica. Next base: position 53,940,853 of record NC_133174.1, read on the forward strand.
ATTGGATGACACTTGAATGTCTGCCCATTCATAAAGGTGACTTGCTGAATCACCCCTCCCATAAGAGAAGCCTGTTTCTTTCTTTGGTCTACAGTGAATCCTGCAGACTGTGCCAGTTGTCTTACTTGAGAGTTTCAACCCCAGGCAAGTTCACTATGGATTCAGTGAGATTGAGAAATAATGGAACATTCTTGGGGTAAAAGGGTTATACCTGGCTTTATTCTCCTGGTGGTAGGTTGAGCACTAGAATCATATATGCATCCAGTAGTCTGTAGGTCCATAATATACCTCTGTCTGTTGTTAATCTGCCCAGAACACTGGGAAGACCTCTTTATTTAGTGACTCAGTCAATAATAGCTTATTGCTATAATATGGAAGCACTAGCTTAGCAGAAGGCCAATTACATCAAGTCATTTATGGTCTGGTAAGGATCCTGACCATAGGAACATCCATTTTCACCAAAATATCATTGTCTAGTTTTGTATTTGGGTAATACTGACATCCTAGAATTAGTTGGGAAGAGTTCTCAAGTTGCAGTTTTCCATGTTCTTGGTATAAAAAAGTAATTTTTCATTTTATCTTACACATTTGACTATTATGATATGAGACTTCAGATTCTATTTAATCCTTTTTCTCCCATTAATTCATCTTTTTTATGTGTAGTGCACACATCTGGGTGAAAGTGGATGGTCAGCTTCCCTCTGGACCCACTGTTATTAGTTTTGCAAATACAGAGCTTAGACTCCCACCATATTGCCCTGCCTCATTGTCAGTAGGTGGTTGTTGATGCCCAGCCTGTTTTTGGCCTTTTTTACAGCTCCCAGAAAAATCAGAGCAGTGACTCACACTACTCATTTTTTCTGTGTGACAGTTGGTGGTTCAGCTCCCAGTTGGGCCTCACTGACATAGGGTTGGGGGAAGAGTGAAAAGGTATGGAAGGAAGCTAGTGGAACTATCACCACCTTGCATTGCTTCTTTCTGACACATTGCTACTGGTTTGGAGTGGAATATTATCTTCCTGTTTGGCCACACTGACATTGGGATGGTTGAGTAGCAAATGGTGTGTTGATGAACACAGCTTAGTTCCATGTTACTTTGCCTTGTTGCCAGGTGGAGGTGAATGTTAAGCTACCCTGTTGACCCTGTAGATGTGGGGATGGAAAGAAGCAGAATGTCAGTGAGTAACACCTTTCCCTACTTTCTGCTTTGTTGCTGCCTGGTAGAGGTGGAAGCTTAGTATAATCCTGGATCCTGCTGAAACTGTGCTAGGAGTGGTGTGGAGAAAGTGGAGGTTCCTATGGCCAGGATTCTTATCTGGCCTTGGCCAGCTTGCTCACTACACATGTGTGGGGAATACGTTATTACTGACCCTATATAAAGATATCTGCCCAGTGCTCTGGGTGACATGATTGCATGTATGCAGAGTTCAGGAGAGCAGAGACCGGAGTGGTGGCCACACTGAGGATAGAGTTGGAGATGGTTGTGGGTGCACAGAGGCCCAGAGGCAGAGACCAGCTTGCTGCATGCAGACTTTCTCTGAGTTCATGGGATTCTAGTGATTGACAAGCCACCATGGGAATAAAGTCTGGTATAAACCCTTTCACCCCAAGAACACTCTACTGTCACTTTTTTTCAGTCTCACTGAATCCACTGAACCCAAGCAAACTTGTCCAGGGCTGAAACACACTGGCAAGATAAGTGGGGAGTGGGTGTTGGCTAGAACTTCTCCAAACCACTTTACACTATTTCGTTGCTTCTGGGTGTGGATTGAAGTTCAGCATCACTACCCCCAGGCACCAGGCCCTACTGACACCAACTCTGTAAAAGCAGAGTGATGATTAACACTTCTTGCACTGAATAAAGGTGTGAATTCAGCTTCTTACGAGGCCCTGCTCATACTAAATTGGCAGGGAAAATAGAATGCTGGGTAGCACTGTATTGCATCACCTTGTTGTGCCTGTTTGTCAATGAGTAGGGCCAGAAGTTCATCTATCTGCTTGGTCCTGCAGACAATGGGGGAGATGCAGTGGGTGGAACATTTTCTTTATGTGTTCGGCTAGAGTAGGACATATATTATTTTAAAATATTTTCTGTTCTGCCATCTTGCCAATAGGTTTCAGCCCCAGGCAAGATCACTATGGATTCAGTGAGACTGAGGAATGACAATGAAACATTCTTGGGGTAAAAGGGTTTATTACCCAGCTTGTTTTCCCAGGAACAGGTTGAGCACTAGAATTACGTCTGCATCCAATAGTCTGCAAGTCTGTAATCCTCTTCCATCTCTGTCTCCACCCAGAGCATTGGGAGATTTCTTTATATAGTGACTCAGTCAATAAAAGCTCATTGTGTATGGGTGTGGAAGCAGTAGCCTAGCAGCAGGCTAGTTACATCATCACGTAATTTAAGTTCAGGTGAGGATGTGGCCATAGGAACTTTCACTTTCCCGACACTCTGTCCTTCCAGGATTCTCACCTCACAATCTGCACTTTCTCTATCTTCTGCAATTGTCCCTAAATAATAAAACTGGAACATTTCGATCAGATTACACAACAGCAACAGAAGATAATCAGATAGAGATAATAACAAAAATTAAGATATAATAAAATTTAGATACACATAACAAAATTATAATAATCCTTAAGCCTGAGTGGGTTATTTCAGCTATATTCAAAACCAGTTCCACTCAGATGAGTTCATGACACACACTTAGTAATGGTACATATAGGGAGCTCCATGCACCCCAGCGAGTAGCAGTTTTCTGCTAGGGTGTGTGCCCAACCCATGAAGACCTTAGTGGTGATATGACATGTGTTAATGACACCAACATAGGCAAATCATGTCCATTAGGTAAGATGCATACAAGAGAGGACTGTAGCATGAAGGGGGGACCCATCCATGTCTAGTATGCCACACCTTTAACCCTGTCCCTGTGGGAGTTACTGAATGGTCTATATATAGTGCTACTGGAGGTACATGCACTGGCCTTAATGATAAAACAAAACTCCCCAGTAAGATGCTCCTACATTCTGGCCATTTAGGATATATCACTGTGATCTTTGGGGATACTGCTGTTACTCCAGGAATATACAGGAGGCCAGCTTCCAGGTCTTGTCCACAAGGTGCCAGGAAAGTCATTCACCATTGGTCCATGTGTTCAAAGGTCCAAGGCTACATCCACTCAATGGAGTCTCCAGGGTTTAGTGTAGTTGGTGCCAGCAGTAAAATATTATTCTGGTGGCTAAACCTTGGCTTCAATGATTCTTCCTTGATTTTTACTTGCACTTGTATAGGGGAGGCAGGAATATGTGTTAACATGTCTATGGAGTTCAGAGCTTCTTTTTGGGGTTTCTCATTCAAACATCATAGCACGGTCCATAAGCAGACTCACCATACCCACAGACTATTGGTATATGAATTTAGTCAGGATTTTAACAAGCCATTGCGCCTTCCTATCATGTCTGCTGCTATAAGATTGCATGGCACATGAAACTTCCATTTGATTCCCAGCTGTCGCACCCATTCCTGCAGTGTATGTCCAGTAAAATGGGTGCCCTGTTCACTCTCAATTACCTGTCGTTGGACATAGGCAGCAAAGAGATGCTCCAGGGCTCTTTTGGTCATCTCCTGGTCTGTACAATGGGTAGGAAAAGCAACCAGAAGTCCAGTAGTTGTGTCCACACAAGTCATGGCATACTGATATCCTTCTGACACAGGTAGAGGCCCAATATAGTCTATCTGCCAAAATGTATTGGCCCCTTACATATCGATAACCTGCAGGGTCTATGGTTGCAAATTATTGCAGGTTAGTTCAGACTGAGAATAGGTGTGGTGAAGGCAGTTCTGAGGGGACATTCTAAACACCTACCCATAGCTTTGCTTGTGCTTTGCTTGGTGAATACCAAACAATACAAACTGCCTGGAGGGCATAAATCAATTGGAGAAACCCTCCAGGAAGTGGAAAAATTGTGTATTATAAAGCCCACCCCTAGTCCTTTCTATTTACCAGTGTGGCAAGTATGAAAGCTGAATAGCTCCTGGTGTATGACCATGGATTATGGAGAATTGAATAAAGTCATACACCTAATGCATGCTGCTGTCCCCTCCATTGCAGACCTGATGGATACCCACAGTCACAAACTAGGAACATACCATTATGTGGTAGATCTTGCTAATGTCTTCTTTTACACTGACATTGAGTGGAAAAGTTAGGAATATTTTGCCTTCCCATGGAATAGACAGAAATGGACTTTCACTGTCCTTCCACAGGGATACTTCCACAGCCTCACCATCTGTCATGGACTGTAGCCCACGACTTGGCAGCACAGGAGAAATCACCAATAGTGCAGTTGTGCCATTACATTGATGATATCATACTCACATCTCATTCTCTTTGAGATCTAGAAGGTGCAGCACCTAAACTGCTATAACACCTTCAAGAGAAAGGATGGTCTGTGAACAGCACCAAGGTTCAGGGACTTGATTTGTCAGTCAAATTCATGGGGATTGTCTGGTCAGGTAAGACTAAAGTTATCCCAGAATCAGGAATAGATAAACTCCAACCTTCCCTATCCTTACAACTGTGACATTGTTACAGGAATTTTTGAGTCTTCTAGGCTACTAGAGAGTGTTTATCCCACACTCGGCACAAATTCTGAAGCCATTATATCATTTGGTATGAAAGGGGATCAGTTGGGACTGGGGTAAGATATGTGCATCTGCCTTTACTACAGCAAACAGGCAGTCAAGGCTGTGCAGCCCTTGAGTGTGATAAACCTATCAAGGCTCTGTGAGCTAGATGTTCATGTAACCGAAGAGGGTTATGGCTGGGGTCTCTGACAGCAACTTGAGCAAACTCGCCAACATATTCGATTCTGGTTGCAACTCTGGAAAAGAGCAGAGGTATGGTCCACCTTAATACAAAAACTATTGGCTGCCATGTATCACCCCTTGGTGGTTATAGAACCTAACACTGGAATGGTCCCAATAAAGGTAATAATCACCTATCCCATTGCAGGTTGGGAACAAGACTGGACCCAAAAGCCATGGCACAGACACCTACAACTGGTCAAGTAGCTTGTGTAACTACAGCAGTGTAGCGCCCTCTCTACTAGCCCCTTGAGTAAAGAATCCCAATGCTTATTGGGGCCAGTGACATATACTAGTGAAAAGCAGGAAGAATTTACTTTAGAGCTATTGGTAGAAGAGTCCTTATTAGGAGGGAAGAGCCCCTATACCCAAAGATATATGGTACACAGATGGCTCCAGCAGTGGATTGCCACCAAAATGGAGGTCTGTAGCTTTCCATGCTAAGACTGAAACAATATTGATGGAAGATGGTGAGGGGAAGAGCAGTCAATGGGCAGAGTTGCAGGCAGTGTGGCTTGTGATCAGCCAGGAACCCTTCCAGATAGTTTTCTGCACTGAAAGTTGGGCCAAATATCAAGGTTTGACTCTGTGGCTACCAACATGGTACCATGTAAACTGGTTGGTTGGTCACTGACCCCTTAGGGGGAAGAATTATGGCAAGACTAATGGGTCTGTGGTCAAACTAAAAGGTACAGGATATCATGTGACAGGTCAGTTGCCACTGTCACCCCCAGGCAATCATAAAGCAGATGAATTGGCCCAGGTACATTGGCTAAAAGGAAAGCCTACCTCTGATTGTGCCTCAATGGTCACATCATTGTTTTTTGCATATGGGGAAAAAGACAATGTGTGTTGTTGCCTGTCGGTAGGGTCTACCTTTGACCTTTAAGAAGTCATCAGAGCCCAAAAGGAGTGCACTGTATGCTCTAAAAGGCACTTACACCAAGTTCCACAGCAACATGGGACAATAGGTAAGTGGCTGATACCCCTCATCAGATTGGAGATTGACTATATTGGGCCCCTGCCCATGTCAGAAGGGTATCAATATGCCATGAGTTGTGTGGACACAGCTACTAGACTTCTGGTTGTTTTTACTACATATTATGCAAACCAACAGATGATCAAAGAGGCCTGGAGCATTTCTTTGTAGTCTATGGATGACCACAGTAACTGAGAGTTATCAAAGCACCCACTTTATTGGACATGCATTACAAGGATGGGTGCAACAGTTAGAAATCAAACGTGTTTTATGTACCATACAATCCTACTATGGCAGGCATGATATAGAGGTTCAATGGTTTCTTAAAGTCTGGCCTGGAGACAGACAGCAATAGTCTATTGGGATGGTCAGTCCACTTATGAACAGTTCTATGACGTTTGAATGAGAAGCCCTGAAAGGAATCACTGAGCCCCATAGACATGCTAATGCATATTTCTGCCTCCCCTGTACAACTGCAAATATAAATCAGGGAGGAATCATTGAAGCCAAGGTTAGGCCACCAAAATAATACCTTGCTGCCAGCACCAACTACACTAAATCCTGTAGACTCCATTGGGTGGATGTGGCCTTGGACATTTTGACACATTGACCAGTGATGGCTGGCCCTCTTGGCACCTTGGGGACAAGGCCTGAAAGCCGTTCTTTTGTGTGTTCCTGGAGTAACAGCAGAGCAGCCCCCCAAAGATCAAAGTAGTATATCCAGAATGCCCAGAAGGTAGGAGCATCTTACCAGGGTGTTTTGTTTTATCATTATGGTCAGTACATGCACCTCCAGTAGCACTGTACCACTCAGTAACCCCCATGGGGAGAGGGGTAAAGGTATGGTGTACCGGACCTGGACAGGACCCCCTTCCTGTTATAGTTCTATCACAGGACCACTATCTTGCACGCATCTTACCTGATGGACAAGATTTGCCTATGTTGGTGTCATTAAAACATGTGTCTTATTGCCCTTAAGGGCCTTGAGGATTGGGCACACACTGTAGCATAAAACTGCTACTTGTGTGGCACATGGAGCTCCCTATCTGTACCACTACTACGTGTGAGTCATGAACTCATCTGAGTAGAAGTGATTTTGAATATAGCTGGAATAACCTCAGGCTTAAGGACTTTACAATTTTTGTTACCTGTATTAAAATTTTTGTTGTAACTTAATTTTTGTTGTTATCTGTATGTTGTTGTTATCCTCTGTTGCTGTTGTGGAATCTGTTTACAATGCTACAGCTTCCTCACATAGGGAATATTGAGGAACATTGAGAGTGCATACATTGTGAGGTGAGAGTCCTTAAGGGATGGAGTGTGGAGAAAATTGAGGTTTCTATGGCCGGGATCCTTACCTGACCCTAAACTAATTGATGTCATTGGTTTACTGCTTCCTCATCCATAGGCAATAAACTATTATTGGCTGAGTCACTATATGACAAGCAAAGCCCTGTGCTCTGGGCAGAGGCAGAGATGAAGTTGAATTACAGACTTGCAGACTGTTGGATGCAGATATAATTCTGCTGCTCAACCTATCACCGGAAAAACAAGCTGGGTAGTAAACCCTTTCACCCCAAGAACTTTCCGTTGTCATTCCTTGGTCTCACTGAATCTATAGTGAACTTGCCTGGGGCTGAAACCCATTGGCAGGACACAAGCCCATTTGTTGGTTACAGAGTGAATCTTTGACTGAGGATGCTGATAAAGACCATCAGGTATAGATTTGTATCTAGTTAGGGAAAGACTCTCTGGAGACTTGGGGTTGAAATTAGTGAAGCTATTAAGGCTCATGTCAAGCTAACAACTCAGCAAGATTGAAGCCATTAACTAGAATAATGATAATGGCAATAATATTTCATACTCTTACATTTGCAGAGCACTTTACAATTTTCAAAGCAGTTTTTGCATCAATTTTCTAATTTGATCCTCAGGACCACCACCACAACAAGAAGCACAGGTTATGATTGGGCTGGGCACTGGGTACCATTTATTCTTCTGGAATACTCAGATTAGAAGAGTCCACTGGGGTTATTTGGATCAAACACCTGCCTGTTTGTAGGACACACTCAACCATACTACATATGGATATAATGTAGCACTTGGTAACATCAGATCAGTTTCAATTAAGCATTTTTTTCACCACGTACTGATTAGTTAATACAACTTCTGAGACTGACTGCATCCTTTTATGGTATGAGCCCTCTCCTTCCTCTGATGCTTTATTGGACACTCACCTTTTCTTAAGTGTATTTTTATTGAAGTATTGTTGATATATAATACTATATTGATTTCAAGTATACAACATCCTGATTCAACAGTTGAACACATTATTAAATCCTCTCCCCAACTAGTGCAGTTACTATCTGTCAATATCTAAAGATGTTACAGAAAAACTGACTATATTCTCCATGCTGCACTTCCATCCCCATGACCAACTTATGATTGAGATTTTTGGGTCCTTTTATCCCCCTCATTCACCTCACCCACCGACACCAGCCCTTCCTGCATGGTAACCACCAGTTACTTCTCAGTGTCTCTGAGTCTACTGATGTTTTCTTCATTTTGTTTTCTTTTGTTTGTAGATTCCACATAAGTGAACTCATATGATACTTGTCTTCCTCCACCTGGCCTCTTTCACTTAACAATAATACCCTCTAGATCCATCCATGTTGTCACAAATGGCAGGATTTCTTTATTTGTTAGGGCTGAATAATATTCCAATATGAACATGTACCACATCGTCTTTATCAGTTCATCTATTGATGATCACTCTGGTTGCATCCATACCTTGGCTATTGTAAGTAACACAGCAATAAACATAGAGGTGCATATATCTTTTAAAAATCAGAGATTTCATTTTATTCTTTTAAATTCTAGAAGTGGAATTACTGGGTCAGGTGGTATTTCTATTTTTAGGTTTTTGAGGAACCTCCATACTGCTTTCCATAGTGGCTGCACCAATTTATAATCCCACCTGCATGTAGGAGGGTTCCCTTTGCTCCACATCCTTGCCAACTCTTTTTATTTCTTGTTATTTGTATAGTAGGACTCTAAGAGTTGTGAGGTGATATCTCACTGTGGTTATGATTGGCATTTCCCTGGTTATTAATAATGTGGAATATCTTCTCATGTGCCTATTGTCCATCTGTATGTCATTATTGGAAAAATGTCTGTTCAGGTCCTTAGCCCATATTTCTTTTTCTTCTTTTTTTTAAGGTTGACTTTTTTCTTATTAAGAAATTGATATACACTCTTATGAAGGTTTCACATGAAAAAATAATGTGGTTACTACATTTACCTATATTATCAAGTCCCCACCTATACCCCCAATGCAGTCACTCTCCATCAGTGTAGTAAGATGCCACAGGTCCACTGTGTGTCTTCTCTGTGCTATACTATTCTCCCCATGACCCCTCACACCATCTGTACTAAACATAATACTCTTCAGTCCCCATTCCCCCTCCCTCCACACCTGCCCTCCCACAACCCTCCCCTTTGATAAACACTAGTTCATTCTTGGAGTTTCTGAGTCTGCTGCAATTTTGTTTCTTTAGTTTTGCTTCCTTGTTATACTCTACAAATGAGGGAAATCATTTGGCATTTGTCTTTCTCTGCCTGGCTTATTTCACTGAGCATAATGTCCTCCAGCTCCATCCATGTTGTTTCAAATGGTAGGACTTGTTTCTTTCTTATGGCTGAATAGTATTCCATTGTCTATATATGTACCACATCTTTATCCATTCATCTACTGATGGACACTTAGGTTGCTTCCATATCTTCACTATTGGAAAAAGTGCTGCAATAAACATAGGGGTGCATATATCTTTTTGAATCTGAGAAGTTGTATTCTTTGGGTAAATTCCAAGGAGTGGGATTCCAGGGTCAAATGATATTTCTATTTTTAGTTTTTTGAGGAACCTCCATATTGCTTTCCACAATGGTTGAACTAGCTTACATTCCCACCAGCAGTGTAGGAGGGTTCCCCTTTCTCCACAGCCTCACCAGCATTTGTTTTTCTTAGTCTTTTCGATGCTGGTCATCCTTACTGGTGTGAGATGATATCTCATTGTGGTTTTAATTTGCATTTCCCTGATGATTAGTGATGTGGAGCATCTTTTCATGTGTCTGTTGGACATCTGAATTTCTTCTTTGGAGAACTGTCTCCTGATATCCTCTGCCCATTTGTTAATTGGGTTATTTGCTTTTTGGGTGTTGAGGCATGTAAGTCCTTTATATATTTCGGATGTTAACCCCTTGTCAGATATCTCATTTACAAATATATCCTCCCATACTGTAGGATGCCTTTTTGTTCTGTTGATGGTGCCCTTTGCTATACAAAAACTTTGTAGTTTGATGTAGTCCCATGAGTTCAGTTTTGCTTTTGTTTCCCTTTCTTGAGGAGATACTTTCAGGAAGAAGTTGTTCATGCTTATATTCAGGAGATGTTTGCCTATGTTGTCTTCTAAGAGTTTTATGGTTTCATGACTTTCATTCAAGTCTTTAATCCATTTTGAGTTTACTTTTGTGTATGGGGTTAAACAATAATCCATTTCATTCTCTTGCATGTAGCTGTCCAGTTTTGCGAACACCAGTTGTTGAAGAGGCTGTCATTTCCCCATTGTATGTCCATAGCTCCTTTATCATATATTAATTGAGCATATATGGTTGAATTTATATCAGTGCTCTCTAGTCTGTTCCATTGGTCTATGGGACTGTTCTTGTGCCAGTACCAAATTGTCTTGATTACTGTGGCTTTGTAGTAGAGCTGGAAGTGGGGAGCATGATGCCCCCAGCCTCAGTCCATTTTTAATTAGTTGTTTTTTCTTGATGTTGGGGCATATGAGTTCTTTGGATGTTAATGCTTTATCAGATAAATTATTTATGAATATATTCTCCCATACTGTAGGTTGCTATTTTGTTTTGTTGGTGGTGTTCTTTGCTATACAGAGGCATTTTAGTTTGATGTAGCTCTGCTTCTTCATTTTTGCTTTGTTTTCCCTTGCCCAGGTAGACATGTGCAGACTAAAATTGTTCACTGTTATGTTCAAGAGGTATGCCATGTATCCACTTCAGCTGGGATCATTGTGGGCAGGGACTCCCTCTGCCTGGTGGGTAGCAATGGTGGCTGCTTTTGGGATGGTGGAGTGGGTGGGGTGGATGTGCAGGGGAGCACTGCTGTGGGATTTAGCCGCTAGTGAGGAAGGTGGAGTGTTTGGAGCTTGCTCTCACAGGAACCTCATCAGTTGGGCTGAGAGAGGACAGATAAAGGTAGGAAAGCCTCCCTCTGCTGGCCTGGCAGCAAATTCTGACCACTGTTGGGCCACAAGCGTTAGGTGGATAGGTGGGTGCACAGGTAAGAGTGCCACAGAGGCTGAGCCACCAGTGAGAGAGATGGAGTGTTCTGAGCTGTCTTGAATGGGTGCCACACCATTTGGACTGAGGGATGGCTGGGGGAGAATCAGCCACCTGCCCTTTCTCCCCCAGAGAGATTTCCCTCCAAACCCCACCACTAAGGTATACTTCCCACTGCTGGTAAGTCTTTAAATTGCTGCTTATGTGTTGTGTCTCATTGGGACTGATGAGGCATGCCTGTCATCTCCAGGGCCAGTTGTGCAATATTCCTTTGCACTTATAACTTCCCTGCTCCATTCCTCTCCCTTCCACTTGTGAGCTGGAATAGGGGAAGGGCTTGGATCCCAATCAGTTATAGCTCTGCCACTTTACCCTTCTCAATGTGGTCTTACCTTCTCCACCAGTTGTAGTGATCTGTTCTGCAGTCACCAGGTAATTTTCAGGGTTAGTTGTATTTTCTGTAGTTGCTTCCTTGGTGTGTATGTGGAAACAGGTTTTCCCTTGCCTTCCTATTTCACCATCTTCCCCCTCAAAATCTTGACATTCATCTTTAATGTACATCATAGATTAACTTTCAGTATAGCTCTGAGTGGTTACTTTCACCCTTTTTTATTTCCGCTCCTACATCTCTAAAACACTGGACACTGGAGCAGGGGGAGTTTGACTGGAGCATGGGTTTTCATGGAGGGCATCTCAAAGAGTGAGAGGGGACTGATAAGACAGAATTCTGAGCACTCCCCTGACCCATTTAAACCACATCAGCACTGCTTTTTTATCTATTTTACAAATTGGGTTTTCATTATTGAAAACAATGCCAAAAAACAAAAATTCAAACTCCGAACTAGGTGATGCTGAAACTCTTTTACAACTTTGACCTTTCATGGTTTTATGATCTGAAATCCAAGAGAAACAGTGGTAGAGTGGAAAAAACATGGGTCTTTTTATCTGTAACCAAGCTTAGATTTGGACAGTGGGACTTTCAAGCTGTGTGCTCTTAAGCAAGTGACTTAACATCTTGACCTCAGTTTTCTCATGTATAAAATAGAGATGAGTTTCTAGTTACTATATCAGTGTGTCAGTTGTTCCATATACATTACATAATTTTCATTACAATTATCACTACCTGATAGTATATTTTATATTTTTATATCTTATTTTTTGTTTTCCATCTCAAGGATGAAGCTCATCCTTGAACAGGAACTTCAGCCTTCCTGCTCAATGAATTGCCACATGTAATTTAATACCACAATGACTCGATGAGGTATTATTATCATTTTAAAATTGAAGAAACCTAGATTCAGAGATAAAATACTTTTCATCAAAGCACACAATTTGTAAGTAGTAACACTTACAAAAGATCTGCCTGACTCATAAGCAATACTTTTAACTTCTCTGGGGCCCTACCAGTTGGTGATAAATGCTGACCAGAAGTTTATCTGAGTAAAATATTTTCAATATATTTACCCTTAAATGTCACTGAAATTCTTGGCATGTCTTTCTAACAACAAAGTCCTCTCTTCCTTTTCTCCTTCTAGTCCTGTCCATATATTACCTACTTTCAACTCCTTTATCCTTTCTAACATAGTACTGTAATCAATAGTTACACAAGGTGGTGAAGCTTTGCAGATGTTGTAGGGCATGATATCAGTATCAAGAATAGCCCCAAATGGATACCTTTCAAATTTTGGCTGGGTCACCTTGAATTTAAATTTATTCCACTTGGTGGGGAACTTTAACTAGCTTTCGTGTGACTTGGATTATCACTGGTGGTATTTTCCCTAGTGAAAATATGACTAAATTGTGGATGACAATTAACGCCAGGAGAAAGGAAATTGAAGCGAATTTGGCATGTTTTCCTCAGTACCTGGGAGGTCTGAACCATCAGTAAGTTCAATAAAATGAAGGGTTTTTTATTTTTGTTGTTCTCCTGACCCTTTGTAACAACACATGTGATAGATAACTATAACAGAGCCGTACAGAGATTAACTAGGCTGCTTCCGGACTCTGGAGGTAATTAGCTTCCTATCACTAGAAAGGTACTGACGGGATTTGGACTGCAACTGGAGAAGATGTATTAGAAGGGATTTCAGTAACAGAAAGGGAATACTTTGGACTAGGTTATTAGTATCTGAACATGACCACTCCTCAGATCATGTGAAATGCTTATTTAAAAGATTCTTGTTTCCCAGTGTATTAGTCAAGGTTTTTCAGAGAAACAGAACCAGTAAGATGTGTACCTATAGAGAGATTTATTTTAATGAATTGGCTCACATGATTGTGGAGGCTTGGTGAACCCAAAATCTAATATGACAGACGAGCGAGTTGGAGACCTAGGAAAAACGCAGTTTGAGTCCAAAGGCAGTCTGCTAGAGGATTCCCCATTGTTTAGGGGATATCAGACTTTTGTTCTATTCAGGCCTCCAGTTGATTGGATGAAGCCCACCCACATTATGGAAGGCAATCTGCTTTACTCAAAGTCCACCAATTTGAATGTAAATTTCATCTTAAAGCACCATCAGAGAAACATCCAGAATAATGTTTAACTATTTATCAAGACACCTTGGCTCAGATGAAGTTGATGCATAAAATTAACCATAATACTTTGTTCCCCTTTGCTCCCAAACCACAGATTTCAGTTCAGTAGGCCTAGAATGGATCTCAGGATTTTATAATTTAAACAAGCTCCTCAGATGATTGTGATGCTCAGACAGGTTTGGCACCCACTGCATAAGATTAACTATTCAGTCACTCCCAGCCTTAAGTCTACGAATGTATAAGTTGATGCTCAAGCAATCATTTTCAATTTCTTTACACTTTGCACAAGTGCTCTTACCAGGCTGAGCTTGGCACTGGACTAGTGCAGTAGAATGTTGATCCCTGCTCAGCCCTGAGGAAAATCCTCCAAGTGTCACTACTAGCTCAATCCCAGTGGCTTTGCTCTTTAAGGCCAACATTTAACATGGGTATCTAGGCTAACAGATTACTTCTCTGGCCTGTATCACAGACCTAGGACAGAAGCTGAGTCAACTGAGCTCTTTATTGTGAAAAGAATGAAGTCATTATCACACACAAGACATTTCTAGTTCTCAGAGGATAAATACATGGCATCCATCCAAAAAGAGATGTAATTTTATTCTATTAACATAGGCCATGGCCTATGTAATTTGTCTTTTATCCTGCATTCCAGCTAACTTTCCCTAACACTGACAATGGTCTCCTCTCACATTCTGAATATTCTGTAAATATTAATACAACTTATAATGGTGTTAGTATTTGGAGAAGCCTTGACTCTTTATACTTGCAAGGACTTGCAAACAACTATCCCCCTTCCTTCAAGTCTTCACATTAGGACACAAGTATCATATTTCATGTAAGAATGCTGTGATGGGCTCAATAGCCGCCCCCAAAAGATGTCCACATCCTTATCTCTGAAATCTGTGAATATATGAATTTGCATGGCCAAAAAGACTTTATAAATATAATTAAGTCAAAAATCTTAAGATAGGAAGCTTATCCTGGATTATGTAATCACAAGAAGGAGGCAGGAAGGTCAGAATGAGAGATTTGATGCTGACTCAAATGAGAGATTTGAGATTTTAGGCTGCTGGCTTTGAAGATGGAGAAAGGAGCCACAGGTCAAAAAACCTGCAAATGACCTGTAGAAACTGGAAAAGGCAATGAAATGCGCTCTCCCCTAGAACATGCAGAAAGTAATTCAACCCTGCTGACCTTGATTTTAGTCCAATGAGATCTTTGAATTCTGACATCTGCATGTTTCATAAATAATGTCAATAAAGATAAATTTTTACTATTTTAAGTCACTAAGCTTATGGTAACTTGTCACAGCAGCAATATGAAACTAATACAAATGCATCAGCCCTTTTGTAGGAACTTTAACATAACAGAGTTGGAAGAGTACCAACAGACCATCTAAATAACCAGTGGGGATACAGAGGCTCAAAGAGGGAAAGAGACATATTTAAAGTCACAAGGAAATAATTAATAAGCCTGGAACTAGGACCCAGGTCTCCTGCCTTTTGAAAAAGGACTATTTTCCCTACCCTGAGCTACCTCTCATGGACAGAGAGAGAACTCAAAGGGCCCATAGAGAGAATTATGGGATTGAGAATTTTCAGAGCATGAAAATATGATCCCGGGAGGGAAAGGAACTAATCTGAGGTGCTACAGTGAGTCACTAGGCCAGAGTCATGCCTGTGATCTAGGTGTCTAGATTCTTGTGTGTTTACTGTGCCACATTGCCTGTCTTTGGACACACGTCTCATCTCCTTTAACCATTTACAGTAACTTTCCTCCTCTAGATCCATTCACCTATGTAGCTCTGATTAGTGATGGGAGTTGAGGAGGAATGAGGGTAGAAATCACTTATCTCTGTGCCAACACAGTTTTCCTATAGTTACAGAGTACTTAACATGAGGAAACCTCACTTATCGATGACCTTTGTAAGAGTATATTTTGTTTTGGTTTTGTTTAATAGGAAAATAAAATTTAATTTTAAGCACCCAAGTCTTCTTTAGCATATTTTGCCTGCAAGGAATTAATACAAATACTTTTGCTACTTCTTCCTTTTCTAAGATCCTGACTCCTTGAGAGCTGAAAGGAAACTAAGGTAATGAAGTTGATGGGCATGTTCAAATAATTCAGAGATGGAGAAAGGGGGAAGGGCTGGCAGACCTTCTCAGGAGGATTCTATCACAGGCCCTGGAGTGAGATAGACCCAGGTTCAAATCCCAATTCCATGACTTATTGGTGTGGCAATTTTAGCAAGTCACTTCACTTCTTGATGAGTTTCCTCATGTGTAAAGTGGGAATAGAGGCAGTATTTACCTTTTATAGCTGTTGAGAGGATTGAATAAAACAGTGACATAAGACATAGCAAAGTATTTAGTACAGCAGAAAAACTCAAGAAATGTTGCTGTCATAATTCTGGTGTTTTTCTTGTTTTCATATCGCAGGAATGACAAGGTCTGGGATATTTAAAACAAGTTTATGAGGCAAGGAAAACTCCTTAATTCTTCCCTAGGTCCAACAAATGCTCAGTGAATCTAGGCTCACTAGACACTTGCTTCAAGGGTCAACCTAGGGCCAGAGGGTACAGTAGATAAGTAGAACTCCAGCCTAAGAATCGATAATCCCTGATTCTAGTCTTATATTTATCACGTATTTGCTCAATGACGATGACCAAATTGCTGCCTTCCCTAGGCTTCAATGGCCTCATTTCTAAAATAAGATGTGAACAGGTTAGGTTGTTAAATCATTCACTCATGTATTCATTCTAAGATATCTCACAACTGATAACCACACCTTAGTTGAGAATGTTACAGGCAATGAGAAGCCTTTTGACAGGATAATGAAATGTTCAAATGAATATTTCCTTGATAAATCACTTTTAGAAATGTGGAGAATGGTCTGGAAGGGGGAAAAAAGAAAGCAGAGAGAACTTTTAGGAGGCCAGTGTGATGGTCCAGGCAAGTAATTATGAGGTCTTGGCCTAGGGCAGAGGCAGGACCACAAAACAGCCTGCTAACAACTTGTATAAACTCTTTCAAACATGGCAGAATTGGGCTATGTGGCTGAATCCCCCAAGAGGTATTTTCGGAATGGATCAACCTCATTGTGTATATCTATATATACTCTTATATAATTTTTGCATGTTTCACAAATAATGTCAGTGGTGAAACACGCACTAGGAAGTCTGGTCTCTGAAGCATGAAAAGCACAAACCACTTCAGTTTATAGCCAGCTGTCATCTGTCTTCTCTTTAGATCAGAAGTGTGAAAAGCACAGAGCACTTCAGCTTTCAGACAGCTGTCATCTGGCCTCTCTTCAGAAGAAATCAAAAAGTACCATATCAAACAAGCCTTTTGAGGAAGGCCAATGTGTGTGGGTCAGGTTTGGGGAGTGGAGGTGATGGTGAGAAGGATTTCAAAGACTACTGCAGTTAATTTTAATGCTAAAGAACACCTAGACCTATTTATCATCAGTGTTTAGTGATGATTGTGCTCTACTTCAGGGTATGATGTATCAATATACTTTAAAATTTATTTTTAAGAATTAAAACACTTTTCCTGATTATTGAAGAAATTAATTTTCATTCTGGGAATTTTATAAAACACAGAAGACTAAACATTTGAACAAACATTTATTAAATGCTAACATGATTTGCCAGGTACCATGCTAAGCCCATTGCATGCATTATCTCATTTAACCTCATGAAAGACCTGTGGGGTAAATATTCTTAAATTTTTTTTCCATTGAAATGCTATTTATTTCTCCATTTTGGTTGAGAAAATTGAGACTCAAAGTGACTTACTCAAGCTCACACAGCTAAAAAGTGACAGCTGGCATTTAAGGAGTACTCTGTATGACTCTAAAGTTTGTTGTCAATTTTAAACTTTTAAAAATATTTTTCTGGCTTTGTTGAGGTATAGTTAACAAGTGAAAATTGTATGTATTTATGGTATACAACAAGATGTTTTGATATGTGTATATATTATGAAAGGATTACCATAATTAAGCTATTTAATATATCTACATCCTTGCATAGTTATCTTTGTGTGTGTGTGTGTGGTGAGTAAATTTAAGATCCACTCTCAGCAAATTTAAAGTATACAATAGAATATTATTAACTATACTCAGCATGCTATGCATTAAATCTCCTGAACTTATTCATCCTGCATAACTGAAACTTTGTACCATTTAAACATCTCTCTATTTCCTCTTCTCCCAGTCCCTGACAACCACCATTCTGCTCTCTGCTTCTATGAGTTTGATATTTTTAGATTCCACATACAAGTGAGAACATGCAGTAATTTGCTTTCTGTGCTTGACTTATTTCACTTAGCATAATGTCCTCTGGGTTGAATCCTGTTGTCATAAATTACATTACTTATTTATTTTTTAAGCTTAATTAATATTCCCTTATATATGTGTGTGTCTGTATATATATAACAACAACATATTGATATATTAACATTTAACAATATATTAATAACATTTTATTAATTTATCTGTAAATAGACAGATACTGATTCCACATCTCGGCAATTGTAATAATGTTGCAGTGAACATGGGGGTACAGACTGCTAAAACATACAAATTGATTTCCTTTCCTTTGGATATATACCCAGAAGTGGGATTGATGGATCATATGGTAGTTCTATTTTTAATTTTTTGAGGACCGTCCATACTGTTTTTCATTGTAGCTGTATACATTTACATTTCCAAGAGTGCACAAGGATTCCCTTTTCTTCATAACCTCACCAGCACTTATTTCTTGTCTCTTTGATAATAACCATTCTAACAGGTATGAGATGTTATCTCATTGTGGTTTTGAATTATACTTCCCTGATAACTAGTGATGTTGAATACCTATTCATATACCTGTTGGCCTTTCATATGTCCTCTGGGAAAAATGACTATTCATGTTCTTTGTTTATCATAGTTGGGTTACTTGTCTTCTTTATTGAAAAAAAGAAACAACATATATAGAAAAAAAAATTAACTATTGCATTATCCAAAGACGGGTGTTACCAATATCCTGAAATATTTTCTCCCACTCTTTTTTATATTTTTCTAAAAAATTATATAATTTAATAACATATGTAACAGTTGAATAACTATATTGTATAACTGAAACCAACATGATATTGTATATCAACTATACTTCAATAAAAATATCAAAAATATATATAATCGGGAGACAAAATCTTGACTTTTAAAAGAAATATGAAACTCTTTACTGACTATTAGATGAATGAATGAAGTATATAAATATGTGAGTAAGATTACTCTAATGGATGACCCATTATAAAAATAAATAAGATATTTCAGAAAATGTGGAAATAAAAGTAAAAATGTCTCAAAACTCAGCATTCAAATACAATCACTATTAGTATTTGGGCACACTGATTACCTTTTTTAGAATATTCACTTGTGAATATAATTATAATCATTGTCTGCCTATCTTATAAGCATGTCCTTATGTCATAAGTTATGTTTTAAATGGCAGCACCAATTTCTATTAAGTATAAGCTGTTTTTGACATTTGTGTTGTTTCCTATTTTTTAGTATATTAAATAATACTACAACAGATATTTTTTGAGCATGTAATGATTAAATTTATAGATTTCCACACATAATTATCATTTTCTCACAATTTTTCATGTAATTTCAAATGTTACAAATAAAGATATTTAAGAGAGGAACCAATATGGCAACATGAGTAGAGCAGTGGAAATCTCCTCCCAAAACCATATGTGTTTTTGAAAATACAACAAATAAAACTATTCCTAAGAGAGAGACCAGAAGATACAGGACAAGAGCCAGGCTACATCTACACCTGAGAGAAACCAGTGCCTCATGAAGGGGGTAAGATACAAGCCGCCCGAGTGCACCCCTCACCCCAGCTCCTCAGTGTGAGGAGAGGAGTCAGAGTGGGGAGGGAGAGGGACCCGGGACTGCTAAATACACAGCCCTAGTCATCTGCATGGGGAGCACAGACACACAGTGTGTGGTGTGCTGGATACTAGGAAAATGGAACAGTAAAACCTGCAAGTGGGTCCCTGCAGATGGCAACTCTGGGACAAAAGAAAAGTGAGTGCTCTTTGAAAGTTTTAAAGGGACAGGGGCCTCACAGCTGGACAGAAGCATCCTGGCGAGCTCAGCCCAGCAGCTGGGAATCCCAGGGAACTCCTGGTGCACTAATCCCCTGGGCAGCAGTGCAGCTCTGAGACCCCTCATGATGATAAACAGCCTCCTTCCCATTCCCTCTCTGGCATGGCCCCAACATAGTGGAGCAGAAGCCTGAGGCTGGCCACACACACAGCAGCCACACAGAGCTCCATAGTGACCCGGGCAAGAATCAGAGACCCTGTCTGCATGCAGCTTCCCAGAACAAGAAGCTAGGGGTTGCCATTCTCCCAGGCCACAAACTAGCAAGAAGGGATGTCCTCCTAGCTGACACACATGCCAACTCCCCAAAACTACCTCTATCACCATGAAAAGGCAGAAGAATTTAATCCAGTCCAGACTAACAGAGACAACCCCTGAGAAGGAGCTTGGGGAGGCAGACCTAATCAATCTTCCTGAAAAAGAATTCAAAATAAAGGTCATAACCATGCTGCAGAGAAAAATGCAAGAGCTAATGGACAAAGTAGAGAAGGAGACTACAGAAATAAAACAAACCCTGGAAGGACTTAAAAGCAGAATGGATGAGAAGCAAGAGGCCATTAATGGAATAGAATCCAGAGAACAGGAACACAGAGAAGCTGACATAGAGAGAGATAAAAGGATCTCCAGAATTAAACAGTATTAAGAAAACAGTGTGACAAATCCAAAAGGAACAATATCCGCATTATAGGGTTGCCAGAAGAAGAAGAGAGAGAAGAAGGGATAAATCGTGTCTTTGAAGAAATCATTGCCAAAAACTTTCCCAAACTAGGGGAGGAAATAGTCAATCAGCCGACAAGAGCAGACAGAACTCCCAACACAAGGGACCTAAGAAGGACAACACCAAGACACATAATAATGAAAATGGCAAAGATAAAGGACAACGACAGAGTTTTAAAGGCAGGTAGAGAGAGGAAAAAAGTCATCTACAAAGGAAACCCATCGGTCTATAATCAGACTTCTCAACAGAAGCCTTACAGGCCAGAAGAGAATGGTATGATATATTTAATGCAATGAAACAGAAGGGCTGTCAACCAAGAACACTGTGTCCAGCATGATTATCATTTAAATATGAAGGAGGGATTAAACAATTTCCAGACAAGCAAAAGTTGAGAGAATTTGTCTCCCAAAAACCACCTCTACAGGGTATTTTAGAGGGACTTCTCTAGAAGGGAGCACCCTTAAGGCTAAACAGATGTTAACAGAGAAAATAAAATCACAGCAAAGAAAGCAGACCAACCAAATACTAACTAAAGGCAAAAAATAAAATCAACTACCCACAAAAGCATGCAAAGGAAACACAAAAGAACACAGAATGAAACACCCAACAGATAAAGAATGGAGGAGGAGGAATAATAAGGGAGAGAAATATAGAATCATTAGACAGTGTTTATAATAGCTCAATAAGTGAGTTGTTACACAGGAAGATAGTAAAAAATCTAACCTTGAACCTTTGAAAACCACAAATCTAAAGCCTGCAATGGCAACAAGTACATATCTTCCAATAATGACACTAACTGTAAATGGACTGAATGCACCAATCAAAAGACACAGAGTAATAGAATGGATAAAAAAGCAAGACCCATCTGTATGCTGCTTAAAAGAGACTCACCTCAAAACCAAAGACATACACAGACAAAAAGTCAAAGGATGGAAAAAGATATTTCATGCAAACAACAGAGAGAAAAAACCAGGTGTGGCACTACAAGTTTTAGATCAAATAGACTTCAAAACAAAGAAAGTAACAAGAGTTAAAGAAGGACATTACATCATGATAAAGGGCTCAGTCCAACAAGAGGATATAACCATTGTAAATATATATGCACCCAATACAGGAGCACCAGCATATGTGAAACAAATACTAACAGAATTAAAGGAGGAAATAGAATGCAATGCATTCATTTTAGGAGACTTCAACACACCACTCACTCCAAAGGGCAGATCCACCAGATAGCAAATAAGTAAGGACACAGAGGCACTGAAAAACACACTTGAACACATGGAGCGAATAGATATCTATGGAACTCTACATCCAAAAGCAACAGGGTACACATTCTTCTCAAATGCACATGGAACATTCTCCAGAATAGACCACATACTAGGCCACAAAAAGAGCCTCAGTACATTCAAAAAGACTGGAATTCTACCAACCAACTTTTCAGAGCACAAAGGTATAAAACTAGAAATAAATTGTACAAAGAAAGCAAAAAGGCTCACAAGTACATAGAGGTTTAACAACATGCTCCTAATCAATGGATCAACGATCAGAGTAAGTAGAGATCAAGCAATATATGGAAACAAATGACAACAAAACACAAAGTCCCAACTTCTGGGGAACACAGCAAAAGCAGTCTTAAGAGTAAAGTATGTACCAATCCAGGTATATTTAAAGAAGGAAGAACAAACCCAAATGAATAGTCTAAAGTCACAATTATCAAAATTGGAAAAAGAACATATGAGGCCTAAAGTCAGCAGGAGGGACATAATAAAGATCAGAGAAGAAATAAATAAAACTGAGAAGAATAAAACAGAAAAAAATCAATGAAACCAAGAGCTGGTTCTTTGAGAAAATAAACAAAATAAATAACACTCTAGCCAAACTTATTAAGAGAAAAAGAGAGTCAACACACATCAATAGAATCAGAAACGAGAATGGAAAAATCACAACTGACCCCACAGTAAGACAAAGAATTATTAGAGAATATTACGGTGAAAACTATATGCTAACAAGCTGGAAAACCAAGGAGAAATGGACAACTTCTTAGAAAAATAGAACCTTCCAAGACTGACCAAGGAAGAAACACAAAATCTAAACAGACCAATTACAAGCAACAAAATTGAAGCTGTAATCAAAAAACTACCCAAGAACAAAGCCCCCGGGTTAGATGGATTTACCTTGGAATTTAATCAGACATACAGAGAACACATAATACCCATTCTCCTTAAAGTTTTCCAAAAAAAAGCAGGGAAGGGAATACTTCCAAACTCATTCTATGAAGCCAACATCACCCTAACACCAAAACCAAGTAAAGACCCAATGAAAAAGAAAATTACTGATCAATATCCCTGATGAACATAGATGCAAAAATACTCAACAAAATATTAGCAAACCTAATTTAAAAAAATACATCAAAAGGATCATCTGCAAATAGTGACAGTACACCACACCAAGTGGGACTTATCCCAGGGATGCAAGGATGGTACAACATTCAACATCAAAATTATCCACCACATAAACAAAAAAAGGACAAAAACCACATGATCATCTCCATAGATGCTGAAAAAGCATTCAACAAAATTCAACATTTGTTCACTATAAAAACTCTCAACAAAATGGGCATAGAGGGCAAGTACCCCAACATAATAAAGGCCATATATGATAAACCCCACAGCCAAGATCATATGAAACATCGAGAAGCTGAAATATATTCCTCTGAGATTGGAACAAGACAGGGATGCCCACTCTTCTTACTCTTATTCAGCAAAGTACTCGGGGTCCTAGCCATGGCAAGTAGACAAAGCAAAGAATTACAAGGAATCCAGATTGGTAAAGAAGAAGTCAAACTGTCACTATTTGCAGATGACATGATATTATACATAAAAAACTCCAAAACTACTAGAACTAATATCGGAATTTAGCAAAGTTGCAGGATACAAAATTAATACACAGAAATCTGTGTATTTCCTATACACTAACAATGAACAAATATAAAGAGAATTCAGGAAAACAATTCTGGTCACAATTGCATCAAAAAGAATAAAGTACCTAGGAATAAACCTAACCAAGGAAGTGAAAGACCTATACCCTGAAAACTATGACACTCTTAAGGGAAATTAAAGGGGACACTAACAAATGGAAACTCCTCCCATGGTCTTGGCTAGGAATTAATATTGTCAAAATGGCCATCCTGCCCAAATCAATCTACAGATTCAATGCAACCCCTATCAAATTACCAACAGCATTCTTCAATGAACTGGAACAGATAGTTCTAAAATTCATATGGAAACACCAAAGACCCCAAATAGCCAAAGCAATCCTGAGAAGGAAGAATAATGTGGGGGGGTCTCACTCCCCAAGTTCAAGCTCTACTACAAAGGCACAGTAATCAAGACAATATGGTACTGAAACAAGAAGAGAGCCATATACCACTGGAACAGAATAGAGACTCCAGACATTAACCCAAACATATATGGTCAATTAATATACGACAAAGTAGGCATGGACATACAATGGGGAAATGACAGTCTCTTCAAAAGGTGATGCTGGCAGAACTGGACAGCTACATCTAAGACAATGTAACTGGATCACTGTCTAACCCGATACACAAGAGTACATTTGAAATGGATCAAAGTCCTGAATGTAAGTCACGAAACCATGAAACTCTTAGAAAAAAACTTAGGCAAAAATCTCTTGGACATAAACATGAGTGATTAGTGATTTCTTCATGAACATATCTCCACAGGCAAGGGAAACAAAAGCAAAAGTGAACAAGTAGGACTATATCAAGCTGAAAACCTTCTGTACAGCAAAGGATACCATCAGTAGAACAAAAAGGCATCCTACAGTATGGGAGAATATATTCATAAATGACAGATCTGATAAAGGGTTGACATCTAAAATATACAAACAGCTGTGTACCTCAACAAACAAAAAGCAAACAATCCAATTAAAAAATGGGCAAGGGAGCTGAAGAGACACATCTCCAAAGAAGAAATTCAGATGTCCAACAGACACATGAAAAGATGTTCCACATCGCTTGTCATCAGAGAAATGCAAATTAAAACCACAATGAGATATCACCTAACACCAGTAAGAATCGCCGTCATCCAAAAGACAAACAACAACAAATGTTGGCGAGGATATGGAGAAAGGGGAACCATCCTACACTGCTGGTGGGAATGTAAATTAGTTCAACCATTGTGGAAAGCAATATGGAGGTTCCTCAAAAAGCTCAAAATAGAAATACCATTTGACACAGTAATTCCACTTCTAGGAATTTACCCTAAGAATATAGCAACCCAGTTTGAAAAATACAGACGCATGCCTATGTTTTTCAAAGCACTATTTACAACAGCCAAGAAATGGAAGCAACCTAAGTGTCCATCAGTAGATGAAGGCATAAAGAAGATGTTGTACATATACACAATGGAATATTATTCAGCCACAAGAAGAAAACAAATCCCACCATTTGCAACAACATGGAATGAGCTGGAGGGCATTATGCTCAATGAAATAAGCCAGGCAGAGAAAGACAAGTACCAAATGATTTCACTCATATGTGGAGTATAAGAACAAAGAAAAATGGGTGGAACCAAGATGGCGGCATGAGTAGAGCAGCAGAAATCTCCTCCCAAAACCACATTTATCTGTGAAAATATAACAAAGACAACTCTTCCTAAAATAGAGACCAGAGGACACAGGACAACATCCAGACCACATCCACACCTGCAAGAACCCAGCACCTCGCAAAGGGGTGGATAGGTGGATAGGGAGGGATAAGGGGGGGGAGAAAAAGGGAGGTATTAAGATTAGCATGTATGGGGGGTGGGAGAAAGGGGAGGGCTGTACAACACAGAGAAGACAAGTAGTGATTCTACAATATTTTGCTATGCTGATGGACAGTGACTGTAAAGGGGTATATAGGGGGGACCTGGTATAGGGGAGAGCCTAGTAAACAAAATATTCATCATGTAAGTGTAGATTAATGATAAAAAAAAGAGAAAAAACGCAGTTCCTGTGTGGTGACCTCCAATGAGTTCTACACAATGATATAAAGGGCATATAAAAGTGTAGACAAAGGGTCTGTTTGTGTTTATACAGAGGATCAAAGCCTAATTTGGCTACCCCGAAAATGAACTAAGATATGATATGAAAAAGAATTTCCAACATCAGCACTCTTGGGAAGACTCATGCCAGAAGATGATCATCAAAAAACCTCAACAAAGATCCACGCACTGCTGCAGGTGTAGATGCACCCATCCCACCAGTTCCTGGACTTGCCATGGGAATGAAGAACGAGATATCTAAGCTGGCCTGTGCATAGAGTAAAACAACAAATTTGACTGGACCTATACTGTTGGAACTCAACCAAGAATTAGGAGAAGTGCAAATTGTAGCACTCCAAAATCTTACAACTACAGACTATTTACTGTTAAAATAACATATGGGATGTAAACAGTCCCCAGGAATGGGTTGTTTTAATTTGTCTGATTTCTCTCAGACTGTTCAAGTTCAGTTGGACAATATCCACCATATCATAGATAAGTTTTCACAAATGCCTAAGGTGCCTAACTGGTTTTCTTGGTTTCACTGGAGATGGCTGGTAATTACAGGAATGCTTTGGTTATGAAACTGTACTCCTATTATGTTAATGTGTGTGTGCAATTTAATTAGTAGTTTAAAACCTATACATGCTGAAGTTACTCTACAAGAAGATATGTCAAAGAAATAATCTTCCCATGTTTTCTTCTGCCTGCTACTTCTATAGCTTTTCTTCTTCCTTCCTAATTACAACCCTTAAATAGAATTTGTGCCTCATATCAAATTTACTGAGTATCATAATTCTTCCAAGTGGTAAAGACACCTCAAGACAAATGCTGGGCATAGAAGCCACAGGGAGTAAATATGCAAAGAAGTAAAAAGCTAACCTTTTCAAACAATAAGGCTTCTCTCTCACTTACCAACTTTACATTTCCCTGTATGGCCCCGGAAGATGACTGGTTAGCCAGAGACAGGTAAGATTCCTCAAGAGAGGAACAACCTAAGACACGCACAGTCGCAGGGGTGCCATCAGGTGAGAAAATGGGGATCAACAGAGGTGAGGCTTAGAACCTTCCCCCCCCCCCCCGTTCTGAGTGAAATCTTCTGCATCCGTGGATGTTTTATTGCCCTTGTCTAGCTTGGATTAACACATAGTCTACAGGCACACACCTGATCATCTACATTTTCTCTCTACAACACTAAACTATGTTTTCTACCTTTATCTTGTATCTACCTACCACTTCAGCATTTTATTAAAAATAATAATAATAAAGAGAGAAATGTGGTATCCACATATAAATAAAGTATAAAAATCAAATGAGTATTCATATTTGAACTGACTGTTTATAGTTCATAATGCATGAGCAAAACGGAAAGCTTCTGTGATGACTGTCCTTGTAATGTTCACCATGTAACTTATTCACTATGTAAGAATTTGTTCTCCATGTAAGAAGTTGTTCGGTATGCTTCAGAAGAATGGAAATTGACGAAAATTAGGCTTGGGGTGGATTAATGATTGTGCATTGAGCATTGACCCCCTATACAGAATTTTATTGTTGTTAACAACCATTTGATCAATAAACATGAGAGATGCCCTCACAAAAAAATATAATATGCACACTTCCAATTGTAAAATAAATAAGTAACCGAGATGTAATGTATAGCATAAGGAATATAGTCAAAATATTGTAACAACTTGGTATGGTGATAGCTGGTACCTAGAATTATCATGTATATAAATGTTGAATCACTGTGTTGTACACCTGCAGCTAATGTAATACTGTGTGTCAACTACCCTTCAATAAGAAATAATTATCTAAAAAAAAAAGGAATTTGTTCACCATGCAAGAACTTGTTCATTATGCTTCAGAAGATTGGAGACTGACGAGAATTAGGCTTGAGATGGATTAATGATTGAGTATTGAGCATTGACTCCCCTATACATAATTTTATTGTTGTTAACAACCATTTGATCAATAAATATGAGAGATGCCCTCTCAAAAAAAAGAACAAAGAAAAACTGATGGAACAGAACTGCAGCAGAATCACAGAACCCAGGAATGTACTAACAGTTACCAAAGGGAAAGAGACTGGGGAGGATGGGTGGGAAGGGAGAGATAAGGGCGGGGAAAAAGAAAGGGGACATTATGATTAGCATGTATAATGTGGGGACAGGGTGCACAGGGACAGGGAGGGCTGTACAGCATAGAGAAGACAAATATTGATTCTACAGCATCTTACTACGCTGATGGACAGTGACCGTAATGGGGTGGGGGGGGACTTGCTGAAGGGGGGATCCTAATAAACCTAATCTTCTTCATGTAATTGTAGATTAATGATACCAAAAAAAAGATATTTAGAGCAACAATGCCCCTAGTTCATCTGTGATTGAGCTAACTATAGTAAGGAGGTCATCACTGCAAAATGCTCTCAATACGCTGTAATTTATGTCTTGATTACTACTTATAGGTACTTATTGCTAAAACATAATGCTGAAGAAAATGTCCTTAGGAAATCTGCAAAAACTTTTAAATATATTAAAAATAAATTAAATGGAAAAAAGTACCCACAAGCATCCAAAGAATCCCATTATTCATAAAATGATGCAAATATGACAAACACTTCTTAAAAATGTTAAATTAATCTAAAAGTGACTGTGGCAGAGCTGGAATAGCTACTCACTAAAATCTCTGTTCTCTCTACACACACATATAGACTGTATATTTCCAAACATCTCTTGCAGTTAACAGTGGTCATTTCACTAAGCTCTATCAGAATGTGCATGAAAGTGATTTTTGCCACTTCCAAGCCTGATCCAGAATACCTTCCGCACATGACTCTCCATGCTCTCTCTCCTTCCACTGGTTTGATTCAAATGATGACAACTGGGAAGCTATTGTTAAAGATGGAAGAACAATTATGGAATGAACTTAGGTCCATAAATCCTCATTTGGGAAGGAGCTATCAATTTATAACAATAAATATTTTGTACTTTTTGTAGTGAGAAAAAAACTTTTATAATGTTTCAGCTACTTAACATTTGGTGGTTTATTTTAGTAGCTAATATTGCTTTGACTAACACATGCTCATTAATGAAATGCATTAAAAATCCTTAAAATGACAAAAAATGTTACCCAAAATGAGTCAGCCATGTTATGGGATAAAAAAAAATTAGGTAGAATTTTGATAAAAGGATTGTTAGATGAATTTGCTTAATACTATTACCAGAACCAGAGGGGGTGGGTACACAGAGTTATGAGATATAAAAATGATTTGGATTCAGGAGATTTTTTATGGGAAAATCCAACTTTATTTAATAACTAGAGCAAACACTTGAACTATACTTAAATTCTCTATTAAGATAAATTAAAGGGAAATAAAAGTGGTAAATTGATGTGAGAGATAGGTACAAAGAAACTGGAGAAATAGACAAGTTACTAAGGAAATATCTACTCTAATGACCATGCTGTTTTTGGTCCTGCTTTGCCCCTACGCAGGCCTTTTCTAAGAATAGCTTCCTTGGCAGTAGACTCCTTTTCAGGAAAGGCAGCCAAACGTATTTCACCATAATTTGCTCTCATGAGATACTGACATCCTGGCCATAGCTAATTAGGTCCAGAATTGGAGTCACCTGAGGCAAAGGCAATCATCCATGTGCTATTTATGGCCAATGATATAACCTGACAGGAGATCTCTGTCTAATCCAGGTATTCTAAATCTGGTTCATAGCTGCCAACCACTGAGATCTTATTCTTGGGAGTCTGAGCCCAAGGCATAAGGAAGGTCATTTAGGCAATAGCACCAATATCAGTAGTAGAAGCAGAGAGCCACCATGTGGCAGAATGCAAGATTAGGAACAAGAGCTACCTGCTTTGGAAGGGACAAAAATGTACATCACTGAGCCACCCTCTATCCTGAATAACCTAGTGGTTCCTCTTGTACTTACTTCTCCCTATAGCCTTAACTTTCCACTACCTGAAGTAGAGCAACCTTCTCTCTATGCATTGCTAACCAATTCAAAAAAAATAAAACAAACAAAAAACCTCTAAAACATCCATTAGAGTATTAAAAAAGACACCATGATGTTTAGAGGGAAAGCTGGGGTTTTTAGCTTGAACTCTAGCACGGTGGAAATAAAATGACTTCTGTAGAATTCTTCTCTGAAAATGTAATTGATATCAATGAGAAAAAAATATAGGCTGTATGTATTCCATATGCCATATGCTAACAATTTCCAAAGCTCATCTCCATGTAGCACTTCTTCAGACAACTTTAGACTTTCATATACAACCATCTACTTTACAACTTGACTTAGAGGTACAAATAAACATCTCTAACTCACTATGCCCTAAGTCAAACTCCAAATCCTCTCCGCCCAAACTTCTTCTCACCCAAACTTTCTTCATCTTAATCAATGGAAACTGTATCCCTTTAATTGCTCTTCACAAAAACCTTGAAGTCATGACACCTCTCACACTACTACATCATATCTACCAACAATTTCTATTTGCTTTACTTCCAAAACATATCCAGAATCTGACTACTTCTTACCACCTCCAGCACTACCCTTTCATCCAAACCACCATAATCTTCTATCTGAATTTATGCAATAGCTTCTTTATTAATTTCCATAATTCTACACTTGCCTTTTTTATGGTTTTATTCTTCAAGCAGCAGCCAGAATATAAAAGGGCTTATATCTATTCTCCTTGCTCCTCGCAGCTAAGTACAATGATAAATCCTGGAAATAATGGAAGAGACAACCAAAAGAGAACTCTGAAAGGTAGAAAGAGGAAGGAAAACTGACTATGAAGCCCTAAGACCAGAGAAACAACAAGCAGCATGGTATCTTATGATTCTTCCCTCATCCAAAAGAGAAAGACAATCCAGGCCAAGTATTTCTCACTCCCAACCTAGTAACAAAAGGAAGCCCAGGTTGGCTTATTTCTCCTCCAGATCAAACAAAAATCAAGTGATAATACTTGGTGAGTCTGGTAACATCAGAGGATTGCTTGAGAGTTCCCCTGACAAAAAGTGAAAAGTGAATAGGGGAAGAACTTTCCTTCCCTGATAGACATGAACTTCCCCCTATGCCACCAAAAGACACTAGGCAACTGGGTGACACTGGCAAAGGTTGTCTTGCCACAGTGGTCTGGCTTCTGGAAAATGCACTTCTTTCCTGAAGACCAGAAATTCTCTTCTCTAAACCTGGATGCAACAGGTGATTTGGCCTAAGAAAACATCATCTGACTTTAAGGCAGAACGAGTGAAGATCAGTGGGATTCAGCAGCACTAGACAAATTAAGCAGACAAAAACAACACCACAAATGTCCTAAAAACGAAACAGTTACTGGAATCAGAACCCACAAAAGTAAACCAGAATCTGCAGGTTAAAACTAAGCAGGATGATTGTCTGCTAAAATACATACACATATGCATATGCATATACATATACATATATATACATATACATACATATACATATATTATACAAAAACATTTATAATTAATTATGAATATTAATACAAATATACATTTTATGTAAATAATTAGTTATATATCTTTATATATGATGAAAAGTCTTCCAATATAATAGCCAAAAACTAGAGGATACAAAAAAAAATCACTTGTTGTAACAAGAACCAGGAAAATCACAATTTTAATGAGAAAAGAATCAACTGACACCAATACCATGTTTAATCAGCTATTGGAATCTCCTGACAAAGATTTTAAAGCAGCTATCATAGAAATGCTTCAACAATCAATCAGAAAAATTCCTGAAATGTATGAAATAATAGAAATTTCGCAAAATGAAATAGAAATCATAAAAAAGAAGCAAATGGAAATTGTAGCACTAAAAAACAATAACAGAAATTAAAAATTCATTGGATGAGCTCATAGTAGAATGGAGATCACAGAGAATAGTATCAGTGAAATTAAGGGTACATCAATATAATCTACACAATATGGACAACAAAAAGAAAAATAAGGAAAAAATTTAACAGAGCCTCAGGAACCTGGGTGATAACAAAAGATCCAGCACTTTTATGATCACAGTCTTAGAAAAAGAGGGAAAAAGAGTGGAACTGAAAGAGTTTTCATAGAAAGAATGGCTGAAAATTGGTGAAAGACCATAAGACACAAGAGACTCAGCTAAACTCAGAGGTGATGAACCCAAACAAACGTATGACAAGGCACACTATAATTAAACATCTGAAAATAAAGGCATAAATATCTTGAAGGAAGCAAGAGAAGCAATACCTGGAATATAGGAGAACACCAATTAAAATTATGAGATATCTCATCAGGAATCATGGAAACCAAAAGGATGTGGCACAACAAATTGTAAAGGAAAACAACTGACAACAGCAAATTCTATAAATTGCAAAATTCTCCTTTAGAAATAAAGACATTTTCGAGGCTGACAGGAAGGTGGCAGCGTAAGTAGTTCAGAGGAAATCTCCTCCCCAAAACATATATATTTATGAAAATACAATAAATACAACTATTCCTAAAAGAGACACCAGTGGATGCAGAACAACAGGCAGGATACATCTACATCTGTGAGAACTCAACATCACATGACGGGGGTAAGATACAAGCCACGGCCAGGGGGAACCCAAATGCTTGCCCACCCCAGAAACCGGCGGGAAGAAATGAGTCAGAACAGGGATGGAGTGAAAGCCCTGGACTGCTAAACAACCAGCTCTAGAAATCCGCACCTGGAGCACAGATACAAGGTGCACAGGGTGCAGGATATTAGAGAAACGGAAAAGCAAAACCTGTGGGCAAGTCCCCGCAAGTGGCACCCCCGAGACAAAAGAAAAGCAAGTGCTTTCTGCAAGTCTTAAAGAGACAGGGACCCAATAGCTGGACGAAGTCATCCCGGCACACTTAGCCAGCAGCTGTGAATCCCGGGGAACCTTAGGTGCCCTGAACCCCAGACAGGCAGTGCAGCTCTGAAGTCCCTCAAGGCACTAAGCAGCCTGCCAGTCATTCCTCCAACTGGCGCGGACCCTGACACACTGGCCCAGTAGCGGGAGAGTGGCAGTGCATGCCAGGGGTGGCTGTGCCAGAAGGGACCGGGAGCAGAGGAGACCAGGAGAAGCTTGTGCAAACCCGAAGCGGCGGCAACTGAACAGCCTGGGTACCGCTCATGTGCACCAGTGGCAGTGGAGCCAGAGGAGCCTATTAGAGGCCTGCGCGGGACAGCCCTACATGCACCTGCAGCAGAGCCACAGGGAGCAGGCAAGCTCCCAGCAGCCGACTGGAATCCCAGCCCAATACACAGCCACCCGGGACAGACCCAAAGGCCGCTGCTGGCACACAGCTGCCCAGCAGGGGCACCTCTATCATGGAGGAGCGCACCTGGCATGACTGCCACTCCTCACAGGGCTCCACGCTGCTCTGATGGAGACCCCACCCACAGCAGCTTAGGAGACAAACCCAGTGGCTGCTCCAGGAGTGCGGGTAACCAACACAGGCAGCAGAGAAGGGCAAGGCATCCACCAAGCAGGAAAGGACTTTCTTCTTCCAGCTGACACAACTGCAACCTGCCTACAGCCACCACTATCACCAAGAAAAGGCAAAAAAATTTAGTCCAGTACAAGATAGTTCAAAAAACACCTGAGAGAGGAGCTGCAGAGACAGACCTAACCAGTCTCCCTAAAAAAGAATTCAAAATAAAAATCACAAACATGTGGACAGAGCTGCAGAGAAATATGCAAGAGCTAAAGGATGAAGTCCGAAGGGAGATTACAGATATCCAGAGGGAGTTAAAGAAGTGAAACGAACTCTGGAAGGATTTAAAAGCAGAATGGATAAGATGCAAGAGGCCATTGATGGAATAGAAACCAGAGAACAAGAACACATAGAAGCTGACACAGAGAGAGATAAAAGGATGTCCAGGAATGAAACAATATTAAGAGAACTGTGTGACTAATCAAAAAGGAACAATATCTGCATTATAGGGGTACCAGAAGAAGAAGAGACAGAAAAAGGGATAGAAAGTGTCTTTGAAGAAATAATTGATGAGAATGTCCCCAAATTGGGGGAGGAAATAGTTGCTCAGACTACAGAGGCACACAGAACTTCCCAGAGATGGGACCCAAAGAGGGAAACACCAAGACACATAATAATTAAAATGCAAAGATCAAGGACAAGGACAGAGTATTAAAGGCAGCCAGAGAGAGAAAAAAGGTGACCTACAAAGGAAAACCCATTAGGCTATCATCAGACTTCTCAACAGAAAACTTACAGACCGGAGGGAATGGAATGATATATTTAATGCAATGAAACAGAAGGGCCTTGAACCAAGTATACTGTATCCAGCATGATTTTCATTTAAATATGAAGGAGGGATTAAACAATTCCCAAAGAAGCAAAAGTTGAGGGAATTTGCCTCCCACGAACCACCTCTACAGGGTATCTTACAGGGAATGCTCTAGATGGGAGCACTCCTAAAAAATGTACAGAACAAAACACACAACATATGAAAAATGGAGGAGGAGGAATAAGAAGGGAGAGAAATAATCATCATACTGTGTTTATAATAGCTGAATAAGTGAGTTAAGTTAGACAGTAAAGTACTAAAGAAGCTAATAATCTTGAACCTTTGTTAACCATGAATCTAAAGCCTGCAATGGCAATAAGTACATATCTTTCAATAATCACCCTAAATGTTAATGGACTGAATGCACCAATCAAAAGACACAGAGTAATAGAATGGATAAAAAAGCAAGACCCATCTATATGCTGCTTACAAGAGACTCACCTCAAACCCAAAGACATGCACAGATTAAAAGTCAAGAGATGGAAAAAGATATTTCATGCAAACAACAGAGAGAAAAAAGCAGGTGGGGCAATACTACTATCAGACAAAATAGACTTCAAAATAAAGAAAGTAGCAAGAGATAAAGAAGGACATTACATAATGATGAAGTGCTCAGACCAAGAATAGGATATAACCATTATAAACATATATGCACCCAATACAGGAGCACCAATAGATGTGAAACAAATACTAACAGAATTAAAGGAGGAAATAGAATGCAAGGATTCTATTTTGGGAGAATTTAACACACCACTCTCTCCAAAGGACAGATCCACCAGGCAGAAAATAAGTAAGGACACAGAGGCACTGAACAACACACTGGAACAGATGGACCTAATAGACATCTATAGAACTCTACATCCAAAAGCAACAGGATACACATTCTTCTAAAGTGCACAAGGAACATTCTCCAGAATAGACCACATACTAGGCCACAAAAAGAGCCTCAGTAAATTCCAAAAGATTGAAATCCTACCAACCAACTTTTCAGAACACAAAGGTATAAAACAAGAAATAAATTGTACAAAGAAAGCAAAAAGGCTCACAAACATATGGAGGCTTAACAACATGCTACTAAATAATCAATGGATTAATAACCAAATTAAAATGGAGATCCAGCAATATATGGAAACAAATGACAACAACACAAAGTCCCAACTTCTGTGAGATGCAGCAAAAGCACTCTTAAGAGGAAAGTATATAGCAATCCAGGCATATTTAAAGAAGGAAGAACAATCCCAAATGAATAGTCTAATGGTACAATTATCGAAATTGGAAGAAGGAGAACAAATGAGGCCTAAGGTCAGCAGATGGAGGGACATAATAAAGATCAAAGAAGAAATAAATAAAATTGAGAAGAATAAAAGAAATAGAAAAAAATCAATGAAACCAAGAGCTGGTTCTTTGAGAAAATAAACAAAATAGATAAGCCTCTAGCCAGACTTATTAAGAGAAAAAGAGAGTCAACACACATTAACAGAATTATAAATGAGAGAGGAAAAATCACGACAGACCGCACAGTAATACAAGAATTATTTAAGAATACTATGAAAACCCATAAGCTAACAAGCTGGAAAACCTAGGAGAAACGGACAACTTCCTAGAAAAAGACAACCTTCCAAGACTGACCTAGAAAGAAACAGAAAATCTAAACAGACAAATTACCAGCGATGAAATTGAATCAGTAATCAAAATACTACCCAAGAACAAAAATCCCCAGGCTAGGTGAATTTACCTTGGAATTTTATCAGACATACAGATAAGATATAATACCCATTCTCCTAAAAAGTTTTCCAAAAAATAGAAGAGGAGGGAATACTCCCAAACTCACTCTATGAAGCCAACATCACCCTAATACCAAAACCAGGCAAAGACCCCACCAAAAAAGAAAACTACAGACCAATATGCCTGAAGAACGTAGATGCTAAATTACTCAACAAAATATTAGCAAACCGAATTCAAAAATACATCAAGAGGATCATACACCATGACCAACTGGGATTCATCCCAGGGATGCAAGGATGGTACAACATTCGAAAATCCATCAACATCATCCACCACATCAACAAAAAGAAGGACAGAAACCACATGATCATCTCCATAGATGCTGAAAAAGCATTTGACAAAATTCAACATCCATTCATGATAAAAACTCTCAGCAAAATGGGTGTAGAAGGCAAGTACCTCAACATAATAAAGGCCATATATGATAAACTCACAGCTAAGATCATACTGAACAGCGAGAAGCTGAAAGCTTTGCCTCTGAGATTGGGAACAAGGCAGGGATGCCCACTCTCCCCACTGTTATTCAGCGTGGTACTGGAGGTCCTAGCCACCTCAATCAGACAAAACAAAGAAGTACCAGGAATCCATATTGGTAAAGAAGAAGTCAAACTGTCACTATTTGCAGATGACATGATATTGTACATAAAAAACCCTAAAGACTCCACTGCAAAACTACTAGAACTAATATTGGAATTCAGTCAAGTTCCAGGATACAAAATTAACACACAGATATCTGTAGCTTTCCTATACACTAACAATGAACTAATAGAAAGAGAAATCAGGAGAATAATTCCATTCACAATACCATCAAAAAGAATAAAATACCTAGGAATAAACCTAACCAAAGAAGTGAAAGACCTATACCCTGAAAACTACAAGTCAGGGGGGACTTGGTGAAGGGGGGAACCTAGTAAACATAACATTCTTTATGTAATTGTAGATTAATGATACCAAAATAAATAAATAAAATATAATAAAATAATAAAAATAAAAATAATAAATAATAAATAAAGAGATTTTCAGACAAGGGAACACTTAAAAAGGGCTTGTTGTTGTTAGACCTACCCTTAAAGAATGACTAAACATTCTTCAAACTGAAAAGAAATGAAAAATGATGAAAGAAACAGAGCATAGGAAATAAATAAATGGTAATGAAAAGAGCATAAATATGGTTACAGACAATAAAGCATCTTTCAGTTCATGAATTTTATACATTATATCTGATGACTGAACAAAAATTGTAACATCATATCACTTGCAAAGCCCCACACAAACTTGAACCCTTCCTTATTATCTGTCTGGCCTAATCTCTTACCATTGTTTCTGTCACTTTGATGCAACCACACTGGCCTACTTGCTGTTCCTTAAACACATCAGGCATGCTTCTGGCTTTGGCACTCATTTTTCCTCCTACTTGGACTGTTCTTCCTTCAAACTTCCACATGGTCTTTGTTCAACAGTCACTTTTTCATTGAGGCTTTCCCTATTTTCTTAAAAGTCATCCACTACCCACTCTATCCTATTACTTGTTTTATTGTTCACTTTGCAATAATGCCACCTCCATGAATGTGAAGATTATTGTTTTCTTCACTTTGGTATCTCCAGTGCTGAAATAGTATGTGACACATAGTAAAGAATGAATGTTTGAATGAATGAATGAATTCATTAGTAAATTCAATACTGTTCCCTCTGGATCTCAATACTCTTCTCCCTGGATCTCTGGAAATGATGGACTAAATGTCACATGTCTAACAGAATGGAAATCTCCCCTCTTCCTAGGCTGAGTGACAAATTATCACTGTCCAAAGTGTCCAAGAAGATGAAGAGTATCAAAAAATATAAATATTTATCAATTCAAGAACATCTAACTTTCTGTCCTGATTTCACCACTTCTTACTTATTGAGCACCTATATTGTGTTATTTAATATGTTAATAATTGCAGTAATCTTATATAGAAGGCATAGCCATTTTTAAAAAATTCTAAAATGCAATAGCTGAAATGAAACATACAATGAAGGGATTTAAAAGCAGATTAGATGTAGTAGAGGAGATGAAAAATTGAATAGAAATTAGAGAATAGGAATACAAAGAAGCTGAGGCAAAAAGAGAAAAAAGATCTCTAGGAATGAAAGGATAGTAATAAAACTGTGTGACCAGTACAAATGGAACAATATTCACATTATAGGGTACCAGAAGAGGAAGAGAAAAAAAAAGGATAAAAGTCTCTTTGAAAAAATAATTGCTGAAAACCTCCCCAATTTGGAGAAGGAAATATTCCCTCAGGCCATGGAAGTGCACAGATATCCCAACACAAGGGAACCAAGGACAACACCACCAAGATATATAATAATTAAAATGGACACATGGGATTCAAGATGGCAGCATGAGAGTTGAAACAGAGAACGCCTTCCAAAACCACATATAATACAAAAATATAGTTAATGCAACTAATCCAAAAACAGCAACAGGAAAGGAGGCTGTACCAGACTCCATACACCTGGAGAACAACGCAGACTTCACGAAACAGTAATATACCAAAGCCTTGATCTAGTGGGACCCAAGCCCTTCCCCTACCCCAGCTCAGTCGCAGGAGGAAGAGAAATGGCGTGGGATGGGGTGGAAGCCTAGGACTGCTGAACACCCTGCCTTGGAAATCTGCTTTGGGAGCACAAACCTACATTGCATGGTGCTCTGTAGATTAGTAAGGTTGGAAAGCTAAAAAAGGTGGAATATTTGAACAGACTGAGATTCCAGCTGTTTGTGGGGGACAGGTATCCACATATGGATGCTCTGGGACAAAGGAAAGGTAAATGGTTTGAGAGGCTTCCTAGCAGTGACAGGGCTGCTGAAGGGTCAGGGTTTGCACTGAGCTTGCTGTGCAAGAGAAGGGATAGGTGTACGAGGTTGTCTGGGTGCACTCTTCCCAGCAGGTTGGGAACTTTCAGGAGCTTCAGGAGCTCCATTCCACTGGCTGGTTACTCAGGTCTGAGGCCCCCCACTGTGTTGTGCAGCCTGCTGTGCCTTCCTTCTGGTCTGCCAGCACCAGCTCACCAGACAGCAGTCCCTGCCCTGGTGTCAGGCCAGCCAGAGGGAGGCCATACCTGCAGCAGCTACTGGTAAAAGCACAGAGGCTTACACCTGC
Organism: Manis javanica; assembly: GCF_040802235.1. Taxonomy (NCBI): domain Eukaryota; kingdom Metazoa; phylum Chordata; class Mammalia; order Pholidota; family Manidae; genus Manis; species Manis javanica. The sequence goes on from NC_133174.1 coordinate 53,979,762, forward strand.
TTGCTTGGCCCACTGGTCCTGACAGTGGAGAGAGGCACTGCAGCCGGGAAGCAGGAAAGAGATCGTTTGTCCCTCCAGGCACCAGCACCACTCCCCTGCAACCACGACATCACTCCAGGGGCTGATCAGATCCAGAGACTAGAGTTTCTGGGCACTAGAGGGCACCACATACAAATATAAAAAGTAAAGGAACCTTGTTCAAACAAAAATCTCACAAACATCAGAAAAAGGGCCAAATGAAACTGAACTCACCAATCTTCCTGAGAGTTTAAAACAAAAATCATAAGCATGTTCATGGAGGTACAGAAAACTATTCAACAATTCAGGGATGAATTTAGGATGGAGATTCAATCATTAAGAAATCCCATATCTGAAATGAAACATAAAATGGAGGGATTTAAAAGCAAATCAGATGTAGTAGATGAGATGGTAAATGGAACAGAAATTAGAGAAAAGGAATACAAAGAAGCTGAGGCACAGAGAAGAAAATGGATCTCTAAGAATGAAAGAATATTGAGAGAATTGTGTGACCAATCAAAACAGAGCAATATTCACATTATAGGGGTACCAGATAAGAAGAGAGAAAAAAGGATAGAAAGTGTATTTGAGGAGATAATTGCTGAAAACTTCCCCAACCTGGGAAGCACATAGTCTCTCAGGCCATGGAGGAGCACAGATCTCCTGACACAAGGTACCCAAGGAAGACAACACCAAGACATATAAAATAATTAAAGTGGCAAATATCAAGGATAAGGACAGACTTTTAAAAGCAGCTAGAGAGAGAAAAAAGATCACATACAAAGGAGAACCCATTAGGTTTCAGACTACTCAACAGAAAGCTTACAGGCCAGAAGGGAGTAGTATGATATATTTAATGCAATGAAGCAGAAGAGCCTTGAACTAAGAATATTCCTCCTGGCAAGATTATGATTTAAATTTGAAGCAGGGATTAAACAATTTTCAGATAATCAAAAGCTGAGAGAATATACATCACACAAACCATTTCTGCAGTGTATTTTGGAGGGATTGCTATAGATGGAACTATTTCTAAGGCTAAATAGCTGTCACCAGGTGAAATAAAACCACAGTAAAGAAAGTAGAACAATTAATTACTAAGCAGATTCAAAATCAAATCAAGTATCCCCAAAGTCAATCAAGAGATAGACAAAGAGTACAGAATATGATACCTAAAATATAAAGAATGGAGGAGGATGAAAAAGGAGGGAAAAAAAGAACCTTTAGGTTGTGTTTGTAATAGCATACTAAGTGAGTTAAATTAGACTGTTAGATAGTAAAGGAATTACCTTTGAACCTTTGGTAACCACGAATCTAAAGCTTGCAATGGTAATAAGTACATACCTATCAATAATTACCCTAAATGTAAATGGTATGAATGCACCAATCAAAAGACATAGAGTCACTGAATGGATAAAAAAACAAGACGCATCTATATGTTGCCTGCAAGAGACTCATTTCAAACCTAAGGACATACATAGACTGAAAGTAAAAGGATGGTAAAAGATATTTCATACAACTAATAGGGAGAAAAAAGCAGGAGTTGTAGTAATTGTATCAGACAAAATAAACTTCAAAACAAAGAAAGTAATAAGAGACAAAGAAGGACATTACATAATGATAAAGTGGTCCATCCAACAAGAGAATATAACTATGATAAATATCTATGCACCCAACAAAGGATCACCTACATATGTGAAATAAATACTAACAGAATTAAAGGGGGAAATAGAATGCATTCATTTTAGGAGATTTCAACACACCACAGATGCCAAAGGACAGATCAACCACACAGAAAATGACTAAGAATGCAGAGGCACTGAAAAAAACACTAGAACATATAGACCTAACAGACATCTACAGAACTCTCCCCCCAAAAGCAGCAGGATACACCTTCTTCTCAAGTGCACATGGAACATTTTCCAGAATAGACCACATACTAGGCCACAAAAAGAGCCTCAGCAAAGTTCAAAAAGATTGAAGTTGTAACAACCAACTTCTCAGATCACAAAGGTATAAAACCAGAAATAAATTACACAAAGAAAATGAAAAATCCCCCAAACACATGGAGGCTTAACAAAGTGCTCCTAAATAGTCAATGAATCAATGATCAAATTAAAAAAAAGAACAAGCAATATATGGAGAAAAATGAAAACAACAGTTCAACACCTCAACTCCCATACATAATAAAGACCATATATGACAAACACACAGGTAGCATCATACTTAACAGCGAGAAGCTGAAAGCTTTTCCTTTAAGATCGGGGGCAAGACAAGGCTGTCCACTCTCCACACTTTTATTCTACATAGTACTGAAAGTCCTAGCCATGGAAATCAGGCAACGCAAAGAAATAAAAGGCATCCAGGTTGGCAAGGAAGAAGGTAAACTACCACTGTTTGCAGATGACATGATATCATACATAGAAAATCCTAAAGAATCCACTCTAAAACTACAAGAACTAATATCTGAATTCAGCAAAGTTGCAGTATACAATATTAATACACATAAATTGGTTGCATTCCTGTATACTAATGATGAACTAGCAGAAACAGAAATCAGGAAAACAATTCCATTCACAACTGAAACAAAAAGAATAAAATACCTTGGAATAAACCTAGCAAAGGAGGTGAAAGACCTATACCTGAAAACTACAAGACACTCTTGAGAGAAATCAAAGAAGTCACCAATAAATGGAAATACATCCCACGCTCATGGGTAGAAAGACATAATATTGTCAAAACGGCCATCCCGCCTAACAATCTACATTTTCAATGCAATCCCTATCAAAATACTGACAGCATTCTTCAATGAACTAGAAAAAAGAGTTCTAAAATTCATATGCAACCACAAAAGACACCAAATAGCCGAAACAATCCTGAGGAGGAAGATAAAGCTGGAGAATTTATGCTCCCCAAATCTAAGCTCTACTACAAGGCTACATTAATCAAGACAATTTGGTACAAGAACAGAATCATAGATCAATAGAATGGAGTAGAGAGTCCAGATATAAACACACACATATATGGCCCATTAATATATGATAAAGGAGCCATGGATGTACAATGGAGAAAGGACAGCTTCTTCAACAACTGGTGTTGGCAAAACAGGACAGCCATATGTGAGAGAATGAAACTGGATTACTGTCTAACTCCATACACAAAAATAAACTCAAACTGGACCAAAGACCTGAATATAAGTCAGGGAACCATAAAACTCTTAGAAAAAAACATAGGCAAAACTCTTGAATATAAACATGAGCAACTTTTTCATGAACATATCTCCACATATCTCCACAGGCAAGGGAAACAAAAGCAAAAATGAAAAAGTCGAACTATGTTAAACTAAAAATCTTCTGTACAGCAAAAGACAGCACCAGTAGAACAAAAGGCATCCTACAGTCTGGGAGAATATATTCATAAATGACATATCCGACAAGGGGTTAACATCCAAAATATATAAAGAGCTCACTCACCTTAACACCCAAAAAGCAAATAACCCAGATAAAAAATGGGAAGGGGATCTGAACAAACGATTTTCCAAAGAAGAAATTCAGATGGCAAACAGGCACATGAAAAGATGCTCCACATCGCTATTCATCAGGGAGATGCAAATTAAAACCACAATGAGATATCACCTCATACCAGTTAGGATGGCCAACATCCCAAAGACAAGCAACAACAAGTGCTGGCGAGTATGCAGAGAAAGGGGAACCCTCCTACACTGTTGATGGGAATGCAAATTAGTTCAACCATTGTGGAAAGCAGTATGGAGGTTCCTCAAAAACCTCAAAATAGAAATGCCATTTGACCCAGGAATTCTAATCCTAGGGATTTACCCTAAGAATGAAGGAGCCCAGTTTGAAAAAGACATATGCACCCCTATGTTTATTGCAGCAGTATTTACAATAGCCAAGAAATGGAAGCAACCTAAGTGTCCATCTGTAGGTGAATGGATAAAGAAGAGGTGGTACATATGCACAGTGGAATATTGTTCAGCCACAAGAAAAAAACAAATCCTACCATTTGCAACAACATGGTTGGAGCTAGGGGGTATCATGCGCAGTGAAATAAGCCAGGTGGAGAAAGACAAGTATCAAATGATTTCACTCATCTGTGGAGTATAAGAACAAAGAAAAAGTGAAGGAACAAAACAGCAGCAGAATCACAGAACCCTAGAATGGACTAACAGTTGCCAAAGGGAAAGGGACTAGGGAGGGGGTGGGAAGGGGGCATAAAAGGAATAAGGAGCATTACAATTAGCACACATAATATGGGGAAGAAAGTATAGCACAGAGAAGACAAGCAGTGACTCTATAACATCTTACCATTCTGATTGACAGTGACTGTTATGGGTTATGTGGTGGAGACTTGATAATAGGGTGGAATGTAGTAACCACATGTTGTTCATGTGAAACCTGAGTGTAAGAGTGTATGTCAATGATAACTTAATAAAAAAATTCTAATATGCTATATATGGATTGAAAAATTAATTTCATTCAAGCCTTTTAAGAGAAGAAAGAGAGTAAAAAGGGCAGTATGCAGGCAGGAAGTACAGACTCCCACAGTAAATAGGTGCATGAATTGTAAGATATTTTCCAATTTCAGAAGCTTTAAAATATTCTAATATTTGAGTCAATATGTTATTAGCTCCCTTTCACAGATGAATGAACTGAAATTCACTTCTCTGCTTCTTAAAAGGTTATCCCAGTGGTTCTCAACCAGGGTTCTTAATACTATAACAGACATTTAGAGATGGGGTTGATTCCCTAATAACTTGAGAATACCTCTGACATTTAGCAGATGGGGATCAATGAGGTAAACAGTCATACAATGTATGGAACATTTTTATTCAACAAATAATTGTCCCACTAAAATATCACATGGCATAATAATCAACAACATTTCCTGATAGCCCAATTTGTGCCAGTATTCGATTAAGTGCTAGGGGTACAAAGATGAACTGGACCTGCTTCTTATTGTCAGGAAGCTCATAGGCTAGTGGAACACTCAAACAAACAATCATCTCTCATACAGCCCAATAATTAACTTATCAAAATTACAAAAAAAGCAACATAGAATTACAGAGACCCTTACTCTTTCACAGTCTTATTCTTACAGATTCAGAGAAAGACTAAGGAATATAAGTTCATAGAGGTGTTGGTTTTTCAGCTGGGTCTTGAAGAATAAGTGCAAGCCTTTGATTTAGAGAAAGGGAGGTGGATGTGTTCATGAATAGGGGAGAATGTGAATGCATAAGATTTTAAAGAACTTGCCAGGAAAGGCAGTTTATATGGTGTGTGGGCTGAAACTGCATCTCTAGGGCCTACCTGAATTTATATTCTGCCTTTACCATTTTCTAGTTGTGAATTCAAAGACAAACTACCTAATCTCCCTGTGCTTCGGTTTCCTCCTATACAAAACAAGGATAATATCAATAGAATATATTTCATAGGATTGGTGAAAAGTAAACGAGATAATATATGTGAAATATTTAGAATAGATAGTAATCCTTCAATTTATGTTAGTTATTATTTTAAACACAGGAAATTTGTTTTATTGTTTATACTCTGTTCCGTCAGGGATTTAAATTAGATGACAGATATATAGTTGGACATAAAACTATATATATATATTTGAATTGAGGAAACTTTCAGATGTCTGATTTAACCAAAGCTTGACTTAAAGTACATGAGAATGAAAAGGTAGGGCAGAGTTCAGATCACAAAGGGCACTATATTTATACCACATGAAATGTGTTTAGATTTTATTCTATAGGAAATGGGGAGCCATGGATGAATCTTTAGCAGAAAAGTAGCATGATCAGATTTGTGTTCTTAGACTACTCTGACTCTAGTGTGGAAGATGGACTGTCAGGGAGAGACTGAAGACAGACATACAAAATAGGAAACTGTTGAAAAAATCCAGGATAGAAATGATAATACCTACCTTAGGCAGCGGTAGTTAGATTTTCAAAGAGGGCATGGATTTGTGAAGGAATCACAAACCATGAGATTGGTTTTTGACTGATTTTACATAAATAAGGTTGGAGAAGTGTGAAAAAAGAGTGGAATAACGCAGATCTGGAAATATTTTGACTCTCTTCCAATGCTCTTTCCATTTCTTTCAGCCATTTACTTCCCTTACTGCTGCCATTAGCTTGTGCTGGACCTCTTCCATGGCACAGGAGCCTTCTCTTTCAGTGGAATATCCTGTGTATCCTGCTTACCTCTATTAATATACTAAAGGACTTTAGTCTTGGAATGCAACTTCTTTCTTTCCTCTATGTCAAGAGATGCTCATATGTACAAGCATTCCTGGAGGTTTCCCATCCCTTACTCAGGAGCCCTCATAGCCCTTGGGCAGCCTGAGTACAGGCTACAAAGATGGAGGAAATTACCTAGAGGCCTCTGTTGCCTAATGGAACAGTTCTCTGCAACCCATTTCTTTGTCTTTATGGAAAATCTCTGCAAATACTGTGTGATCCCAGCCATCCTGGGGGCTTTGCCCAAACAGAGAGTACTCTTGGCTGAGTCTCTGCTCCTTCCATTGCTAAACTTTGTATATTTCAAGGGAAATCTGATCTGGACACTTCTGATTCATTTACACTTAACTCATCCAAGGCCTGTGTTGTAAAAGTTGACTCAGCTCCAAAAGGGTCTTACAAGTTTTGGTTATAAAACTCCCTAAGATTTTGTGGGCTAAAAGATTTTTACTCCCCGTTTCTTTGAAACAAGATGCTGTGACTTTGCCAAGAGTAAATGGATTTCCAACCTCAAAGAGGTTTTGTTTGCGTTGAAAAATCAGAAATCCAGAAATCGTAAAGCTCAAAGGCTGAAATGCATTCTTCAGGAACTGGCAATAATGAACTCCAGGGAATGGAATAAATTATGGGATAAATGATGAATCTAGAAGGATCTGGGTTAAGGGGTAAGAAGGGGCATGCATTTTACCCTTTTGGTCCAGTGTCCAAAAGCCTCAGAACTTTTGTGTCTTAAGTGGGGAAATAGGACCATGAGACACCACATTTCTACAAGGTACCAACAAAATTAGGCAGAGAAACAACTCGTATTTTGAACAAGTGCCTGACAGTTTGCAAAGTTATTTTTATAGTTTTAACTCTTATTTAATCCTCCAACATCTGAATGAGCTAAGGATAATTATCTCCATTTCCAGAGGAAGAATGAAGTTTAGAGAAAGTGAATCAGGAATTCTCTTTAATTAATTTCACACTGCAGTAGGCTGGGTAAAAATAAGATGTAGCCACTCACCTTGAGAAGATTACAGCCAAGAAGGCAACAAAAACAGAGTGACTATCACACTAAAACTGTTTCTTAACAAAACTGTCTATGTTAAGAAGCAATGCCAATGATATGCATGTGTAGAATGTGTATGTTCTCTTACTTTTCACTACACTTAGAAATTGCTATTTACTCGTTTGCACCTATGTTTCCAGAGCTTTGTGTTGACTTCACTAGCATAGAATAGTGGCTGGCACAAAGTATGTATTTGGGTAGTAGATGAATGAATGTACAGAAGTATAAGTCATAGTGACTGACAGTCTAGAACAGCGTTTCCCAAACTTCCTTTGTGATACAAATTACCTGGAACACTAGTTAAATATACAGATTACCATATGTCTTCTTGGAAATTCTGATTTTTCAGTTCTGATTTGGGATTAAAGAATCAATATTTTAATAAATTCACCAAGAGATCACCATCATCAGAGAAATTTGAGAAACACTTAAATGAGTTCAGTTTTTCTTGTCTCCAAGATTGAAATGGGGGCTCAGAATAGGCTACATTTAAAAAAATGACACTTATAGTCCCCTAGTTTGTATAGTTCCTCATGATTAACCAAGGTCTTTTACACTAATGTCAGAGATTATTGTTGTTGGTACTCATGAGTCTCCATGTTTTCATTTTTTTCCTGGGCATTGAGCTAGGCTACATTTTCAAGCCCCCTTTACTGTTGGGTTCACCCACATGAATGAGTTTGTTCAAAAGACTATGAAAATAAGTAATGGGCATCACTTTGAAGCTTAACTCTAACAAACACTCTTGTGCAATCCTCCCTCACTTTCCCTATCCATCACCTAAAGTAGAGAGTACTCCAAGTCCCAAAAGGAGTGTATAGCTACGAGATGGTATGAGTCTGGATCATTTAATGACTGTGTAAAGCAGAGTCCTACATTAGATTGTGAAATAAATAAATAAAAAGTATTATTGTCTTAAGTAATACATATTTTAGCTTGATGTAGATTCTTATTAGAGCAATTAACCTACCTGGACAAATACAACATCCATAATCTCAACTGAATATCTATTATCTAAACTGAGCTTCATTACAGTCTTGTGACATAACAGCAGCATCTTTATTTTGTAGACAAGAAAACTGAGTCTCAGAGGAAAGGTATTTTTTTAACAAAGGTACTTAGCTAGAAATCCATATAACTGAGATTATAGAAGAGTTTACCTGACATATATTTTTAGAAATGTCATTCTACCCAAACTTATCCCAAAAGGGCTGGGGTAAGTGATGAAAACATGAAACACTATTGAAATCCTATCTTTTCTTTAGAGCCATGGTCCAGTGAGATCTCCTCTAGTAAATTCTCCTCAATATGCTCTGTTAAGAGCTGTCTCTTGCTTTATTGTAGACCCATGGGAAATTTATTCATGCTTTTCTTGGAGTATGTTTAATATCTGTCCTTTCTTTTACAGATAATCTGTATATTTATCTTGTAACCTCCATACTCATTATTCCCCACACTTCACCAGACTATGAGCATCTCAAAGGCTAAAATGTATCTTATTCATCTTTCTTTCCAGTTTCTAGTCCAGTATTAGGCATAGGATAGTCATCACCCAGTAAGTATTGAAAAGATGTAAGTGTGGAGAGTGAGTAAGTGAGCCTGTACAGGTATGAATGTGTGTGTATGTTGGTATGTGTTCATGTGGGTGTAAGAATGCATGCATTTTAGAAGTGTATAGATCTTGGTGGGGGAGTAAGTATCTGTGTGTCTTAGAAAACTGTGGAATTATGTGTATTAATGTGTATACTGGGAAGATGTAAGTCTGTGAGTGTGCTTGGGGATGAGGTCTGGGTAATTTTTGCCCTGAAATTGGGTAGGAAGGAAACTGTGATTGCTGAAACAGCTTTTTGACAAAACCAAAGGATTTTATGGCTTCTTCTCAGCCCTGAAGGTACCAAAGACTAGTCCTAAAGACATTTTCAAAATCTCTACTGTGTTCTCCCACAGAGAAATGGGTCACAGAGCCAGGAATCAGCAAAAATGAAATCAGCAAGGTTCACACTTGAAGCCCTTGCTTCCCCTTTCTGTGGCCTTTTTTGTGTCCTCCCTTTCTACACCCAGCCCTTAGGACACTCAAGTTGAAGCAAGTCTCCTGGGAAGAATGGTGATGTCTGATAAGTAAGGTTGGGCAGATAGACACCTTTCTTGCAAAACTGAAGACTCTCATGTTATTGGCTGCTGCTAACTTTCGGCTGCCACCATTCATATATTCCCGAAGAATCTAGAGATTTTCTAAAATATTTGACCTCTTGAGATATAGAACAGTTGGTTTGGAAAGATACAAGACATCCAATAGGAACTCTCTTCTTTTTGAATCTATAAATCTGTTTACAAGTGGAACCTATTTTTCCATTACTCATCCTGTTGCAATGGAGGAAGGGTATCTTATACTAAGATCATTTTGTCTATATGTATTTTGGATCCTAGACCTTCTCACCTTGCCAAAGACTCCATTTATTTAATTTCCACTCATGCACCATTATCCATCCATTTGCTCAAACCAAAAAAGGTAAAAGCTACACTAATTACTCTCTTTTCCTCATCTCTCACATACAGCCCACTAGTAAGTCCTTCCAATTCTACCTCCAAATGTAGAATTCTAACCAGTCTAATTCTTTTTATATCCAGCATCATCATCATCTCTCATCTGGAGTACTGCAATGGCTTCCTGCTTTTACTCTTTCCCACTGTTCCACCAAATCTATTCTCATCAGAGCAGCTGTAATGCAGATGTCGCCCTGTTGCTTAACACACTTCAAAAGCATATCACTTCATTCAAAATCAAATCCAAATTCCTTACTAAGTCCTAAAGAGACCTCTATGTCCTTGGCCCTGGTCTATTTCTCAAACCTCTTCCTATCCCACTCTATCTCTCATTCACTATGCTCTAGTCAAACTGGTCTCCTGATATTTCAGAGTATTTTATTCATCAAGCTTTTGTCCTTTATGTTTCTTGTGCTTGGAATTTTATTCACCCATATTTAAGCATGGTTGGCTCTTTTTTATCTTATAGGTCTCAGTTTATGTCTATCTCCTCAAAGCAAGGTCTCCCTGGGCAACCTATGTCAAATGTCAGTCTCAAATCCTTACCATTACTATCTCACATATCACTGTTTATTTCCTTCATAGCACTTACTGCAATATTTGCATTAATTATTTTGCTTATTTATCTACTTGTTTAATATCCAATTTCTCCTACTACACTGTAAGCTCTATATGAGAAAGGACTTTGTCCTATCCAGTGTTGTATCTTGAGCGTCTAATACAGCATCTAGAACATAGGCACAATAATCATTTTTTGAATAATGTCCTAGGTGGTATCTTCAATGGTATCTGGATTCTTGGCAAAAGAATCTTTCAGATAATAGGAACTCCTTCTCCACAGCAGCTACGTTACTAATGATTTCTTGTTTTCTCAAATGCTTTAAGTGAGTAAGGTATTTATTACAAATGTATGCAGAGAAATTCTGGTGAATGAAATAGTCTTCATTTTCTTATGTTTAGAACTTTTACTGCAGTATATTTAGAATTTGTCCAGGTCTTACTTTTGACATCATGCCAGCTTATGACCTTCCCAATGGCAATTTATCCTATTCTCCCACTCACAGATAAATTATTGAAGAAGATTCTCTATTTCTTAGAAAGATAATACCCTATCAATTATACTTAAACCCTTTTTGGCCTCACACTATCCCTAATCATTCAAGTACTACAATGCCTCTTTCTACATTCACCCTGCTTTTTGGGAATATAAAATGATTAACCAATCCCAAACTATAATGGATATTACAGTTTTCTTCTTTCTGTTTACAACCTATTTCTAACCCTTCACCTGTCACATTATCCAGAGATAGTAATTTCTGAAGTTGGTCTCATTGAGGTATCAGCAAGGGGGCAATGGGTGATGGGATGAGGTGTTCAGTGGGAAGCACATATTTGTCAGGATGATGAGCGGTAGCTTTCTTTGATAGGGCAGAGACCAGAGAGTAATAAAAATATTATAAAGGGAGAAAATGAGAGCAGGTTATAGTTATAACATCCAAAGTAGGATATTGTCCAAATAACTTTCTTACAAGAACAAATCAATCAGACTGTATTTTGTCAAATACAAGGAGTCAGAGCAACTCAGTAGTTGATTGGAAAAGTTTACAGTTGGAATCCAGGGAGGAGAGGTGAGGAGTTACTTAGGTGGAAGGGTAACTTTGGTAGAATATGGAAGGAGAGACACTGGATGGGGGTGAAATGTGTATGTTCTGACAGTTCTCATGTACACAGAACTTTCCCCAAAAGCTCTTTGATACATTATCTAATTGATTCTCTCCAAACACCCAGAAAGAAGATTAGAAAGATGATAGTTATATTATGGTAGGATATGCCTGGAGTGCTCAACTTCTTCACTCCCATTTCTTGATTAGTATTCAAGTTAAACTAGGGTAGAGGCACCCCAAGGAATGGCTGGTCATCATAGGACCATATGCTAATCTATTAGGGAAATATTTATGATTAGCTTAATTTTAAAGATACCTGAAAAAATCTTGGTGAAGTGACTTGATTAGGAATATCCAGTTAGTTATTGAAAGGGGCCAGTTTTCTCCTAATAGTCTTCCTTCCATACTTTGCAGTCCGTCTCTCTGGACAGAACAGATACCCAGAGAATACTGAGGGGTATAGAAAAGGAGAAAGGCTCCAAAAATGCATGAGTGAAGATAAAGTAGGACAAGCTGCCTCGCTGGGAGATATGCCCTTACCAGTAAAGGAGACTTACCTCACCAACTGCTCCCCAAGCCCACCTATGTCACAGGCTACATGGCCCTTAAACTTGGATTTAACTGAAGAAATGAATCTAAAACAGAACCAGTCAATCCATTACCACAGTGTTTTCATTTGTTTTTAGAACTTTAACATAATGCAGTATCTATCATTCTCAAATGTTTCTTCCTTTGCAATGTCTTTCTCTCACCCTTCCCTCATTCCCATTCCGCACGTGACTCCTGTCCACAAACACCTACTAATGTGCTTTCTGTCATTATAAATTAGTTTGCATTTCTTTAATTTTATGTCAGTGGAATGCTTATAGTTTACACCTCATTGGTCATAGTACCAATAGTTCTTTATTCCTCTAAATTGCTGAATAGTGTTATATTTGTTTCTAGTTTTTAGCCTCTACAAAGAAAGCTGCTATAAATATCCTTGTGTAAGTCATTGTACAGATATTTTTTATTTCTCTTGGTTAAATATGTCAGAGTAGAATGGCTGAGTTGTGTTAGGATTATGCTCAACTGTCGAATAAACAAATTTTTTTCACTTCCATGTCTTTAAAAAAGCTTTCCATTATGTAAATTTTCAAAAACAAACACCAAATTGAGAGCTTGAATACCAAATTGAGAGATTGATATAATTATGCTTTCCCCCAAACCCATTAGTTTCAATGGGTCTGATGTCAATTTCACTGACAATTATTAATATTTTATAAATCTTATTTCATGTAGTCTCCTGTTTTTTTCCTATTAAGGCAAATCTTAAGCATTATGTCACTTCACCTATGAATTTGAGTAATTTCCTAAAGATTTTTTTTTAGAGAGGGCATCTCTCACATTTATTGATCAAATGGCTTTCAACAACAATAAAATTCTGTATAGGGGAGTCAATGCACAGTCATTAATCAACCCCAAGCCTATATCTCAACAGTCTCCAATCTTCGGAAGCATAACAAACAAGTTCTTACATGGTGAACAAGGTCTTACATAGTGAACAAGTTCTTACATGGTGAACAGTACAAGGACAGTTATATCACAGGAACTTTCGGCCTTGATCATGCATCATGAGCTATAAACAATCAAGTCATATATGATTATTCGTTTTATTTCTGCATATGATTTATATGTAAATCCCACACTTCTCCCCTATTATTATTATTATTCTTTTCCTTTAATAAAATGCTGAAGTGGCAGGTAGAATGCAAGATAAAGGCAGAAAACATAATTTAGTTCTGTAAGAGGGCAAATGCAGATGATCAGATCTGTGCCTATAGACTAAGTATTAATCCAAGCTAGACAAGGGCAACAAAACATCCACGAATGCAGAAGATTTCTCTCAAAATGGGGGGTGAAGTTCTAAGCCTCCCCTCTGTTGGTCCCCAATTTCTCTCCTGATGGCCCCCTGCGACTGTGCCTGTCTTAGGTTGTTCCTGCCTTGAGGAATCTTACCTGTCTCTGGCTAACCAGTCATCTTCCGGGGACATAGAGGGAAATGTAAAGTTGGTAAGTGAGAGAGAAGCAATATTCTTTGAAAAGGTTAGCTTTTTACTTCTTTTCAGATTTATGCCCTGTGGCTTCTTTGCCCAGCATTTGTCTTGAGGTATCTTTACCACTTGGAAGAATTATGATACTCTGTAATTTTCGATATGAGGCACTAATTCTACTAAAGGGTTGTAATTAGGAAGGAAGAAGAAAAGCTATAGAAGTAGCAAACGGAAGAAAACATGGGAAGATTGATTATTTCTTTGACATATCATCTTGTAGAGTAACATAAGCATGTATAGGTTTTAAACTACTAAATAAATTGTGCACATACATTAACATAATAGAAATACAGCTACATTAAAAAAGCAGACCTACAATTACCAGCCATATCCAGTGATACCAAGAAAATAAGTTAGGTACCCTAAGCATTTGTGAAAACTTATCAATGATATGATGGATATTGTCTATCTGAATTTGAATATTTTGAGAAAAATCAGACAAATTAAAACAACACATTCCTGGGAACTGTTCACATCCCATGTATTCTTTTAACAGTAGATAGTCTATAGTCACACAATTTTGGAGCACTGCAACTTGCACTTCTCCTAATTCTTGGTTGAGTTCCAACAGCATAGGTCCAGTCACATTTGTTGTTTTACTGTATGCACAGGCCAGCTTAGATATCTCCTTCTTCATTCCAATGGCAGTCCAGGAACCAGTGAGATGACTGCAGCTACAACTGCAGCAGCGCCAGGATATTTGTTGAAGTTTTTTGATGTTCATCTTTTGGAATGACTCTTCCAGAGGATGTTGATGTTGGAAGTTCTTCTTCATATTGTATCTTAATTCGTTTTCTGTGTAGCCAAATTAGGCTTTGATCCTCTGTACAAACACAAACAAACCCATTGCCCACACTTTGATATGACCTTTATACCACTGTGAAGAACCTATTGGAGATCACCACACAGGAACTACTTTTTTTTTTTGAGAGAAAAGAATATTATCAGAAAAATGTACTTCCATAGCTGATCATCTGACACCCTTTGAAAGATCAAAATTAAGGATATGTAAAGCATGCATCAATCGTTGATTTGAAGTTAATTTTAACCTATCAGGGAGTAATCCCCCATTTCTTTCTCTTTTTTTTGTTATCATTAATTGACAATTACATGAAGAACATTATGTTTACTAGGCTCTCCCCTATACCAAGTCCCCCCCACAAACCCCATTACAGTCACTGTCCATCAGCATAGCAAAATGTTGTAGAATCCCTACTTGTCTTCTCTGTGTTGCACAGCCCTCCCCTTTCTCCCACCCACCCATTATGCTAATTATGATGCCCCCTTTTTTCTTCCCCCCTTATCCCTCCCTACCCACCCATCCTCCCAAGTCCCTTTCACTTTGGTACCTGTAAGTCCATTCTTGGGTTCTGTGATTCTGCTGCTGTTTTGTTCCTTCAGTTTTTCCTTTGTTCTTATACTCCACAGATGAGTGAAATCATTTGGTATTTCTCTTTCTCTGCTTGGCTTATTTCACTGAGCATAATACCCTCTAGCTCCATCCATGTTGTTGCAAGTGGTAGGATGTGTTTTCTTCTTATGGCTGAATAATATTCCATTGTGTATATGAACCACATCTTCCTTATCCATTCATCTACTGATGGACACTTAGGTTGCTTCCAATTCTTGACTATTGTAAATAGTGCTGTGATAAACATAGAGGTGCGTCTCTCTTCTTCAAGCTCGAGTGCTGCATTCTTAGGTTAAATTCCTAGGAGTTGAATTCCTGAGTCAAATGCTAAGTCTACTTTGAACATTTTGAGTAACCTCCATACTGCTTTCCACAATGGTTAAACTAATTTACATACCCACCAGCAGTGTAGGAGGGTTCCCCTTTCTCCACAACCTCAACAACATTTGTTGTTGTTTGTCTTTTGGATGGTAGCCATCCTTACTGGTGTGGGGTGATACCTCACTGTGGTTTTAATTTGCATTTCTCTGATAATTAACGATGTGGAGCATCTTTCATGTGTCTGTTGGCCATCTGAATTTCTTTTTTGGAGAACTGTCTGTTGAGTTCCTCTGCTCACTTTTTAATTGGATTATTTGTTTTTTGTTTGTTGAGGTAGGTGAGCTCTTTATATATTTTGGATGTCAAGCCTTTATCAGATCTGTCATTTACAAATATATTCTCCCATACTGTAGGGTACCTTTTTGTTCTATAGATGGTGTCTTTTGCTGTACGGAAGCTCTTCAGCCTAATATAGTCCCACTTGTTCATTTTTGCTTTTGTTTTCCTTGCCCAGGGAGATATGGTCAAGAAGAGGTCACTCATGTTTATGTCTAAGAGATTTTTACCTATGTTTTTTTCTAAGAGTTTATGGTTTCATGACTTACATTCAGGTATTTGATTCATTTCAAATTTACTTTTGTGTATGGGATTAGACAGTGATCCAGTTTCATTCTTTTACATGCAGCTGTCCAGTTTTGCCAGCACCATCTGTTGAAGAGACAGTCATTTCCCCATGGCTCCTTTATCATATGTTAATTGACCATATTTCTTTGGGTTAATGTCTGGAGTCTCTATTCTGTTCCACAGATCTGTGGCTCTGTTCTTGTGCCAGTACCAAACTGTCTTGATTACTGTGGCTTTGTAGTAGAGCTTGAAGTTAGGGAGTGAGATCCCCCTACACTTTATTCTTCCTTCTCAGGATTGTTTTTGCTATCCGAGGTCTTTGGTGGTTCCATATGAATATTTGAACTATTTGTTCAAGTTCATTAAAGAATGCTGTTGGTAATTTGATAAAGATTGCTTGGAATCTGTAGATTGATTTGGGCAGGATGGCCATTTTGACAACATTAATTCTCCCTAGCCAAGAGCATGGGATGAGTTTCCATTTGTTAGTGTCCCCTTTAATTTCTCTTAAGAGTTTCTTATAGTTTTCAGGGTATAGGTCTTTCACTTCTTTGGTTAGGTTTATTCCTAGGTATTTTATTCTTTTCGATGGAAATGTGAATGGATTTGTTTTCCTGATTTCTCTTTCTATTTTTTCACTGTTAGTGTAGAGAAAAGCCACAGATTTCTGTGTGTTAATTTTGTATCCTGCAACTTTGCTGTATTCTGATATCAGTTCTAGTAGTTTTGGAGTGGAGTCTTTAGGGTTTCTTATGTACAATATCATGTCATCTGAAAATAGTGACAGTTTAACTTCTTCTTTACCAATCTGAATTCCTTGTATTTCTTTGTTTTCTCTAATTGCCATGGCTAGGACCTCCAGTAGTATGTTAAAGAACAGTGGGGAGAGTGGGCATCCCTGTCTTGTTCCTGATCTCAGAGGAAAAGCTTTCAGCTTCTCGCTGTTCAGTATGATCTTAGCTGTGGGTTTATCATATATGGCCTTTATTATGTTGAGGTACTTGCCCTCTATACCCATTTTGCTGAGAGTTTTTATCATAAATGGATGTTGAATTTTGTCAAATGCTTTTTCAGCATCTATGGAGATGATCATGTGGATTTTGTCCTTCTTTTTGTTGATGTAGTGGATGATGTTGATGAATTTTCGAATGTTGTACCATCCTTGCATCCCTGGGATGAATCCCACTTGGTCATGGTGTATGATCCTTTTGATATACTGTTGAATTCTGTTTTCTAATATTTTATTGAGTATTTTTGCATCTACATTCATCAGGGATATTGGTCTGCAATTTTTTTTTAGCTGGGGTCTTTGCTTGGTTTTAGTATTAGGGTGATGTTGGCTTCATAGAATGAGTTTGGGAATATTCCCTCCTCTTCTATTTTTTGGAAAACTTTAAGGAGAATAGGTATTATGTCTTCTCTGTATGTCTGATAAAATTACGAGGTAAATCCATCTGGCCCAGGGGTTTTGTTCTTGGGTAGTTTTTTGATTACCGTTTCAATTTCTTTGCTTATAATTGGTTGGTTTAACTTTTGTGTTTCTTTCTTGGTCAGTCGTGGAAGATTGTATTTTTCTAGGACGTTGTCTATTTCTTCTATGTTTTCCAGATTGTTATCATATAGGTTTTGATAGTAGTCTTTAATAATTCTTTGCATTTCTGCTGAGTCTGTCGTGATTTTTCATTTCTCATTTCTGATTCTGTTGAGTTGTGTTGATTCTCTTTTTCTCTTAATAAGTTTGGCTAGAGGATTGTCTATTTTGTTTATTTTCTCAAAGAACCAGCTTTTGGTTTCATTGATTTTTTTTATTGTTTTATTCTTCTCAATTTTGCTTATTTCTTCTCTAATCTTTATTATGTCCCTCCTTCTGCTGACTTTAGGGCTCATTTGTTCTTCTTTTTTCAGTTTTTGATAATTGTGATGTTAGACTATTCATTTGGGATCGTTCTTCCTTCTTTAAGTGTGCCTGGATCGCTATATACTTTCCTCTTAAGACTGCTTTCACTCTGTCCCACAGAAGATGGGGCTTTCTGTTGTTGTTGTCATTTGTTTCCATGTATTCCTTGATCTCTATTTTAATTCGTTCCTTGGTCCATTGATTATTTAGGATCTTGTTGTCAAACTTCCATGTGTTTGTGAGCCTTTTGGTTTTCTTTCTGGAATTTATTTCTACTTTTATACCGTTCTGGTCTGAAAAGTTGGTTGGTAGGATTTCAATTTTTTGGAATTTATTGAGGCTCTTTTTGTGAGCTAGTATGTGTTCTATTCTGCAGAATGTTCCATGTGCACTTGAGAAGAATGTGTATCCTGTTTCTTTTGGATGTAGAGTTCTATGGATGTCTATTTGGTCCATCTGTTCTAGTGTGTTGTTCAGTGCCTCCGTGTCCTTATTTATTTTCTGCCAAGTGGATCTATCCTTTGGGGTGAGTGGTGTGTTGAAGTCTCCTAAAATGAATGCATTGTATTCTATTTCCTCTTTTAGTTCTGTTAGTATTTGTTTCACATATGCTGGTGCTCCTGTGTTGGGTGCATATATATTTAGAATGGTTATATCCTCTTGTTGGACTGAGCCCTTTATCATTATGTAATGTCCTTCTTTAACTCTTGTTACTTTCTTTGTTTTGAAGTCTATTTTGTCTGATACTAGTACTGCAACCCCTGCTTTCTTCTCTCTGTTGTTTGCCTGAAATATGTTTTTCCATCCCTTGACTTTTAGTCTGTGGATGTCTTTGGGTTTGAGGTGAGTTTCTTGTTAGCAGCATATAGATGGGTCTTGCTTTTTTATCCATTCTGTTACTCTGTGTCTTTTGATTGGTGCATTCAGTCCATTTACATTTAGGATGACTATTGAAAGATATGTACTTATTGCCATTCCAGGCTTTAGATTTGTGGTTACCAAAGGTTCAAGGTTAGCTTCTTTAGTATCTTACTGCCTAACTTAGCTCGCTTATTGAGCTGTTATATACACTGGAGATTCTTTTCTTCTCTCCCTTCTTATTCCTCCTCCATTCTTTATATGTTGCTTGTTTTATTCTGTGCTCCTTTTTGTTTCCTTTAACTGCTTCAGTGGGTAGTTGGTTTTATTTTTTGCCTTTAGTTAGTATTTGGTTGGTCTGCTTTCTTTGCTGTGATTTTATTTTCTTTGGTGACATGTGTTTAGTCCTAGGCGTGCTCCCGTCTACAACAGTCCCTCTAAAATACCCTGTAGAGGTGGTTTGTGGGAAGCAAATTCCCTCAGCTTTTGCTTGTCTGGGAATTATTTAATTCCTCCATCATATTTAAATGATAATCATGCTGGATACAGTATCCTTGGTTCAAGGCCCTTCTGTTTCATTGCATTAACTATATCATGCCATTCTCTTCTGGCCTGTAAGGTTTCTGTTGAGAAGTCTGATGATAGCCTGATGGGTTTTCCTTTATAGGTGACCTTTTTCTCTCTAGCTGCCTTTAAAACTCTTTCCTTGTCCTTGATCTTTGCCATTTTAATTATTATGTGTCTTGGTGTTGTCCTCCTTGGGTCCTCTCTGTTGGGAGTTCTGTGTATTTCTGTGGTCTATTAGATTATTTCCTCCCCCAGTTTCGGGAAGTTTTCAGCAATTATTTCTTCAAAGACACTTTCTATCCCCTTTTTCTCTCTTCTTCTTCTGGTACCCCTATAATACAGATATTGTTCCTTTTGGATTGGTCACACAGTTCTCTTAATATTGTTTCATTCCTGGAGATCCTTTTATCTCTCTCTATGTCAGCTTCTATGTGTTCCTGTTCTCTGGTTTCTATTCCATCAATGGCCTCTTGCATCTTATCCATTCTGCTTATAAATCCTTCCAGAGTTTGTTTCACTTCTGTAATCTCCTTCTTGGCATCTGTAATGTCCCTCCGGACTTCATCCCTTAGCTCTTGTATATTTCTCTGCATCTCCGTCAGCATGTTTATGATTTTTATTTTGAATTCTTTTTCAGGAAGACTGTTTAGGTCTGTCTCCTTCTCTGGTGTTGACTCTGTGATCTTGGTCTGCCTGTAATTTTGCCTTTTCATGGTGATAGAGATAGTTTGCAGAGCTGGCACTAGTGATGGCTGGAAGAACTTCCCTTCCTGTTGGTTTGTGGCCTTCCTCTCCTGGGAGAACAGCGACCTCTAGTTGCTCATGCTGGGCAGCTGTGTGCAGAAAGGTCTTCTGATTCCTGCCCAGCTGCTATGGAGTTGATCTCCGCTGTTGCTGGGGCATGGCCTGCCTCAGGCTCCTGCCCCAATATGGTGGAGCTGTGTTGGTGGGGGAACAGCCGGGTAGCTATTTATCTCTGTGAGCAGCCTCTGTGCTTCCTGCTGCCCAGGGGTTTAGAGTGCCCAGAGATCCCCAGATTCCCTCCTGCTGGACTAAGTGTCCTAGGACGCTTCCATCCAACTGTGTGGTCCTTGTCCCTTTAAAACTTCCAAAAAGCCCTTGCTTTTCTTTGTCCTGGGTGCAACATCTGCAGGGACCCGCTCACAGGTCTTACTGTCCTTTTTCCCTAGTTTCCAGCACCTCACGCATGCAGTGTGTCTGAGCTATGGTGCGGATTACTGGGGATGGGTATTTATCAGTCCTGGGCTCCCTCTCCCTCCCCGCTCTGACTCCTCTCCTCCTGCCAGGAGCTGGGGTATGGGGCACTCAGGTCCCTCCGGGCTGGGGCTCGTATCTTACCCCCTTTCCAAGGTGCTGGGTTCTCGCAGGTGTGGATGTGGTCTGGCTGTTGTCCTGTATCTTCTGGTCTCTCTTTTAGGAAGAGTTTTCTTTGCTGTATTTTCAAAAATATATATGGTTTTGGAAGGAGATTTCTGCTGCTCTACTCACGCTGCCATCTTGGCTCTGCCTCATAAAGTTTTTTTAATTGTATATATTTTAAAATCAAAATTGTACATTTTTAAGGTGTACAACATGATTGCATATTCGTAGTGAAATGATTACTACAGTCAAGTTAATTAACATGATCACTCCACAGAGTTAACATATTTTTGTGGGAGTGCACCTGAAATCTACTTTCAGCATATTTCTAGTATTCAATACAGTATTATTAACTATAGTCCTCAGATGACTGTACATTATATCCCCAGAATTATTCACTTGCATAACTATAATTTTGTACCCTTTAACCATCAGCTGATTTTTTTTTAGATTCCACTAATAAGTGGGATCATACAGTATTTGTCTTTTTCTGCCTGGCTTATTTCACTTTGCATAATGTTTTCCAAGTTACAAATGAGAAGATTCCCTTCTTTTTCATGATTGACTAATATTCATTTATTTTGAGGCAGAAATAATAAAATGCACAGTATTAGTGTATAACTGGATGAAGTTTGATGTGTGTATACACTACTGTAATCATTGCCTAGATCAAGATTCCAAATATTCCCAGTAATTTTTCCCCCATCACCTATTTTACCCATCCTCCTACTCTCTTCCCCTATAGTAACCATCAGTCTGGTCTGTGTGTTTGTGACTCTATTTCAGTTTTATTTGTTAAGTGAAATAAGTCAGAAAAAGACAAATACTGTATAATTTCACTTATGTGTAGAATCTAAAAAACAAAACAAATGATGTTCCTCTTTTTATATACATTCCATTGTTTACATTCTTCTCTACCCATTCATCCATTGATGGAATCTCGGGTTGTTTTCATATTTTGGCTGTCATGAATAAAGCTGCACTGAACATGGGAGTGAAGTTATCTCTCTGAGTTACTGATTTAAGTTCCTTTGTATATATAGGGATTCCTCATTTGATTGTGCTTCAAATTATTGTGCTTTTTAGATATTGCATTTTTAACAAATTGAAGGTTTGTGCAAACCTGTGTTGAGCAAGTCAATTGGTACCATGTTTCCAACAGGATTTGCTCACTTAGTGTCTCTGTGTCACATTTTGGGATTTCTCCCATATTTCAATTTATTATTATTATTATAATTATTATGGTTATCTTTGATCAGTAATCTTTGAGCCTAGTATTGTAATTGTTTTGGGATGCCACATACTGCACCCATATATGATGACCTTAATTGACACATGTTGTCTCTGTTCTGACTGCTCCATTTATAGATCATTCCCATTTCTCTCCATCTCATTGGGCCTTCCTATTCCATGAGACACAATATTGAAATTAGTCCAATTAATAACCCTACAATGGCCTCAAAGCGTTCGAGTGAGTGGAAGCGTTACACATCTCTCATTTTCAGTAGAAAACTAGAAGTGATTAAGGTTATTGAGGAAGGCATGCTGACAACTGAGACAGGCTGAAAGCTAGGTCTCCTGTGCCAGAGTTGGCCAAGCTGTGAATGCAAAGGAAAAGTTCTTGAAGGAAATCAAAAGTGTTACTTCACTGAACACACAAATGATAATAAAGCAAAACAGCCTTATTGCTGATATGGAGAAAGATTGAATGGTCTGAATAGCTCAAACCAGCCATGACATTCCATTAAATGAAAGCCTAACCCATAGCAAAGGCCTCTCTTCAATTCTACGAAGGCTGATAGAGGTGAAGAAACTGCAAGAATAAAATCTGAAGCCAGAAGTTTGGCTCATGAGGTTTAAGGGAAGAAGCCATCTCCATGACATGAAAGTATAAGGTGAAGCAGCAAGTTCTGATGTAAAAGCTGAAACAAATTATCTAGAATATCTAGCTAAGAAAATTAATGAAAGTGGTGGCTACACTAAACACAAGATTATCAATATAAACAAGTATCCTTTTAATAGAAGACACCATCTAGGAATTATATAGCTAGAGGCTAGAGAGGAAAGTAAACATCTGGTGTCAAAGCTTCAAAGGATAGACTGGGTTTTTTGTTGGAGGCTAATGCAGCTGATAACTTTAATATGAAGCCAGTGCTCATTTACTATTTCAAAAATTCTAGGGACCTTAAGAATTATGCTAAATCTACTCTGCCTGTGTTCCATACATATAACAACAACCCTGGATGACCACAAATACATGGCTTTCTGAATAGTTTAAGCCCACTGTTGAGATATATGATAAAAAATAGATTACTACCCAATCTATGAATGCTTATTGACAATGCACCTGGACACTCAAGAGCTCTGGTGGAGATGTAGAATGAGATGAGTGTTCTTTAAGTGGCTGCTAAAAAAACATATACTCTGAAGCTCATGGATCAAGAAGAAATTTCAACTTTCAAGTCTTCTTATTAAAGAAACACATTTCATTAGGCTACCTCTGCCACACATATTGATTCCTGTGATGGATCTGGGCAAATTAAATTGGAACCTTATGGAAAGGGTACTCCATTCTAGATGCCATTAAGAGCATTTGTGAATCATAGAAAGATCAAAATATCAACATGAAGAGGAGTTTGGAAAAAGTGGATTCCAATTCTCTTGAATGACATTGAGATGTTCAAGACTTAAGTGGAGAAAGTAACTACACATGTGGTATAACTAGCAAGAGAGCTAGAATTAGAAATGGAGTCTTATGATGTGAATGAATTGGTATAACCTCATTATCAAAATTAATGAATGAAGAGTTTCTTCTTAAAGATGGGCAAAGAAAATGGTTTCTTAAGATGGAATCTACTACTGGTGAAGATGTTATGTAGATTGTTTAAATGACAACAAAGGATTTAGGATATTACATAAACATAGTTGATAAAACAGTGGCAGGGCTTGAGAGTACTGACTCCAATTTTGAAAGAAGTTCTACTGTGGAAAAATGCTATAAACAGTATTGCATGCTACAGTTAAATTGTTCATGAAAGTAAGAGTCAATTGATGAAGAAAACTTTTTTGTTGTCTTGTTTTAAGGTACTGCCAGAGCTACTTCAGCCCTGGCTCATCAGCAGCCACCAACATCAAGGCAACACCCATCACTAGCAAAAAGTTTATGTCTCATTGAAAGTTCAGGTGATGGTTAACATATTTTAACAACAAAATACTTTCATATTACTGTGTTCACACTGCTCTTTATGCATAATGCTACTGCACACTTAGACTACAGCATAATGTAAACATAACTTTTAGTTGCACTGGGAAACTAGAAAATTCATTTTACTCATTTTATTGTGATATTTGTTTTACTGCTATGATATGGAATTTAACCTGTAAATATCTCCATGGTATGCCTGGATTCTCAAGAATGGGATTTCTGGAATATATGCCAATTCTATTTTTAATTTTTTGAGAAAACTTCATGATGTTTTTCATAATGGCTATATGTATTTACATTCCCATTAAAGTCATGCAAGGTTTTCCTTTTCTCCACATGCTCAGCAGTACTTGTCATTCCCTGTCTTTTTGATAATAGCCATTGTACCAAGTGTAAGGTTATATCTCACTGTGGTTTTGGTTTGCATTTCCCTGATCCTGTTCGTTAGTGATGTTGAGCACCATTTCATATATCTGTTGGCTACTTGTGTGTCTTCTTTTGAGAAATGCCTATTTAGGTCCTTTGCCAATTTTTTAACGGTATTATTTTATTGATAATGAGTTATTCTATATATTTATATATACATATATCAAATATATGTTTGATATATATATAATACATATCAAATATTTATATGTATACATAAATATTTGATATATATAGAGAGAGACGCCTTACCAGATGTACAGTTTGCATATATTTTCTCTATTCTGTAGGTTGTCTATTCACTGTTGATTCCTTTGCTGTGTGGTTGCATTACAGTTTGATGCAATCCTGTTTGTCTATTTGTGCCTTTTTTCTGTGGTTTTAGGGTCATATAAAAAGAATTATTACCAAGATCAATGTCAAAAAGTGTTTTCTTTATCTTTTCTTCTAATAGTTTTATAGTTCAGGTCTTAGATTTAAGTCTTTTATCATTTTGAGTTGATTTCTGTATAAGGAGTGAGAAAGGGTCCAATTTCATTCTTCTGCATGTGGAAAACCAGTTTTCCCAACACCATTTATTGAAGAGAGTTCCCATTCCCCATTGTGTGTTCTTGGGACCTTTATCAAAGATCAATTGACCATAAATGTGTGTATTTATTTGTAATTTGTATCCCATTCCATCAGTCTATATGTATGTTTTTATGCCAATACCATGCTGTTTTAATTACTATAACTTGTAGTATGTTTTGATATCAGAGCATGTGATTCCTCCAACTTATTTTTTTATTCAATAGTTATTAGTCTATTCATTGTATTTTGTAGTTTCATAAGAATTTTAGGATTACTTTCTCTATTTCTGTAAAAAATGCTGTTGGAATTTTGATAGGGGTTGCATTGAATCTGTAGATTCCTTCAGGCAGTATGAATATTTTCACAATTTTAATTTTTTCAACCCATGAATACTGGACATCTTCCCACTTATTTGTGTCTTATTCAATTACTTTAATCAATTTTTATAGTTTTCAGCATTCAGTTTTATATCTTTCACCTCTTTGGTTAAATTGATTCCTAAAATTTTTTAGGTGCTATTATAAATGGGGTTGTTCTCTTAATTTCTTTTTCAGATAGTTTGCTGTTAGTGTATAGAAATGCAACAGTTTGTTTTATACTTATATGTATACTGCAACTTAAGTGAATTTATTTGCTCTGACAGCTATTTTGGTGGAACTTTTATTGTTTTTTATATATAAGGTCATGTCTTCTGCAAACAGAGATAACTGTATTTCTTCTTTCCCAATTCAGATGCCTTTTATTTCTTCTTCTTACCTAATTGCTTTAACTAGGACTTTCAGTAATATATTGAATAGAAATGGTCAGAGTACACATGCTTGCTTGTCATGATCTTAGAGGAAAAGCTTTCAGATTCTCATCATTGTGTAAGATGTTAGCTTGGGCTTCTCACATGTGGTCTTTATTATATTGAAGTACATTCTTTCCATAACTAATTTGTTGAGAGTGTTTATCATGAAATGGTATTGATTTTTGTCAGATGCATTTTCTGCATATCCTGAGATATTCATATAATTTTTATCCATCATTCTGTTAATGTGGTGTATCACTTTTATTACTTGTATAGGTTGAAACATCCTTTGTCCCAGGCATAAATTCCATTTGATCATGATGTGTGATCCTCTAAATGTGCTGTTGAATTTTGTTTGCTAAGATTTTGTTCAGAATTTTTGCATCTATGTACATTAGAGATATTAGCTTATAATTCTCTTTCTTATAGTGTCCTTGTCTGACTTTGGTATGAAGGTAATGCTGACCCTATAAATGAGCTTGGAAATGTTTCCTCCTCTTCTATTTTTTAGAAGAATTTGACTTAAGTTCTGGTATAAATTTTTCTTTACATGTTGTGTAGCATTTGCAAGTGGAGCCATCAGGTCACAACCTTTTATTTGTTGGGAGGTTTTGATTAGATCTTCTTACTCATTCCTGATCTATTCAGATTTCCTGTTTATTCATGATTTGGACTTGTTTGGTTGTTTGTTACTGGGAACTTATCCATTTCTTCTAGGTTATCCAATTTGTTGGCATACAAATATTCATGGTAATCACTTATGATATTTTGTATTTCTGTGGTATAAGTTATAGTCTCCTTTTTCAATTATAACTTCATTTATTTGATTTCTCTTTTATTCTAAGTCTAGCTAGTAGTTTGCCAATTTTTTAATCTTTTCAAAAAACCAATTCTTAGTTTCATTGATATTTTTACTGTTTTTCTAGTCACTATTTCATTTATCTCTGCTTTTAGCCTTATTGTTTCCTTCCTTTTGTTAACTTTAGTTATTTTTCCCTAGTTTCTTGAGGTGAGCTAAATCAAGGAAGAAAATGAAGTATGTACTTGGAATGAAAGGCCGTTTAGCTTGGCTGATGCATGGAATAAGATTGCAATAAATAATAGCTAACATTTATATATCAACTCATTTAATCATTGTGACAACTCTTTAAGATTGGTACTATTATTACCTCCATTTTACAGATGAGGAAACTGAGGTTCAGAAAGGTTAAACAAATTACTAGACATCTCACAGCTAAAGAGTCATGAAGCCAGGACCTGAACCCAGTGTGATGGTTCTAAAAGGCATGTGCTTAATAGATGATAAAGGTTTGTACTTTATGTAAGAGCTACCACTGTGAATGTTAAATAGTGAATTGGATGTAAACAAATCAGAATTTTGGTGGGGTTCCCTGGTAGTGAAGTGAAATTTGTGTTAGAGGGAAACTAGAATCAGGTTGACTATTAGGAAACCATGGTAATATTGATGGCTTGGATCAGTCAAGTGTCAGAGAGGTTGGAGAAAAATAGATAGCTTTGAGAGAGAGAATTGTGGATTTAGTAAGGACTGAACAAAGGCTCAGTTTTAAATGACAGGTTGAAGGTAAATACTAAAAGACCATAAAAGGTGAATTGTTCAGAACTTCTGTTCCTGGAATCAAATCCATTCTTACAGTATGTGCCTTGAACTCTCTTCAGAACTTCAGGGAAACAGATCAGGAGCCCCTGAACTGGAAATATTGCACCCCATTGTGCTAGTTATTTTCTGTTAGCTCTCCTAGATCCCCTGTCTATTGTCCTCTACCTATTCTGTGACCTCTCAGGCTTGCCTTTATGGACATTATCTGGGCTCCAACTCTCATTTTTGGTTGATTATAATTTATATGCTATATGTTAGAAATAGTCCCAATGCAATAATATTTTTGTTCACTAAGTACTTACTATATTCTAATTATGTACTAAATGCTTCACATGCATTGTGACATTGATCATCAAAAAACTTTCTGTGAAGTATTATTAATGATTTTAAAGATGTATGAATTGATTCTGAAACAGGTAAAGTATTCTCAACTTCCCCCAGATAGAAAGTGGCTAACCCAGGATTTAAACCTATCTTAAATTACTCTTAAATCCCACACACTTTCTGCTATATTACACAGCAAACCAGTTATGTAGGTGTAAACTATAACACAAATGTGAGTCAGGAGTTCTGGACTCCAGTCCTGGTTCTTGGACAAGTCATTTCGGTAATCTGAGCTTCAGTTTTATCATCTAAAATATGAAAATTATGATATCTACTTAAATGTGTTGCTGTAAGGTAATGATGAAGAGCAACAAACATATACATGACTTACTCAAAGTGCAAATTAAAAACACATCAGGCAGGATTAAGATAACTAGGAAGTATCAAAGACTGGTTCTGAGTCCTACACCTGATTCCCTGACATTCTGCAGCCTTCCAGGGACTTGGAATCTAGTGATTTTCTATTTTTATTTCTGTTTTAACCTTGAAACTCATTCTTTAAACAAAATTTTACTTGAAGGCCTGATTTGTAAAACAATGAAAAGCAGATTTGGTCAAAGTAGAAATGCTAGTCCAGAGTTCAGTCTTTCCAGATGCTGCTAGCAGCCCCTAAATGCAATGTTTTGTGGTTTGCAGCTAAATCATGGGTTTGAAATGAAATTTCTCAGTCAAGAGTAGCATTTTTAAAAGAATTAAATAGAAAATAAAATATCAGGCTCAAGATAAATGCTGGGCATAGAAGCCACAGGGCATAAATCTGCAAAAAAGTAAAAAGCTAACCTTTTCAAACAATATTGCTTCTCTCTCACTTACCAACTTTACATTTCCCTGTATGGCTCTGGAAGGTGACTGGTTAGCCAGAGATGGGTAAGATTCCTCAAGGGAGGAACAACCTAAGACAGGCACAGTTCTCAGGGGGGCCATCAGGTGAGAAATTGGGGATCAACAGAGGAGAGGCTTAGAGCCTCACCCACCCCCTGTTTTGAGAGAAATCTGCATACGTGGATGTTTTGTTGCCCTTGTCTAGCTTGGATTAATACTTAGTCTATAGGCACACACCTGATCATCTACATTTGCCCTCTTACAGCACTAAACTATGTTTTCTACCTTTATCTTGCATCTACCTACCACTTCAACATTTTATTAAAAATAATAATAATAATAATAATAATATGGGATAAATGTGGGATTCACATATAAATCAAGTATAAAAATCAAATGAATAATCATAATTGACCTGATTGTATATAGTTCATGATGCGTGATCAAAACCGAAAGTTTCTGTGATGACTGCCCTTGCACTGTTCACCATGTAAGAACTTATTCACTATGTAAGACCTTGTTCACCATGTAAGAACTTGTTTGTTATGCTTCAGAAGATTGGAGACTGTTGAGAATTAGGCTTGGGGTTGATTAATGATTGTGCATTGAGTCCCCTATACAGAATTTTATTGTTGTTAACAACCATATGATCAATAAATATGAGAGATGCCCTCTCAAAAAAAAATATCAGCATGCAGCACACATGCAGTGGGTAGGTATGAAAGTTTTGTTTTAGTTATATGTGTGTGTCATATGTCAAGTATAAAATTTTATTTTACATTTGCATAGTATAAAAGTTTGAAGATCACTTTCCTTGGGGACACTGTTGAACTTAGTTTGTAAACCACATTTTAATATATGATATAAGAGTAGTATGCAATCAAGTAAAAAACATAGTGGATGGCCTTAAATACCAGAATGAAGATCTACCTTAAGACTTTTGAGGCACAGAGGAGGACTATATTTGGCCAGCAGACAGGTTTGATCTGGACCTTGAGGAATGGGCAGTAGCCTCATGGGAAAGAGTGGTCAGGATTGGAGGGCATGATAAGGCATTCTCAGTATCAGGACAGAATAATGTGAGCTTAGGGAGGGTATATGGAACAAGTGATGGGTTTCATGAGGATCCACAGAATTTATCTATGATGTTTCAACAGAAACCTAAGACTAACTCAGAAATATTCCTGTAAAAACAGCTGATAGCAAATATTTTCTTTCCCAATGCCTCTGGGTGCTCCCCCTCACCTTTTGAAAGAAGATCATTGGAGAAAAGGATTAAGCCATGGCTTCAGAGACCTCTTACCTTTTGTTGTTTCTGATGACAGGACAGAGGCTTCTGGCAAATGCCAAGGATGGGAGCACAGTTTCAAGGGCAAGGGGAAAGAATTCAAACACACTTATGCGTGGGCTGCTTTGGTTTAGTATCTTTGAACAAATGGGACCCTGTCAGTTGTAAAAGCTTTGTCGCACTGGGATCTGTAAATAGAGCCAGACTCCAATGCTCTTCCAGTGGGAGGCACAGTGGGGTGATCTAGAAGACTCCAGGCTTGAGAGCTTAGATACCCCAACTTTTAGGGAATTGGTACAGCACAGGTTTTGAAGTTGTACTCTGGCTAACTTATGCTACCTCTCTAATCTTGAGTTTCTTCAACTGTATGTGAATATTAAGTTATTTATTGAATGCTTACTATACTTCAGTACTCTTCTGTTGGTCTTTCACACATTTTCTCACTTAATATACACAATAATCCATGTTATAGATGAAGAACATTGTCATTTCACAAATGTGGAAACAGATATAGAGGAGCTAAGTGACTTGGCCATGATAACAGTGAGGAAGTGCTAGAGACAAGGTTTAAACCCAGATGGGCTATAAGTAGGTAGGTTCTTAATTATTAATATATATTTAATATATTATGTGAATATGTATTGATTAATGCTAATTAATCAATATATATTAATATACAAAATATAATTAAAGAAACAATATATAATATAAATATATTTATTATAATAATACACAATTATATTATTTATACTAATATAACTTAGATATACTGTTTCCAATAACACATTAAAGGTGATTACTATTATTATCCTCATTTTTCAGGTGATGAAACTGAGAAGGTACAGAATCATTTGCTCAAGATCAATCAGCTTATATGTGGAAAACTTGGGATTCATGTCTATTCTAATTCTGAAGAATAAACTTGACCGTGTCTAGAAAAAAATCTTTCTGGGATTTCATTAAGAATTATATTAAATCCATAGATCATCTTGGAGAGAACTGGCACATTCACTACATTAAGTCATTCCATCCGTGAACACAATATGTCTATCTCCATTTACTTAGGTTTTTTTTGAAAATTTCAGCATTTTTCAATTTATGGCAAACATATCTCATAATATGTTTTAAGTGTGTATCAAAATATATTATTTTTTTAGAGGGCTGGCTGTAAATGTTTTTAATTTAGGTTTACCCATTGTCATTCTTAATACGTAGAAATGCCTTGATTTCCGTGTGTTCATCTTATAGCCTGAAACCTTGCTGAAATCATTTATTACTTGCAAAAGTTGTTTTTTCTAGATTCAGTAGAAAAATCATGCCATCTATAAGAACAGTTTTATTTATTTTCCAAACTATATGCCTTTTATTTCTTTCTTGCTTTATTTCAGTGGCCAGAATTCCTATTACTTTGTTGAATGAGTGATAAGAGAAGGCACACTGCCTTGTTCCCATTTATAGGAGAAAGCACTGTTTTTACCATCAAATATGATATTAGTTGTAGGACTTTGGAGATGATCTTTATCAAGTTCTAATTATTCTTATTCTTAACGTCTTGAGAATTTTTATCATGAGTACGTGTTGGATTTTGTCAAGTACCCTTTCTGCCTTAATTGATATCACTATATGATTCTTCTCTAGCCTGTTGACACGGTTTATTGCACTGGTTGATTTTTAAAAGTTGAACCTACCTTGCATACCAGAAATGAATATCACTTGGTCACACTGTTGGATGTAGTTTGATAATAATTTTTGCACACTTTCTATGTCTGTTTATGAGAGATATTGGCATGTGGTTTCTTCTTCTCTTTTGTATATTTTTTGCCTGATTTTGGTATCATGCTAATATTGGTCCCTTAAAATAAGTTGGGAAGTGTTCTCTTCTATTGAAGAGAATATGAAGAATTGGTGCTAATTCTTTTTCAATGTTCAGTAGTAATTGTGCAGTGAAACTATATAGGTCAGGAGATTTTTTTAGAGCTTTTAAATTATGAGTTATGTTTCTTTATAGAACCATTAAGAATATTTCATGCTGGTTGAAATTTTGTAGTCTGTGGTTTTCAAGGAATTGGTCCATTTCTTTTAAGACTTAAGAGTGTTACATTGTTTGTAGTATTCCTTTACTGTATTTTTAATGTCTGGAAGCTCTAGCAATATTCTATGTTTCATTCCAAATTATGATGATTCACACTTATCTCTTATGTTTTTTAATCTTGTTAGAAGTTAAGGCACTTTACTGATTTTTTTCAAAAAAATAACTTTGTGTCACTGATTTTCTCAACTCTTTTACTGGTTTCAATTATATTGATTTCTGCACTTATCTTTAATATTTTCTTCTTCCCATGTGCTTTGGTTTTAGTTTGCTCCTTTTTTGAAATTCTTTGAGTTAGGAACTTAGATTATTGTTTTGAGATTTTTGCCTTGTTTCCAATGCAAGCATTTAAATTTATATCTTTCCCTCTTAGCACTACTTCAGATACATTATATAGTTTGGTATGTTACATTTTTATTTCCAATCAATTCAATGTATTTTTATTTCCCCAGGTGAGACTTTTTCTCTCACCTGTGGATGGCATAGAATTTTGTTGTATAATTTCCACATGTTTAGGTAGTTTCCTGTTGTCTTTTATTATTTATAACTAATTTGATTTGATAATGGTCAAAGAACACATTTTGAATGATCTCAACTACTTTAATCTTTAAGTTTCATTTTATACTGTATGATATGATCCATCTTAGTGGCTATTCTATGGACACTTGAAAAAAAATGTATACTCTGCTGTTGTTGGGTGGAATTTTCTCTGCATATCAATTATGTCCTAGTAGTCAATTGTGTTTGTCAGATCTATATTCTTACTGTTCTATCTAGCAGTTCTACCAGTTCCATAAATGGTTTGTGAAATCAAAAACTAAAATTATAGATTTGTGGATTTCCCTTCTCAGATCCATCATGTTGCTTCATCTATTTTAATGCAATGTGGTTTGGTGTGCATACATTTATTATTGTTATATCTGCCCTGTATCTGATCATTTTATCCATTTTATCATATCATTATGTAATGCCCCTCATTGTTTCTAGTCATTTTCTTTCCTCTGAAGTCATTTTATCAGATGTTAATTTACCCACACTTGCTTTTTGTGATTATTGTTTGTTTGGTACATGTTCTTTAATTCTTTTATGGTCAAATTACCTATGTATTAGTTTTAAAATATATTTCTCATAAGCACCACGCATTTGAGTCATGTTTTGTTCTACTCTGACAGCCTCCATGTTTTCATTAATGTATTTAGACCATTTACATTTAAGGTAATTATTGATGTATTTGAGCATAAACCTGCCCTTTTACAATTTTCTGTTTCCTCTATTTCTCACTCTTTTCTTCTATTGTCTTGCCTTCCTGTGTATTACTTGAACACATTTGAGAAATCCATACTGATTGATTTACAGTGCTTATTTTGAATGGTCACACTTTGTGTAGTTTTTGTAGTGATTATTCTGTGTATTATTCTAAATCTTATCAATATACTAGTATTAACTAATATTAACATTTTACCACTATTATTGAAATGTACAGACCTTTCCTCATTAATTATCATTGTGTTGGGTATCAAGTGCTATTATAAATTTTGATCTAATAATTAATCATGATTTAAAAATTGATGTGGCAAAGGATAATCTATCATCTATACCCAAATTTCTGTCCTTTTTGTTTTCTTTCTTCTTTCCTGATGCTCTAGGATTCATTTTTTAAAAATCATTTAGTGTATGTTTGAATAACCTCTTTTAGCAGTTTTTAGGGGCAGGCCTGTTACTGCCAAATTCTTTAATTTTCCTTTGTTTGAATATATTTATTCCCTTTTATTTCTGAAGGATAGTTTCACAAGATCAAGAATTAAAAATTGATAATACTTTTCTTTCATCACTTGAAAATTCTGTGCTACTTCTCTCTGGCCTCTGTGATTTTGGGTGAAAAATCCACTCTTTTTCATAGTGGCCTTTCCATATAGGTGATACCTAATTACTTTTTGGCTGGTTTTTAAAATATTACTTCGATATCATTAATCTACAATTACATGAGGAACATTATGTTTACTAGACACTCCCCATCACCAAGTCCCCCCAAAATATGCCATTACAGTCACTGCCCATCAGCATAGTAAGATGCTGTAGAATACAAGTGTGATACTACTTGTCTTCACTGTGTTGTACAGCCCTCCCCATGCCCCCCAACCACATTATACATGCTAATCATAATGCCCCTTTCTTTTTCCCCCACCTTATCCTTCCATTCCCACCCATCTTCCAGTCCCTTTCCCTTCGGCAACTGTTAGTTTATTCATGGATTCTGTGAGTCTGCAGTTGTTTTGCTCCTTCAGTTTTTTGCTTTGTTCTTATACTCCACAGATAAGTGAAATCATTTGGCACTTGTCTTTCTCCACCTGGCTTATTTCACTGAGCATAATACCCTCTAGCTCCATCCATGTTGTTGCAAATGGTAGGATTTGTTTTCTTCTTATGGCTGAATAATATTCCATTTTGTATATCTACCACATCTTCTTTATCCATTTATCTACTGATGGACACTTAGGTGCTTCCATTTCTTTGCTATTGTTAATAGTGCTGTGATAAACATAGGGGTGCATATGTATTTTTTAAACTGGACTGCTGTATTCTTAGGGTAAATTCCTAGGAGTGGAATTCCTGGGTCAAATGGTATTTCTATTTTGAGTTCTTTGAGGACCCTCCATACTTCTTTCCACAATGGTTGAACTAATTTACATTCCCACCAGCAGTGTAGGAGGATTCCCCTTTCTCCACAACCTCACCAACATTTGTTGTTGTTTGTCTTTTGGATGGTGGCCATCCTTACTGGTTTGTGGTGATATTCCATTGTGGTTTTAATTCAAATTTCTCTGATGACTGGCGATGTGGAGCATCTTTTCATGTGTTTGTTGGCCATCTGAATTTCTTCCTTGGAGAACTGTCTGTTCAGTTCCTCTGCCCACTTTTTTTATATTTTATAGCTTTATTTAAGATTAGTTTTAAGTTCACATTCACTATTCATTTGTAAACTGACTGGAGGAATGGGCAGAGGAGACAAAAGTTCTTCATTAAGATGTGCTTCTTTCTTTTCTGAGAGAATAAGGCATGGGATTTTCAGCATAAACTCCATGTCATATAAATCTTGGTTCAGTTCCAAAATTCCTGGCACACTCTGTTCCTGGATGTGATCTCTGTCAGACTGCCTTAGAAACCAGTCTTACTTATTTTTAAATTTTCAAGGATTCCTAACACCGTGTTCTGTTAGAGGTGGTTAGCTAGCAGGCTTTTCTCTTGACTTCTGTGACTGGTGTAGATTGACTTTTAACAGTGGAAGAAAACCCAAGAAGTGTTATGGAAATGCTGTATTTAAGCTCAGTAGCCTTTGGAAATACTTGTTTGTTCCAGTTAAAGTGCTTTTAAAGAGCTTGCACATGAGGTCCTCTGGCTAAGCCTGGTCTTAACATGAACCCATTGTGACTCATCAGGACTTACTAGTACCTCTAGTTCCTACTTTGATTGTATTTAGTACTTGAGGATCTGTCACTACTGGGCAAGAAATATTTAGAAATTTCAGGCCATAAGGGGTTACATTAGAGCAGAATAATTTTAGGTAAGCTAACCAGAGCTTTCAACCTCAAGGTTTATAGGAAAAAACCCTTCAGAACTTCTCATTCTCTGGTTCTGATCAGGAGTCTCCCCTTACCAAGAGGTTTACAGTAGGCATTTTATAGTAGAAATAGCCTCTGGCAACATACTTCCAAATGCTAGTTCCAGCTAAGAACAGGTAACTTTTCTTTTAATTTCTTGTCCTTATACATTTGCCATCAAAATATACTCATTTCATTAACTTACTGAGGACTTGCAAAAAATATACAAGATATCTGGAACCACTAAGCAGTTATTTTTTGGTAGATTAAAAATAATAAAAATTGTACATAAAGATGTGCTGTTTGCTCTGACCATTTTTAATTCAATTATTTGCTTTTTGTTTGTTGAGGTGGGTGAGCTCTTTATATAGGATGTCAACCCTTTAATGGATCTGTCATTTATGAATATATTCTCCCATACTATAGGATACCTTTTTGTTTTATTGGTGGTGCCCTTTGCTTTACAGAAGCTTTTTAGCTTCATATAGTCCCACTTGTTCATTTTTGCCTTTGTTTCCCTTGCCCAGGGAGATATGTTCATGAAGAAGTCACTCATGTTTATGTCCAAGATATTTTTGCCTATGTATTTTTCTAAGAGTTTTATGGTTTCATGACTTATATTCAGGTCTTTTATTCATTTCAACTTTAGTTTGTGTATGGGGTTAGACAATGATCCAGTTTCATTCTCTGACATGTACTGTCCATTTTTTTCGCCAACACCAGCTGTTGAAGAGGCTATCATTTCCCCATTGTATATCAGTGGATCCTTTATCATATATTAATTGACCATATATGTTTGGGTTAATATCTAGACTCTCTATTCTGTTCCACTGGTCTGTGGGTCTGTTATTGTGCCAGTACTAAATTGTCGTGATTACTGTGGCTTTGTAGTACAGCTTGAAGATGGGAAGCGAGATCGCCCCTGCTTTATTCTTCCTTATCAGGATTGCTTGGACTTTTCAGGGTCTTTTTTGGTTCCATATGAATTTTAGAACTATTTGTTCCATTTCGTTGAAGAATGCTGCTGGTATTTTGATAGGGATTGCATTGAATCTGTAGATTGCTTTAAGCAGGATGGCCATTTTGACAATATTACCTCTTCCTAGTCAAGAGCAGGGGATGAGTTTCCATTTGTTAGTGTCCTCTTTAATTTCTCTTAAGCGTGTCTTGTAGTTTTCAGGGTATAGATCTTTTACTTCCTGAGTTAGGTTTTTTCCTAGGTATTTTATTCTTTTTGATGCAATTGTGAATGGAATTGTTTTCCTGATTTCTCTTTCTGCTAGTTCATCATTACTGTATGGGAAAGCAACAGATTTCTTTGTATTAATTTTGTATCCTACAACTTTGCTTAATTCAGTTATTAGTTCTAGTAGTTTTGGATTGGAGTCTTTAGGGATTTTATGTACAATATCTTATCATCTGCAAATAGTGACAGTTTGAATTCTTCTTTACCAATCTGGATTCCTTGTATTTCTTTGTTTTGTCTGATTGCCATGGATACAAGTTCCAGTACTACATTGAATAACAGTGGGGAGAGTGGGCATACCTGTCTTGTTCCGGATCTTAGAGGAAAAGCTTTCAGCTTCTCACTGTTAAGTATGATGTTGGCTGTGGGTTTATCATATATGGCCTTTATTATGTTGAGGTACTTGCCCTCTATACCCATTTTGCTGAGAGTTTTTATCATGAATGGATGTTGAATTCTGTCGAATGCTTTTACAGAGTCTATGGAGATGACCATGTGGTTTTTGTCATTCTTTTTGTTGATGTGTTGGATGATGTGGATGGATTTTCGAGTGTTGTACCATCCTTGTATACCTGAGATGAATCCCACTTCATCATGGTGTATGATCCCCTTGATGTATTTTTTAATTTGGTTTGCTAATATTTTGTTGAGTATTTTTGCACCTATGTTCATCAGGGATATTGGTCTGTAACTTTTGTTTTTCGTGGGGTCTTTGCCTGGTTTTGGTATTAGAGTGATGCTGGCTCCACGGAATGAGTTTTGAAGTATTCTCTCCTCTTCTATTTTTTAGAAAACTAAGGAGAATTGTTATTACGTCTTTTCTGTATGTCTGATAAAATTCAGCAGTGAAACCATCTGGCCTGGGAGTTATGTTCTTGTGTAGTTTTTTGTTTACCAATTCAATTTTATTGCTGGTAATTGGTCTGTTTTGATTTTCTGTGTCTTCCTTGGCCGGTCTTGGAAGGTTGTATTTTTGTAGGAAATTTTCCATTTCTCCTAGGTTTTTCAGGTTGTTAGCATATAGATTCTCATACTATTCTCTAATAATTATTTGTATTTCATTGGAGTCCATCATGATTTTTCCTGTCTCATTTCTGATTCTGTTGTTGGGTGTAGATTCTCTTTTTCTCTTCATAAGTTTGACTATGGGCATATCTGTTTTGTTTATTTTCTCAAAGGACCAGCTCTTGGTTTCATTGATTTTTTTCTATTGTTTTATTCTTCTCAATTTTATTTATTTATTCTCTGATCTTTATTATGTCCTTCCTTCTGCTGACTTTGGGACTCATTTGTACTTCTTATTCCAATTTCGATAATTGCTACTTTAGACTATTCATTTGGGTTTGTTCTTCTGTCTTTAAATATGCCTGGATTGCTATATACTTTCCTCTTAGAACTGCCTTCACTGTTTCCCACAGAAGTTGTGGCTTTGTGTTGTTGTTGTCATTTATCTGCATATATTGCTTGATCTCTGTTTTAATTTGGTCATTGATCCATTGATTATTTAGGAGCATGTTGTTTAGCCTCCATGTGTTTGTGAGTCTTTTTGTTTTCTTTGTACAGTTTATTTCTAGTTTTATACCTTTGTGGTCTGAGAAGTTGGTTGGTAGAATTTCAATATTTTAAATTTACTGAGGCTCTTTTTGTGGCCTAGTATGTGGTCTATTCTGGAAAATATTCCATGTGCACTTGAGAAGAATGTGTATCCTGGTGCTGTTGGGTGTAGAGTTCTGTAGATATCTATTAGGTCCATCTGTTCTAGTGTGTTGTTCAGTGCCTCTGTGTCCTTACTTATTTTCTGTCTGGTGGATCTGTCCTTTGGAGTGAGTGGTGTCTTGAATTTTACCCACAACAAATGCATTGCATTCTATTTCCTCCTTTAATTCTGTTAGTATTTGTTCTGCATATGCTGGTTCTCCTGTATTGGCTGCATATATATTTATAATGGTTACATCCTCTGGTTGGATTGAGCCCTTTATCATTATGTAATATCCTTCTTTATCTCTTGCTACTTTCTTGTTTTGAAGTCTATTTTGTCTGATACAAGTACTGCAACACCTGCTTTTTTCTCTCTACTGTTTGCATGAAATATGTTTTTCCATCCCTTGACTTTTAGTCTGTGTATGTCTTTGCATTTGAGGTGAGTCTCTTGTAAGCAGCACATAGATGGGTCTTGCTTTTTTGTCCATTCTTTTACTCTGTGTCTTTTGATTGGTGCAATCAGTCCATTTACATTTAGGGTGATTATTGAAAGATATGTACTTATTGCTGTTGCAGGCTTTAGATTCATGGTTACCAAAGGTTCAAGGGCACTTTCTTTTCTATCTAACCGTCCAACTTAGCTCACTTTTTAAGCTATTATAAACACAGTCTGATGATTCTTTCTCTCTGTCCCTTCTTATTCCTCCTCCTCCATTCTTTGTATGTTAGGTGTTTTATTCTGTACTCTTTTGTGTTTCCTTTGACTGCTTTTGTGAATAGTTGGTTTTATTTTTTGCCTTTAGTTAGTATTTTGTTGGTCTGCTTTCTTTGCTGTGATTTTATTTTCTCTGGTGACATCTACTTAGCCTTATGAGTGCTTCCATATAGAGCAGTCCCTACAAAATAGACTGTAGAGATGGTTTGTGGGAGGCAAATTCTCTCAACTTTTGCTTGTCTCAGAATTGTTTAATCCATCTCTCATATTTAAATGATAATCATGCTGGATACAGTATTCTTGGTTGAAATCCCTTCTGTTTCATTGCATTCAATATATCATGCCATTATCATCTGCCCTATAAGGTTTCTGTTGAGAAGTCTCATGATAGCCTGACGAATTTTCTTTTGTGGGTGACCTTTTTTCTCTCACTGGCTGCCTTTAATACTCTGTCCTTGTCTTTGATCTTTGCCATTTTAATTATTATATGTCTTGGTATTGTCCTCCTTAAATCCCTTGTGTTGGGAGATCTGTGGGCTTCCATGGTCTGAGAGACTATTTCCTCCCGCAGTTTGGGGAAGTTTTCTGCAATGATTTCTTCAAAGACACTTTCTATCCCTTTTTTTCTCTCTTCTTCTTATGGTACCCCTATAATGTGAATATTGTTCCATTTGGATTGGTCACACAGTTCTCTTAATATTCTTTCATTCCAGGAGATCCTTTCATTTCTCTCTGCCTCAGCTTCTCTGTATTCCTGTTTTCTGATTTCTATTTCATTAATGGTCTCTTGCACCTCATCCAGTCTGCTCTTAAGTCCTTCTGGAGATTGTTTTATTTCTGTATTCTCCCTCCTTACTTGATCCTTTAGCTCTTGCATATTTCTCTTCATGTCCTCCACATGGTTATGACCTTTATTTTGAATTATTTTTCAGGAAGATTGTTTATATCTGTCTCCCCAAGCCCTCTCTCTGGTGTTGTCTGGTTGATTCTGGATTGGACTGTATTCTTCTACCTTTTTATGGTGATAGAGGTTGTTGTGGGCAGGTGGCGCATTTGTCAGGTGGGAGAACAAAGTCCCTTCCTGCTTGCTGGTTTTCCTGCCCCTCTCTACTGCCTGTGTTGGTTAGCTGAACACCGG
The DNA here is from genome assembly GCF_040802235.1 of Manis javanica. Taxonomy (NCBI): domain Eukaryota; kingdom Metazoa; phylum Chordata; class Mammalia; order Pholidota; family Manidae; genus Manis; species Manis javanica. The sequence goes on from NC_133174.1 coordinate 54,020,040, forward strand.
GAACAAACCTCAGGGTATGCCAGGGCCCTGTGGGGAGTGACGGGAGCACCAGGTGTGCTCTCGTCTGAGAATGGCATCTCTCGCACACTGCCCAACTTCTTCTGTCTGTGCCGGGCATCTGTGTGCCGGCATAGGCCCCTGGGTCTGGCCCAGGCAGCTGTGTGCTGATAGGAGGCTCTGGGTGGCTGCTGTGGGTGCGGCTGCTCTCAGGCTGCTCTGCCGCTGTAGCTGGGCTGTGCCAGGGGCATGAATGGATGCCTGTTTATTACTGTGAGGGGCTTCTGAGCTGCCTTACCAACCAGGAGGCTGGGGTGCCCAAAGCTCCTCAGGATTCCCAGCCTGCTGGGCTAAACATTCTGGGACAATTCCATCCAGCTGTGAGGCCCCTGTTTCTTTAAGACTTTCAAAAAGCACTCGCTTTTCTTTTGTCCCAGGAGAGTCAGCTGTGGGGACCCACTCGCAGATTTTACTTTTCCGTTTCCCTTATATTCAGCACACCGTGCAGTGTGTCTGCACTCCTGGTGTGGATGACTAGGGCTGTTTATTTAGCAGTTCTGGGCTTCCACTCCCTCCCTGCTGTGACTCCTTTCCTCCTGCCAGTGAGCTGGGTTAGGGGGAATGCTCATGTCCAGCTGGACCACAGCTTGTATCTTTACCCCTTCGTGAGATGCTGAGTTCTTGCAGATGTAGCCTGACTGTTGTACTGCATCCTCTGGTCTCTCTTTTAGGCATAGTTGTATTTGCTGTATTTTCAGAAATACATATGGTTTTGGGAGGAGATTTCTGCTGCCCTACTCATGCTGCCATCTTGGCTCCACCCCTCCTTTATGGCTTTTGAAAAACTGTTTTGCTTTTTCTTTAGTTTTCAGAAGTTTAATTGTGATGTTTTTTGTCATGGATTCTTTGAGTTTCTCCTGTTTGGCTTCTATCATCATCTTTCATCTGTGGGTTTGTGTCTTTAGTCAAATTTGGGAAAATTTCAGCCATTTCTTCTAATACTCTTTTAGTACCACTCTGTTTTTCTTCTCTTTTTATACTCCAATGATACAATTGGTGTAACTTTCATTGTTGTTCCACAGGTCCCTGAAGCTCTGTCATTTTGTTTTCTATTTTCTCTCTGTTATTACAATTGTGTGATTTCAATTGATCTTTCCTCAATTTCATTAATTCCATTCTTTTCCATTTCCACTCTATTATTGAGCCCATCCAGCAAGCTTTTATTTTTATTTTTGTGTTTCTATAATTATCATTTGATTTAGGGCATAAATTTGTCATTTGATGTTATTTCCTATTTCTTTATTAAGATTTTATATATTTTTTTCATTTTCTCAAGAGAACTTTTAATTACCTCTTATATTAGCTGCTTTAAAGCCTGTATAAAATAATTTCAACATACAATTCACCTTTTTGTTGGCATCAGTTGATTATCTTTTCTCATTCAAGTTGTGATTTTCTTGGTCATTATGATATTTTTTATTGCATTCTAGATGTTTGGCAATTATTTTAGGAGACTTTTAGTCCTATTTAAATATCTTGCTTTAGCAGTCAGTCACCCTTTTGAAGTTTAGCATTCAGATCCTGGCCTACTTTTTGTGGCTGTGGTTTGATGGAATTTTAATTTTCAGAGAATTTGTAGTGTTCTTTGGTCCCTGATGCTGCCCAAGGAGATGGGATGTGTTTTTCCAGGCAGGTTAATTTGATATTTCTCTTTAAGAGAGGCGAGTTGCAGATTCAGAAAGCTGTAGAACAGAGTCTTCTTGGCCCCTTGGTCTTTCTTTTGTAGGAAACCCCTGCCTGTGGGAGATGTGCAGTGTTTCCCAGCCTAGGTGCTTATTGTGACAGAGTCCCAATAGATATTTCCATCTGGTTGCCCTTGTATAGCTTGTAGGGAAACAATGAATATTTAGGATGGGCTCTACTCCTGGTGGTGGTGGACAGGGGGAAGGAGAATTTGTCAATACCCATTCCTCATCCCATTCTCAGAAGGTTTTGATATACAGTCGTAGTAATTAATCCCTGGGCTGTGATCTCTGAGACCTCCCATCTGTGATTCCATGAATGTTTGTGAGCATACTGGAGCTTGAAAGGTGGCTCTGTGGAGTTAGAAGATTGACTTTGAAGTAGATCCCCTTGTTTCACTCTATTTAGCAGGAAGCAGGAGCACACAAAGTTCACATGTACTAGAAGCTGTCATTTGTGATCTGTACTTCAGAATGAGGAGGGGCCAACACAAATCACAAGGCATAATGTTTATGCTATTTTGAAGGCTGTCATGAGGTTGAATTGAGATCGAAGGATATTAAAGTACTTGTGAATGCTCACAACTGTAGAAATAGCAACCTGTAAAACAAGAATATTAAATTCTACATTTTTTTAATATAAGTATTTTTTATTGAAGGGTAGTTGACACACAGTATTACATTAGTTTCAGATGTACAACACAGTGATTCAACATTTATATACATGATAATTCTAGGTACCAGCTATCACCATACCAACTTGTTACAATATTTTGACTATATTCCTTATCCTATACATTACATCCCGGTTACTTATTTATTTTACAATTGGAAGTGTGTACTTTTTGTGTGTGTGTGAGGGCATCTCTCATATTTATTGATCTAATGGCTGTTAACCACAATAAAATTCTGTATAGGGGGGTCAATGCTCAATGCACAATCATTAATCCACTCCAAGCCTAATTGTCGTCAGTCTCCAATCTTCTGAAGCATAACGAACAAGTTCTTACATGGAGAACAAATTCTTACATAGTGAATAAGTTACATGGTGAACATTACAAGGGCAGTCATCACAGAAGCTTTTGGTTTTGATCATGCATTATGAACTATAAACAGTCAGTTCAAATATGAATATTCATTTGATTTTTATACTTGATTTATATGTGGATACCACATTTCTCTCTTTATTATTATTTTTAATAAAATGCTGAAGTGGTAGGTAGATACAAGATAAAGGTAGAAAACACAGTTTAGTGTTGTAAGAGAGCAAATTAGATGATTAGGTGTGTGCCTGTAGACTATGTGTTAATCCAAGCTAGACAAGGGCAATAAAACATCCACGTATGCAGAAGATTTCTCTCAGTATGGGGGGGGGGAAGGTTCTAAGCCTCACCCCTGTTGATCCCCATTTTCTCACCTGATGGCCCCCCTGCGACTGTGCCTGTCTTAGGTTGTTCCTCCCTTGAGGAATCTTACCCGTCTCTGGATAACCAGTCATCTTCCGGGGCCATACAGGGATAAGTTAAGTTGGTAAGTGAGAGAGAAGCCTTATTGTTTGAAAAGGTAAGCTTTTTACTTCTTTGCATATTTTATGCCCTGTGGCTTCTATGCCCAGCATTTGTCTTGAGGTGTCTTTACCACTGGGAAGAATTATGATACTCGGTAAATTCGATATGAGGCACGAATTCTACTTAAGGGTTATAATTAGGAAGGAAGAAGAAAAGCTATAGAAGTAGCAGGCGGAAGAAAACATGGGAAGATTGATTATTTCTTTGACATATCTTCTTGTAGAGTAACTTCAGCATGTATAGGTTTTAAACTATTAATTAAATTGCACACACACATTAACATAATAGGAGTACAGTTACATAACCAAAGCATACCTGTAATTACCAGCCATCTCCAGTGAAACCAAGAAAACCAGTTAGGCACCTTAGGCATTTGTGAAAACTTATCTATAATATGGTGGATATTGTCCAACTGAACTTGAACAGTCTGGGAGAAATCAGACAAATTAAAACAACCCATTCTTGGGGACTGTTCACATCCCATATGTTCTTTTAACAGTAAATAGTCTATAGTTGTAAGATTTTAGAGCGCTACAATTTGCACTTCTCCTAATTCTTGGTTGAGTTCCAACAGTTTAGATCCAGTCAAATTTGTTGTTTTGCTGTATGCACAGGCCAGCTTAGATATCTCCTTCTTCATTCCCATGGCAAGACCAGCAACTGGTGGGATGAGTGCATCTACAGCTGTAGCAGTGCATGGATCTTTGTTGGGGTTTTTTGATGGTCATCTTCTGGCATGAGTCTTCCCGAGAGTGCTGATGTTGGAAGTTCTTTTTCATATCGTATCTTAGTTCATTTTTGGGGTAGCCAAATAAGGCTCTCATCCTCTGTATAAACACAAACAGACCCTTTGCCTACACTTTTATATGCCCTTTATATCATTGTGTAGAACTCATTGGAGGTCACCACACAGGAACTGCTTTTTTTTTCTTTTTTTTATCATTAATCTACACTTACATGATGAATAATTTGTTTATTAGGCTCACCCCTTTACCAAGTCCCCCCTATATACCCCTTTACAGTCACTGTCCATCAGTGTAGCAAAATGTTGTAGAGTCACTACTTATCTTCTCTGTGTTGTACAGCCCTCCCCTTTCTCCCACACCCCCATGCATGCTAATCTTAATACCCCCCTTTTTCTCCCCCTCGCTTATCCCTCCCTACCCACCCATCTTCCCCAGTTCCTGTCCCTTTGGTACCTGTTAGTCCATTCTTGAGTTCTGTGATTCTGCTGCTATTTTGTTCCCTCAGTTTTTCCTTTGTTCTTATACTCCTCAGATGAGTGAAATCATTTGGTATTTCTCTTTCTCCGCTTGGCTTGTTTCACTGAGCATAATATCCTCCAGCTCCATCCATGTTGCTGCAAATGGTATGATTTGCACTTTTCTTATGGCTGAGTAGTATTCCATTGTGTATATGTACCACATCTTCTTTATCCATTCATCTATCGATGGACATTTAGGTTGCTTCCAATTCTTGGCTATTGTAAATAGTGTGGCGATAAAGAAAGGGGTGCATTTGGTCTTTCTCATGCTTGATTGTTGCATTCTTAGGGTAAATTCCTAGGAGTGCAATTCCTGGGTTAAATGGTAAGTCTATTTTGAGCATTTTGATGTACCTCCATCCTGCTTTCCCAATGGTTCAACTAATGTACATTCCCACCCGCAGTGTAGGAGGGTTACCCTTTCTCCACAGCCTCGCCAACATTTGTTGTTGTCTGTCTTTTGGATGGCAGCCATCCTTATTGGTGTGAGGTGATACCTCATTGTAGTTTTAATTTGCATTTCTCTGATAATTAGTGATGTGGAGCATCTTTTCATGTGTCTGTTGGCCAACTGTATTTCTTTTTTTGAGAACCGTCTGTTCAGTTCCTCTGCCCATTTTTTAATTGGGTTATTTGTTTTTTGTTTGAGGCATGTGAGCTCTTTATATATTCTGGACGTCAAGCCTTTATCGGATGTGTCATTTTCAAATATATTCTCCCATACTGTAGGGTTCCTTTTTGTTCTATTGATGGTGTCTTTTGCTGTACAGAAGCTTTTCAGCTTAATATAGTCCCACTTGTTCATTTTTGCTGTTGTTTTCCTTGCCCGGGGAGATATGTTCAAGAAGAGGTCACTCATGTTTATGGCTAAGAGGTTTTTGCCTATGTTTTTTTCGAAGAGTTTAATGGTTTCATGACTTACATTCAGGTCTTTGATCCATTCTGAGTTTACTTTTGTATATGGGGTTAGACAATGGTCCAGTTTCATTCTCCTACATGTAGCTGTCCAGTTTTGCCAGCACCATCTGTTGAAGAGACAGTCATTTCGCCATTGTATGTCCATGGCTCCTTTATCAAATATTAATTGACCATATATGTTTGGGTTAATGTCTGGAGTCTCTAATCTGTTCCACTGGTCTGTGGCTCTGTTCTTGTGCCAGTACCAAACTGTTTTGATTACTATGGCTTTGTAGTAGAGCTTGAAGTTGGGGAGTGAGATCCCCCTTACTTTATTCTTCTTTCTCAGGATTGCTTTGGCTATTTGGGGTTTTTGGTGCTTCCATATGAATTTTGGAACTATTTGTTCCAGTTCGCTAAAGAATGTTGCTTGTAATTTGAAAGGGATTGCATCAAATCTTTATACTACTTTGGGCAGGATGGCCATTTTGATGATATTAATAATTCCTAGCCACGAGCATGGGATGAGTTTCCATTTGTTAGTGTCCCTTTTAATTTCTCTTAAGAGTGACTTGTAGTTTTCAGAGTATAGGTCTTTCATTTCTTTGGTTAGGTTTATTCCTAGGTATTTTATTCTTCTTGATGCAATTGTGAATGGATTTGTTTTCATGATTTCTCTTTCTATTTTTTCATTGTTAGTGTAGAGAGAAGCCACAGATTTCTGTGTGTTAATTTTGTATCCTGAAACTTTGCTGTATTCCTATATCAGTACTAGTAGTTCTGGAGTGGAGTCTTTAGGGTTTCTTATGTCAATATCATATTATCTGAAAATAGTGACAGTTTAAATTCTTCTTTACCAATCTGGAATCCTTGTATTTCTTTGTTTTGTCTGATTGCCGTGGCTAGGATCTCCAGTAGTATGTTAAATAACAGTGGGGAGAGTGGTCATCCCTGTCTTGTTCCCGATCTCAGAGGAAAAGCTTTCAGCTTCTCACTATTAAGTATAATGCTTGCTGTTGGTTTATTATATATGGCCTTTAATATGTTGAGGTACTTTCCCTCTATACCCATTCTGATGAGAGTTTTTATCATGAATGGATGTTGAATTTTGTCAAATGCTTTTTCAGCATCTATGGAGATGATCATGTGGTTTTTGTCTTTCTTTTTGTTGATGTGGTGGATGCTGTTGATGGATTTTCGAACGTTGTAGCATCCTTGCATCCCTGGAATGAATCCCACTTGGTCATGGTGTATGATTCTTTTGATATATTGTCCAATTCGGTTTGCTAATATTTTGTTGAGTATTTTTGCATCTACATTCATCAGGGATATTGGTCTGTAATTTTCTTTTTTGGTGGGGTCTTTGCCTGGTTTTGGTATTAGGATGATGTTGGCTTCATAGAATGAGTTTGGGAGTATTTCCTCCTCTTCCATTTTTTGGAAAACTTTAAGGAAAATGGGTATTATGTCTTCTCTGTGCGTCTGATAAAATCCGAGGTAAATCCGTCCGGCCTGGGGGTTTTGTTCTTTGGTAGTTTTTTTTATTACCATTTCAATTTCTTTGCTCATAATTTATTTGTTTAACTTTTGTGTTTCTTCTTTGGTCTGTCTTGGAAGGTTGTATTTTTCTAGGACGTTGTCCATTTTTTCTAGGTTTTCCAGCTTGTTGGCATATAGGTTTTCATAGTAGTCTTAAATAATTCTTTGTATTTCTGTGGAGTCTGTCGTGATTTTTCCATTCTCATTTCTGATTCTGTTGATTGGTGTTGATTCTCTTTTTCTCTTAATATGTTTGTCTTGAGGCTTATCTATTTTGTTTATTTTCTCAAAGAACCAGTTCTTGGTTTCATTGATTTTAGCTATTGTTTTATTCTTCTCAATTTTGTTTGTTTCTTCTCTGATCTTTATTATGTCCCTCTTTCTGCTGACTTTATGCCTCATTTGTTCTTCTTTTTCCAGTTTCGATAATTGTGATGTTAGACTATTCATTTGGGATTGTTCTTCCTTCTTCATGTGTGCCTGGATTGCTATATACTTTCCTCTTAAGACTGTTTTTGCTGCTTCCCACAGAAGTTGGGGCTTTGTGTTGCTGTTGTCATTTCTTTCCACATATTCCTACATCTATATTTTAATTTGTTCATTGATTCATTGATTATTTAAGAGCATGTTGTTAAGCCTCCATGTGTTTGTGATCCTTTTTGTTTTCTTTTTAGAATTTATTTCTAGTTTTATACCTTTGTGGTCTGAAAAGTTGTTTGGTAGTATTTCAATCTTTTGGAATTTATTGAGGCTCTTTTTGTGACTTAGTATGTGGACTATTCTGGAGAATGTTCGATGTGCCCTTGAGAAGAATGTATATCCTGTTGCTCTTGGATGTAGAGTTCTGTAGATGTCTATTAGGTCCATCTGTTCTAGTGAGTTGTTCAGTTCCTCCATGTCCTTACTTATTTTCTGCCTGGTGGGTCTGTCCTTTGGGGTGTGTGGCATGTTGAATTCTCCTAAAATGAATGTATTGCAGTCTATTTCCCCCTTTAGTTCTGTTAGTATTTTTTTCACATATGCTGGTGCTCCTGTGGTGGGTGCATATATATTTAGAATGCTTATATCCTCTTGTTGGACTGAGCCCTTTATCATTATGTAATGTCCTTCTTTATCTCTTGTTACTTTCTTTGTTTTGAAGTCTATATTGTCTGATATTAATACTGCAAAAACTGATTTCTTCTCTCTGTTGTTTGCCTGAAATATGTTTTTCCATCCCTTGACTTTTAGTCTGTGGATATCTTTGGGTTTGAGGTGAGTTTGTTTTAAGCAGCATATAGATGGGTCTTGCTTTTTTATCCATTCTGTTACTCTGTGTCTTTTGATTGGTGCATTCAGTCCACTTACATTTAGGGTGACTATTGAAGATATGTTCTTATTGCCATTGCAGGCTTTAGGTTACCTAAGGTTCAAGGTTAGCCTCTTTAGTATCTTACTCCCTAACTTAGCTCGCTTAATGAGCTGTTATATACACTGTCTGGGGATTCTTTTCATCTCTCCCTTCTTATTCCTCCTCTTCCATTCTTTATATATTGGTTTTTTTTATTCTGTGCTCTTTCATGTTTCCTTTAACTGCTTTTATTGGGTACTTGATTTTATTTTTTTGCCTTTAGTTAGTGTTTGGTTGGTCTGCTTTCTTTACTGTGATTTTATTTTCTCTGTTGACATCTGTTTAGTTTTAGGAGTGCTCCCGTCTAGAACAGTCCCTCTAAAATACCCTGTAGAGGTGGTTTGTGGGAGGCAAATTCCCTCAACTTTTGCTTGTCTGGGAATTGTTTAATCCCTCCATCATATTTAAATGATAATCGTGCTGGATACAGTATCCTTGGTTCAAGGCCTTCTGTTTCATTGCATTAAATATATAATGCCATTCTCTTCTGGCCTGGTAGGTTTCTGTTGAGAAGTCTGATGATAGCCTGATGGGTTTTCCTTTATAGGTGACCTTTTTCTCTCTAGCTGCCTTTAAAACTCTTTCCTTGTCCTTGATCTTTGCCATTTTAATTATTATGTGTCTTGGTGTTGTCCTCCTTGGGTCCTTTCTGTTGCAAGTTCTGTGTATTTCTGTGGTCTGTTCGATTATTTCCTCCCCCAGTTTGGGGAAGTTTTCAGCAATTATTTCTTCAAAGACACTTTCTATCCCTTTTTCTCTCTCTTCTTCTTCTGGTACCCCTATAATATGGATATTGTTCCTTTTGGATTGGTCACACAGTTCTCTTAATATTGTTTCATTCCTGGAGATCTCTATGTCAGCTTCTATGCGTTCCTGTTCTCTGGTTTCTATTCCATCAATGGCCTCTTGTATCTTATCCATTCTGCTCATAAATCCTTCCAGAGTTTGTCTCACTTTCGTAATCTCTTTCCGGGCACCTGTAATCTCCCTCCAGACTTCATCCCTTAGCTCTTGTATATTTCTCTGCATCTCTGTCAACATGTTTATGAGTTTTATTTTGAGTTCTTTTTCAGGAAGACTGGTTAGGTCTGTCTCCTTCTCAGGTTTGATCTGTGATCTCTGTATGCCTGTAATTTTGCCTTTTCATGGTAATAGAGATAGTTTGCAGAGCTGGCACGTGTGACGGCTGGAAGAACTTTCCTTTTTGTTGGTTTGTGGCCCTCCTCTCCTGGGAGAACAGCGACCTCTCGTGGCTCATGCTGGACAGTTGCCCGCTTACAGGGCTTCTGATTCCTGCCTGGCTGCTGTGGACTTGATCTCCGCTGTTGCTGTGGACGTGGCTTGTCTCGGGCTACTGCTCCGATATGGTGGATCTGCATTGGAGGGCGAGTGGCCAGGAGGTTATTTATCTCCGTGAGGGGCCTCCATGCTCCTTGCTCCCCAGGGGATTAGAGTGCCCAGAGATCCCCAGATTCCCTGCTGCTGGACTAAGTGAGCCAGGATGCTTCCATCTGGTTTTGGGGTCCCTGTCCCTTCAAGACTTTCAAAAAGCACTTTCAAAAAAAAGAGAAAATTAAATGAATACTTTTTTTTAAAAAAGCCGCTCGCTTTTCTTTGTCCCCGGGTGCCAGCCTCAGGGATGGCTAGGGCTGGGTGTTTAGCAGTGCTGGGCTCCCTCTCCATCCCAGCTCTGACTTCTCTCCTCCTGCCCGTAACTGGTGTCAGGGGCACTTGAGTCCCTCCCCATTGGTGCTTGTATCTTACCCCCTTCGTGAGGCGCTGGGTTCTCACAGGTGTGGATGTGGTCTGGATGTTGTCCTGTGTCCTCTGGTCTCTATTCTAGGAGGAGTTGTCTTTGTTATATTTTCATAAATATATGTGGTTTTGGGAGGAGATTTCTGCTGCTCTACTCACGCCACCATCTTGGCTCCCCCATCAACTTAAAGTTTTAAGATGAAAATTTTACAGCTTTCCACTAAGAGTTCTTAAACGGCTCCTAACCAATGACCAAATCACACAGTTAGGAAATGAAAATCCTGACTTGAACCCACATTTAATTGGCTTAATGGGTTAAATGAAGGTTAACAACATGATTGGTAATAGCCCAGGTACGTTCACAAAACAGTTCTGGAGTTATGTGGGGGCATCTTGCCAGCTGTTGTCTTATCCTTGCTCCTCCTCATTTAGGTCTAGACTTGGGCAACCCTGTTTCCCAGAATGCTTATCAGACTTTTATCTTACTCAGACTGAAATATTTTTAGGAGTCTGAGTTACAGATCACAGCATTTTCCAAGACATAATTGTCTATCCTTCCCTGCCCCCAAGATCATATAAAAGATTCATGCACCTATTGGAATGTCAGACACCTTCCAAAATTTTCTCCAGAATTAACCAACAACATCAGACATTCCTATTTTAAGTTGTAGATTTTCTATAAGTCCAACTCTTTCTCAGAATCTTAGAATATCAGATTGATAAGGTTCCTGAGCCACAAGAGACCATGTTATAGGTAGAAATGTTAAGAAACATGTCCAGTATCATGGAATGAGTTAGTAGATGAAACCAGAAACCAGAGTTTTTGACTCCCAAATGTTCATTCCCCATAAAATCCTCATCCTATGAGTGACAGTTCCTTACAAACTTTCTCTCTATTTTATGCTCCACTCCCCCTGCCACAAACCTGTAAATTATGCCAGTTGCTGCTGAGGGGAGAGGCATGAGAAGGTATAAAGAGAGGGATAATGAGTACACAAGAATGAGACAAGGAAGGAGGCATGCTCTGGCCAGTAGGTTTTCACGCACTGCCAAGCCTTTTTTCCATTTTTCATAAGTCCTTGGGATGATCTGACCTCACTGTGACCAAGCTTTGTTTAGTAAGACACCAGACTACCATACTTTGGGAGTGGGAGAGTGCAGTCAGGCCATGAATATCCCTGAAGGCCAATAAAGTGAGCAAGGGACTGAACAAAATTTCATAACAATGTAGATATTCTCATTTTTTAAATACCTACTATTTTCCAGACCATGTAAGAGGTATATTAAGTATATTTAACTCATTTTTCCCCTACACCCTAGAAAGTATTATTAATATTTCAATGAGAAAATTGAGTTCCCAGTTAATGACCTGACTTGTTCAAGGTAGCACAGCCAGTAAATACCAATGTTGGAACTAAAATCCAGAGGATTGACTGCAATGAGCATGCACTTTTTCAACAATAAGAACTATTATTTAATTTTATGCTACTTGCTAAGCAGTGTACTAGGCTCTTTGATGTAGTATTAAAATCTTTACAATAAGCCTGTGTTTTAGACATTGTTACTCACATTTTATAGGGAGAGAAAAGGAAGTTCAGAGAGTAAATGTGACTTGCCTAAGATTCACATAGCTAGTAAATAATTTGGGCAGGATTTTAAGCTAGATGTATTTGACTTTACAGCACACATTCTCCACCATGCTGCATCTTTCAGATTTGGGAGCATGGTACAAAGAGGATAAATGAGGCTTTCAAAGGAGAAACTTCTCTTGATAACTTTGGGGAGAGTTTAAATATTTTACCTTCTCAATCTATGGTTCCATCTTAGGAGGCAAGAATAAACTCAAGGAAGAAGATTGAGTGAGTGTGAAACCTGGATTCCAGAGAACTGACCAGTTCTCAGTCTTACTCCACATTCTAGAAACATTTGGATACAATGAAATTTAGACAGGTTGGGAAACTGAAAGACTTCCTTCCCACTGGGACCAGACTCAGCTGTGACGTCCTAGGAGACTAAAGATCACCATCTTCCCTGGAGATGTATGTCCCATTGTGCTTCCAGGAGCTGCTGACCTGCAGTCAATTGCTATAAATAAGGAAATTTTTGCTAGTTTTATGCTATTTCTATTAATTTTCAGTCTGTAATGCACTATCTTCAACCTCAGCTTTTAAGATCAGTCCAAATCAGGTAGATGCCACCTGTGCTCTACATCTCATGGATTTAACATGCAGAAGAGAGAGAGAGTTAAGAACATAGATGTTCATCTTCATGGTAAATCTACCCCTTTCAACTTCAGCAGGAACCTCTGGCTTTCAGTAAAATCCTTTCTAAAATTATGGGTGATAAGTTAATGATCTTCTGGTATCCTTGGATTTTCACCTTTGTGCCCCAGTAGCTTATTATCACAATGCCTGGCCTCAAATAGTGCTCAGGAGGCATTAGATATATGAAAAAAATGAACTTTACAAAGTACTTCCATGTATTTTGTCTAGTAGGCAGGGCAGGTAAAGCGGAAGGTCAGGACTTGATCAGACCTCCAAAGTCAGCTCACCTATTCCCTAACCTGATTCCTTTTAAACATCTCCATCTACCTGGTCTTTCAAGCCCTGCTTGAACATCTCCAGTTACAGGAACTAATGAGTAGACAAATCACTTACAAGGTCTTCCTTGAGCTGAATGAGCTCTTTCCTTCTATGGTTTGTAGCTATTGGTTGTAGCTCTTTGGTACCACAGAGATTTGTCTTTTGTGTTTGGCATATCACAAGAACTGAGCTCCATTTAATCCAATGATTCTACCAAGAATCCACTCTCTAGCCTCTTCTTCATTCTACTGACCTCTCTTCTGTACCTATTCTACTGTTTCTGTATTACTTTGGAATAATGATGACTACAGCTGGAAATAAAATACCTGCCTGGGCAGTACAGAATAGTGAACACTGTCACTGCCTTTGTTTTGAAAAACAGTAGTTCAATTGATATCTAAAGTGAAATTTGTGTTTTTGGAAACGATTTCACCTTTTTGATCAGGGATCTGCAAGCTATGGAATATGGGCAAAATATGGCCTCCTGCTTGTTCTTGTAAATAAAATTTCATTGGAATACAGCCATGCCCATTTGTTTACATATTGTTTGTGGCTGTTTTCATGCTAATGGGCAGAACTGAATAGTTGTTACAAAGACCATATGCACCACAACACCTAAAGTATTTGCTATGTAGCCATTTTAAGATTTTGTCAAACTCTATTCTTAATTTACACTGGAATCCTTGGCTAAAACTATTTTATTCATAATATCATTACTAAAAACAAAAAGGGAAGTCCAAACTGAGATTCAGAGACCTGAACTGACTTGCTCAAATGAACACATCTTGAGCATGACTAGAAATGGATTTTGAACCCAGGTCTGTTGGTTCACAGTCCAGTGTTTCTTTACCTCACAGTCTCTTCAGTACTCATTATCAGCAGCTTCAAATTGGGACATGCTATGGTAATGTGCCTCAGTGGTTTCTAGTTGCCCTTGTTGAGTTTGCACTACCAGCCAATGCTTGCTGAAGGCAATTCTTCCTGGCTCAGGTCAGTTCTGCTCAATCACTCCTTTGTTCAATCCCTGGTCAGCTTGCAGCTAAGGTCACAGTCTCCTTGGCCAGTGATCAGGATAGCCTTTCTAGAGAACACACTAATCAGGATATTTACCTGCAACGATATGGAAACCAGGCTGGCTGAATTTCAAGTACAACAGGACAAAGAGAGCGTCACACCCCATCTGTGTCACACTCCAGAAGGAGGAACTATGTATGGACTGACTGATGAGGTGTCTCTCAGACACCATCATTCATGTCTTCTGAAAATCTTTCTAAGGGGGGAAAAAACATGAGGGAGGGAATGAAGGGGAAAGAGAGAGAGAGAGAGAGAGAGAGAGAGAGAGAGAGAGAGATGGAGAGACAGAGAGAGAAAGAGAGAGAGAGACCTGATCAGCAAGAACAAACTTCCTTTAATTTATTCATTTCTTTGTTAATTAATCTTGCTTTTTGTAGCTGGCTATTCATTTAGAATCTTTTTTGGCTTCTAACAGAGCTGGGCACAGATTCCCAGACATACTGCCTATATTCTGAAAGGGCCTGGCTGGGCCTCAAGAAAGGGGGCCAGTTATGGTATTTGGACTCCAAGCTGAAAGAGCTTTTAGAGGTCATTTGTATAACTTCTTCATTTTACAGATGGAGAAACTGAGGCAAATATCCAGGGCAGAAATTGTGCCTAATTCAGTTTATGAATTCCCACACCTAACAAAGTCTTGCATAGAGCAAACACTAAAGAAATGTTTCTTGAAATAAACAGGAATCAAATCTTAAGAAAGGAACTTTGACACTATCTTGTTTGCCCACTTACCATTTTATAGGTAAATAAATCAAGACACAAAGAGGGAAGTGGTTTGCCCTATATTCAGTAGGAAATAGAGCTGACACACAAGCTCAGTAATTCTAAGGTTAAGCAATGTGCCAAAGGCCCCATAGTTAATATATGATATTGTAAAATGAGACCATTTTTTCCCTTGCAGAAATTTCAACATCCTCTCTCCCACTCTTCCTTCCTTTCTTTCCTTCCTCAAAGATTTCTTGAGCACCTTCCATGCATGGGAGGTTATAGTAATGAATGAGATCTAGTTCCTGCAAATGAGGGGTTCATATTCTCTGGAAGAGCCGTATTTGCAAAAAGGTATTTACAAAGTACAATCCAGGCAAGACATGGTGATAGGGATGTCTAAATCAGAATGGAAGAGCCAGGAAAGGTTTCTTAGAAGGACTGACAACTGAGTTGGCTCTGGTATGATAGTAAGCACTTATCAGGAATATAAAGTCAGAAACTATATTTCAGATGGAAAGAATAGAATGCACAAAGGCATGGTGTATTTGAATAATATCATATAATAAAGTGTGGCTGGAAATCAGATACCATGGGCAAGGGTGGAGGAAGCTTTTTAAGGGATAAGAAAAATGAGAAACCAGATTATAATGGTCTTGAATACAGGCTAAGGGGCATAGAATTTTGCCTGAAGGTCAACAGGAAAAGTTTTGAAGTAGTAGACTATGTAGTTAGTTTTATGGCATAAACTGATCACTATGCGGGAGTGTAGGCATTTTACCTCTGTTACAAGATATCCTTGACCTTGGTTTTGTTTACTCTGTCCCAATAGTTGGTCCTTAAGGCCTTCCTGAGCTTAGTTGGCATTGAGTGCAAGATTCTCATTATGCTTTAAAAGATTTCCTTGGCTATCTGGAAACTTCTTTCTTTTTAAAGTCTTCCCTTCTGATTTTTCTTCTTCAAGGCTTGTGGCAGTGCAGCATGATATGTGGAGTGTGCACTGGAAAGGTATAAAAGACCCACTTTCTAATGTTTTTTCAGTCATTTTGAATGTAACCATGGAGGTTCATAGGTAAAGAAAGACTTGGCAGAGGGCAAAGTCAGGGTCAATGGAGAATAATGGGCAAGATAATTTCTTCCAAAGAATAGAATCTGTGTCTAACCAAGGAATTAACTCCACAATCAGATCAGAGAGTCTTTACAATTCCTGCCCAGCAAAATTAATTTATTGCTATAGACCAGTGTCCATTGTTAATTTCCCATACTTTGTTTTCCTAAAAGGGACATTTTATTAAGGTTATTATATTTCTATTTTACTGTTGTTTTTAGGGTATAGGCAAGGGATAAATTATCACTTAGTTTACAGTTTACTCAACCATCTAGAGCCACATCTAGGATTGAAGGGGATGACTACAAATTGCCCAGAGATCCTGGACTTTGGGAAGGATGCAGTAACTGTATGGAACTTTGGACTGTCTCTCTTGGGGAAGAACTGAATATATTCTACGTGAATGAAGAAATTAATGTGAGTGGGTAACAGGGCAGACTGGGAGATTTTACTGGTTGCCCAACAATTTCCATTTCCTCCTTCTTCCTCTAAGGAAAGAAACACCAAATTTTAGATGAGCAGATAGCCACACACTGAGATGCTATGATTCTTAGTGTTCTTTGGGAATTCATTGTCTTTATTTTGTAGAAGAAGAAACAGAGTCTGAGAGATAGTGTTTTATCAAAAATAATCTAGCTATTAAGAGGCTAAGCTGGGATCCAAGTGAAGAGTTGTTTTACTGCTGCCCTTATCCTCACCAGCTTTTATTCACAATCATAGATTAGTTTGAGGAGTTTGGGTAATAAGGAATAAGGAATGAATACAAGACTGAAAGGGGATTTCTCATTTTTGTTATATCCACAGTATTTTTTCCAAATCCAAATTGCTTAACTGCTTTCTTTCCATATGGTAATTGTGTTCTATTTCGAATATAAGACGTCTCAAAATTCATTCCTGTATAGATGGGAACTTTGAGGTCTAAAGAGAGGGAGTGACTTACCCAATGTCACAAAGCAGGTTTGGTAGGATAAGAGCTACAGATAGATCTGATTCCCGGCACTGTGTTCTTTATCATCCAGTTTAGTCACCAGTCTTAGAATTGTTAGAGCTGAAAGGACCCTGAAACAATTGAGGTCAGCATTCCCAAAATTGTGTTACATAGACTTTATAGGTGTCATACAAAAAAGAAACTTCTTTTTCACTCAGATAAATTTTTGAAATTCTGGGTTAAAGAAGCACCTAGCCAAGATTAAGTGGGTTTTCTTTCCAATTCTTCTATGCTTAATTTTTCTCTGCGGTTTCCTCAATTCTAAAATAGGGTTAATGAAGGTATCTACCTAATTAGTTGTTGGTAGGAATAAATGAGTTAAAATTTCAAATTTCTCTGTAAATTAAAATATATGGAGTTCTAATATATAAATTACAGTATTTTCATACAATGGAATGCAACATGGCAATCAAGATGCACAAACATTGTTATATACAATACGTGAATGAATCACACAAAAAATGAAGCCAAACACAAGAAAGTATAAGCTGTATAATTATTTTCCTAAAAAGTTAAAAAACAGATAAAACTAATCTGTAGTGATAAAAGTTGAGATAGTGGTTATCTCTGGGAAGGTATAGACATTATAACTAGAAAACTGACCAAGAAGGACTTCCAGAATGCTATCAATGCTCTGTTTCTTGATACAGGTGCTGATTATATGCATCTATTCACTTTATTAACATTTTTTAAGCTGTGCAGTCATGGTATGTGCACTTTTGTGTATGTGTGTCATGCTTCAATAAAGTCTATTTTAAAATAATGCTGTTCCGAGACCTTAATATGTTAGTATTCATTGGAATTTTCTAATAAGGAAATATAATGCCCCTAAATTAACCAAAAAACCACTTTTGATGAGTACTAAGTACCTAAGTTGGATAAAAAGTCAGATAAGATAGATTCTTCCTTGGAGTTCATAGCCTAGGGTGGAAAGACAGACACATACTGCCTACTATGTGTTGGGCATGTATACAAGCACTACCAAGCAAGTCTTAAACAAAGTCCTGGGGACACACAGTGGCGGAAGCACATAGTGGTGGTGGCAAGATGAACTCTAGGCACTGGCAAGATCAAGGATGTCCCCAGGCAAAAGAAGGCATTAAAGATGTTTAGAAGGATGAAGAGGATTTAATCCTATAAATAATAGGGTATCATAACAGAAGAAAATAGGTGATCTAGAGTCATTTCTATTGCTACAGGTGCTGGGGGAATGCTTGTCTTTCTCTGTATTCTCAACCAATGGTGGTAGAAAGAAGATTTTACTTGGATCCCTCCCCTTTAACCTGTTGCAGGCTCTATTCCTTATTCTGGTATTCCTTATTCTGGGCACTCTTTCATTCATTCAAACATACATATTCACTTTATCTAAATCATGTTGTGGGCTAGTTACTGAAGAGAAAATGGTAAAAAAAAAAAAAAAAAAAAAAACAGTTAATAAAATTCCAGTCACTGACCTCAAGGATCTCACATGATAGGGGAGGGGAAGAACTTAAATAAAGGGACAAAATAAAGGGACATGTGCTCTAAGACCAGTGATTTGAGAGAAAAAGACAGAAGGCTGTGGAAAGCCAGAGAACAGCTGCATCTACTCCAGCCTTGTGGAGTCAGACAAGACTTTTTGGAAGAGGTGACATCTATATGACCACTTCTTACTACCTTCACTGCTAGTATCTGGAGCCTGTATCTCCTATTCCTGTTTGATCTTTCTGTTTCCACCCTTGTTCCCTGTTCAGTCCTTTCTGAAGGCCAGAGGAATTCTGCATGATCTCAGGCCCCTGGTCCCTGTCTAACCTCACCTCCTACCACTCTTCCACATTAGTCTTTAGGGTTCTTCTAATACACCAGTTTTATTCTTCCTTCAAGACTTCTGCAGATGGCTGTTCCTTCTAACTAGAATGCTCTTCACTCAGATGTCTATAAAGGCTTGCTTCCACAATCTATTCATGAATTTGCTGAAATGTCAGCAAGAAAATCTTAGTAGGCTTTTTCATCTAATTTGCAACCTTATCTCATATATACGATTCCTAACCCACTTCACTTCATAAACATGTATTTTATATATATATTCGTGTGTGTGTTTCATTTTCCCCTGTAAAATGGATGGTCTGTGATGATATTGCTATTGAGTTCACCATTGTATCCATAATGTCTGACACAGAGTAGGTGTTCAGTAATTATTTGTCAAATGAATTAATGAATAAATGAATTGGAGACCTGATGGACCTAGTGACTAGTGAAGACAATCAGACATGAGAAGGGCAATTGGAAAAAGCATTCCAAGCAGCAGGAGCAGCATTTACAAAGGCCTAGAGGTGAAAGAAAGCATTAGGTAAGCTAGTTTAGCCTACCTGGAATACATTAATGTGAAAGCAAGAGAAAGGAGCAATGCAACAGTGGCCAGGCCTTGAAGATTTGTATAAAGTACATAAAGGATTATAAACATAATCCTAAAGATAAAGCTGAGCCATTAAAAGGTTTCAAGTAGGGAAGAGACAAAGTGAGATTAGCCTTTGGCAATACCTTTAAGCCCTTGACTGGTTTATACTTTTAACAGATGAGGACATTAATTTCCAGTAGCATATCCATAAGCAAATTTTTGTGATTGGAAAAAGTAAAATTCTGATCTCAGTTTCCTCATCTGTTAAAGAAAAATATCTACCTTATACAGTTGCCTCGAGTATTTAAAAAAAATTAGATAAAGCTCCTAGGCTAAATGTGAGGCATATGTTAGGTGCTTGACAAATTTTTGTTGACTAGGAACCTCTCCCTAGTTTTCTTCCGGTGAAGTAGTACAGTGCCAAAACTGCAAGAACTCAAAGGTTTTGGATTCATACATAGTTGGCTCAAATTTCAGATCTGCCATTTCCTTACTGTGTGGTTTTGGTAAATCATCTTCTTTTGATTCTCAGCCTTCTCTTATCTTAGTGATGGGAATACCTGACAACTCCCAACTAAGGGCTGGAGGTCATAATTCTTTATGCTGCATTGAGGAGCTTGGCTGGGGTGCAGCCCTAATGGGAACTTGGTGGAAACTAAGACATGAGATAGGCAGAGGTGAAAACTCATGAGATCTGACTCTCCTGGTAGTAGCCCCTGACTGCTAATATCCCAATCCAGCCACCACTCACACATCGACATATCTCTCCCAAAACATTAGTAATCAAAAAGTAGAAAGCATAACGTTCTAAAAATGGTTCATTTGGCAAATAAAAATAGAAAGAAAAAGAAATTCTCAATGTGAATTCAGTATATAAACCATAAAAAATGATGCAGTATTAGAATTAATCTAACACACATATATTAAGTCAGTAGTGCTCAAGCCTAGATTCTCATTAGAACACTTTTTAAAACCATAAGTTTTGGGTCCCATTTCCAGAAATGCGGAATTAGTTTATCTAGATTAGGCTTGAGCATCAGTATTCCCTTTCTCCTGCTCCCCATAAGTCAAATGTCATGTAGGATGAAAAATAAATGTTTAAAGACCTATGCTGTACCAGGAATGATCTCTTTGAAGCTCTGCGAGACTAGTGATGTAAGTATTATGCACCTTATTTTATAGATGAAACAAGCTCAAAGAACTAAAGTGATTTGCTTAATATCATACAGATAATATGTGGGAGAGCCAGAATCCTAGCTTAACTCTGGGTTCAAAGTCCTCTAGCTGCCTTCCATAAATCCTTAGGAGCCCAGCCAGAGGAGGGTTTAGAGCTCCAGGAGAGCTACTTGAAGTAGGCTTTATGTAATGAATAGGAGTTCCTGTGCTACAAAGTCTTATAGGCAGCAATATAGCATAGTGGTTGAGAGCATAGCTATAGAAGCCAAAACTGCCTTAGTTCATTTCTTAGTTCTGTCACTTGCTAGTTACATGGGCAGGGTAATTAAACTGTCTTGGTCTTGTCAGCTATTATCGTGGCAAAAATAATTATATCTATTGCACAAAATTGTGATGTGGATTAAATGCCTTAATACTTATGATGGTTTTAGAAGAATGTCTAGTGTAGACAAAGAGTTGTATATATTCTTAGAAAACAGCTAAAATTAAAAATATATATTCCAAAGTCACCTCACATTCTTGCTGCTGCTATCTTTGAAGACACGGTTCTGATTAGCATAAGCAATGTACAATGGAAGAAATGCCACATCAGTATATAAAACTACAATAAATTTTCAGAACTGGCAAGGAAACCAAGAAAACAATGGCACCAAAGTAGTCCCACAGTTCCCAAATGGAAGTGAACATACCGAAAAGGTGGAAGGCAATTCTGCATGGGAGAGAAGGCAGAAAGCAGAAACAATGGACTTGTAAAGATTAAAGTGTAAATCTGTAACTCAAATTAAAGAATGAGGTTACTAAGATAATTTATCCCAAAGTCTTGGTTATCTAAGGGAAGAGAAATAGGATGAAAGAATTGGAAACACAAATGAAAACCATTGGTATTGTTTATAAAAACAACTGACACTTAAATAGTTTAATAACTCAAAACTGTTACCTAGCATATAGTGAACCTCAGTAAATGAGAATTTTATTGTTGTTGCTCTTAATATTTCTTTGTTACTCTAACAGATGGAAGAAGTTTTCTCAGAGATATATAGGGACTTGTTCAAGACCATACAATGCAAGTAGTGAATCAGGGAACAAGGACTGGAAGCCGGGGCTATGTCTGACTCCAAACTGCCATTCTTTCCAGCACATCATTTTCTTACGGTATTTTAAAAGACACTGAAGGAAGCCAAATTGTTTTAAAAGACACTGAAGCAAGCCTAATATTCCCCAAATTGTAAAATACTACAAGATTTTCATAGATATTCTGTGAGAAACAAATATTTCTTTGGCCAACTAAGCTTGTAAAGACAAAGTTAAACATTAAATAGATTTCTTTTATGAGAAGACTCACAGCCATTAAAATGTGTTAGCTGTTATGAAATCTCTACAGAAGGACTAAAAAACTAAGGCTTTCCCAAACATATTTGACCATGGAAACTTGTGTTTGTGGAACACTCTAATACTTTCCAGAATTCTAGTGTTGTACTGAATACAGTTTGGGAAGCACTGCTCCAAACCAATGCCTTTGGATTTGCTGAAGGAAATTCTATTAGGCTTTTACAAGTGAAAAGTCTCACTCCTCAACTGGTGGGTACTAGGGAGATAGGAAGGGAGGGAGTGCCAGAATCTTTAGGATTAGATTGGGTTCATAACAAAGAAGTATCAATCTTGTTCAAAAGCCCATGGTCATTACAAAATCTGGATCATCGGACCCAAGATAGGATGACCAGGAAATAATGCCAAGTCAAAACAAGTAAGGAATCTAAAATCCAAGGCAGTCATGGGTAGCAGAGCTTAGCAAGAGGAGCAGGCACAGGAGTGGGTCAAGAATGTTTCCATAGTCAAGACAAACTAGATTTATCAAATGGCTTTAATTTAGTTTTACAGTTAAGCTTTATAGGAACACAATTGAGTCCACTGAAAAGAAGCACCTCAGATAAAGGAACTTTTGGCATTTGAGTTCTTATTGGGAAGGATTCCAGTAGCCTTTGTCTGATGGGTGATATAAGAACACAAAATGACGACACTGAACAGATGTAATCATCACACTCACATGATATCTACAACTTCTGCAATACAATGGGCACAATAAGTGTTTTGGAAACCCTGTGCCCACCTAACCCAGCAGCTAAGTTTTTGGTTTTAGATAGTACAGGGAGCAAATGTAACTAATTCAGCTTCTGCTGTGGCTTGGTTCAGGTCCACATAGTTTCTTACCTGGAGTCTTAACTAATCTTCTTGTTATCTACTTACTTCCTGCAAATGCACGGAACTATACTGCTACCAGGGTAGCATAGCTCTTACTACATTGTTCCCCTCCTTATGTGTCTCATCATTGCTCTCTGGGCCTCTTAGCATGTCTTTTGAGTATCTTCTTTATCCTAACTTTGCTTTCTTCCAGGTGTCTTCTTAATTCATCCTGCTGTAGCTGTTACCTCTAATATTTCTGTTTGATTTGTGCCTTTGCTTACGTTATCCTAATGCGTGGAGTGACCCTACTTCATCCTAGTTTGTACTGTCCCTTGTAACTGAAATATAAGGTCTTCATATCCTTCCTGAAACCTTAATTTACCACTCCTGTACACTCTTCTCCTGTTCCTTCTAGGCTGGGTTCCCCCAAATATGGTCCTGTACCATATTGCACTTATCATCATCTTTGCACTTATCACAGTATGGAATATTTTTCTCTGTGTATCTGTCTCACTCACTGCAATTTCTTCTTCACTAAAATGAGAGTAGGAACATAGGTGGATGATTTTGAGCTGGTAGGAAAACTTTCTCCTGTTCATCCCTCTTGGCACCAGCAACTACCATCACCAAGACTAAGCCTTTGTCTTAATTTAATCAAAATACTGTGCATCTCAAAAATCATCATCTTTCTTTTTTGTAGAGGGGGAGAGAATGATCAATTTTGTAGCAAGACATAGAGCATTCTGTTCATAAGAATTCCAAGGAGGCTAGGAAAGGAAGACTGGCCTAGTAGGGCTGCTACTAGAGAAAGAGAGAGAAATAATCATAGTGAAAGAGAAAGGAATAGTTTTCTCAGAAGTTTTCTCTGCTGGAGAATGTCACATTTCAGATCTATGTACCTGGCAAAGGACCAAACCAACACAGAATGTATGGTGCAGAGTGGATAAAGAGTGAATTTCAGGCTCACCTTCTCATCTATATTTTAGGACATAAATACAAAATATTTAATATATCCTCATGTATATAAATGTGTACTGTACTTATAAAATATGCACAAAATATATATGTATATGCTTCTACAAAATTTTAAACTATTTAAGAAATAGTCTCCATATCTTTTCAAAATTCATAATTGATTTCAGTTTATCTGGAAAATAACTGCCCTTTTTTGAAGTGTCCTTATGTTAGGAAGGAAAGGACTCAGCCTTGGTGTCACAGGGAAGTCAGATATAGTGAGATGAGAGACCAAAGTCAGGAAAGCAAAGTAAGTTTTAAGACACCCTGCATAGAGTAACAGAGCGGGCCTGCCTAAGATAAGACAAGCAGGCATGCATACTCATTCTGAGGCTTCTTTTATGTGGTTTTGGCAGGGCAGAGAGGACCTTGGTTCACAGCCCTCAGCTCTCTAGCTTGTTCTGATTGGTGAAATGGGGCTGTGCTGTGCCTATGCCTCTGATGTTTCTTATCTGCAGGGACCCTGGACATTTCCTGAGTCACTCTTGGACTCTGTGGCTTCATCAGATTAACTCTTTGAGTCATTTCTGGCTTTCTGGTTCTATTTGGTCAACTCTCTGAGTCATCTTTGGGGGGCCCTTTCTCCTTTTCATCCTGCTCATTTTCTGTCTTTCGGCCTAACACTTAGGCGACACTAAAGAGAATTTCAAGCACATTATAAGCCTACATTTTAAGGCAGATCATCTTGAATATATGCTCCAAATTTGATGAAAATCTAGTTAACAGTATTTTCCCAAATGTAGTTGTAAACGCAAAGATTAAATTTTTTTTCTGATTTACATAGATTTAATCCTCACAGAAACCATATAAAAATACTTTTGTAACCTGTTTTTTACACATAAAGGAAATCAGACTCAGAGATGTGAAAGGATAGAATATGAACCCTGGTATACTTGAATTTTGTACCCATGATCTTTCAATCTCACCTGTTTTGTATCTTCAAGTATGTTTGTTGATTTTTGTCTTACACTGCACAGTATTTCTACAGAGTTTTTCCCAAGCTTAGCTACTTGAAAATCTTACTCAACCTTAATCCTTTTCTATGATGTCTCCCATTTCCTTGGGTTAGATAGGGCTTGCTTCATCTAAATGATAATAGGTTGGTGTCTACTTTTGTGATTCTAGTCTTAGCTGTTCGAAGGCTGGAATTTTTGGACCCTAATAGGAGATCCCCCAATTGCTGATGTGAAATTTGCCACTCTTAGACTTCTGGGTATTCAGAGATTGTTCTTTTATTTCCTTTCTTCACATTCTCTAACTCATGTGTCTCCCACATCCCAACCCTTACCTCCATCTCCATCCCCACCATCAATTATTAGAGAAATATCTCAGACACAAGAGTAGTACACACTTCTTAGCATGCAGGGGCTTTCATAAATTGTTCCAAGTTTAACTGTATAGCCTCATTTCTTACCATACCTTTTCTCCACACACCCTACCCTCCAGCCACACTTAACTCACTTTTCTCAAAGCACACCAAATCTTTTTATGCCCCTGCCAGGAATGCCATTTCTCTTTCTCTTAAGCAAATGACTACTCATCATTCAGAGCCAACTCAAAAATTGATTCCTGTGCCACTGTTCTCT
Source organism: Manis javanica (assembly GCF_040802235.1). Taxonomy (NCBI): domain Eukaryota; kingdom Metazoa; phylum Chordata; class Mammalia; order Pholidota; family Manidae; genus Manis; species Manis javanica. The sequence continues at coordinate 54,044,980 of NC_133174.1, forward strand.
CCTCCTTCACTCCATCATGTACTGTTGGTCTGAAATCCTCTGTATGTAAGTGCTGGGGCCAAATGTATTCCAAAATTCAGAGCATTTTAGATATAAAAAATGTAGCATGTTTATTATGCAATCTTCCCATTGGGGACTGGAGAAACATCACATATTCAAACACTAATATTTCAGTAGAAAAATATGATGAGTAACACTAATTAGGATACCTAAAGTCTATAAATAATCTTGCATCAGGTTGGACCAGGTTTTGCTGCCAGATAAGCTATTATTGGCTTTCAAAGAGTTTTGAACTTTATAATTGTGAATAAAGGACTGTAGATTTTTATTGCAGAATTAATTATATGAAGAAAAAGGAGATCTCATCCCATAAATGCAATAATAGTTTAATACTAAAATGATATATTAATATAATGTATGTTATTAATACCTCAAAGGAGAAAAACGATGTGATGTCTCAGGAGTTTTCAAAAAGGCATTTGACAAAATCTAACAAGCATTATTGATTTCTAAAAAAAGAAATATGTGAGTCCATAACATATCAAATGTCTGGATAATCCTTAGTGGTATAATATTAAAATTATTTCCATCAGACTGAACAGATGATGCAACTTACCTCAATTACTATTTAATGATCTACTGGAAGTATTAACCAATGCAATTAGAGAAGAGAAATAAATAAAAATTATAAACATTAGAAAATTATCTTCACTTCATTTGCAGATATGTAGGAGAGTATAACCCCAAAAAAGATATTACTAAAAACTATTCAAGGCAATAAAGTAATTCAGTAAGATGGTTGGTTTCAAATTTATTATATAAACTCAATAGCTTTCCTATACCAAGTCATATAGAAAATATAATAGTATAATATTATTTGTAATAGTAACCAAAAAGATAAAATTCTTAGAAATAAACACAAAATGTATATAACCTATAAAAAGAAAACTGGATCTTAAAGGAAGATGTAAGTAAATAGATATTACTGAATCTTATGTAAAATTTTAATATAACACTAAGTGTCATTTACAATAGAATATTGGCAAGGATGTTGGAGAGAATTTGAAAAAAATTCTACTAAATTTATATGAAAAACATTCAGAAAACTTCTGAACTAGAAGAGTAATATGATGACAGACATGAGCAGTTGAGGGAGAGAAAAGCATGAAGTCAGCCCTAACAGATACATTTAAAAAATATTATGAAGCTATAAAATTTTTAAAAATTTGGCACTGGAAAAGAAATAGAGAAATCAGTGGACCAAAATAAAAAGTGCTGAGATAGAGCCAAATATTTTTAGGAATTTAGTATATTGTAAAAGTTATGTTTCTGATCAGCAGTTCAAAGAGTGTTTGTTTAATAAATGGTGAAAAAACTGACTGGCTCTTTGAGAAAAAAGTTTCATTACTTAAACCAAAATAAATCCCAGATGAGAACAGAAAAAATAAAATCATAAAAATTCTATAAGTCATTAGCAAATATATTTATAATTTTGAAGATCTTTCTAGCAAGATACAAAGTCTAGAACATATAAATGAAAGGATTGATACATTTTACCATATTAAAATAATTTGAAAATATCTGTATGGCCAAAAAAATCTAGAAGCAAAGCTCAAAATAAAATGATGGACTAGGGAAATAGAAATGATGACCTAGAGAGAGTATTTTCTAAAATGCACATTAGATAAAGAGCTAATTTTCATACTCTACAAAGAACTCATGCATTAGTAAGAAAATGACAATCATTCCAACAAGAAAATTTGTATAAAAGCACGAACAAGAAGTTCAGGAGAAAGGAAATCAAAATGGTCAATAAACATTGGAAATTATGTTCTAAATTTTACAATTAAAAACATGCATATTGAAACAAGAAGATACCATTTTACCTCCAAGATTGGCAAAAACAACATAATGTTCAGTGCTGGCAAGGGTGTAAAGAAACACATACTCTCCTGTCTCTGGAGCTGATTAGACTTGGGTAATAGCTCCTCAGGGAGAGGTATAGGGATTTTATGTAATAATGGATTCCAACAGTTAACTAAAGGTTTGTGGTTTCCAAGTATGCTTTCAATGTTTAATCATTATAATGATCACCATATCAGCATGAGAAAAACAAGATCCATAAAAATTATTATGAATTAATCAAATTAATTTAGTTAGAGAGTTATAGGGCCATAATTTGAACACAGAACTTCTGACACTCAGTCCAAGGCTTTTCTCACTGACCCAGATTAGAGGTTTCATTGGGTTGGCATTTGAGTGTTTTTCAAATCTAAATCCCATCCATTCATCCCACAAGTGTTTACTGAGCATCTACTTTGTGTCAGGCACTATTTTAATCACTAGGGATTGAAAAATGACCAAAATAGTCTCTGCCCTCATGGAGGATACATTCTGGTGAAAGGAGAGAGATAATAAGTGAATGTGATATATATATGTTGGTAATAAATGTGATAAGAAAAATGAAGTAGTAAAGGATAAGTACTAGTGAGGGTGGTGTGTTTCAATTTTAAGTAGAGTGGTCAAAAAAGATATCAAGTAGAAAGAAATATTTGAGCAAACATCTGAAGGAAATGAGGAAATGAGCCATGTGGATGTTTGGGGACGAAGCTTAACTTTGATATGGGAGAATGACTGATGTGTTTGAGGAACATCAAGAAAATGAGGTAGCTGGAGAGGAGAGAGTAAGAGGGAGAATAGAAGGATATAAAGTCAGAGAAAGAATGGGGTATAGGAGGCAGATAATGTTGGACCTTTCACTTTTGCTCTGAGTGAGACAGGAGGTCATTGGTGGGCACGTCCTCCTAAAAGAAAATGTAGGCAGGAAGGGTCACCATGTTGGGGGCCCTTGAGGGTCTATGCAGTCACCAAAACCAAGCACAACCTACCTTCTTACTTCCCAGCATGCCTCATTACTTTTCTTCCAGTGCTAGTTGGACCCTACCTTCCAGGAGTTGTCTGGCCCTTTTACTTCCATGACCCAGAACACCTTACCTGGTGAGACTAGAAGCAGTCCACTTGGCAGGCAGGGAGGCACAAGCAGATAGCTGTAATATGATAGGAGGTAGTAGATTCCAGAGAAATGAGCTGCTGAAAGGAAAGGTAAGATTGTCACACTCATAAAGTAGAGGACTGTATGGGGGAAAAGACACTAATCTCCATCCCAGCTGGTTGGGATACAGATCAGATGAAGATGTTACTTGGGCCAGATCACTGTCAGTGCAAAGGAAAGATAAAGCAAGATATCCATTACAGAGGCTGGGGTCTTTTCATAGGCAACCTGCTTTATGGGGAGTCTAGCAGTATCAGAACAAACAAACCCTTGGAATCTGTGAGCACAAGTATCACTTTTGAGCTGTTGACATATTATTTGCATTTCAATCTACTTAGTAAGTTTCAGGCCTGGTGGTCATTTCTTGGTCTGAGAGATATAAAGAACTGAGCTCACTGCCTTGCTCAGTAAGAGTTAGCTTTTTATCATTGCTGCTATTATATTTGCTGTTTAGAGCTGTAAGTAGCCAATGAGAGATCATGTAAGCTTATATATTTTCAGGCAGGATTTTTTGTTTTGGATGTTTTTTTTTGTTTCTGGTGTGGTAGTGTTGAAACTAATTTTTTTCCAAATAATTGTTACAAAGAACATATATACATATGAAAATATAAAAGTTCAATTTTATTAGCAAAAACTTATTTTGTAAGTTCAAATTCATAATTTACTTATTATAAAATCCATCAATGAGAATCAGGAGCAAAAATAGTGAGCATAAAATAATTTGATTATGTATGCTGTTTTTCTAATGGTTCAGTTATTGTCAGTTTTATTTATTTATGTATTTGCTTTCATTACAATTTTTGAAAAACAGTCGAAAACATATTTTAAATGAGGAATTCCACATCAAGTATTTGCAAAGCTCTTGAAATATCTCTCTTGCATACAAAGCTTTAAGAAACATAATTTGAAAACCACAGATAACGGACAAGACTTAAAATTGTACTCCTAACACCTTAGGGTTTTGGAGAAACACCCTCAGGGAATCTTTGGGATAAAAGGAAGGCAAAGTTTCATCTCCACTGTCCCCTAAGCTTGCTTCAACCAGTGCAGATCTACTTTTGTGTGTTTTATGGTAGACTTCTACTAAAGGTTTTATTTTATAGATATACTTCATCACTCTTAATGGAAATATTCCATTGCATGAGGTGGTATGGGGCAGATGGGAGTACCTGTATTATAAGACAAGTTTTCTAGGCTTGAAAGTGTTTTAAAATAACTGTTTTTCCTCCAATATACTCATTACAAAAATGAAGAAACTGAATCTTGTTTATGGGACAGGTCTGTCCTAAGGTCACACAGTGTTTCAGTGGCAGAACCCAGATGAAAGTGGTTCTCTGCCCAAAATTCTCCAAAGCCCTTATCCCCCTTAGAATAAACATCAAAATTCACTCCCTTTTTCCCATCATTACTTCTCTGACTTTTTCTGCTATTCCTTCCCTCAGTCTTGCCATTCCAGCCACACTGGCCTGCTTGCTGTTTCTTGTATACAATAGGAATGCTCCTAACTTAGCCTGGGAAGTTCCTTCTGCCTGAAATGCTCTTCTCCCAGACAGCTTTATGGCTTACTTCCCCTCCTTCAGATTTGTTCAAATGATATCTACTAAGACATGACCTCTTTATTTAATACTGCAGACTGTCTCCATATCCAGCACTCCTTATACCCTATACCCTGTTCTAACTTTTCCCTTTTCCATATAATTTATCTCCAAGTATATGATATAGTTTCTTTCTTTATTAACTTTACTGCTTATTGTCTTTCTTCTTCAATGACATGTGAGCTATAGAAGACAGATTTTTTTTGTACTTTGCATTCTCCTGTGTCCTAAGGACCTAGAACAGTGCTTACACTTAGTAGTTGCTCAATAAATGTTTGTAGTTGAATAAAGATCTATTCTAGGGTATCTCTAGAATCTCTTTCTTAGCCTATGTTCCTCTGCTTGATGTATGTCCATTATTTGGTATTTACTTTGAAATGTGAACCCTGCAAAACAAAGATCCTTAACCTATATTGACATGCCATGAAGTCCTTATGCCATTTTGGATTCTAAGTCACTGTGGCCTTCATATATAGCTTAGCTGTAGTGTTGTAAATAGTTAAGGTGGACTGCATATGAAGACTATCATGAACTTCCTGTCTAAAACCAAGCAAAAGAGCTCCCTTCCTTTCTCCAGCAGGAATAAGTGGACTTGACAAAGTAAATTGGCAGAAGTAATTGACATCCCTCCTCAGAGGTAGGCTTCCCCAAAAGAGTAGCCATTAAAGGTAAAAGGTGTAATGGAATCCTTTTCTTAATTCTGTATTCACCAAGGGTGAATCATGAAAGAAGAAACCCAAAGATTCTTTGTGCAATAATGGAGACCTATTAATTTTAGGGGGAAGACTGGCCCTATGCTCTTCATTCCTTAGTCTGAGTTTAGACCACATCAGGTCTTGAGAAAACAAGATTTATGTCTGTCTTTTGGAAATGAATTTACTTTATGGTAGACAAGTAAAGGAAGAAGCTGACCTACATGTTTCACTCCTGGGGGAAAAAAACCAAAAAACACTTGAATTTGATGATCCAAACCTACCCCTTTACCCTGAATGAAGTTCACACTAGTGAAAAAAGGCTCACATCTCAAGTGATGGTCTGGAGAATATATGGTGAAGGAGGAATGACTGAGATCAACCCAGACCATGTTATTATTCAGGTCAGAAAATGGGAAAAAGGGTGGGACTTTATGGATTTCTTTAGTAATACAGTGCTGAAATTGGGGTTAGGGTAGTAGATTATGATCTTAGAGCATGTGGGAAAGCATTTTGTTGTTGTCTTTCTTAAGCATAGGTATTGGGGGAAATCTTGCCAGAGATTGGATGGCAAATGGCTCAACAATGTTATGATTTTCCAAAGCCATGGAAATACCTATAGAGCATAATCACAGTGCCACTGTGCCAAAGCAAAAAATTGCTAAAATACTCTGGCATCTGTTATGCTTTTATCCTTTGGTCAAAGGCCCATATTAACTTCATATACACACATAGCTGAAAAGACTCATAGCCTTTGAGTCCCTATGTAATATATGAGATTCATTGACTCAGTTTGGCTTGACTTGAAGAGTAGAAGGACAACAATTCATGATATGCATCCACATTCCCCAGGTATCTTGACTGCAGCCATCCTCAACTGTTGAGCTCTCTGTAGCAGTTATGGATATATTTGCTTTGAATCCTCCCTCTCTATCCTTAGTAGTTCCATGATTATGCTTGTTCTCTTTCCCTTGATGAACAGACAGGAAGATTTCCATCAATTCCCTGTAATGACTGATTCAAGAAAATCCTTCTAGCTGTTCTCCTTTGTCCAGCAGCCTTTGTTTCTTGAGCAGTACCATTCCCGTGACTCAAAAGGTTCCTTGAAACAACTGTCCTGGGATGTGTAGGGAATAAATATTTGCATATGGGGAGAGTGGAAACTTGGAAGTCAAGGTGGGGAATGACTTATGAAAGAGCCTTGGAAAAAAGCCTTGCTGTTTTTCCATCCCTGACCAAGTTGAGGCCATGCGTGTGGATTTCAAAACCAAGCTTTATTTGTGATTTTTGACCAATTGTTAGTTACAAATCAGAACCACTCCCTAACAATGGTTGCTTTTGGATGATTTCCGCTAGAAAGAGCCTGAGTTGATAGCTGAATAATATAGAAATATCCCTTAGTGAAGAGAAATAGTGTAGGAGGTTATGGGGAGGGGCAAGGAACAAACTCCTCTGGGTAACTGAATATTCTGGTTAATAGAGATATTTTGGAGCACATTATCCCAAATTCTTGTTCTTAAGCCATGAACACTGACACCTGTGATTTTATTTACTTGTGAAATCTTAATGAGGGAATATTATTATTTATTTTCTGTACACAGGAAAACAGGCTAAGAGAAGCTGTGACTTTCTGAAAGTCACATAATTATTAATTGAGCTGAGACTCAATGTCAGTCTCTTGATTCCAGATTCAGTTGTTATTTCTCAATCAGCTGTCATTGTTTATTTAGGACATGTTTGCTACAGAGAAAACAGAATAATCAGAATATAAGAAAACACTCAAATGAATTTGTTAAAACCATATTGAAATCATGAACTTGTAATAATGGCTACCATTCACTGACTTATTATGTTCTAGTCCTTTTACATTCATTATTTTGAGTACCCCCATTTTGATAGAGGAGTAACTGGTGGTTCAGAAAGGTTAACATACTTATCAAATTTCTTTATTTGTTTTGCCTATTATTTATTGTTTATCTCTCTGCAGTAAATTAGTAGAAGGTAAAGTCCTTGAGGACAAGGATCCCCAGTGTCTATACTAATCTCCAGCATACACTAAGTGATATACTAAAAAGGTATTTTATATGAATGCTGGTATCAGTCAGGATTCTCCAGAGAAACAGAACCAACAGGACATATATTAGTTATTTTAAGGAATTAGCTCACACAGTTGTGGGGGCTGCTATGTCCAAAATTCATAGGACAGGCTTGCAGAATGGAAACTCTTGATACAGAATTGCTTCTTCTTCTGGGAACAGGTTTTGCTTTTATGACCTTGAACTGATTGGATGAGGTACATTTTCAAGGGTAATTTCCTTTACATAAAGTCAACTGATTGTAGAGGTTAACTGTATCTATATAAAAACCTTCACCAGCAACCTCTAGATTAGTGTTTCATTAAACAACTGGTACTATAGCTTAGCCAAGTTGACACATGAAATTAACCATCATAGTGTCAAGTTCATATAGTTAAGTTAATGGTATTACTGGGACTTAAATACAGGTCCCTGTGATTCTAGAACCTATCATCTTTGTTTTAAACCATACACATGTCTAAACTGCAGAGAAGTTTACTGATCATCTAGTCCAATCCTATAATAGTAGATAACAGAATATTGAGGGTAGACAAAGGGAGGGAGGGGTAAGTCACAGGAGTTGCTCAAATTCAATCTCAGATTTCCAGACCAGTGCTCCTTCTATGATGACTGAGATTTGTAGGACCTGTTCTTAATCCCTGCTATTATGATCCAGGATTGGGGAGGATGCTTGAGAGGGTGTCAGAGACTTAGCTGAATTGTGCCTAATGTGATATAGGCCATACTCTGGAAATCAATTTTGTAAACATTCACTGAGCTCTTTTTTAATAATTTTTCTGTCTATTAAAAGTTGATCACAGATACTGCCACTGAATTTTACACTTTAAAATGGTTAAAGTGCCAAATTTTATGTTGTGCATTTTTTGTACAATAGAAAAAGAGTTAAAAAAAACTGACCCCAGAGTGAGAATACAAACCTGAAATCAGTAATTTAGTTATTTCATCAGGAGACTTATGCAGCGGATGAGTGTTTACTACATTCCAGGAATTTTACATATACTCATATATTAACTTATTTAATCCTCAAGTGAACACTATGAGGTAGTAAGTACTGTAAAGGAAGTTGGAGCCAGAAAAGTTAAGTAACTTGTCCTGGATGACATAGTTAGGACATAGGAGAGCCAGGACTTAAACCCTAATGTCTTAACTCTTATCCAGGACTATTCTAGTAACAAAATGATGATTAATAATGATGATAATATTAAGGAATTATATATGGAGAACCTCTGTTCAAAGGCCTCTTGAAGGAAAGGGTAGAATCATCTTTCATCATTTATTTATTTATGATTTATTGTATATACATAATTATAATAACTTTTATCAGTAGTATATTAACACAAATCTGTTTCTCAGGCCTATAAGTTACTTGGCAAGTAGGGATTCTAAGACATGTGAGTACATCAGAGTAGAGGGAAGAACACAACTGTAGAATGACACTGGGGAGGGTAGGCATGATAGTGTCACCTGGAGGAAGGCTGGACAGTTAATAGAGCAACTAAATCCAGTATGTCAGTGTTCACAGAATAAAGACTTTTGGTTATTTCTCTCTCTTTCTCAGCTGAAAAGAAAGAGCACTGGTCTGATGATATTCAAAAGATTGGATTTCCAGTTCTGGTTTCTGTCTATACAGAGTGGCCTTGGGTAAATTCAATCTTCCCCTAGAACTTTAATTCTCCTGTTAAAAAAACACAAAGGTAACAGTATAATATTCTTAAGCTTTTTGGATCATGGATATCTTCGTGATTGTGTTAAGTGTTATGAACTTTCTCCCTAAAAAATAAATTTATTTACACACCAAATTTTGTCTCCCATTCCAGAAGTTCCAACAGGCCTGTGTGTCATATCCATGGATATACACCCCCATACACAAACAGGTTGAAAGCCAGTGGATTAGATGAAGTCCAGCTGATATTGTGTGCACAAGAGTGAATGTGCTGGGTGACTGCACTGGCTCAGGGGAACTAGAGACATTTTGTTTGGAAGCAAACATCCTGAAAATTAGGCCCTGGTGTTTTACCCATTTGGAAACCTGTCCTTGTCTTTCAGAAATACCCATAGCTACACCTTGAATTCAACTCTATTGCCTCCTGCAAGGACCAATGGCAGCAAGTAACTTGTGTCATTTTGGCCAAGCAAAAAGATTAGCTATAATAATTAGCTAATTGTATCCAGGTTTGCTTCCTTTCATAGCTGCTGCTCAATTGTTATAGTGGCTAATTGTTTTCTATTTTGGCTGGTGGGAACAGGTGGAAAAACTGGAGTACTTCACAGAGAACTGAGTTGCTGGGGAAGAAATCAATTTAGCTTAATGGCTAAAAGTGACTCCTGGTCTAAACTGGGGCTGTGGCAGGTGGTAAGGTAAAAACAGAGGCATGGACTCAGCAAGTCAGGGCAAAGGAAAGCATAGGCCCAAGTGAAAAACTGAGGTGTTTTTTTTTTAAGTATAGTTGATAATACAATATTATATTGTTTGCAGGTGTACAATATAGTAATTCAACAATTGTAAATGTTGTTAAATCTTTATCCAAACTAGTGTAGTTACTGTCTGTCAAGATATAAAGATGTCACAGAACTAGTGACTATACTAGTCTCTAGGCTGTACTTTCATCCCTGTGATTAATTTAATTATGATTGAGATTTTTTGCCTCCTTATCCCTTTCACCTGTTTCACCTACCCACCCCAAACCCTCCCCCATGGCAACCATCAGTCATTTCTCAGTGTGAGTCTTTCCATTCTGTTCATTTCATTTTTATGAATCATTGAGTTTCTTTATTGCTGATGGAAATTATTTTACACCCTATTCTGACCTCTAATGGGCTTCCACTTCTGCAGTAAATGAATCAGTTCTAACTCTGTTACTAATTGGCCATGTAGTCTTGGATAATGCTCTACCTCTCTCTGGGCTTCAGTGTCCCTGTCTTGACAATGGGTTTCAGCCCCGGGTAAGTTCACTATGGATTCAATGTGACCAAAGAAAATGACAGCAGAATGAATGCTCTTTGGGGTGAAAGGGTTATACCCAACTTTATTTCCAGGTGGCAGGTCAGTCACTAAAATCCCATTCACTCAGAGCGAGTCTGTATGCAGCAAGCCAATCTCTGCCTCTGGGCCCCTCTCTCTGCACAGCCATCCTCTGGGCCCCTCTGTCCTCACAGCCATACTTTGGGCCTCTCTGTACAGCTGTCCTACACAGCCGTCCTTTGGGCCTCTGTCCTTGGCGCTACCACCACTCCACTCTGCTCTCCTGCAGTTTTGCAGCCCTGCCACCATGTCATGCGCAGAGCACTAGGCGGAGCTCTTTATATAGTCAAATTGCCCACATGTGTGCAGTGAGCTAATCAACCAGGGCTAGGTGAGAATCCTGACCACAGAAATTCTCATTTTATCCACACTCCACCCATCCAGGATTCTCTCCTCTCAATCTATGTGCCCTTAGTCCTCTGAAATGGTCCCTGTGCAAGAAAGCTCGAATATTGTTCTCCAGTCTCTCCAGCAAAAAGTTTTGCAGATGCACAGGCCGGACTCGTGACTCTGTCTCTGACCTCTGCCTCTTTGGTCTAAATGGCTGGAACTGCTCTGGTTTCAGTTGTTGCCACAGCTCCAATAAGATCCTATTTGGCTTTCTGTCTAATTTCCTTCCATCTACTCCTGCCCATATTAAATCAACCAGTGCCTGGGTCCTCGTAACCCTCACGGGACCCTTCAAATTCCTCCTGTGAGTAACAGGTCTTATTCTTTCCAGGTTCTTGTTGCTTCAGGTACTGTACCTTGTCACCTCACATTTTGTACTTGCTGCCTCAAGGCAGGCTGCACTGTCAGGGAAGACAGCTTTCCCATCTCTGATCCTGACAGAACAATTACATCCACGTCTAATTCCCACAGCCACCAGCTCATCCTGAGTGTAAGGGCGGACCATAGAGTGCTCCACAACCTGGGGAGGGGGCTGTTCCTCTCCTTGGGGAACTTTCAGCTGCTGGGTCTTTATTTTCTTTACAATCACTGGGCATGCTTTCCATACAGTAGAGGCCAGTGCCTCCGGCACCACCCCTTCATCCTTCCCCAGCTTCTCCATTTCTGGGGCTGATGGCACCTTTCTCTCCACTTCCCCGAGTGCCTCCTCTGTTACAGTGCCTTGCAACAGTGCCAGCTCAGTCTTCAGCAGCTCTCTTAACTTCACCTCAGTGCTTCAGAGCTGACATTCTCATGCCACCTCTGCCTGTGCTTCCCTCAGGAGTTCATTCTTTTCCTTGATGGCCTGTTCCTTCTTCAGAACACCTGGCAGTGCTGCCATCTCACCTCCAATAGCACCCTGTTGCCGGCGCTCTCCTGCTCCTTCCTCTTGCATCAAGGTCATCTCCTTCCTCAGGGAATCCACAGAAATTTGCAACTCACGTTCTCATGCCACCATTTCTTGGGTCTCCTCTGTAGACTTTTTGAAGACTGTGAGAAGCAGCCAACCCCCAGTCTCTGCTGCCCCACAGGCACTCTGCCTCTCAAAGGATCTGCTTATTATACCAAGAGCCACCCCTACTGCCTCAGGTGTCACCTCCACTTGCCTCCAGCCCTGGGGTGGGGCCGAGTCTTCTAGGAGGCAAGCCACCTCAGACCACATACCCACTGGGGAACGATCAACTGTCTCTCCATTCACAGGGGCAGCTCACTGAAGCACCCCTCCCATAAGGGCAGCCTGTCTTTTTCCTTGGTCAACAGTGAACTCTGCCAACTTTCACCAATTGTCCTGCCAATGGGTTTCAGCCCGGACAAATTTGCTATAGATTCAATGTGACCAAAGAAAATGACAGTGGAATGCTCTTTGGGGTGAAAGGGTTATTCCCAACTTTATTTCCAGGTGGTAGGTCAGTCACTAAAATCTTGTTCACTCAGAGTGAGTCTGCATGCAGCAAGCCAGTCTCTGCCTCTGGGCCCCTCTGTCTGAACAGCCATCCTGCACAGCCATCCTCCGGGCCTCTGTCCTCAGCATTGCCGCCACTCCAACCTCTGCTCTCCTGCAGCCTTGCAGCTCTACCACCGTGTTGTGTGCAGAGCACTGGGTGGAGCTCCTTATATAGAGTCAAATTGCCCATAGGTGTGCAGTGAGCTACTCAACCAGGGCCGGGTGAGAATCCTGGCCACAGAATCTCTCATTTTATCCACAGTCCCTTTCCACACATTTGGAGAATTTAGGACTAGCTGACACCAAAGGCCTCTTCCGCTCTGACAGTAAAGAATTTTAAAACTTTTTGAATGCTCTGACTTCTTCCTTCTCATTTTGAGATTTATGAAAAGCAGTGGTTCCCCAGGAGCTGCAGAAATAGAGCTTGCTACATAGTGGGAATCAATAAATGCTTATTGAAAGACTAAAATCAAAATAATAGTAGCTGACCCTTACTGAACATTTTCAATGTACCAGGCCAGGAGCTTCAGTTATCATCTGAGGGACCTGGAGAAAAAGGCCCTGTCTGATTCATATTTATGCCCTTGAGATTGTCATCATTGTCACACAGCAACTAATTGATGGAGTCAAGTTAAAAATCCAAGATGGTTGATTTCAGCATCTATGGTCTTAAATGGCGACACTCATACAATAGTTAAGAGTGCTGCTAATCAGTAGGTGTGCTATAAATATTTTTAGAATTAAAAAGAATTGCACTGGTAAGTAGACCAAGCCATTATGTGCCCTGGCTATGTTAAGATCTCATTAGTTAAGGCAGTGATTTGATTTCACCTTAATAAAAGCAGGAGACATAAAGGTAGACGAAATGAGTTTAACCTGAGGTTATGGATGGCAATAGATTTGTGATTTTCAAGTAAAAATGTACCCTATCTTTGCTTCCATACCTTAATCTTTCAAGTAGACTGTGGGTAAAACTGCAATATTTCCAGAATCTCTCACCTTCCTTCAGTACATCTCCATGTCAATAGATGTTTCCAAGGTGGGGAGAGTAGCCATCTCCATATCAATAGGTAATTACATGGGGGAGTGAGAGCATATCTTGACCACAGAGTTTGGGTAGGGTCTCTTTTTGCAGCCTGGTCATGAGTGACATGGGTTAGCAGAAGTACATGACTGATTGTAGGCAATAAATGTCTCTTCCCAGTCACACCTCATGCCCTTTCATACCAACTGGTATAAGGGCTTCAGAATTTTTGCCTAGTGCAGGATAAACACTCTCCAGTAGCCCAAAGTCCCCAAAACTCTTGTAATAATGCCACAGTGGTAGGGGTAGGGAAAGCCTGGACCTTGTCCATGACTGCTTCTCTGATAACTTTAGTCTTAGCTGACCAGAAAATCCCCAAGAACTTTACTGACAAACCAGGTCCATGAACCTTGTTCTCAGTCCATCCATTCTCCTGTAGATGTTGCAGCAGTCTAGGACCTGTCCCTTCTAAATCTGCAAGAGAATCAGATGTGAGCATGATATCATCAATGTAGTGATACAACTGCACCATTTGTGGTTTCTTCCATGTGGCCAAGTCCTGGGCTACAAATCCATGACAAATGGTGAGACTGGGACGGTATCCCTGTAGAAGGACAGTGAATGTCCCACGTGAAGAAAAACTGTTCCTGACTTTCCTGTGTCAATAGAGAAGAAAGCATTAGCAAGGTCCACAACATAATGATACATCCCTACTTCATAGGGTGTCCATAGGGCTGCTATAGAGGAGACAGCAGCATGCAAATGGTGTGTGACTTTATTCAACTACTGTAATCCATGATCATATGCCAATATCCGTCTGGCTTTTTCACTGGCCACACTGGGGAATTAAAAGGACTATGGACTATGAGTGGGCTTTATGATGCCCACCTTCTCTAACTCGTGAAGAGTTTCTCCAATTTCCTTGTGTCCCCAGGTAATTTATAATGCTTAGTAGTTGTCACCCACCAAGGTATAGGCAGAGCTACAGGCAGGTGTTCAGCATGTCCCCTTCAAAACTGCCTTTGCCACATGTACCCTCAGTCTGAACTCATCTGCAGCGGTCTGTAAACACAAGCCCTGCAAGATATCTACCCCCAAAGTATATTCAGGAATGGGTGGAATGTACACAGTATACTCCTTTGGAAGTAAATGACCTATCCTCAATGGAATTTGGACTTTCCTGGCTCTAATTGCCTACCTCCATAAATATCTATCACATCTGGGGTCCCAGGAAAATGCTCAGGGTTGCTGTAAATTAGAAAACATTCAGCTCCTGTGTCCACCAGCACCAGGACATGTTGTATATTCACAGGGGACCAATGAATCGCTAATTCTACATGTGGCCTCTGGTTCCCTCTCAGTCAAACCGTGATGCCCAATCATCCTCCTGTGGGGGTGAGGGCCCAGGCAGACCCTGATATTGTTCCCCAGGAAGACTTGCAGGGACACAGGTGGGACATGGGGCTTTGCTCCTGGCATCTATGTCTGGACCTCAGTGGCTGGAACTGCCGCTCTGGCTTTAATTGTTGCCACAGTTCTAACAAGATGCTATTGGGCTTCCCATCAAGTTTTTCTTTCACTGTTCCATACTATATCAAATCAACCCACATCTGGGTCCTTGAGACCTTCATGGGGACCTTTGCACCTCTTTTTTCTGTCATAGCCTGTACTTCCTTCTGTGCTCTTATTGTTTCAACCTTCCCCAGATATGCTAAAGTATGAGTAGCCTCACTTACAGGTTGCCCTATGTGGGGGTCAAGAATAGCCACTAGGGACCCAAAGAGAGATGGGGAGCTCTATAGAGCACAATACTTCTCATTCCTATGGTAAAGTGCTCCTCACGAGGGCCCTGGGGATCCATATTATAGATATATTTCATCTATAACTCCCATAACACCTGCTGGAGCTCTGCATACATTTTCCAGCTAGGGGGTATGTATGGTAAATCACCCTGATTAGGCCGAACTCCCCTGATGGCTGCTGTCAGCCAATCCAGAAGTGCCTGATTCCCTGAGGTGTGATGGGCACTTTGAAACTGCTGCCAGAGGGAAGGGTGAGTCATCAGGGAAACCAGTCTACCCATTTCAGAACCCGACATAACAATGTTTTCCACCCCCACATCCCAGAGACGCCAAAGCCATGTAGGCAGAGGTTCCGATGGCTTCTGCCAAAACTGGATGCTCACATCCACCAGCTCATCCTGAGTATAGGTTCAGACCATGGTGTGCTCCACAACCTGGGGAAGGGGTGACTCCTACCCGTGAGGAGCCCATGGTTGCTGCATTTTTATTTTCTGAATTACATCTGGGTAGGCCTTTTATATGGGAGAAGCTGGTACCTAGGGCAGTGGCCTCAGCAACAGATTGGCCCTCGGCTCCACCCCCTCATCATCTCCTTACATGTACTCTACCATCTCTGGGGTGGAGGCACCGCTCTCTCCACCCCATCCCCCACAGCCCCCTGCAATTCTCCTGCTGCCTCTTCCCTCACTGCTAACATATCTTCTAGGAGTGGGATCTGTCTTCTCAATAACTGTCTCTCTTTCTTAAGGGCATCCCATAGGTCATGGGATGCTCCAAGCGATGCTGAAGCATGTCCCTCTCCTGCTGAATTCTCTTTCTCTCTCCTCAATAACCTTTTCCACTATCTCAAGTAACAGAAATCCCACAAGCCTGGCTGCTACACAGTCACTCAGAGGCTCTAAGCCATCTTCTATCTCACTGAGGGCTAATTCCACAGGTTCCAGTATCTCTAACCTTCCCTAACTCTGGGGAAGACCACACCTTTCTGGGGGTGCTAGACCAATTCCCCACTAGGGCCTCCATATTTGGAAGCCCCACAGACAGGGGGCTCTTCGGTGAAGCTGCATTCCCCACTGCTGCAGCTCCTGGGGACTCCCCACTATCCTCAGGGTGTGTTCTGCATATCTCCCCACCATTTTTAGGGGCAGCCGGCCCAATGGTCACACTCAGGAAGACAGATTTTGGATTCAGAAATCCTTCCAACCACCACCAGTGGTAACTCCAGGGAGATAATCCCCGGGCAAAATACCTTTGAAACCAAAATCAGTCAAAGGGAAAAATAAAGCAGAAGAAATCCATTTATTGTCTACAAGCAGTCTCTCATGACCAGGCTGCAAAAAGAGACCCCACTCAAACTCTGGTCCAGATATGCCCTCGCTCCCCCATGTAATTACCTATTGATGTGAAGATGGACTACTTCTCGCCCCACTTTGGAAACATCTATTGATTTGGAGATACACTAAGGCCAGGTGAGAGATCCTGGAAATATTGCAATTTTACCCAAAATAGCCATGTGTGGATACTGCCTCCCATATTGGACCGTATAGCTCTAAAGTGAAACAAGGATTTCTACTTTGCCTTCCTTCCATGACTGATGATGCAGGTGGCTGAGTTCTACTAGTTTGAAATGGTATAAAAAAGCTTCAGGAACAGACAGGCTTGAATTCACACCTCAGCTATATGAACCTCAAGCAAATCCCCTTATAACTAGTGTACAAAGCAGGGATTCATTAAGAAGGTGGCTTTTATGGTAGTTCTGAAAGGTGAGGAGTATTTGGACATGGAGAATATAGGGGAAGGGTTTTATGAGAACTAAACAGATGAATCTTAAGAAGAGAATCCTTATTGGGGATGAAGCTAGAACTGGTAAGTGTCACTCTGGGCCTTGATTTTATGGCTGGGCCCTAAGGGTCAAGGCAACTACTAGTCTTGGATGCCATAATTTAATTTTTTCATTTGTAAAATGTAGATAATAGTCCCTAACCTCATAATACTTTGAAGCAGAATCACATGAGATTGTCCAACATAGGGCCTGGTGTGGGACTCTGCTTAGGGACTATGAATTGTGTTTTTTGAATCTTCTGTTATCAAGGTCATCGGTGAATAAGGACAGGGAGTACTGGTGACCTGGCCAGCAAAGAAAAGTTCCAGGTAAGCTTGTACCAGAAACTAGCCTTACGGCAAAGGGAAGCCATGGGTTGAACAAATGAAGGATCTTAGGTTAAGAGTCCAGAGACCTGAGTTATATACCCCACTCTGAGTCTAAGGGTCATCATCCAAAAAAAAGGGTGGGAGTACACAGTGGTGGTGGAAGATGAACACTAAACTATAAAATCTCTAAATTTCTATGGCTTTCCAACTAACCTAGTCTATCGCACCAAAGACTAGCAGTTCCCTTGACCCTTAGAACCCAGCTCTAAAACCACAGCCCAGAGTAGGCCTTGCCAGTCCTAACTTCCTTTTCTATAAGGATTCTCCTTAATATTCAGCTCTTTCATCCTCATAAACACCTTCCTGCAGATTCTTCTTGTCCAAATACTCCTAACCTTTCAGGGTCACCTTAAAAGACACCTTCGTCATGAATACATTCCTGGTCCTCTAGACAAAAATTAATAGCCACTGTATTTTTATGACAACCTCTTTCTTTTTTTAAAGAAGACAATGGGGTTTAACAGATGCACAGAAATTAGAGTTAGACAAACCAGAACTTTAGAGAAATTGCTTTATCTCCCTTGGTTTTAGTCTTTTCAATGGTAAAACCAGGGTGACAGAAACTATTTTTCAGGCTGTGGTGACAATTAATTGAGAAAATTAATCTTTTAGCACTTTCTAATCTGTGAGGGCATTACACATAGGTGAAATTAGCAAGTGAATTTTTATTCCACATTGCTTATAGCACTAGGGAGTAATTATATGTCTGCCATATTTTAGTGTCAGTTATTGACCTATCTCCCTCCCCAGATTTTTACCTCCTCAAGGGTCCAGATGTATCTTATTTATGTCAGTATCTTTAGCCCCAAGGGTAGTGCCTGGTACAAAGCAACACAAAGCCAGCCTGCAAGAACACATTTAACCCACACAAAGCTGAACCTCAGAACCAATATTATTTTCATTTTATAATTCAGTCCTAGAAAATACTTTGTTTCTGCACAGAAACTACTAATGCTGCTAATTTTGTCTTGGCTTCCAAGAAGCTCAAGATACAGCAATTAATTATATTTTCAACAATAGTTTGGCTCACCTTTTCCTAGGTCTTCATTTTTATCTTCTATTCATGACACACCATGGATTGCAGGTGTTTTTGTATATAAGGTGCAGCAAACATTGTAAACTACACAATGACAACATATATGTGTTCTAGGGTCAGACACACCTGGAATCAAATTCTAGCTCAACTACTGCTTGAGTGGACAGCTTTGGACAAATTACTGCATTCCTTGGAGCCTCATTTCATCATCCTGAAAAGGTAAGAGGTAATAATTTTTACTTCCAAGTGATGTTGTAAAATTAAATTTGGTAATACACAGTGCATGGCATACAAGAAGTGCTTAGGAATTAGTTGATATATAACATTTACACATGTATGGCTTTTCTGCTTCTGTTATCTCCAAGAGGTTGGTAAAAGTAAACATACACATCCATAATTACATTCTACTCTTTTTCTGCTTCCCACTTCTGGAAACAGAGCTAAGGCCAAGGCCATCTAACACCATGAGAAGGAAACACAGTGGGATAAAAGATGACAGAAGAGAAAGGCGAGATGGAAACTTCCTCCCAAAAAAACACATAAAAGAAGAAAATACATCTAAAGTGGAAAATGACCTGAAGACTGAAGAACAGACCATCTACACCAAAGAAAGAAGAGAAGACCACACAGAAAAGGGCAAAGTGGCAAAGCTAAGTTCAAGCAGGACCTAAGCCCTCCCCACCCCAGCCTACAGGCAGGAGAAAAGGGAACTAAGCAGGGAGGGGGCAGGAGCCCAGGAGCACTATACACCTGACCCTGGAGATCTGCTCTGGGAACAGAAGCCCACATTACATTGTGTTCTGGTGATTAAAAGAACTGGACACCAGGGACCAGCAGAACACTCAGGGAGAATGAGACTCTAACCAATGTGGAAGGCAGGCACACTCCAACAGTCCTGAGACCCAAAGCAGAGGCAGCAGTTTGAAAGACTTGCCAGCAGTGAGAGGGGTATCAGAGGGGTGAGGGATGGTTAAAACTCTCTCCTCAGGAGAAAGGGCAAGTGAAGGATGCCTCCCAAAACCTTTATGAGCCCAGCATATTGCAAATTCCTGGAAGACCTAGACACTTCAGCCTCCTTGCTGACAACACAGCTCTAAGGCTCCTCCCTACACATGCTGCTGTGAGCCAACTCACTTGGCCCAGTGGTAGCATCAGAATTTGTTGCCTGACAGGCAGAGAGAGACTCTCCCAGCTTCCCTGGCTCTGTTTCAGCCTAAGTTGGTGCCTTCAGGAGCCAAGCCCAGGAGCTCCTTCCTCCCTGAAGTTGTCCAAACCAGTGGCTATGCATCTGGCTGGGGCACATCAGTCTAACAACCCCATTAACCCTGAAGCTCCTCCATTGCTGCAGGTCAGGAAGAGGGTGGCCCTGTCCATGGCGAGCTCTACAGATATCTTGAGCTGATCACAAAGACAGCAGTGCCCAGACTTAAACCACTGTAGAAGCCAGACGAAAAGGTGGCCCATCCCATGTCATGCCAACAGTTGGGTCCCCCTAATAATAAAAGCAGGCAGGAGAGAGTAAATAATTTTGAGCTTCTAGGCAACATACCACAACTTCTTCATAAAGCTATTGCTCTATAAACTAGAAAGCATAGCAGAGATATCTAATACAAAGGAAAAAACACAGAAACTCTGAAAAGATGAGTAGGTAGAGGAATATGATCCAAACAAAATTATAGAACAGAACCCCAAAAAGAGGGCTAAATGAAACACAGATCACCAATCTTCTGGATAAAGACTTCAAAATAAAAGTCACAAACATGCTTATGGATTTAAAGAAAACTATTCATGATTTCAGGGAGGACTTCAACATAGGAAGACCTGAAACAGAGCCACTCAGGGCTGAAGAATACAGTATCTGAAGTGAAACATACAATGGAGGGATTTAAAAGTAGATTAAAGCATGTAGAGGAGACAATAAATGAAATAGAAATTGGAGAATAGGAAAACAAAGAAGGGAGAAACAGAGAGAAAAAAGGACTTAGGAATGAAAGAATGATAAGAGAGCCATGTGACTAATCCAAACAAAACAATATTTGCATAATGGGTCTACCAGAAGGAGAAGAGAAAGTCTCTTTAAGGAAATAATTGTTGAAAACTTCCCCAAACTTAGAAAGGAAGTAGGTCATGGAAGAGAAGAGAGCCCCTAACAACAGAAACCCCAGGAAGACAGCACCCAGTTGTATAATAATTAAAATGGCAAAGATCAAGGACAAGGAGAAAGTGTTGAAAGCATCCAGAAAGAGAAAAACAATTAGTTATAAAGGAAATCCCATCACACTATCAGCAGACTTCTTAACAGAAACTACAGGCCAGAAGGGAGTGACAAGATATATTTAATGTATTGAAACAGAGGGACCTCTAACCAAGAATCCTCTACATGGAAAGATTATTATTTAAATTTGAAGTTGGTATTAAACAATTCCAAGAAAAACAAAATTTGAAGTAATTTGCCACCACTAAGCCAACCTTACAGGATATGTTATAAGGACTGATGTAAAGAAATGACCCTAAGTCTAAATAGCTCTCACAAGTCAAAATAAACATACACTAAAGTTAGTAGACCAAATAATTACCAAGCAAGTATAAAACTAAAACAAAACAAAGAAGCAAAATCAACTAAACCCAAAGTCAGTCAACGGATACACAAAAAGTAGAGATTATTACATCTAATATGAAAATTATGGGGGAGTAAGAAGAAAAAAAGTACTTTTAGATTGTGTTTGAAATAGAAAAATCAGAAATTTAAAATAGACTATTGTATAGTAAGAAAGTGATCCTTCAACCTTTGGTAACCACAAAACTAAATCCCACAATAAATACACACACACACACACACACACACACATACACACACACAAATACATTTTTAAAAAAAGAAATCAATTACAGCATTAAAGAAAACCATCAGTAACAGGAAAAACATATAAGAGGAAGAAAAAAACAGGGAGAAGCTATAAAAAACAGGCAGAAAACAATTAATAAAATATCAATAAGTACATATAATTCAATAAACATCTTAAATTTAAATGGACTGGAGGGGATTATGGGAAGATTGCTACATGAATAGTTCAGAGGAAATCTCCTCCCCAAAACATATGTATTGATGAAAATACAGTAAATACAACTATTCCTAAAAAAGACACCACTGGATGCAGATCAACAGCCAGGATACATCTAAATCTGCGAGAACTCAGCATCACATGAAGGGGGTAAGATACAAGCCGTGGCCACGCAGGACCTGAATGCTCCCTGACCCCAAAACCCGGCAGGAATAAAGGAGTCAGAATGGGGAAGGAGTGAAAGCCCAAGACTGCTAAACAACCAGCTCAAGAAATCCACACCCAGAACGCAGACACAAGGTGCACTGGGTGCTGGATATTAGAGAAACGGAAAAGCAAAACCTGTGGGCAGATGCCCACAACCGCCACCCCTGAGACAAAAGAAAAGAGAGTGCATTCTGCAAGTCTTAAAGAGACAGGTACCCCATAGTTGGATGAAGTTGTCATGGCACACATAGCCAGCAGCTGGGAATCTTGGGGAAACTTAGGTGCCCTAAACCCCAGGGAGGGAGGCAGTGCAGCTATGAAGCCCCTCATGGCACTAAGAAGCCTGCCAGTCATTCCTCTAACAGGTGCGGACCCCAACACACCTGCCCAGTAGCAGGAGAGTGGCAGTGAGTGCAGGGGACGGCAGTGCCAGAAGGGAACGAGAGCAGATCCATGCACCAACAGCACCAGAGGAGACCAGGAGATGCTTGTGCAAGCCCGCAGTGGTGTGACCAAACAGCCCAGGCAAAGCTCACGTGCAACGGCAGCAGGGGAGCCAGAGGAGCCCAGTAGAGGCCCGTAACCACCTGCAGCAGAGCCAGAGGTAGCAAGCACACTCCCAGCAGCTGACCGGAATCCCAGCCAAAGGCACAGCAGCCCGGGCCAGATCCAAAGGCCACTGCTGGCACAGAGCTGCCCGGCAGGGTCACCGCTAACACATAGGAGCACACCTGGTGTGCCTGCAACTCCCTAAAGTTGTCAAAACTGCTCTGACGTACACCCCACCCACAGCAGCTTAAGGGTAACCCAGTGGCTGCTCCAGGAGAGTGGGTAACTGTCACAGGCAGCAGAGAAGGACAAGGCATCCAGTAAGCAGGAAAGGACTTTCCTCTCCCAGCTGACACACCCGCAACCTGCCTACAGCCACTGTTATCACCATGAAAAGGCAAAAAATCTGGTCCAGTCTAAGATAGTTACACCTGAGAAAGGATCTTCAAAGGCAGACCTAACCACTCTGCCTGAAAAAGAATTCAAAATAAAAATCATAAACATGCTGACAGAGCTGCAGAGAAATATATAAGAGCTAAGGGATGAAGTCCAGAGAGAGATTACAGATATCTGGAGGGAGATTACAGAAGTTAAATAAACTCTGGAAGGATTTATAAGCAGAATGGATAAGATGCAAGAGGCCATTGATGGAATAGAAACCAGAGAACAGGAATGCATAGAAGCTGATTCAGAGAGAGATAAAAGGATCTCCAGGAATGAAACAATATGAAGAGAACTCTGTGACCAATCCAAAAGGAACAATATCTGCATTATAGGGGTACCAGAGGAAGAAGAGAGAGAAAAAAGGATAGAAAGTGCCTTTGAAGAAATAATTGCTGAGAACTTCCCCAAACTGGGGGAGGAATTAGTTGCTCAGACTACGGAGGCACACAGAAATCCAGAGAGACGGGATCCAAAGAGGTCAACACCAAGAAACATAATAGCAAAGATCAAGGACAGGGACAGAGAATTAAAGGCATCCAGAGAGAGTAAAAAGGTCACCTACAAAGGAAAATCCATCAGGCTATCAGACTTCTCAACAGAAACTTTACAGGCCAGAAGAGAATGGCATGATATATTTAATGCAATGAAACAGAAGGGCCTTGAACCAAGAATACTGTATCCAGCACGATTATCATTTAAATATGAAGGAGGGATTAAACAATTTCCAGACAAGCAAAAGTTGAAGAAATTTGCCTCCCACAAACCACATCTACAAGGAATCTTAGAGGGACTGCTCTAGATGGGAGCAATCCTAAAAAGAGCACAGAACAAAACACCCAACATATGAAGAATGGAGGAAGACAAAAAGAAGGGAAAGAAATAAACATCAGACTATGTTTATAACAGCTCAATAAGCGAGTGAGGTCAGACAGTAAGGTAGTAAATAAGCTAACCTTGAAACTTTGGTAACCACAAATCTAAAGCCTGCAATGGCAATAAGTACATATCTTTCAATAATCACCCTAAGTATAAATGGGCTGAATGCACCAATCAAAAGACACAGAGTAATAGAATGGGAAAAAAAGCAAGATCCATCTATATGCTGCTTACAAAGAGACTCACCTCAAAACCAAAGACATGCACACATTAAAAGTCAAGGGATGGAGAAAGATATTTCATACAAACAACAGAGAGAAAAAAGCAGGTGTTGCAATACTAGTATCAGACAAAACAGACTTCAAAATAAAGAAATTAAGAAGAGATAAAGAAGGACAAAATATAAAGATAAAGGGCTCAGTCCAACAGAGGATATAACCATTATAAACATATATGCACCCAATACAGGAGCACCAATATACGTGAAACAAATACTAACAGAATTAAAGGAGGAAATAGAATGCAATGCATTCATTTTGGGACACATTAACACACCACTCACACCAAAGGACAGATACACCAGACAGAAAATAAGTAAGGACACAGAGGCACTGAACAACACACTAGAACAAATGGACCTAATAGACATCTACAGAACTGTACATCCAAAAGTACCAGGATACACGTTCTTCTCAAGTTCACAAGGAACATTCTCCAAATAGACCACATACTACGCCACCAAAGGAACCTCACTAAATTCCAAAAGATTGAAATCCTACCAAACATCTTATCAGACCACAAAGGTATAAAACCAGAAACAAATTGTACAAAGAAAGAAAAAAGGCTCACAAACACATGGAGGCTTAACAACATGCTCCTAAATAATCAATGGATCAATGACCAAACTAAAATGGAGATCCAGCAATGTATGGAAACAAATGACAACAACGACACAAAGCCACAACTTCTGTGGGATGCAGTAAAAGCACTCTTAAGAGGAAATATATAGCAATCCAGGCATATTTAAGGAAGGAAGAACAATCCCAAATGAGTAGTGTAATGTCACTATTATCAAAATTGGAAAAAGAATAACAAATGAGATCTAAAGTCAGCAGACAGAGGGACATAATAAAGATCAGAGCAGAAATAAATACAATCGAGAAGAATAAAACAATAGAAAAAAATCAATGAAACCAAGAACTGGCTCTTTGAGAAAATCAACATAATAGATAAGCCTCTAGCCAGACTTATTAAGAGAAAAAGAGAGTCAATACACATCAACAAAATCAGAAACGAGAAAGGAAAAATCATGACGGATCCCACAGAAATACAAAGAATTATTAGCAAATACTACGAAAACCTACCTGCTAACAATCTGGAAAACCTAGGAGAAATGGACAACTTCCTAGAAAAATACAACCTTCCAGGACTGACCCAGAAAGAAACAGAAAATCTAAACAAACCAACTACCAGCAACGAAATTGAATCGGTAATTAAAAAACTACCCAAGAACAAAACCCCTGGGCCAGACGGATTTACCTCAGAATTTCATCAGACATACAGAGATGACATAATACCCATTCTCCTTAAAGTTTTCCAAAAAAATAGAAGAGGAGGGAATACTCCCAAACTCATTCTATGAAGCCAACATCACCCTAATACCAAAACCAGGCAAAGACCCCACCAAAAAAGAAAACTACAGAACAATATCCCTGATGAATGTATATGCAAAAATACGCAACAAAATATTAGCAAACAGAATTAAAAAATACATCAAGAGGATCATACACCATGACCAAGTGGGATTCATCACAGGGATGCAAGGATGGTACAACATTCGAAAATCCATCAACATCATCTACCACATCAACAAAAAGAAGGACAAAAACCACATGATCGTCTCCATGGATGCTGTAAAAGCATTCAACAAAATTCAACATCCATTCATGATAAAAACTCTCAACAAAATGGGCATAGAGGGCAAGTACCTCAACATAATAAAAGCCATATATGATAAGCCCACAGCCAACATCATACTGAGCAGCGAGAATCTGAATGTTTTCCTCTGAGATCAGGAACAAGACAGGGATGCCCACTCTCCCCACTGTTATTCAACATAGTACTGGAGGTCCTAACCATGGCAATTAGACAAAAAAAAAGAAATACAAGGAACCCAGATCGGTAAAGAAGAAGTTAAACTGTCACCATTTGCAGATGACATGATATTGTGCATAAAAAAACCCTAAAGAATCCACTCCAAAACTACTCGAACTGATATCGGAATACAGTAAATTTACAGGATACAAAATTAACACACAGAAATCTGTGGCTTTCCTATACACTAACAATGAGCCAACAGAAAGAGAAATCTAGAAAATAATTCCATTCACAACTGCATCAAAAAGAATAAAATACCTAGGAATAAACCTAACCAAAGAAGTGAAAGACCTATAAAGTGAAAAGTATAAGACACTCCTAAGAGAAATTAAAGAGGTCACTAACAAATGGAAACTCATCCCATGCTTGTGGCTAGGAAGAATTAATATCGTCAAAATGGCCATCCCACCCAAAGCAATATACAGATTTGATGCAATCACTATCAAATTACCAACAACATTCTTCAACGAACTGGAACAAATAGTTCAAAAATTCATATGGAAACACCAAAGACCCCAAATAGCCAAAGCAATCCTGAGAAAGAAGAATAAAGTGACAGGGATCTCACTCCCCAACTTCAAGCTCTACTACAAAGCCATAGTAATCAAGACAATTTGGTATTGGCACAAGAACAGAGCCACAGACCAGTGGAACAGATTAGAGACTCCAGACATTAACCCAAACATATATGGTCAATTAATATTTGATAAAGGAGCCATGGACATACAATGGGGAAATGACAGTCTATTCAACAGATGGTGCTAGCAAAACTGGACAGCTACATGTAAAAGAATGAAACTGGATTATTGTATAACCCATACACAAATGTAAAGTCCAAATGGATCAAAGACCTGAATGTAAGTCATGAAACTGTAAAACTCATAGAAAAAAACATAGGCAAAAATCTCTTGGACATAAACATTAGCGACTTCTTCATGAATATATCTCCCCGGGCAAGGAAAACAAAAGCATAAATGAATAAGTGGGACTATATCAAGCTGAAAAGCTTCTGTACAACAAAGGACACTATCAATAGAACAAAAAGGTACCCTACAGTATGGGAGAATATATTCATAAATGACAGATCCGATAAAGGCTTGACATCCAAAATATATAAAGAGCACACTCACCTCAACAAACAAAAAGCAAATAATCCAATTAAATAAAGGGCAGAGGAGGTGAACAGACAGTTCTCCAAAGAATAAATTCAGATGACCAACAGACACATGAAAAGATGCTCCACATTGCTAGTTATCAGAGAAATGCAAATTAAAAGCACAATGAGATATCACCTCACACCAGTATAGATGGCTACCATCCAAAAGACAAACAACAACAAATGTTGGCAATGTTGCGGAGAAAGGGGAACCCTCCTACACTGCTGGTGGGAATGTAAATTAGTTCAACCATTGTGGAAAGCAATATGGAGGTTCCTCAAAATGCTCAAAATAGACTTACCATTTGACCCAGGAATTCCACTTCTAGGAACTTACCCTAAGGATGCAGTACTCCAGTTTGAAAAAGACAGATGCACCCCTATATTTATCACAGCACTATTTACAATAGCCAAGAAAAAGGAGCAACCTAAGTGTCCATCAGTAGATGAATGGATAAAGAAAATGTGGTCATATACACAATGGAATATTATTCAGCCATAAGGAGAAAACAAGTCTTACAAAGTGCAACAACATGGATGGAGCTAGAGGGTATTATGCTCAGTGAAATAATCCAAGCAGAGAAAGAGAAATATCAAATGATTTCACTCATCTGTGGAGTATAAGATCAAAAGAAAAACTGAACTAACAGAACAGCAGCAGAAGCATAGAACCCAAGAATGGACTAACAGTTACCAAAGGGAAAGAGACTGGGGATAATGAAAGGGTAGGGAGGGATAAGGGTGGAGAAGTAGAAAAGGGGTATTATGATTAGCATGTATAATGTGGGGGGTGTGGGAAAGGGGAGGGCTTTGCAACACAGAGAAGACAAGTAGTGATTCTACAACATCTTACTATGCTGATGGACAGTGACTATAATGCGGTTTGGGGGGGGGACTTGGGATAGGGGAGAGCATAGCAAACATAATGTTCTTCATGTAACTATAGATTAATGATAACAAAATAAAAATTAAAAAGAAACTCTAAAGACTCCACTGCAAAACTCCTAGACCAAATATTGGAATTCCACAAAGTTGCAGCAAAACAAAATTAGCACACAGAAATCTGCAACTTTCCTATACACTAACAGTGAACTAATAGAAAGAGAAATCAGGAAAACAATTCCATTCACAATAGCATCAAAAAGAATAAAATACCTAGGAATAAAACTAACCAAGGAAGTGAAAGACCTATACCCTGAAAACTACAAGACACTCTTAAGAGAAATTATAGAGGTCACTAACAAATGGAAACTCATCCCATGCTCCTGGCTAGGAAGAATTAATATCATCAAAATGGCCATCCTCCCAAAGCAATATACAGATTTGATGCAATCGCTATCAAATTGAAAACAACATTCTTCAATGAACTGGTGCAAATTGTTCAAAAATTCATATATAACCGTTAATAACCCCGAATAGCCAATGAAATCCTGAGAAGGAAGAATAAAGTGGGGGGGATCTCGCTCCCCAACTTCAAGCTCTACTACAAAGCCACAGTAGTCAAACAATTAGGTACTAGCACAAGAACAGAGCCACAGACCAATGGAACAGAATAGAGACTCCAGACATTAACCCAAACATATATGGCCAATTAATATATGATAAACTAGCCATGGACATACAATGGGGAAATGACAGTCTCTTCAACAGATGGTGCTAGCAAAACTGGACAGGTACATGTAAGAGAATGAAACTGGATCACTGTCTAACCCCATACACAAAAGTAAACTCCAAATGGATCAAAGACCTGAATGTAAGTCATGAAACCATAAAACTCTTAGAAAAAAACATAGGCAAAAATCTCTTGGACATAAACATGAGTGACTTATTCATGAACGTATCTCCCCGGACAAGGGAAACAAAGGCAAAAATGAACAAGTGGGACTATATGAAGCCAAAAAGCTTCTGTTCAGCAAAGGACACCATCAATATAACAAAAAGGAATCCTACAGTATGGGAGAACATATTCATAAATGACAGATCTGATAAAAAATTGACATCCAAAATATATAAAGAGCTCACATACCTCAACAAACAAAAAGCAAATAATCCAATTAAAAAATGGGCAGAGGAGCTGAATAGACAGTTCTCTAAAGAAGAAATCCAGATGGCCAACAGGCACATGAAAAGATGGTCCACATCGCTGATCATCAGAGAAATGCAAATTAAAACCACAATGAGATATCACCTCACACCAGTAAGGATCACCATCATTGAGAAGACAAACAACAACAAATGTTGGCAAGGTTGTGGAGAAAGGGGAACCCTCGTACACTGCTGGTGGGAACGTAAATTAGTTCAACCATTGTGAATAGCAGTATGGAGGTTCCTCAGAATACTCAAAATAGAAATACCATTTGACCCAGGAATTCCACTTCTGGGAATTTACCCTAAGAATGCAGCACTCCAGTTTGAAAAAGACAGATACACCCCTATGTTTACTGCTGCACTATTTACAATAGCCAAAAAATGGAAGCAACCTAAGTGTCCATCAGTAGATGAATGGAAAAAGAAGATGTGGTACATATACACAATGGAATATTACTCCTCATGGATTTTTTAAGGAATGTAAGACAGGAGAGGTAGGTTGAAGTTCCTGCACTATCTTCTGTTATCAGAGATTTGTGATGAGCACATGTTACCTACCCTGATGAGAAAGGAGAAGTAGACACCAAGGACAATGGGATTGGGAGAATATCAGTTACTAAAATGAAGCTCCAGTCAAGCAAGTTTTTGGCAAGGTGATATTTTCATCTTCTACTTACTCAGTGATTATCTCCATAGGCAAGTATTTATTTAACAAGGACGGACAAGGGAGCTCATCATTTTGATTGTATATGCTGCAGTCATTGGAAGTTGCCCCTTTTGGAATTGGCAGTGATAACTAAAATATATTGTCTGATCTCCCAGGTTTATGAGCAAAGATGTACCAATCCCAACTGCCTCCAGGAGTCTAAGAAGTATGCATAAACACAGGAAGGGAGTAACGCAAAGAACAGAATTTAGGAGCTTCCTGGTTAGGAGAGAAGTTGCTAAGTAGGCAAAGGGACCCCATTGATAAAACCTGTGATGGAGTGGACACACTAGAGCCAGCCTAGTCCACTGATTCAAGGCATCACTTAATAATTTAAAAAGCTGCTATGCTCCTAGGTCTCCAGACTTCCCCTTGAGAAGTTGATCTATCTTATTGGGAGACAGGGAATGGGTTGTCTCAAGGGCATTGCAACCTTGGGTTACCTTAGCAACTTAGAGAGATAGATATATGCTACTTAACCTGAGAGAGTGAGCCATACAGGAAAGCTCTCCAGGTTTCCCAGTTTACATATTGGGAAACTGAGGCTATGGCAGAACTTAGACTAGAAACCAGGACCTCTGACTCCAAGTTCAGTATTCCTATCACTTTACCTTAGTTAATTCTCTTTACTCAACATTTTTGTAGGTGAGGAAAGAGAGAATTTAGATATTTGACTGAACAGTGCACAGAGAATTGGAGGTGGCTTTTTATCACTTGTGTTTCCAAAAAGACCAGAAGTTCAGAAAGATCCATGGATTTTCAAATTAGAAGCCCCACATCTGTGTCATGACCCTTGGTGATCTTAGGCAAGTCCTTTTATTTTACTGAATCCTAGTTTTACCACCTGTAAAATAAAAAGAATGAAATATGACTAGTGGGATTATGGGAATGGGGTTTTACTGATTGAGGTATAGGAAAACTCTGCAGAAATGGTAGAGACAATGGATCACAGACTCCTTCCTGCAGCTTTCTGCCGACATTCATTAGTCACCAAAATCTTTGGTTTTGCTTTTTAAATGGCTTTCATTTTGTGTCAATAAATATTTCTTGAACATTTACTATGTTAGAATTTCATGCTATTTACTACGAGAGATGGATAGATGGGCTTTTCCCAGCCATAAGAAAAGGCAAATGAATGAGATTATAGGTACAAGCATTGAGCTGAGGACCAGTGGCAAGAGGGTATCTATCTACAAAGCAGGCTTTGAGTAGGCTTCACCTGGGTCACTGTTTAAGTCCTACTGCTAGGGTGGTTTCCTGCAGTGCTTCTTTCCCTACCCTATATACTCCATATGGTTAGAAGGCACAAGTCCCAGTCCTTACACTTGGCATTCCAGGGCCTCCCCATCTTGGCTCCAGTGACTTTCTCCTCCACTCGTATCATCCACCCATGATCCTCAGGCCTGTTTTCTCTCTTTTCTTTTTTATTAAGTTGTTATATGATATACAATCATATAAGTGACATTCTGGTAACTAGATTCCCCCCATTATCAAGTCCCCACCACATACCCCATTACATTCACTGTCCATCCACATAACAAGGTGATATAGAGTCACTGCTTGTCTTCTTTGTGCTATATTTCCTTCCTCAGACCCCACCTCTATTATGTGTGCTAATCATAATGCCCCTTAATGCTCTTATCCCTCCCTTCCCACCCACCATCACCAGTCCCTTACACTTTGGTAAATATTAGTCCATTCTTGGATTCTGCTGCTATTTTGTTCCTTCAGTTTTTGCTTTGTTGTTATACTCCACAGATGAGTGAAATCATTTGGCACTTGTCTTTCTCTGCCTGACTTATTTCCCTGAGCATAATACCCTCTAGCTCCATCCGTGTTGAACTCATTTTCATTCACACCAGCTGGGTAGGAGGGTTCCCCTTCCTCCACATCCTTACCAGCATTTTTCATCGTTTGTCTTTTGGATGTTGGCCATCCTAACTGGTGTGAGGTGATATCTCATAGTGGTTTTATTTTTATTTTTAAAAATTTTTTTATTAAGGTCTTATTGATACACACTCTTATGAAGGTTTAACATGAAAAAACAATGTGGTTACTAGATTCACCTATATTATCGATTCCCCCACCTCCATACTCCATTGCAGTCACTGTCCATCAGTGTAGTAAGATGCCACAGAGTCACAACTTGTTTTCTCTGTGCTATGCTATCTTCCCCATGATCTCCCCCACACCATGTGTGCCAATCATAATACCCCTCAATGCCCTTCTCTCACCTTTCCCACCTGCCCTCCCATATCCCTTCCCTTTGGTAACTGCTAGTCCCTTCTTGGAGTCTGTAAGTCTGTGCTACTTTGATCATTCAATTTAGCTTCACTCTTATACACCAAGAATTAGGGAAATCATTGGGTACTTGTCTTTCTCCACCTGGCTTATTTCACTGAGCATAATATCTTCCAGCTCCATCCATGTTGTTGCAAATGGTGGGATTTGTTTCTTTCTTATGGTTGAATAGTATTCCATTGTGTATATGCACCACATCTATATCCATTCATCTACTGATGGACACTTATGTTGCTTCCATATCTTGGATATTATAAATAGTGCTGCAATAAACATAAGGGTGCATATGTCTTCTTGATTCTGAGAAATTATGTTCTTTGAGTAAATTCCTAAGTGTGTAAATCCTGGGTCAAATAGTATTTCCATTTTTAGATTTTCAAGGAACATCCATACTGCTTTCCAAAATTATTGAACTTGATACTGGCCATCCTAACTGCTATGATGTGATATCTCATTGTGTGTTTTATTTGCATTCCCCTGATAATTAGTGATGTGGACTGTCTTTTCATGTGCCTGTTGGCCATATGAATTTCTTCTTTGAAGAATCGTCTGTTCATATCCTCCACCCATTTTTATTCAGGTTATTTGCTTTTTGGTTTTGAGACATGTGAGTTTTTATAAAAAATTTTGGGTTACCCCTTGTCATAAATGTCATTAAAAATATATTCTCCCATACTGTAGGATGCCTTTTTGTTCTATTGATGGCGTCCTTTGCTGTACAGAAGCTTTTTAGTTTGATGTAATCTGATGTGTTCATTTTTCCTTTGTTTCCCTTGCTGGAGAAGATGCGTTCAGGAAAAAGCTCATGCTTATATTCAGGAGATTTTTGCCTATGTTGTCTTCTAAGAGTTTTACTGTTTCATGACTTACATCCAGGTCTTTGATCTATTTTGAGTTTACTTTTGTGTATAGGTTGAGACTATAATCCAGTTTCATTCTCTTGCATGTAGCTGTCCTGTTTTGCCAACACTAGCTATTGAAGAGGCTGTCATTTCCCCACTGTATGTCCATGGCTCCTTTATCATGTATTAATTGACCATATGTGGTTGGGTTTATATCAGGGCTCTTTAGTCTGTTCCATTGGTTTATGGGTCTGTTCTTGTGCCAGTACCAAATTGTCTAGATTACTGTGGCTTTGTAGTAGAGCTTGAAGTTGGGGAGCATAATACCCCCTGCTTTATTCTTCCTTCTCAGGATTGCTTTGGCTATTCAGGGTCTTTTGTAGTTCCATATGAATTTTAGAATGATTTTCTCTATTTCACTGAAGAATGCTTTTGGTATTTTGAGAGGGATTGCATTGAATCTATATATTGTTTTAGGCAGGATGGCCATTTTGACAATATTAATTCTTCCTACCTTCGAGCACAGAATGTGTTTCCATTTATTGGTATCTTCTTTAACTTCTCTCATGAGTGTCTTGTAGTCTTCAGAGTATAGGTATTTCACTTCCTTGGCTAGGTTCATTCCTAGATATTTTATTCTTTTTGATGGAATTCTGAATGGAATTTTTTCCTTATTTATCTTTCTGCTAGTTTATCATTAGTGTATAGAAATGAAACATATTTCTGTGTATTAATTTTATATCCTGAAACTTTGCTGACTTCAAATATTAGATCTAGTAGTTTTGGGGATTATTATTTAGGGTTTTTTATGTACAATATCATGTCATCTGCAAACAGGGATGGTTTAACCTCTTCTTTACCAATTTGGATGCCTTTTATTACTTTGTTTTCTCTGATGGCTGTGGTGAGAACCTCCAGA
This sequence comes from Manis javanica, assembly GCF_040802235.1. Lineage (NCBI taxonomy): Eukaryota > Metazoa > Chordata > Mammalia > Pholidota > Manidae > Manis > Manis javanica. The sequence goes on from NC_133174.1 coordinate 54,078,690, forward strand.
ACTATGTGGAATAAAAGGGCAGAGAGTGGGCATTCTTGTCTTGTTCCTGATCTTAAAGAAAAGGCTTTCAGCTTCTCGCTGTTAAGTATGATGTTGACTGTGGGTTTGTCATATATGCCCTTTATTATGTTGAGGTACTTGCCCTCTATACCCATTTTGTTGAGAGTTTTTATCATGAGTGAATGTTGAATTTTGCCAAATGTTTTCCAGCATCAATGGAGATGATCATGTTGTTTTTGTCCTCCTTTTTGTTGATGTGGTGGATGATGTTGATAAATTTTCTAATACTGTACCATCCTTGCATCCCTGGAATAAATTCTGCTTGATCACAATGGGTGATCTTTTTGATGTATTTTTTAATTTGGTTTGCTAATATTTTGTTAAGTATTTTTGCATCTATTTTCATCAGGGATATTAATCTGTAATTTTCTTTTCTTGTGGTGTCTTTGCCTGGTTTTGGTATTAGAGTGATGCTTGCCTCATAAAATTAATTTGGAAGTATTCCCTCATCTTCTACATTTTGGAAAACTTTAAGGAGGATGGATATTAGTTCTTCACTAAATGTTTGATGAAATTCAGTGGTGAAGCCATCTGGTTCAGGGGTTTTGTTTTTAGGTGGTTTTTTAATTACCAATTTAATTTCGTTGCTGGTAATTGGTAATTGGTCTGTTCAGATTTTCTGTTTCTTCCTCAGTCAGCCTTGGAAGGGTTGTATTTTCCTAGAAAGTTGTCCATTTCTTCTAGGTTATCCAGTTTGTTAACATATAATTTTTCATAGTATTCTCTAATAATTCTTTGTATTTCTGTGGTGTTGGTAGTGATTTTTTCCTTTGTCATTTCTGATTCTGTGTATGGGTGTAGACTCTTTTTTCTTGATAAGTGTGCCTAGGGGGCAATTTATTTTGTTTATTTTCTTTAAAAAATCATCTCCTGCTTTCATTGATTCTTTCTATTGTTTCATTCTTCTTGATTTTATTTATTTCTGCTCTAATATTTATTATGTCCCTCCTTCCATTGACTTTGGGCCTCATTTGCTCCAGTTTCTCTAATTGTGAGTTTAGACTGTTCGTATGGGATTGTTCTTTCCTGAAGAAGGCCTGTATTACAATATACTTCCCTCTTAGCACAGCCTTTGCTGAGTCCCACAGATTTTAAAGTGTTCAATTATTATTGTTGTTTGTCTCCATATATTGCATGATCTCTGTTTTTATTGGGTCATTGATCCATTGGTTATGTAGGAGCACATTGTTAAGCCTCCATGTGTCTGTAAGATTTTTCATTTTCTTTGCATCATTTGTTTCTAGTTTCATACCTTTGTGGTCTGAGAAGCTGGATGGTACAATTTCAATCTTTTTGAATTTACTGATGCTCTTTTAGTGGCCAGTATATGATCTATTATTGAAAAGATTCCATGTGCACCTGAGAAGAATGTATATCCTGCCACTTTTGGGTGTAAACTTCTGTAGATGTCTGTTTGGTCCATCTGTTCTAATGTGTATTTCAATGACTCTGCCTCCTTATTTATTTCCTGTCTGGTTGATCTGTCCTTTGGAGTGAGGGAAGTGTTGAAGACTCCTGAAATGAATGCATTGCATTCTATTTCCCCCTTTAATTCTGTTAGTATTTGTTTCACATATTTAGTTGATCCTTTGTTGAGTGCATAGATATTTATAATAGTTAAATCCTCTTGTTTGATTGTTCCCTTTATCATCATGTAATATCCTTCTTTATGTCTTGCCGCTTCCTTTGTTTTGAAGTCTATTTTGTCTGATACAAGTACTGCAACTCCAGCTTTTATCTCCCTATTATTTGCATGAAATATCTTTTTCCATCCCTTCACTTTTAGTCTCTGTATGTCTTTGGGTTTGAAGTGAGTCTCTTGTAGGCAGCATATAAATGGGTATTGCCTTTTATCCATTCAGTGACTCTATGTCTTTTGATTGGTGCATTCAGACCATTTACATTTAGGGTGATTATCAATAGGTATGTACTTATTTACATTGCAGGCTTTAGATTCATTGTTACCGAAAGTTCAAGGGTAATTCCCCTGCTATCTAACAGTCTAATTTAACTCAATTAGTATGCTATTGAAAACACAATCTAATGGTTCTTATTTTCTTCTCCTTTTTATTCCTCCTCCACTCTTTATATATTAGGTATATTCTGTACTTGTTGTGTATCCCCTGACTGACTTTGTGGGTAGCTGATTAATTATGCATTTGGTTAGTATTTAGTTGGTCTACTTCCTTTGCTGTGGTTTTATTTTCTCTGGTAACAGCTATTTGGGCTTTGGCATAGCTCTGTCTAGAGCAGTCCCTTTAAAATACACTGTAGAGATGGTTTGTGGGAGGTAAATTCCCTCTACTTTTGCTTATCTGGTAATTGTTTAATGCCTCTTACATATTTAAATGATAATCTTGCTGTGTAATGTATCCTTGGTTCTAGACCCTTCTGTTTCATTGCATTGAATATATTATGCCACTCCCTTCTGTCCTGTAAGGTTTCTGCTGAGAAGTCTGATGATAGCCTGATGGATATTCCTTTGTAGGTGATCTTTTTCTCTCTCTGGCTGCTTTTAATACTCTTTCCTTGTCCTTGATCTTTGCCATTTAATCATTATATGTCTTTGTGTTGTCCTCCTTGGGTCTCGTGTGGGGGATCTGTGGACTTCCATGGCCTGAGAGACTATTTCCTTCCCCAGATTCAGGAAGTTTTCAGCAATTATTTCTTCAAAGTCATTTTCTATCCCTTCTTCCCTCTTCTTCTTCTTTTACCCCTATAATGTGAATATTGTTTCATTTGGATTGATCACATAGTTCACTTTATATTCTTTCACTCCTAGAGATCCTTTTTTCTCTCTGTGCCTCAGCTTCTCTGTATTCCTGTTCTCTGATTTATGTTCCACTCATTGCTTCCTCTACCTCACCTAATCTTCTTATACATCCCTCCACTGTTTATTTCATTTCAGTTATCTCCCTCCTGAATTCATCTCTTAACTCTTGAATATTTTTCTGTAGCTCCATCAGCATGCTTATGACTTTGTTTTGAATTCTTTTTCAGGAAGTTTCTTGATTTCAGTCTCACCAAACCCTCTTTCTGGTGTTTGAGGGATTTGGTATTGAACAAGGTTCTTCTGCCTTTTCATGGTGATGGGAGTGGTCACCCCTGATTGGAATGGGTGTCAGCTGGGAGGACAAAGTCCCTTTTCTCTTTCCGGTCACTGTGCCTTTCTCCACTGTCTGTGCTGATTAAACACATACAGGGATCAGTGTCTCAGTTAATCTCCCAACCTGCCATGGGCAGGGTGGCCCTTGGGATTGTCTATGGTGATGGAGGGGGTCACAGGTGAGTGGCACAGGTTCTGCCATGATATCAAAGCCTTTTCATTGCTCCCAGTCTCAGTGCGAGTCTCTGCTTTCTGTGCCTGTCGACCACATGCAGAGAGCAGCCTCTGGGTCTGGGTTGGTTAGCCACTCACATGGAGAAACCTCTGCATTAATCTGTGTAGTTGGTGTAGGTACAGTTGCCCTCCAGCCAGTCTGCAGTAATGGCATGGACAGCCGTTTTGTGTGCTGGTGCCGGCATGGAGGAAGGAATGGCAGGCTGCTTATTGTGGTGAGGGGCAGTGTGGCTGCAATGCTGACCAGGGGGATAGGGTGCCTGAAGCTCTTGAAAGTTCCCAGCCTACTGGGCTGAGTGTGCCAGGATGATTTTGTCCACCTGTTCCTTCTCCCAAACCTTTTCCCCCCTAGCTGCTCTCTGACCATTGAGAGGTCCCTTAAAGCACCTGCTTTTCTTTTGTACTAGGGCAGCTGGTTGTGGGAACCTGCTTGCAGTCTTAGTCTCAGAGCTTACTTTTCAGTTCCTCTAATCTGAGAATATCAAGGTGGATGTGGGTCTTTGCTTCCGGGGTAGATTTCTAGGGTTGGGTATTTAGCAGTCCTGTGCTTCCACTCCCTCCCCGCTCTGATTCCTTTCCTGTCACTGGTGAGCTGGGGTTGGGGGAGTGCTTGGGTCCCATCAGGTTGTGGCTTTTTACTTTACCTTTTTCCATGAGATACTGACTTCTCCCATATGTAGACTGGCTGCTGTACTGTTACTTCTGGTCACTCTTTCAGGCATAGCTGTATTTGCTGTATTTTCAAAATTCAAGTGGTTTTGGGAGATTTTCACCACATGACTCATGCTTCCATCTTTCTCCAGCATTTTTTCTCAGGCCTGTTTTCTTACAGAGCCCACTGGTCTACAGTGATCTCTCATATTCCCAATACTATACTCACTTAAAACTGTGCCTCTCTACCTGTCTATGTATTTGCCTAAAGTCAGCCTACTTTCTCATCTTTCACATTCCAGCTCAATTCCAATTCCTCTTCCTCAGGTTCTATCTCCTCTGACTTCTCAAAATCAGAACCACATAGTTAAGCTCTGAACTATTAAGGGGAATTCTAGGCTGTTTGTCCTGCCTTCTTAATTTGAAACTCAGCTCCTTGAAAGCAACAATCAAGTTTCTTTTCCATCATGTGTTATAGCTGGTTGGTTGTTTCTGTTTTTGCCTAAAAACGTATGACATGCATTCTGACACTGGCTAGACTACAACTTAAAAACATGTCCTGTGGTTGCAGACATATTGACATTTCTGGACTATTGAAATAATTTCAGCAGTTTATGATTGGGGGTTTTCAATATAGTCTTAACAATAGAGATTTTTACCATAAATAAAATTTGGCAGAATCCACAGTATAGAAAACAGAACAAAGTGCAGCTGTTCTGGGTGAAGTGTGAACTATCCCTTCTCGGTAACTCCCAGAATACCTCCATAGAATACTTTACGGTTCATGAGGTATAATATTTTTGTAAGTATAGTTGATATACATTATTATATTGGTTTCAATTATACAACATAGTGATTCAACAGTTTTCAAAATTATTAAATGCTCACCCCAACTAGAGGTACAATTTTAAAATCACTGTCTCAAAAATCAGTGGTCCAGAATATGTTAAAATTAAGATACTTACTGTTGACTGATTATTTAACTGGTAAATGACCTAACTCAGAGACCCAGGAGAATGGAGGGAAACTGTGGGGCCATGGGTTGAGTGACCTGTTCAATGTTTGCCTTATGATAGGTGATAAGAGCTATAGTAAGTACCCATAGCAAGAAATAGGGAAAGTTCCAAAGGGCCTTAATGAAGCCATAGAATTGGGGCAAACAGATAACTAAACTACAGGTAATGAGCTTCTCCTGCCTCAGGCCCAATCTGCAGTTATTCACCCAACAACTATGTTTAAGCCTCTCCACTACCAAGGGTAACAAATCCTATTGCCTGAAAACTGCTTCTCTCAAGGTTCATTTGCCACTATTTGAAACTATTTTGCAGTAATCATCTTACTGCACTATTTTTTTGGTGTTTGGCATCCAAAGAATAATAAGTTTTCCCTGAGGGAATTAATATTTTAAAGAAAATATGAACACATACCTCAGTGCCCAAGTAAGACAACAATATAGCTGTTTCAAGAACTTAGACAAGGCTTACAACCTATTAAATATCAGGACAGTCTGATGATATTTTTTTAAAGGTTTTCAGCTCATCACACATCCCATTTCCAACAATCCAGATCTGGACCACTTTTTTGATGACCTGTCTTATAAACTATGCTATCTACATTTGGAGTCCAACAGAGGTGTCTCAGGAGGCAGCTGTGCTATAAGCCTAACTTCACGAGTTCTCAGTTTTAACAAATAATTAACTAATTCTCACTGTTATAAGTGCTTTGTCTGTATTAACTCATCAAGTTCTCACCATAACCCTATGAAATAGGTGCTATTTTTATCCTCATTTTTATGAGATTGATGCACAGAGAGGTTAAGTAACTTGCCCAAAGTCAGACAGCTAGATAGACACAGGGCTCAGATTCAAACCTAGACATTCTGAATCCAGAATCCTAGTTGTTATGCATACACTGTACTTTCATTTCAGCTTCTTATACATGAATAAACTGCAGCCCTGAGAAGGAAAGTAAGTTGTTCATATTAGTGAGGTGCTTGTTCACCCACAGAGGATTAGTTTTCAGACCCTCCTTGGCTCCTTCCTGCCTTTTAGGGCCTGAGCTAACAGGAGTGGTTAGATAGAGGAAAGCAAAATTGTCCAGGAGGCCAGTGGTTTGGTCAAGTCACTTTTTTGTTATTAAGCCTTTTTGTTACCCTGGTGAGGAAGACTCTTCATCTCCTTGGATATCAGTTTCCCCAATTACAATATGATGATTTAGAAGACTGCATCTCAGACTTTTTCCAGTCCAAGTCAGAGTGCAAATTTTTCATAGATTTGTTTTAGCTGAAAAGCTTATCTGTATTTTTTTATTCTGTTCCATAATAAATGTCTTTATTTCAATATAATTCTTTCAACTCTTCTAGTAAAGTCAATTCTCCAGGAAACAGTGGCCAAATAGCACCATGTACCTCCAGTTCACTAGGAAGGACACCAAGGTATGCGCATTCCAGTTTCAGAACCAGTTTTCTAAAAGATGTCCCCAATGGCTCTGTGTTCTTTGACATTTTACAGTCTTAGAATCATTCTTTTAATGTGACAAAGCTTGTGGCCTGTCATCGTTATTGCTTAACTCCATGGTGCTAAGTAAAGAAAAAGAGAAAGGGGAGAGAAAGACAAATGGGCTGAGTGTATGCTCTGAACTCTCTGAGACCCTTTACTCATTTGTAAAAAAGAGGGATCAGGGCAAATTCAAGGAGCTGACTTGGGATGAAGTCAGTCCCTTCTCTACAACAAACAAGTTGTGTGACCTTTGAATCAGATTCTAAGATCATCTCATTCAACCACCTTATTGAGTGGATGAGGAAATAGAGACACAGAGATGAGAGGGTGTTTACCCGAGGTCACACAGCAAATAAGTATTGAATTTTGCACTATAACCATGACACACTATTAAACCTAGAGAATCATACCAATCACATAAAGTTCTGGGCCTCTGTGTCCTCATTTTTAAAATGGAAATAAAAGTCATCGCTTTATCCCTGAGTTGTTATGCTGATCTGATGAGGCAATGAATGTGAGAGTTCTTTAGATTGATCACTTCTTGCAATCAGAGAAGTGGGGGAGAGAGTACTAGGACACTGGGAACCTGAAGAAGAGTCTGATATTTGATGGGAAGTGGGGGATTGAAAAGTTGCCATGCAAAGGGAAAGCCTCAGAAAGGAGAGGTGGGAAAGAAACCTACCCCTTGCCACTGCCTGGCTTGGGTTATTACATTTGCTTAAGAACTAAGTGAAAACATTGTTTTGTTTAACAAATACTTATGTAGTATTTACCTTCTGACAAGCACTGCTCCAAGTGCTTTATAAACATTAACTTAATTAATCCTCCTGACAACCTTATGAGATAGGTTACATTATCATTCCTCTTTTACAGATCAGGGAAGGGAATGGCAATGGAGAGAGGTAAAGTAACTTACACAGGGTGAAAGCTAGTAAATGGCAGGGAATATATTTGAACCCAGGTCATTTGTCTTGAGAGTCTGTGATCCTAACTGCTAATTCTCAAGTGTTCAGATGAAACTGATTATGCCAGAGTGGTGTCATGGGAAGGCACAGATTCTAGTCTTACTTTTGCCACTAAAAATAGGTTAAAACTCTTGGGTAAGTCATTCTCCTTTACACACCTGCCTCCGTGTACAAAGGTTTCCCTTCGTTTTGCCCATTTCTGGCCTTCTAAAGCCAGAATTCCTTTCTTCATTACAGATATTTTCTTAAGCAACAGCTTTGGTTTTCTTCCCTTAGCCATACTCGTAGCACAACCTGACTTATCACCTCCAGGGGACATTGCTCTTTTGGCATAAAAAGGACTCTATTGGAGCATATAATCTTTTACTTTGAGAGACTCTAGATGCCTCAACAAGAGTGGAGGTCCAGAAAAATTCACTTTGCTGTTGTCCATTTAGATTTATAAGATTATTATTGTCTGTTATTTAAATATTATTGGGTTATTAAAAGCATTAACGATTTCTTCCCTTTCATCCTGTTTCTTTACTGTCTATTTGAGAACAGAGTGTCATTAAGGAAGCATTATCAAATAGCTTTTTTTCTTTGTGCTATAAATGTTAATGTAATTTCAAGGCAACTCAAGAAACTGCCACCACTTGCCCATGTGACCCCAAGTACATTATTTAATCTTGATGACTTTGGGTAACCAACCAGCTAGGAGGCAGCTGGTTGCATAAGACTTGACTTTTAATAAAAGTGCAGCATTGTGGAGCTGAAACAGACATCCTATGTGTACCTATTGTCGCCCATATCACCAATGAGGAAACTGAGGGTAGAAAGAAGGGAATTGCCAATGAGTCCATAATGAGTGGCCAATCCAGTATACCTATTACATGGTAGTCTTGTGAAGACAAGGAGTGGTCTACTTTGTTTGCCAGTCTCCTCAATACCAAGCATAATGTCAGACCCAAAGATATAATAAGAAACATTCTGGGATTCTTGATTGGCATAACCCAGGTTTCCTGACTTGCAGATGAGGTGTCTTATCAGTCAATGATTTTAAGCAGCCTTGCAAATTAGCATGGTCACAGAGGTTTAGTCCTGAAATAAATCAGTCTGTGAATAAGACAATTTTTCTTTCAACTAAAAATACCCAAATCTCCCACCTACTGCAATCCTTAAAATTTTGGTGTTACTCTTCAATGCCCAGCCCCTTATAACCCCAAATAGGTTACTTCTTCCAGCTTGTTGGGTAGGAGAAATGCTTTGGATGTGAAGGCAGGGAGGTAAGTGGGCAGATGAGGCACTGAGGCCAGTGTAGTGTAGGTGTTTCCTGTTTTGTTAGTTACCTATTGTTGCATAACAAAACTTAGCATCTTAAAATAATGCATAGTTATTATTTCACTGTGGGTCAGAAAACCAGGCATGCCTTATCTGGGTACCTCAGTGTCTCACAGGCTAAAGTAAAAGGGTTGTCTGGTGTTCTATTCATTTTAAGGGTCAACTGGGGGAGGATCCATTTCTAAGCTTGCTCATGTGGCTATTGGCAAGATTCAGTTCCTTGTGAGCCATTGGACTGGATTCATTGCTAGCTGTTGAACAGAAGCCTCTTTCAGTTCCTTGCCACTGGTCCTCCCCACAGAGCAGCTCACAAAATAGCAGCTTACTTCATCAGAGAAAGCAGGTGAGAGAGTAAGAGGGAAAGCAAGATGGAAATTAGAGTTTCTTATAACCTGACTTCAGAAGTGACATCCCATCACTTTTGTCACATTCTATTAATTAGAAGCAAGTTACTATGTTCATTCCATAGTAAAGGGGAGGAAATTACAGAAGGATATGAATACCAGAAAGCAAGGATCACTGCATGCCATCTTAGGATCTGTTTACCACAGTGGTTTTCCAGAGCCCTAGTCCTATCCCTTGCTGTGTGCAAAGTAAGCACACCATGTGCTTATGTGCAGCAAATGGCAGTAATAAAAACATTGAAGAGTTTGGTTGTAGTTCCTGCTTTACCACTTACGCCTTGGCGTTTGGTAACTTAGCTAACCTCTCTGAGCTTTATTGTCCTTGCAAGCAAAATAGACATAAAATGTCTGCCTTACAGAGTGGTGGTGGGAATGCAATGAGACTACGGATTCCAAAGAGCTGGTAATCTATCAAGGAGGAAGGATTATATTATTTTGCAGAGCATGTCCACATTTTTTATCATTTTCAAAGGGAACTTTGACTCTTTAAAATGTAATAAATGTTTCATTCCACATTGACTATGTTTTATTATTTATCATTCATTAAAAAACTATTTAGCACCTACTATGTACTGGGTACTGTTTTAGGTACTAAGTTTACAGCAGTAGAAAAATCACACAATAATCCCTGGCACTTACATTCTACTAAAGAAGGCAGAAACAAAGAAATAAGTGAAATATATAATATGTTAAAGGTAAGTGCTAAGAAAGAGAAATAAAACAGGATAGATGTATAAAAAATATTGGGTGGGTACATGTAAATTTAGATGAACTGGTCAAGAAAATCTCCCTAAGAAGGTGAGATGTAAGTAATGTGAATATATGGGGGAAGTGGGAGGGCAAGTGCAAAGGTCATAGTGTATCTGAATTGTTCGAGGAGCAACAAAAAATCCAGAGCAGCTGGGATAAACAAGGTGAAAAGTCGTGGAAGATGAGATAAAAAAAGGTAGAAAGAGAGATCATAAAGGACCTTGTAGAGAATGTAATGGGTTCTCAGTGCCATTGTCACTCCTGCTCTTTAAACCATGCCTGGCTTCCACCACCCACTTCTGATGCCTCCTCAAGCTGCCTTAGTTCTTTCCTGCAGGGCCCTGACTTAGTCATTGCCTCCTGGGTCAGTTAGGGCTGCTATAGCTGTCCTGCTCTCCTGATCTAGTCTTGAACCTTCTCCTCATTCTGATTCTCTTAGGAAATCCTTACAAAGCAATGCCAATGTATTAAATACTGGGGAAGGAGCCAAGATTGTGGCGTGAGTAGGGCAGCAGAAATCTCCTCCCAGAACCATATATATTTTTGAAAATACAACAAAGACAACTATTCCTAAAAGGGAGACCAGAAGATACCATGCAACAGCCAGGCTACATCTACATCTGCGAGAACTCAGCACCTCACAAAGGGGGTAAGATACAAGATGCAGCCCTGCGGGACCCGAGAGTAACCCCCACCCCAGCTCCCCTGTGGGAGGAAAGGAGTCAGAGCGCGGAGGGAGAGAGAGCCCAGGACTGCTAAATACCCAGCTCTAGTCATCCACACCAGGAGCGCAGACATACATTGTGTGGTGTGCTGGATATTAGGGAAATGGAACAGTAAAATCTGCAAGTGGGTCTCCACAGTGGGTGCCCCTGGGACAAAAGAAAAGCAAGTGTTTTTTGAAAGTCTTAAAGGGACAGGGGCCTCAGCTGGATGGAAGCGTCCTGGCACACTCAGCTCAGCAGCTGGGAATCACGGGGAACTCTGGGTGCCCTAACCCTCTGGGAGGCAGTGCATCTCTGAGGCCCCTCACAGTGATAAACAGCCTCCCATCCATTTCCCCTCTGGCCTGCCCTGCCATAGCAGGGGAGCAGCCTGAGAGTGGCCGTGCCCACAGCAACCACCCAGAGCCTCCTCTGCAGCCACCAGGCTAGACTCAGAGGCCCCGTCAGCATGCAGCTGCCCAGCACAAGCTGCTAGGGGTTGCCATTCTCACAGGAGAGGAAGGCAACCAGCAAGCAAGAAGGGACTTTGTTCTCCCAGCTGACACAGGCGCCAACTGCCCACAACTACCTCGATCGCCATGAAAAGGCAGAAGACTTTGATCCAGACGAGAATAACCCAGACAACCCTTGAGAAGGAGCCTGGGGAGATAGATTTAACCAATCTTCCTGAAAAAGAATTCAAAATAGAGGTCATAACCATGCTGATGGAGCTGCAGAGAAATATGCAAGAGCTAATGGATAAAGTTGGGAGGGAGAATACAGAAATAAAACAATCTCTGGAAGGACTTAAGAGCAGACTGGATGAGGTGCAAGAGGTTAATACATTAAATATTGTTGAAACCCCAACATCTAGCCCAATGTTACCAAAATACATGGCTGAGAAGTAGCATTTAGCTAAAGTTAAGGAACTGATTTTGCTACTTAGACACTGTAAGGTGACGATGCCTTAAAGTGATAGGCTATGTGAGTCAGTGCAGGTCATCCTTCTTTCCTGGCCAGAAGAAAGGAGTCAAAAATTCAGAAATTATTCCAACAGGAGGATGACCCAGCCCAATTCTCTCCTGAACTATCACCTATTAAGTTCTTATTAAGTGCCAGACATGGTGCTAAATGATCTCATTTAGGCTTCACCATAACTACTTTTACAGATGGGAAAATGGGATTACCCAGAGAGTGGGAAGGAATTTGCTTAACATCACACAGTGAGTCAGTGGCAAGGCAATGGGTATTATTGATGTTATGAGTCCATAGCAGTGGAAATGGATTTCACACTCTTGCCAGCCTAGCATCAACTACTATGCCCAATAGCACACCTCAGCACAATAGGTCTTAGAGGTGAGGAGTGCAGGCTGGGGCCATTGCTCAGACTCTAATAAAGCTTACTGCTTCAAAATTAGAGGAAGACATTTTTGGGACTGAATCTCAGCCTATCACTTATAGTCATGTGAATATAAGAAATTTTTTCCTACTTTCCATTTCCTTGTCTGTGAAATGTAGTATTATAATAACTATCTTGGGCAGAAGGCATGGAAAGGGTGTCGGTGGATTGTAAGGACTGAGATAAATGTTTATAAAATCATTTAACACTGTGTTTGGCACACAGTTTAGATAATCAAGAAATGACATTTTATTTTCACCTATTAGTCTTTGGCCCAAATCCATTCTTGTGGGGGTTGACGACCCTTGATATTTCACTGATCATTATTTTTGGCTCAGTTTTTCCAGCTTGTCCATGAGCAATATGCTGATCTCGGTGACAGCAGCCAACTCAGGCTTCCTCAATGCTTCATGTTATCCCCTCACTCCAGGAACCTGTGATAGCTGGGCACATATGTGGGCATGTGTATACACAAAGCTCTGGACAGAAATAAATCTGAACCAAAGGAATGGTTTGCCATTGTATAGGTTTGAAAAGGCCTTTAGTAACCCCCCCCATAATCTCCATCAGATTTCAAAGCCACCCCAAATATACAGACTGTATATAAAATCAATGCATTTGTCCAGATAAATCCCTCTCTTAATTTCCCTTTATATGAAGATTTGGGAACCTGTCAGAAAAGAGTGAGCAGTGCTCAAAACGTACCACCCCTTTACCTTCTCCTTCACTACACCTGGCATCCTGACACTGCCCACTGCCTCCATCATTGTCTGGCATGCAGTTTCAAAGCAAACTCGAAGTATTAGCTATGAGTTTGTTCTGTTCTGGGAAGCTTTGGTTCTGTTCTGAAACTCCCAGGGCAAGGGGAGCAGCTCTGTCTGTGCATACAGTTTGTAAGTGCTTCAGGAGTATTAAGGCCCTGGTCTCACCAGGATCAGTGTTTCTAGGGATCAAGGCAGGAATGAAAGAATTGGCACGTAGGCTACCTATGCATATCCCATACCCAGTGCCATCTACGCCAGGGGTGAGTCACTGGTAGTCATGGAATTGTGGGAAAACAGCTAATATGAACTTGAGGGCTGCAGATTAGACATGGAATGGTGGTACAAAGCATTTAATGCCAATTTTTTCCAGGATGGAGAGACTGATCCTAGGACAGAAACATATTCCTAAGGCTTCTTTCCATTTTTGACACTTTATGAAACTTCTCACCCTTGACTGCAGTCCCATTCCTAGAATTTCTCACCTAGTGAATTGGTCATACATCATCTGGAGGGTTGTACCAAGCTTGGAGCCCCACACTTTAATGGAGAAACAGGAAAGTAAGATTTTTATATTAAGAATGAGCAAGCTAAAGAGGGAAATCCCAGAACTCTTGAGGAACAGTTGAATGAAATGTGGGTGTTTGGCTGGAAGAAGAGAAAATTCATGGGGATATGGTACCTGGTAGGTTTATGAAGGGTTTTGTACAGGGTAAAGGAGCAGAAAGAGTTTTGGGAGCCTGGGGACAGGGCAAAGACCTCTGCATGAAATCTGTAGAGCCAAATTTCAGTGGAAAGAATAATTATCTTTCATAGTAGTCCATGGAAGAAATGGGCTATGTACATTCATAAAGATCTTCCCGTCTCTCTAAGTGTTTGAGTAGGGGATAGTAGCATGCCTGTACAAGTATCTAATAACCCAGAGGTTCTGTTAGTTTTCTGTGATCACACAGCTACTAAGAGATGTATGCAGGCATTGGAATCCATGATTTGATATCTAGTGTTACACTTTTGATCTCATGCCCTGCCTCTTGACCAGGGAGGGAACGCGGTCCAGGCCCAAGCTCTGGGAAAAGTAGTGTATTGTCTAAGGAAGATAGTATCCCCATTTCCTCAAACCTCATCCTCTCAACTCAGAAACAACTGCTACCATCATCTCTACCATGCTGTCACTGCTCCAGGGCTCCTAAGAATACTCAACGGAAGAAGTCGTGGGAGGCTGAGTTTCAGGGTTTCTTTTAGACCCTCTGCCTGCATTCTCTTCAGCCTACATAATTTCCTTCCAACAGTAGCCACTAGAATGTGTGTGTCTGTGGGTTGTGGTAAAGGGGTGGAGGCATTAATTCCCTGGTGTGAACTGGCCTGTGGGCAAGCTGAGAGAAGACTTGTTCCTCAGAGAAGACTTGCCTCATCTGCACCCACTACTCAAGGAGCTTCCATTTCCATTCATTTTAATCAACATTTTATTTTATTGCTTTAGACAGGAAAGAAAAATAGGATGGGGGGAGGGAGATAGAAGAGAAAACAACATTGAAAGAGCAGATGGGGAAGGGTGTTGGGGCACTAAAACCACTGCTATGTAACCAGCCAACAGTGATATTGCATGTTTGTGGGCTTCAGTTGCCATGGAGATAATCGCGTAACTCCAACTGGTGGTGAAATTCTATACTGCTTGAGGTGGCAAGCAATATTTCAGTCACATAGGACTACCTTTAAAGAGAACAAGTAAAGTAGCTGAGGGGCCCCACACACCAATCATTTCCCAGTTATTTATGTGTAGCAAAATGTTCCCATTTATTCTCTGAGTAGAGCTGGACACTCACTCCTCTCCTTGTCCAAAAATGGCTAGGCATGAGGCTTGAATCAAAGATAAAATATTAAAAACACAAGGTCCCTTTTTGGGTGGAAAGCATGTATAGAAAATTTCAGCTTGGAAAGCTTGGTTTTTGGAAAGTTATGAGTTGAAGGGAGGACATCTATTTACTAGTACAGAGACCAAATGCAAGGTGTATTCCATGTGTTCAATCTCCTTCCTCTCTCTCACACACACACACACACACTCACTTGAATTCTCACCTGCATGGTCATATTCAATCTCACCCTTCCTTCCAGAAATTTACATTCAATATATGCTCATACACATTCACATTCACACATGCTCTACCAAAAGCATACACATTAAGTTACACATACAATTCATTTACACAAAATGCACATTTGTTTGAACATACACATTCATTCACTCACAAATATGAACCTTGGCTTGTTCACGCACAATTCACACACTCATCTCAAATACACATGCAACCTTACATATTTACATAGAAGGCTGAACTAGGTGAAACTTCCAATGTTAAAGTGTTGAACCTATAAAAATGTCAATTTCATATTGTCCAACCTATACATTCACATACATGTATACATAGAGACTATCATCCTCATTCACTGTTACTGACTCTCAAAATCTCACCAACCCAAAAATATTAATATTTCCTCTCTCACATTCTCTTTCATGTGTTTTCAAACAAACATTGGCTATCACACAAATACCCACAAACTTTTACAGGTATACCATATTTTATTGAGCTTTTCTTTATTGTACTTCACAGATATTACATTTTTTAAAACAAACTGAAGGCTTGTGTCAACCCTGCATCAGGCAAGTATGTCTGCACCATCTCTCCAGTAGCATTTGCTCCCTTCGGATCTCTGTGTCACATTTCGGTAATTCTTGTACTATTACAACCTTTTTCATTATTATTCTATTTGTTATGGCGATCTGTGGTCAGTGATTAGTATTCACTGAAAGCTCAGGTGATGGTTAGCATTTTTAGTAATAAAGTACACATTAATTAAGGTATAGACATTTTTATAGACATAATGCTATTGTGTACCTAATAGACTAAAGTATAGTGTAAATATAAGTTTTATATACACTGGGAAACCAAAAAAATCATTTGAATCACTTTATTGTGATATTCATATTATTGTGGTGGACTAGAACTAAGCCAGCAATATTTCTGAGGTGTACCTGTATTTTCTACTCTCTCACACATATCCCCTCCCCTCACAATACCCATTGTTCCTTCTTTGATTTTCTCACAATCATGTATACTCAGTTACAGAAACGAACATGCTGAAAGTCTTACTCATACACATGATATCACTCACTCACTCATATACACTCACTGTGGAGGCACCCTGGATCCAATATTTTACAGAACATAAACTGCCATTTATCCAACTGTGATCTCACTGGTTCCTCAGAAGCCACCTCGGAAAGAAGGCAGAAAAGGGATTGTTAGCCCTATTAGACAGATGAACTAAAGGACAGAGAGAAAAAGGTGGCCCCAGTTCACATAACAAGTAATAAGCAAAGATTTAAACCCAAGTGTTTTGATGTCATATTCAGTGCTACTGTCCATCATGTGTACAGTGGAGATATTTTGGGTGAAAACACTCTGTGTGAGGTATTGAAACTGTAAATCTTAGCCTTTAGAGAACCATCTAGGAGGTTGATGGTAGGCTTTAGATGATATCTCTGTTCCCTTTACTATCTCACCAATCAATGGAGTAGATAGAGGTCATTCCATGTAGCCAGGTCAGCATTTTTCTCTCACTTGGTACCCCATCTGTCTCCCTCATCTTCCAGTCATCTCACACCCAGTAAGCAATGACAGCCTCTGCTTTAGGAAATTCATCTTCCATTATTATTTATAGTGACAACAGCTTGTGTGCATGGTACACAGAGAAGCAAGAGACCCAAAACCTGAAGCTGAAGGAATTCAGTCATACTACTATACTTCAGAAAAATTGATAGCCGAAGAGTTAATTGTGTTCTCAAGACAATGATTCCTAAAAAGTTTCTAGAGCAGTGGAGTTCTAGAGTCAAAGATAGCAGGAAATTTATGGTACCAGAAGCTTCTGAGACTAGAAGGTTCTAAATTTGATGCTGGAGCTGAAAGTCTCTGAATTTGGATCTGAAAGTATGACATAAGAGAGGTAATGAGAAAACTAGAATAGATTTGGGGCAGGGGAAAGTGGTGTGGGGAGCTGTATTCACCAGCCAAACTGTGTTGGTTAGCTTCCTTTTGCCTCTGTAGGTCTGTTCTTCACACCCTTCAACCTGCTTTCTCTCCCAGGAGGGTGGCTTTACATTCACAAACTCCAGTAACTCCTGGATTCCAGCTGGGTTACTTCATGTGGAACCCCTACAGAAGATTGAAGGCAGGAAGAAGAGTAGAGTCAGGGTTTTTATTTTTCCAGCTCCTTACCTTACATCTTGAGCTGACTGTACCTCTCAGCTAAAGGTCACAGCTTCTCAAATGACAGCCCTCTCCATAAGACACTTGCCTTCCAAATTTTGGTAACCCCTTTCCATCTCTTCATCCTTAAGAGTAGTGACAAAGCCCCACTGTGAGTACTGGACTAAGTCTTGTGGTTTCCCTACATACCTCACACTTTTGTAAGTAGTCTCTTTATTAAACTTCCCCTGTATTCTCCTAATTGTATGTGCTTACTATTTCCTTCTTGGAGGAAAGTGCAAGGGAAATATGTGGGAAACAGGTCTGCTTTGTCCCTCAGAGATCCAGATCCAAATTAGAGAGAGGAAGAACCTAGTTTGATCTTCCTGTGTTGCTTAGGATGCCCTAAAATGCCCTGTCCTTGTTACCCTGGAGACCCTGTTACAGTGGGCCCTTAAGCAGACCTTAAGATGTTTGTCTGAGATCCTTTCTAAGCCACAAGCTCATTTCAAGAGGGCATATTCCCATCTATTATAGAAATGATTCCTTTCTATCATTTCAATTTGTTCTTTACTTCAAGTGTTTCATGAACAGGGCCTAAGTCCTGAATCCAAAATTGGAGGAAGGCATATATTTTTCCTACTGGCCCTGGGAAGAGCCAAGAACAAAAATCAAATCATTGATGACACTTCACACAACTGCTTGAGGGAGACAGGAAGCCTGGGGACATAAAGTAAAGACAAAGGAAATATTTTCTGTTCCAACAGCCAACATTTCCACCAGAGTTACCCAAGACTGTTCATGTTGATTGGTGTTGTCCTTCTTGTGTCAGAAAGGCAAAAACCGGCACAAAGAGGGAGATTTATTTGACAAAGTTTGCACAGCAAGTCAGGACTGGAATTAGATGAGGACTTAGGAATTCTAGGTTCCTATTACTGGTTACACCATTCCCCATTAGAATTTGTGCCTCCAACTAATCTTTCTTATCTCCCTCTCTCATTATCCTCAGAGGTAAGAGTTGTGAGGATGGGAGCCACTCCCTCAACCTCACTCATCACCTAACAATTCACCAATGTTTATGGATGATTGTTTCTGTGAAAGTTTGAGAAGGGTGGTCTTAACATTACTGAGGCCTCTTTCCTCTCCCTTGTTCCCAGGTATCCCGTTTTCCCTAACGACCATTGACTATAAGAACATCCTGTTTAGATCGGGACCTCAAGACTATTCAGATGAAAAGTTTTCAAATTGTGGTATCTAGAGAAGGGGTTCGGACTCTCTTCCAGGCCAGAGAATGACTTTGGCTACTGCAGTAGCAAAGTGGTAACAACAGCTGTGTTTGGGGCAAAATACATTTGAGGATTTCTTATATATTACACTCAAGTATGACCGAATTACAAAATGTTGCTCTATCATGGGCCTAAAGTTGTTGGACACAAAGGTGAAGAGGAAAATTTTCTGTGAGTAGTTGCACCCGCTAGACAGGATGGCTGTAAAGGAGGGCAGAGGGCATCAAGAGTCAGGAAAAAGGACTAATAACATTGTAAAGGAGGGCAGAGGGCATCAAGAGTCAGGAAAAAGGACTAATAACATTTAACCTAACTGCCTAAAGCATGGGCCACCCAGTTTTGAATAAACAACCCAAGGCTAAGCTTAGAAATGCACCTGCTTTAAGTTAGATAACTGGAAGTGGGCAACAGCCTGGGGAAGTGATCCATGATAAGTCACATAGACATGCTTGGGTAAGCAAAAGATAACAATTGAAACGGTCAGTCAACTGGAGTGTTCCCTAAAAGGTTACAATGTTTCCCATTGGTTACAATATAGAATGTGTTTTAAAATTATTGGTTGTAGAAATGCGCGGGCTTCGGTGTAACGGCTGTGAAAATCCTATATAAGCAATACCTAAAGTTGCCTGGGGGTCGGCAGCTCAGACTCGGCCTGCGTGTCAGGGGAGGTGCTGTCGACCCCAGCTTGCTGGCTGAATAAAGACTTTGCCTGTACTTACATCTCCATGCCTGTGTGCTTTGTTCTCTCGGGAAAACCCTGAGTTCGTGGACCCTAACATGGCTCTAGCCTCTGCGTCTCTCAACAGGCCAAGAAGTGAAAGAATTGGAGTCTCAAAGTAGTGTTTGTTCCACTCAAGCCAAGTCTAATGTTACCAGACATGTGATATTAGAAGTAAAGACTCTCTGCAATTAAACTGCTTTGGTTCAAATGTTAGCTCTATCACTTACTAGCTGAATGCACTTAGCAAATTATTGAACTTGCCATAACTCAGTTGTTCTATACATAAAATGGAAATAATAAACTATATCACAGGGTAGTTATGATTATTAAATGGGTTGATACATGAAAAACATTTAACTCAGTGTCTGGGTTAGAGCTAGCTATTACCATTACTATTTCCCCAGTTCTTGGAACCAAGCAGAGTTTTGGGGGCCAAGACTGAGGTTACAATCTACTCAGGAAGCAGATGCCATAGGAACCATGTCTGGGAGGGAGTAGAAGACAAAAATAAAGAAATTATCAAGTATCTTGTCCCTGCTTTGTGAAAAATACTTTATTCTTACATCAAAGTTATATCACTGAATTCTCAAAACAGCTTTGCAAGCTATGTATTTTATTTCCCTTTTTTCACATAAAGAAACTGACTGAAAGAAGTTTATTACTTTGTAAAAGCTTACTCAGAATCAGGAGTCAAACCCACATCTCTGTGCCTGAAAGGGTATCTCACCATGACCCTACTTACCCTGGAAGAACTCAGGAGGCATGGGCCCACACAAGAGATTTTATTACCTGAAAGAGAAAATGGATGCCCCCAGAGAGAGGGAGCAGCAGCTCGTGGGTGAGGAAGTGTGTTTTGAGGAGTAGGGGTAGGGTGTGTTCTGTGTTGGTGATTGGATCTTAAGTGGTGGGGTCTTAGTGTGCCAGAATTTGCCTTCATTCCCACCTTTTTCTTTTTGTAATTGCGCCTGTGGGGAACTGGGTGTAGAATCTCATTCTCTAGCTACCTCCTGCTGGAAGGGGCAGCTGATTCTGGAGTTTGAAGGCCATTGATGTAGAGTTGGGGAAGGGTGGACATCCTGAGATGATTTGTGATGTCACCTAGCTGGTTTTGTTATTCTTCATGAGAAAGCCTTGAAAGCCCTGGAGGAGTAACTCGTTGACAGCATGGTTAGAAATTTACAAAATTTGATTTTGAATGAATTTTTGTAAGAGGTTAATGAAGCAGGGAGGGAAAAGCAGAATAATAATAAAGGTAATAGGGGCTAGGAGGGGCAGGAGCCAATTGATGGGGTAAGGGAACGGATTGTTAGAGGAGTTTTCTAGGAGTTTGGAGGCTTGTTCACAGAGGTGTTTCACACCATCCCAGATGAGACTGGATTTGTTGGTGTAGAAGCAGCATTGTTCTTGGAGTGGGGCACATATGCCACCTTATGCAGCTGTAAGGAAGTCCTGTGTGGGTTGTAAAGTAGATTACTGGAGGATTTGTTATCTGTGGAGTTGAAGGTGTAAGTGGTCCCATTGGGATGGAGAAGAATCATGAAGAATGCATTTTTGAGGTCAAAGACAGAGAAGTAGAAGAGGTGGGGATAGTGGATAATAAAGTATAGGGCTTAGGGACTACTGGATGAATTGTAATAACAACTGCACTGATAATTCTTAAATCTTGAACTAGCCTATAAGAACCATTAGGTGTTTTGATAGCCAGTATCAGGGTGTTGTAAGGGGAATTGGCTGGTCTCAAAAGGCCCTTTCGAGAAGGGGTATAGAGATTGTGAGGGAAAGGAGTTAGGGTCTTTTAGTTTGATGGATATGGATGGGCAGGTGGAGATAGAGGAGGTAGAGGTGTCCCAGACTGTGGGGTTTACTTGGCAAGGGGATAAGGGAAAAGGGGAGGTAATTGGGTCTGGAATGGTTTGGATAGCAAGTATAAAAGGGATCAAAGGCGAGTTGGGGTTGAGGCATGGGCCAAAGGTAAAGGAGATAAGAGCCCCTAACTTGGATAAAAGGTCTCTTCCCATTAGGGGAACCAGACAAAGGGGAAATAACTAAAAGGAATGAGAGAGAGTAATGCCCTTGAAGAGGCAGTGAAGTATCAAAGTTTATAAAGGTTGATAAGATGTGCCCCTACCCTGACTATATAGGACAGTGAGAGGGAGGTAGGTCCCCAAAACTCCTTCAGGACTGAGTAGGTGACTCCAGTGTCCAAAAGGAAAGAGATGGGCCTATCCGCTACCACAATGGTTACCCTGGGCTCCTGTACAGTGATGGTAGTGGTTGGGTGGAGGGGACTCAGGCCCCCTCAATCATCAGTTGCTGTACCCAGAAGGTCTATGTGTGGAGTGTTAGAGCTGGATGGCCTGGCACCTCTCAGTGTGTGAGGACAGTCAACAGTCTAGTGTCCCTCCTGATGGTACTTAGGGCATAGACCAGGGGGCTTCCAGGTATTTGGGCAGGCTTTAGCCCAATGACCCATTTGACCACATTTGAAGCATGAACCATGAGGTCCTCCTGGCTGCTTCTTAGGAAGTGAGGATACCCGAGCACCAGTGGTTGGGATAGGTTGTAAGGCTTTAGCAAGCATTTGATATTTTTGTTTACAGGCCTTTTCATCTCTTCCATTATATACTTTGAAGGCCACTTCCAGGACTTCTGACTGAGGAGGTAAGGGTCCCTTCTCTAGACGTTTAAATTTAGCCTTAATGTCGGGGAAACTCCGGGCAAAGAAGTAGGTCATTAATAATTGTCTCCCATCTGGGTTCTCAGGGTCTAGGTTTGTATATTGTAAAAAAGCATTGGTGAGGCAGTCTAGGAACATAGAGGGATTCTCATTTTTATCCTGAATAACCTCTTGGAGTTTTTTCATAGTTAATGGCTTTGTTGGCTGACTTCCTGAGACCCACCATGAGGCAGGTGATGAATTATTGACTGGTGACTCCCCCTGCCAGATTATAGTCCCAATTAGGGTCTCAGTCAGGAACCACCTCAGCACCAATTGGATGAATTGGAGTAGTTTGGTGAACCTCATCAGCATGAGTTCTAGCCTGTTCCCAGACTCGCCTTTGCTCCTTGGGCAAAAGTGAGTTGGATAGGATCATGTGAATATCATAAAAAGTAAGATCATATGACTGAGTTAAGTACTGGAACTCTTTGATGTAAGCAGCTGGGTTGGAGGTGAAAGAGCCTAATCTTTTCTCAGTTTGAGATAGGTCAGAGGGAGAGAAAGGGACATGGACCCGGATGATGCCCTCTGAACCAGCTACTTTCCATAGTGGGGCTAAGATATGGGTTCGAGAGCAAGTGACTGGAGGGCTTGGCATGGGACTGAGTGAGGGAAGGGGAACTGGTTGTGGAAGAAGAGCAGGTGTTGTGGCTCCTGCAACGGCCCTAGGGGAGCTGGGAGGGTTGGCATTTTGATCTTGCAGAGAAGGAGGTTGGGGCAGGAGAGGAACTGGTGGTTGAAGGGGAGCTGTAGGGGGTTTGAGACTGGTAGGGAGGAGGTTCATCAGCAGGGTCAAAGTCAGAGGATGTGGTGGGAATTGGTGGGTGGTGGGGTGATGTTTTTTAGAGCGAGGAGAAGATGTTTAGGATTGCAAGGGAGACAGAGAGTGGCTTTGATTCGGAGGTAAGAGAAATCCTGGATATATGGTATCTCTTTCCATTTTCCCATGTGCTCTCAGAAGTTGTATAAGTAGCAGAGAATTTTAGAATCTAAAGAGCCATTGGGAGGCCATTTAGACTGATTGTCCAAGGAATATTGTGGCCAGATCTCATTACAATAGTGAATAAGCTTAAAAGATTTGAGGTCTGGAGTGAGGTGGTGGGGTTTTAGATAATTGAGTAAGCAGTAAGCACCCTAGTGGTGAATCTGCAGGAATGTAGGGGCCAGATCCCATGGTGAGAATAAGACCATTCACAAGTTGCCGAGGTCCCAGAGCGATTGAGAAGGTCGCAGAGAAGACCAGACACAGTTAGGGGGTTGGCACCACCTCTAATTGAGTGGTCAAGGCAAAAATGCCATGGAGGCTTGCTACCTGGTACCAGGAGTTTACAAGTAGATAAAGGGAGACTGGGCCTCAGTGAATGAGGGGGTCTCACCATGGGGAGGCAGAGAAGGGTCAACCATGGGGATCAACCGTGACTTTGAAAGTCATGGGTGTGGGTGCTTCTGTCCCAGAGGAGCCTTTGGGGGTGCCAGACACTCAACGGTCACTTCCCAGTTTCCAAGGGTCATTTAAGTTGACTATGAAGGGGAGACTTACCAGATTGAAGGCCAGTGTTGGGCGAGAAGATGAGCAACCTGGGAAATGGATGGTGAGCCCGTGGAGGAGGATCAGGCAGTGAGGGTTCCCAAATCAGCACAGATTCCCAGAGTAAGAGCAAAGTCAATGGGAGAACCTCATCTGAAGACACTGCACCAATGAAAGTGTATCTCACCGTGACTCTCCTTACCCCAGAATGACTCAGGAGACATGGGCCCACACAAGAAATTTTATTATCTGAAAGAGAAAATGGCTGTCCCCAGAGAGAGGGAGAATCAGCTCGTGGTTGAGGAAGCACGTTTTTAAGGAGTAGGGGCAGGGTGTGCTCTGCGTTGGTGATTGGATCTTAAGGGGTGGGATCTTAGCACGCCAAAATTTGCCTTCAGTGTCCTCATGGTATTTCCATTTAAGGCCAGGATGGGGAATTCAGATGACAGGAATACCATTGGAAATGTGAAAGCAATGAATATGAGTTGGTGCCATTTTCACTGTGCATGAGAGAAGCTGGGAAATCATCAAAACAGAAGGATGGTTATGGGAATCTCTTGCATCCTTTCTTGGTATCTCAACTGTTCTGACCCAGTCCCAATGGAATCAGATGACCAAGCTGACCTCCGTCTTCTGAATATTGAAGATAGAAAATGTTGGGACAGTCTATCATTTATGACATATCTGAAGAGTGCTTGTGTGTAGTGGACTCAGAACATTCTAAAGTGTCAAAGCCAATTCCTCTGAAGCTTCACTGGGCAACTGAATACAACAAAACCCAAAATCAACAACCAGAGTATAGCCACACACAAAAAATGTTGGTAGATATGATCTGAAACTATCAGAGGTAAGGTAGCAGCAGAGTAAAATCCACAGTTCTCTGCATACCTTGCCCATCTTGCCCTAAAGTACTATTTCTGGATATGGGGAAACACAGGGCTGACTATAAAACTTTTTTTATAACATGAAATATGTATTCTGTTTCTGTGACTGAAGAAATAAGGTCAAGACAAGCAGACACACTACTATTTGTATGTCAGTATGATCTCAAGGGCTGGGAGAGGCAATTTTGCACTGAGCTAGTTGAGGCAATTGTGAACTGGGAAGTAGTCTAGCCTGGGAAAGGGAAGTAACATAGCTAAGGAAAACTTTGGCTAGCTCACCACAGAGTTAAATTAAACTTACAATAGGCCCCAACACATACACATAATACAGCATGAATTGCTACACACTCAGAAAGTAGGAAGGAACAACGCTGAGTAAGAAAGGAGAAAATTTCAGCTGGCAGATAAAATAATTGGAACAAAATTCGTACATCAAACATAGCAATGATAGACTTGGGAAGGATGATTAGTTGTGAATGCAGAGTCTTTATGGTCTTCAGAAGGGTGCAAGGTCAGGATAAGAAATGCATGGCATTGGGCTTAAGCTACATCTTCTTCACCAGCTCCCAAGTTGCAAGTGACTTAAAGGGCCCAGTTTGCTGTTGGTATTCAGAAAAGAATATTTATTATCATGCTCATAGAATGAGACAGGTAGGAATCATGAATCTTGCAGGAAAACAAGGCCAAAAGGTTTGCTTTGACTAAAAGTCATATAACTTGAAAGGTTTATTGCTGAACTGATTATGTAATGTAGCTTTGAAAAAGCAGTATGTAAGATAAAGATTTGAAGCCCTAGGCAGCTTTGGAAAGAGATTTAGGAAAAGACTGAATTTATTAATAGGCCATTTAAGAAATGTGTGTCTTTTAAATCTGGTTCAGACTATAAAACAGGAAGCAGTGGGTGAGGGTAAGGTCACTCATTTGGAGTCAGAAGACTTGGTATCTGCCAGTGATTCACTCTGGCCTCAGGCAAATCCTTTCCCTGTTCTGTATACATGTGTCCCATACACACTGGGTGGAGAAGGGGGAGCAAAGTTATACTCGAAAATCAGCAAAGGCCCTTTTAGATCTGATACCTTAGGCTTCACAGTAACCCTACATAACACACCCAGGTGTTTGACTTTCCCCCACCTCCAGAACTCACCACAGCACCTAACTGGATCAATCCTCCAGGAGGATATTCCATTTTGACCCTTCTCTCTTGGTCATATTGGGTTTCTCTTCACCTAGCCTAGAACTTTTCCACTTTGGAACTCCATTAGACTCACATAGGAAACTTTAAAAATGCCAAGGTCCAGGCTCCAAACCAAGAGGTTCTACTTAAAAGTTACCCTGACAGGGGATGAGCCAAGATGGCAGTGTGAGTAGGGCAGTGGAAATCTACTCCCAAAACCATATATATTTTTGAAAATACAACAAATACAACTATGCCTAACAGAGAGACCAGAAGATACAGTACAACAACCAGGCTATATCTACATCTGCGTGAACTCAGCATCTCATGAAGGGGATAAGATACAAAGCCACGGCCTGGCATGAACTGAGCACTCCCACACCCCAGCTCACTGGCAGGAGGAAAGGAGTCAGAGTGGGGAGGGAGAAGCACAGAACTGCTAAATATCCAATGCTAGTTATCTGCACCATGAGCATAGACACACATTGCATGGTGTCCTGGATATTAGAGGAGCAGAAAAGTAAAATCTGTGAGTGAGTTTCCACAGCTGGCTCCCCTGGGACAAAAGAAAAGTGAGTGCTTTTTGAAAGTCTTAAAAGGACAGGGGCTTAACAGCTGGATGTAATTGTCCTGGCATACTCATCCTAGCTGGCTGGGATTCCTAAGGAACTTCAGGCACCCTAACCCCCTGGGAGACATCACAGCTTTGAATTCCCTCATGGTGATAAGCAGCCTGCCATTCATTCACCTGGCTGGCGCTGCCCAGCAACAGTGGTGGAGCAGCAGGAGAGTGGCCCCACCCACAGCAACTGCCCAGAGTCTCCTCCCAGCATGCACCTAACCAGGCCAGACCAGAGGCTGCCACCAGCACACAGCTGTGGGGCACACAAAGAGGAAGCTGGAGCAAAGCACAA
This sequence comes from Manis javanica, assembly GCF_040802235.1. NCBI lineage: Eukaryota > Metazoa > Chordata > Mammalia > Pholidota > Manidae > Manis > Manis javanica. The sequence goes on from NC_133174.1 coordinate 54,105,012, forward strand.
AGGGGTGCTGTTCTCTCAGGAGAAAACACCCAGTGCCCCTGACACTCTCTGCAGGTCTCTAAGTGGTGTCAACAGCTGCCCCACTGGTGGCAGATCAGGGGATTAACTTGGAGGCTGCTACAAGTTTGCAGGTAACAAACAAAGGCCGCAGAGAAGGGCAAGGTGACCAGCAAGCAGGAAGGGACTTTGTTCTCCCAGATGACACATGTGCCACCTGACTATGACCACCTCTGTCACCATGAAAAGGCAGAATAATCTGGTCCAGTCAACAATCACCCAGACAACCCAAGAAAGAGGGCCTGGGGAAATAGATATAACCAATCTTCTTGAGAAAGAATTCAAAATAAAGTTCATAACCATGCTTATGGACCTGCAGAGAAATATGCAATAGCTAAGGGATGAAGTCAAAAGGGAGATTACAGAAATGAAGCAATCTCTGGAAGGCTTAAGAGGAGACTGGATGAGGTGCAAGAGAATGTTAATGCAATACAAATCAGAGAACAGGAATACAAAGAAGCTGAGGCAGAGAGAGATAAAAGTATATCCAAGAATGAAAGAATATTAAAAGAACTGTGTGACCAATCCAAACAGAACAATATTCACATTATAGGGACACCAGAAGAAGAAGAGAGAGGAAAGGGGATAGAAAGTGTCTTTGAAGAAATAATTGCTGAAAACTTCCCCAAACTGGGGGAGGAAATAGTCTTTCAGCCCATGGAAGCCGACAGACATCCCAACACATGGGACCCAAGGAGGACAAGACCAAGACATATAATAATTAAAATGACATGGATCAAAGACAAGGACAGAGTATTAAAGGCAGCCAGAGAGAGAAAAAAGGTCACCTACAAAGGGAAACCCATCAGGCTATCATCAGACTTCTCAACAGAAACATTACAGGCTAGAAGAGAATGGCATAATAAATTTAATGCAATGCAAAAGAAGGGCTTTGAACCAAGGATGCTGTATCCAGCACGATTATCATTTAAATATGAAGGAGGGATTAAATAATTCCCAGACAAGCAAAAGTTGAAGGAATTTGCCTAGCACAAACCACCTCTACAGGGTATCTTAAAGGGTCTGCTATAGATGGAAGCACTCATAAGGCTAAACAGATGTCACAAGAGAAAATAAAATCACACCAAAGAAAGCAGACCAAACAAATACTAACTAAAGGTAAAAAATAAAACCAACTATTCAGAAAAGCAGTGAAAAGAAACACAAAACAGTACAGAATAAAACACCTAACATATAAAGAATGGAGGAGGAGAAACATGAAGGGAGAGAAATAAATAATCATCACACTGTGTTTATAATAGCTTAATAAGCAGGTTAAGTCATATGGTTAGATAGTAAACAAGCTACCCTTGAACCTTTCATAACCATGAATCTAAAGCCTGCAAAGGCAATAAGCACATATCTTTCAATAATCACCCTAAATGCAAATGGACTGAATGTACCAATCAAAAGACACAGAATAATAGAATGGATAAAAAAGCAAGACCCATCTATATGCTGCTCACAAGAGACTCACCTTGAACCCAAAGACATAAAAAGACTAAAAGACAAGGGATGGAGAAAGGTATTTCATGCAAACAATAGGGAGAAAAAAGGAGGTGTTGCAGTACTAGTATCAGACAAAATAGACTTCAAAACAAAGATAAGTAACAAGGGATAAAGAAGGACATTATGTAATGATAAAGGGGTCAATCTAACAAGAAGATATAACCATTATAAACATATATGCACCCAATACATGAGCACCAACATATGTGAAACAAATACTAACAGAATTAAGGGAGGAAATGGAATGCAATGCATCCATTTTAGGAGATTTCAACACACCACCCACTCCAAACGACAGACCAACCAGACAGAAAATAAGTAAGGACACAGAAGCACTGAACAACACATGAGAACAGATGGAGCTAACAGACATCTACAGAACTTTACACCCAAAAGCACAAGGATGCACATTCTTCTCAAGTGCACAGGGAACATTTTCCAGAATAGACCCCATACTAGGCCTCAAAAAGAGCCTCAGTAAATTCAAAAAGATAGAAATTCTACCAACCAACTTCTCAGACCACAAAGGTGTAAAACTGGGAACAAATTGTACAAAGAAAACAAAAAGGTTCACAAACACATGGAGGCTTAACAAATTGCTCCTAAATAATCAATGGCTCAATGATGAAATTAAAATAGAGATGAAGCCATATATGGAGACAAATGACAATAGCACAAAGCCCCAACTTGTGTGCGACACAGAGAAGACAGTTCATAGAGGAAAGTATATAACAATCCAGGCCTATTTTAAGAAGGAAGAAAAATCCCAAATGAATAGTCTAAAGTCAAAATTACTGAAACTGGAAAAGAAGAACAAATGAGGCCCAAAGTCAGCAGAAGGAGGGACATAATGAAGATCAGGGAAGAAATAAATAAAATTGAGAAGAAAAAAGTGATAGAAAAAAATCAATGAAACCAAGAGCTGTTTCTTTGAGAAAATAAACAAAAGTAGATTATCCCCTGGCCAGATTTATTAAGAGAAAAAGAGAATCTACACACATAAACAGAATCAGAAATGAGAAAGGAAAAATCACAACAGACCCCACAGAAATAGAAAGAATTACAAGAGACTACTATGAGAAACTATATGCTAACAACCTGGAAAATCTAGAATGGACAACTTCCTAGAAAAATACATTCCAAGACTGACCAAGGAAGAAACAGAACATCTAAACAGAACAATAATCAGCAACGAAATTGAATCAGTAATAAAAACCTACACAAGAACAAAAACCCCAGGCCACATGGATTCCCTGCTGAATTTTATCAGACATATAGAGAAGACATAATACCCATTCTCCTTAAAGTTTTCCAAAAAATAGAAGAGGGAAGAATACTTCCAAACTCATTCTATGAATCCAGCATCACTCTAATACCAAAAGCAGGCAAAGACCCCACAAAAAAGAAAATTACAGACCAATAACCCTGATGAACATAGATGCAAAAATACTCTATAAAATATTAGGAAATTCAATTCAAAAATACATCAAGATGATCATACAGCATGATCAAGTGGGATTCATCTCAGGGATGGAAGGATAGTACAACATTCAAAAATCCATCAACATCATCCACCACACTGACAAAAAGAAAGATAAAAAAAACCTCATGATCATCTCCATAGACACTGAAGAAGCATTTGACAAAATTCAACATCCATTTATGATAAAAACTCTCAATAAAATGGGTATAGAGGGCAAGTACCTCAACATAATAAAGGCCATATATGACAAACCCACAGTCAACATCATACTTAACAGCAAGAAGCTGAAACTTTTCCACTAAGATCAGGAACAATGCAGGGATGAGCACTCTTTTCACTGCTTTTCAACATAGTACTGGAGGTCCTAGCCATGGCAATTAGACAAAACAAAGAAATACGAGGCATCCAGATTGGTAAAGAAGAAGTCAAACTGTCACTATTTGCCAATGACATGATATTGTACATAAGAAACTGTAAAGACTCCACTCCAAAACTACTAGAACTAATATCTGAATTCAGCAAAGTTGCAGGATACCAAATTAATACACAGAAATCTGTTGCTTTCATATACACCAATGATGAAATAGCAGAAAGAGAAATCAGGAAAACAGTTCCATTAACAATTTCATCAAAAAATAAAATGCATAGGAATAAACCTAACCAAGGAAGTGAAAGATCTATATCCTGAAAACTATAAGACACTCAAGAGAAATTAAAGAGCATGCTAACATGTGGAAACTCATCCCATGCTCTTGGCTAGGAAGAGTTAATATTGTCAAAATGGCCATTGCACCTGAGTAATCTACAGATTCAATGCAATGCCTATCAAAATACCGATAGCATTCTTCAATGAACTGGAACAAATAGTTTTAAAATTCATATGGAAACACAAAAGACCCCGAATAGCCAAAGCAATCCTGAGAAGGAAGAATAAAGCAGGGGGGATCTCACTTCCCAACTTCAAGCTCTACTACAAAGCCATAGTAATTAAGACAATTTGTTACTGGCATGAGAACAGACCCACAGAACAGTGGAACAGAATAGAGAGTCCATATATAAACCCAAACATATATGGTCAACTAATATACGATAAATGAGCCATGGACATACAAAGGGGAAATGACAGCCTCTTCAGCAGCTGGTGTTGGCAAAACTGGACAGCTACATGTAAGAGAATGAAACTGGATCATTGTCTAACCCCATACATAAAAGCAAATTCGAAATGGATCAAAGACCTGAATGTAAGTCATGGAACCATAAATCTCTTAGAAAAAAACATAGTCAAAAATCTCTTGGACATAAACATGAGCGACTTCTTCATGAATATATCTCCCCAGGCAAGGGAATCAAAAGCAAAAATGAGCAAGTGGGACTATATCAAGCTCAAAAGCTTCTGTACAGCAATGGACACTGTTGGGACCTTTTGCCTCTTTTAGGCTTGTGACGGACACAGACTGGAGGTTTCCATCCTCCCTTGTTACTTCCGTGTTCGTGGCCTAACTAGCTTCCCACGTGCGCACTCTTGGCCCTAACTCCGTCTCCCCACCTAACCCAAAACCTGCCTAAAGACCCTAGTGACAGATGAGATAATCAATTCCCATTGGTTTCTGTTACTTCCTTATCTTCCCCTATATAACTAAGCCTCTGATGCAATAAAGCTGGGTTTTGCTGCACCCTTGAGGCTGACACATCTTCCAGCTTGGTGTGGTTTTGTTTTTCCCTGGACCTCAGGGGAGGGTGTCCAAGCCACCGAAACTTGCCCTCTCGCTCATCCTCGGGGATAACAGGCTGGTTGGTCCTGCTTGTCCCCCCGCCTTCTTGTTGCTGAAGAGCAACAAATGGTGCCCCATGTGAGGAACAAGGAACTTTGCTCATGAGCTAATCAGACTACGGGTATGTGTAATCCCATAAAATATGGGACATTCTTCTTCCAAGCCTGATCTCTCTCTTGAATCCCTTAGGGTCCTCCTCCAAAGTAGAGGCCTAGAGCTCTCTGACAGCCAAGCTATCAAAACCTGGGAGACCTTAGTTAAGGTCGCCCCATGGCTGCCTGCAAGTAATTTGTTTGACTGGGAAACTTGGGACAGGGTGGAGAAACTCATATGCAAAGCCCAAGTTAATCGGGGTGATATCCCCCCTCTGGAGACCTTCCCCACTTTAGCAGCCCTTAAGAGTTGCTTCCCTCCTTGGCCATCAAAGCCAGCTGCCAAGAACTTAATAGACAGGGAATCCACTGGGTCAGGAGCCCCTTCCCGGGGAGATTCTGATCCCCTTCCTCAGGCTTAGTCCACGCCAGCAGGACAAAAAAGCCATAAAGAGCCAGATGAGAATCATGGCAATGGCACACTCGACCCTTTTGATGATGCCCCCTGGCCTCCCAAATCCATGGCTCCTTTGTACCCACCACTTCCTGGTACTAGTTCCTCTTCTAACCCTTTCAAATCATCATCAGCCCCCTCCTCCTCCATACCAACGAGCAGGGGTTTTGGCTCTTCTCCCATATAAGGACTTGTGCTCTCCCATTGGCTGCCAACCCCAAGAGAATCCATTGTTCCACCCACTACCTAACCCAGGGCCATGTCAGCTATTTCCAGTCACTGTTAATCCTGGAGGTAACCTCCATGCCCCCTGGTACCCTTGGGAGCCAGGTGACCTTAAGGAATTAAAGACGGCCGTTCTTGAGGACGGCCCCAATGCTCCTTGGACTGAGACCATCCTCCAGGGACTTGCTCAACATCCGTGCACTGCCACAGATTGGAGGGCTCTTGCCCAGGCGGTTCTCCCTGGCCCCCTTTATATTAAGTGGTGTGCTTTGTATAAAGAGGAATGCCAGCAACAAGCTGAGAGGAATCTGACATACTCTTTTACATATATATGGATGATATTATCTTGGGGGCCATTTGTTCCCGCAAATTAGATGACCTCTTTAAAAGGTGCCTTTCCCTGCTCAAAAACTATAACTTTCAAATTGCCCCAGATAAAGTTCAACAGATAGCCCCTTTAAAAATTTTGGGGACTACTTTGACATTAGATGTTGTCTCCCCTGTTAAGCCCCAGTTATATATTCAGGACACATATATGCTACCACAGCTCCAGAAATTGCTGGGAGAAATCAATTGGATGAGGCCCTGGATTCCTATAACCACAGCTGATCTTATCCCTCTTTTCGACCTATTAAAAGTCCTTAACCTAGCCTCAACAGTGACTTTAACCCCTATTAACCCCTATACATAGAGACACATTGACAAACGTTCAACATACCATTGATAATGCTGCCTTAAAAAAATATGATCCAAACTTGCCGCTGGTCCTCTATATTATGGTGGGAGAGACCCTCCTCACTGCCCTTTTGGCTTAGAAGGGGGATCCCGTACATTGGATACATCTATCTGTGGGAGGGGCACCCCGAGTGTACTCTATAGTGGATCAAATGGCCGACTGCATTGTCAAGGGATGAGATCTTTCTGTCTGTCTTTTTGGGTGTGAACCCCACTCTTTGATCGTCCCTTTTTGGGTCAATGATTTCTCTTGGCTACAGAGAAATAATTCCAGATTAGCAATGGCCATGGAAAGCTTTCCGGGGATAGTGGACTGTCACTATGGTCCCTATAAGTGGATGAGTTCTTTTAGCCAGTTGGCATGGCAGCCACCCAAAATGTTCCTCACTGAGGCAGACCCCTCTTTCCCCTCTGTTTTTACCGACAGGGGTAAACGGGGAGCCTCTATGGTAATGTTCCCCCCAGGCACAAGTGAGTGCCCTCCAGCTGTAACCCTCTTTCATGAGGTGCAGGGCTCCACCCAGTTTAAAGAGCTTTATGCTGTTGTTTTAGCTCTGTCTGAGATCCAAGGCCCTCTTAATCTGTTTTCTGATAGCCTTTACGTTGTCAATCTTCTGCCCAACCTTGTGGGCACTCACATCAGACTTGACAATAATCCCATCACTCCTTTGATGATTCAAGCCCGCCATTTGTTAAAACAGAGACTCGTTCCCCTTTTTATACATTTAAGAGGACATCAGGACTTGCCAAACTTTTTGTCGAGGGGCAATGCTCTTGCAGACCGACTAGCTTCAGCCCACACAGTACAGGAAGACACCTCTTTTCATCAACTTACACACACTAATTGGAGGGGACTACACCATCAGTTCCCTTAGGTCCCCGTCAGAGACTTAAAAAAGATCATTAGGACATGTAAGTCATGCCAGCCTTTTTTACAACTTCCTCCGCTTCAAAAGGGTGGAGTGAACCCTCGAGGCCTGAGGCCCAATAACCTTTGGCAGACTGATGTCACACATTTTGCCCCTTTTGGGAAGCTTAAATACATATTTCTAACAGTTGATACCTTCTCCCATGCTTGTTGGGCTACAGCCCATATGGGAGAAAAATCTAAACATGCCATAAGCCATTTTCTCCAGTGTTTCACCATTCTTGGCCTGCCAGATCAAATCAAAACCGATAATGGTCCCTGCTTTATTAGTAAATCTTTCACTGAATTCTTGAGTAAATGGCAAATTTCCCATACCACTGGAATTCCTCATAACCGTAAAGGACAAGCAATCGTGGAAAAACAGAATCATACCCTCAAATGTCAAATAATAAAACAAAAAGGGGGAACACTCCCCCCCCATGATCAACTAAAGATGGCATTATTTACTCTAAATATTTTAAATTTTGCCAAAGGTGAACACTTCTCACCCTCACAAAAGCACTGGACAACAACCATTACTTATCGGACGATTAGAGCCTGATGGAAGGACCCCCTTACTGGAGAATGGAGGGGCCCAGACCCCTCATTACAGCTGGAAGGGGATTCAGCTGTGTCTTTCTGACCAATGAAAAAAGGCCGATCTGGGTCCCCGCAAGGGATCTCAAGTATTACCCCCCTAAGGAGGGGGAGTTCACTGATGTCAGTGATGACCCAGAAGGCCCCCTGCCTCCTGAGGATATCTCTCTTCTTTCTCTCTTTCAAGGTCTGCAATGAACCCAATGATGCTGGTCTTTCTGTTAATGACAATAAATCTCCCATTAGCTAGGACAGGATTTGGAGACCCCGGTCAAGCAAGAGCCATACTATGAAAAACCACCGGAGACCCCTGCACAGGAGGAGGCGCTCACTCCATGGCCCCTCCTCCTGCACACTGTTATACTTCTACCAAAACCTGCCCTAATGGGCAACAGGCAGTTACACTTATGCAAGGGACAGAAAATGGATGCCCTGGGAGAGTTCTCTCTCACCATTGTTGGACAGGCCCCAAAATATCTTCACTTGCCCAAGGGAAATCCCCCTATGAGTGTCCTTGCACCACTTTTCAAGCCTCCATTCATGCTACATGCTATCAGGAGGTTAGCCCCTGCACTCACCGTAACAAAACATGCTGGTATGCAATTCTAACAAAAGGCAAGGCTGAATATGCTGACTATCGAAAGAATAGGGGACAGCAAGTCTGTTAGAATATATATGCCCCTATAGGCATCTCTGATGGGGGCAGAGTCCAAGATCAAGCTCAACAGTACCAAAATTTAAAAACTCGAAGACAGGCTGATTGAAGACCAAAATCCCCCAATTTACCACCCTCTTAGCCTCCCAGAGATCAGAGGAGAATTGCTTCTTGATCCTGAGACACAATCAATCATTACAGGCTGCCTTTACCTTACTCAATAGAACCAATCCCAATTTAGCTAAGGATTTCTGGCTGTGCTTGAGGCCAGGACCATTACAAGCCAATGCTCTTCTTGTTAACCTGTCAAAGACCAAGCCCCAGTGCCAGCTGTTACCCCCAAGTTCTAGAGTCTATATAGTCCCTCTTTCCCCTAAAGGCCCATGCTTCAAAGCTGACCGCCATACTGATAATACTAGTAGGATAGATGTAGGTCGAATCCACTATTCTTTTTGCCAACAAAATATTACTGTGAACAATACCTTTCTCTCCCCCTAATGGAACAGTCTTCATTTGTGGGAAGACGCGTTAAGCTTTCTCCCGACAGACTGGACAGGGCTTTGTGCTCCAGCTGTAATTTTCCCTGACATTGGAGTGGTCCCTAATAATCAGAGCCTCCCTATTCCTGCTTTAGACCACATTGGAGGTAGATCGAAAAGGGCCATCCAAGTTATCCCCCTGCTTATAGGCCTTGAAGTGGCCACCGGAGCTGCCACTGGGGCAGCAGGATTGGGGACTTCTCTGCATTATTATAAAGCTCTTTCTCAACATATGATCGATGATACACAAGCTGTAGCCAGCACAATTCTTCACCTCCAAGCAAAATTGGATTCCCTCGCAACAGTAGTCCCACAGAACCATAGGGGGCTTGATCTCACAGCTGAAAAGGGAGGCTTATGTCTCTTTTTACAGGAAGAGTGCTGCTTTTATGTGAACCACTCCGGCATAGTCCAAAATAAGGTCAAGCAACTTCAAGAAGACCTCGAGAGATGCCGAAAAGAATTACAAGCCAATTTTCTTTGGACTGAGTTACATGGGTGGTTGCCCTATACTCTGCCCTTCCTTGGTCCTATCCTTCTTTTGCTCCTACTTTTCACTTTTGGGCCCTGCATTATTAACAATATTATCCAGTTTGTCCAAAAAAGAATTGAATCAATTCAGTTGATGTGCGTGCAGGTACATTACCAGAGAGTTGCCACGGAAGCCAGTGACCCCTATGATTACTGTGAACCTTATGATGAGGCCGTGTCTGTTAATTCCCCCTAACTATCTCCCCGCAAGCCCATGATGGGTAAGATCTCCAAGGTGGAGACAACCTAAGACAGGCCACGAAGGATGAGTAAGCTTGGGACAACAGAAGAGCTGCAAGGTACCCAGTGACGGGTAAGATCCCCAGAGGAGGACAACCTAAGACAGGGGCCTTGCCTGCCGGGACATCCCAGAGCATTTATAAAACAAAGGGGGAATTGTTGGGACCTTTTGCCTCTTTTAGGCCTGTGATGGCCACAGACTGGAGGTTTCCATCCTCCCTCGTTACTTCCACATTCGTGGCCTAACTAGCTTCCTGCGTGCACGCTCTTGGCCCTAACTCCATCTCCCTACCTAACCCGAAACCTGCCTAAAGACCCTAGTGAGAGATGAGATAATCAATTCCCATTGGTTTCTGTTACTTCCTTATCTTCCCCTATATAACTAAGCCTCTGATGCAATAAAGCTGAGTTTTGCCACACCCTTGAGGTTGACACATCTCCCGGCTTGGTGCGGTTTTGTTTTTCCCTGGATCTCAGGGAAGGGTGTCCAAGCCACCGACCCTTGCCCTCTCGCTCAGCCCCGGGGATAACAGGCTGGTCCTGCTTGTCCCCCCACCTTCTTGTTGCTGAAGAGCAACAGACACCACCAGGAGAACAAAAAGGCATCCTACATTATGGGAGAAAATATTCATAAATGAAAGATCCAATAAAGGGTTGACATCCACAATACATGAAGAGCTCACGCACCTCAACAAACACAAAGCAAGTAATTCAATTAAAAAATGGGCACAGGACCTGAACAGGCAGTTCTTCAAAGAAGAAATTCAGATGGACAACAGACACATGAAAAGATGCTCCACATCTCTAGTCATCAGGGAAATGCAAATTAAAACCACAAGGAGATACCACCTCACACCAGTAAGGATTGCTACGATCCAAAAGACAAACAGCAACAAATGTCGGCAAGGTTGTGGAGAAAGGAGAACCCTCCTATACTGCTGTGGGGAATGTAAATTAGTTCAATCATTGTGGAAAGCAGTATGGATGTTCCTCAAAAAACTCAAAATAGAAATACCATTTGACCCAGGAATTCCACTCCTAGTAATTTACCCTAAAAATGCAGCAGCCCAGTTTGAAAAAGACATATGCACTCCTATGTTTACTGCAGCACTATTTACAATAGCCAAGAAATGGAAACAACCTAAGTGTCCATCAGTAGATGAATGGATAAAAAAAGGTGGTACATACACACAATGGACTATTATTCAGCCATAAGAAGAAAACAAATCCTACCATTTGCAACAACATGGATGGAGCTAGAGGGTATTATGCTCAGTGAAATAAGCCAGGTGGAAAAAGGCAAGTATCAAATGATTTTACTCATCTGTGGCATATAAGAACAAAGAAAAAAACTGAAGGAACAAAACAGTAGCAGACTCACAGAACCCAAGCATGGACCCACAGTAACCAAAGGGTAGAGAATGGAGAGGATTGGTGGAAAGGGAGGTATAAGGGGGGAGAAGGGGCATTATGATTAGCAAACATAATGTAGTGGGGTGGACACAGGGAGTGTTGTACAACACAGAGAAGACAAGTAGTGATTCTGTAACATCTTAATAAGCTGGTGGACAGTGACTGTAATAGGGTGATGGGGCCAGTCTAGTAAACATAATATTCCTCTTGTAATTGTAGATTAATGACACCAAAATAAATAAATAGATAGATAGGTAGATAGATGATAGATTAGATAGATAGATAGATAAATGACAACAACAACAAAAAAAGATCCCCTGATAATTCCCATGTGCAACCAGGCAAGAAAACAAACATACTCTCTGATGAATATGATGTAAATAGATATAACTTCCTCAATCTTGTTTTCTGGCCTTATTTTTTATTGTCTTCACATTTTTTCTATCTGGCCATTCATCATTCACAAACTATACAATTCTAAAGCATTTCTTACCTATGGGTTTATTACTTTAATACTGGTCAGTTTTAAACTAAGTCCCCTAATAACCCCAACCAGGGTCAGATACATCTTTAGGACTCTTACATTTGGCACTTAGGTAATTGATGTTAAATTGGTTTTGTATTTGTTGATTCATAGCTTTGAGAAAATAAGATATCCCATTCATGTGTATCATATTAATTCAAATTTTGTGCTGATTTGGTGAGTGGTTTAACTTGTATTAATCTCTAATTATCTAAATTTATTAAACAACTAATTAATTAATTAATTCCTTCTTTAACTTATCTGTGGGTAAAATTGCAATATTTCTAGAATCTCTTGACTGGCCTTAGTGCATTTCCATACCAATAGGTGTTTCCAAGGGGTGGTTAGATGTAGTCCATCTCCATATCAATAAGTAATTATATGGGGGAGTGAGGGAATATCTGGTCCAGACGGTTTTGGTGGGGTCCCTTTTTGTAGCTGTGTCATGAGAGACAAGGGTGAACAGAAGTGGACGACTGTGTGTAGGCAGTAAATGGGTTTCTCCCACTTAATTTCTTCCTTTGAATGATTTCAGCTTCAAAGGTAATTTTTCCAGGACTGGGAACACATTTTCCCCCTGGAGTTATATCTGGCATAGTTGGCAGGATCTCTAAACCTGAAATAAGTCTTCATGGCTATAACGCTTGGGAGGACTGCACCTAAAGATGGTGGAGAGGCACTCAGGAACTTGCTGTGGATGGTGGGGAGCCCCCAGTGGCCTCTGTTTGGTGAGGGGGTGATAACTCACCCTTACCTCCAGCAGTGGTGGACGGTGCAGCTTCACCTAGTAACCACTTAACCATGGGGCTTCCATTTGGGGAGTCCCCAGAGGGAAACTGGTTTAGGGTAAAGCACCTCCTATATGGGTAGGACTTTCCCTAGAATTGGGGAAGGGTGGAGACACTGGAAGCTGTGGAATTAGCCCTCCTTGGGATAGAAGACTGCTTAGAGGCTTTGCATGGCTGTACAGCAGTTGGAATTGTGAGATGTTTGTTTCTTGAGATAGTGGAAAAGGTTATCAAACAGAGTCAAACTTTAGGAGGAAAGAGACAACTTTGTCATCACATGGAGGAGCTCAGTGATGACCTATGGGATGCCCTTAAGAAAGAGAGACAGTTATTGAGAAGATAAGTACCACTCCTGGAAGATACATTAGCAGTAAGGGAGGAGGAAGCAGGCGAATTTGCGTTTCAGGAGGCTGTGGAGAAGGGGGAGGAAAGAGCGGTGCCTTGATGCACAGAGATGGTAGAGAAGATGTCAGGGGAGGATGGGGGGATGGCTGAGGGCTTATCTGTTACTTAGGTTACTGCCCAAGGCACCATCCCACTTCCATATTAAAGGCCTGCCTAATTTTTATTAACAAAATAAAAAATAAAACAACTCTGGGCTGCTCAGTGGGGGAAGCAGTCTTCTCCCCAGGTTGTAGAGCAATCCATGCTCTGCCCCTATATTCAGGATAAACTAGTGGACATGAGCATCTGGTTTCATCAGAAGCTTTCAAAACATCTGTCTATGTGGCTTTTGTGTCTCTGGTATATGGTGGTGGTAAACAATGTTATGCCAGGTTCTGAAATGGGTAGACTGGCTTCCCTGAAGACTCAAACTTTCCCTCCATCACACCCCAGGGAATCAGGAGCTTCTGGATTACCCTACAGCAGCCATCAGGGCAGTTCAGCCTAATCAGGGTGATTTACAATATTCACCCACTAGCTAGAAAATTAAAGCAGAAATCCAGCAGGAGTTATGGGAGTTGGGCATGAAATATTTCATCTATAATATGGACCCCAGCACCTTGATGAGGAGTTGTTCACTGTAGGAATAAGAAATATGGTGCTCCATACAGCTCCCTCATCTTTCTTTGGGTTCCTAGTGACTATTCTTGCCCACCACATAGGAGGGCAACCCATAAGTGTGGCTATTCATACGTTAGGAGATCTGGGGAGGCTGAAACAATAAGAGCACAGAAGGAAGTATAGGCTATGACTGAAAATAGAGGTGAAAAGGGCCATGTGAATGTTTTGAGGACCCAGATGTGGATTGATTAAATAAAGGTGGGGGTAGAGAAAGAAAAACATGATAGTCAGCCCAATAGGATCTTGTTAGAACAGAGGCACCAATTAAAGCCAAAGCTGCAGTTGAGCTGCTGAGGTCCAGGACATGGAAGCTGAAGGCTAAGCCCCATGTCTGGCCTGTGTCCCTGCAGGACTTCCTATGGGACAGTACACAGGCTTCACCTGGGCCCTCATCCCCACAAGAGGATGGTTGGGCATTGCTGTTTGACTGGGGATGTCAAGGACCCCACCTTGGAAGATGCGGTGGGGACCTAAAGCCACAGGTAGAATTAACAATTCATTTGTCCCCTGTGAATGTATAATGTGTCCTGGCACTGGTGGACATAGGAGATGAATGTTCTCTGATTTATGATAACCCTGAGCATTTTCCTGGGCCCCAGCTGTGACAGATGCCTATGGGGGTAAGGCAATTAGAGTGAGGAAAGCCCAAATCCCAGAAGGGATAGGCCATTTACCCCCAAAGTAGTATACTGTGTACATTTCTCCCATTCCTGAATATATTTTGGGGGTGAATATCCTGCAGGGCCTGTGGTTAAAGACCACTGCAGATGAGTTCAGACTGAGGGTATGTGTGGTAAAGGCTGTTCTATGGGAACATGCTCAGCAACTGCCTGTATCTCTGCCTGTACCTCAGTGAGTGACAAACACTAAGCAGTATAAATTGCTTGGGGGACACAAGGAAATTGGAGAAACTCTACAGGAGGTGGAAAAGGTGGGCATCATAAAGCCCATTCACAGTACTTTTAATTACCTGGTATGGTCAGTGAAAAAACTGGATAGCTCATGGCATATGAACATGGATTACAGGGAATTGAATAAATTAACACCCCCTTTGCATGCTGCTATTCCCTCTGTAGCAGCCCTTAGGGACATCCTCAGTAATGAACTAGGAACATATCAATATGTTTTGGACGTTGTTAATGCTTTCTTCTCCATTGCCATATCACAGCAAAGTCAGAAACAGTTTGCCTTCATGTGGGAAGGCTGGTAGTGGACATTCACTGTTCTTCCACAGGGACACTTCCACAGTCCCACCATTTGTCACGGACTTCTAGCCCAGGACTTGGCCACATGGAAGAAACCACAAATTATGTGGCTGCATCATTATATTGATGATATTATGCTCACATACAATTCTCTTGCAGATTTAGAAGGGAAAGTTCCTAGACTGATGCAACATCTACAGGAGAAAGTATGGGCTGTGAACAGCAGAAAGGTTCAGAGACCTGGTTTGTCAGTAAAGATCTTGGGGATTGTCTGATAGGGTAAAACAAAAGTTATCACAGAAGCAGTCATAGACAAGATCCAGTCTTTCCCTATCCCTACTACTGTGGCAGTATTACAAGAGTTTTTGGGTCCATTGGGCCACTGAAGAGTGGCTAAATGAGATGCATTTTACAACAGCATAGTGCCCTTTACAATAGCCCCTTAAGTGGAGAATTCCAACACTTATTAGAGTCAGTGATTGCCCCAGCTGGTGGGGTGTTCAACAAGGGCTCGAGGGGAAGTTAACCTGGATGGGAGACAAACCAGACACAACGAAGGAGACCAAGTCGAAAGTCTGATCAAGGTCTCAATGTTTATTCTTACAAGGTAGATTATATAGGAGCTGGGAGGGGGAAACAGCCCCAGCTGAAGTGGCAAGGGTTATCTAGGTTGCTAGGATACCTAACTGAAGAATGTTCTCTGGAAAAGATGATGGGTGGGGGATTACTGAGAAAAGACAAAATGTTATACTAAGGAGGAGATGTTATCACGGCAGCTGCTTAATCTCTATCCCAGCGGTCTAATCGCAAGCTGGGTAATTGATCTTTGTAAACGGGGCAGGCTTGAGAAATTAGAGACCTAGGGAAAAAGGGTGAGACCATTGTTTCGATGGCCTACGGCTCCCGACATCTCCTCCCTTCTTTTATACAAAAGAGGGGGAGGCCCGCTATTTAGTGGTGGGCATTAACCAATTGGGCGAGTAGTGACCTGGCTCCTCTGAGACTCCCCATTGGTGGGGGTCAACGTTGGCCCTTGGTATCTTTTGTGGAGGGGAGGAAGGGTGTATTTATTTTAGATACCAAGCTCCATGCAAGCCAGGTTTTTCTCTCAGGGAATTCAGAGGCGGTTCATGGACCTTCCCTTGCGATGCTTAGCTTCGCACCCACATTGGTGCCCATATCGCACTCACTTTATTGTGAGCCGATATGCATAGGTCTGAATCCTATGCAGCTTCTAAAGGAGGGGAGTCATCTGGCACATCATAGCCTTGGTCCGCCAGGTCAAGCCAGTGATAGTGGACTTGTATCTGTCTGCCGAGGGCAGTATTGATCTGTTCTCTAATGAAGGTGGTAATTCCCGGAAGGACCAAGGTCCAAGGGAGAGCACAAGCATGAGACTAAGGAAGGGTCCTAGTATAGGGAGAAGACAAGGAAGAAACCCACTCATCCCAGTCCATAGGGGATTTTCAAACAGTTTTTTCTTTCTTTGCACGAGCTCTTCTTGGAGTCTTTTTATTTTGTCATGAACTACTCCAGACTTGTTTGCGTAGAAGCAGCATTTCTCTTCTAAAGCTAAGCAGATGCCGCCTTGTTCCGCGGTGAGAAGGTCTAGGCCACGCCTGTTCTGTAAGACTACTTCTGCAAGGGAATCTATTTGGTCTTGAAGATCTTGTAAGGTTCCTGAAACAGCCTCAACATCATTAATTAATTGATGGGATAGTTGATTATATTTGTGTATGGCAATGCCCATTCCTGTGGCACCAGTTGCCAGACCGCCTATGACTCCAAGAGCGATTAACAGAGGAAGGACAGTAACTGCTCTATTATGCCTTATGGGGTAATAATCAAAGTTTGGCAAAGGGACCGGTTCTTTTCGTCAACTAAGGACATATCAGGTTAAGGGCTAGCAGTGGTGCACTGCCCTGTCCAGTTGGTGGGTAGAGAGGTGTATGCCATGTTAATCCCACAAACAAAGATTTGGTCTTTGGGGGGGCATAGGACACTGTTTGTAACGTTAGTGACAAGAATTTCTGAGCAGTGGCCGAAAGAAATGTTCCCTAGGTCAATATCATAGGAATTATTTTGAAATCTCTGGTACAAGCAGGTTATGTTATCTAGTGATACTGGTTGCACTTTAAAAGGAGAGGAAAGTAAGCAATGCTTATTATTTTGGAGATTTTGTGTGATATTGGGTGTGAGAATAGCTAGAGGCATGGGTGTTCCCCAAGGCAGACAAAGCCAACAATCGGACACAAGGTCAGGGTTTGTAAGATTAAGGAGTTTGTGAATTTCTTTAAGCAGGCTGCTCATGGGTGAATTAAGATCGATTCCTCTGGGTTTTGGGAGAGCCAGGGGGTGATATTTTAAGGAAGGATACATATACTCTATGAGTTGCTCTATACGCTGTTGCATGAGTTGTTCACGGGCCCTATCCGATGGACCTCCTCCATCGGACACATGAATAGGTGACAAGACCTTCCAACAAACAGGTTTTCCTGGTGTCCCTGCACAACTAGCCTCAGCGCGTTGTCTTTAGAATGGCTGTCAGATAAGTCTGGTTTTTATGATGACAGCTCTGGACAGAGTCATAGCAACTACTATGCATTTGATCTTGGACTGTAAAGGTGCCAGTGGCATTGTAATTACAGGGTATTGATTTCTTGTCAGCAGTTGGTGTTACGGGAGGCTTTTTAATGCATTTCCAAGAGAGTTGTTTCCATCCTCTGCTAGAGGAATATCCTCCTGCAGAGATATCTTCTGTGAGATATGCTGTCTTATCCTGACAATCTATGGGTCCTCGGTTCGTCAATTGGGGTCCAGCTAAGTATTTTGTCCCTTGAGATGTTACTTGTTTATGTCCTTCTATATTGGGTTCTAAATCCTGTATTCCTCCTTTACAATCACATGGTTGTCCAAATAGCTGTGTATAGATCTGTTATTTGTTAGGGGGTGATTGAAACCCCCCTGACAATAGAGAGGGAATAGTATACTTACTGCAAAGAAGGTGAAAACACGAGAGTTGATGGGCTTCATCTTTTTATAAGGTACAGTTAAGAAGTGCGAAGACGCCAATAAGCATCCAGTTAGTGGTAACAAGAATAGTCTGCTGTACAAGGGTCCACTGGGGAGGGGTGGAGGCGGCAAGTCTTATGCCTAAAATAAAGGCAAGGACTAAACCGGCAGCCAGAATCTATGGAGAGAAGAAGAAAAAGGATGTCTCAGGGGGTGTCACCACCCTGAACAGTTGGATAAGATTTTTTAAAATCTTCTGGTAAATCTATTGGTTTAATCAAACGCTCTGGCAGCCAGCGAGCAGCTTCTTCTTTGGTGTCAAAAACACAGGCAGATCCCCGGCCCCATATGAGTAGGGGGATGGGGCCTTTCCAACGGGAAGAGAGGGGGTCTCTCCATATGACAGTGGCATAATTTTTATCAGATTGTGGGTGCCAAAGGTGATCAGCTGCAGATTTGCCATGAGCGTCCGAAGTTAGAAAATTAAGAACAAACAAGGCATGATGAAGAATATTTCTTGGAGAGCCTTTCATGGGATATAAATCCCCCATTTTTAATTTGTGGAAGGTATGATTAATAGTTAGATGGGCTCGTTCAACAATCCCTTGACCGTGGGGATTGTATGCTATGCCTGTAACATGCTTAATTTGTAATTGGTGACAAAATTCTTGGAATTTTTTTCCAGTATATCCAGGACCATTATAAGTCTTGATAATCTTGGGTTTTCCCATGACACTAAGACAATTGAGTACATGAGCAATAACATTTTTTGAAGCTTCTCCAACATGGAGGCTGGCAAAAATAAGTCCACTAAAGGTATCTACAATAACATGAAGATACTTAAGATTTCCAAATGAGGGGACGTGTGTTACATCCATTTGCCAGATCTCATTGGGAACTAGGCCCCTAGGGTTCACACCCAAGTGAGGAACAGGCAGGAGAGTGACACAATTTGCACATTGTTTAACAATCTGACGGGCTTGTTCTCTAGTAATTTTAAAAAGAAGATGTAAGGTTTGAGCGTTAAGGTGATGTAAAGAGTTAGCTTCTTTGGCTTGAGCCACAGGATCGAGCTCACCGAGAAGGGCAAGTTGTGTGGCTTTATCAGTCACAGCATTGCCTGTGGCTAGAGGTCCAGGAAGACCAGAATGGGCACGAATATGGCTTATATAAAAGGGATGTTGCTTGGAATGTATGCATTGTTGGATGGAAAAAAACAGAGGGGTGGCATTTGTAGTGGGTTTTATATAGGGCATGGTCTCTAAAAGGGGAATGGATTGAGCAATATAAGCACTGTCAGTGTATAGGTTAAATGGAGTATTTGGGAGTTGTTGAAAAACTTGTAAAACAGCAAAGAGTTCAACCAATTGAGCGGAGTGGAATGGGAATTGTAGGGAAGTGGTTTGATTATCTATGGTGAAGACTGCCGCTCCTTTGGAGGAGCCATCGGTGAAAACTAGGGGGGCATGAGGAAGGGGTTGAGAGGAGGTCAATGTAGGGAAAAAAAATGGTTGGGTCCTTAGAAAATGGAGAAGCTTCTTAGCAGGGTAATGATTGTCAAGGGTTCCCTGGAAAGAGGTGCAGGATGTTGCCCATTCATCGTCATTCTCTATCAACCAGTGGATTTGGGTAGGAGAATAGTGTAGGACAATTTTGTCGGGGTCTTTAACGAATATTTTCCTGCTGTGGTCACATCCGATTTTTATCAGCTCAGCCACCCAGGAGGTATAGGGGATAAGGACTTTGGGTGGTGAGGCAGGTAAATGGACCCAAAAAAGGGGACTCTCTTGCCAGAACACTCCAGTGTGTGTAAAATCAGTAGCACAAATGACTAGGAGAAGAGGCTTCTCAAAAGAGATGAAGGTGATGCTTTGGTTTCGAATTGTGTCTTCCACTGCCTTTAGGGCTTCTAGGGCTGGGGCTGTTAATGAGCAACTGTAAGTAGGATCTGGGTCCCCTTTAAGACTATCAAACAAGGGTTTAAGCTCTCCAGTAGTTAGCTTGAGATAAGGCCTGAGCCAGTTGATATCTCCTAGAAGTTTTTGAAAATCATTTAAAGTTTTTAAGCAATCAGTTCTAAGTTGAACCTTTTGTGAAAGAATCTTATTATGAAAGAGTTCAAAGCCTAAAAACAAGTAAGGGGGTTTTAATTGAATTTTATCAGGGGCTATCTGAAGACCAGCTCTGGTAAGGGCCCTAGAAAGCTCTTGGGAATAAGCAAGGAGTTCAGTGGGGTTAGGACCAGCCATGAGGATGTCATCCATGTAATGAATTAAATATGTAGAATGCCATCTTTGCCTAAATGGGCCTATAATTTGAGCTACAAATTTTTGGCACAGTGTAGGGCTGTTTGCCATTCCTTGGGGCAGAACTTTCCATTGGAATCTTGGCATAGGGCCTTTAAAATTAATCACTGGCAAACTAAATGCAAAATGCTTGCGGTCTTTAGGATGTAGGGGGATTGTGAAAAAGCAATCTTTTAGGTCAATAATGATTTTACAGTATCCTGCAGGAATCGCCACAGGAGTGGGGAGGCCTGGTTGAAGGGCCCCCATAGGAATCATAGCTTTATTAATTTCTCTAAGGTCTTGAAGTAACCTCCATTTTCCTGATTTTTTCTTTATGACAAAAATAGCAGTATTCCAGTGCGAGGTGTTGGGCTCGATATGGCCTGCAGCAAGTTGTTCCTGTACTAACATTGTGGCTGAAGCCAGTTTTTCAGAAGTTAAGGGCCATTGATCAACCCATACAAGGTCTGTTGTTTTCCAGGATATTTTATCTGCATGGTGTAAAGGTATGTCAATGGCCTTTAGGGTAAATTTTCATAGCCAATTCCAGCACGATCAGTTTTTATGGTGACCAGGACCGGCTCTTTTGAGCCCTGAGAGTGTTTGCCCAACCCTTGCCCAGGGTGAAAGCCTTGATTGAGCATCTGGTGAGTGACTAGTTCATTAGGGCTGCACATAATGAGCTTCACTTGAGAGAGAATATCTCTGCCCCAGAGATTGATAGGTAGGCCTGCAACCATGTAGGGCTGGATAGTACCATGATTGCCTTCTTCATCTTCCCATTGAATAACTTCGGAGCTTTGTAGGGGGTTGGAGGTTTGTCCAATACCTCTAAGGTGAGTCATGGAAGCGGTGAGAGGCCAAGATGAAGGCCAATCCTTACTGGAAATAATTGTGGCATCTGCGCCAGTATCTATAAGGCCTTCAAAGGTTTTTCCTTTAATTTTAACTTAAGAAGGGGTCCTTTTTGAGTGATCTCTTGTGTCCAATAAACATCTGATGATCCAAACCCATGAGGGTCTCTCTTTTGCTTATAGCAAGGATTTTTATCATCGAGGGGGAGTAATATTAATTGAGCAATCCATTGGCCAGGGGAAATGGTAATTGGTCCCTGAAAGGCTGTAGCCAGAAGTTTAATTTCTCCAGTATAATCATTGTCAATGACTCCTGGAGAAATAGTGAGGCCCTGAATAGTGTAGCTGGCACGACCCAGAATAAGACCAAAGGTGCCTTGCGGCAAAGGGCCAAAAATCCCCGTAGAAAGAATTTGAGTTCCCATTTCTGGGGTCAATATTGACTGGGAGGTGGAACAGAGGTCCAGTCCTGCACTACTGGCAATTGCTCAGGAGAGGATAGTGACACTGGATTTTGGACTGACTGGTGGACGAACCTGATGACCCCAGGGTTCTGTCCCGGGTAGGTTTTGAGGCCCTGGGGTGGGCCCTGTATCAAGTTTCCCTGTTTCGGAGGCAGAGGGTTACCCTGTATGTCAGCCTTGGAGCGGCATTCGGAGGCCCAATGCTTACCCCATTTGCATTGCAGGCACAGGGATGATGGGAGCGATCATTCGGTCTTAGGGGCTGTGCACTCTCTTGAAAAATGACCTGGTTGCTTGCAATTAAAGCACGTCTTGAGCCTGGCTCCCTGAGTAAAGTCTTTAAGAGCTGCTCCTATGGCTATTCCGATATTGCGAGAGGTTGGGTCGACATTGGCACAAAGTTTTATAAAATCCGAGACATTTTTGTCGTGGCGATGGTGACGCATAGCCGCTTGACAAGCTGAGTTAGTATTTTCAAAAGCAAGATGTTTAATGAATTCATTATCTGTTTCCTCCCTTCCCATGAGGCGTTCGGCGGCCTCTGTAAGGCAGCCTATGAATTCACTGTAAGGTTCCTATGGCCCCTGTCTAACCTTGGCAAGAGAGGTGATGGCCGACCCTTTAGAAGGGAGGCTCTTCCAGGCCTTAAGGGCTGCATGTTGGATTTGTGTGAGTAAGCCTGGGGAAAAATTAGCCTGTTTTTCATTTGTGTCATAGGGGCGATTGCCCAGAAGTTTGTCTAATGTCCAGGATTTGGAAGGACCGCCGGCAGCCATATTGCAGCGGGCAGTATCCTGGCATCTTTCAGTGTAATCAGCTTTCCATAAGAGAAAGTCACTCCTTGTTAAGGTGGCTTTAGTTAACATGCCCCAATCATTAACTGTAAGCCAGTCTTAGCTTACAGACTCTAACAATGAAATAGTAAAGGAGGCAACAGGGCCATATGAGGAAACAGCATTCTTTAAGTCTTTTATATTTTTAAATTTAAGGCGGCGGTACCGCTGAGTCCTAATGGTTGAAGTTGCATTCTCGTCCCCTCCCTCAGTGTTTTCTGACTCAAGCTGGGCTATAGGCTCTTCTGCGTCCATATCTCCCCCTTCTGATTCTCGTGGTTCAGCCTCATTTGACTCTCCCTCAGTCAGTTCTCCCTTGGTCAGTCTAGTTTGGTATCGGGTCACCAGGAAGACATGAAGGTTTTATTTTTGATTTTAACTTCTGAACGGGGGGAGCAGAGGGGGAACTTACTTTTATTTTCTGAACAGGGGGGACGGGGGGGAGCTTATTTCTAAGTCAAGGTCACGTAATTGCCTAAGCAATTGGGATCTCTCCCTTTTGATCTGAAGCAGTGCCTTAAGGGACTGCACCTCCCGAGAGAGTTTAACAGTGGCTTGTCTAGTTATTTCTTCTAGATTGGGTTGAGTACAGAAAGGGGATGGTATGTTATAGGGCGGTGGACATGCACCTAAAGGTGCTTGAGGGGGCCAATCAAGATTATGGTGCTTAGCAGCAGTGTCTTTTAGTTCGGCCTCCTCTTCAGGGGAGAGGGATCATCATCAGGGCTGTTGGACTTGAGACCAGAAAGGACTGAGTAAATAGATTTTGGAGGGGGCCTCTAGATGGCAGATCATTATTAACCTCGGGCATGGAAATGGAGACAGAGGGACAATAAAAGGCTGGGGAGGAGGGACGAAGGTCCTCGGGGATCTCTTTTTTGTGGAGAGAAGTCTGACTTTTTTAAAACTTTCCCTTCAGTTAATTTTCACTATCGTCAACAATCTTTGAAACATCTTGGTGACAGTGGCGGACCTGCAACACATCGTTTATGAGATTCCAATAAGAAAATGCCTGTACTAGGACCTTCTCAGGGCCAAAGGAACGATAATAATCATTCAGGCAGTCGCCAACTTGGCGCCACCATTTTTCATCTATAGTTCCTTCCTGGGGGAACCATGGGCAGACATCCTCTAGCAAACTAAAGAATTTAACTAAATCTTTTTTCTTAACCCGTATTCCTCATGTCTTGAGAGAAGCCTTAAGTCCCTTAACAAATAACTCATGCTTATTTAGTGTTTGCCCCATGATTGATTCGCTTTCCTTACCTTTACCGATCTGTGTCACAGGCGGGTACTCCTGTGGTGATCTTCGTGCAGATCTTCACTCACCAGCTGGGTGGTGATCCAAAGAAAGAAGGACGGCTGTCCATATGAGTGACGTCCAGATCAGGCTTCGTACCTCGAGCCTCACGTTGGGCGCCACTTGCCCTGGCCGGCGGGGAGTTCAACAAGGGCTCGAGGGGAAGTTAACCTGGACGAGAGACAAACCAGACACAAAGAAGGAGACCAAGTCGAAAGTCTGATCAAGGTCTCAAAGTTTATTCTTACAAAGTAGATTATATAGGAGCTAGGAGGGGGAAACAGCCCCAGCTGAAGTGGCAAGGGTTATCTAGGTTGCTAGGATACCTAACTGAAGAATGTTCTCTGGAAAAGATGATGGGTGGGGGATTACTGAGAAAAGACAAAATGTTTTACTAAGGAGATGTTATCACGGCAGCTGCTTAATCTCTATCCCAGCGGTCTAATCGCAAGCTGGATCAATTGATCTTTGTAAACAGGGTAGGCTTGAGAAATTAGAGACCTAGGCAAAAAGGGCGAGACCATTGTTTTTATGGCCTATGGCTCCCGACAAGTGATGTATACCAATGGAAAGCAGGAAGAACTTGCTTTTGAGCCATTAGTAGCTGAGAGACTATCAGCAAGGAAAATCCTCTATACCTGAAGATGCTTCATAGACAGACTATTACAATCATAGGCAGTCTGAAGTGGAGGGTTGTGTCTTTCCATCCCAAGACTGAAACAATATGAATGGAGGACAGACAGGGGAAGAGTAGTCAGTGGGCTAAGTTAAGGGCAGTATGGTTCATGATCACCAAGGAACCTTCCCCCATAGCTGTCTGCACTGAGAGCTGGGCCATCTTTTGGGGCTAGACCCTGTGGCTACTGACATGGTGTCATGCCAACTGGATGGCTGGTCACCAGCCCCTTTGGGGGCAAGTGTAGTGACCAAACCTATGGGCCTCTGGTCACACTGAGTTACTGTATATTATGTGACTGCCCATTTGCCTTTGGCATTCCCAGGGAATGGTGAAGGGGACACTTTGGCCCAGGTGTGTTGGCTAGAAGGAACACCTGCCCCTAATGTGGTCCAATGGTTATCAGAATTTGTTGCACCTGGGGAAAAATACAATGTGGGATGTAGCTTATTCGTGGGGCTTGCCACTGACTTTTGAAGAAGTCATCAGAGTCCAGAATGAGTGCCTTGTGTGCTAAAAGATGTACTTACACTGAGTCCATCAGCCACATGAGAGACTATTAAAGGAGTCAATACCCTTTGTTAGGTGACAGATAGACTATGTTGGGCCTCTGCCCATATCAGAAGGATATTGGTATGCCCTGACTTGTGTGGACAGAGCTACTGGATGGTTGATTACTTTTTATGCATGGCATGCAGATCAGCAAGCCACCAAGAGGGGCTTAGAGCATCTCTTTGCAGCCTATGGACAGCTGCAAGTGATTGAAGCTATCAAGGCACCCACATTACTGGACATGCACTACAAGAATGGATGCAGTATGTAGTAATAAAGCAGAAGTTTCATGTATAATATAACCCTACTGGTGCAGGCATCATAGAGAGGTACAATAGTTCATAGAAATCTGGCCTGAAGTTGGACACCTGTAGTCTACATGGTTAGTAAGTTTGCTTAAAAACAGTACTATGGCATTTGAATGGCTCAAAGAAAGAGCCTTTGGTTCTGTGGATATGCTAACACATATTGCTGCCTCTACTATACAGCTGTTTGTGAAAACCAAAGAGAAGTTATTGAAGCCAGGATATGGCCAGCAGAGGAACATCCTGCTGCCAGCCCCAACTGCATTAAATCCTAGAGACTCTGTTGAGTGGATGTGGTCCTGGATGTTTCAACACATGGACCTGTGATGGCTGGCCCTTCTGGCACCTTGGGGAAAAGGCCTGGAAGCTGGCCTCCTGTGTGTTCCTGGAGTAACAGCAGAGAGGCCCCCAAAGGCCACAGTAGTGTACCCAAAACATCTGGAAGGTAAGAGCATCTTATGGGGAAATTTTGTTTCATCATTATGACAAGTGCATGTACCTCCTGTAGCCCTATATATTGACCCATCTTTAACTCCCACAGAAAGGGGGTGAAGGTGTGGTATACTGGACAAGAATGAGATCCCATTCCTGCCACTGTACTATCACAGAACCACTCTCTTGCATACATCCTAACCAATGGAGAAGATTTGCCTCTGCTGGTATCATTAAAACATGTAACTTATCACTCTGAAAGTTATTTTCTTTTATGTCCCTGTGGTCTGGAGTCCCCCCTTCCCCCAGATGCAGCTGCCTCATGAGGATTGCTCTGAACTCCTACTCACTCAGCTACTGATCATCTGTGGAATGGGTGAGCTATGGACTTCGAACTGAGTAGGACTTTGAACCTAGCTGAATCCTCCTGTTTGAGTATTATCATAATTTTATTGCTGTTGTTATTGTATGTTATTAATCTGGTTACAGTGATCCAGTTTTCTTGCAGAGGGGTCATTGCAGATGAAGGGGAGTGAGTAGATTGTGAGGCAAGACTTCTGGAGGGGTTGGCTGTGGGTAAAATTGGAGTATTTTCCAGAATCTCTCACCTGGCCTTAGTGTATCTCCATATCAACAGGTGTTTCCAAGGAGTGGAGAGAAGTAGTACATATCCATATCAATAGGTAATTATAAGGAGGAGACAGGGTTTGTTTGGACTGGAGGGGTTAGGTGGGGTCCCTTTCTGCATCTATGTCACAAGAGACACAGGCAAGCAGAAGAGGATGACTGCTTGTAAGCAATAAATGGGTTTCTCCCACTTTATTTATCCCTTTGACTGATTTCAGCTTCAAAGTTATTTGCCCCAGGCTGGGAACATATTTCCCCCCCAGAGTTACAGCTTTATAGAAATATAATTTATATACCATGTAATTCAACCATTTAAGTGTACAGGTAAATAGTTTTGGATATATTCACAGATACGTACCACCATCATCACAGTCAATTTTAAAACATTTTCATTATCTCAAAAAAACCTGTATTCTTTGTCTGTTTCTTACCTAGCCCCTGCCTGCCAAGCCTACATCCCTCTACAACCACAAATCTATTCTCTGTCTCTATAAATTTCCCTATTCTGGAGTTTCATATGATTGGAATCATGTAGTATAAGATCTGTGACTTATCTATTTTATTTAGCATAATGTTTTCAGGGTTTATCCATGTTATAACATGTATCAGTACATCATTTTTTATGGCTGAATGATATTCCCTTGTATGAATATACCACATTTCTTTATCAATTCATCCATTGATGGACATTTGGGATTTTACCACCTTTCAGCTATTATGAATAATTCTGCTATAAACATGTTTTTCTCTGGACATATATTTTCAGTTATTTTGGTTATATACTTAAGAGTGGAATTACTGAGTCATATGACCTATGTTCAACGTTGTGAGTAGCTTCCCAGATTATTTTCTAAAGTGGCTACACTGTTTTATTTCCACCAAACTATATGAGAATTACAATTTTTCCACATGCTTGCTAATACTTATTGTCTGAGTTTTTTATTATTCTATCCATGCTAGTAGATATGAAGTGGCATCTTATTATAGTTTTGATCTGTACATCCCAGGTGCCTAATGACGTTGAGTGTCTATTTCTGCGTTTACTGGCCACTGAAGTATCTTTGAAGAAATGTCCACAGAGATTCTTCACACATTTTAATTTGTGTTATTTATCTCTTTGGGACTGAATTAGAAGTGTTCCTTATTATATTGTAAGTGCCTAAAAGTTAGCTTTTCTGATTTTAATGTAAATCCCTGACATTAAGCTTTTGATTACTGAGACATCCACTTCAAGGACATACATCTTGAATAAACACATTGCCAGTTACACGATTAAATAAAGAACCAGGCTACCTTCCCATGAAATTCCTTTTTTTTAATATAAATTTCTTGTTGACCTAGTGTAAGTCCAGGGAAAGGAAATCCCGGGACAAAATACCCTTAAAAACCAAAATCAGTCAAAGGGAGAAATAAAGTTTAAACGCCGTTTATTGCTTACAAACTGCAGTCCCAGGCCGTCTTTCTTCTCTGCTCAAGCAAAAACCACACCAGCGCCCCCCAACCTCAACTCTCAGGTACAGATAAGCCCTCTGTTTCCAAGGTAATTACCCACTGATATGGAGATGAACTTGTCCACCCCTGAGGAAAGATGCAAATGCACTAAAGCCTACTTGTTTACACCTCTGAACCCCTGTTGATATGCAGATATACCAAAGCCAGGTGAGATATTCTGTAAATGTTACCATTTTACCCACAGTCCACCCCTCCAGTAATCTTGCCTTACAATTTACTCGATGCCCCTCTTCCAAACAATCTGGTAACATGCAACAGCAACAGCAATAAAATCTTGACAATCTTTAAGCCAGAGGATTCAGCCTATGCAGATTAAGTAAATGTACTTTACAGCACAATCTCTCACTAACCACAAAATATATTTCAACACTTGTTTACTCATTCCTAACAATCATGCTAGATAGCTCACAAAACTTTTACCAAACATTGGACAAAGTCAAGCTTCTCTTTAAACATTATTTTCTTGACAACAGCAACACAATCATAATTCTCAAGCCAGAGGATTCAGCAAAGTTCAAAGTCCCATGCAGATTAAGTCCAAAGCTCATCCATTCCAGCCATCACACGGCAGCTGCAGCCAGGTGGTGAATCCAGGACAGAAAGGCCATAGAAGCAAATAACTGTGATTGTTGGGTGCCAATTTGCTGTTATTACAGTAATACACAGAAGGCCAGCTTTCAGGCCTTTTCCCCAAGGTGCCAGAAGAGCCAGCCATTGCTGATCCATGTGTTGAAATGTCCAGGGCCACATCCATTTCACTCCTAATTGCTGCACCCATCCTTGCAACACATGTCCAATAAAGTGGGTACCTCAATCGCTCTCAGTAACTGGTGACCAACCATAGGCTGCAGAGAGATGCTCTAAGCCCCTCTTGGTGGTTTACTGATCTTCACAACATGCAGGGCACTCCTTCTAGGCTCAGCTGACTTCTACAAAGATGAAAGACAAGCCACACCAATGAGCCCACATTGTATTTTGAGGTGTCTGTGCCACACCACACTGTGACCTTTGGGTCCAGTCTCGCACCCACCCCGTGATAGGATAGGAGGTTATTACCTTCATTGGAGCTGTTCCGGCGATGGGCTCTGTAGTCAGCAAGGCATGGCACACAGCAGCCAGTTGCTTCAAGGTGACCCAGACCTCTGCTCCTTTCCATGGTTGTGGCCCGGCTCCAGCCAGCAGCAAGAGCAGCAGCAATGGCAGAAGCAGTAGCCTTAGGTTCGGGCCACAGGCTGGGGTCAGCATGGCCAGCAGTGGTGGTGGCGCCTCCACGACCACACAAGTGTAGACACATGTCCCTTGGCATGAGTGCTGCTTCTCCCCATCATTTCTAGGGGTAGCCGTCCAAAAGGTTGCACCCATTATTACAGGTTTTGGGTTCACAGGAATCCTGTTGACTTTCGCCAATTGTAAGTCCTGGTAAGGAAATTCCAGGACAAAATACGCCTAAAAACCAAAATCAGTCAAAGGGATAAATAAAGTTTAAAACCCATTTATTGTTCACAAACTGCAGTCCCAGGCCGTCTTTCTTCTCTGCTCAAGCAAAAATCACACCAGCCCTCCCCCTCACCTCTCAGGTACAGATTAGCCCTCTGTTGCCCAGGTAATTACCCACTGATATGGAGAATGAACTTCTCCACCCCTGAGGAAAGATGCAAATGCACTAAAGCCTATTTGTTTACACCTCTGAACACCTGTTGATATGCAGATATACCAAAACCAGGCGAGATATTCTGGAAATGTTATCATTTTACCCACACCTAGCTAATTGACTGACCACTTGTTTTTCCCTTCCCCCATTTTAATTCCCATTCTTATGTCTTAAATTCATAAATAAAGAGTGAAACTGTGAAACCATAGGCATCCTGCTCTCTACTCTAATAAAGACAGAACCCCATAGTTCAGTGTCTCTTTTTATCTCTACCTGTGGTCTTACTGTATGGTCACCAGGATCGTTGTGTACTCTTCAGAACTTGTGGATAATAAACCTAGTATTGTTTTCAAAGTTCCATGATAGTTGTTGCTGAAGTGCATCTTGCTCTCATAGTAAGAACTAAAAGATCTGGTCCAGCCACAACATTGGTTCCAGT
This sequence comes from Manis javanica, assembly GCF_040802235.1. Taxonomy (NCBI): domain Eukaryota; kingdom Metazoa; phylum Chordata; class Mammalia; order Pholidota; family Manidae; genus Manis; species Manis javanica. The sequence continues at coordinate 54,134,747 of NC_133174.1, forward strand.
CAGGGAAATGTCTGTGGGGCTTGCCACCAGTAGTATAGGCACAGTTGAGTGCCTCCAAATATTTCTAACTGACAGCATCACTATCAGTAGACTGAAACTGACTCAAAACTCTTATATATGCTAGATACAAGTACTTTATCATATATTTGGCCTGGAAATATTTTTCTTCCATTATTAACATTGTCTTTTCATCTTCTTGATGGTATCTTTTGAAACACAAAAGTTCTTATTTCCTATAAAGTTCAATTAATCTTTTTCTCTCTGGTTCCATGTGCTTCAGTGTCATAATGTTGTTGGGAAATCCAATCCAGGAATCCTCTCTACACACTAGGTGTGATCTCAACTCTGGAAATTGTTCTTGACTCTGATTGAGAAAAAATTCACAAGCAGGTCAAGCAGGTACAAGTGGGGAGTGGTCTAGTATAGCAAAAGTACACACTCAAGGAAGGAGTGTGGGCATGCTCAAGAGGTGAACAACACTGTGGGGTTTGGGTTAGATGGTCTTACAGCTGGAATTTGAGCTGGGGGTGGAATATTCATCAGGATAGGTATGGTTTTCTCAGAATAGGGAGGGGATTTCTGATAAATGGGGTGATGCCCTCTTTTTGTCCTTCAGTCTGCTTCAGAACTGTCATGGTGCCAAAGGGTCTGATTTTTAGTATGCTAATGAGTGTATAATGTATTTTGAGATGAAGTCAGTGTCAACTTCTCTTCTATGTTGGAAACTACAAGTGTATTATGTATATTATTATTTCCTATATCTGGAGAACAGTATACAGGGAATGTATAGAATGTAAACAAGCATCTTGCTGAGTGGAAACACCAGCCAAATGTAAACAATGGATGAAGTTACCCTTTCCCTTCTCTGCCCATGTCTGACTATCTGCCTACTCTAACAATATGTAAAATCCCTTTGCCAAAATAAGTCAGGAAGATTTACATCTGTTTTCTTCTATGATCTTTATAAGTTTTGCTCTTACATTTAGGCCTTTGATCCACTTTGAGTTTCAAAGTTATCCTTTTGCATGTGGCTGTCCATTTGCCCAACCACTATTTATTGAAAAATATTCTTTCCCCATTGAATAATTTTCACACCCTTGTTGAAAATCTGTTGACAACAGATGTATCAACTTATTTGTAAACTCTTGATTCTATTCCATGTATCAGTATGTCTATCCATTTGATACTTTCACACTGTCTTAACATTGCTTTGTATTATGTTATGAAATTGGGATATGTGAGTGTTCCTTCATCCTTCATTTTCAAAATTATTTTGGCTCTTCTGACTCCCTTCAATTCCATATGAATTTTAGAATCACCTTGTCAATTTCTACAAATAAATCAGCTTCCAATATGCCCAGTATTGTGTCAAAATTGCTTAGTTTAAGGGGTATTTCTATCTTAACAATGCTAAGTCTTCTGACCCATGAACACAGGTTTTATTTTTTCACTTATTTATTTTTTAATTTCTTTCAACAATGTTTTATAGTTTTCAGAGTATAAGTCTTGCAGTTAATTAAGTTTATTCCTAAGTATTTTATTGATTTTGATACCACCATAAATAGTATTTTTATTTCCTTTAATTTTGGATATTTTATTGCAAATGTATAGAAAAACAATCAATTTTTAGTTATTGATCTAGTATCCTGATGCCTTGATTGATTTGTTTATTAGTTCAATATTGTTCTTGGTGGATACTTTAGGAATTTCTACACCTACAACCATGTATCTGAAAATACAGTTTAGTTCTTACTTTCCAAGTTGGATGTCTTATTTCTTTCTTTTCTCTAATTTCCCTAGCTAGAACCCCCAGTATATTGTTGAATAGAAGTAGCAGGAGTAAACATCCTGATGCTAGGAGATAAACATCCATGCTTTTATTATTATGTCAGCTGTGGGTTTTTGTAGACATCTTTTGTAATTGTCAGAAGCTCTTCTATTCCTAGTTTTTTGAGTGAATGTATTATGAAAGGATGTTGGATATTGTCAAATGCATTTTCTGTATATTGAGATCATGTGATTTTTGTTTCTTATCCAATTGATATGATTATGGCATTAATAGATTTTCTTATGTTAAAGCAACCTTGTATTCATGGGATATATCCCATTTTATCATGACGTATATTTCTCTATATATGTTGCTAGGATCAGCTGGATAATACCTTTTTGTTGATTTTTTAATTCTATCTTTATAGGAGATACTAACCTGTAGGTTTCTTTTCTTGTGATGTCTTTGCCCACTTTTGCTATCAGAGTAATATGGATTCATAAAATGAGTTAGGAAGTAACTTCTCATTGTTTTTTGGAAGAACTTCTGAATATTGGTATTAGTTCTTCCTTGAATGTTTGGTAGAATACAGTGAAGCCATCTAGGCCTTTTTTTTTAAGGTAATGTTTAAATTCAATGTACTACATGTATATGTCTATTCAGATAAGCTGTGTTTTTCTGAGTCAGTTTCAATAGTTGTGTCTTTCTAGGAATTTTTCCATTTCATTTAAGTTATATAATTTGTTGGGCAAGCAGTTGTTCATAGCATTCCTTTAAAATCCTTTTATTTCTATAATGTTGCTAGTAATGTTCCCTTTTCATTTCTAATTTCAGCTACTTGAATCTTTTTTTCTTAATCAGACTCACTAAAGTTTTGCCAATTTTGTTGATTAAAAGGTTTGTCAGTTTTCAAAGAACCAGATTTTGGTTCCATTGATTTTTTCTATTGTTTTTCTTTTTTCTGTTTCATTAATATCCATTCTAGTAATTGTTATCTCATTCCTTCTGCTTTCTTTACATTTAGTGTGCTATTTTTCCAATGATTTAAGTTAAAAGGTTAATTTACTGATTTGAGATATTTCATAATATAAATATTTGCAGTTATAATTTTCTATCTTAGCACTGCTTTAGCTATGTCCCATAAGATTTGGCATACAGTATTTTCATTCTCATTCATCTCTAAGTATTTTCTCATTTTCCTTTAGATTTTTGCTTTAACCCATTGGCTGTTTATGTGTGCATTATTTAATTTCCCCATATTTCTGAATTTCCACAATTTTTCCCAATTTGTAGTTTCTGTTTTCATTCCATGTGGGTCAGAGAATATATTTTATATTACTTTATGTTTGTAAATATATTGAGGTTTATTAGCAGATGGTCTGTTCTGGAGAATGTTCCATGTGCATTTAAGCATAATGTATATTCTATTGTTAAGTTATGGAATGAAATGATCTAGAGATGTTTTAAGTCTAATTGTTTTATAATGTTCAAGTATTTTATTTCCATGTCAACCTTCTGTCTAGTTGTTTGATCAATTATTAGAAGTAGGATACTAAAGTCCCCAACTATGTTTGTACTGTCTAATCCTTCCTTCATTGCTGTCAATTATTGTTTATGCATTTTGGTGTTCTCTTATTAAATGCATATGTTCATAATTGCTATATCTACCTGATTGTCACTTTTATCACTGTAAAATATCTTACGTACCTCTAGTAACACTTTTTTGTTTTAAATTCTCTTTTGTCTGATATTAATATAGCTTTTCCAGTTTTCCTTTGGTTGTTGTTTCAAGATATATATATACATATATATATACTTCCTATACACTCAATTTCAGTGTTCTTGTGTCTTTGAATCTAAAGTATATCTTCTGTATACAACACATATTTGGAATTTCTTTTCCAGTCTGAAAATATTTGCCTTTTGTTTGGATTATTTAATGCATTCACATTTATTGCTAATATATTTGGAATTATGTATGACATTTCTCTTTTCTATATGTCTCATGGTTTTTTTTGTTCCTTTATTCCTCCCTTACTGATATGTTTTGCATTGAATAAATATTTTCAAAAGTAGCATTTTAATTTAATCACTGATTTTTCACTATATTTTCAGTGGTTAACCTAAGGTTTATCATATGCATCTTAATTTATCTGAATCAGCTTCATCAGATTTATACTGTACAAATCAGATTTATACTTGCATGATTCTAGTACTACATAGAAATATAATTCTTGTGTAGTTCTGTTCCTTTTTACCTTTTTTGTGGTATTATTATTATAAATATTGCATTTATTAAAGTTACTAAGTCAACAGTATATTATTATAGTTATTATTTTATCATCTCTTGTCCTTTCCTTAGCCCATTACAGCTTTGCTCCTATCTTCTTCATTTGTGCTATTATTGGCAAATATATTATATATACATGGCATTTCCACAGTTATAGGCCTAAAAATGCATTTGATACATATTATTTTATACAATTGTTTTTTTTAAAGTTATGAGAAAAAGGAACACACATTTACAGTGTTATTGCCTTTTGTTTGGATTATTTAATACATTCAGATTTTTGTTAATATATTTGGAATAATGTGTCACATCTTACTTGCTTTCTGTATGTCTCATGTCTTTTTTGTTCCTTTAATTCAATAACCACTTAATTACTTTTAGTGATGCTCTTTGTTTATGTAGATTCAACTTAGCGTCTAGGGCCACTTCTTTTAAGCCTTAAGAAATTCCTTTAGTATTTTGTGTAAGGCAGGTCTGCAAGCAACAAATTATTTCAGTTTTTGTTTGCTTGTGAAAGTCTATTTTGCCTTCATTTGTGAATAAAAGCTTTGTTGGATATAGGGCTCTTGATTGGTAGTTTATTTCTTTGAGCACTTCCCAAAGTATATTCTATCCCTCTGTCTCCTGGCTTTCATTTCACTTTACTTCTGAGAAGTCAACCATTAATTTCATTGGGGTTCCCTTGTAAGTGAGGTGTCATTTTTTCTTTTTTTTTTTTTTGCTTCTTTCAAGATTTTCTTCTCATCTTTAACTTGTAGCATTTTACTGTTACATTTATTTGTGGATTTGTGGGTTTCTTTGCATTTTACTTGGAGTTTGTTGAGCTTCCTGAAAAAACAATATGTAGGTTTTTGTTTTTCAGTAAATTTAGGAAGATTACAGCTATGATTTCTTCAGATAATTTTTCTTCTCCTTTCAACTCTTTCTGGCACTCTCATGAAATATGTTGGTGTCTTTTATGATGTCCTACATTTCTCTGAGGCTCTGTTAACTTTTCTTCATTCCTTTTCATTTATTCTATGGCTGAAACAATCTTTATTGATCTATTCTCAAGTTTGCTAATTATTTATGCTGCCAGCCCACATTACTGTGTATCCTTACCTCATAATTTTTTAGTGTAAACTAGACTTTTTAAATAATGTATCTTAGCAACTCTAGATACTGCTCCTACTTCTGGAATTTGTTATTGTTATTTCCCTGCTTATTAGATTAGTCAGTAAATGAATTATTATTATTTTTGTATCATTAATCTACAGTTACATGAGGAACACTATGTTTACTACACTCCCCCCATCACCAAGTCCCCCACACATAGCCCATTACAGTCTCTGTCCATAAGTGTAGTAAGATGCTATAGAGTCACTACTTGTATTCTCTGTGTTGTACAGCCCTTCCCGTGCCCACCTCATTATACATGCTAATCATAATGCCACCTTTCATTTTCCACTCCTTTATCCCCCCTTTCCACCCATTCTCACCAGTCCCTGTCTCTTTGGTAACTGTTAGCCCATTCTTGGGTTCTGTGAGTCTGCTGCTGTTTTGCTCTTTCAGTTTTTTCTTTGTTCTTATACTCCCAAATCATTTGATACTTGTCTTTCTCTGCCTGGCTTATTTCACTGAGCATAATACCTTCTAGCTCCACCCATGTTGTTGCAAATGGTAGGATTTGTTTTCTTCTTATGGCTGAAAAATATTCCATTGTGTATATGTACCACATCTTCTTTATCCATTTATCTACTGATGGACACTTAGGTTGCTTCCAACTCTTGGCTATTGTAAATAGTGCTATGATAAACATAGGGGTGCATATGTCTTTTTCAAACAGGGCTGCTGCATTTTTAGGGTAAATTCCTAGAAGTGGAATTCTTGGGTCAAATGGTATTTCTATTTTGAGCTTTTTGAGGAAACTCCATACTGCTTTCCACAATGGTTAAACTAATTTACATTCCCACCAGCAGTGTAGGAGGGTTCCCCTTTCTCCACAACCTTGCCAACATTTGTTGTTGTTTGTCTTTTGGATAGTGGCCACCCCTACTGGTGTGAGGTGATATCTCCTTGTGGTTTTAATTTGTATTTCTCTGATAACTAGCAATGAGGAGCATCTTTTCATGTGTCTGTTGGCCATCTGTATTTATTTGGAGAGCTATCTCTTCAGGTCCTCTGACCATTTTTTTATTGGATTATTTGCTTTTTGTTTCTTGAGGTGCATGTGCTCTTTATACATTTTGGATGTCAACCCTTTAAAGGATCTGTCATTTATGAATATATTCTCCCATGCTGTAGATGCCTTTTTATTCTATTGGTAGTGCCCTTTGCTGTACAGAAGTTTTCTGCTTGATATAGTCCCCTTGTTCATTTTTTCTTTTGTTTCCCTTGCCTGGGGAGATATATTCATGAAGAAGTTGTTCATGTTTATGTCCAAGAGATTTTTGCTTATGATTTGTTTTTCTAATAGTTTTATGGTTTCATGACTTACATTTAAGTCTTTGATCCATTTTGAATTTACTTTTGTATATGGGTTAAACAATGATCCAGTTTCATTCTCTTACATGTAGCTGACCAGTTTTTCCAGAACCATCTGTTAAAGAGACTGTCATTTCCACATTGTATGTCCATGGCTCCTTTATCATATGTTGATTGACCATATATGTTTGGGTTAATGTCTGGAGTGTCTATTCTGTTCCACTGATCTGTGGCTCTGTTCTTGTGCCAGTACCAAACTGTCTTGATTACTGTGGCTTTGTAGTAGAGCTTGAAGTTGGGGAGTGAGATCCCCCCACACTTTATTCTTCCTTCTCAGGATTGCTTTGGCTATCCGGGGTCTTTGGTGGTTCCATATGAATTTTTGAACTATTTGTTCCAGTTCATTGAAGAATGCTATTGGTAATTTGATAGGGATTGCATTGAATCTGTAGATTGATTTAAGCAGGATGGCCATTTTGACAACATTAATTCTTCCTAGCCAAGAGCATGGGATGAGTTTCCATTTGTTAGTGTGCTCTTTAATTTCTTTTAAGAGTGTCTTGTAGTTTTCAGGGTATAGGTCTTTCACTTCCCTGGTTAGGTTTTTTCCTAGGTATTTTATTCTTTTTGATGCAATTGTGAATGGAATTTTTTTCTGATTTCTCTTTCTGCTAGTTCATTGTTAGTGTATAGGTAAGCAACAGATTTTTGCATATTAATTTTGTGTCCTGCAACTTTGCTGAATTCAGATATTTGTTCTAGTAGTTTTGGAGTGGAGTCTTTAGGGTTTTTTATGTACAGTATCATGTTACCTGCAAATAGTGACAGTTTGACTTCTTCTTTACCAATCTGGATTCCCTGTATTTCTTTGTTTTGTCTGATTGCTGTGGCTAGTACCTCCACTAACTGAATTATTTTAGTGATGTTTATTCCTCCCTGTAGTACTAAATGTCTAATGTTGCTCCTCAGAGTTATGCAGATTTAGGTATGCCCCTTGCCATTCTGTGATGACAGTGGTGCTGGTAGGGCTTTAATCTACTGACAACTTCCTGCTGTTGTGTTTTACAAATTGCTGACTGATTGCTCTGTTGTTTCCAATAATATCAAGAAACACAAGTTGTACAAACTAATCTCACCAAATTGTAGCTTCTTTGATGGAACAGCTTTTGAGGTCAGTGTTTAACATTTATTCTGACATGAAGAGGACTTCTCTCACCTGTCTTATTCCCAGTTTATCTACTGTAAGCTAGCTGGCCTACATTGTAGTCTGTTTTCTTCATTAGGTCCATGAATCCTTCTAATTGTCTTTCACCAAAACTTCCCTGTTCTTGAAGGTGTCCTCTAGTTTAACATTTTCCATGCTGTGTTGCAAATAAAGTCATTCCTTTGGGAACAGATTAGAAGTTAATTGTTTATGGTTTGTTTTTCTCCTAGGAAAAATCTCGGATGCAGGACTTGGGAGCAGATGGTGAGGTTGATGTAAAGCTTTCAAGTGATATCCTTGCTCTAGGAGCTGACCATCTATTGGAGGTGGATGAGTAGGGTGGGCAACAGCATGGAATGATATGGGTTTGACTGTCTTTGAGTATAACTGCTGCTTCATGAGCTGGAAGAATGGCATTTAAGGTCCTAATATTCTCAGTGTGCCACACCCAAGAGAAAGACACCATTCTGAAAGTGAGGGTCATGTGAAAGATAGGAAGACAGTCACCTAGGACTTAGCCTCACCAACAGGCAGTTGGAAATAGGATGAACAATACTGAAGTCCTGCTTCTCTTTGGAATAAAGTCCTTTGGTTCAGAGCTGGGAAATGAGGTAGCCCTTTGTTACTGGCTGTAGAAAATAGGATGAAATCACTACTTCACTGAACTGGGAGAAAGAATGGAGGCAGTCTGGGTTCACATACCATAGACTCTCACCTTTCTTAACACATGTTCATAGATTTTCTTCAATAGACGTTTCCTCATTTGATGTTTAACCTTAGGATTATTTTCAGAAACATTTAACGGTTGTTTGTTCACTACTTTCACCATTTTCACTAGAGAGAAAATCAACAGAGTTCCTCACTCAATAATACCCAAAATGAATTACCACTCATTTATTCTTGCAACAGATTATTATGGAAGGCTTCTGGGTGCTAGACATTTTGGTGGCTGAAAGGTATTGTTATGGACTGAATCTTCATGTCTTCCCAATTCATATGTTAGATCCTTAACCTCCTATATGATGGAATTTAGAGATGTGGATATTGGGAGGTAGTTAAAGTTAGATGACATCATGAGGAGGTCCTCATGATGGGATTAGTGCCCATATAAACAAGAAGAGGCACCAAAGAGCATGCTCTTTCTCTTCCCACACATGCATAGAGAAGAGGATATGTAAGCATGCAGTGAGATGATAACAACCTACAAATTAAGATAAGAGATGTCTGGATGAACACCTTGCTGGCACCTTGATCTTGGACTTTCCAGGCTCCAGAAATATGAGAAAAAAAATTTGTTGTTTAAGCCACCCTGTCTATAGAATCCTGTTATGGCAGCCCAAACAGACTAAGATTAATGAACCAAAAAAATTTGCTATATTCCTGGAATTTTAGTGATGGAGACAAACATTAATCAATTAACTACATAAAAATCTGTAAAATTACCAAGGTGAAAAGAGCAGCAAAGGAACATGTTGTGCCCAAAGTCGTGAGTCCCAGAAGATCACCAAGGAGCCAACACCGATGCAAGAGCAAAGAGCCTTTATTCAAGCTAGCTCAAGCTCAGTCTCCCATCTACACCAACGCAGTGGCAAGATGCCAAAGAAAGAGAGCGAGTTTCAATACCACAAAGGTTTTATGGGGTTCTAGGGCAGTAGGTGGGATGATGGTCATAGCTCTGGCTGATTGGCTGGATCTAGGGGTAGTGGGTGAGCTCTTTGCTGACTGGAGAGGAGAGAGACCAAGCTCTGATTGGGTGAAATAGGATCCAGGTCCTGATTGGCTGAGGTAGGATCTGGGTCCTAATTGGCTGAAATAGAATCTGGGAGCTTGTCCTTTCATTCCCCCCTTTCTCTGGATCCTAAGAAGGGACCCAATCATGGGTCTAATAAGGTTTTGCAGTTGTAAGGAGATAAAGGCTGATACTGCTGTCTTAGCACCATTAGCTGGACTGTATTAAATCTATCTTTAATAAAAGTTATCAGTTTATTGAGGATACATGGTCTAAAGGTAACAAAATTACTAGGGGCATGTATTGAGCATGGAAGACTATCAGTTGGACGGCCCCCACGTGGTCTCTGAGAATCTGGACCAGCCTGTTGATGATACAGGGCCCAAGGGTTAGTAAAAGGAGTAGGATGGCAAGGGACCCTTGAATATTAAAGATAATTTCCTGCCTTGAATTCTCTCTGGGACACTGGTGCCTTGGTTCGGGCGCACATCAAAAGTCTGTGGGCCCAGCCTCTAAGGTGGGCTGAGATATTGTCTATTTGCTAAAGAAACCTGCCTTTTACTATGCCATCTACAGCTGGGTCTGCATGCTAAGTCAATTGCTCAGCTTGCAAAATTACCTAGTCAGATATGAAGGAGGGAAGACAGCACATAGGCCTGGGCCTTTTAGTATGCTAAAGTGAATCTTATACATGATTACAAATGATTAGCATAATAAAACATGTGCTACTCTTCTTTATCTAGGGAACATTAACAGATCTCACTGAAGAATGATTCTAGAGCTTAATGTTCAACATAGTTTTAGTAGGGGGGGGGGGTTTCCAGCATGTAGTTACATTGCTCTGATTGCAAATGTCCTGCCTTGCTTTCTCCAGAGGCTCTCACCTTATTCTGTCTAAGCCTATGGTCCCTGTTTCATTCTCCCCTCTACAGATGGAGACCCTAGCTGCTGCTAAGGAAAAGGGGTGATGACCTCTCTGGCTGCTTCTTGCTGAGAGGGGGCGCAGTAAAGGGTGCAGCTAGGTCTCCATCACTGATCACTTGAGAGGGCCTCAGAAGGTTGGCACTTTTATTCTGGTTTTCATTTCTATTACTATTTGCAGTTTTGTGGCTTCTAGGCAAGATAAAACAAATTGTGTTATTAGGCTAAGTAGCAACATCTGGAGTTGGATTTTCTATTCTGGAAGGACAAACTTGATGAGATTAAGAATGCATGGCTGAATATGAGAACTAGAAATATGAAGACTAATTGAGAATCATAGTCAGGTATTATGGGGAAACTAGAATTCTGGATATTAGGATTTAGTATAGATAAGACAGCATTATTGAAACACTTTTCTTTAAAATCACCCTTATTTTTATTAGAATTAGCCAGATTAAGAAAACAATTAAGAGTTGGCTTGATTATTTGCATAAGTGCAGCAAGAAGAGCAATTGATTACATAGGCTCTTTTAAACGTACCTTGCTGGAACTTTTTGTAAGGAATTTCAGATTGTACTTTTAAAGGCCTCCTGAGGCCAGACAGCCAACCCAGACTTGCCATCAGGTTTTGCCTGCAGTACCTGTAGATCTGGGTGAATTCCTCTCTTCTTTAGGTTCCTGCGCCTGCCAGGAAGTGACCTTCCTTACTTACCTGGTAAGGCTGCTGGGAACTCCGTAAGCAAGGTACCAGGCCAGTTCTTCCAAGGGGCTTTGTTGGCTTTATAAAGTCAATCTTAGTTCCTTAAAGCTGTCTGTCCATATCTGAGTTTATGCACGTGTCTCTCAGGTATGACATTCCAGTCAAAGCCTTGGTAGTATAACCTGTATTTTTAATTGGTCCTCTTACAAGGAATGCAGGTTCTTATTGAACTTATGCAAATAAACATACTGCCATGAAACATAAAGATACTGAAAGCTTTTAAATTCTTGAGAGGTCATGTAGAGAGAAAGATAAATGTTTCAATTATGCTTATAAAGGTATTGTCATTCATGAAACTGTTGTCAGTTTAAGAGAAAAAGCTTAAAACACTTTATCAGCAACATCTGAAACAAAAAGTCATAAAACCATCTTCCTTAGTTCACTTAATCCTATGTAACCAATACATGTTCTGCTGAAATCTAGTTCTTTACTAGTGTAGGAGTAATAAAATACTGACTATAAATGGCAAAATACTTACAAATGACAATGGTTAAAGATCTGATGAGAGCTTACTGCAAGACAGTAGACATAAGGAAATTCGGATATTTCGGTAACAAAAAAAATTCAGTAACAAAGTTTAGCATCATTCCCTTTGACAGTGCTTTCCAGGTAATTAAGCAGATAAGTATATAACAGATAAATAAGCCAAATTAGTCAAATACTTTCTCCAATGAGAAAGAAAGTTCCTCTGACATGTTCCAGGCGCCCTCTGGAAAATATCAGAGTTAACTAGAGGTAAAAGTACCTTTTTGAATTTGATTTTGGGAAGTTGTCAGAAGAAAGTTTATTTGGCACTTGCTTATTATTAACCTATTATTATAGGTTGCTATGAAGCAATATTTATACATTTAACCAGAATGACAAAATACCTCAAAGGCAAATAAAGAAGTTTATACAGTTGTTAACAAACTTTAGCTTTTAGTCTTTTTAATATTAAGATGTCATTTTCTTAAATACTCAGACAACTCATTGAGACTTTAAGCATGAGAAACTTCTTTGATAAAACAATTAGAAAGCCTTTTGCAATCTTTCAACATTAAGAGCATACTAACAGTTTAAGAAAATGTTGTCTTTGTAAGTGAAAACACAATTCTAATTTTGCTGTGTACTTGATATCGAGATTCATTTGCTTTAATTTTATATAGCATGACCATATTAAATTCTTCCAAAGCTTTCTACAACCTTCTTCTTATATTTAGATTTCTCTTTCTAAATAAACAGCTGTACTTTACAATAAAGTTACTTTCTTTTATCAAAAGACACATTCTTTAGCATGCAGAAATGTTTTCCTTATTACTTTAAGTAGTTTTAATTAGAACTTAAAACTATTAGGTACCTTAATTTCTAGTGAACACTGAGAAGCAGGCTATTGTAAACTGTTACACTAGCATTTTTTAGGTTGATAAATTTATGAACATTTTATAATTTCTGTAACTATGAGCTTTACAGCACAATCTCTCACTAAACATAAAGTATATCAACTTAGCAAAACTTTAAGATTTTAGGTTACTACAAAGATTCTCAGGCTGCAGGCAGGTATATGCACTGTAACACACAATTAAAAAGGTGTTCACTTGCCACACTCATCTAGTTCACTCATTCATAACAACTATGCTAGATTAGTTACAAGATCTTTACTGAATATTAGACAAAGCCAAGCCTTTAAGCATCTTATTCTTAAAAGATTTAGCAGATAACATCGACTTAAATGACCTTAGGTAAACAGGCAGCTGATAACTACAAGGAGATACCCGCCCCAGGCAAACCCAAATTAGCATTAATGCTTAACATTTTTTAATCAGATTTTCTGGAAGCTTTAGAATGCCCAATTTTCACAAGTACTTGTCTTTAAATCAATTTCATTAATACCATCCGGAGGCAGAAAGATATTTTCATTTACACACTTAGACACACAAACATACAGACAGAGACATAATGATAAGGTTCCCCTGGCACCATCCGACATTGAAAACTGGCTACTCACTAGAACAAAAAGTCTGCCACCGACCCTTCTGGACTTCCACACTGAGGTTGTTAGCTCTTCCCCTGATATCTTTAACCTGTTAAAGAGTGGTTGGATTAAATGTTCCCTCCAGCAGCCAGCCAACGTTAAAGGACGGCCACTTGAGGTGCAGAAAACATGAAATTTTCTCTTCCTGATGTCCATGCCCAAATTGTGACCTCTCTCCCTAACGTCTGAGAAAAATGGTCTGTCAGGTGAGACAAGGGGGTCGTCTGTGTCTGTCCCATTTCTTCTGTTAACAAGACTAAGACAAACATGACAAACAACAAACAGGCACCTACAGAGAAGAATCTGCCATGGCTGCAGAGGCAAACTGAAAGTAAGTTGAGGGCCTGTCGGACTGCAGTGGCAGCCAACTTTCCTCACAGATGAGGACCTCGTCCTCCAGACGGGGGCAAGGGATGTCTCCCAAGACCCCTGGTCAGTGACCCGCCAGCATGTCCACCCAAGTCAATACCGACACAGATACAGATTGGAGCTCCTACAGGCTTATACAGGCTTGCTCGTGAACAAAAACAGTGAGACACAGGTAAAGACAGAGTGAGACACAGGTAGACAAGGACAGACAAATAACTGAGTGCACTCACCAGCCGGCACAGGGCCCTCTGGGTCAGGAGTCCTGGGGGTCTCTGGGATCCCAGATGAGCCCCCAAATGTTGTGCCCAAAGTCGTGAATCCCAGAAGACCACCAAGGAGCCAACACCGATGCAAAAGCAAAAAGCCTTTATTCGAGCTAGCTCAAGCTCAATCTCTCATCTACACCAACGCAGTGGCAAGATGCCAGAGAAAGAGAGTGAGTTTCAATACCACAAATGTTTTATGGGGTTGTAGGGCAGTTGGTGGGGTGATGGTCATAGCTCTGGCTGATTGGCTGGATCTAGGGGTAGTGGGTAAGCTCTTTGCTGACTGGAGAGGAGAGAGATCAAGCTCTGATTCGGTGAAATAGGATCCAGGTCCTGATTGGCTGAGGTAGGATCTGGGTCCCAATTGGCTGAAATAGAATCTGGGAGCTTGCCCTTTCAGAACACAGTGCCACAGAGCATATAAAACTTCACTGACCTGTGAAAATTGTCAGGGAGATAGGATTAAAGATGGCGGTGTGAGAGGTGAGACAGAGGCTTCCTTCTAAAACTGTATATAATATGAAAATATAATTAATACAACTAATCCTGAAAGAGCAACAGGAAAGAAGACTGTGACAGACTGCACACACCTGGAGAAAAGAGCAGACCTCATGGAACAAGGTAACATACCAAAGCCATGGTCCAGTGGGACCCAAACCCTTCCCTGACCCCAGCTCACCAGCAGGAGGAAGAGAAATGGACTGGGGAGGGAGTGGAGGCATGGGACTTGTGAATACCTAGCTCCGGAGATCTACTTTGGGAGCACAAACCTACATTTCATGGTGCTTGCATGATACTCTCATGATTAGGGGGTTGAAATGCTAAGACAGGCAGAATTCCTGGAGAGACTAAGATTCCAGCTGCTTGTGGAAAGCAGGGATCCATATCCAGCTGCTCTGGAACAAAAGAAAGGCAGGCAGTCTGAGAGACTTCCTAACAGCAAGAGGGCTGCTAAAGGGGCAAAGATTGCACAGAGCGTACTTCTCAGGAGAAAGGACATGTACACAAAATGATCCAGGTGTAATATGCTCAGCAGGTTAGGAGCTTTCACAATCTTCAGGTGCTCCAGCTCCCTGGATGGCTACATACCTTCTTGGACCCACTCCATGACACACAGTCCACTGCGCCATTGTCCCCACCTGGCTCACAAACTGGCAAACCCTACCAGGCATTAGGCCAGCCAGAGGGAAGATCTTTCATCAACAACTACAAATGCAAAGCATAGAGGCTTATACCTGTGTGCCAGTTCACTGGTTCAGGCAGTGGAGACAGGCATAGCAGCCAGGAAGCAGGAAACAACTCTTTCCTCCACTCAGGCACCAATACCACTCCCCTATGAGCCCTGACATTGCTTTAGGGGCTGAGCAGCTCCAGAGACTAGAGCCTCTGGGCACTAGAGGGCACCATATACAAATATGAAATGACAAAGGAACCTGGTTCAGAGTAAAATTACTAATACAACTCCTGAGAAATACTTAAATGACATTCACCTCATGAATCTTCCTGAAAGGGAGTTCAAAATAAAAACCATTAACATGCTCATGGAGGAACGGAATGATGTTCAAGAACTCAGGAATGAATTCCGGTCAGAGATCCAATCATTGAAGAGCACAATGGAGGGTATTAAAAGCATATTGCATACAGTGGAGGAAACAATAAATGAAATAGAAACTAGAGAAGAGGAATAGAAAGAAGCTGAGGCACAGAGAGTAAAAAGGAACTCTAAGAATGAAGTAATATTGAGAGAATTGTGTAACCAATCTAAATGGAACAATATTCACACTATAGGGGTACCAGAAGATGAAGAGAGAGAAAAAGGGATAGAAAGTGTCTTTGAGGAAATGATTGCTCAAAACTTCCCCAATATGGGGAAGGAGATAGTCTCTTAGGCCATGGAGATGCACAGATCTCCCAACACAAGGGACCCAAGGAAGACAACACCAAGACACATAGTAATTAAAATGGCAAATATCAAAGATATCAACAGAATACTAAAAGCAGCCAGAGAGAAAAATAAGATCACATACAAAGGAAAGCCCATCAGGCTATCACCAGACTCCTCAACAGACACCTTGCAGGCCAGAAGAGAGAGGCATGATGTATTTAATGCAATGAAGCAAAAAGGCCTCAAACCAAGATTACCTTATCCCACAAGATTATCATTTAAATTTGAAGGAGGGATTAAACAATTTCCAGATAAGCAAAAGCTGAGAGAATTTACCTCCCACAAACCAACTCTACAGTGTATTTTGGAGGGAATGCTATAGATGGAAGTGCTCCTAAGGTTTAAATGCTGTCACCAGAGGTAAAAAAAAAAAAAAAAAACCACAGTAACGAAAGTAGAACAGTTAATTACTAAGCAAATGAAAAATTAAAGTAACTATTTCCAAAGTCAATCAAGGGATAGATAAAGAGTACAGAATATGATACCTAATACATAAAGAATGGAGGAAGAAGGAAAAGGAGGAGAAAAAAACAAAGAACCTTTAAATTATGTTTGTAATTGCATATTAAGTGAGTTAAGTTAGACTCTTAGATAGTAAGGAAGTTAACCTTGACCCTTTGGCAACCATGAAACTAAAGCCTGCAATGGCAAAAAGTACATAACTATAGATAATCACCCTAAATGTATATGGACTGAAGGCACCAATCAAAAGACACAGAGTCACTGAATGGACGAAAAAACAAGATCCATCTATATGCTGCCTACAAGGTCTCACTTTAAACCCAAAGACATATGCAGACTAAAAGTGAGGGGACGGAAAGAGATATTTCATGGAACTAATAGGGAGATAAAAGCAGGAGTCACAGTACTTGTATCAGACAAAATAGACTTCAAAACAAAGAAAGTCACAAGAGACAAAGAAGGACATTACATAATGATAAAAGGGTCAATCCAACAAGAAGATATAACCATTATAAATATCTATGCACCCAACACAGGAGCACCTACATATGTGACACAAATACAAACAGAATTAAAAAGTGAAGTAGAATGCAATACATTCATTCTAGGAGACTTCAACACTCCACTCACCCTGAAGGACAGGTCAACCAGACAGAAAATAACTAAGGACACAGAGGCACTGAACAACGCATTAGAACAGATGGACCTAACAGACATCTACAGAACTCTACACCCAAAGGCAGCAGAATACATGTTCTTCTCAAGTGCACATGGAACATTTCAAAAATAGATCATATACTAGGCCACAAAAAGAGCTTGAATAAATTAAGAGACATTAAAATTGTACCAACCAGTTTATCAGCCTACACTGGTATGAAACTAGAAATAAATTACCCAAAGAAAATGAAATACCCACAAACACATGAGGGCTTCACAACATGCTCCTAAATAACCAAAGGATTAATGAACAAATAAAAACAAACATCAATCAACATATGGAGACAAATGACAACAATAATTCAACACCAGAAAATCTGTGGGATGCCGCAAAGGCCATGCTAAGAGGAAAGTATTTTGTAATACAGGCCTACCTCAGGAAAGAAGAACAATCCCATATGAGCAATCTAAACTCACAGTTAACGAAACTAGAAAAGGAATGACAAATGAGGCCTAAAGTCAGTAGAAGGAGGGACATAATAAAGATTAGAGCAGAAATAAACAAAATCATGAAGAATAAAACAATAGAGAGAATCAATGAAAGCAAGAGCTGGTTCTTTGAGGAAATAATAAAAATAGATAAACCCCTGGCCAGACTTATCAAGAAAAAAGAGAGTCTACTCACATAAACAGAATCAGAAAGGAGAACAGAAAAATCACTACAGACAGCACAGAAATACATAGAATTATTAGAGAAAAGTATGAAAAATTATATGCTAAGAAACTGGATAACCTAGAAGAAATGGACAACTTTCTAGAAAAACACAACATTACAAAGCAGACCCACAAAGAAACAGAAAATCTGAACAAAACAATTACCAGCAACAAAATTGAACTGGTAATAAAAAACCTACCAAAGAACAAATTTCCTGATCCACATGGCCTCACTGCTGAATTTTATCAAACACTTAGTGAAGACCTAATAGCCATACTCCTTAAAGTTTTCCAAAGAGTACAAGAAGAGGGAATGCTTCCAAACTCATTCTAGGAGGCCAGCATCACTCTAGTACCAAAACCACACAAAGACACAAGAAAAAAAGAAAGTTACAGACCAATATCCCTGATGAACATAGATGTAAAAATACTCAACAAAATATTAGCTAACTGAATTCAAAAATACATCAAAAAGATCATCCATCATGATCAAGTAGGATTTATTCCCAGGACGCAAGGATGTTACAGCATTCAAAAATCCGTCAACATCATCCACCACATCAAAAAAAAGAAGGCTAAAAACCACACGATCCTCTCTGTATGTGCAGAAAAGCACTAAACAAAATTCAACATCCATTCATGATAAAAACTCTCAACAAAATGGGTATAGAGGGCAAGTACCTCAACATAATAAAGACCATTGTATGATAAACTCATAGCCAGCATCATACTGAACAGTGAGAAGCTGAAAGCTTTTCCTCTGAGATCAGGAACAAGACAGGGATGCCCATTCTCCCCACTGTTATTCAACATAGTACTGGAGGTCCTAGCCATGGCAATTAGGCAAAACAAAGAAATAAAAGGTATCCATATTGGCAAGGAAGAAGTCAAACTGTCCCTGTTTGGAGAAGACATAATATTTACAAAAAAACCCTAAAGAATCCACTCCAAAACTTCTAGATCTAATATCCGAATTCAGCAAAGTTGCAGGATACAAAATTAATACACAGAAATCGGTGGCATTCCTATACACTAACAATGAACTAGCAAAGAGAGAAATAATGGAAACAGTTCCATTCACAGTTGCATCAAAAAGAAAAAAATACTTAGGAATAAACCTAACCAAGGAAGTGAAAATTCTATACCCTGAAAAGTGCAAAACACTCATGAGAGAAATTACAGAAGATACAAATAAATGGAAACACATCCTGTGCTCTTGGATAGGAAGAATTAATACTGTCAAAATGGCCATCCTGACTAAAGCAATCTACCATTTCAATGCAATTCCTATCAAAATACAAACAGCATTGTTCAATGAACAAGAGAAAATCATTCTAAAATTCATATGGCACCACAAAGGACCCCAAATATACAAAGCAATCCTGAGAAGGAAGAATAAAGCTGGGGGGATTACGCTCCCCAACTTCAAGCTCTACTACAAAGCCACAGTAATCAAGACAATTTGGTACCGGCACAAGAACAGACCTATAGACCAATGGAACAGACTAGAGAGCCCTGATATATACCCAACCATATATGGTCAATTAATACATGATAAAGGAGCCATGGGCATACAATGGGGAAATGCCAGTCTGTTCAACAGCTGGTGTTGGCATAACTGGACAGCTACATGCAAGAGAATGAAACTAGATTATTGTTCAATCCCATACACAAAAGTAAACTCAAAATGGATCAAAGACCTGAATGTAAGTCATGAAACCATAAAACTCTTAGAAGACAACATAGGCAAAAATCTCCTGAATATCAGCATGAGCAACATCTTCCTAAACGCATCTCCTCGAGCAAGGGGAAAAGAAGCAAAAATGAAAAAATGGGACTACATCAAACTATAAAGTTTCTGCATGGTAAAGGAAACCACCAACAGAACAAAAAAGGCATCCTACAGTATGGGAGAATATATTTGTAAATGACATATCTGACAAGGGGTTAACATTCAAAACATATAATGAACTTAGATGCCTCAACACCCAAAAAGCAAATAACCCAATTAACAAATGGGCAGAGGATATGAAGAGACACTTCTCCAAAGAAAAAATTCAGATGGCCAACAGACACATGAAAAGATGCTCCACATCACTAATCATCAAGGAAATGCAAATTAAAACCACAATGAGATATCACCTCACACCAGTAAGGATGGCTACCACCCAAAAGACAAACAACAACAAATGTTGGCAAGATTGTGGAGAAAGAGGAACCCTCCTACACTGCTGGTGGGAATGTAAACTAGTTGAACCATTGTGGAAAGCAGTAAGGAGGTTCCTCAGAATGCTCAAACTAGAAATACCATTTGTCCCAGGAATTCCACTTCTAGGAATTTACCCTAAGAATGCAGCACTCCAGTTTGAAAAAGACAGATGCACCCCTATGTTTATCGCTGCACTGTTTACAATAGCCAAGATATGGAAGCAACCTAAATGTACATCAGTAGATGAATGGATAAAGAAGATGTGGTACATAAACACTATGGAATATTACTCAGCCATAAGACAAAAACAGATCCTACCATTCGCAACAACATGGATGGAGCTAGAGGGTATTATGCTCAGGGAAATAAGCCAGGTGGAGAAAGACAAGTACCGAATGATTTCACTCATGTGTGGAGTATAAGAACAAAGGAAAACTCAAGGAACAAAACAGCAGCAGAATCACAGAACCCAAAAATGGACTAATAGTTACCAAAGGGAATGGGACTGGGGAGGATGGGAGGGAAGGGAGGGATAAGGGTGGGGAAAAAGAAACAGAGAATTACGATTAGCATGTATAGTGTGTGGGGGGCACTGGGAGGGCTGTGCAACACAGAAAAGACAAGTAGTGATTTTACAGCATGTTACTACGCAGATGGACAGTGACTGTGAAGGTGTATGTGGGGGGCACTCGGTGAAGTGGGAACCTAGTAAACGTAATGTTCTTCATGTAATTGTAGATTAATGATACCAAAATTAAAAAAATTAAAAAATTAAAAAAATGGGCAGAAGACCTGAACAGAGATCTTTCCAAGGAAGACATAAAGATGGCCAACAGACACAAGGAAAGATGCTCCACCTTGCTAATTATCAGGGAAATGCAAATCACAACCAAAATGAGGTAACACCTCACACCAATCAGAATAACTTCTATGCAAAAAAATGAAATAACAAGTGTTGTGAGGACATGGAGAAAAGGGAACCCCCTGATTCTTGGAATGTAAATTGGTTTGCCACTGGAAAACAGTATGTAGGTTTCTCAAAAAATGAAAAATAGAAATGCCATATGACCGAGTAATTCCACTTCTGGGAATTTATCTGAAGAAAATAAAATCACTGGTTTGAAAAGGTATATGCACTTTTGTGTTTATTGTAGTGTTATTTACATTACCAATATAGGGACGCAAAGTAAGCCTCCATTGGCAGATGAATGGATAAAGCAGAGATGGTACATTTATACAATGGAATATCACTCAACCATAACAAAGAATGAAATCTTGCCATTTGCAACAACATGAATGGACTTAGATGTTACTATGTTAAGTGAAATAAGCCAGGTAGAGAAATAAAAATAACATATGATTTCATTTATATGTGGAATCTGAAAGACAAAATAAATGAACAAAACAGAAATAGTACCACAAACACTGAGAAAAATCTCGTGGTTGTCATAGGGGAGTCAGGTGGACCATAAATAGGTGAAGAGGATAAAGAGGTACAATCTTCTAATCAGAAATTAATCACAGGGATAACTGTACAGCATAGGTAACATAATCAATAATATTGTAATATCTTTGAGTGATGACAGATGGTAACTGCACTTACCATGATGAACATTTATTATAGGATGTAACTGTTGCATCACTGTGCTGTACCTGAAACCAATATAATATTGTATATCAAGTATATTTATTTAAATAAGAAAAATGATTCTTTAGAACTCAATATTTCCTACCTAACCTTTTTTATTGTGTCAAATGAGGTTTAAGTTTCAGATGGTATTAAAGTTTTTAATCAGCTAACCCTGAGATGAAGAGATTATCCTAGATCATCTGAGTGGATTCAATGTAATCACAAAGGTTCTTATAATTAGAAGATGGAGGCAGAATAAGGAGCACCAGGGAGATGATAGTGTGAGGCTTTAACCTGATGCTGTTGGCTTTGAATATGGAGAAAGAAGTCCATGAACCAAGGAATGTGATGTGACTCTAGAACCTGGAAACACCAATGAAAGAGATTCCCCCTTGCAAGCTCCATAAAGAAACAGCCCTGATCAGAATCATGATTTTAGCTTGGAAAGCTCATTTCAAACTTGTGATCTACACAACTGTAAGATATCAAATTTGTGTTTTAATCCAGGAAGTTTGTGATAATTTTTATAACAGGAATAGAAAAAAAATACAAGTATAACTTAACTTTTACAACTCAGTCTAATGTCATGAATGTCAATAGTAAACATGGCTGCAATATAAATCTAAAATTGAAAACTGTAATGTTTGTGAGAAGTAAATTTGTATGTGTGCCACTCAAGCAGTCAAAAAAGAAAAACGTCACTATAAAACAATATGGATATCTGAAAATTGTATTTTACTGAATTTCTCTTATATCCTTCCTTATTTCTCAATGTGTTATTATAAGCTTTGTCAAGTGGTGGCATGAAGTCATAATAGGTGACTTATTACCAAGTAAATTGTACAGCCAGCTGCAATGTTAACATAAAATATTAGTTTCAAAGAGAAATCAGAATGAGTTATTCACAAACTTTTAAAATTATTAGTCATCGCTGGAGAACTGCATATGATATGGAATAATAATTACTATCATTTTGGTGTTTTGTATTATTCTTCTTTATAATGGAACAATTCCACTGCAGTGTTGGTATCAGTTCTTAACATAAGTTGATGCATGTACAATGAAGAAGTGCAGTATGCCTTTTCGTTCATTGTGACTGTAAACCTTATGCAAAGGAAGAAGAGCTCTTCTGTTGTTTTTATTAAGTTTATTCAGTTATTCATTTTATTTTGTTTCCTTTTAGTGAACTCTTGTGACATTAACATCCATAGAGAACAAACTTTTTGTAGTAAGGAAGAACACTGCTATATGAGCAAAACAATTCCTTTGGGTGCAAGTAAACAGACTGTTTTAGTCATAGAAAATATTTGGTGGTCAACCACATTCCTCTTATTTCTGATTCATCTTTAAATGGCATAGTGACATGTGAAAATTGTATGTATGTTCAAATTATGGCCATTGAATGTACTTCTTTTTTTTGGTATCGTTAATCTACAATTACATGAAGAACATTATGTTTACTAGGCTCCCCCTTTCACCAAGTCCCAACCACATACCCCTTCACAGTCACTGTCCATCAGTGTAGTAAGATGCTGTAAAGTCACTACTTGTCTTCTCTGTGTTCTAGAGCCCACCCCGTACCCCAACCCCACATTATACATGCTAATTGGAATGCCTCCTTTCCTTTTCCCCGTGCGTATCACTCTCATCCCACCCATCCTCCCCAGCCCCTTTCCCTTTGGTAACTGTTAGTCCATGCGTGGGTTCTGTGATTCTGCTGCTGTTTTGTTCCTTCAGTTTTTCTTTGTTCTTATACTACACAAATGAGTGAAATCATTTGATACTTCTCTTTCCCTGCCTGGCTTATTTCACTGAGCATAATACCTTCTAGCTCCATCCATGTTGTAGTAAATGGTAGGATTTGTTTTCTTCTTATGGCTGAATAATATTCCATTGTATATATGTACCACATCTTCTTTATCCATTCATCTACTGATGGACACTTAGGTTGCTTCCATTTCTTGGCTATTGTAAATAGTGCTGCAATAAACATAGGTCTGCAAATGTCTTTTTCAAACTGGGCTGCTGCATTCTTAGGGTAAATTCCTAGGAGTGGAATTCCTGGGTCAAATGGTAAGTCTATTTTGAGCATTTTGAGGAACCTCCATACTGCTTTCCACAATGGTTGAACTAATTTACATCCCCACCAGTAGTGTAGGAGGGTTCCCTTTTCTCCACAACCTCACCAACATTTGTTGTTGTTTGTCTGTTGGATGGTAACCATCCTTACTGGTGTGAGGTGATATCTCCTTATGGTTTTATTTTGCATTTGTCTGATTACTAGTGATGTGGAGCATCTTTTCAAGTGTCTGTTGGCCATCTGAATTTCTTTTTTGGAGAATTATTCAGTTCCTGTGCCCATTTTTTAATTGGATTATTTGCTTTTTGTTTGTTGAGGTGTGTGTGCTCTTTATATATTTTGGAGGTCAAGCCTTTATTGGATCTGTCATTTACAAATATATTCTACCATACTGTTGGGTACCTTTTTGTTCTATTGATGGTGTCCTTTGCTGTACAGGAGCTTTTCAGCTGAATATTATCCCACCTGTTTATTTTTGCTTTTGTTTCCCTTGCCCAGGGATATATGTTCAGAAGAAGTCACTCATGTTTATGTCTAAGAGATTTTTGCCTATGTTTTTTCTAAGAGTTTTATGGTTTCATGACTTACATTCAGGTCTTTGATCCAATTTGAATTTACTTTTGTGTATGGGGTTAGGCAGTAATCCAGTTTCATTCTCTTACATGAAGCTGTCCAGCTGTACCAGCACCATCTGTTGAAGAGACTGTCATTTCCCCATTGTACGTCCTTGGCTACTTTACCGTATATTAATTGACCATATATGTTTGGATTAATATCTGGACTCTCTATTCTGTTCCACTGGTCTGTGGATCTGTTCCTGTACCAGTATGAAATTGTCTTGATTACTTTGGCTTTGTAGCAGAGCTTGAAGTTGGGGAGTGATATTCCCCCCCCACCTTATTCTTCCTACTCAGGATTGCTTTGGCCATCCAGGATCTTTGGTGGTTCCATATGAATTTTTGAACTATTTGTTCCAATTCATTGAAGAATGCTGTTGGTAATTTGATAGGGATTACATTGAATCTGTATATTGCTTTGGGCAGGATGGGCATTTTGACAATATTAATTCTTCCTAGCCAGAAGCATGGAATGAGTTTTGATTTGTTAGTGTGCTCTTTAATTTCTCTTAAGAGTGTCTTGTAGTTTTCAGAGTATAGGTCTTTCAATTCCTTGGTTAGGTTTATTCCTAGGTATTGTATTCTTTTTGATGCTATTGTGAATGGAATAGTTTTCCTGATTTCTCTTGCTGTTAGTTCATTGTTATTATATAGGAAAGCCACAGATTGGTATGTGTTAATTTTGTATTCTGCAACTTTGCTGAATTCCAGTATTAGTTCTAGTAGTTTTAGAGTAGAGTCTAGAGTCTTTAGGGTATTTTATGTACAGTATCATGTCATCTGCAAATAGTGACAGTTTGACTTCTTCTTTACCAATCTGGATTCCTTGTATTTCTTTGTTTTGTCTAATTACCATGGCTAGGAGCACCAGTACCACGTTGAATAACAGTGGGGACAGTGGTCATCCCTGTCTTGTTCCCGATCTCAGAGGAAAAACTTTTAGCCTCTCGCTGTTCCGTATGATGTTAGCTGTGGGTTTATCATATATGGCTTTATTATGTTGAGGTACTTGCCCTCTATGCCCATTTTGTTGAGAGTTTTTATCATGAATGGATGTTGAATTTTGTTAAATGCTTTTTCAGCATCTATGGAGATGATCATGTGGTTTTTGTCCTTTTTGTTCATGTGGTGGATGATGTTGATGGATTTTCGAATGTTGTACCATCCTTGCATCCCTGGGATCAATCCCACTTGTTTATGGTGTATGATCGTTTTGAAGTATTTTTGAATTAGATTTGCTAATATTTTGTTGAGTATTTTTGCATCTACGTTCATCAGGGATATTGGTCTGTAGTTTTCTTTTTTGGTGTGGTCTTTGCCTGGTTTTGGTATTAGGGTAACGTTGGCTTCATAGTCTGAGTCTGAGTGTATTTTCTCCTCTTTTATTTTTTTGGAAAACTTTAAGGAGATTGGGTTTTATGCCTTCTCTTTATGTCTGATCAACCTCCAAGGTAAATCCATCTGGCCCGGGGGTTTTGTTCTTGGGTAGTTTTTGGATTATCACTTCTATTTCGTTGCTGGTAATTGTTCTGTTTAGATTTTCTGTTTCTTTCTGGGTCAGTCTTGGAAAGTTGTATTTTTCATGGAAGTTATCCATTTCTCCTGGGTTTTCCAGCTTGTTAGCATATAGGTTTACATAGTATTCTCTAATAATTCTTTGTATTTCTGTGGGGTCTGTCCTGATTTTTCCTTTCTCGTTTCTGATTCTGTTGATGTTTGTTGATTTTCTTTTGCTCTTAATCAGTGTTGCTAGAGGCTCATCTATTTTGCTTATCTTCTTGAAGAACCAGCTCTTGGTTTCATTGATTTCTGTCTATTTGTTTTATTCTTCTAAATTTTATTTATTTCTTCTCTGATCTTTATTATGTCTTTCCTTCTGCTGACGTTGGGCCTCATTTGTTCTTCTTTTTCCAAATCTGATTACTGTGACATTAGACTATCCATTTGGATTGTTCTTCCTTCTTTAAATATGCCTGGATTGCTATATACTTTCCTTTTAAGACTGCTTTCTTTGTGTCCCACTGAAGTTGGGGCTTTGTGTTGTTGTTGTTGTCATTTGTTTCCATATATTGCTGGATCTCCATTTTAATTTGGTCATTGATCCATTCATTATTTAGGAGCATGTTGTTAATCCTCCATATGTTTGTGAGCCTTTTTGCTTTCTTTGTACAATTTATTTCTAGTTTTATACCTTGTTGTCTAAAAAATTGGTTGGTAGGATTTCAATCTTTTTGCATTTACTGAGACTCATTTAGTGTCCTAGTATGTGGACTGGAGTCTGGAGAATGTTCCATGTTCACTTGAGAAGAATGTGTATCCTGCTGCTTTTGTGTGTAGAGTTCTATAGATGTCTATTAGGCCCATCTGTTCTAGTGTGTTGTTTGTTGCCTCTGTGTCCTTTTTTATTTTCTGTCTGGTGGATCTGTCCTTTGGAATGAGTGGTGTGAAGTCTCCCAAAATGAATGCATTGCATTCTATTACCTCCTCTAATTTTGTTAGTATTTGTTTCACATATGTTGGTGCTCCTATATTCAATGAATATATATTTATAATGATTATATCCTCTTGTTGGACTGAGCCCTTTATCATTATGTAATGTCCTTTTTTATCTCTTGTTACTTTCTTTGTTCTCTAGTCTATTTTGTCTGATACTAGTCTTCCAACACATGCTTTTTTCTCCCTGTTGTTTGCATGAAACTTCTTTCTCCATCCCTTGACTTTTAATCTGTGCATGTCTTTGGGTTTGAGGTGAGTCTCTTATAAGCAGCATATAGATGGGTCTTGCTTTTTTATACATTCTATTACTCTGTGTGTTTTGATTGTTGCATTCAGTCCATTTACATTTAGAGTGATTATTAAGAGATATGTACTTATTGCCATTACAGGTTTTAACTTTGTGGTTACCAAAGATTCAAGGTTAGCTTATTTACTATCTTACTGTCTAACTTAACTCACTTATTGAGCTATTATAAACCCTGTCTGATTATTTCTCTCCCTTTTTATTACTCCTCCTCTGTTCTTCATATGTTGGGTTTTTTTCTGTGCTTTTTTTAGGAGGGCTCCCATCTAGAACAGTTCATCTAAAATACCTTGTAGAGGTGTTTTATGGGAGGTAAATTCCCTCAACTTATGCTTGCCTGGGAATTGTTTAATCCCTCCTTCATATTTAAATGATAATTGTGCTGGATACAGTATCCTGGTTTCAAGGCCCTTCTATTTCATTGCACTAAATATATCATGCTATTCTCTTCTGGCCTGTAAGGTTTCTTCTGTTGGGAAGTCTGATGATAGCATGATGGGTTTTCCTTTTAGGTAACCTTTTTTCTCTCTCTGGCTGCCTTTTATGATCTGTCCTTTTCCTTGATCTTTGACATTTTAATTATTATGTGTCTTGGTGTTGTCCTCTTTGGGTCCCTTCTGTTGGGAGTTCTGTGTGCTTCCATTTTCTGAGCAACTATTTCCTCCCCCAGTTTCGGGAAGTTTTCAGCAATTATTTCTTCAAATACAGTTTGTATCCCTTTTTCTCTGTCTTCTTCTTCTGGTACCCCTATAATGCGGATATTGTTCTGTTTGGATTGGTCACACATTTCTCTTAATATTGTTTCATTTCTGGAGATCCTTTTATCTCTCTCTGCATCAGCTTGTATGTGTTCCTGTTCTCTGGTTTCTATTCCATTAATGGCCTCTTGCATCCCATCCATTCTGCTTTTAACTCCTTCTAGAGATTGTTTTGTTTCAGTAGTCTCTCTCTGTACTTGCTCCTTTAGCTCTTGCATATTTCTCTGCAGATCCATCAGCATGTTTATGATCTTTATTTTGAATTCTTTTTCAGGGGGTCTGGTTAGGTCTATCTTTGCAGATCCTCTCTCAGCAGTTGTCTGTACTATTTTGGACTGGACTAAATATTTTTGCCTTTTCACAGTGATAGCAGTGGCTGTAGGCAGGTTGCAGGTGTGTCAGCTGGGAGAAGAAAGTCCTTTCCTGCTTGCTGGACACCTTGCCCTTTTGCACTGACTGTGTCAGTTGCCCCCATTCCTGGAGCAGCCACCAGGTTTATCCCCTAAGTTGTTGTGGGCGGTGTCTCCATCAGAGCAGCACAGAGCCATGCGGGGAGTGGCAGGCATGCCAGTTGCTTTCCTCCATGATAGCGGTGCCCCTGCTGGGCAGCTGTGTGCCAGCAGTGGCCTTTGTTTCTGCCCTGGGTGCCTGTGCTTCGGGCTGAGACTCCAGTTGCCTGCTGGGAGCGTGGATGCTTCTGGGCTGCTCCTCTGCCACCACTGCTGGCTCCCTCATGCTGCTCCCAGGCCTCTCTGGTGTCCCCTCCACTGGTGTGTGCTGGCCACACGTGGTCCACTCTGGCGCCGCTGCAGGTGCACACGGTCCTCTCCCAGCCCCTCTGGCACCAATGCTGCCATTACGCTCGGGCTGCTCCTGGTCCCCTCTGGCACTCCTGGTGTGTGCAGGACACTCCTGATCCCCTCTGGTGCTGCTGCCCCCGGTGCACACTGCCGCTCTCCCAGTACTCGGCCAGTACGTTAATGTCCGTGCCAGTTGGGGGAATGACTGGCAGGCTGCTCAGTGCAGTGAAGGGCTTCTGAGCTGTAGTGACACCCAGGGGGTTAGGGCGACTAAAGTTCCCTGGGATTCCCAGTTGCTGGCTAAGTGTGCTGGTATGACTTCGTCCAGCTGTGGGGTCCCTGTCTCTTTAAGACTTGCAGAAAGCACTTACTTTTCTTTTGTCTCAGGGGCATCAGTTGCAGGGACCTGCCCACAGGTTTTGTTTTTCCATTTCTCTAATATCCAGCTCCCCATGCACCATGTGTCTGTGCTTCAGGTGTGGATTTCTAGAGCTGGTTGTTTAGCAGTCTTGGGCTTTCACTCCCTCCCCGTTCTGACTCCTTTCTTCCCACCAGGTTCTGAGGTGGGTGGGCATTCAGGTCCCACCGGGCCGCGGCTTGTATCTTACCACCTTCATGTGATGTTGAGTTCTCACAGATGTTGATGTAGCCTGGCTGTTGTACTGTATCCACTGGTGTCTCTTTTAGGAATAGTTGTATTTATTGTATTTTCATAAATATATATATTTTTGGGGAGGAGATTTCCACTGAACTACTCATGGCGCCATTTTGGCTCCACCCCTTTGTTTTTGAATGTACTTCTTTTTAAATGTGTGAAGAAAAAATAGCAATTAGAAAAGTCTGATTTTTCATACTGAAGTGCACTTGTTGCAAAGAGGAAAAGTGATTGAATAAATTTTTGCCATCAAAGATTAAGAACATGGCATTGGTATTGGTAATTTTAATGGTATCAAATTAATTTCTTAACTGGTATAGCCCAGGGTTATATTTAGTATTTTTAAGAACCCAAATCTGTCAGTTTAGGACCAAAAGATCACAATTTTTTGGTGAGAATAAGATGATCATGTTTTCTTAAGAAGGTTAAACTAGTATACAAGTAGTTTCATTACCAAGATATTTAGTCCCATGTAATACTGGATGGTTTTCATCTCTTATTAGAGAAACAAATAGATATTGTCATATCACTTCCAAATGAGACACAGAACATGAAGAAATTTTTTAGAAAATAATGTATTAGGGCTCCATTCACCTCTATGTCCCAAGTTAAAATATTCAAATTTCATCTGAGCAGTCCCTGACAGTGATGTATCTTCCCATAAAGTCTATGTTTATGTTCAATAAAATCTTTAGAAATGTCTAAAATCATCACCAAATAATTGCTGCTGCTTTCTTACTAACTTAATGATTATAAATTTGTTGTTCTTATTTGGCAGAAATATATGATAAAGTGTAGAATCTGGCCTATTAATCAAATTATCCATCATCAAAACAGATACAGATAGTTTGGTTTAATACTATAAACAATTTTATTTCTCTCACTGTTGTTAAATACTTATTCTTGGTTTTTAAATTATATTTTATTTTAACTAAGAAAATAATCATGTCTTATGAAAATCACCACTATTGGTACCAATTATACATTAACATGTCAAAATTTAAGTAATAGACTTCATGATTGTTAAAGTTGTTTTCATGCCTCTAATTCTAACATTTCTTCTAACAAATATTCTAACTGCATTAGAGTCATTCACTGTTGTATGTATTAAAAGGAATCCTAAAATATATACAAATGTCCCCTGCTCTTGAGAATCTCAATTTAAAGAAGATAGGCCAAAGTAAAATTTTATATATTTTTTTATGAAATGGAAGTGAAATCTTTATATAGGCTAAAATTTTACCTTTTGCTAATTTAAAATGTTAATCTGAGATAGTGAAGCTATCTTGTTGTGTTATTGTAGGCAACTGTTCTCAATCTTTTTCACATTATGTATTCACAGAAAACATAATATGGCATATTGAGGTAAAGAAAGACTTTGAAGCAAGAAGCAACCAGCTCAGGGGGATCTATTTGCTGTAGAACTGTCTAGGTCCCTCCAAGGGCTAAGTATCCTTAGCCAAATAGAACAAATCTTAGTAAACCTGAAAAAGTTTGTGACACACTAGTTAGAAAGCTCTGGTATAGGGATTAAGCAATTGAGTTCCAGAGTAAGAAAGATCTGGGTTTGAGGCCTTCTGGCAAGTTATTTAATTTCTCTAACCTTCAGTTTTCTTGCCTATAAACTGGGATAATACTTCCCAGGGTTTAACTTAGATAATGAACTAGGATTATGATAGAAATTTCATTGAATTCATAGATCAATCTGAGAAATACTGGCATTTTAAATAATATTAAGTACTTTGATATATGAACAAAAGACGTGTTTCTATTTATTTTGGTCTTTAATTTCTTTCAATGCTATTTTGTAACTTTTAGCATACAAGTCTTACAATTTTACTTAATTCATTCCAAAGTGGTTTATTACTTTTTATTCCATTTTAATTATTAATTACTGAATTTTTAAGTTGGACACTCATATTTCACAGATGTAGTGGAATACAATTCATACATATAGTAGCTTCATTCACCACTTTCAATAATATGTTAATACTCTGTGTCCCCCATCCTAACACCTGATTTACCCATTGTCCTCCAGATATATATTGCTTCCAACAACTGAAAAGGTTCTTAAGAATGGACATATATCTGAACTTCTGCCCTAAAAGATTTATTTTAACTATAAAATTATGCCCAAATAAGAAAGATAAGATGTGCCACAGTCAATCTTGCAACTTTGGACCAGATTCTGAATTTATTCTTACATTTTTAACACTCTCCATTACTTCCTCTGAAGCAGTAAGTAGAAGTAAGAGATGGAATTATTTGGGCAGTTTAAGAAAATTTTGGTTTAACTTGTGACATTTTCTTTTTTAACCATAAAAATTAGACTATAGCAACTTTGGAATTCCTCTAAATTAGTGGTGATGAGCTATTTGAAGATAGACAGAGCTAAGAGATTTGTCTTAAGGCCGTGCTTGCATTTTTGAGTTCTGTGGGAAGTGAGCTGATAGACTTTATGGAGACTAACTCTTCTCACCCCCAACCCCAATCATATCTTAATCTACAATTGTCTCTTCAAGTAGGTTGCAATTACTAATATCATTATTTCTGAAATTAAGCAAAGTAAACTGAAAAAAATCGAATTATGTTCTGGGATAGAGCTATGGCCACCATTATCAAAATATAACATTTCTAACATTACTCCAATGACACGAGGCTAAATTCAGTGCATTTTTAAAATTCATATCTATATGTAAAAAAAAATCTCTCATAGGCTGACCCACTGTTATAATTCTTGAGCTCACATCAGATAGGTGTTCTACAATTGCTATTTATTCAGAAAACCTTGCTATTAATTTAATATGATTATTAAATTTTTTTTCAAAATTTCCTTAGTATTTTTTATTGTGCTATTAAGTTAATTATTTTTATTGAAGTATCATTGATACACAATCTTATATTTGCTTTAAGTATACAAAACAGTGGTTCAACAGTTACCCACATTATTAAATCCTCACCCCCACTAGTGCAGTTACTATCTGCCAGCATAAGAAAGATATTACAGAATCATTGACTATATTCTCCATTCTGTACTACCATCCCCATGACCAACTAATGAGAATTTTTGTGCCCCTTTATTCTTCTCACCTTCCCCACTCACCCCAAACCCTCCCCCATAGTAACCACTAGTCACATTTCAGTGTCTATAAGTCTACTGAAGTTAATTATTAAATTAAGTCAATAGTATGGAGTTGTTAGTTATTTTCACAGAAATGATTATAGCTTGTTGCCAAAGGGGTGGTTGGAGGGGGATGGGCACAATTGGTGAAGGAGGTGAAAAGATACAAACTTCCAATTATAAAATAAATTTGTCATGGGAATAAAAGTATAGATAGAAAATATAGTCAATAATATTTATTTGTATGTTGACAGATGGTAACTACATTTATTTTGGTGAGCATTTAACAATGTATAAAATTGTAAAATCTATGTGGTGTATACCTGAAACCAATAAAATATTGTATATCAACTATATTTCTATTTAAAAAAGGATCTGTAAGGCAGCTTTTAAATTTTTACAAGGAAAAGAACTTTAACAAACCTTTATTACATACATCAAAGCTGTTCCATTGTTAATTTGTTTGATCATCCCTGTAGTGATAGGAAAGGAAAAAGGAAATAGAATAATATTCCTCTAAACTCTATTTATAAGAGCTCTTAATACCTAAACCTCAATAAACAGAAAAAGTAATTATGTACACACACACACAGATACACACACAGTTTACTAAGTGGCATCTATACTCTTGGTATTGCAGTCCAGGTATTTAAACTCTGGCAACAGTTAGTGAAATTGTATTTATCAACAATTACATGACTATTGATATGTGTAAAAGTGAAATAATTTGTTTATCAGTCAAAATTATCATTTGCCACCAACAAAAACAAACTCTGGTTGATAAGCAGAAAAGAATTTTGCTAGTTAGGAATGGTTTCTCTCAAAGAATTTGGGAAGTATTGATAATCAGGTTTAGAAAATAGACAGTAAGATTGTAGTTGAAAATTATAAATTGAGCATATCTACATGCACATATTGATTTAATTATAATCCCATTTGAAAGAATTGTAAAATAACAAAAGCACACACATACAGCAAAATCCTATAAGGCCAAGAAAATGATGAGAAGAAATTATAGTAACTAAATTTGGGAAACCAAACTGCAGATGGACAAGTTGTTAACAGACTTACTAAAACTGAATACTAAGCCAAAGGTAGGGGGTTGGGGGCAGCACAGTTCAGACTACAGACCTCCAAATAATTAAGGTATTGATAAAACCACTACTTCGAGAAGTGGGAGTAAAGATGAAAGAGGAGTTAAGAAAAAGTTCAAAACTAAGATCTCCTCTCACTTCCTGGATGTAGGGGTGACTTCTCTCATATCAGCAGAAACCCAAAGGTTATCCATTAAGGATAACATGTAAGGTTTCTGCATTAAGAAACACCAGATATAGTTGAGGATGAGAAACATAAATATTAACTAAACATTTACAAATTGAGTGTTGAGACCTCCACCTGGGATCAAGAAGACTAGCAGCCAAACTTGGACCTTTAAGGCAGGGAAATGGAAAGTGATTCCATTGGGAATATGACTGGGAAGGGAAGAGTTCTAAAGATACTTACATCAAATATTTCCCATTGAAATCTCTGCCAATCTATTAAACCAAAGAGTTGACAAGATCCATGCACTCGTAGAACTTCTAATCAGTGTCATTTAGCATATTTAAAATATGGACAGGCAAGTTAACTACACATTTAAGAAAACCTCTAACATAGCAGGTATAAATCTGGGGAGAGGAAATCCTGGGGCAAAATACCTCTGAAACTGAAATCAGTCAAAGGGAGAAATAAAGTTTAAAACCCATTTATTACTTACAAACTATGGTTCCAGAGCCATTTCTTTCCTGCTCCAGCAGAAGCAAGCAAAACCTCCACCCAACCTCTCAGGTTCAGATAAGCCTTCGTTTACACCATTATTTACTCATTGATATGGAAATGAACTACTTCTCTCCTTCCCTTGATATGGACATGCACTAAAACCAGGCAAGAGACTCTGGAAATATTACAATTTTATCCACAATAAGCAAACAACAAAACAAACAAAAATAAGAAAAATGAGCAACTTGCATCAAATAAAGACATTACAGTGAGAAATAAATCCTTTAAAATATGAGACATCTTTGAAATTTCAAATTCAGCAGAAATAAGGCATTCAAATGGATAGTTGGAAGACATATTTGAGGAAATCCTCCAGAACACAGGAGAGAAATCAGAGATGAAACATAATAGCAAAAAGATATAATTAGAGAAATATATTGGGTATTTGAATTTCAATTAATAGAGGTTCTAGGAAGATACATAAAACACAAGGGAGAAAATCCATCAAATAAATACTTCTAAAACAGAACTTCATGATTTGAAGGGCATGGGATTCCTTATTAAAAGGAATTTCCCAAAATAATAGCAGCTTTTAAAGAAGAAAAAAAAATGATTTCATGAGCAAGATGGGAATCAGAATTGGTTAAAAATAAACACTAAAATCTTTTAAATAATGGATAAATAAGTTCAAAATTCTTAATGAAAATTGTTTCCAATAAGCCAAGGTATAAGAAATGGTATAGTCTAAAGACAGGTGTTCTAAAGACATTTGAAAAATCAAAACTTCTCAAGAAATGTCCATCCCACACATGTCTTCTTAGGAAATAGCTGGGGGTATTCTATCAAAATCAAAGATAATTCAAAAAAGAGAAAAATGTCTAGGAATTAGGAAGTCTAACACAAAAGGTAAATAAAGACAGTCTTCAGGAAGATGATGAAGACCCCAAAATGATACTGTGTGTCAGTACAGAAATAAACCACTCTAGATTGGAGCTGATCAGAATATTCTAGGAAAAGGCAACTCTAAGAAAATGAAATTATAAGAAAACCTGAAATATGAAGAATTTTTCTCAAATGATAGTCTATGGCTAAGTACTTACAAAATTAAAGAATAAAATTAGGTAATTATTACTATTAAGTAAGGAATGTTGAGCAAGCAAAAAAAGTAGTCATCACAAACAACATAGTTCAGCTGAATAACATATATAGTCATAAAAATGTAAAGAGTAATTATTTATTTAAGCAAACTTATAACTATATTTGGAAGATGGGGAAACAGGAAATATACCCATTTGTGGTATGGGGCACAGAAGTGAAAGAGAGCTTAAATTATCTCCTATAGTGGAAGCCAATATATCTAAAATGATTAAATGAAGAACTGGCAAAATAAGTATTTTGTGGAGAGATGTGGGGACAAATACAAAAAGCAAAATTTAGGAGAGTTAGTTGGAAATGGTTGTCTATGAAAAATCAGAAATGGGGTAGGAAAGGAGCAAGAGACCACTTCTTTCCTTCAGTTTTTTAGACCCTTTTACTTTTTAAATTGTCTAAATATAACTGAGAATAAAAACCTACATTAAAAATAAAATGAATAAGAGCCAAGAAAGTTTATGCTAAGAAAACTATAGGCAAAGTAGTTTTGAGACAGGGACCATGGGCTTAGACAGAGTAAGGTGAAGGCCTCTGGAAAAAGCAAGGCAAGATATTTACAGTCAAAGCAATCTAACAGTGTAAAGTCCTTATTGAAACTCTGTGCTCAGCATTATGCAAAGTCAAGGTCACACATTCTCTAGGGTAAAGATACTAGACTAGGAATATTAGACATCATCAGTGAGATCAGCTAAAGGTCAAAAGGCCAGAAGCAACTTGGCCTGGAATGTTTGTGTGTTCCCCAAGGGTATCTAAGCATTACCATGACTTCACTGTAAACAGCCCTAGCAAACAGACAACAACCCAGCCCACCTTGAGGGTATGGCACGTGGTACTAGTCTACACCCTAAGCCCTCAGTCCCCCAAAATCCTTAACTGCCTATAAATCCCCTAGACAATGCACCATCTTGGGTTCTCTTGTCCCCTCCTGGCATAAGCCAGGAGCTCTGTCCTCTCACTGTATCTCTCAATAAAAGCCTCTGCCCTGGCTCTCCTACATTGACTGTTTGCTAATTTCATTCTTCAACTCTGCAAACAAGAACCCTGGCATCAGTTTGTCACAGCAAGGGATTAGGATATCTCTGCTAGGAAACTACACAGCTGGGACAATTGGCAATATCACCACTGCCACCATTATAAAGACTTTCAGGACAGAGCTACTCTAAAGAGAGTCCTCCAGACTGGTAGCATTAGTACCACCTTAAACCTTGTCAGATGGGCAAATTATTTTTCAGGTTTACTGAGGTATAAGTGACAGGTAAAACTTTAAGATTTTTAAAGTATGCATTGTCCTGACTTGATGTATATCATTATGAAGAAATTTGTACCATCTAGTTAACTCACATACCTATCATCCCACATATTTACTTTACTTTGTTTGTTTTTTAGATTCCACACATAAGTGACACCATGCAGCATTTATCTTTCTTTGTCTAGCTTATTTCACTTTACATAATGCCTGCAAGGCCCATGCATGCTGTCACAAATGGTAGGATTTCCTTTCTTCTCATGGATGAATAATAGTCCATCGTGTGGTGTGTGTGTGTGTGTGTGTATCACATCTTCTTTATCCATTGATGAACACTTAGTTTGTTTTTATATCTTGGCTATTACAAACAATGCTGCAATGAATATGAGAGTGTAAATATATCTTTGAGATCTTATTTTCATTTCCTTTGGATATATACCAAAAAAGAAGACTGCTGGATTATATGGTATTTCTATTTTTAACTTTTTTGGGAATATCTATACTATTGTTTACAGTAGCTGTACCAATTTGCATTCCTAGGAGCAGTACACAAGGATTCCCTTCTCTCCATATTCTTGCCAACACTTGACATCTTTGTCTTTTTGATGACAGCTATTGTAACAGGTGTGAGGTGATACTTCATTGTGGTTGTGATTTGCATTTCCCTAATGATTAGTGATTTTGAGAAGCTTTTCAGGTACCTTTTGGCCATTTTAATGTTACTCTAAATGGACCCATTTTATTAACTGCGTTTTTGGATTGTTCATTATTAGAGTGTAGAAGTACAACTTGTTTTTGTTTACTGATAACATATCTTGCAACCTAGGCGAACTTATTATTTCTAAAAGGTTATTATTGACTTTTTAGCATTTTCTATACACAAGATCATACCATCTGCAAATAGAGATAGTTTTACTTCTTCGTTCACTCTGGATGTTCTTTATTGCTTTTCCTTGCCTAATTAACCTAGTTATTGCCAACAGTACAATGTTAAGTAGTACTGGTGAGAGTGAGTATTCTAATATTCTTGTATTTTTTCATGATTTGAAGGGGAAAGTATTTATTCTCTCACTATTTAAATATGATGTTAAGTTATGTGGTTTTGTAAATGTGCTTTATATGTTGAGGAAGTTCTTTGTAGTCCTACGTTTTTTGCATTTTTACCAAGAAAGAGTGTTGGATTTTGTCAAGTGCTTTTTCTGTTGAGAT
Organism: Manis javanica; assembly: GCF_040802235.1. Classification (NCBI taxonomy): domain Eukaryota; kingdom Metazoa; phylum Chordata; class Mammalia; order Pholidota; family Manidae; genus Manis; species Manis javanica. The sequence continues at coordinate 54,172,341 of NC_133174.1, forward strand.
GACCAGATGACTTTTGCCCTTTATTCTATCAATAAAGCACATTGTGCTGTTTGGTATAAAATATCAAACCAACTTTGCATTTGTGGGATAAATTCTACTTTGTCATGGTGTATGATCCTTTTTATGTGTTGTTCAATTTATTTATATAGTATTAGACTGAGCATTTTGTGTCTATATTCATTAGGGGTATTGATTCATTGTTTTCTTGTGATGTTTTTGCCTGGTCTTTGGGTCAGGTAATACTAGTCTCATTGATAGAATCTGGACCTGAGTACCACCTTTCAAATAAGCCCACCCACCATCTAGATGTCATCTTACCTAGGCTACAAGCATTCTCCAGAGGACACATCAGCAAGCCACAAGCCCACCTTTCCCCTGACCCCTCCCCTCAAAGAGCCCACCAAAATCCCTGGCCGTAAAAAGCCTCTCGATCCATTGGAGACCCTCTTTCCTTTGTTCTGCTGGTGAAGACAGAGAGGTCCCCCTCGGGTTAGCAATAAACTTGCTTGGACTGTTGAGTTCACATCCCCTCTCTTCTTTCATATGGTGCTGAAGCCTGGGAATGGGAGCCAAGAGCAGGGGCTCTTTTGCAGCCCAGGAAGTAGCTCGTCCCAGGCTAAAGTCTAGATCCTGAGAGCCTCCTGTCTCACCCCATTTCCCTTCCCTCCCTCACCCAACACTCCCTTGTGAACTCCAGTCCAGGGACCATCTTGCCAGACCTCAATCTACACATCCACCACCAGCTATTAATCCATTGCAATTCCCAGGAGGGTAAGATTTTAGCCTTTCATTGGCTTTCTTTTGGTGCCGAGAGAAAGTTTGCATAGGTCCCCTTTCCTTTATCCTTTCCCTTCCTCTCGGTTATCCAGTTGAGAACACCATAAGGGGACCTCCTGAACTCTAACTAGGGGGATGCTTCTTTTCGTTGTGCAGGACAATCTGGCGCCAGGAGCCTCTGGTTGGGAAACTGATTGCAGGGAGACATCCCAGTGGTGTGCTTCCCAAACCCTGGCCACCCTTTCTCAACCTCCCACAATGGGTAATTCTCCCTCAAAAACATTGGGAGACACACACCCCCAGCTGTCTCCTACATAATATTTCCTAATTTGGATTGTTAAGGAGTGCAGAGAGCATCAGGAGTCAGGAAAAAGACCCAATAACACTTAACCTGACTGCCTAGAGCAAGAGTCACCCATTTTGTATAAACTACCCGAAGCTAAGCTTAGAAACGTACCTGCCCTTAGATAACTAGAAGTGGGCAACAGCCTGGGGGTGTAACCTGTGATGAGTCATGTAGACATGCTTGGATACAAGAGATAACAACTGAAGCGGTCAGGCAACTGGCGTGTTCCCTAAAAGGTTACAATGTTTCCCATTGGTTACAATATAGAGTGTGTTTTAAAACTATTGGTTGTAGAACTGCGCCGGCTTCGGTGTAACGGCTGTGAAAACCCTATATAATCTGTACCTAAAGTTGCTTTGCGGTCAACTGCTCTGACCCGGCCTGTGTGTCAGGAGAGGTGCAGTCGGCCCCAGCTAGCTGGCTGAATAAAGGCTTTGTTTGTACTTACATCTCCAGGCCTGTGTGCTTTGTTCTCTCGGGAAATCCATGGATTTCTGGACCCTAACAGGATTGAAAGGAGACATTAAACCAAAAAATAAATTGGTCTCTTACTCTACTTCCATGTGGCCTCACTTTAAACTTAATAATGGGTCACACTGGCCAGCTGAGGGCAATTTCTATTTCCAAGTTCTGTGAGATCTTAGTAACTTCCTCCAGAGGACAGGCAAATGGTCAGAGGTTCCCTAAATCCAAGCCTTCCACCTCCCCACCTCTCTGGCCTAGCCTGCAGCCTGCAGGAGAAACATAGCCTAGAGCCAAAACCTCTTTCTCAGCACAGCAGGTTTTTAAAAATTTTCTTCTCTCTTCTTTCTTTTTTCCTCAGAGCTGCCTGCCTCAGCCCAGGCAATTTCCTAACCAGTTTGGTAGTCTCTCAGGTACCTTAACTTCCTATTGTTCCTGGATAAGGCTCCCAGATCTCTGGGAGGCCTGCCTGGTCAAAAAACTCCCTTTATGCCTTTTGCTGACTCTAAGAACTCAGGTGAGAGCTGAACAAAAGCCCTCTATTGTTCTCACAGAATAAAAATCCCCTGCCCCTACCCTGACAACATGGTGCCTTTATGCCTATTTTTCCTCCTCTGTTAACCTCCAATTTATTATCCTCCTCACTAACAGCCTCAGCAAAATCCAAATCCCTCCCCACCGTCGGCCTCCCGGGAGCACCCTTGCCCTCCTCCTTTTCACCTGCACATCTGCCTCATTTCCTCTGAACACCCCTCACCCTCCTCCTCCTCTCTGATGTCCACCAGCATGTGTGCCTCTTCTAACCCACTGCCCCACACCCCACCCCAGCCTCAAACTTGCTCTCACACTCTCGCTTCCCACCCAATACCTCCCCAGACTGCTTCTCAACCTATCCTACCCCTCCGTGAGGTAGCAGGCATGGCAAGGCCCTTTCGTGTTAATGTCTCCTTCTCAATTAATGATCTGGAGCAGATTGAACAAAAGATGATTCCTTCACAAAAAACCCTGATAAATTCAACTATGGGTGCCTCAGGGAAATTACACAGGGGGCAGATAAAAACCCAGCCCTCTTTATGAACCGCCTTTCAGAGGCCATGATCAAATACACAAACACCAGCCCTAATTCCCCTCAGAGCCTTATTCTCCTACACCTCCACTTCATTTCCTAGTCTTACCCAGATATTCATAAAAAGCTCCAAAAATTAGAAAATGGACCCCAAGCACCCCAGAAAGAGCTTGTAGACCTTCCCTTTAAAGTTTTCAACAATCGGGATAAGGAACAAAAAACTCAGAAACAAAAATAGGCTAAAGCCAAGTATCAGATTCTGGCCTCCCTAGTTCGACCTCCAGCTGACAAGCCTGCAAAAGCCTCCACCCTACACCTGCCTAGCAACTGTTTCTGCTGTGGCAGTCAGGAACACTGGGCAAAAGCTTTCCCTAATCCCAGGTCTCCTACAAAGCCATGTCTGAACTTCACACAGTGGGGTCATTGGACAGCGAATTGCCCTCTAGGAAAGTCAGCCCCTCCCTTGAGTTCTCTCCCCTCCAGGTGACTGGACACATCTAAAGAGGACCCAGAGGCACTCATGGCTTTGTCTTCAGCGACTAATTGACGTGGACTGGATCCTAAGGCCCCCGACACCAGAGGATCCACGGGTAACAATGATGGTGGCAGGAAGTCAGGTTTCCTTCCTGGTCAACACAGGAGCCAGCCTTTCTGTGCTTACTGAATATTCAGGACATTTGCTCCCTTCCTCTATCATGGTTGTTGGAATGAAAGGTTTAATAGAAACACCAGCCCAAAGTCCTCCTTTATATTGTTCCTTTGGCCACATTACTTTCCCTCACTCCTTTCTGGTAATCCCCCAGTGCCCCAACCCCCTTCTGGGAAGAGATATCCTCTACCGCATGGGGGCAGGGTGGGCAGCCTTGACTGATATGCTCCCAGAGGGAAACTGCTATCCTGGAGGGGACCAGAGTAGTAAAATTCTTATGTTAATTTTTCAGAATTACCCAGATGACTGATAAGATAATTTTTTACCTCTGGATGGTACTGCTAAAAATTAATTGATTTAAAGACAAGTGCTTATAAAAATTCAGCATTCCAAAATTTCAAGAAAATCTGATAATACTCAACATTAATGCTATTTTATGTTTAGTTAAAACAGACATGTCATTATGGTTATCAGCTGCCTAGGCTTACCTAAAGTCATTAAGTTGATGTTATCTGTTAAATCTTTTTAAGTCAAGCTTCAAGAGAGACTTGACTTTATCTAATATTTGGTGAAGGTTTTGTAAGTTATCTAGCATGGTTGTTAAGAATGAGTGAACTAAATAAGTGTGCTAAGTAAACTTCTTACTAATAATTGTGTTATAGTATGTATACCTAAAAACAGCTTGAGAATCTTTGTGGTAACCTGAAGCTAAGTTAAGTAATAAGTCAAATTAATGGATTAAGTCACTCCCAAGTAAGACAAAATAATGAAACATTAATTACTGATTGCCAATCTAAAAAATGCTAGTGTAACAGTTTACAATAGCTTACTGCTTAGGGTTCACTAAAAATTAAAGTCCCTAATGGTTTTAAGTTCTAATTAAGCTACTTGAAATAATAAAGAAAACATCTCTGCATGATAGAAAAGATGTGTATTTTGATAAAAGAATGTGTAAGGAATGAAAATGCATTTTATTAAGGGTAAAAGAGGGTAACTTCTAAATTACAGCTGTTTATTTAAAGAAGAAGGACTCTGAATGTAAAAAGAAAGTTGTAGAAAGTTTGTGGAAGAATTTGATATGGTCATGCTATGTGAGATTAAAGCAAATGAGTCTTGATATGAAGTACACAGCAAAATTAGAATTATGTTTTCTGTTTGTTAAAAGGACAAAGTCTTCTTGAACTATAAGTCTGCTCTTAATATTGAAAAATTGTGAAAGGTTTTCTAATTGTTTTGAGACAGAGACCATGGGCTTAGACAGAGTAGTGTGAGGGCCTCTAGGAAAAGCAAGGCAAGATATTTACAGTCAAAGCAATGTAACAATGTAAAGTACCTATCGAAACTCTGTGTTCAACATTATGCAAAGTCAAGGTCACACTAATTCTCTAGGGTAAAGATACTAGACTAGGAATAAAAGACATCTTCAGTGAGATCAGTTAAAGGCCAAAAGGCCAGATGCAACTTTGCCTGGAATATTTGAGTGTTCCCCAAGTGTATCTCAGCATAACCCATGACTTCACTGTAAACAGCCCTTAGCGAACAGACATCAACCTAGCCCACCTTGAGGGCATGGCAGGTGGTACAAGTTCACACCCTAAGCCTTCAATGCCCAAAAAATCCTCAACTGCCTATAAATCACCTAGACAACGTACCACCCTGGACTCTCTTGTCTACTCCAGGCTCATGGCAGGATCTCTGTCTGTCCTCTCACTATATCTCTCAATAAAACTCTCCCTGGCTCTCCTACCCTGACTGTTTGCTAAGTTCATTCTTCAACTCTGCAAACAAGAACCCTGGCACCAGTTTTATCAAAATGATTTATCATGCTTAAGGGCTCAATGAGTTGTCTAAGTACGTAAGAAAATGAGATCTTAATATTAAAAGAGCTAAAAGCTAAGTTGATGTTACAGAAATACCCAAACATCCTTATATCAACTGTCTTACAGTAAGCTCTCATCAAATCTTTAACCATTGCTATTTCTAATCTTTGGTCATTTATAGTTACTGTTTTACTCCTGAACTAGTAAAGAACTAGGTTCAAGCAGAGCAAAAATTAGTTACATAAAATTAAGTAAACTGAGGAAGATCATTTTAATTTTGTTTCAAATGTGGCTAATCTCTTAAACAGAAAAAGAAGTGTCTGTTTCAACCTTTTTCTCTTAAGCTAGCTTACTAGTTTAGTAAATTATACCTTTAAAGCAGAATTATACCTTTATCTTTCTCTACCCAATCTCTCCAGAATTTAGAAACTCTCAGTGAGTATTTTCATATTTTATGGCAACATTTTTATTTGCATAAATTCAATAAAAATCTGCTCTCCTTGTGACAGGGCCAACTGAAAACACTGGTTATATTACCAAGTCTGTGGAATGTCATGTTTGAGACATGTGCATAAATTCAACTATAAACAGACAGCTATAAGGAACTAAGATTGACTTTATGGAGTCAATAAAGCCCCTTGGAAGAACTGGCCTGGTATCTTGCTTACAGGGTTCCCAGCTGCCTTACCAGGTGAGTAAGGAAGGCCACTTCCTGGCAGGTGCAGGAACCTCTAAATATCTTGAGGACCTCAAGAAGAGAGAAATTCACCCAAATCTACAGGTACTGCAGGCAAAACCTGATGGCAAATCTGGCTTGGCTTCCAGGCCTTTAGAAGCCTTTAAAAAATCAATCTGAAATTCCTGATAAACAGTTCCAGTAAGGCATATTTAAAAGAGCCTGTGCCATCAATGGCTGTTCTTACTTTACTTATGTAAATAATCAAACCAACTATTTTAAAGCTAAATTTATTTTATGTTAATAAAAATAAGGGTAATTTTAGAGAGAAAGAAGAGTTTTGTTTCAATAGTACAGCCTTATCACTATAAGATTCTAACACTGTTCATCTCAAAATCTACTAGATCCTGGATTCCTGGATTCTAGTTTCCTCAGAGTATCTGGCTATGTCTCCAAATATTTGTTTTCTCCCATCATTTCAATTAGAATTTTGCTATTTCTAGTTCTCCTTTTCAACTGTTCATTCTTAATCTCCTTGTCAAGATTTTTTCCTCCAGAACAGAAATCTGACTCCAGATGTTGCTCAGATGAGGATTTCAATCCACCCTAATGCTAATGAAGACACACATCAGCAACCCTGCAACTTAGTTGCATCCTCCTTTTATTTGCCCTTGTCCAGGTCTGCTTCTGCTACTACAGCTCCATGACCCCTCCTCTCCCTGACAGACAGCAAGGAACTGCTGGACCCACAGGCAGTGACAATGCTCCTATTCAGCAGGAAGCAGTTATAGAAGAGAGACCAACTCCCAGTTTTCCTTGAAAGATTTCAAGGGTCCACATTCCTTGAGGGGTGAATGAGGTGGGGCAGAGACATGGGACAAGCATCATGATTCACCTTTCTTATGAAGAAAAATGCTGAGATATAAACAGTATAGTAAGAACAAGAGCAATTCCATCTCGAGGCTAGGATTCCATTTTAAAATGTAGAGAATTGAGAAATGAGATTCCTAACATATTCCCTGGTAATCAGACAATAGCCCAACAGCCAATCTTAAGGCAGGGAAGCCAGTCTTAACTGATATGTGCCCACTTTAGCCAAGCACTGCAAAATGACCTCTGATCTCTTTACCTTCCCCTAGATGCCTGCTCCAATATGTCAATGACCTCTTACTTGCAGCCCCTCAAAAAAAATTATTCTATATCCCACATTATCTCCCTCCTTAGTTTCTGGGAAACAAAGGTATACTGTATGCCTCAGAACACAAAGCTCAACTGGTACAGCAAAATGTCACTTACCTTGATCTTGACCACACCCCTGCCACTCGCTGCATACCCACCTTCCGAAAACAAGCTATTAATAATCTCCCTTTCCCCACCACAAAGCAAGATCTTCTTTCCTTTCTAAGGTTTCTTAGCTATTTTAGACTCTGGATCCCAAATTTCTCACTCATTGCAAAACCCCTTTATGAGGCATCCCACAGGGATCACCTAGAAAGGGTCTCTGTAAGAACATAGTAATTTTTCTTCCATTTACCCCATGGTCCCAAGCACAAAAGCTGGTGAGAATTATGCCTGGGCTTGCCTGGGGTTTACCTGGACTTACCCCACCTTAGCTCTAAACATCCCGATACTCCCCCGAGGCAACAGGCCGAGCGGATCGGCCACAATAAAAGGCACCATGATGCTGCCCTCTCTCTGTCTCTTTCTCTCTGCTGCTCTCTCTGTGTCTCTGTGTCTCTGTCTTCCTGCTCTCCATGCTCTCTCTCTCGCTCCCCCCCCACCTCCCTCTGGGGCAACCACTCCCTCCTTCAGATAATAAAGTCTCTTGCATGGACCCATGTCTCCTGAGTCATTCTGGGTAAGGAGGGTCATGGCAAGATACCCTTCCATTGGTGCCGTGACTTTGGATGAGGCTCTCCCATTGACTTTGCTCTTCCTCTGGGAATCTGAGCTGCTTTGGGAACCTTCACTGCCCGATCCTCCTCCACGGCTCACTGTCCATTTCCCCGGTCACTCATCTTCTCGCCCAACACCGGCTGCTTTCGATTTGGTGAGTCTCCCTCCCCTTCATGGTCAACTTAAATGTCCCTTTGGAACCTGGAAAGTGACTGTTGAGTGTCCGGCACCGCCAAGTTCTCCTCTGGGACAGGGGCAACCCTACCACGACTTTCAGAGTCACAGTTGATCCCCATAGTTGACCCTTCTCTGCCTCCCCATGGTGAGAATCCTCATCCACTGAGGCCCGGTCTCCCTTTATCTATGTTTCTACTCTACTCGTAAACTCCTGGTACCAGGTACCAAGCCTCACCTCAACCCCACATTTAGAGGTTGTAATGACCTCCTAACTGTGCCTTGTCTTCATGACCTTCTCAATCGCTCAGGGATGCCTTGGCGACTTCTGAATGCTCTCTTTCTCACCATGGGATCTGGCCCCTCCGTTCCTGCAGATTCACCACTAGGGTGCTTACTCAATAATCTAAAGCCCCTCCACCACACTCCAGACCTCAAACCTTTTCTACTTGTTCGCTACTGTAATGAGATCTGGCCACAATATCCTTTGGACAATCAGTCTAAATGGCCCCCAAATGGCTCTTTAGATCCTAAAATTCTCCGTAACTTATACAACTTCTGTGAGCATACGGGCAAATGGAAAGAGATCCTGTATATCCAGGCTTCCTCCTGCCTCTGAACCAAACTCTCTCTCTGTCTCCCCTGCAATCCTAAGTACCTACTACTTGCTTTAAAGCCCACACCCCTAAGCTTTTTCACATTCCCAAATATCCTCAACTGCCTATAAAACTCCTAGACAATGCACCACCATGGGCTCTCTTGTCCCCTCCTGGCTCACAGCAGGAGCTCTGTCTGTCCTTTTACTGTATCATTACATCTCAATCTGTATGTTTGTGTCTAAGTGTGTAAATGAAAAATATTTTTCTACCTCTGGGTGGTATTAATAAAAATTGATTTAAAGACAAGCGCTTGTAAAAATTGGGCATTCTAAAATTTCCAGAAAATTATAATAGAAGATATTAAGCATTAATGCTAATTTGTTGAACTGAATAGACATGTCCTTATGGTTATCAGCTGCCTAAGTTTACCTAAAGTCATTTAAGTTGATAGTACCTATTAAATCTTTCATAGAAAAATGCTTAAAGTGAAGTGTAGCTTTGTCTAATGTGAGTAACTATTTAAGCAAGACCCTTAAAACTTTTAACAGCTTCCCAAAATCAAATTCAAAAAGGTGCTTTTACCTCTAGTTAACTCTGATATTTTCCAGAGGGCTCCTGGAACATCTCAGAAGAACTTTTTCTCATTGGAGAAAGTATTTGGCTAATTTGGCTTATTTATCTGATATATATTTACCTGCTTAATTACCTAGAAGGCACTGTCACAGGAAATGATGCTAAACTTTGTTACTGAATGTTTTGTGTTACAGAAATATCCAAATTTCCTTATGACAACTGTCTTACAGTAAGCTCTCATCAGATCTTTAACCATTGTCATTTGAAAGTCTTTTGTCATCTATACTCACTGTTTTATTACTCCTAAACTAGTAAAAAACTAGATTTCAGCAGAACAGGTATTAGTTACATAGGAGTAAGTAAACTAAGGAAGATGATTTTGTGGTTTTTTGTTTCAAATGTTGTTGATGAAGTGTTTTAAGCTTTTTCTTTTAAGCTGACAACAGTTTAGTAAATAACTGCCTTTATAAGCAGAATTGAGACTTTATCTTTCTCTCTACCTGATCCCTCCAGAATTTAAAAACTCTCAGTGACTATTTTTATGTTTCATGGCAGTATGTTTATTTGCACAAGTTCAATAGAAATCTGCTTTCCTTGTAGGAGGACCAATTAAAAACACTGGTTATATTACCAAGGCTTTGACTGGAACCTCACACCTGAGAGACATGTGCATAAACTCAGATATGAGCAGACAGCTTTAAGGAACTAAGATTGACTTTATAAAGCCAACAAAGCCCCTTAGAAGAACTGGCCTGGTACCTTGCTTACAGAGTTCCCAGCAGCCTGACCAGGTGAGTAAGGAAGGTCACTTCCTGGCAAGTGCAGGAAACTCAGGAATGTCTTGGAAACCTCAAGAAGAGAGGAATTCACCCAAATCTACAGGTACTGCAGGCACAACCTAATGGCAAGTCTGGCTTAGCTTTCTGGCCTCAAGAAGCCCTTAGAAGTTCAACTGAAATTCCTTACAAAAAGTTCCAGCAAAGCACATTTAAAAGATCCCATGCAATCAATTACTCTTCTTGCTGTACTTATGCAAATAATCAGACAACTGTTAATTATTTTCTTTATCTGGCTACTTCTAATAAAAATGAGGGTGATTTTAGAGAAAAGTATTATTTCAATAATGCAGTCTTATCTATACTAAATCCTAGTACTAGTCATTGAGATGTAAACTCAATCCAGAATTCTAGTTTCCCCATGATATCTAGCTATGATTTTCAATTAGACTCTTCATATTTGTAGTTCTCATATTCAGCCATGCATTCTTAATCTCATCAAGTTTGTCCTTCCATAATGGACAATCCAACTCCAGATTTTGCTACTTAACCTAATAACAATTTGTTCTATCTTGCCTAGAAGCAACAAAACTGCAAATAGTAATAGAAATGAAACCCAGAATAGAAGTACCAACCTTCCGAGGCACTCTCAACTGACCAGTGATGGATCCCTAGCTCCACCCTTTACTGTCCCCCCTTCTCAGCACGAAACAGCCAGAGTGGTCATCGCCCCTTTTGCCTAGCAGCAGCTAGAGTCTTTATCTGTAGATGGGAGAATGAGACAGGGACCATAGGATTAGAATAAGGTGAGAGCCTCTGGAGAAAGCAAGGCAGGATATTTGCAGTCAGAGCAATGTAAAACTACATGCTAGGAACACCCCCTACTAAAACTATGTTGAACATTAAGCTCTAGAATCATTCTTCAGTGAGATCATTTAATATTCCCCAGATAAAGAAGAGTAGCACATGTTTTATTATGCTAATCATTTGTAATCATGTATAAGATTCACTTTAGCATACTAAAAGGCCCAGGCCTATGTGCTGTCTTTCCTCCTTCAGATCTGAGGAGGTAATTTTGCAAACTGAGCAACTAACTGCAGACCCAGCTGTAGACAGCATAGTAAAAGGCAGGACTTTTTAGCAAATAGACAATACCTCAGCCCACCTTGGGAGCTGAGCAGGCAGCCTTTTGATATGCTCCCAGACCAAGACGCTGGTATCCCAGAGAAAAATCAAGGCAGGAAATTCCTTATGTTAAGTTAACTTTTAATATTCAGAGACCACTTAATAAGTCCTTCCCCCGGGCTTTAGGGATAGTCCCTACCTGTTTGGACAGGCTCTAGCACTAGACCTCAAACCCTTCCTCTCTCGAGCTCCACCCTTCTTCAATATGTAGATGATCTCCTATGCAGTCCCTCCCTACAAACCTGTCAACAGGATACTATTCTCCTTTTAAACTTTCTCTCAGAACACAGCTATTGAGTTTCACCATCCAAAGTTCTGCTGTCTGCCACTCAGGTCACATACCTGGGAGTTCAGCTCTCCCCGCGCTACAAGGACATTACCATAGACAGGAAAAAACTTCTCCAAACCATGCCCATTCCAAACACCAAGCAACACCATCCCTAACTGCCAAATGGCAAAGACTTTACACAGTAATCCTTTCCATGCCAACTGCAGTTAAACTCCAGGGTCTTCATTAGATACACAACTCCCACCACCTTAAGCCATTTGTCTCACCTTATTCTCCTCCCACCAAGTCTCCCACAGGTTCCTACTCCTCTACCCTGAAGGGACCTCTTACTCTCCGCATTTAGTGTTGCTCATCTCCACTTCCACTCATCAATGAAGAAGTTTCTGCCAGCATGGAGTCCTAAGAACTCCCTTACAATAGCCATGTGTCATGCCTCAGGATTGTTAACCCTGATCTCAACACTTATTCTCTCACCAGACCTATCTTCCCAACACCAGCCCTTTCTTGGCTTTCAGACTGTCCAGAAGATTGCACCATCAAAGATTCCCTTTGCCCTACAAGTTGCTTTTCTGCCTACACATATGTCCCCCAAAAATGCTATTAGTGGCTGAATTAATAGCAATCAAAAATTAGTAGCAATCAGCCCAAATGCAAAAAATTTCTAACCAAACCTTTAACCAGCCTATATCACAGGATTACCAACCCCTCTCCAAAACGATGATCCTTATTGAGATTTATATAACTTCTGCGAGCGTACGGGCAAGTGGAAAGAGATTCCTTATATCCAGGCTGCCTCTGACATTTGAACTAAGCCCTCTCCCTGTCTCCCTTGCAATCATAAACTCACGGTAAGGTCCTCACCCTCCAACAAGCCAGATCCCACGACATCCTCTGACTTTGACCTCACTGACGAACCCCCACCCTACCAACCCCAAATCCCTATGGCACCTCCTCCTCCTCCTCCTTCTCCTCAACCACCCAGTCCACCCAGTGCCACTGCAGAAACTGCCCAACCTCCTTCCTCTCAAGCTCCCCAGATCTTTCACCTCAAGCTCCCATCGGCGGCAGCATAACAAAGCCGCCTCCTCAATTGCAACCAGTTCCCCTTCCATCCTGAGATCCCCTACCAAATCCCCCAGTTACTCACTCTTGTACTCAAGTCATAGCCCCACTATGAGAGGTATTGGGCACAGAAGGCATTGTTTGGGTCCATGTCCCTTTCTCTTTCTCTGACCTGTCTCAAATAGAAAAGAGATTGGGCTCCTTCACCTCCAAACTGGTTATTTATATAAAGGAGTTCCAGTACCTCACCCAATCATATGATCTAAACTTTTATGAAGTACACATGATTCTCTCCAATACCCATCTACCCGAGAAGGGCAGGCAAGTTTGAGAACAGGCTAAAACTTATGCCGATCAAGTCCACCAAACCACACCCACTCACCCTATCAGTGCTGAGGCAGTTCCTGATCAAGACCCCAACTGGGATTACAACACCCCCGAGTGCCAAGATCAATTTATCACTTGTCTCATGGCAGGTCTCAAGAGGTCAGCTAATAAAGCTATCAATTATAAGAAACTCCAAGAAATTATCCAAGATAAAAATGAAAATCTCTCCATGTTCCCAGACTGTCTTACTAAAGCCCTTCTACAGTATACCAATTTAGACCATGAGACCCCAGATGGGAGACAACTACTTATGACTTACTTTTTCTCCCAGAGCTTCCCTGACATGAAGGCTAAACTTAAGCACCTGGATAAAGGACCCTGGACTCCCAGGCAGAAGGCCTGCCAGTACCTTCAAGGTGTACAATGGAAGAGTGATAAAGCCCATAAAAATACCAAATGATGGTTAAGGTTTTCCAGCCTGCCTCAACCACTGGTACCTGGGTAACCATGCTTCTCAAGAAACAACCAGGAGGAACTCCTGGTCCATGTTTTAAATGTGACCTATTGGGACATTGGGCTAGAGCTTGCCCAAATCCCTGGAAGTTCCCTGGTCCATGCCCAAAATGCCATCAGGAGGAACATTGGTCTGCTGATTGTCCTCACACACTGAGAGGTGCCAGGCCATCCAGCTCTGACATCCTACCTATAGACCTTCTAGGTATGGCCACTGATGGGGCATGGGACTGTCACACCTGGCTACTATCATCACTTCACAGGAGCCCAGGGTGGTCATTGTGGTAGTGGGCAAGCCCATCCTTCCTATTAGACACCAGAGCTACTTACTCAGTCCTGAAGGATTTCTGGGGTCCCACCTCCCTTTCAGGGTCCTCTATAGTTGAGGTAGAGGGCGTACCCTATCAGCCTTTACAAACTCCCATGCTTCACTGCCTCTTTAAGGGCATTACTCTCTCTCAGTACTTTTTAGTGATTCCCCATTGTCTGGTTCCCCTTATGGGAAGAAACCTTTCATCCAAGCTAGGGGCTTTTATCTCCTTTACCTTTGGCCCACGCCTCAACCCCAACTTGCCTTTGATCCCTTTCCTACTTGTTCTCCAAACCATTCCAGACCCACCTCCCTCCCCTTTTCCCATACCCCCTTGCCAAGTAAACCCCATAGTCTGGGACACCTCTACCTCCTCCATCTCCACCTGCCCACCCATAAACATCGAACTCAAAGACCCTACTCCTTCCCCTCACAATATCAATACCCCTTACCTCTCAAAAGCCTATTGGGTTTACAACCCATCATCCAAGAGCTCCTATGAAAATACCTTTTGAGACCAGCCAACTCCCCTTACAACACTCCAATACTGGCTATCAAAAAACATAATGACTCTTATAGGCTGGTTCAAGATTAAAGAATTATCAATGCAGCTGTTATACTAATCCATCCAGTAGTCCCTAACCCCTATACTTTATTATCCACTATCCCGACCTCTCCTACTTACTTCTCCATCCTCGACCTCAAAGATGCATTTTTCATGATTCTCCTCCATCCCAACTCTCAAGACCTTTTTGCCTTTACATGGACGGATCCCATCAGTTACTCAGTTAACCTCTACTCAGTTAACCTGGACTCAAGGCTTCAGGGATAGTCCCCACCTCTTTGGACAAGCCTTGGCACAAGACCTCAAATCCCTCACTTTCTCAGGCTCTACTCTTCTTCAATATGTTGATGACCTTCTCTTATGCAGCCCCTTCTTTCAAAACCCTCAGCAAAATACTATTCTCCTTCTCAACTGTCTCTCAAATATGGGTATCGGGTCTTGCCTTCCAAAGTCCAACTTTCCACATCTGACATAACTTACTTAGAGGTTTTACTTACCCCTAAGTAAGCCGTTACCTTAGACAGAAAGAAACTCATTCAAAACATACCCATTCCCCATACAAAAGATGAAATCCTCTCTTTTCCAGGACTCGCTAGGTTTCTCCACTCATGGATTCCCAATTTCTCCCTCCTAGCTGCTCCCCTCCATTCAACAGCCTGAGGATCCACTTCAGAACCTCTCCTAACACCCAGAACCAAGCCCTTTCACAAACTTCAAGCAGCTCTTTCACAAGCCCCTGTTCTCCATCTCCCTGATCTCACATGCCCCTTCTTCCTGTTCATCTCAGAAAATCAAGGGCTTGTTTGGGGAGTCCTAGGCCACAGGTTAGGGCCCTCCATTGCTCCTGTCACATTTATTTCAAAATGGCTGGACCCCAACATTCAGGGATGGGCCCCCTGTCTGCAGACTCTGGCTGCAGCCACCATCCTCGTCCAAGAATCAAAGAAGCTCACTTTTGGATCACCCACCACTGTTTTTCCCCCTCACCATATTTCCAAACTCCTCACCTACAAGGACTTACAAACTCTTCCCCCTTGTAGGATTCTGTCACTTCAAGTCGCTTCCATCAACTTTGAAGTCTGCGCTCCCCTCAATCCTTCTTCTCTTCTCCCCTTTCCTACCAAATCACGGGAAAAAATAAAATTTTCCCTGACTCTCATAGCTGCCTATAAATCCTAGATGAGTTACTACCTGTCCTTCTCATATCCAGGAGGGAGGTCTCCCTCAGGCCACACATACTTGGTTCACTGATGGTAGTTCTTTTATCCATGATAGCATCCGTTAAGCTGGATATGCCATGTCTCCCTTGATCAAACTACTGAGGCAAAACCCCTTCCCCCTAACACCACAAACCAACAGGCAGAATTGATTGCCCTCACCCGTGCTTTAACCTTAGCACAGGGATCTTCACTTATCACTACACTGATTCCAAGTATGCCTTCCATATCTTACTCTCCCATGCAGCAATCTGGAAATACCAAGTGTAGCTCCATTACCAATACTAGCTACATCATACAACTAATAGAGGCCTCATACCTACCAACTGCCATAGACCTAGTACACTACCACTCTCATCAATCAGATCAATCTTCCATCACTCGGGGAAATAACAGAGCAGACGAAGCAGCCAGATGGGCAGCTATGATTTCTGTAATAGGTGCTCTCACTTCTACGCCTAATGACCCCTCTCCTGCTGACTCTAAATCACCTTCTACTAAAGCCATACTCTCCTATCTACATAACCTATAACATCCTAATCTCCAATCTTTACAACACTTTCTAAAAACCCATCTACCTTTCTCCTCTTCAGACATTACCTTTCTAAAAACACTTACCACCTCATGCAAAATCTGCCAAAAGGTCGATCCTAATTCACCTTCTCGACCTCACTCCTTTCCCACTCATCAAGCATGGGGACTCATTCCTGGGACCAACTGGCAGCTTGCCTTCACTCATATGCTCTCAGTAAAACGCTACTGATACCTTATAGTAATGGTAAAAACATTTTTAAGTTAGGTTGAAGCCTTTCCTACAACTAACAAATGAGCTCAGACAGTCTCCACTGTTTTGTTATCAGATATTATCCCCTCTTTTGGAATATCTACTTCCTTACAATCAGACAATGGCCCTGAATTTATCTCCCAACTTTCCCAGGCAACCACTAAAGCTCTTAATATGCCCTGGCATTTCCATATCCCATACCACCCACAATCCTCAGGTAAGGTGCAGAGAACAAACCAAAACTCTTAAATTCTTCCTTACCAAACTATCCATAGAACTCCATCTCAACTGGACAAAGCTTCTCCCTTTAACTCTGCTCCGACTCTGGGCTCTATCCAAACAGCCCACCTCATTTTCTCCTTTTGAGCTCATGTACAGCCGCCCTATGCTTCCACCAGGTCAACTCTGAAGCCCCCATTATTCCTTCTCATCTTATATCTCCACTACTCCAACACATCCACTCTCTACTATGGTCCTATGCTGACTTCTATGTGCCAAAACCTCGCGACCCTCCCTCTCCTACTTTTTATCAACCCGGAGATTCAGTTCTCCTCTCTTCTAACCAGGTACCATCACCCCTAACTCCCAAATGGCAGGGACCCTATCAAGTGGTTCTATCCACTCCTACTGCAGTCAAACTTACAAAATTTCCTCACTGGATCCACAACTCCTATATAAAACCTTTTATCTCATCCTTACCCCCTTCCTCTGAATCTCCCACAGATTCCTACTCCTCCATCCCAACGGGACCACTTACACCTTCAACTCCACAGACTACAAATCCCCCAGTAATATACTCTACTACCCAAACAGGACCTCTCCAAATCCGGTTTTCATCTCAGCCGACATCTCTTCTGGCCACCCCCGAACACCACACCCCCAAAGATACAAAAGGATAAGTACAACACCTACATAATTTTAGTCATTTCCTATAAGCCAAAACTTGCATAACTTTGCTCATTTCCTAGCCATCTTATTAGAAGAACTTCCCCAATATTCACCCTCTACCCCCTTACTTATAATAATTCAAGACTTATGGCTGCAGGAAACCCTTTCAGTCTTCTCCCCAAATGAAATCACTACCAGTTCCTCATGCATTCTCTTACTTCAAGCCTTACTCTCTTAATAACACTTACTCACTCATCTTTTAATCCTATGGTTCAAACCCTTCAGACATACTTCAATCAAACCATCTTTCCCACAGTCCAAATCATCCAAACCTTTAATGAAACTATCCAACCCCCTTTCTGGATCTGTCTTCACCTTTCTCAGTTAGCAGACTCAGCAAACCCTGCTCCCTTAGCAGCCTGGATCAATACCTCAGCAGGACTTCACTTCACTGAAACAGCTAACCCCAGAGGCATAGCCCTAGATGAAGGATCTGACATCAGACTAATGGAAAGCATTAGACAAACCTTGAAAGCTCACCAACTTCCCCAACAAGCCATTATCTGCCCATCCCAAAGTAAATTTCATATGGTCCATCCTGCCCCCTTATGAATTTCTTGAGTCCAACAAGACCACTATATTCCAGGAGGCTCTCTAGACAGAGGAAAAGACCCCCTAAAGGACACTCGCCTAGCCCATAGGGGAAACCAAGAATGAAAACAACTCGACATACCCGAAAGTAGAATCTTCTTAAACCAAAAATATGCAGCTCTCAGTCAAGAAAGTCCAGCCAAGATACAACCAGCCTCACCTCTATCCCCTCTAACAGTTGCAGCATTAAGCTCCTCTTTTCAAATATGGCACAAATTTCAGGCAGTCCAACATTTAATCCCAAAACCACCCCCAGATATCCTCCTCTTATCCTGCTTTGACCTCATAGGATGTCTATCCTTGGAAACAGGCATCTTTTGGGTATGCGGAGATGGAGCATATGTCTGCTTGCCCACCAACTGGACCAGGAATTGTACTTTAAGTCTCCTTACTCCCACCCTTTCATTAGCCACACCTGACCTACCCATTCCTGTCTCCCCTATAACCCACATCAGAGCACACCATGTTGTACAATTAGTTCCTCTAATTGCTACCCTAGGAATAATCACGGGTACTGGAATAGGAATTGGAGCTCTAGGAATATCCCTTTTAGAATTCAATGAACTTTCAAGAGAGCTCACAAAAAAGCTAAAAGAAGTCTCTAACCGATTAGAACACCTACAAGATCAAATAGAATCTCTACCCTCAGTTGTTTTCCAGAACCGCAGAGGTCTAGACCTCCTTATAGATGTGCAAGGCGGCATATGTGCCCTACACCAAGAACAATGCTGCTTCTACACCAACAAATCCAGTCTCATCTGGGATGGTGCAAAAGGCCTCTGTGAACAAGCCTCCAAACTTCTAGAAAACTTCCCTAACAGTCTGTTCCCTTACCCCTTCAATTGTCTCCTGCCCCTCCTAGCCCCTATTGCCTTTCTTCTTCTTCTTCTCCTTTTCCTTCCCTGCTTCATTAACCTATTCCAAAAATTCATTCAAAATCAAATTTCAAAAATGTCTAACCATACTGTCAACCAGTTACTCCTCCAGGGCTATCAAGGCCTTCTCATGAAGAATAACAAAACCAGCTATGATGACATCACAAATCATCTTAAGGTGCCCACCCTTCCCCGACTCTACAGCAGTGGCCTCACCAACCCCAGAATCTGCACCCTCTTCCAGCAGAAAGTAGCCAGACAGTGAGATTCTATGCTCAGTTCCCCAGAGACCCTATTAAGAAAAGAAAAAAGATGGGAATGAAGGCAAATAATGGTGTGCTAAGACCCCCACCCCTTAAGGTTCAATCACCAATGGCTAAATGGTCACCCACCCCTTAAGATCCAATCACCAATGGCCAGATGGTCGCACCACCCCTTAAGATCCAATCACCAACACAGAGCACACCCTACCCCTACTCCTTAAAAATGTGCTTCCTTACCCAGGAACTGCTGCTCTCCACCTAGAGACAGCCATTCTCTCAGCCATTAAAATCTCTTGCATGAGTCCATGCCTCCCTGAGGTATTTCAGGGTAGGGAGGGTCACAGCAAGATACCCTTTCAGCCCCCAGAGTTACAACTATCAATAATATTACTTGTAGATCTAGCTTTCTGTGAGTCCTCCTGGGTCAACTTAGCTAATTGCTCATTCAGTGTTTGATTAGAGGTTATGTTTAAGCTCCAAAGAAGTTTTTGTTCTGCGTTGAAGGGTCTGTGTGTGGCTCAGAATGCTGTCAAGTGGGCCTCATGTTCTGCTCTGATTGTTCCTGAGTGGGTACAACTTAGAGCATGCACAGATTTTCAACAGCCAAAGTTAGCTCAGAAGGGTTCTCTTGCCTGTCTCTTCCTCTTATTTTCAATATTAAACCACTGGTGTTCTAATGGTTTGCTTTTTATGAGATAGCTACCAGCCTTCTCTTAATTGTTTTTCATCAAAATCTCCACTGCTTTTGAAAACACTCATAGGCATGGAGCTCTTCACTCTCAAATACAGTAAGTTCCCTCAGGCAAAACTGGTAAACTCTTTGTCCTTTTGGCCTCCTTTATCCCCAGAACTCCTGTGCTACTCCACCAAGGCTGGGGGTAGGCACTCATTTTTGCCAGATTGACACTTGGGCTTTTCAAGAAGGCACTGGTATTGCATAGGGTGTTAGCTACTGGTTTTCACATCTCATCCCTCACAGTGTGGAGCCTCCATCCTATGACTGAAGTGGAGTTGGATGGATGACTGGGGTCAAATAATCTCTACCTGGAATAGAGCTTCCACCCTATGGGTGGGGGAAGAGAGACGTAATCTGTTCAGCCACATGTGCCTAAAATAGACCTTCAGTTCATGTGTCTGGGATCTAAAATGCACCTCTGGTGACTTGCCTCTGTGATGGTGAAACTATAGCCTCAAATGGGACCTGAGAGGAAAATAAACTTTCATCTTCTTGGCATCACATTTCCATGGTAAGAGTACACAGGGAAGAGCTTCAGTAAAGCAGAACTAGAGGATTAAGTGTCGGGGGTGTGTAACAGACAGGTTGTGGTTCAAATGCCAGACTCTCTCTCCTTAAATTTAGTTGATTTCCTTAAATGAACTGTAACTCCAGTGGGAAAATACCTTTGAAGCCTAAATCAGTCAGAGGGAGAAATAAAGTTAATAAACCCATTTATTTCTCACAAGCAATCATCCCATCTCTCTCTTGACCAAGCTGCAGCAGAAGAGAACTTCACCTAATCATTCTGGTCCAGATAAACCCTTGCATGCCCTTGTAATTACCTATTGATATGTAGATGGTTAATTCTCTCTGCACGTTGAAACACCCTACTGATATGCAGATGAACTAAAGCCAGGAGAGAGATTCTGGAAATACTGCAATTTTAAACGCAGCTCACTCCTCCAGAAATCTTGCCTCACAATCTACACATTCCACATCTTCCACAATGGCCCCTGTGTGAGAAAATGGATCATTGTAGCAGGTTAATGACATAAAAGAGCAATAACAATGAAATCATTATAATCCTCCAGCTGGAGGCTTCATCTAGGTTCAAAGTCCTAGGTAGATTACATCCATAGCTTCCCCACTCCACAGGCAGTCAGTAGCTGAATGGGTAGGGAGTTCAGGTCAATCATCATGCAGCAGCTACAGCCAGGGGGTGTATCCAGGCCACAAAGACTGTAGAAGAAAATAACCTTAAGGGCAATAAGATACATATTTTTTTCGATTTTTTTTATTTTTATATTTTATTTTGGTATCATTAATCTACAATTACAGAAAGAACATTATGTTTACTAGGTTCCCCCTTTCACCTATTCCCCCCCACATACCCCTTCACAGTCACTGTACATCTGCACAGTAAGATGCTGTAAAATCACTACTTCTCTTCTCTGTGTTGCACAGCCCTCCTCATGGCCCGCATGCACTATACATGCTAATCATAATGCCCTCTTTCTTTTCCCCCACCCTTATACCTCCCTTTCCAACCATCATCCACAGTCCCTTTCCGTTTGGTAACTATTAGTCCATTCTTGGGTTCTGTGATTCTGCTGCTGTTTTGTTCCTTCAGTTTTCCTTTGTTCTTATACTCCATATATGAGTGAAATCATTTGGTACTTGTCCTTCTAAGCCTGGCTTATTTCACAAAGCATAATACCCTCTAGCTCCATCCATATTGCTGCGAATGGTAGGATCTGTTTTTTTCTTATGAATGCGTAATATTCCATTGTGTATATGTACCACTTCTTCTTTATCCATTCATCTACTGATGGACATTTAGGTTGCTTCTATATCTTGGATATTGTAAACAGTGCAGCGATAAACATAGGGGTGCATCTGTCTTTTTCAAACTGGAGTGATGCATTCTTAGGGTAAACTCCTAGAAGTGTAATTCCTGGGTCAAATGGTATTTCTATTTTGAGCATTCTGAGGAACCTCCATACTACTTTTCATAATGGTTGAACTAGTTTACATTCACATCAGCAGTGTAGGAGGGTTCCCCTTTCTCCACAACCTCGCAAACATTTGTTATTGTCTGTCTTTTCAATGATGGCGATCCTTACTGGTGTGAGGTGATATCTCATTGTGGTTTTAATTTGCATTTGTCTGATAACTAGCAATGTGGAGCATTTTTTCATGTGTCTGTTGGACATCTGAATTTCTTCTTTGGAGAACTGTCTATTCAGCTCCTCTGCCCATTTTTTAATTGGATTATTTGCTTTTTGTTTGCTGAGGCATGTGCGCTCTTTATATATTTTGGATATCAATCCTTTATCAGGTGTGTCATTTATGAATATGTTCTCCCATACTGTAGGATACCTTTTCATTCTATTGATGGTGTCCTTTACTGTACAGAAGCTTTTTAGCTTGTTATAGTCCCACTTGTTCATTTTTGCCTTTGTTTCCCTTGCCCAGGGAGATATGTTCATAAAGAAGTCACTCATGTTTATGTCCATGAGATTTTTGCCTATGTTTTTTTCTAAGAGTTTTATGGTTTCATGACTTACATTCAGGTCTTTGATCCATTTGGAGTTTACTTTTGTGTATGGGGTTAGACACTGATCCAGTATCATTCTCTTACATGTAGCTGTCCAGTTTTGCCAGCACCATCTGTTGAAGAGGCTGTCATTTCCCCATTGTATGTCCATGGCTCCTTTATCGTATATTAATTGGCCATATATGTTTGGGTTAATGTCTGGAGTCGTGAATCTCTTCCACTGGTCTTTGGCTCTGTTCTTGTGACATTACTAAATTGTCTCGATTACTGTGGCATTGTAGTAGAGCTTGAAGTTGGGGAGCAAGATCCACCAACTTTATTCTTCTTTCTCAGGATTGCTTTGGCTATTCGGGGTCTTTGACAGTTCCAAATGAGTTTTTTAACTATCTGTTCCAGTTCATTGAAGAATGCTGTTGGTAATTTGATAGGGATTGCATTGAATCTATATATTGCTTTGGGAAGGATGGCCATTTTGATTATATTAATTCTTCCTAGACAGGAGCATGGGATGAGTTTCCATTTGTTAGTGTGCTCTTTAATTTCTCTTAAGTGTGTCTCGTAGTTTTCAGGGTATAGGTCTTTCACTTCCATGGTTAGGTTTATTCGTAGGTATTTTATTCTTTTTGATGCTATTGTGAATTGAATTGTTTTCCTGATTTCTTTTTCTATTAGTTCATTGTTACTGTATAGGAAACCTTCAGATTTCTGGGTGTTAATTTTGTATCCTGCAACTTTGCTGAGTTCCAATATTAGTTCTAGTAGTTTTGCAGTGGAGTCTTTAGGGTTTTTTATGTACAATATCATGTCATCTTCAAATAGTGACAGTTTGACTTCTTCCTTAGCAATCTGGATTCCTTGGATTTCTTTGTTTTGTCAGATTGCCATGGCTAGGACCTCCAGTACCACATTGAATAACAGTGGTGAGAGTGGGCATCCCTGTCTTGTTCCCAATGTCAGAGGAAAAGTTTTCAGCCTCTCGCTCTTCATTATGATGTTAGCCATGGGTTTATCATATATGGCTTTTATTATGTTGAGGTACTTGCCCTGTATGCCCATTTTGTTGAGAGTTTTTATCATGAATGGATGTTGAATTTTGTCAAATGATTTTTCAGCATCTATGGAGATGATCATGTGGTTTTTGTCCTTCTTTTTGTTGAAGTGGTAGATGATGCTGATGGATTTTCGAATGTTGTACCATCCTTGCATCCTTGGGATGAATCCCACTTGGTCATGGTGTATGATCCTCTTGATGTATTTTTGAATTCGGTTTCCTAATATTTTCTTGAGTATTTTTGCAACTACGTTCATCAGGGATATTGGTTTGTTGTTTTCTTTTTTTGGTGGGGTCTTTGCTTGGTTTTGGTATTAGGGTGATGTTGGCTTCATAGAATGAGTTTGGGAGTATTCCCTCCTCTTCCATTTTTTGTAAAACTTTAAGGAGAATGGGTGTTATGTCTTCTCTGTATGTCTGATGAAATTCTGAGGTAAATCCATCTGGCCCAGGGGTTTTGTTCTTGGGTAGTTTTTTGATTACTGATTCAATTTCATTGCTGGTAATTGGTATGTGTAGATTTTCTGTTTCTCTCTGCGTCAGTCTTGTAAGGTTGTATTTTTCTAGGAAGTTGTCCATTTCTCCTAGGTTTGTTAGCATATAGGTATTCATAGTGTTCTCCAATAATTGTTTGTATTTCTGTAGGGTCCTTTGTGTTTTTCCATTCTCGTTTCTGATTCTGTAGATGTGTGTTGACTCTCTTTTTCTCTTAATATTCTGGCTAGAGGCTTATATATTTTGTTTATTTTCTCAAAGAACCAGCTCTTGTTTTCATTGATTTTTTCTATTGTTTTATACCTTTTTGGTCTGAAAAGTTGGTTGGTAGAGAGGCTCTTTTTGTGGCCTAATATGTGGTCTATTCTGGAGAATGTTCCTTGTGCTCTTGAGAAGAATGTGTATCCTGTTGCTTTTGGATTTAGAGTTCTATAGATGTCTATTAGGTCCATCTGTTCTAGTGTGTTGTTCAGTGCCTCTGTGTCCTTACTTATTTTCTGTCTGGTGGATCTGTCCTTTGGAGTGATTGGTGTGATAATGTCTCCCAAAATGAAAGCATTGGAATCTATATCCTCCTATAATTCTGGTAGTATTTGTTTCACATATATTGGTGCTCCTGTATTGGGTGCATATGTATTTATAATGGTTATATCCTCTTGTTGGACTGAGCCCTTTATCATTATGTAGTGTCCTTCTTTATCTCTTGTTACTTTCTTTGTTTTGAAGTCTATTTTGTCTGATATTAGTACTACAACCCCTGCTTTCTTCTCACTGTTGTTTGCCTGAAATATCTTTCTCCATCCCTTAACTTTTAATCTGTGCATGTATTTGGGTTTGAGGTGAATCTCTTGTAAGCAGCATATAGAGGGACCTTACTCTTTTATCCATTCTATTACTCTGTGTCTTTTGATTCATGCATTCAGTCCATTTACATTTAGGATGGTTATTGAAAGATATGTACTTATTGATATTGCAAGCTTTAGATTTGTGGTTACCAAGGGTTTAAGGTTAGTTTGTGTTCTACCTTATTGTCTGACCACACTCGCTTATTGAGCTGTTATAAACACAGTCTGATGATTATTTCTTTCCCTTCTTTTTCTTCCTCCTCCATTCTTCCTGTGTTGGGTGTTTTGTTCTGTGGTGTTTTTAGGAGTGTTCCCATCTAGAGCAGTCTCTCTAAGATATCCTGTAGAGGTGGTTTGTGGGAGGCAAATTCCCTTAACTTTTGCTTGTCTGGGAATTGTTGAATCCCTCCTTCATATTTAAATGATAATCGTGCTGGATTCAGTATCCTTGGTTCAAGACCCTTCTGTTTCATTGCATTAAATATACCATGCCATTCTCTTCTGGCCTGTAAGGTTTCTGTTGAAAAGTCTGATTATAGCCTGATGGGTTTTCCTTTGTAGGTGACCTTTTTACTCTCTCTGGCTGCCTTTAATACTCTGTCCCTGTCCTTGATCTTTGCCATTTTAATTATTATGTGTCATGGTGTTGACTTCTTTGGATCCCGTCTCTTGGGAGTTCTGTGTGCCTCCGTAGTCTGAGCAACTATTTCCTCCCCCAGTTTGGGGATGTTCTCAGTAATTACTTCTTCAAAGACACTTTCTATCCCTTTTTCTCTCTCTTCTTCCTCTGGTACCCCTATAATGCAGATATTGTTCCTTTTGAATTGGTCACACAGTTCTCTTAATATTGTTTCATTCCTGGAGATCCTTTTATCTCTCTCTGCATCAGCTTCTATGCGTTCCTGTTCTCTGGTTTCTATTCCATCAATGGCCTCTTATATCTTATCCATTCTGCTTATAAATCCTTCCAGAGTTTATTTCACTTCTGTAATCTCCCTCCGGATGTCTGTAATCTCCCTCTTGGCTTAATCCCTTAGCTCTTGTATATTTCTCTGCAGCTCTGTCAGCATGTTTATGATTTTTATTTTGAATTCTTTTTCAGGGAGACTGGTTAGGTCTGCCTCTGCAGATCTTTTCTCAGGTGTAATTATCTTGGACTGGACCAGATTTTTTGCCTTTTCATGGTGATAGCAGTGGCTGTAGGCAGGTTGTGGGTGTGTCAGCTGGGAGAAGAAAGTCCTTTCCTGCTTGCTGGATGCCTTTCCCTTCTCCACTTCCTGTGACAGTTACCTGCACTCCTGGAGGAGCCACCAGGTTAGTGTCCTAATCTTCTTGGGGCGTGGTGTCCATCAGACCAGCATGGACCCCTGCAGGGAGTTGCAGGCACACGAGGTGCACTCCTCTGTGCTAGCGGTGACCATGCCGGGCTGCTGTGTGGCAGCAGTTGCCTTTGGTTCTGGCCTGGGCAGCTGTGCATTGTACTGGGATTCCGGTCAGTGCTGGGAGCATGCCTGCTCCCTCTGGCTCCTCTGCAGGTGCACATGGGGCTCTTCCACGCAGGCTTCTACTGGGCTTTGGCTTCACTGTGGCCGGTGCTCGTGAGCCATACCTGGGCTGTTCGGTTGCGCCCTTGCAGGCTAGCACAAGCCTCTCCTGCTGCGCACGGACCTGCTCTCAGTTCCCTCCAGTGCTTTTGTACCTGTCACCCGCTGCCACTCTCCTGCTACTGGGCCCGTGTGTCAGGGTTCACACCAGTTGGGGGAATTACTAGCAGGCTGCTTAGTGCCATGAGGTGCTTCAGAACTGCGTTGCCTCCATTTAGGGCACCTAAGTTTCCCCGGTATTCCCCGCTGCTGGGACAACTTCTTCCAGCTATGGGGTCCCTGTCTCTTTAATACTTGCAGAAAGCACTCACTTTTCTTTTGTCTCAGGGGCACCAGTTGTGGGGACCTGCCCACAGGTTTTGCTATTCTGTTTCTCTAATATCCAGCACCCCATGCACCTTGTGTCTGCGTTCCGGGTGCGGATTTCTAGAGCTGGTTGTTTAGCAGTCTTGGGCTTTCACTCCCCCCCCCCATTCCCACTCCTTCCATCCCACCTGGTTTTGGAGTGGGAGCATTTGGGTCCCGCCTGGCTGTGGTTTGTATCTTATCCCCTTCGTGTGATGCTGAGTTCTCACAGATGTAGATGTATCCTGGCTGTTGTACTGCATCTACTGGTGTCTCTTTTAGGAATAGTTGTATTTATTGTATTTTCATAAATATATGTGTTTTGGGGAGGAGATTTCCTGTGAACTACTCATGCCACCATCTTCCCGTGATCCCAATAAGATACATATTTTAATGATACCAGCGTAGGCAATTCTTGTCCATCAGGTAGGATGTATGCAAGAGAGTGGTCATGTGATAGGACAGTGGCAGGAATGGGATCTCATTGTGGTCTAGTATATCAGACTTACACACCCCTCCCTGTAGGAGTTACAGATGGGTCCATATATAGGACTACAGGAGGTACATGTGCTGGTCATAAAGATGAAACAAAACTTCCCTGTAAGATACTTTTACCTCACAGACGTTTTGAGTACACTTCTGTGATCTTTGGGGGCCCCTCTGCTGTTACTCCAGAACTACACAGAAGGCCAGCTTCCAGGCCTTTTCCCCAAGGTGGCAGAAGGGCCAGCCATCACTAGTCCATGCATCTATATGTCCAGGGCCACATAGTCTCCAGGTTTCTGTGGGACTCCGTCACACAGTGTACTCTAACAGGGCTTTGCTGACCTCTTCAAAGGTCAAAGGCAGGCCCCACTGACAGGCTACAGCCTACTTTGTCTTCTGTCTGAGGCAAGCCAATGCAACTGGGGTACAAGGCACAGTGAAGGCCCCAGGAACAGCTGTCTTCAGTCACATGGACATTCATTTCATAGGGCCCTGATGGGTCTGTCTCACTTAAGACGTTCACAGTCTTGACTATCCGTTTTGTAGCAGCAGAGGTTAACACACATGTTTTACACCAGCCCCACCTGAAGCCCTATCGTACCAAATGGCATAAGGGATTCCGAATTTGTGCCAAGTGTGAGATAAATACTCCCCAGGAGCCAGAAGACTGAAAAGCTCTTGCAAAATTGCCACATTTATCTGTAAGGTAATCAGACATGAGTGTGACATCATACACAGTTTGAGCTTGTTCCATTCAGCCCCACCCTACAAACTGTAGGGGGCGGTCCTTGCAAAGCTCTCTAGGTTGCAATAAATCATAGAGCATTCAATTCCTGCGTCCACCAGGGCCAGGACACACTGCACATTAACTGGGACTAATGAATATGATTCTGCATGCAGCCTCTGGTATCCACCACATCCACCAAGGTGGGGTCCTTGACCCTCCACTCAGTCAAACCACAAAGCCCAATTGTCATCCTGCAGGGGTGAGGGCCCAGGAGTTGCTGGAGTGTTTTCTCCCAGGAAGTTTTGAAGGGACACAGGCTGAACATGGGACTTTGCCTCTGGTTTCTGTGTCCTGGACCTCAGCAGCTGGAACTGCTGCTATAGCTTTAATTGGTACCACAGATTTAATAAGAACCTATTGGTCTGCCCATCAAGTTTTTCTTTCACTACCCCATCCCATATCAAATCAACCCACATCTGGGTCCTCAAGACCTTCATGGGGACTTTTGCACCTCTCCTTTCAGTCAGCCAGTAATTCCTTCCAGGCTATTATTGTTTCAACCTCCTCTAGATGTGCAAAAGTACAAGTAGCCTCCCCCCTTGCTGCTGCTAAGGAATTTATCCAGGAGGGTGACTTCTCAATAAGTGTCTCTCTTCCTTAAGGGCATCAAATAGGTCATCACCCAGCTCTTCCAAGCGATGCTAAGGTGTGTCTCTTTCCTGCCAAAGGCTCTCTTTCTCCTTGATTACCCTCACTCTCTCCTCAATAACCATTTCTCTCTCATCAGTAATCCTCTATCTCTCCTCAATAACACTTTCCACTACCTGGATGAAAAGAGATCCTACAATGCCAGATGCTACATGACTACTTGGGGCCTCTAAGCAGTCTTCTATCTGATGGAGGGCTAATTCTGCAGTTTCCTGTGTCTCCATTCTCCCCAAGTTTTGGGGAAGGCCCCACCCCTATATGGGGTGCTTTAACCTAGACCAATACCCCACTAGGGGCTTCCCAGTTGGATCCCCCACATATAGGGGTTCCCAATTGAAGCTGCACCCTCTACCACTGCAGCCATTGGGGCCTCCTCATAATCCCTAGAGGCAGCCCACTCAAGGGTCACAGCCATTTAGACAGATTTTAGATTCAGACTTCCTGCTGACTATTGCCAGATGTAACTCTGAGGGGAAAATCCTGGGGCAAAATACCTTTGAAACTAAATCAGTCAAAAGGAGAAATAAAGTTAAGAAACCTGTTTATTTCTTACAGGCAATCATCCTGTCTCTCTCTTGACCAGGCTTCAGCAGCAGAGAGCTCCACCAAACCTCTCTTGTCCAGATAAACTCTCACACGTCCTTGAAATGACTTATTGATATTTAGGTGGCTAGTTCTCTCCACCCTTTGAAACACCTTTTGATATGCACACGCACTAAAGTCAGAAGAGAGATTCTGGATATATTACCATTTTACCCACATGAACGGTTCTCTATTTGTTGTATGTTCTTAGGACTCTTTCCAGAGACCTTAAATGATACATTTTAAAAAGCATTTTGACCAGTTATTCATTGTTTTGCTGAGAAGGTCCACCAAGCTCCTTACTCTGACATTCCAGAAGTCCTTTTAAACAATATATTATTTTATTTGTTGAATGTTATAGGAAGTGCTTGTATATATATATATGCAGTTTGGTTTAATGGGCTTGATTTTTAAGCTCAAGATTATTACTATGATTTATTCCTGTTGCACGTAACTAGCACATTCATTTTTACAGCTGTTTATGTGAACATAAACTTGTTACATAGAAGGATAAATAGGAGCAGTGGTAAAAGGGGAAGATAAGGTTCAAGGAAAAAATGCCAAGTTAGGGGGTCCCACTTGAAGACAACAAAGGCTTTGCAAGGAGAAAACTTCTTTGCCTATTGGGGCCAGGTCAAACTGGTCCCAACCAGATCACAATGCAGGAACAATGAAACAAAACTTAGAACCACCCAAACTATACCTCATTCTAATCACATTAAAATAAAATTGTAGTTTGGCTCCCCCTGTAGGCTTTTCTGTGTGCATATTGAGAAGACAAGGGCACCACGAATGGGTATATAACGAGAACTGTCAATCAAATTACATCACCTTGTCAATAAACAAGGTGCCAGGCAGGACATGATACACAGACCCTCCTCTGAAAGATTGATGCCTTTGTCTATCTTGTCTCTGGACCACTCCTCTTTTGGAAGGTATTCAAATAAACTTGTGCTCTGCTTAGCTATTGTTTCTCTGAAAGGGCAAGCTCCTGGATTCTACCTCAGCCAATCAGAACCCAGGTTCTACCTCAGCCAATCAGGACTCGGGTTCTACCTCAGCCAATCAGGACTCGGGTTCTACCTCAGCCAATCAGGACCCAGATCCTATTTCAGCCAATCGGGATGCGGATCCTACTTCAGCCAATTGGAGCTTGTATCTCTCTCTCCTCCAGTCAGCAAGAAGTACACCACCACCACTAGACCCTGCCAATTGACCAAAGCCATGACCTATCACACACCCAACTACCCCTAGGCCCAGCCAATCAGCCAGGGCCATGACCATCGCCCCACAAACTGCCCTAGAAACCCATAAAACCTTTGTTCTTGGGAAACTCATGCTCTCTCTCTGGCACCTAGCCACTGTGTTGGCGCAGGTATGAGATTGAGCTTGGGCTGGGTCGAATAAAGGCTCTTTGCTTTTGCATCCATGTTGGCTCCCTGGTGGTCTCCTGGGATTCAGGACTTCAGGTACAACAGTCTCTGTCTTTCAATTCTTTGTTTTGGCACAGACAAGAACCGAGGAGAACAAACTCAACCCTTAACAGAACAATTCCTCTCTGTAATATTTAGTGTTGTCAGACTTTTAATTTTTTCCAATTGAATATATACAAGATTGTATTCCTTTGTGTTCTTTCTTGATTTAAAGTACAGGTCTTTATGGCCATATGGATGAAATGAACTCTGGAGAATCTTAACAGTTATTTATATGACGTTTTTGATTTTAGAACAGGATTTAAGAACATGATACATAATATTTAATTTCCAATGCCAGATGAACCATTTCCTACCATGTGCTTTTCCCCTATTTCTAAAATCTCTACATTCTACCAACACTAACTCTTGAGTGTGACCCCCATGAGCTGCCAACATTCCAAACCTCTTGCGTTCTTGTGGCAAGTGACATAATTGTGTTTTCTTCCTGCTTCTTGATTACCTCAAACATAATCCACCACTTTGAAAAGTGGCCAAACACTCATTCTAGACTGGGTTTCACCAATACATCCTAGCATTTCTGTAGATGTCTTTTCCACCCCAAGAGTGTTATTTATTTGAAAGGCTGATTTCTAATTTTAATGTTGGAGTTTAAAAAATGTAGAAGTAGAAGGAGCCAAGAGGGTGGCGTGAGTAGAGCAGCAGAAATCTCCTCTCAAAACCACATATATTTTTGAAAAGACAACAAAGACAACTCTTCCAAAAAGAGAGACTAGAAGATACAGGACAACAGCCAGACCACATACACACCTGCGAGAACCCAGCGCCTCATGAAGGGGGTAAGATACAAGTTGTCGCCTGGTGGGACCCGAGTGACTCACACCCCAGCTGCTGGCGGGAGGAGAGGACTCAGAGTGGGGAGGGAGAGAGAGCCCAGGACTGCTAAATAGCCAGCCCTAGACATCCGCACTGCACCACAGACACAGTGCATGAGTGGGGTGCTGGATACTAGGGAAACAGGACAGTACGACCTGTGAGCAGGTCCCTGCAGATGGTGCCCTGGGGGCAAAGAAAAGCAAGTGCTTTTTGGAAGTCTTAAAGGGACAGGGAACCCACAGCTGGACAGAAGTGTCCAGGGACACCTGGTCCAGCAGCAGGGTACTCCATGCACCCTAAACCCCTGGATAGAAGAGGAGCACAGAGGCCCCTCATGGAGATAAACAGCCTCCTGGTCGTTCCCCATTAAAGCGGCTCTGCCATATTGGAGCAGCAGCCCGAGGCAGGCCATGCCCACAGCAACAGTAGAGATAAACTCCATAGCAGGCGGGCAAGAATCAGAAGCCCTGTCGGCATGCAGCTGCCCAGCACAAGCCACTAGAGGCTGCTGTTCTCCCAGGAGAGGAAGGCCACAAACCAACATGAAGGGAAGTTCTTCCAGCCGTCACTTGTGCCAGCTCTGCAAACTATCACCATCGCCATGAAAAGGCAAAACTTGAGGCAGACAAAGATTACAGAGACAACAACTGAGAAAGAGACAGACCTAACCTGTCTTCCTGAAAAAGAATTCAAAACAAAAATCAAAAACATGTTGATCGAGATGCAGAGAAATATACAAGAGCTAAGGGATGAAGTCCGGAGGGAGATTACAGACGTCCAGAGGGAGATTACAGACGTCCAGAAGGAGATTACCAAAGTGAAACAAACTCTGGAAGGATTTATAAGCAGAATGGATAAGATGCAAGAGGCCATAGATGGAATAGAAACGAGAGAACAAGAACGCAAAGAAGCTGACATAGAGAGAGATAAAAGGATCTCCAGGAATGAAACAATAATAAGAGAAATGTGTGACCAATCAAAAAGGAACAATCTCTGCATCATAGGGGTACCAAAAGAAGAAGAGGGAGAAAAAGGGATAGAAAGTGTCTTTGAAGAAATAATTGCTGAAAACTCCTGCAAACTGGGGGAGGAAATAATCAAACAGACCACGGAAATACACAGAACTCCCAACAGAGAGGACCCAAGGAGGACAACACCAAGACACATAATAATTAAAATGGAAAAGAAAAAGGACAAGGACACAGTTTTAAAGGCAGCTAGAGAGAAAAAGGTCACCTATAAAGGAAAACCCATCAGGCTATCATCAGATATCTCAACAGAAACCTTAAAGGGCAGAAGAGAATGGCATGATATATTTAATGCAATGAAACAGAAGGGCCTTGAACCAAGGATACTGTATCCAGCACGATTATCATTTAAATATGAAGGAGGGATTAAACAATTCCCAGACAAGCAAAAGTTGAGGGAATTTGCCCCCCCACAAACCACCTCTACAGGGTATTCTAGAGGGACTATTCTAGACGGGAGCACTCCTAAGGCTAAACAGATGTCACCAGAGAAAATAAAATCACAGCAAAGAAAGCAGACCAACCAAATACTAACTAAAGGCAAAAAGTAAAATCAACAAACACTCATTCTAGACTATGTTTCACCCATACATCCTAGCATTTCTGTAGATTTCTTTTCCACCCCAAGAGTGTGCAACTACCCACTAAACTACAAAATAAAAGCAGTTAAAGGAAACTGAAAGAGCACAGAATAAAATAACAAACATATAAAGAATGGAGGAGGAGGAATAAGAAGGGTGAAAAGAAAAGAATCTCCAGACAGTGTATATAACAGCTCAATAAGTGAGCTAAGTTAAGCAGTAAGATACTAAAGAAGCTAAGCTTGAACCTTTGGTAACCACGAATCTAAAGCCTGCAATGGCAATAAGTACATATCTTTCAAAAGTCACCCTAAATGTAAATGTACTGAATACACCAATCAAAAGACATAGAGTAATAGAATAGATAAAAAAGCAAGACCTATCTATATGCTTCTTACAAGAAACTCACCTCAAAACCAAAGACATGCACAGACAAAAAGTCAAGGGATGGAAAGACATATTTCAATCAAACAACAGAGAGAAGAAAGCAGGGGTTGCATTACTAGTGTCAGACAAAATAGACTTCAAAACAAAGAAAATAATGAGATAAAGAAGGACATCACATAATGATAAAGGGCTCAGTCCAACAAGAAGATATAACCATGATAAATATACATGCACCCAACACAGGAACACCAGCATATGTGAAACAAATACTAACAGAACTAAAGGGGTAAATAGAATGCAATGCATTCATTTTAGGAGAATTCAACATGCCACTCACCCCAAAGGATAGATTCACCAGACAGAAAATAAGTAAGGACATGGAGGGACTGAGCAACACACTAGAACAGATGGACCTAATAGACATCTATAGAACTCTACATCCAAAGGCAACAGGATACACATTATTCTCAAGTACACATGGAACATTCTCCAGAATAGACCACAAACTAGGCCACAAGAAGAGCCTCAGTAAATTACAAAACATTGAAATACTACCAACCAACTTTTCAGACAATAAAGGTATAAAATTAGAAATAAATTCTACAAAGAAAACAAAAAGGCTCAGAAACACATGGAGGCTTAACAACATGCTACTAAATAATCAATGGATCAATGAACAAATTAAAATAGAGATCAAGGAACATATGGAATCAAATGAAAATAAGAACACAAAGCCCCATCTTCTGTGGGAAGCAGCGAAAGCAGTCTTAAGAAGATAGTTTGTAAAAATCCAGGCACACTTAAAGAAGGAAGAACAATCCCAAATGAATAGGCTAACATCATAATTATCAAAACTGGAAAAAGAAGAACAAATGAGGCCTAAAGTCAGCAGAAGGAGGGACATAATAAAGATCAGAGAAGAAACAAACAAAATTGAGAAGAATAAAACAATAGTAAAAATCAATGAAACCAAGAGCTTGTTCTTTGAGAAAATAAACAAAATACATAAGCCTCTAACCAAACTTATTAAGAGAAAAAGAGAATCAACACACATCAACAGAATCGGAAATGAGAATGGAAAAATCATGACAGACTCCACAGAAATGCAAAGAATTATTAAAGACTACTATGAATACCTATACGCTAACAAGCTGGAAAACTTGGAAGAAATGGACTACTTCCAAGAAAAATATAACCTCCCAAGACTGACCAAGGAAGAAACACAAAAGTTAAACTAATTACAAGCAAAGAAATTGAAATGGTAAACAAAAAACTACCCAAGAACAAAAACCCCGGGCCAGACGGATTTACTACAGAATTTTATCAGAGAAGACATAATGCCCATTCTCCTTAAAGACTTCCAAAATATAGGAGAGGAAGAAATACTCCCAAACTCATTCTATGAAGCCAACATCACCCTAATACCAAAACCAGGCAAAGACCCCATCATAAAAAAAAACTACACACGAATATCCCTGATGAATGTAGATGCAAAAATACTCAACAAAATATTAGTAAACCAAATTCAAAAATATATCAAAAGGATCATACACCATGACCAAGTGTGAATCATCCCAGGGATGTAAGGATGGTACAACATTTGAAAATCCATTAACATCATCCACCACATCAACAAAAAGAAGAATAAAAACCACATGATCATCTCCATTGATGCTAAAAAAGCATTTGACAAAACTCAACATCCATTCATGATTAAAAACTCTCAGCAAAATGAGTATAGAGGGCAAGAACCTCAACATAATAAAGGCCATATATGATAAACCCACAGCGAACATCATAGTGAACAGCGAGAAGCTGAAAGCTTTTCCTCTGAGATCGGGAACAAGGAAGGGATGCCCACACTCCCCACTGTTATTTAACATAGTACTGGAGGTCCTAGCCACAGCAATCAGACAAAACAAAGAAATACAAGGAACCCAGATTGGTAAAGAAGAAGTTAAACTGTCACTATTTGCAGATGACATGATATTGTACATAAAAAACCCTAAAGACTCCACTCCAAAACTACTAGAACTGATATCGGAATACAGCAGGATACAAAATTAACACACAGAAATCTGTGGCTTTTCTAGACACTAAAAATGAACCAATAGAAAGAGAAAACAGGAAAACAACTCCATTCACAATTTCAACAAAAAGAATAAAATACCTAGGAATAAACCTAACCAAAGAAGTGAAAGACCTATACCCTGAGAACTACAAGATACTCTTAAGAGAAATTAATGGGCACACTAACAAATGGAAACTCATTCCATGCTCTTGGCTTGGAAGAATTAATATCATCAAAATGGCCATCCTGCCAAAAGCAATATACAGAATTGATGCAATCCCTATCAAATTACCAGCAACATTCTTCAACGAACTGGAACAAATAGTTCAAAATTTATATAGAAACACCAAAGAACCCGAATAGCCAAAGCAATCTTGAGAAAAAAGAATAAAGTGGGGGGATCTCACTCCCCAACTTCAAGCTCTAATACAAAGCCATATTAATCAAGACAATTTGGTACTGGCACAAGAACAGAGCCACAGACCAGTGGAAGAGAATAGAGACTCCAGACATTAACCCAAACATATATGGTCAATTAATATTTGATAAAAGATCCATGGACATACAATGGGGAAATGACAGTCTCTTCAACAGATGGTGCTGGCAAAACTGGACAGCTACATGTAAGAGAAAGAAACTGGACGACTGTCTAACCCCATACACAAAAGTGAATTCTAAATGAATCAAAGACCTGAATTTAAGGCATGAAACCATAAAACTCTTAGAAAAAAACATAGGCAAAAATCTCTTAGATATAAACATGAGTGATCTCTTCTTGAACATATCTCCCTGGGCAAGGAAAACAGAAGCAAAAATGAGTAAGTCGGACTATATCAAGTTGAAAAGCTTCTGTGCAGCAAAAGACACCATCAATAGAACAAAAAGGTACCCTACAGTATAGGAGAATATATTTGTAAATCACAGATCCAATAAAGGCTTGACATTCAAAATATATAAAGAGCTCACCCACCTCAACAAAGAAAAAACAAATAATCCAATTAAAAAATGGACAGAGGAGGTGAACAGACAGTTCTCCAAAGAATAATTTCAGATGGCCAACAGACACATGAAAAGATGCTCCACATTGCTAGTTATCAGAGAAATGCAAATTAAAAGCACAGTGAGATTTCACGTCACACCAGTAAGGATGGCTACCATCCAAAAGACAAACAGCAACAAATGTTGGTGAGGTTGTGAAGAAAGAGGAACCCTCCTACACTGCTGGTGGGAACGTAAATTAGTTCAACCATTGTGGAAAGCAGTATGGAGGTTCCTCAAACTGCTCAATATAGACTTACCATTTGACCCAGGAATTCCACTCCTAGGAATTTACCATAAGAATGCAGCACTCCAGTTTGAAAAAGACTGATGCACCCCTATGTTTATCACAGCACTATTTACAATAGGCAAAAATTGGAAGCAACCTAAGTGTCCATCACTAGATGAATGGATAAAGAAGATGTGGTGCATATACACAATGGAATATTACTCAGCCATTAGAATAAAACAAATCCTACCATTTGCAACAACATGGATGGAGCTAGAGGGTATTATGCTCAGTGAAATAAGCCAAGTGGAGAAAGAGAAATACCAAATGATTTCACTCATCTGTGGAGTATAAGAACAAAGGAAAAACTGAAGGAACAAAACAGCAGCAGAATCACAGAACCCACAAATGGACTAATAGTTACCAAAGGGAAAAGGAATGGGGAAGATGGGTGGGTAGGGAGGGATAAGGAGGGGTAAGAAGAAAGGGGGTATCATGATTAGTATGCATAATATGGGGGGTGGGAGAAAGGGGAGGGCTGTGCAACACAGAGAAGACAAGTAGTGATTCTACAACATTTTGCTATGCTGATGGAGAGTGACTGTAATGGGGTTTGTGGGGGGACTTGGTGTAGGGGAGAGCCTAGTAAACATAATATTCTTCACGTAATTGTAGATTAATGATAACAAAAAAAGAAAAGGGAGATTACTCCCTGATAGGATAAAACTAACTGCAAATCAAAGATTAATGCATGCTTTACATATCCTTAATTTTGATCTATCAAAGGGTGTCAGATGATCAGCTATGGAAGTACATTTTTCTGATAATGTTCCTTTCTCTTAAAAAAAAAAGCAGTTCCTGTGTGTTGATCTCCAATAGGTTCTTCACAATAGTATAAAGGTCATATCAAAGTGTGGGCAAAGGGTTTGTTTGTGTTTATACAGAGGATCAAAGCCAAATTTGGCTACACAGGAAACGAATTAAGATAAAATATGAAGAAGAACTTTCAAAATCAACACCCTCTGGAAGAGTCATTCCAGAAGATGAACATCAAAAAACTTCAACAAAAATCCTGGTGCTGCTGCAGTTGTAGCTGCAGTCATCTCACCAGTTCCTGGACTTGCCATTGGAATGAAGAAGGAGATATCTAAGCTCGCCTGTGCATACAGTAAA
The DNA here is from genome assembly GCF_040802235.1 of Manis javanica. Taxonomy (NCBI): domain Eukaryota; kingdom Metazoa; phylum Chordata; class Mammalia; order Pholidota; family Manidae; genus Manis; species Manis javanica. Next base: position 54,210,018 of record NC_133174.1, read on the forward strand.
ACAACAAATGTGACTGGATCTATACTGTCGGAACTCAACCAAGAATTAGGAGAAGTGCAAGTTGCAGTGCTCCAAAATCGTGTGACTATAGACTATCTACTGTTAAAAGAACACATGAGATGTGAACAGTTCCCAGGAATGTGTTTTTTAATTTGTCTGATTTTTCTCAAAATATTCAAATTCAGTTAGACAATATCCATCATATCATTGATAAGTTTTCACAAATGCCTAGGGTGCCTAACTGGTTTTCTTGGTTTCACTGGATATGGCTGGTAATTGTAGGTCTGCTTTGCTTATGTAGCTGTATTCCTCTTATGTTAATGTATGTGTGCAATTTAATTAGTAGTTTAAAACCTATACATGCTTATGTTACTCTACAAGAAGATATGTCAAAGAAATAATCCGTCTTCCCATGTTTTCTTCCATCTGTTATTTCTGTAGCTTTTCTTCTTCCTTTCTAATTACAACCCTTTAGTAGAATTAGTGCCTCATATAGAAAATTACCGAGTATCGTAATTCTTCCAAGTGGTAAAGTTACCTCAAGACAAATGCTGGGCATAGAATCCACAAAGGGCATAAATCTGCAAAGAAGTAAAGAGCTAACCTTTTCAAAGAATATTGCTTCTCTCTCACTTACCAACTTTATATTTCCCTGTATGGCCCCAGAAGATGACTGGTTAGCCAAAGACGGGTAAGATTCCTCAACGGAGGAACAACCCAAGACAGGCACAGTAGCAGGGGGACCATCAGGAGAGAAATTGGGGACCAACAGAGGGGAGGCTTAGATCCTCACCCCCCCTGTTTTGAGAGAAATCCTCTGCATCGTGGATGTCTTGTTGCCCTTGTCTAGCTTGCATTAATACTTAGTCTATAGGCACAGACCTGATCATCTACATTTGCCCTCTTACAGCACTAAATTATGTTTTCTACCTTTATCTTGTATCTACCTACCACTTCAGCATTTTATTTAATAATAATAAGAATAATAATAATAAGGGAGAAATGTGGGATTCACATATAAATCATGTATAAAAATCAAATGAATAGTCATATCTGACTTGATTGTTTATAGTTCATGATGCGTGATCAAAACCGAAAGTTTCTGTGATATGACTGCCCTTGCACTGTTCACCATGTAAGAACTTATTCACTATGTAAGACCTTGTTCACCACGTAAAAACTTGTTTGTTATCCTTCGAAGATTGGAGACAGTTGAGATATAGGCTTGGGGTTGATTAATGACTGTGCATTGAGTCCCCTATACAGAATTTTATTGTTGTTAACAACCATTTGATCAATAAATATGAGACTCCCTCTCAAAAAAAAAATTTGAAGTTCACATATTAACTTTTAAGAAGTCATTTTGTTGATTTGTTAATTTTGAAAATATGTCTCCCAACATATCAACTTTTAAAAGTGCATTAGAGCCCTCAGTTAAAGTAACAACAGCAAATACTATCAAAGTAATTCTAGGCCTTGAACTGAAAATGAATGGGAATGTCTGTCTGTTGATTCTCTTATATAAAATCTTCCACAACTCAATACAAGCTGTATTTATGTTTTATTTTTCAAACACTTATACTTTTAATCCTTCAGTCAGTGAGTCTGAAACTTGAGTGTACATCTGAATCACTTAAAGAGCTTATTAAAATGCATATTCCCAGGAATCACCCCCAGAGATTTAGATTCAATAGATTTGGAAGGGCTGGATATCTATATTTTAGCAAGTACTCCAAGGAATCTTTATGTCCATTCACTCTTCAGAACCACATCTCTTAAGGAAGAAATTTGCAATATAAAGTAACTGCATTTTCCGAATATTTGAGATGTTTTTATCTTTACCATAAAGTACCATTGACCATTTCAGAACTTGTCCAAGACATTGCTGAGTCCAGTCAGTGTTACTAAGCCAGTCTTCTCTCTTCATGTTCCCACTATTACTGTTACTCAGCCTCTAAGCTCCAGCACTTCCTTCCAGATTTCTGAACAGTGGCAAGCCACAGCTGCTTTCAATCCATCCCTGGAAGGAAAACTTATAAAACTCTAGGCTTCAAGCTATGTTCCCCCTACCTATTTCACTCAGTTGACATATTTGATCACTCTAGTCATAGCTTCCACATAGCTCTGGTATCTACTACTTTCCACTAAAAATTAGTATAATGGGACCAGAAAGTAAGAAAGAACAGAAAGTTAATTCTTTCAGGTTTGCTGTTCAATTTTTGTAGACTAAGTTTATTCAGGTAATAGTTCCTTTGTCAACTTCCTAACCTTAGCTAGGTCTGGCTTAGCAAAGGTTCTTGTGGAAGAAATTAGGGAAGAGAGGGATACAAGAGAGATGCACTGACTTACTTACACCCAGAGAAACTGGATGTTAAGAAAAGATGAGTCATATTTTGGAGGTACTCTCATAACTGTTACTTCAGAAGTTGGGGTCAGAAAATAATATATTGGCTCACCTGCTTAAATCCAGTTTATACTACATTCTTCCCAATGATGTGCCAGCACAAGCTTTCCTGTCTTCAGTGATGATGTTCTCACTTCCTTTTCCAAAAGCTGATTCGATCCAATGACAGCTCTGATTGATAAAAAATTATACCTCATGTTGGTCTTTTAAAACCAATCCTCTCCATGGCTTTCTAAAGTCTTCCTCTGAAGAAACACTGAAAACATTTGCTCCCTCTGATTTATGATAAACTTTCAGAAGGCTAATGTCTAAGACTAGGTCCCCCTAAATTGTATTTTCTTGAGACCAAACATCCCCAGCAACTTGAACTGTTCCACATTAGACTTGTTTTCCAAACCCCACATGTTATGAACTGAATGTTTGTGTCCCCTCAAAATTTATATGTTAAAGCCCTTCTCCCCAGTGTGGTTGTATTAAGAGTAAAGAAGCAATTAAAGTTATAGGAGGTCATAAGGGTGAGGCCCCCTGATACAATAAAATTAAGTCCTTTTAAGAAGATACACCAGAGAAGAATTCTCTCTCTCTCTCTCTCTCTCTCTCTCTCTCTCTCTCTCTTTCTCTACCCATCTGTGTGTACACACTAATGAAAGTCCACATAAAGACATAGTGAGAAGGTGGCCTTCTGCAAAGCTGGGAAGACAGCTCTCACCAGAAGCTGAATTGGCTGGTACCTTCATTATGGACTGCTATCTTCCATAACTATGAGAAATACCTTTCTATTAAATCACACAGTCTGTGACATTTCGTTATGGCAGCCTCAGCAGACTAATACACCTCTCAAGACTGCTCACTTCTCTCTGGACAGGATTTAGTTTGCTTGTGCCACTCTTAATTAATGTGTGGGATCCAGAGCTACTCCCCTAATGTGGTCCTGGCCAATAGAAAACAGACACAGACAATTTTAATAAATAACTACCATGGGAATTTTGTTGGTACTTGATACATAGTCAGCTCTTCTGACCCAGTGTATCAGGCGTGCCCTGCATGCCACTCACAGTCACCCCAACCCCAACCCCAGGACACTGATTCTTGAGACAGCTAGCTTATCCACTGCTCTGATCTACTCCTACTCTATTGATTTATTTAACAAATATTTATTAACTTTATTTTTAAAAGCTCAACTCCTTTTAAACATTTAAGAGCTCTTTTAAGTTTGCAGCAAAATTTACAGGAAGGTATAGATATTGCCAATATACACTCTGCCACCCCCCCACACACATGTAGCACCCCCCCCCCCAATATCAGCATGCTCTACCAGAGTGGTACATTTGTTACAACTGATAAATTTCCACTAACGCATCATAATCACCCAAAGTTCTCAGTTTACATTATGTTTACATTTGGTGTTTTATACTCTATGAGTTTGAACAAATGTGTGATAGCATGTATAATATCCATCAGTATAGTAACATACAGAGTATATACTGCCTTACAAATCCTCTGTTCTCTGTCTATTCATCCTTCGCCAAAACCTACAGTGGTATTTGCACATCGGAGTAAGCAGTCTTCTCTTAGAGAGTGTATAGGTTCTCTTTGGCAGAGGCAGTTCTTCACGAGTTAGCTCAGTTTGGGTTTCTGTACATTTCATCCACTGATGTCCTTGGGCATGTGGAACTCTGGTGTAACCAGAGTTACATCCTGGTCAAACAGTGCCACTGGCATTGCTTTGCAAATAATCAGCACTTAATACCTTATTCTTGGCTTGAGTGTTGCTGAGTTACACAGCTTCCATGTGTTCTGTACAGGCTTTCTGCTCAGGCAGGGCTAGGGAGTATACCCAACAGTGTGCAGATCTATGACATAGGTCCCTTGTCTGCATAGGGGCAGACCAGGCTTCAAAACTGAAGTAGCTCTTAGTTTTAGGACTCATGTGAAGCAGACCTGCAGTCTGCCAAATTTCCTCATCAGACTTGGCTGCAATCTTGGCTGTGCAGGTGAACAAACCCACAGGTGGGAATTACTACTTAGATGTTGCAAGTAGAAACTCAGTCTTCCAAGATCTGAATGTTGATTGTAGCCTCTCCCTCCTTCTCTATAATGATCACATACTTAGTGGTCAATTCCTACAGAATCCCCCATAATCCCTGTGGGGTTGGATTGGAGTGGGGGCTATCAAGAAGCAACCCACAGAGATGGGAGAGCTCGATATTTTTTTAGGACTTTCTTTTTCAACTTAATGTATCATAGGATCAGGGGAGCCCTCTTGGTGTGAACTACGCTGGCCTTGGGAAGAACAAATGCAGTCAGTGTGTTGCCACTCCTTTTATCCTTCTAATGTGATGTCGTAGTCTCTGAGGTGCAAGGAGAGCTTCAGCCTCACCCTTGTTTTCTAGATTTTTTCAGTGGTATCTTAGTCATGAATAGTTGTTTTACTTATGAGGAGGGAAAAGTTAGGAATGACATATTGTCATCTTTCTCAAGTATGTTTGGCTTTGTAAAAATCCACCAAACAGTCTTCAAAATTGGGTGTACAATTCTTCATTCCTATCATCAATAAATGAGAGTCCTTGTGGCTCCACATCCTTGCAATAATTTGGTATTGTCAATGTTCTGGGTTTCAACCATTCTAGTAAGTGTGTAGTAGTATGTCATTATTTTAATTCACATTTCCCCTAAGACATATGGTGTGGAGCATATTTTCATATTTTTTTGGCCATCTGTATGTCTTCTTTGTGAAGTGTTTATTAAGCTGTTTGTCTCATTTTTCAAATGGGTTATTTGTTTTCCTATTGGCAAGCTTTAAGAATTTTGGTATATTTTGAGTAACAGTCCTTTATCAAATGTGTCTTGCACAAATATTTCTCTAAGTCTGTGACTTGTCTTGTCATTCTCCTGACAGTGTCTTTTACAGATAACAAGAGCTTGGCTTTTGTGAAATACAGCTTATCAATTTTTTCTCTCATGGATTGTGCCTTTGGAGTTTTATTTAAAAAGATATTGCCATTCTTAAGAGCATCCAGGCTTTCTTTTATGTTATCTTATAAGAGTTTCATAGTGTTGCACTTTACATTTAGGTCTATGGTCTATTTTGGTTTATTTTTGTGTTGGGTATAATGTCTAAATATATATTTTGGGTATACACTTGAATGTTTTTTGATATTCAGTTACTCCAGAATCATTCGTTGAAGAGACTGTCTTCCATTGTATAGCCTATGCCCTTTTGTTAAAGACCAGTTGACTATAACCATGTAGATCTATTTCTAGGCTATCCTGTCCCATTAATCTGTATGTCTGTTATTTCACCAATATCTCATGATTTGGATTACTGTAGCTTGAAGGTAAACCTTGATGCTGGATAGTGTCAGTCCTCCAACTTTGATATTCAATATTGGTTAGGTTATTCTGGGTCTTTTACTTCTCCATATAAACTTGAAAATCAATTTCCCATATACAAAAAATAACTCATTGGGATAACTATTTGGATTGTATTGAATCTGTATGTCAAGCTGGGAAAAACTGACCTTCACAATATTAAGCCTTAGGAACATGGACTATTTTTCATTTATTTAGTTCTTTGATTTTGTTCATCAGTTCTGTCACTTTCTTCATCTGAATATTGTACATTTTGTTGAATTTATACTAATTTATTTCACTTCTGGGGTTGCTAATGTAAAGGGCACTTTTTTTAAAGTTCAAATTCCAGTTGTTGATTACTGGTATATAGGAAAGCCATTGATTTTTGTATATTAATCTCATATCCTGAAATCTTGCTACAATCCATTATTAGTTCCAGGAGGTTTGTTGACTGTTTTGAAAAAATAGCTTGCTTGCTTCCTTCACAATCTGTATTCCCTTTATTTCCTTTTCTTGTCTTATTGCATTAGCTACTAATGCCACAACAATATTCAAAAGGAATTCTGAGAGGGGACATCCTTGCCTTATTCCTGATCTTAGTGGGAAAGCATTGGTTTATCACCATTAAATACGATGTTAGATATAGGCTTTTTTATTTTGGTATCATCAATGTACAATTACATGAGCAACATTATGGTTACTAGACTCCCCCCATTATCAAGGCCACACCACATACCCCATTAAAGTCACTGTTTATCAGTGCAGTAAGATGCTATAGAATCACTACTTATTTTCTCAGGGTTGTACTGCCTTCCCCGTGACCTCCCACACATTATGCATGCTAATCATAATGTCCCCTTTTCCCCCTTAACACACCCTTCCCACCCATCCTCCCCAGTCCCTTTCCCTTTGGTAACTGTTAGTCCATTCCTGGGTTCTGTGAATGTGCTGCTCTTTTGTCCTTAAGCTTTTTCTTTGTTATACTCCACAGATGAGTGAAATCATTTGATACTTGTCTTTCTCCACCTGGCTTATTTCACTGAGCATAATACTCTCTAGTTCCATCCATGTTGTTGCAAATGGTAGGATTTGTTTTATTCTAATTGATGAATAATATTCCATTGTGTGTATGTACTTTATCTTCTTTATCCATTCATCTACTGGTGGACACTTAGGTTGCTTCCATTTCGTGGCTCTTCTAAATAGTGCTGTGATAAACATAGGGGTGCATATGTCTTTTTCAAACTGGGCTGCTGCATTCTTAGGGTAAATTCCTAAGACTGGAATTCTTGGGTCAAATGGTATTTCTATTTTGAGTTGTCTGAGGAAACTCTATACTGCTTTCCACAATGGTGGAACTAATTTACATTACCACCAGCAGTGTAGCAAGGTTCCCTTTTCTTCACATCCTCACCAACATTTGTTGTTGTTTGTGTTTGTCTTTTGGCTGGTGGCCATCCTAAATGGTATAAGGTGATATCTCATTGTAGTTTAAATTTGCATTTCTCTGATGATTAGTGATGTGGAGCATCTTTTCATGTGCCTGTTGGTCATCTGAATTTCTTACAAGGTGAATTGTTCAGATCCTCTGCCCATTTTTTAATTGGATTATTTGCTTTTTGTTTCTTGAGGTGTGAGGGCATTTTATATATTTTAGATGTCAACCCTTTATTAGATCTGTCATTTATGAATATATTCTCCCATACTGTACTCTAACTTTTTGTCCTACTGGTGGTGTCCTTTGTTGTACAGAAGCTTTTAGCTAGATATAGATCCACTTGTCCATTTTTGCTTTTGTTTCCCTTGCCTGGAGAGATATGTTCATGAAGAAGTTGCTCATGTTTATGTCCAAGAGATTTTTCCTATGTTTAATTCTAAGAGTTTTATGGTATCATAACTTACATTCAGGCCTTTGATCCATTTTGAGTTTACTTCTGTGTATGGGGTTAGACAATGATGCAATTTAATTCTCTTGCATGTACCTGTCCAGTTTTGCCAACACCAGGTGTTGAAGAGGTTGTCATTTCCCCATTGTATGTCCATGGCTCCTTTATCACATATTAATTGACCATGTATGTTTGGGTTAATATCTGGACAATCTTTTCTGTTCCACTGGTCTATGGGTCTGTTCTTTTGCCAGTACCAAATTGTCTTGATTACTGTGGCTTTGTACTAGAGCTTGAAGTTGGGAAGCAAGATCCCCCCTGCTTTATTCTTCCTTCTAAGAATTGCTTTGGATATTCATGGTCTTTTCTGTTTCCTTATGAATTTTAGAACTATTTGTTCGAATTCGTTGAAGAATGCTCTTGGTGTTTTTATAGGGACTGCATTGAATCTGTAGATTGTTTTATGCAGCTTGGCCATTTTGACAGTATTAGTTCTTCTTACCCAAGAGCATGGGATGAATTTCCATTTGTTAGTGTCCTCTTTAATTTCTTTAAGAGTGTCTTGCAGTTTTCAGGGTATAGGTCTTCCACTTCCATGGTTTGCTTTATTCCAAGGTATTTTATTCTTTTTGATGCAATTGTTAGTGGAATTGTTTTCCTGATTTTCTTTCTGCTAGTTCATCATTAGTGTATAGGAAAGCAACAGATTTCTGTGTAATAATTTTGTATCCTGCAACTTTGCAGAAATCAGATATTAGTTCTAGTAGTTTTGGAGGTGATTCTTTAGGGTTTTTAGTGTACAATATCATGTCATCTGCAAATAGTGACAGTTGGACTTCTTCCTTACCAATCTGGATGCTTTATTTCTTTGTGTTGTCTGATTGCCATAGCTAGAACCTCCAGTACTATGTTGAATAAAAGTGTGGAGAGTGGGCATCATTGTCTTGTTCCCAATCTTAAATGAAAAGCTTTCATCTTCTTGCTGTTAAGTATAATATTGGCTGTGGGTTTGTCATATATGGCCTTTATTATGTTGAGGTACTTGCCCTCTATACCCATCTTATTGAGAGTTTTTATCACGAATGGATGTTGAATTTTGTCAAATGCTTTTGCAGCATCTATGGAAATGATCATGTGGTTTTGTCCTTCTTTTTGTTGATGTGGTGGATGATGTTCATGGATTTTTTAATGTTTTACTATCCTTGCATCCCTGACACGAATCCCACTTGATCATGGTGTATGATCCTCTTGATGTATATTTGAATTCAGTTTGCTAATATTTTGTTGAGTATTTTTGCATCTACATTCTTTAGGTATATTAGTCTGTAATTTTCTTTTTGTGGTGTCTTTGCATGGTTTTGGTATTAGAGTAATGCTAGATTAATAAAATGAGTTTGTAAGTATTCCTTCTCCTAGTTTTTGGAAAACTTCATGGAGAATGGGTATTATGTCTTCTCTAAATGTCTGACAAAATTCAATGTTGTATCCATCTAGCCCAGAAAATTTGTTCTTGGGTAGTGTTTTGATTACTAATTCAATTTCATTGGTGGTAATTGGTCTGTTTAGATTTTCTGTTTCTTCCTTGGTCAGTCTTGGAAGGTTGTATTTTTCTAGGAAGTTTTCCATTTCTTGTAGGTCATCCAGTTTGTTAGCATATAAATTTTCATTGTATTCTCTAATAATTCTCTGTAATTCTGTGGTGTCTTGTGATTTTTCCTTTCTCATTTCTGATTCTGCTTATGTATGTAGACTCTCTTTTTCTCATTGTAATTCTGCCTAGTGGTTTATCTATTTTATTTATTTTCTCAAAGAACCAGCTCTTTTCTTTTTTTTTTCTATTTTTTTATTATTCTCAACTTTACTTCTTTTCTAATCTTTATTATGTCCCTCCTTCTACTGAACTTGGGCCTCATTTGTTCTTCTTTATCCAGTTTCAATAATTGTGAATTTAGACTATTAATTTGTGAATGTTCTTTCTTCTTTAAATAGGCCTAGATTGCTATATACTTTCCTCTTAGAACTATCTTTGCTGTGTCCCACAGAAGTTGGGGCATTGTGCTGTTGTTTTCATTTGTCTCCATATATTCCTTGATCTCTTTTTTAATGTGGTCATTAATCCATTAATTATTTAGAATCATGTTTTTAAGCCTCCATGTGTTTCTGAGCCTTTTTGTTTTCTTCGAACATTTTATTTCCAGTTTTATACCCTTGTGATTTTAAGAAGTTGGTTTGTATAATTTTAATCTTTTAAAATTTACTGAGGCTCTTTTTGTGGCTTTGTATGTGGTCTATTCTGAGAAATGTTCATTCTGCACTTGAAAAGAATGTGTATCCTGCTTCTTTAGAGTGGAGAGATCTGCAGATGTCTGTTAGGTCCATCTGTTCTAATGTGTTGTTCAATGGCTCTGTGTCCCTACTAATTTTTTGTCTTGTTGGTCTGTCCTTTACCCTGAGTGGAGTGTTGAGGACTCCTGAAATGAATGTATTACATTCTATTTCCCCTTTTAATTCTGTTAGTATTTGTTTCACATATGTCAGTGCTCCTGTGTTGGGTGCATAGATATTTTTAATGGTTATGTCCTCTTGTTTGATTGACCCCTTTATCATTATGTAATCTCCTTCTTTGTGTCTTATGACTTTCTTGGTTTTGAAGTCTATTTTGTCTGATACAAGTACTGCAACTCCTGTGTTTTTCCTCCCTATTAGTTGCAGGAAATATCTTTTTCAATCCATTTACTTTAATTTGTGTATGTCTTTGGGTTTGACATGAGTTTCTTCAAGGCAGCATATAGATGGGTCTTGTTTTTTATCCATTCCATGACTTTATGCCTTTTTATTAGTGAATTCATACCATGTACATTTAGGGTGATTGTTGATAGGTATGTACTTATTGCCATTGCAGGTTTAGATTCGTGGTTACCAAAGGTTCAAGGTTAACTTCCTTACTATCTAAGAGTCTAACTTAACCCATTTAGAATGCTATTAAAACAGAATCTAAAGGTTCTTTTTCTTTCCCTCATTTTTTTCCTCCTCCATTCTTTTTATATTAGGTAACATATTCTGTACTCTTTGTCTAATTCTTTAGGTTACCTCTGGTGCCAGCTATTTAACCTTAGGAACACTGCCATCTACATCAGTCCCTCCAGAATACACTGTAGAGATGGTTTATGGGAGGTAAATTCTCTCAGATTTTGCTTATCTGGAAATTGTTTAATCCTTCCTTCAAATTTAAATGATAATACTGCCAGATAAAGTATTCTTGGTTTGAGGCCTTTCTACTTAATTTCATTAAATACATCATGCCACTCCCTCTGGCCTGTAAGTTTTCTGCTGAGAAGTCTGATGTTAGCCTCATGGGTTTTCCTTTATATGTAATCTTACTTCTCTCTCTGGCTGCTTATGATAGTCTTTCCTTATCCTTGATTTTTGCCATTTTAATTACTACATGTCTTGGTGTTGTCCTTCTTGGGTCCCTTGTGTTGGGAGATCTGCACACCTCCATGGCCTGAGAGACTATCTCCTTCCACAGACTGGGGAAATTTTCAGCAATTACTTCCTGAAAGACACTTTTTATTTATTTTTCTCTTCTTCTTCTTATACCCTTATAATAAGAATATTGTTCCATTTGGATTGGTCAAACAGTTCTCTCAGTATTCTTTCATTCTTAGAGATCATTTTTTCACTCTGTGCCTCAGCTTCTATGTATTTCTCTTCCCTAATTTCTATTTCATTTATTGTCCCCTCCACCATACCTAATCTGCTTTTTATACTCTCCATTGTACTCTTCAATGATTAGATCTCCATCCTAAATTCATTCCTGAATTCTTGAATATTTCTCTATAACTCCATGAGCATGTTAAGGATTTTTATTTTGAAATATCTTTCAGGCAGATTCATGAGGTTGATTTCATTTGAATTTTTATCAGGTGTACTCATCATTTTGCTTTTAACCAGGTTCCTTTTACATTTCATAATTTGTCTGTGGTGCCCACTAGTGCCCAGAGGCTCTACTCTCTGAATCTGCTCAGCCCCTGGAGCAATGTCAGGGGTTTCAGGGAAACGGTGTTGGTTCTTGGAGGGAGGAAAGAGCTTTTTCCTGCTTCCTGGATGGTATGCTTGTCTCCACTGCCAGAACCAGTGGGCTGAACACACAGGTGTAAGCCTCTATGCTTTATGTTTGTAGCTGCCATAGGCGATGCTTCCCTCTGGCTGGCCTGATGCCAGGGCATGGTTTGCCAATTTGAAAGCCTGAGCCAGGTGCAGGCTAGATGGGAGGAAGACACAGAGGGCTGCGTATTGTCATGGGGGGCCTTGGACCTGTGCAGCCCCCCAGGCAGATGGAGCACCTGAAGATTGTTTAAACTCCCAACCTGATGGGCAGAGTACACCTGGACAATTTTGTCTACATGTCCTTTCTTGTGAGCAGTAAGCTCTGTGCAATCCTGGCCCCTTTAGCAGCCCTCTCACTTTTAGGAAGTCTCTCGGGCTGCCCACCCAGATCAGCCAGATATGAATCCCTTTTTTCCACAAGCAGCTGGAATCTCTGTCTCACCAGGTATACCACCTGTCTTAGCTTTCCAACTGCATGAAATCACCAGATCACCATGCAGTGTAGGTTCATGCTCTCAGAGCAGTTCTCCATGGCTAGGTTTCCAGCAGTCCCAGGCCTCCACTCCCTTCCCACTCTAATTCTCTTCCTCCCACAGGTGAGCTGGATTGGGAGAAGGACTTGGGCCCTGCTGGTCAACAGCTTTGGTATGTTACCCTGTTCCATGAGGTCTGCTCTTTTCTCCAGGTATATGTAGTCTGGTGCAACCTTCTTTCCTATTGCTCTTTCAGGATTAGTTGCATGAAATTCTATTTTCGTATTGTATGTGGTTTTAGGAGGAGGTCTCTCACTCTCTTACCTCTCACACCACCATCTTTAATCTAATCCTAGCTATAGGTTTTTGTAGCTATTCTTTATCAAGTTAAGAAATTTCCCTTCTATTCCAAGTTTACTGAAACATTTTTTAATTCATAAATAGGTTTCAGACTTTGTAAAATACTATCTCTGAATGTATTGAAAGGATCATGTGATTTTGCTTATTTAGTCTGTTGATGTGATACATTGCATTAATTGATTTTCAAACACTGATCCAGACTTGCATACTAAGCATATATCACACCTTCTCATGGTGTATAGTGATTTTTACATATTTCTTAATTTGTTAAAATGTTTGAGGTTTTTACATTCATGTCATGAAAGATATTGGTCTGTAGTTTTCTTTCTTGAACTCTTTGCTGTTTTTGGTATTAGTGTAATTCTGGTCTCTTAGAATGTGTTAGGGAGTATTTCCTCTTTTTCAGTCTGCTGAAAGAGATCATAGAATACTGTTGCAATTTCTTCCTTAAAAAATTCACCATTGAATACATTTGGGCTTGGTGTTTTCTGTTTTGGAAGATTATTGGTTATTGATTCAAATTCTTTAAGAAATATAGGTCTAGGAGGAAAAAAGATGGTGGCATAGGAAGTGAGGCAGAAATCCCCTCCCAAAACCACATATAATATGAAAATATAGCAAATACAACTATTCCTAAAAATAAACAGAAATAAGATTGTACCAGCCAATCTACATCTGGGAAAAGAGAACATCTCATGGAGAAGGGTAAAGTAATAAAGCCACGGCCTGGCGGGACCTGAGCACTCCCCAACCCCAGCTCACTGGTGGGAGGAAGAGAAAGAGAGCAGGGAAGGAGTAGAAGCCCACAATTGCTAAATACCCAGCCCTAGAATTCTACTCCAGAAGCATAAACACACATTGCATGGTGCTCTGTAGATTAGAGGGGTTGAAAAGTAAACTCAGAGACTGAGATTACAACCATTTGTGGAGAACAGGTTCCTGCAACCAGCTGCCCTGGGAAAAAAAGAAAGGAAGATGCTTTGAAAGACTTCCCAACAGTGAGAGGGCTGCTAAAGGGGCAAGAATGACACAGAGCTTGCTGCTCAGCAGAAAGAACAGGTGGACAAAATCATCCTGGCACACACAGCCCATCAGGTTGGTAACATTTAGGAGCTTCAGGTGTTCTATTCTTCCAGCTGGTGTTGCTGCCCCAACACCCCCCACCACAATGAGAAGCCTACTTCTCCTTCCTGCCAGTGAGCAACTGCATATAAACCTGCTGGCCCTGCCATCACTCTGGGCTTGAGGAGGGAAGCCCTGCTTATGGCAACTACCCAGGCTTAATACAGAGGATGTTCACTGCATGCATGTCCCCCTGGCCCTGACAGTGGAGGCAGACACTGTGGCTGGAAGCAAGAAAGAGCTCTGTCCTCCAGGCAGGAATAGGCATGGTTTGCCTGCAATCCCCTCCATTGCTCCAGGCCAGCTGGATGGCAGCCCCACCTATGTAAAATACACAGGATAAATGCAGAAGCTATTCCCTGCACATGGCTCACTGGCCCCAATAGGGGAGGTAGGTAGTGAAGCTTGGAAGCAAGAAAGAGCTCTCTCTTTAGGGTAGGCAACAGCACTGCTCACCTGTGACCACTACCATTCACTCCAGGTGCTGGAAAGCTCCAAAGAACAGACCTTATGGACACTAGGGGGTGCTGCATACACAAACACAATATATCTCATTATCCAATAGGACTACAAAAACACAGAAGAATTTGTTCAATCCAAAAATCCCTCAAACACCAGAAAGAGGGCACAGTGAAACTAAAATTACCAATCTTCCTGAAAAAGAATTCAAAATAAAAATAATAAACATGCAAATGAAGCTACAGAAATATATTCAAGAGTTAAGGGATAAATTCAAGAGGGAGATGGATACCTTAAAAAATACAGTAGCTGAAATGAAATGTACAATAGAGGGATTTAAAAGGACCTTAGATGAGGTAGAAGAGATGGTAAATGGAATATAAATTAGAGAACAGAAATACAAAGAAGCTGAGGTAGAGAGAGAAAAAAGGATCTCTAGTAATTAAAGAATATTAAGAGAAGTGTGTGACCAATCCAAATGGAACAATATTTCCATTATAGGTGTACCAGAAGAAGAGAGAAAAAGGGATAGAAAGTGTCTTTGAAAAAATAATTGCTGAAAAATTCCCAAAACTGGGAAAGGAAATAGTATCTCAGGCCATGGAAGTCCACAGATCTCCCAAAAGAAGGGACCCAAGGAGGACAACACCAAGACATATAATAATTGAAATAGCAAAGATCAAGGACAAGGACAGAGTATTAAAAACACTCAGAAAGAGAAGAAAATATCACATACAAAGGAAAACCCATAAGGCTATAATCAAACTTCTCAACAGAAACCTTACAGGCTAGAAGGGAGTGGCATGATATATTCAATGCAATGAAGCAGAAGGACCTACAACCAAGAATAATCCACCCATCAAGATGATGATTTAAATTTGAAGAAGGAATTAAACAATTTCCAGATAAGCAAAAGTTGAGGTAATTTACCTTCCACAAACCATCTTTGCAGTGTATTTTAAAGGGACTGCTCTAGATGGAAGTGCTCCTAAGGCTAACTAGCTGTCACCAGAGAAAATAACACCACAGTAAAAAAGTAGACCATTTAATTATTAACCAAATGCAAAATTAAATCAAATACCCACAAAATCGGTCAAGGGATGCACAAAGAGTACAGAATATGACACCTAGTATATAAACAATGTAAGAGGAAGAAAAATGGTGAAAAAAATCTTCAGATTGTGTTTATAATAGCATAATAAGAGAGTTAAGTAAGACTGTTAGATAGTAAAGAAGCTGCCCTTGAACCTTTGGTAACCATGTATCCAAAGCCTGCAATGGCAATAAGTACATATCTATCAATAATCACCTTAATATAAATGGTCTGAATGTACCAAAAGACAAAGAGTGACTGAATGGATAAAAGTGCAAGATCCTTATATATACTGCCTACAAGAGACTCACTTCAAACCCAATTACATAGACAGACTAAAAGTGAAGGGATGGAAAAGATATTTCATAGAAACATTAGGGAGATAAAAGCAGGACTTGCAATACTTGTATCAGATAAAATAGACTTCAAAACAAAGGAAGTAAAAAAAGAATAAGAAGGACATTATAAAATGATAAAGGGGTCACTCCAACAAGAGGATATAACCATTCAACATATCTGTGTACTCAACATAGGAGCCCTCAAATATGTGCAACAAATACTAAAACAATTAAAAGGGGAAATAGAATGCAATGCATTCATTTTAGGAGACTTCAACACACCATTCACTCCAAAGCACAGATCAACCAGACAGAAAATAAGTAAGGAGACAAAGGTGCTGAAAAACAAATCAGAACAGATGGGCCTAACAGACATCTACAGAATACTCCACCCAAAAGCAACAGGATACACATTCTTCTTAAGTGAAAATGGAACGTTTTTCTGAACAGGTCACATACTAGGCCACAAAAAGAGCCTCAGTCAATTCAAAAAGATTGAAATTGTACCAAGCAACTTCTCAGATCACAAATTTATTAAACTAAAAATTAATTGTACAAAGACAACAAAAAGGCTCACAAACACATGCAGTCTTAACAACATGCTCCTAAATAAACAATGGATCAATGACCAAATTAAAACAGAGATCAAGCAATATATGGAGACAAATGAAAACAACAGGTCAATACCCCAACTTCTGTGGGATGCAGCAAAGGCAGTATACTCCTAAGAGGAAAGTATATATCAATACAGGCTTATCTTGAGAAAGAAGAACAATCCCAGATGACCAGTCTAAATTGATAAGAAACGAAACTGGAAAAAGAACAAATTAGGCCCAAAGTCAGTAGAAGGAGGGATAAAATAAAGATCAGAGAAGAAATAAATAAAATTGAGAAGACTAAAACAATAGAAAGAATTAATGAAACCAAGAGATCATTCTTTGAGAAAATAAACAGAATAGATAAATCCCTAACCAGACTTTTCAAGAAAAAATGAGAGTCTACAGACATAAAGAGAATCAGAAATGAGAAAGGTAAAATCACTACAAACACCACATAAAAACAAAGAATATTAGAGAATACTATGAAAAATTATATGCTAACAAATTAGATAATCTGGAAGAAATGGATAACTTTTTAGAAAATTACAACCTTCCAAGATTGAACCAGGAAGACAAATAAAATCTGAACAGACTAATTACCAGCAACAAAAATGAATTGGTAATAAAAAAAACTACCTAAGAACAAAATTGCTGGACCAGATAGCTTCACTGCTGAATTTTATCAAACATTTAGAGAAGACCTAATACCCATCATCCTTAAAGTTTTCCAAAAGTTGGAAGAGGAGGGAATACTTCAAAACTCCTTCTATGACGGTGGCATCACTCTAATAACAAAACCCAGAAAAGACACCACAAAAAACAAAAACCACAGGCCAATATCCCAATGTACATAGATGTCAAAATACTCAATAAAATATTAGCAAACGGATTTCAAAAATACTTAAAAAAGATCATACATCATGATCAAGTGGGATTTATTCCACAGATGCAAGTATGATAGAATATTCAAAAATCCATCAACATCATCCACTGCATCAGTAAACAGAAGGACAAAAATCACATCAACAGCTCCATAGGTGCTGAAGAAGCATTTGACAAAATTCAGCATCCCTTCATGATAAAAACTCTCAACAAAATGGGTATAGAGGGCATGTACATCAGCATAGTAAAGGCCATATAACACATACCCACAGCCAATAGTACACTTAACAGTGAAAAGCTGAAAACTTTTCCACTAAGATTGGGAATAAGACAAGAATGCCCACTCTTCCCACTTTTATTCAACATAGTTTTGGATGTCCTAGCCATGGCAATCAGACAACACTGAGAAAGGAAAAGCATTTCTATCAGCAAGGAATAAGTGAAACTGTCACTGTTTGCAGATTACATGATATTTTGCATTAAAAAACCCCTTAAGAATCCAGTCAAAAACTAATAGAGCTAATATCTGAATTCAACAAAGTTTCAGGATACGAAATTGAGAGACAGAAATCTGTTTCATTCCTATACACTAACAATAAACTCTCACAAAGCAAAATCAGGAAAACAATTCCATTCAAAATTACATCAAAAGAATAAAATACCTAAGAATAATACTAACCAAGGAGGTAAAAGATTTATAACCTGAAAACTACAAGACACTATTTGAGAGAAATTAAAGAGGACATTAATGAATGGAAATACATCCCTTGCTCATGAGAAGGAAGAATTAATATTGTCAAAATGACCATCCTGCCTAAAGGAATTCATAGATTTAATGCAATCCCTATCAAAATACCAACATCATTCTTCAATGAACTAGAGAAAATAATTCTAAAATTCACATGGAATGACAAAAGACCCCAAATAGACAAAACAATTTTAGAAGGAAGAATAAAGTAAGGCAGATTACACTCCCCAATTTCAAGCTCTACTAAAAGCCATAATATTCAAGACAATTTGTTACTGGCAAAAGAACAGAGACAAAGATCAATGGAATAGAAATCCGAGATATAAACCCAGGATTGCTTTGGCTATTCAGGGCCTTTTATGGTTTCTTATGAATTTTAGAACTATTTGTTCAAGTACATTGAAGAATGCTGCTGGTGTTTTGAAAGGGATCGCATAGAATCTGAAGGTTGCTTTAGGCATGATAGCCACTTTAACAATATTAATTCTTCCTACACAAGAGCATGGGATGAATTTCCATTATTAGTGTCCTCTTTAATTTCTCTCAGGATTGTCTTGTGGGTTTCAGAGTATAGGTCTTTCACTTCCTTGGTTAGGTTTATTCCTAGGTATTTTATTATTTTTGATGCAATTGTCGATGTAATGGTTTTCCTGATTTCTCTCTCTGCTAGTTCATCATTAGTGTATAGGGATGCAACAGATTTCTGTATATTAATTTTGTGTCATGCAACTTTGCTGAATTCAGATATTAGGTGAAATAGTTTTGGAGTGGATTCTTTAGGGATTTTATGTACAATATCATGTCATCTGCAAACAGTGTCAGTTTAAATTCTTCCTTACCAATCTGGATGCACTTCATTTCTTTGTGTTCTCTAATTGCTGTGGAGAGGACCTCCAGAACTATATTGAATTAAAGAGGACAGAGTGGGGGAGATGGCTGGTAACTATAGATCTGCTTTGGTTTTGTAACTGTATTCCTATTATGTTAATGTGTGTGCACAATTTAATAAGTAGTTTAAAACCTATACATGCTTAAGTTACTCTACAAGAAGATATGTCAAAGAAATAATCAATCTTCCCATATTTTCTTCCATCTGCTACTTCTATAGCTTTTCTTCTTCCTTCCTAATTACAACCCTTAAATAGAATTCGTACCTCATATCGAATTTACCGAGTATCATAATTCTTCCAAGTGCTAAAGATACCTCAAGACAAGTGCTGGGCGTAGAATCCACAGGACATACATCTGCAAAGAAGTAAAAAGCTAACCTTTTCAAACAATAAGGCTTCTCTCTCACTTACCAACTTTACATTTGCCTGTATGGCCCCAGAAGATGACTGGTTAGCCAGAGACGGGTAAGATTCCTCAAGGGAGGAACAACCTAAGACAGACACAGTCACAGGAGGGGCCATCAGGTGAGAAATTGGGGATCAACAGAGGTGAGGCTTAGAACCTCACCCCCCCCTGTTTTGAGAGAAATCTTCTGCATCCATGGATGTTTTATTGCCCTTGTCTAGCTTGGATTAACACTTAGTCTATAGGCACACACCTGATCATCTACATTTGCTCTCTTACAACACTAAACTATGTTTTCTACCTTTATCTTGCATCCACCTATCACTTCAGCATTTTATTAAAAATAATAATAATAATAATAATAATAAGGGAGAAATGTGGGATTCACATATAAATCAAGTATAAAATCAAACGAGTGTGCTGACCTCCAATGAGTTCTGCACAATGGTATAGAGGGCATGTCAAAGTGTGGGCAAAGGGTCTGTTTGTTTCTATGCAGAAGATCAAGGCCTAGCTTGGATACCCAGAAAATGAACTAAGATATGATATGAGGAGGAGCTTCCAGCATCAGCACTCTCTGGAGGACTTGTGCCGGGGGATGATCATCAAAAAGCCTCCACAGGGATCCGGACGATGCTGCGGTTGTGGCTGCATCCACCCCACCGTCTCCTGGACTTGCCACTGGAATGAGGAGGGAGATGTCTAGGCTGGCATGTGCATACAGTGAGACAACGAATTTGACCGGATCTGTACTGTTGGAACTCAACCAGGAGTTGGGAGGGGTGCAAGTTGTAGCACTCCACAATCTTATGACTATAGACTATCTATGGTTAAAAGAACATATGGGATGTGAACAGATCCCAGAAATGGGTTGATTAAATTTGTTTGATTTCTCTCAGACTGTTCAAGTAAAGTTGGACAATATCCATCATATCATAGACAAATTTTCACAAATGTCTGGGGTGCCTAAATGGTTTTCTTGGCTTCACTGGAGATGGATGGTAATTATAGATTTGTTTTGTTTATGTCACCATATTCCTATTATGTTAATATGTGTGTGCAAATTAGTTAGTAGTTTAAAACCTATACATACTTAAGGTACTCTACAAGAAGATATGTCAAAGAAATAATCAATCCTCCCATGTTTCCTTCCATATGCTACATCTGTAGCTTTTCTTCTTTCTTCCTAATTACAACCCTTAAATAGAATTCGTGCCTCATATCAAATTTACTGAGTATCATAATTCCTCCAGGTGGTAAAGATACCTCGAGACAAGTGCTGGGCATAGAAGCCACAGGGCATAAATCTGCAAAGAAGTAAAAAGCTAACCTTTTCAAACAATATGGCTTCTCTCTCACTTACCAATTTTACATTTCCCTGTATGGCCCCGGAAGATGACTGGTTAGCCAGAGACGGGTAAGATTCCTCAAGGGAGGAACAACCTAAGACAGGCACAGTCGCAGGGGGGCCATCAGGTGAGAATTTGGGGATCAACAGAGGTGAGGCTCAGAACCTCACCCCCCCTGCTTTGAGAGAAATCTTCTGCATCCGTGGATGTTTTGCTGCCCTTGTCTAGCCTGGATTAATACTTAGTCCATAGGCACACACCTGATCATCTGATCATCTACATTTGCCCTCTTACAGCACTAAACTATGTTTTCTACCTTTATCTTGCCGATAAGGTCCAGGGAAAGAGATCCCTGGGTCGGCCAGCCTACTCCAAAGGAAGGCCACTCGACTGAGCAAAAGGTGTCAAGCTTACCCTTCTTGATGCTAAGGCTCATATTTAAGGCCTGTTTCTTTACGTCCGGGAAATGGGAAAAGATCAGACTCTTAGGAGTAGCCTGAGCCTGACCCATAGTGAAAAAGAAGAAGAAAAAGGATATGAGGGAGACAAAGGCGAAGGATGAAGATGCCACTTCAAACAAGATGACTGTTATATGTGCTTGTGAACGGGTTCCTGTTGTTGCACAGTTTTCCTTCTGCGGGGGATGCGAATTTATCTGGGATTCGCGGCTGTGACCCCCTTATCCTGTCACGGGAGTCTTCTAGCGGCGGGCGCCGTAATGGCTCTTAATTGCCTGACCCGTGCCCACGGGGAATGATGTAGTGGCAGAAAGGAGAAACAGAGAGAGCAGGAGAGCCTTAGAACAAGGAAACTTAAAATAAGAAGCGCATAAAAAAATATAAACCGAAACCAAAACACAGTAAAATAAACACCAAGCACACACACCACATCTGATCACACTCATTCGGACCGGTCCTTCTCTCACCCTGGTGTGCACCACACTCACCACTTTCAGGATCCTCAAAAACTCTCGTTATTCTCCCGAAAGGCGTCCACTCGGACTGCCGCAGGGTGACGAGCTCGATCTTTTCCCCCTCGGGCACCAGTTTTCTGGCAATCGGACTTGCCTTCCTAAGGCCGAGTCACTCGGACCTTAGGGCCAGTATTGGTTACCTGGCTTCACCCAGGGTCGCTAACCTGGGGGCCGCGACTACCAACCCGGACTCTCTCACTTGGGGTCACTAACCCGAGACCATACACGGGATGGCGACTCCCGCTTTATAATGGATTTATGCAGACACAAGGGGGCAACCCTCGAATTGCACTGCCCCGTCCTGACAATTAGACCTTGCCTCCAGCCATACTTTGTTCTCAGGGAAGCCGCACGGATCCCGGACGAGCCCCAAATGTTAGGGTCCAGGAACTCAGGGTTTTCCCGAGAGAACAAAGCACACAGGCATGGAGATGTAAGTACAGGCAAAGTCTTTATTCAGCCAGCAAGCTGGGGTCGACAGCACCTCCCCTGACACACAGGCCGAGTCCGAGCTGCTGACCCCCAGGCAACTTTAGGTATTGCTTATATAGGATTTTCACAGCCGTTACACCGAAGCCCATGCATTTCTACAACCAATAATTTTAAAACACATTCTATATTGTAACCTTTTAGGGGACACTCCAGTTGCCTGACCGCTTCAATTGTTATCTCTTGCTTACCCAAGCATGTCTATGTGACTTATCATGGATCACGTCCCCAGGCTGTTGCCCACTTCTAGTTATCTAACTTAAAGCAGACGCATTTCTAAGCTTAGCCTCGGGTTGTTTATTCAAAACTGGGTGGCCCATGCTTTAGGCAGTTAGGTTAAATGTTATTAGTCCTTTTTCCTGACTCTTGATGCCCTCTGCCCTCCTTTACAACAGTGAAGTCATGGGTTATGCTGAGATAAACTTGTGGAACACTCAAACATTCCAGGCCAAGTTGCTCTTGGCCTTTTGAACTTTAACTGATCTCACTGAAGATGTCTATATTCATAGTCTGGTATCTTTCCCTAAAGAATTAGTTTGGCCTTGACTTTGCATAATGTTTAACACCGAGTTTTGGAGTTTTGAAAGGGACTTCTTTGCCCATTGTTACATTTCTGTGACTGTAAATATTCAGCCTTTTTTTTCCCGGAGGCCCTTACCCTACTCTGACTACACCCTTGGTCCCTGTCTCATTCCCACCACCTACAGGGGAATCCCTGGATGAAGCCCCACCATCCACAGGGGATTCCAGGTGAATTCCCACCACCCACAGGGAACCACTGGGTGTCTACCCACCACCCACCATGGGGTCCAAGAGCATTTCCCTACCATCTCTAGCTGCATCCCACCCAAACATTAAACACCTTAAGACTGATTTGGGGTTCACTGGTCCTGCTGACTTAAGTTAGATGTAACTCCAGGAGGAAGAGTGTATATGGCTTGGGGCAAACAAAACAATGGAACTGAAATGTCAAGGGAAAGGCAAGTTGGCAGAAACCCTTTTTATTGCTTACAGTTAAGCCTGGCTCCATTGTTCTCCTCTGGCCATAGCATTCTCTCTCCTTTCTCCTGAGTCTCCACTAGCAAAGCCTGCTATGTCTCTGAAGCCACAGTGCTCCCTCACTTCCCACCCACCACTCCTGGGAGCAGCTGCATGAGCAGGTTCTTGGTGACTGGCAGACACCAGACCAGGTATGTACCAGGAACAGAGTTGAGAAAAGAATGGCTGTCCTCTCTCCACCCCTTGCCCCAGAGGCTGCAGGAAGCTGCAGTGAGTAAACACCTATTGATATGTAAATGGACTAAGGAGATTCTGGAAATTCTACAGTTTACCTCACACAAGTATACAACAGTGATTCAACCATAATTTACAGAAATATTTACTTTTATTACCATTATCTCAGGATTAGTCACAATACGTCTCCCTCATCTGTTTATAGTGTGATACTCTTCCCTCTGACTTAGAATTGATCTCACACAAATAACACTTACTGTAAAAATTTCAACTAATACTACATATGTAAAACAAAGAATGAAAGTCCTCTTTATTTTTCCCCAGAGTTCACTTCAGTTTTTTTCTGTGAGTTTATAATATCATATATATTATTTATAATACCATATATAATAATATAATGTCATAAAATATGATTTCCTGAGGTTATCCATAAGATCATTGTTAATGTTTTAGTATAAGGGGATTGAGAAAATGTCACACTACCTCTGTATCACAACCTTATCTACAAATCTTTGAAAAATTGTGGCTCCTTTATGACAGTTGTTAACAAGGCCAAAGAAGAATCTATGATTTATACTTATATTTTCAGCCCCAAATCACTCAGACCAAGAAGCCACAGAAACATTGATAAAAAAGTTCATCCTGTCCAGTTCTCTGCCTCAGAAAAACTCAACTCTGAAGTCTCTGGAAAGATAGGCAGCCTTGCCCCATGCTTCCTAGACTTGCGGATTTCACAAAACAACACATATTCTTTAAGGGGGACCTTCAAAATATTGTCAGCTATTTGTTTTGTCAAATAAAGACAATAAAACAACAAGAAAACTACCTCTACTGATTCCAACATTTCTTAAAATAAATGACATTTGAACACCAAACAATGATTAAGCTCATTTTTAATCTCAGGTGGTAAAATCACCT
The DNA here is from genome assembly GCF_040802235.1 of Manis javanica. Taxonomy (NCBI): domain Eukaryota; kingdom Metazoa; phylum Chordata; class Mammalia; order Pholidota; family Manidae; genus Manis; species Manis javanica. The sequence continues at coordinate 54,234,104 of NC_133174.1, forward strand.
TTTTTTAAATAATATCAGAAAAGTGTACCTCCATAGCCGATCATCTGACACCCTATAGGTGATCAAAATTAAGGATATTTAAAGCATGCATTAATCTTTGATTTACCATTAGATTTATCCTATCAAGGAGTAATCCCCCTTATCATTCTTTCTTTCTTTCTTTTTTTTTTTAATCTTTAATCTACACTTACCTGAAGAATACTATGTTTACTGGGCTCTCCGCTATACCAGGTCCCCCCTATAAACCACATTACGGTCACAATCCATCAGCATAGCAAAATGTTGTAGAATCACTATTTGTCCTCTCTCTGTTGTAGAGCCCTCCCCTTTCTCCCTCCCCCACTATGCATACTAATCTTAATACCCCCTTACTTCTTCCCCCCCCCTTATCCCACCCTGCCCATCCATCCTCCCCAGTCCCTTTCCCTTCGGTACCTGTAAGTCCATTTTTGGGTTTTGTAATTCTGCTGCTGTTTTGTTCCTTCAGTTTTTCCCTTGTTCTTATACTCCACACATGAGTGAAATCATATGGTATTTCTCTTTCTCCGCTTGGCTTATTTCACTGAGCATAATACTCTCCAGCTCCATCCATGTTGCTGCAAATGGTAGGATTTTTCCTCTTCTTATGGCTGAGTAGTATTCCATTGTGTATATGTACCACATCTTCTTTATCCATTCATCTACCGATGGACGTTTACGTTGCTTCCAATTCTTGGCTATTGTAAATAGTGCTGCAGTAAACATAGGGGTGCATCTGTCTTTCTCAAACTTGATTGCTGCGTTCTTAGGGTAAATTCCTAGGAGTGGAATTCCTGGGTCAAATGGTAGGTCTGTTTTGAGCATTTTGATGAACCTCCATACTGCTTTCCACAATGGATGAACTAATTTACATTCCCACCAGCAGTGTAGGAGGGTTCCCCTTTCTCCACAGCCTCACCAACATTTGTTGTTGTTTGTCTTTTGGATGGCAGCCACCCTTACTGGTGTGAGGTGATACCTCATTGTAGTTTTAATTTGCATTTCTCTGATAATTAGCGATGTGGAGCATCTTTTCATGTGTCTGTTGGCCATCTGTATTTCTTTATTGGAGAACTGTCTGTTCAGTTCCTCTGCCCAATTTTAATTGGATTATTTGTTTTTTGTTCGTTGAGGCATGTGAGCTCTTTATATATTTTGTACGTCAAGCCTTTATCGGATCTGTCATTTACAAATATATTCTCCCATACTGTAGGGTTCCTTTTTGTTCTATGGATGGTGTCTTTTGCTGTACAGAAGCTTTTCAGCTTAATATAGACCCACTTGTTCATTTTTGCTGTTGTTTTCCTTGCCCGGGGAGATATGTTCAGGAAGAGGTCACTCATGTTTATGTCTAAGAGGTTTTTGCCTATGTTTTTTTCTAAGAGTTTTATGCTTTCATGACGTACATTCAGGTCTTTGATCCATTTTGAATTTACTTTTGTGTATGGGGTAAGAAAATGGTCCAGTTTCATTCTCCTACATGTAGCTGTCCAGTTTAGCCAGCACCATCTGTTGAAGAGACTGTCATTTCACCATTGTATGTCCATGGCTCCTTTAACAAATATTAATTGACCATATATGTATGGGTTAATGTCTGGAGTCTAATCTGTTCCACTGGTCTGTGGCTCTGTTCTTGTGCCAGTACCAAATTGTCTTGATTACTATGGCTTTGTAGTAGAGCTTGAAGTTGGGGAGTGAGATCCCCCTACTTTATTCTTCTTTTTCTGGATTGCTTTGGCTATTTGGGGTCTTTGGTGTTTCCATATGAATTTTTGAATTATTTGTTCCAGTTCATTGAAGAATGTTGCTGGCAATTTGATAGGGATTGCATAAAATCTGTATATTGCTTTGGGCAGGATGGCCATTTTGGTGATATTAATTCTTCCTAGCCATGAGCATGGGATGAGTTTCCATTTGTTAGTGTCCCCTTTAATTTCTCTTAAGAATGACTTGTAGTTTTCAGGGTATAGGTTTTTCACTTCTTTGATTAGGTTTATTCCTAGGTATTTTATTCTTTTTCATGCAGTTGTGAATGGGATGTTTTCCTGATTTCTCTTTCTATTGGTTCATTGTTAGTGTATAGGAAAGCTACAGATTTCTGTGTGTTAATTTTGTATCCTGCAACTTTGCTGTATTCCAATATTGGTTCTAGTAGTTTTGGAGTGGAGTATTTAGGGTTTTTTATGTACAATATCATGTCATCTGCAAATAGTGACAGTTTAACTTCTTTACCAATCTGGATTCCTTGTGTTCCTTTGTTTTGTCTGATTGCCATGGCTAGGACCTCTAGTACTATGTTAAATAACAGTGGAGAGAGTGGGCATCCCTGTCTGGTTCCCAATCTCAGAGGAAAAGCTTTCAGCTTCTCACTGTTCAATATAATGTTGGTTGTGGGTTTATCATATATGGCCTTTATTATGTTAAGGTACTTGCCCTTTATTCCCATTTTGCTGAGAATTTTTATCATGAATGGATGTTGAATTTTGTCAAATGCTTTTTCAGCATCTATGGAGATGATCATGTGGTTTTTGTCTTTCTTTTTGTTGATGTGGTGGATAATGTTGATGGATTTTCGAATGTTGTACCATCCTTGCATCCCTGGGATGAATCCCACTTGGTCATGGTGTATGATCCTTGTGATATGCTGTTGAATTCTGTTTGCTAATATTTTATTGAGTGTTTTTGCATCTGCATTCATCAGGGATATTGGTCTGTAATTTTCTTTTTTGGTGGGGTCTTTGCCTGGTTTAGGTATTAGGGTGATGTTGGCTTCATAGAATGAGTTTGGGAGTATTCCCTCCTCATCTATATTTTGGAACACTTTAAGGAGAATGGGTATTATGTCTTCTCTGTGTGTCTGATAAAATTCCGAGGTAAATCCGTCCAGCCCCGGGATTTTGTTCTTGGGTAGTTTTTTGAGTACCGTTTCAATTTCTTTGCTCATAATTGGTTTGTTGAACTTTTGTGTTTCTTCCTTGGTCAGTCTTGGGAGGTTGTATTTTTCTAGGAAGTTGTCCATTTCTTCTAGGTTTTCCAGCTTGTTGACATATAGGTTTTCATAGCAGTCTTTAATAATTCTTTGTATTTCTGTGGAGTCTGTCATGATTATTCCGTTCTCATTTCTGATTCTGTTGATTTGTGTTGATTCTCTTTTCCAGTTAATAAGTTTGGTTAGAGGATTATCTATTTTGTTTATTTTCTCAAAGAACCAGTTCTTGGTTTCATTGATTTTTGCTATTGTTTTATTCTTCTCACTTTTGTTTATTTCTTCTCTGATCTTTATTATGTCCCTCCTTCTGCTGACTTTAGGCCTCATTTGTTCTTCTTTTTCCGGTTTTGATAATTGTGATTTTAGACTATTCATTTGGGATTGTTCTTTCTTCTTCAAGTGTGCCTGGATCGCTATATACTTTCCTCTTAGGACTGCTTTTCCTGCATCCCACAGAAGTTGGGGCTTTGTGTTGTTGTCACTTGTTTCTATATATTCCTTGATCTCTATTTTGATTTGTTCATTGATCCATTGATTATTTAGAAGCATGTTGTTAAGCCTCCATGTGTTTGTGAGCCTTTTTATTTTCTTTGTAGAATTTATTTCTAGTTTTATACCTTTGTGGTCTGAAAAATTAGTGGGTAGAATTTCAATATTTTGGAATTTACTGAGTGCCCCGGCTGGCGGGGAGTTCAACAAGGGCCTGAGGGGAAGTTAACCTGGATGAGAGACAAACCAGACACAAAGAAGAAGACCAAGTTGAAAGTATGATCAAGGTCTCAAAGTTTATTTTTACAAGGTAGATTATGTAGGAGCTAGGAGGAGGTAACAGCCCCAGCTGAAGTGGCAAGTGTTATCTAGGTTGCTAGGATACCTAACTGAAGAATGTTCTCTGGAAAAAATCATGGGTGGGGGTTTCTGAGAAAAGACATAATGTTTTACTAAGGAGGAGATATTATCATGGCAGCTGCTTAATCTCTATCCCTGCAGTCTAATCGCAAGCTGGGTCAATTGATCTTTGTAAACGGGGCAGGCTTGAGAAACTAGAGACCTAGGCAAAAAGGGCGAGACCATTGTTTCTATGGACTATGGCTCCCAACATCTCCTCCCTTCTTTTATACAAAAGAGGGGGAGTCCCGCTATTTAGCGGTGGGCATTAACCAATTGGGGGAGTAGTGACCTGGCTCCTCCGAGACTCCCCATTGATGGGGGTCAACGTTGGCCCTTGGTTTCTTTTGTGGAGGGGAGGAAAGGCATATTTATTTTAGATGCCAAACTCCATGCACGCCAGGTTTTTCTCTCAGGGAATTCAGAGGTGGTTCATGGACCTTCCTTTGTGATGCTTAGCTTCGCACCCACATTGGTGCCCATATCGCACTCACTTTATTGTGAGCCGATATACATAGGTCTGAATCCTATGCAGCTTCTAAAGGAGGGGAGTCATCTGGCACATCATAGCCTTGGTCCGCCAGGTCAAGCTGGTGATAGTGGACTTGTATCTGTCTGCCGAGGGCAGTATTGATCTGTTCTCTAATGAAGGTTGTAATTCTCTGGAAGGCCCAAGGGCCAAGGGAGAGCACAAGCATGAGACCAAGGAAGGGTCCTAGTATAGGGAGAAGACAAGGAAGAAACCCACTCATCCCTGTCCATAAGGGATTTTCAAACAGTTTTTTCTTTCTTTGCACGAGATCTTCTTGGAGTCTTTTTATTTTGTCATGAACTACTCCGGACTTGTTTGCATAGAAGCAACATTTCTCTTCTAAGGCTAAGCAGATGCTGCCTTGTTCTGCGGTGAGAAGGTCTAGGCCATGCCTGTTCTGTAAGACTACTTCTGCAAGAGAATCTATTTGGTCTTGAAGATCTTGTAAGGTTCCTGAAACAGCCTCAATATCATTAATTAATTGATGGGATAGTTGATTATATTTGTGTATGGCATCACCCATTCCTGCAGTACTGGTCGCCAGACCGCCTGTGACTCCAAGAGCGATTAACAGAGGAAGGACAGTAACTGCTTTTTTATGCCTTACGGGGTAATAATCAAAGGTTGGCAAAGGGACCAGTTCTTTTCTGTCAACTAAGGACATATCAGGTAAAGGGCTAGAAGTGGTGCACTGCCCTGTCCAGTTGGTGGGTAGAAAGGTGTATGCCATGTTAGTCCCACAAACAAAGATTTGGACTTTGTGTGGGCATAGGACACTGTTTGTAACATTAATGACAAGAATTTCTGAGCAGTGGCTGAAAGAAATGTTCCCTAGGTCAATATCATAGGAATTATTTTGAAATCTTTGGTACAAACAGGTTATGTTATCTAATGATACTGGTTGCACTTTAAAAGGAGAGGAAAGTGAGCAATTGTTATTATTTTGGAGATTTTGTGTGATATTGGGTGTGACAATAGCTAAAGGCATGGGTGTTCCCCAAGCCAAGGCAGACAAAGCCAACAATCGGACCCAAGGTCAGGGTTGGTAAGATTAAGGAGTTTGTGAGTTTCTTCACGCAGGTTGCTCATAGGTGAATTAAGATCAATTGCTCTGGGTTTTGGGAGAGCCAGGGGGTGATAAAGAGGAAAGGAGTCTTGTATGATTTTCTCTATTCGTTTTTGAACATACTGCTCATGAGCCTTATCTGTTGGGCCTCCTCCATCAGATACGTGGATTGGTGCCATGGTTTTACAGCAGACATTCTTACCTACCTCTCCTCTGCAGGAGGCTTGCATAAGCGAGTTTGTGTCATCAATTTTTCTTAACATCCTTTTTAGCAGAATGGCTTGGTAATATGTCTTCCCATTATACTTACATAGATGGCTATCTGTATAACAGCTGGAATGGATTAGATCATAAACTACAAGTGATGTGCATTTGAAACATTTACAAGGAGAGCCATCCAGAGATGGCATAACCTTTTTTTACACATATCCAGTTTTGTTGTTGCCAACCTCCAGCAAAATGGCCTTCGGCAGTGAGATAAGCTGTTTTATCTCCACAATCTATAGGCCCGTTGGTGGTAATTTGGGAGGTAAACTTAGGTGGCATATTTATGATTTCTTTATAATCACAAGGTTCCCGAAGCAATTGTTTATAAAGTTGAGCTCTTGAAGGTGGTGGCTGAAAACCCCCTAAGCAATGATTAATCAACAAAGGGCTTACCTGGAAGAGGAGGAGAAAAGGGCTGGTGGGCTTCATTTGTGGGCAGAGTTTTTTCTAAAGGAAGTAATTAAGCTAGGCAAACACGCTGATGAGGAGCTGGTAGAGAATTATGAGGATTGCTGGCTGCCAAGGTGTCCACTGCTGGGGGGTGGAGGCGGCGAGTCCTATGCCTACGATAAAGTCAAGGACTAAACCGGTGGCCAGAATCTATGGAGAGAAGAAGAAAAAGGATGTCTCAGGGGGTGTCACCACCCTGGACAGTTGGGTAAGATTTTTAAATATCTTCTGGTAAATCTATTGGTTTAATCAAATGCTCTAGCAGCCAGCGAGCAGCTCTTTCTCTGGTGTCGAAAACACAGGCAGATCCCCGGCCCCATATGAGTATGGGGTCAGGGCCATTCCAATGGAAAGTGAGGGGGTCTCTCCACATGGCAGTGGCATAATTTTTATCAGTTTGTGGGTGCCAAAGGCGATCAGCTGCAGATTTGCAATGAGCATCCAAAGTTAGAAAATTAAGAACAAACAAGGCATGATGAAGAATATTTCTTGGAGAGCATTTCATGGGATATAAATCCCCCATTTTTAATTTGTGGAAGGTATGTTTAATAGTTAGATGGGCTCGTTCGACAATCCCTTGACCCTGGGGATTGTATGGTATGCCTGTAACATGCTTAATTTGTAATTGGCGACAAAATTCTTGGAATTTTTTTCCAGTATATCCACGACCATTATCAGTCTTGATAATCTCTGGTTTTCCCATGACACTAAGACAATTGAGTACATGAGCAATAACATTTTTTGAAGCGTCTCCAACATGGAGGCTGGCAAAAATAAATCCACTAAAGGTATCCACAGTAACATGAAGATATTAAAGATTTCCAAATGAGGGGACGTGTGTTACATCCATTTGCCAGATCTCATTGGGAATGAGGCCCCTAGGGTTCACACCCAAGTGAGGAACAGGCAGGAGAGTGACACAATTTACACATTGTTTAACAATCTGATGGGCTTGTTCTCTAGTAATTTTAAAAAGAAGACATAAGGTTTGAGCATTAAGGTGATGTAAAGAGTGAGCTTCTTTGGCTTGAGCCACAGGATCGAGCTCACCGAGAAGGGCAAGTTGTGTGGCTTTATCAGTCACAGCATTGCCTGTGGCTAGAGGTCCAGGAAGACCAGAATGGGCACGAATATAGCTTATATAAAAGGAATGTTGCCTGAAATGTATGCACTGCTGGATGGAAAAAAACAGAGGGGTGGCGTTTGTAGTGGGTTTTATATAGGGCACGGTCTCTAAAAGGGGAATGGATTGAGCAATATAAGCACTGTCAGTGTATAGGTTAAATGGAGTATTTGGGAGTTGTTGAAAAACTTGTAAAACAGCAAAGAGTTCAACCAATTGAGCGGAGTGGAATGGGGATTGTAGGGAAGTGGTTTAATTATCTATGGTGGAGGCTGCCACTCCTTTGGAGGAGCCATCGGTGAAAACTAGGGGGGCATGAGGAAGGGGTTGGGAGAAGGTCAATGTAGGGAAAAAAAATGGTTGGGTCCTTAGAAAATGGAGAAGCTTCTTAGCAGGGTAATGATTGTCAAGGGCTCCCTGGAAAGAGGTGCAGGATGTTGCCCATTCATCATCATTCTCCATCAACCACTGGATTTGGGTACGGGAATAATGTAGGACAATTTTGTTGGGGCCTTTACTGAATATTTTCCTTCTGTGGTCGCGTCCGATTTTTGTCAGCTCAGCCACCCAGGAGGTATAGGGGATAAGGACTTTGGGTGGTGAGGTAGGTAAAAGGACCCAAAAAAGGGGCCCTTCTTGCCAGAATACTCTGGTGGGTGTAAAATCAGTAGCACAAATGACTAGGAGAAGAGGCTTCTCATCAGAGATAAAGGTGACCCTTTGGTTTATAATCGCGGCTTCCACTGCTTTTAGGGCTTCTAGGGCAGGGGCTGTTAATGAGCGACTGGAAGTAGGATCTGGGTCCCCTTTAAGGATATCAAACAAGGGTTTAAGCTCTCCAGTAGTTAGCTTGAGATAAGGCCTGAGCCAATTGATATCTCCTAGAAGTTTTTGAAAATCATTTAAAGTTTTTAAGCAATCAGTTCTAAGTTGAAACTTTTGTGAAAGAATCTTATTATGAAAGAGTTCAAAGCCTAAAAACAAGTAAGGAGGTTTAATTGAATTTTATCGGGGGCTATCTGAAGACCAGCTCTGGTAAGGGCCCTAGAAATCTCTTGGGAAAAAGCAAGGAGTTCAGTGGGGTTAGGACCAGCCATGAGGATGTCGTCCATGTAATGAATTAAATATGTAGATGGCAATCTTTGTCTAAATGGGTCTATAATTTGAGCTACAAATTCTTGGCACAGTGTAGGGCTGTTTGCCATTCCTTGGGACAGAACTTTCCATTGGAATCTTGGCATAGGGCCTTTAAATTTAATCACTGGCAAACTAAATGCAAAATGCTTGCGGTCTTTAGGATGTAGGAGGATTGTGAAAAAGCAATCTTTTAGGTCAATAATGATTTTAGAATATCCCACAGGAATTGCCAAAGGAGTGGGGAGGCCCAGTTGAAGGGACCCCATAGATATCATAGCTTTATTAATTTCTCTAAGATCTTGAAGTAACCTCCATTTTCCTGATTTTTTCTTTATGACAAAAATAGGAGTATTCCAGGGCGAGGTGGTGGGCTCAATATGGCCTGCAGCAAGTTGTTCCTGTACTAACATTGTGGCTGAAGCCAGTTTTTCAGAAGTTAAGGGCCATTGATCAACCCATACAGGGTCTGTTGTTTTCCAGGATATTTTATCTGCATGGTGTAAAGGTATGTCAATGGCCTTTAGGGTAAATTTTCATAGCCAATTCCAGCACGATCAGTTTTTATGGTGACCAGGACCGGCTCTTTTGCGCCCTGAGAGTGTTTGCCCAACCCTTGCCCAGGGCGAAATCCTTGATTGAGCATCTGGTGAGTGACTAGTTCATTAGGGCTGCACATAATGAGCTTCACTTGACAGAGAATATCTCTGCCCCAGAGGTTGATAGGTAGGCCTGCAACCACGTAAGGCTGGACAGTACCATGATTGCCTTCTTCATCTTCCCGTTGAATAACTTCAGAGCTTTGTAGGGGGTTGGAGGTTTGTCCAATACCTCTAAGGTGAGTCATGGAAGCGGTGAGAGGCCAAGATGAAGGCCAATCCTTACTGGAAATGATTGTGGCATCCGCGCCAGTATCTATAAGGCCTTCAAAGGCTTTTCCTTTTAATTTTAACTTAAGAAGGGGTCTTTTTTGAGTGATCTTTTGTGCCCAATAAACATCTGATGATCCAAACCCATGGGGGCCTCACTTTTGCTTATAGCAAGGATTTTTATCATCGAGGGGGAGTAATATTACAATCCATTGGCCAGGGGAAATGGTAATTGGTCCCTGAAAGGCTGTAGCCAGAAGTTTAATTTCTCCAGTATAATCACTGTCAATGACTCCTAGAGAAATAGTGAGGCCCTGAATAGTAGAGCTGACACGACCCAGAATAAGACCAAAGGTGCCTTGCGGCAAAGGGCCAAAAATCCCCGTAGAAAGTATTTGAGTTCCCATTTCTGGGATCAATATTGACTGGGATGTGGAACAGAGGTCCAGTCCTGAACTACCGGTGGTTGCTTGGAAGAGGATAGTGACGCTGGATTTTGGGCTTACTGGGGGACGAACATGACGACCCCAGGGTTCTGTCCCGGGTAGGTTTTGGGGCCCTGGGGTGGGCCCTGTATCAAGTTTCCCTCCTTCGGAGGCAGAGGGTTACCCTGTATGTCAGCCTTGGAGCGGCATTCAGAGGCCCAATGCTTACCCCGCTTGCATCGCTGGCACAGGGATGATGGGAGCGATCGTTTGGTCTTAGGGGCTGGGCACTCTCTTGAAAAATGACCTGGTTGCTTGCAATTAAAGCAAGTCTTGAGCCTGGCTCTCTGAGTAAAATCTTTAAGAGCTGCTCCTATGGCTATTCCGATATTGCGAGAGGTTGGGTCGACATCGGCACAAAGTTTTATAAAATCAGAGACATTTTTGTCGGGCGATGGAGACACATAGCCGCTTGACAAGCTGAGTTAGCATTTTCAAAAGCAAGATGTTTAATGAATTCATTATCTGTTTCCTCCCTTCCCATGAGGCGTTCGGCATCCTCTGTAAGGCGGCCTATGAATTCACTGTAAGGTTCCTGTGACCCCTGTCTAACCTTGGCAAGAGAGGTGATGGCCAACCCTTTAGAAGGGAGGCTCTTCCAGGCCTTAAGGGCTGCATGTTGGATTTGTGTGAGTAAGCCTGGGGAAAAATTAGCCTGTTTTTCATTTGTGTCATAGGGGCGATTGCCCAGAAGTTTGTCTAATGTCTAGGATTTGGAAGGACCGCCGGCAGCCATATTGCAGCGGGCAGTATCCTGGCATCTTTCAGTGTAATCAGCTTTCCATAAGAGAAATCACCCCTTGTTAAGGTGGCTTTAGTTAACATGCCCCAATCATTAACTGTAAGCCAATCTTCGCTTACAGACTCTAACAATGAAATAGTAAAGGAGGCAACAGGGCCATATGAGGAAACAGCATTCTTTAAGTCTTTTATATTTTTAAATTTAAGGCGGCGGTACCGCTGAGTCCTAATGGTTGAAGTTGAATTCTCGTCCTCTCCCTCAGTGTTTTCTGACTCAAGCTGGGCTATAGGCTCTTCTGCGTCCATATCTCCTCCTTCTGATTCTCATGGTTCAGCATCATTTGACTCTCCCTCGGTCAGCTCTCCCTCTGTTGGTCTAGTTTGGGATGGGGTCACCGGGAAGACATGAAGGGTTTTATTTTTAGTTTTAACTTTCTGAACGGGGGGAGCAGAGTGGGAACTTATTTTTATTTTCTGAACAGGAGGGACAGGGCAGGAGCTTATTTTTAAGTCAAGGTCACGTAATTGCCTAAGCAATTGGGATCTCTCCCTTTTGATCTGAAGCAGTGCCTTAAGGGACTGCACCTCCCGTGAGAGTTTAACAGTGGCTTGTCTAGTTATTTCTTCTAGATCGGGTTGAGTACAGAAACGGATGGTATGTTATAGGGTGGTGGACATGCACCTAAAGGTGCTTGAGGGGGCCAATCAAGATTATGGTGCTTAGCGGCGGCGTCTTTTAGTTTGGCCTCCTCTTCAGGGGAGAGGGGATCATCATCAGGGCTGTTGGACTTGAGACCAGAAAGGACTGGGTAAATAGATTTTGGAGGGGGCCGCTAGACGGCAGATCATTATTAACCTCTGGCACGGGAATGGAGACAGAGGGACAATTAGAGGCTGGGGAGGAGGGACGAAGGTCCTCGGGGACCTCCTTTTATGGAGAGAAGACTGACTTTTTTTGAACTTCCCTTTCAGATAATTTTCGCTTTTGTCAACAATCTTTGAAACATCTTGGTGACAGTGGCGGACCTGCAACACATCGTTTATAAGATTCCAATAAGAAAATGCCTGTACTGGGACCTTCTCAGGGCCAAAGGAACGATAATAATCATTCAGGCAGTCGCCAACTCGGCGCCACTGTTTTTCATCTATAGTTCCTTCCTGGGAGAACCATGGGCAGACATCCTCTAGCAAACTAAAGAATTTAACTAAATCTTTTTTCTTAACCTGTATTCCTCATGTCTTGAGAGAAGCCTTAAGTCCCTTAACAAATAACTCATGCTTATTGAGTGTGTAGCCCCATGATTGCATCGCTTTCCTTACCTTTACTGATCTGTGTCACAGGTGGGTACTCCTGTGGTGATCTTCATGCGGATCTTCACTCACCGGCGGGGTGGTGATCCAAAGAAAGAAGGACGGCCGTCCATATGAGCAATGTCCAGATCAGGCTTCGTACCTCAAGCCCCATATTGGATGCCACTTGCCCCGGTTGGTGGGGAGTTCAACAAGGGCCTGAGGGGAAGTTAACCTGGATGAGAGACAAACCAGACACAAAGAAGAAGACCAAGTCGAAAGTATGATCAAGGTCTCAAAGTTTATTTTTACAAGGTATATTATATAGGAGCTAGGAGGGGGAAACAGCCCCAGCTGAAGTGGCAAGGGTTATCTAGGTTGCTAGGATACCTAACTGAAGAATGTTCTATGGAAAAAATCATCAGTGGGGGATTTCTGGGAAAAGACAAAATGTTATACTAAGGAGTAGATGTTATCACAGCAGCTGCTTAATCTATATCCCAGCGGTCTAATCGCAAGCTGGGTCAATTGATCTTTGTAAATGGGGCAGGCTTGAGAAACTAGAGACCTAGGCGAAAAGGGCGAGACCATTGTTTCTGTGGCCTATGGCTCTGGACAACTGAAGCTCTTTTTGTGGGTTAGTATGTGGTCTATTCTGGAGAATGTTCCATGTGTACTTGAGAAGAATGTATATCCTGTTGCTTTTGGATGTAGAGTTCTATAGATGTCTATTAGGTCCATCTGTTCTAGTGTGTTGTTCAGTGCCTCTGTGTCCTTACTTATTTTCTGCCCAGTGGATCTATCCTTTGGGGTTAGTGGTGTGTTGAAGTCTCCTACAATGAATGCATTGCAGTCTATTTTCCTCTTTAGTTCTGTTAGTATTTGTTTCACATATGCTGGTGCTCCTGTGTTGGGTGCATATATACTTAGAATGGTTATATCCTCTTGTTGAACTGAGTCCTTTATCATTATGTAGTGTCCTTCTTTATCTCTTGTTACTTTCTTTGTTTTGAAGTCTATTTTGTCTGATATTAGTACTGCAACCCCTGCTTTCTTCTCACTGTTGTTTGCCTGAAATATGTTTTTCCATCCCTTGACTTTTAGTCTGTGCATGTCTTTGGGTTTGAGATGAGTTTCTTGTAAGCAGCATATAGATGGGTCTCGCTTTTTTATCCATTCTATTACTCTGTGTCTTTTGATTGGTGCATTAAGTCCATTTACATATAGGGTCACTATTGAGAGATATGTACTTATTGTCATTGCAGGCTTTAAATTCGTGGTTACGAAAGGTTCAAGGTTAGCTTCTTTAGTATCTTACTGCCTAACTTAGCTCACTTATTGAGCTGTTATATACACTGTCTGGAGATTCTTTTCTTGTCTCCCTTCTTATTCCTCCTCCTCCATTCTTCATATGTTGTGTGTTTTGTTCTGCGCTCTTTTTAGGAGTGCTTCCATCTAGAGCAGTCCCTGTAAGATGCCCTGTAGAGGTGGTTTGTGGGAAGCAAATTCCCTCAGCATTTGCTTGTCTGGGAATTGTTTAATCCCGCCATCATATTTAAATGATAGTCATGCTGGATACAGTATCCTTGGTTCAAGGACCTTCTGTTTCAGTGTATTAAATATGTCATTCCATTCTCTTCTGGCCTCTAGGGTTTCTGTCGAGAAGTCTGATGATAGCCTGATGGGTTTTCCTTTATAGGTGACCTTTTTCTCTCTATCTGTCTTCAAAACTCTTTCCTTGTCCTTGATCCTTGCCATTTTAATTATTATGTGTCTTGGTGTTGTCCTCCTTGTATCCTTTCTGTTTGGGGTTCTGTGTATTTTCATGGTATGTTCAATTATTTCCTCCCCCAGTTTGGGGAAGTTTTCAGCAATTATTTCTTCAAAGATACTTTCTATCCCTTTTCCTCTCTCTTCTTCTTCTGGTACTCCTATAATACGGATATTGTTCCTTTTGGATTGCTCACATAGTTATCTTAGTATTGTTTCATTCCTGGAGATCCTTTTATCTCTCTCTATGTCAGCTTCTATACGTTCCTGTTCTCTGGTTTCTATTTCTTCAATGGCCTCTTGCATCTTATCCATTCTGCTTATAAATCCTTCTAAGGTTTGTTTCACTTCTGTTCTTCTTCCTGCCATCTGTGATCTCCCTCCGGACTTCATCCCATTGCTCTTGCATTTTTCTCTGCATCTCCGTCAGCATGTTCATGATTTTTATTTTGAATTCTTTTTCAGGAAGACTGTTTAGGTCTGTCTCCTTCTCAGGTGTTGACTCTGTGATCTTTGTCTGCCTGTAGTTTTGCCTTTTCATGGTGATAGAGACAGTTCACAGAGCTGGTACGAGTGATGGCTGGAAGAGCTTTCCTTCTTGTTCTTTTGTGGCCTTCCTCTCCTGGGAGAATAGTGACCTCTAGTGGCTTGTGCTGAGCAACTGTGCACAGACATGGCTTCTGCTTCCTGCCCAGTTGCCATGAAGTTTATCTCTGCTGTTGCTTTGGGCGTGGCCTGGCTCAGACCGCTGCTGCACAATGGTGGAGCCCAGTTGGAGGGGGAGCGTCCTGGAGGCTATTTATCTCCGTAAGGGGCCTCCGTGCTCCCTGCTGCCCAGGGGGTTAGAGTGCCCAGAGATCCCCGGATTCCCTGCCTCTGGACTAAGTGTCCCACCCTTCCCCTTTAAGACTTCCAAAAAGCACTCACCAAACCAAAACAAAAAAAATTTAAATAAATAATTAAAAAAAAAAAGAATAATGCACGATTTTCTTTGTCCTCAGGTGCCGGATTCAGGCACCCGCTCACTGGTCTTGCTGCCCTGTTTCCCTAGTATTGAGGTCCCTGTCCCTTTAAGACTTCCAAAATGCACTCGCCAAAAAAAAGAGAAAAAAAAATGGCCACTCCCGTTTCTTTGTTCTCCAGCATTGGCCTCAGGCACCCGCTCACCAGTCCTGCTGCCCTGTTTCTCTCGTGTCCAGGACCCCACGCATGCACTGTGTCTGTGCTCTGGTCCAGATGGCTGTGGCTGGGTGTTCAGCAGTCCTGGGCTCCCTCTCCCTCCCTACTCCGACTCCTCTTTTCCCGCTGGGAGTTGGGGGGAGAGGCTCTCGGGTCCCGTGGGGCTGGGGCGTGTATCTTACCCCCTTTGTGAGGCGCTGGGCTCTCACAGGTGTGGATGTGGTCTGGATGTTGTCCTGTGTCCTCTGGCCTCTATTTTAGGAAGAGTTGTCTTTGTTATATTTTCAAAGATATATGTGGTTTTGGGAGGAGATTTCCGCTGCTCTACTCACGCCGCCATCTTGACTCCGCCTCAATGATATCATCTTTTCTTATAAAGGTATTTGTTCATTATTTTAAAAGCTAAACATTACAGACATGCAGAAAATATAAAGACAATGTCTTCTGTAAGTTCCATCCCCACTTTAAAATAATATTAGGTGATATATATATTTTAACAAAATGAAAAAGTATATACAGAAATACATATGTATATTTTCATTTTTTCCAAAATGGACCATTGTATACCTACAGTTCTCTGAGAACACCCAAACAAATCTTAATTAAACTTAACTCTTCACTGACCTCTAGACACTTAGGAGCTCCTACTTTGTGAATAAGAAGTGACTGGCATGTAGTAAGAGCTCATATGTGTTAACTAGTTTAGAGATCACACGGTCTCCCAAAATCAAGATAAATGAACAAAAATAAGTTTATAATAGTGATATGTTTTAAAAGGAGCAGAACAAATATAAAAAGCATCATAATCTAGTATAATCGTTGAAAAATAGCTTTAAAGATATACAGAATCACAGCCTAATTAAAGCAACTATTGATGGAAGGAGAGAAGATAAGTTAATATCCTGAAAATCTTAAAAAGTTCAATGTACATTTGAAAAAAAAGAAAGTTTTGTATAGGTACACTCCAAATTCCCTGAGAGTGATTACCTCTCTTTGTTAACTCTATCTCAGTAATTTCAGCAGACACATGCCATTTTCATTTTGCCTAAACAGAAGTAAAAGTAGGTATGGGTGAGATTGCAATATTTCCAGAATCTCTTACATAGCCTTAGTTCATCTCCATATCAACAGGTGTTTATAAGGGGCAGGGGAAGAGTGATCAGGAACCTGGAGCACAGAGGTATTTATTTGGCTTCTTCCCAGCCAGGACAGGGAGGGACATAGGTGAGAGGGAGTAGATGACTTCCTGTAAGCAATAAACAAATTTCTCCCACTGTCTTTTTTCCTTTGAGTGATATTGGCTTCAAAAGTTTATTTGCCCCAGGCTGGGAACACATTTTCCCCCAGAGTTATACCTGGCAGTAGTTGGCAGGAACCCTGAACCCAAAAACTATTTTTATGGGTGTGATACTTGGCTAGGCTGCCCCTGGAGATAGGGCGGAGATACCCAGAAACCAAGCTGTGGATAGTGGGGAAACCATCGTGGCTGCTGTGGGAGGTACCACTCTGTGGTTAGTGCAACTTCACCTGGGAACACCCCATCAATGGGGCTACCACTCAGAAAGCTCCTAGGGGGAATTGGCCTAGGGAAAAGCACCTCCTATGTGGGTTGGCCTTTCCCCAGAATTGGGGGAGGGTGGAGGCACTGGAAGCTGTGGAATTCACCCTTCATTAGATAGAAGATTACTTAGACGCCTTGAGTAGCTGTGTGTAGGCCAGGATTGTGGGGTTTTTGTTTCTTGAGATATTCGAAAGATATCAAGGAGAGAGACACACTTCAGCATCACTTGGAGGAGCTGGGTGCTGACCTATGGGATGCCCCTCAGAAATAGAGACAGGTGGTGAGAAATCAGGTACTGCTCCTGAAAGATGCTAGTGGCGAGGGAGTAGGCAGCCAGAGAATCCTCACTGCAGGAAGCTGTCAGGGAAGGGATAAAGGAGCAGTGTTTTCAGCACCAGAGATGGTAGAAGAGATATCAGGAAAGGCTGAGGGGGTGGGGCTGAGGGTTGAACCATTGCCAAGGCCACTTCTTGAGGCACAAGCCCCTCCTATAAAGGAACACCTGGTTGTAATTAAGAAAACCAAAACACAACAACCTTGGGCCCCTCAGGAGGAGGAGCAGCTGCCTTTTCAGGTTGTGGAGCACTCCATGCTCTACCCCTATACCCAGTACAAGCTGGCGGTTAAGAGCATCTGGTTTTGGCAGGAACCATCAGAACATCTGCCTATATGGCTTTTGTGACTTTGGGATATGGGGGTGAAAAGCATTGTTATGTTAGGTTGTGAAATGGAGACTGGCTTCCCTGATGACTCACCCTTCCCTCTGGCAGCAGTTGCAAAGTGCCCATCACACACCAGGGAATCATATGCCTCTGGATTGGCTGACTGCAGCTCTTAGAGCAGTTTAGCCTAATCAGGGTGATTTACCATAGTTATCTGCTAGCTGAAAAACTTACACACAGCTCCAGGAGGTGTTATGGGATTTGGGCATAAAAAAGCATCATCTATAATATGGACCCACAGGACCCCAATGAGCAGCACTTTACCATAAGAATAAGAAACCTCGTGCTCCATACAGCTCCCCTATCTCTTTTTGGGTCCCTAGTGACTATTCTTGTCCCCCACATAGGACAACACATAAATGAGGCTACTCATACTTTAGCAGATCTGGGGGAGGTTGAAACAATAAGAGCATGGAAGGAATTATGGTCTACAACTGAAAGGAGAACTGCAAAGGGTACCGTGAAGGTCTTGAGGACCCAGATGTGTATTGATTTGGTAAAGGCGGGGGGAAGTGAAAGAAAAACATGATGGCAATTCAATAGGATCTTGTTAGAACTATGTGACCAGTTAAAGCCAGAGCAGCAGTTCCAGCCACTGAGGTCCAGGACATGAAAGCCAGAGGCAAAGCTCCATGTTTGGCCTCTGTCCTTGCAGGACCTCCTGGGGAACATTAACAGATCTCACTGAAGAATGATTCTAGAGCTCAATGTTTAGCATAGAGTTTTAGTAGGGGGGTTTCCTTGCATGTAGTTACATTGCTCTGACTGCAAATATCCCACGCTGCCCCCTCCAGAGGCCCTCACCCTACTCTGACTACATCCATGGTCCCTGTCTCATTCCCCCCTCTACAGATAGAGACCCTAGCTGCTGCTAGGGAAAAGGGGCGATGACAGCTCTGGCTGCTTCATGCTGAAAGGGGGCGCAGTAAGGGGTGCAGCTAGGTCTCAATCAGTGGACGGTTGAGAGGGCCTCGGAAGGTTGGCACTTCTGGGTTTCATTTCTATTACTATTTGAAGTTTTGTGGCTTCTAGGCAAGATAGAACAAATCATGTTATTAAGTTAAGTAGCAATATCTGGAGTTGGATTTTCCATTCTGGAAGGACAAAATTCATGAGATTAAGAATGCATGGTACAATATGAGAACTAGAAATAGTAAAACTTTAATTGAAATGATAGGAGAAAACTAAAACCTCTGGGAAATCATAGCCAGGTATTTTGAAGAAGCTAGAATTCTGGATCTAGTTTATGTCTCAATGACTAGTACTAGGATTTAGTATAGACAAGGCTGCATTATTGAAACAATAGTTTTCTCCAAAATCACTCTCATTTTTATTAGAAGTAACCAGATTAAGAAAATAAGTAACACTTGGCTTTATTATTTGCATAAGTGCAGCAAGAAGAGCAATTGATTAAATAGGCTCTTTTAAATGTGCTTTGCTGGATCTTTTTGTAAGGAATTTCAGATTGAACTTTTAAAGGCCTCTCAAGGCCAGAAATCCAAGTAAGACTTGCCATCAGGTTTTGCCTGCAGTACCTGTAGATCTGGGTGAATTCCTCTCTTCTTGAGGTCTCCAAGACATCCTGAGGTTCCTGCACCTGCCAGGAAGTGACCTTCCTTACTCACCTGGTAAGGCTGCTGGGAATTCTGTAAGCAAGGTACCAGGCCAGTTCTTCCAAGGGGCTTTGTGGGCTATATAAAGTCAACCTTAGTTCCTTAAAGCTGTTCATATCTGAGCTTTATGCATGTGTCTCTCATGTATGACATTCCAGATGAAGTCTTGGTAGTATAATCTTCTGTTTTTAATTGGTCCTCTTACAAGGAAAGCAGGTTCTTATTGAACTTATGCAAATAAACATACTGCCATGAAATATAAAAATAATCACTGAGAGTTTTTAAATTCTGGAGGAATCAGGTAGAAAGATAAATGTTTCAATTCTTCTTATAAAGATAGTCATTTAATAAACTGTTGTTAGCTTAAGAGAAAAAGCTTAAAACACTTTATCAGCAACATTTGAAACAAAAAGCTACAAAATCATCTTCCTTAGTTTACTTAATTTTATGTAACTAATACCTGTTCTGCCGAAATCTAGTACTTTACTAGTTTAGGAGTAATAAAACAGTGACTATAAATGACAAAAGATTTACAAATGACAGTGGTTAAAGATCTGATGAGAGCTTACTGTAAGACTGTTGACATAAGGAAATTCTGATATTTCTGTAACACAAAACATTCGGTAACAAAGTTTAGCATCATTCCCTTTGACAGTGCTTTCCAGGTAATTAAGCAGGTAATTATATATCAGATAAATAAGCCAAATTAGCCAAATACTTTCTCCAATGAGAAAAAGTTCCTCTGACATGTTCCAGGGACCCTCTGGAAAATATCAGTTAACTAGAGGTAAAAGTACCTTTTTGAATTTGATTTTTTTTGGCACTTGCTTAAATAGGATTATAGGTTGCCATGAAGCAATACTTATCCATTTAACCAGAATGACAACAAAATACCTCAAAGGCAAAGAAGGTTACACAGTTGTTAGCAAAGTTAAGTTTTTAGTCCTTTTAATATTAAGGTCTCATTTTTTAAATACTCTGACAACTCACTGAGACTTTAAGCATGAAAAACTGCTTTGATTAAACAGAGAACCTTTTGCAATCTTTCAATATTAAGAGCAGACTAACAGTTAAGAACATTTTGTCCTTTTTAACTCAAAACAAAATTCTAATTTTGTTGTGTACTTGATACCGAGACTTATTTCCCTTAATTTTATATAGCATGACCATATTAAATTCTTCTAAAACTTTCTACAACCTTCTTTTTATTTAGAGTTCTCCCTCTAAATAAACAGCTGTATTTTAGAACAAAGTTACGTTTTTTTATCAAAAGACACATTCTTTAGCATGCGGAAATGTTTTCCTTATTACTTTAACTAGTTTTAATTAGAACTTAAAACTATTAAGTGCCTTAATTTTTAGTGAACACTGACAAGCAGGCTATTATAAACTGTTACACTAGCATGCTTTGGATTGACAAATTTATGAACATTTTATAATTTCTGTAGCCATGAGCTTTACAACACAATTTCTCACTAAGCACAAAGTATATCTTCTTAGCAAAACTTTAAGGTTTTAGGTTACCACAAAGATTCTCAGGCTGTAGGTAGGTATACACGCTGTAACACACAATTATTAAGGTGTTCACTTGCCACACTTATTTAGTTCCCTCATTCTTAACAACTATGCTAGACTACTTACAAAACCTTTACTGAATATTAGACAAAGTCAAGCCTCTAAGCATTTTATTCTTTAAAGATTTAGCAGATAACATCAACTTAAATGACTTTAGGTAAACTTAGGCAGCTGATAACCATAAGGATATGTCCATTTCAGTTCAACTTAAATTAGCATTAATGCTTAATATTTTCCATTAGAATTCTCTGGAAGTTTTAGAATGCCCAATTTTCACAAGCACTTGTCTTTAAATCAATTTCATTAATACCATCCGGAGGTAGAAAAATCTTTGATCTACATGCTTAGACACACAAACATACAGACTGAGACATAATGACTACAGTTAGCAACACTCTTCCTAAAAAGAAATATACACAAACTGACACAGATACTTGAGTTACTGATACTCAATTGCCTTTCCTTTTAGCTTATTGACTAAAAGTATCTCAGTTTTCAAGAATACACTCTACAGGCAAGCAGTTTATATAACTGGGTTAAGGTTTAGATGGCCCCAGACTAACAGGGCCGATGAAGGCTCTGAACTGATAGGGAATGTGTGTCTCCAGGTGGCTGAAAATGAAATGCAAGTACAATTCTAGCTCCAGTCATTTAAAGCCAGGCTGTATTCCAGAAGATAAATTTCTTCTGTTTCAGGTAATATAGTTTAAAAACCTCTCAATTTTTGAAGATAATGAACCCAACAAGTAGAATAGATTTCTACCAAAATAATTTAGAAAACTAGTTCCATATTGTAGTCTATGGGACTTTTGACTATTTTCCTTCCTTGCATTAAAATAAATTTAGCTGCATAACCTTATTATATTGTATACTTCTCTCAGGGACCAAGCCTCTCCATCAGAGAGTTTGTATTGAGGCCAGGCTTGTGTGCAGAAGATAAACCACTTTTTCTTTTTTTTTCAGAGCCTAGGGATCAAAATTGCTCCCAGTTCCTCAGAATGCATGACAGAGGCATGTCTGGCTTTAACCTTGAAGAGGATGCTCCCATCTGAAAGAGAGAGAGAGAGAAAGATGGGTGTGTAGCACCTGGTCAACCTCTCTCTCTGTGAGGGCGTCCCCTCGCCTTGGAGCTTAGGTGATAGTGGTCAATCACCCCCTCTGCCAGGTCTACTGGATTTAACCACTCCTTACCAGTGTGGCCTGTACCTTGCCTTGATTCCCCTCTTGCCTTCCCACTAAGCAGAGTTGCCTCGGAGCTCTGGATCTAGTGGGACCTCACCAGTGTGCTCCTACTTATGCCTTTTGGGAGTTTCCCTAGTTCTCTCTGCATGAGCTTTCTTTGAGCACCTCCTGCCTGCCTGATAAGTGCAGGGACTGTGTGACTTCTTGCTGCCAGAGCCCTAATCTAAGTCACAAGCCTGTTTTGCTTTCCTGGGGCTGCAGAAATGGAAATGCCTAGCCCCAGGATGACTGCCTCTAAGGAAAGGAGATCAACAGAATAAAGTCATTTACATGTTGATCTCAGGTTTTAGCTTGATTACTTTACAGACTTCATTTACATTACACAGGAGGAAGTGGTGCAGGCCTAAGAGGACTGCTTTGAATGGGGAGCAAGGGAGCTTTTTGCTAAGGTCAGAAATAAAATTCAGCAGCTGCCACGGACATTTATGAAGGGGTTCTATACTCTCAAACACCAGTTTCTGCCACTGCCTGGAAATTATCCCGCTAGTCACCCACTGTAAGAAATCCGATCTATGAGACAAGAGGTCAGGTGCCATCTGCGGCTCTCGCATAGGCAGCAGCCTAGCCATAAATTGACTCAGCACTGTCAGATCATTCGGCCAGAGCTGAGATCCAAGGATCACTGTCTCCTAGTCTGGTCTGCCCTCGGAGTCCGCAGATTAGGATAGGAAAGTGGGAAATCTTTTCAGCCACTCCCCGACATTTCCATTTGTCTGAAGGCGGGGGATCAATTAGTGGCAGACACCAGGAAACCTTTCACCCGAGACTTAAGACTGGTAGCAGATGCTAATCATCTTTTAAGTGGCTAATGGGTGCCCAGACACCTTTTTATGAGATAAAAAGTAGAGCATTTACTTAGGAATAAGAGCGGAGCGTGGATCTCCTACCGTGCAGTGGTGAGCATCCGGTTCCGTGAAATTGATGAAGTTAGAAGGGAGTTAGGAATGCCCCCTGCCTCACTGAGGCCAGGGCGGCCTGAAGAAGTAGGTTGGAAGTCAGAGGCAGAGACAGAGAGGCACTCCTCATGGATACCCAATTGGGCTGTCGGGGTCTGATTGCAGACATATGGGCCTTTGAGAAGCCACTGAAGTGTAGCCTCAGCCTAGACTCTTGCAGTTGCCCACGGCTTTCCTCAGTCCCTCGCATCCAAGGAGATGCCTCTGAAATTGAATCCTGGCCTCCACTCAGCTGACATTCCTGGCTCCCAAGGGAGATGGGGGATCCACTGAGGGAGATGTAGGGGAACTTGTCACTCGAGACTTTGAGATCAGCAGCCAGGCTAGTCCCATTTAAGTGGCTGACAAGCACCCGATTTTGTGTGCCACAGACAGCTTCTTTCTATAAGGACAGTGAAAGAAAAGGCAGGCTTGGATGCCGAGACTCACCTCCGAAGTTATCCCGGATGAGCCTCCAAAAATGATGCTGTGGTTCTTGTTTGCGGAGCCAAAGAATGAGCTTCACAAGCAGACAAGGTAGGAGAGCAAGGTACAGGCTTTTATTTAAAGATAAAGTGAAAGGACAGAGCTCCCGGTTTACACCTGGAGGGGACAAGAGAGTCCGTCCGTAGTGGTGCATTGTCTAGGGGGTTTTATAGGCAGTTCAGGATTTTTTTAGAACATGAAAAAACTTAGGGGTGGGGACTTGTTAAGTGGTCCCTGAATATTAAAAATTAACATAACATAAGGAATTTCCTGCCTTGATTTCTCTCTGGGACACCTGCGCCTTGGTCTGGAAGCATATCAAAAGGCTACCTGCCCAGCCCCCAAGGTGGGCTGAGGCATTGTCTACTTGCTAAAGAAGCTTGCCTCTTGAACTTCCTAGGTGTTAAAATGCAATCTTATCTATAAGATGGAATTCTTCATGCCTTTAACCATGCCATCTACAGCTGGGTCTGCATGCTAAGTTAGTTGCTCAGTTTGAAAAATCACCTTGTCAGATCTGAAGGAGGAAAGACAGCACATAGGCCTGGGCCTTTAAGCATGTTAAAGTGAATCTTACACATGGTTACAAATGATTAGCATAATAAAACATGTGCTACTCTTCTTTATCTGGGGAACATTAACAGATTTCACTGAAGAATGATTCTAGAGCTCAATGTTTAACATAGACTTTTAGTAGGGGGTTTCCTTGCATGTAGTTACATTGCTCTGACTGCAAATATCCTGCCCTGCCACCTCCGGAGGCCCTCACCCTACTCTGACTACATCCATGGTCCATGTCTCACTGGGGGATGGTACTCAGGCTCCACTTGGCTCCACATCCACAGGAGGATGATTGGGCATTGTGGTTTTACTGGAAGGTGTCAAGGACCCTACCTTAGGAGATGTAGTGGGGACTGGAGGCCACATGTAGAATTAATGTCACTGGTCTCCCGTGAATGTATAATGTATCCTGGCACTGGTGGACACAGGAGCTGAATGTTCTCTGATTTATGGCAACCCTGAATGTTTTTCTGAGACCCCAGCTGTGATAAATGGCTATGGGGATAAGGTAATTAGAGTGAAGAAAGCCTAAATGCCAGTGGGAATAAGGCATTTACCCCAAAGGAGTATACTATGTACATTTCCCCATCTCTGAATATATTTTGGAGGTGGATATTCTGCAGGGCCTGTGGTTACAGACCAATGCAGTTGAGTTCAGACTGAGGATATGTGGTAAAGGCTGTTCTGAGGGAACATGTTAAGCACCTGCCTGTAGCTCTGTCTGTACCTTGGCAGGTGACAAATACTAAGAAATATAAATTGTCTGGGGGATACAAAGAAATTGAAGAAACTCTACAGGAGTTGGAGAAGAAGGGCATCATGAAGCCCACTCATAATCCATTTAATTCCTCAGTATGGCCAGTGAAAAAGCCAGACAGCTCCTGGCATATGACCATAAATTATAAGGAGTTGAAAAAAGTCACACACCCTTTGCATGCTGCTGTCCCCTCTATAGCATCTCTTATGGACACCCTCAGTCAAGAACTAGGGATGTTTCATTATGTTGTGGACTTCACTAATACATTCTTCTCTATTGACATAGAACAGGAAAGTCAGAAACAGTTTGCTTTCACATGGGAAGGCCAGCAGTGGACTTGTAGCACAGGACTTGGCCATATGGAAGAAACCACAAATGGTGTGGCTATGTCAGTGCATTGATGCTATTATGCTAACATCTGATTGTCTTGCAGATTTAGAAGGGATAGTTCCTAGACAGCTGCAACTTCTACAGGAGCAAGGATGGGCTGTGAGCAGCACCAAGGTTCAGGGACTTGGTTTATCAGTAAAGATCTGGGGGTTGTCTGGTAGGGTAAAATTAAAGTTATCCCAGAAGCAGTCATAGACAAGGTCTAGGCTTTCCCTACCCTTACCACTGTGGCAGTATTACAAGAGTTTTCGGGTCTTTTGGGCCACTGGAGAGTGTTTAACCTGCACTTGGCACAAATTCTGAAGCCCTTTTACCAGTTAGTATGAAAGGGCATTGGGTGGGACTGGGATGAAACATGTGTAGCTTCTTTTACTCTTGCTAAATGAGCTTTCAAGGCTGTACATGCACTGAGTGTAATGGACTCATCAAGGCCCTGTCAGCTAGATGTTCATGTAACCAAAGACTGTTATGGATGGGGCCTTTGGCAGAGGCTGATGGCTGGCTGCAGGTGATTGAGAGCTGTCAAGGCACCCATTTTACAGGACATGCATTAGAAGAATTTTTGCAGCAATTAAGGATAAGGTGGAATTTTCATGTACCAGATTACCTTACCAGGGCAGACATGATAGAGAAGTACAATGGTTTGTTGAATTCTGGCCTGAAGTCAGACACTAATAGTCTATGGGATTGGTCAGTTCAGTTATGGACAGTGTTATGGTGTTTGAATGATAAGTAGTGAAAAGGAACCTTCAGCCCTTTAGACATGCTAACACACATTACTGCTTCTCCTATACAAGTATAGGTGCAAACCAATAGGGAGTTACTGTAGGCAGGATATGGCCAGTAAAGCATCATCCTGATGCTAGCCCCAACTGCATTAAACCCTGGAGACTCTGTTGAGTGGAAGTGGCCCAGGAAATTTTGACACATGGACCAGTGATAGCTGGCCCTTCTGGTACCTTGGGGAAAAGGCCTGAAAGATGACCACCTGTGTGTTACTTGAGTAACAGCAGAATGGCTACCAAAGATCATGGTAGTGTTTCCACAATGGCCAGGAAGTAAGAGCATCTAATGGGGAAGTTTTATTTTGTCTTTACTGCCAGTGCATGTACATCCCATAGCCCTATATATTGAGCCATCTGTAACTCCCACAGGGAGGGGAATGAAGGTCTAGTATACTAGACCAGGACAAGATCCCATTCCTGTCACTGTCCTATTGCAGAACCACTCTCTTGCATGCATCTGACATGATGAACAAGATTTCCCTATGCTGGTGGCATTAAAACATATTTATTATCATCCTCAAGGTTATTTTCTTCTACCGTCATTGTGGCTTGGACCCACTCCCTTGCTGAATGTGCATGGAGTTCCCTACTGCTAGCTACTGACCTCCTGTGGAATGAGTGAGCTGTGGACTTAATCTGCATAGGGCTTTGAAAATAGCTGGACCCTCTGGCTTGAGTATTATCATGATTTTATTGCTGTTTTTATTGTACGTTATTAGTCTGGTTACAGTGCTCCAGTTTTCTGACTCTGGGGCCATTGCAGAAAATGAGGAGCAAGTAGATTGTGAGGTGAGATTTCTGGAGGGGTGGGCTGTGGGTAAAATTATAATATTTGTAGAATATCTTGCCTGGTCTTAGCCCATCTCCATATCAACAGGTATTTACAAGGGTTGTGGGAAGTGCGAGCAGACACCTGAAGCAGAGAGGTGTTTTTTTGGCTTCTTCCTAGCCACATCAGGGAGATACATGGGCGAGCAGGAGTAGACAGCTTCTTGTAAATATTAAACAGATTTCTTGAATTTATTTTTCCCTTTGACTTTTTCAGATTCAAAGGTTTATTTGCACCAGGCTGGGAACACATTTTCCCCCTGGCTTCATAGTAGGAATGGAAAACAGAATAATCATAATCATTAAGAAATAATTAACTCCAGAAATATTTGAGGATTTAACAGATTAAGAATGAAAAGATAAAATAATAAGACAAGATTATCCAAGGGAGTATACAAGCCAGGGAGAGGATTCACAGGGAAAATGACAATTAAATCCTCCCAACTCTTCTGATCTAATAATGCCTAGGCCCCAAACAAGGGGTTTTACCTATCTTTTCCATCCACTTTTTGGGAGGATAGTAAATAGTGTTATTAGGGACATGAGGACAAGGTGGAATAAGTAAACAACATGATTGTCTTTCTTGGAGACAAAGTATCCAGTACTACATCCTGAATTAGGGACAAGGTACAGAGTAAAGTGGCACCCACCATATAGTGGAATAGGGTACATCTTTGCCTAGGTGGAGTGAACTTGGGTACAGTGTATGTATCAAAATTACATTAAGGGAAATCACAGTCCAGGTTCTTGAATCAAGATTATTTGTAATACCAGCAAAGCTGTTGCACTTTACTTAAGCTCTCAGATCACAGAAAAAGCAAATGAAGCTGTCAATATCCAGTCCCTAAGTGAAAGTTCTGAGGAAAAGCAAAATGGAAATTTAAAAAAAGAGAGAGAGACATAATAGATTTCCTGAACTGGGAAAGATTCCATAGACCAAAAGGCATATTATATTTCAGGGGAAAAATGAGAGACAGACTTATAAAAAAATTAACATTTTGATAAAATTTTAGAATTTCAGAATTAAAAATATTCTTGAGATATTCAAACAGTTAAAAAAGCCACAAAGGCAATCAGTTAAGCCTGTAAACTCTTCTTAAAGTTAGTCATCATGATAAATAAAATAAAATTGAAGGTGGCAGTAGATAACATGAGAAGGATAAACATCTTAATAAGCTAATTTTTAGTGGAGAGGGTGTTAAGAAATATTGTCTACAGTTGATAAATCAATAAAATATGTGTATGTACATTACCTAAAATTATAAATGAATCTGCCAGAAGAAACAAAACAGACAGTTAACATTACAAATGACTGGAAAGAAAACCCACTGAAACTGAGAAGACAAGTTAACCTACAAAACTGAAGATAAAAAAATAGAAAAATAAAAACAAAAATATAATGATGGAAATAATGTAAAATATGTTCTACCAAAATATGCAAGTGGAAAAAAATCTGCCTAACCAAAATGATTCTGATATAAGGACAACATAAACACCAGCCTATATTTTACTCAAAGAATACACCTAAAATAAACCCAGAAAAGTTCAAAGTAAAAGAAAGAACAATGAGATTACAAAAAATACAATTAGTGTTGTTTTATCAATATCAGAATAATCTGAATTCACAATTAAAAACTATTAAAGGACATAAAAGGGACAGTTTATAATAATAAAGGTAGATCCAGAATAAGGGTATATAAGTATTTAACTTTCATATACTTGTATCAGTGAAATATCATCATGACATGTAAACTATAAACTATTGGAAATGCAAGGACAAATTGGCAGAAGACAATGTTAGTAGGAAACTTTAAATCACCTTTGTTAACCAGTGATAGAGAAAATAGACTGCACAAAAAGTTAATAAAGATTCAAAGATTATAAATTGTGTAATTAATAATGTTGACCTAATACACATATATCGTTAACATTACTATGACATTAGGGAATACAACTTATTGTCATGTCCCACAGGATATTTACAAGAATTGACCACAAGAATAGGCCACAAAGAAAATAAGAGTAGATGTCTTATAGACCACTTTCTTTGATCAAAATGAAATAAAACTGAAAGTTAATTTTAAAATACAATAAAATGCGGAAAGAAGTGAACTTTAAATTAATTAAATTAAAAGCAATGTGAGAGGAATTGATAATTTGTAAAACTGAAAACTGTTCCCTAGAGAAAATTAGTGAAATTAATAAATTATTTTAAAATCAATATTAAGGAGAAAGTACAAACACACAAATTTTTTAAACCAATTAAAATTAGGTATATATTAGATTAAAAGTGTAAGATAAATTCTAGCTGAAATAAGCAGGTGATGAGAGGCAACAAAGGGCAAGGCAGTTTATTTGAGCACAATTCCTGGGTGATGTTCCCCAGTCTACAGAAATGGAGGCTGGGGAATTCGCACTCAACAGGGCAGGCAGAGAGTTTTTAAAGAAGGTAGGGGGAAGCAGAGCTTAGATTTACAGTGGCGTGAGGATTGGCTAGCCTAAGGCACATTTTTCATGTTGGGAGGGGGCAGCAGCCAGGGACTTTGGCACATCATCAGTGTCTGATGTGCTCACCCCTCCCTCTGGTGCCTCCAACCTTACAAAAAATTTGTAAAATAATACTTTGCAAAATTATATACAATTGCTCTGATAAACAGAATGAAATGCATGATTTTTTTCCTACAAAAACGTAAAAAATGGCACCAGAAAATATTGAAAATTTAAATAAATCGAATATAGAAAAAATTGAGAAAATTGTAAATGTACTATTTTTCCTCAAGCAGCACTAAGCACAGGTATTTTATACGTAAAATTTTGAAACCTTTAAGGAACTTTTCATCTTTATCTATTATTCCAGACATAGGGAAAGAGAAATATTTTCAAACTTTGTTGTTGTTGTTGTTTTCGATATATACAGTATTTTACTGAGGTATAGTTGATGTATAATATTATATTGGTTTCAAATATAGAACACAGTGATTCAACAGTTATATACATTAATAAATTCTCACCCCCAAGTAGTGCAGTTACCATGTGTCAACATAGAAGATGTAACAGAACTATTTATTGACTGTATGCTCTGTGCTGTACTTTCATCCCTGTGACTTATTTATATTATGATTGAGACTTTTGTGCCTCTTTATCTCCTTCACCATTTTCATCCACCCACCTCAACCCCTTCCCCATGGTAACCATTAGTCTGTTCTGTCTATGAGTCTACTACTATTTTGTTCATTTTGTTTTCTTTCATTTTTAGATTCCACATATAAGTGAAATCATAAGGTATCTGTCTTTCTCCACCTTCTTATTTCACTTAGCATAATACCTTCTAAGTCCATCCATGTTTTCACAAATGGCAGGATTTCTTTCTTTTAATACCTGAATAATATTCCATTGTGTTAAATAGGTGAATAATATGCCACTTCTTTTTTATCCATTCATTTATTGATGGACACTTTGCTCCTTCTGTATCTTGGTATTGTAAATAATTCAGCAATAAACATAGGGATGCATATGTTTTTGTGAATCAAAGATCTTGTTTTCTTTGGGTAAATTTCTAGAAGTGGAATTTCTGTGTCATATGGTATTTCTCTTTTTAGTGTTTTGAGAAACCTCCATACTGCTTTCCATAGCGGCGGCAGCAATTTATATTCCCATCAACAGTGTAGGAGTACTGGAATCCTGCTCCAGCTAGTCTAGGAGTCCCTGAAGGATGGACGGCATCAGTGACTGTCCAAATGAATGAGGAAACAGACACTAGCAAAAGCTGAGCCTGGCCTTTAATGAGAAGAAGCAGCTTGATTATATACTCTTTGATTACATAAAGTACAGATATTAATCATTTAATTGACACATAGCACAGTTACATGAGTTTGAAGAATGAGATTAAGTCATTTGTCAGGTCTTAGCACTTAACTTGTTCCTAAGTAAGCTTTGTTCTTAATTATTGTGGCCAGAAAATCTTACAAAAGGTTAGGTAGGTGCCAGACTCTTGGTTTCTTTACAGATGACTATCTAAAGTTCACTATTCTATTATTTTTATATAGGTCCCTCATTCTTTCATAGCTATACTGCCATTCTTCATCTCTGGTAGGAAAGAAAGAGGCTCCCTAAAAGAACACGATGACTTTTTGGCAGGCAGGGACAAATTTTATGGGCTGTGCCTCAGACTCATTTTCAGTAAGACTTACAGTGGAGATTTTTTTGATCTGGAGTTAGATAATGCCCTGTTCTCATTTGTTTTATAGTTTGCCAGGTTGTTCTTTAGTGGGCTAGCCAAAGAATATCATCTGTTCTCTGTACCCACCTGTCACCATTAATCATTGAATATGTTATTTGGAGGCCACATGGGGGGGGGGAAGGAACCTCAACCCAGGTAAATTTTCCATATCATTTTTCCCATAAACTTGGGTTCAATACTCATGGGGGTCTCACTTTCCCATCATCGGGGGGTAGTCACAAGGGCAGTAGTGTTTTTTTCCAATTTCATTTAGGGCCAGTACCTAGAATTTTCAGGGAGAATTGGATATGGCCTCTTCCCTGAAGGGGCAGCATGAATTGAAACCAAAAATAAACAAATTTATTAAGAGGGGCATTTTGAGCAGGAGGCATATCAGGGTTGCTCTTCTGGGAAGGCGGCTCTGCAGTCCCTTCCATCTGACTGCCAGGACTGTGTCATCAGGCTGGCAGTTTGGACCACCTCCCGACATAGGAGGATTCCCTTTTCTCCACATTCTCACCAACATTTTTTATTTCTTTACTTTGAAATGTTTCCAAATTCTTTTTACTCAAACATCATAACACAGACAATAAAATCTGACAAGAACAACACAGGAAGAGAGAGGGAGAGAAAGAGAGATATTAA
Organism: Manis javanica; assembly: GCF_040802235.1. Classification (NCBI taxonomy): domain Eukaryota; kingdom Metazoa; phylum Chordata; class Mammalia; order Pholidota; family Manidae; genus Manis; species Manis javanica. Next base: position 54,265,224 of record NC_133174.1, read on the forward strand.
GAATGAATCTTAAGCACAGTATACTTAAAAATGTTGTAAACACTGAAACTATTGGCCAATGGAATTCAGCAGTATGTTAAATGAATGCAAAAAGCTATTAATATTGTGAAATTTATTAATATAATTTATCATTAAATGATCAAAGAGAAAAATATGATCATCCCAATTAATATCAAAAAGGCATCTGACAAAATCCAATATGCATTACCCATTTAAGGCTAAGTATTTTTCTTTTCACTGAATAGTGGAATAATAGATACTTCCCTTATGGTAAACATTTTCTTAAACTAAAAGTCAGAACCTGCTTAAGGATGAACCATAGGAGCATTTTTATTAGTTAGCAACAGTACAATAAATCCAACCATGAAATATTTCTTAACCTTATTTCTTAAGTATTAGTCAATTACATTGGACAAGAGGGAAAAAAATGAAGGCTCATTATTAAAAAAGATTAGTCAAAATGATACTTATTTGTAAATGAAATGATTATATATTTAAAAAATCCAATAAGCCACTGAAAAAAAGTAAAAGCAAAAGAAAATTCTTTTAAGTTGCCCAGTTTCAAGATTAATGTATATAAAATTAAAAGATTTATTTTTAAAGAAAAAATCAGAAAATTGTATGAAATTTAAATAATTTAAATGCAATGCCTTGAAGTTATTTAATAATAAATTTGCAGTATAAATACGAATTCTGCTCCAAAATTATTCCTGAACATAAAATAATATGAAAAAAAGGAAATAAATACATTGTTTTCAGATAGAAAGACAATATTGTAAAGGTGTTAACATGCAGAAATATAACTATAAATTCAGTGTGATCTCAATCAAAATACCAACAAAATTTTGTTGGCAACATAACATAATCATTTTAAACTTCACATGAGAAAATAACTATATGACAATAGCAAGAAAAATTGGAAAAAGAAAATAATACATGGAGATTAACTCAGTCAAATATTTAAATATATTAGGGAGATAAAATAATTGAAATATTTTTAAATTGGAGAAGAGATACACAAACAAAAATATGAAACAATATCCTTAAGATGATTCAAATACAATAAATAATCTAGTGAATTTTGAAAGTGTTATTTGAAGTAGTCAAGGAAATCTATTCAACAAGTGGTCTTGGTGTGAATAGCTAGCAATTTGGAAAAAAATACTGGAATGCGTCCTCACTCCTTATAACCCTAAAAAGTTCACTAACAAATAATCCATGAATATAAAAGCATAACATGTATTTTGATGAATTAAAAATGCAATAATAGCTCATGCTCCATGTGGAAATTAAACACCACACTCCTACATAACGAATGGATGAAGGAGAAATCACAAGGAATATTAGAAAATAGTTTGAGAAGAATTAAAGCAAAATAAAACATGTCAAAATATAAGGAATGCAAGTAAAGCAGTACTTAAAGAAAAAATTATAGTTGTAAGCACATATTTTTTTTTTTTTAAAAAAAGAGACCTCCAAATGATCTAACTTCCCAAGTTAAGAAACTGGAAAAACAAGAGCAAATTAAGCCCAAGGTAAAGTAGAAGGAGGAAATAATCAATGTGAAAACAGAAATAACTAAAAAATAGAACAAAAAATTAGAAAAAAATCAATTAAACCTACAGCTGGTTCTTTAATAAGATCAATAAAAACTGACAAACACTAAACAAGAAAAAATGGAGAGAATATTCAAATTACAAAAATAAGGAATGAATGAAAGGAATCACTGTTAGACTTAAACAGAAATACAAATAATTATATGGGAATACTATGAACAAATGTGTGCCAATAAATTAAATGGAATGGATGAATATCTAGAAAGACAAGAAAAGCTACTGAAATTGAGGAAAGAAGTGACAGAAAATTGAATAGACCTGTAACAAGTAGTGACTTAATTTTTTTCTTTTTCATGTTTATTGAAATGTGGTTGATATACAATATTATATTGGTTTCAATCATATAGTTATTTAGCAGTTACACACTTTATTAAATACTCAACCCAACTAGCACAGTTACTGTCAACATAGTAAAATGTTACTAAATTTCTTTCATATATTTTTAGTGATATATAGTTGATACACAATAATATATTGGATTCAAGTATACAACATATTCAATGATTATATACATTATTAAGTGCTCACCCAAATAGTGTAGTTACTATCTGTCAACATAGAAAGATGTTACAGAACTATTGACTATATTCTCTATGCTGTACTTTCATCCCTGTGACTTATTTATATTATGATTGAAATTTTTGTGTCTCTTTGTTCCCTTCACATATCCCACCCACCCTAACCTCACCCCCATGGTCAGTTCTCAGTGTCTATGAGTGTATTGCTGTTTTGTTCATTTTGTTTGGTTTTGATTTTAGATTCCATATAAAACTGAAATCATATGGTATTTGTCTTTCTACACCTGGCTTATTTCACATAGCTTTTACCCTCTAAGCCCATCCATGTTTCTGCAATGGCAGGATTTCTTTACTCTAAGTGGCTGACTAATATTCCATTGTGTATATATACCACATCTTTATCTATTCATCTATTAATAGATGCTTTGGTTGCTGCCATATCTTGGCTTTTATAAATAATGTGACAATAAAAATAGAGGTGCATATATCTTTTAAAATCAGAGATTTTGTTTTATTTAAGTAAATTTCTAGAAGTGGTAATTTAGGTCTTATATTTAGGTCTTTAATCTATTTTGAGTTTGCTTTTGTGCATGGTATTAGAAAGTAATCCAGTTTCATTATCTTGCATATAGCTATTCAATTTTCTGAACACCATTTATTGAAGAGACTGTGTTTTCCCCATTGTATATTCATAGCTCCTTTGTTATATATTCATTAGCCATATTTGTGTGAATTTATTTCTGGGCTGTCTATTCTGTTCTCTTGATCTATGGGTCTTTTCTTGTGCCAGTACCCAAACTGTTGTGATTACTGTAGCTTTGTTGCTTGAAGTCAGGGGTTGTAGCACTCCCAGTTTTGTTCTTTTTCTCAAGATTGTTTTGCCTATTTGGGAACTTCTGTGATTCTATATGAATTTTAGGATTATTTTCTCTAGTTCATAGAAAAATGCCATTGGCATTTTGATAAGGATCGCACTGAATCTGTAAATTGCTTTGGGCAGGATGGCCATTTTGAAAATATTAATTCTTCCTCTCTATAAACATGAGATAGATTATTTATTTGTTTCTTCAATTTTTTATCAGTGTCTTATAGCTTTCAGAGTACTAGTTTTTCACCTCCTATGTATTTTCTTCTTGATGCAATTCTCAATGGAATTGTTCTCTTGATTTCTTTTCCTGCTTGTTTGTTGTTAGTGTGTAAGAATGTAATAGATATCTGTTTAATGATTTTGTATCCTGCAACTTTGATGAATCCAGTTATTAGTTCTAACAGTTTTTAGTTGCAGTCTTTAGGGTTTTCTATATACAGCAATATGTCATCTGCAGATAGTGAGTTTTATTTTTTACTTACCAATTTGGGTGACTTTTATCTCTTTATCTTGTTTGATTGTTGTGGCTAGGACTTCCAGTCCTATGTTGAAGAAAAGTGGTGATAGTGGGCATCCTTGTTCCTGATCTTAGAGGAAAAGCTTTCAGCTTTTCACCATTGAATATGATATTAGCTGTGGGTTTATTGTATATGGCTTTTATTATCTTATGTATGTTACTTTTATGTCCATTTTGTTGAGAGTGTTTATCATGAATGAATGCTGAATTTTGTCACCTAATTTTTCAGCTTCAGTTGAGATGATCATGTCTTTTTTATCATTCCCTTTGTTGATGTGGTATATCACATTAGTGGAGTCACAAATATTGTACCATCCTTGCATCCCTGGAATAAATCATCCCTCTTGGTTGTGATCCTTTTGATGTATTTTTTAATTCAGTTAGCTAATATTTTGTTGATTTTTGCATCTATGTTCATCTGGGATATCAGTCTATAATTTTCTTTTTCTTATGTTGTCTTTGTTTGGTTTGGTATTACAGTGATGTTGATCTCCTAGAAAGAGTTTGGAAGTCTTCCCTCCTCTTCCATTTTTTGGAATATTTTAAGAAGAATGAGGCTCATCTCTTCATTAAATGTCATCAACTAAAATATCCACAAAGAAAAGTCCAGGCTTTAAAAGTGAATTTTATGAAATATTTACAGAATAATTCATATTAATTATATTCAGGATTCTCCAGAGAAACAGAACCAATGGGATAAGAGATTTGTTATAATAAATGGATTCAAACAATTATGGAGTCTGACAAGTCCCAATATCTGCAGTTGGGAAGATAGACCCCCAGGATAGCTGATGGTGTAGCTCTAGTCAGAAGACAGTCAATCAGGAAGAGTTTGTTTTTAGTCAGCTTTTTTCATTTTATTCAGGCCTTCAATTGCTTAGACAGAACTCAACCATATTAGAAAAGGCAAAATGCTTTACAGGCTACTGATTAAAATTTTAATGTCATATAGAAACACTTTTATAGACATACTAAAGATAATGTTTGATCAAATATCTGAGAAACCTATGGCCCAGTCAAGCTGGCATATAAAGTCAACCATTATACCAGTTTTTCACAAACTCTTCCAAAATTAGTAAAAGAGGGACACACTCCAACTCATTCTCTGAGGCCAATATTAAAATGATACCATAATCAGGAAAAACAATCACAAAAATGAAAACTACAGACAAATATCCCTTAGAAATATAGGTACATAAATAAATGTTCAACAAAATACTAGCAAACTGAATGCAGCAACACACAAAAAATGGATAATATACCATGACCAATGTTGGTGTAATATATAAAAATCAATGATAAGTAGTACCATATGAAAAGAATAAAGGACAAAACCACATGATTATTTCAATAGACACAGAAATAGCATTTGACAAAATTCAACAACTTTCATGATATAAACACCCAGCCAACTAGGTATAGAAAGGAACCTCCTCAACCTGATATAGGACATCTATAAAAAACTCACAGCTATCATCATATTTAATAGTGAAAGACTAAATGCTTTCCCCCTAAAGTAAGGAATGAGACAAGGATGTCTGCTCTCACCACTTTTCTTCAACATCATACTATAGGTTCTACTCAGGACATTTAGACCAGAAAAAAAAGACAAGATTGGAAAAGAAGAGTAAAGCAATCTTTATTCATAGATTAGGTGATTTTGTATATAGCAGGTTCTAAGGAACCAATGAAATGTATTTAGAAATAATAAGAGTTTATTAAAATTGTAGAATATGAGCAATAAACAAAAATCAATTGTATTAGAATTAAAAATACTGAAAATCAAATGAAGAAAATAATTATTTTAAAATAACAAAAAAAATACTTACAAATGAATTTAGCAAAGTGAAAGACTAGTACACTAAACTAACACTACAAAAACTACATAATTGAAAAAATAAAGATATAAATAAATGTAAAGATATTATATGCTCATGGATCATAGTACTTAATATAATTAAAATGATAATAATTCAATTTAGTTGATAAATTCAGTGAAATATATGTTGAAATCTACAAAATTAGTAAGATAATCCTAAAATCATTTGGAAATGCAAAGGACCTAAAACAGAAAAACAATCTTGACAAAGAATAAAATTGGACAACTCACCCTTTATAATTTCAAATCTGACATCAAGTCTAAAGTAGTCAAGACAAAGTGGTACTTGCATAAAGATAGTCATATAAATCAGTAGAATAGAATTGAGAGTCTAGAAACAAGCCTTTGTATTTGCGGTAAATTGATTTTCAATAAGAGTGCCAAGCCCATTCAATGGGGAAAAAAAGTCTCAACAAATGATGCTGTTACAACTTATATCCACATGCACAGAATGAAGTTGAAACTTTTCCTCACACTATACACAAAAATTAACATAGAATATATCATAGACATAAGTGTAAGAATTAATGATAAATCTCTTAGGAGTACCTCTTCATAATCTTGGGTAAGGCAATGCTTTCTTAGATATAACATTAAAAGAAAAAGTGACAGAACAAAAAAATAGATAAAATGGGCTTCATTAAAACTAAAAACATGTGTTAAAATATTTGATTAGAGAAGGAAAAGACAGTCCATAGAATGGGAGAAAATATTTGCAAATCATGTAGCTAATAAAAGAGTAGTGTTCAATAAATATAAAGAATTCTCACAAATCAACAATAAAAATATAAATAATCCCAGTAAAAAATGGGTACAGGGTTTGAATAGACATTTCTCTAAAGAAAATATATATAGTTTATAAGCCCATGAAAATGTGCTTAGCATCATTAGTCATCAAGGGAATCCAAATCAAAACCATGAGATACCACTTTAGACCCACTAGGATGACTGTAATCCAAAAGGCAGAAGTAACAAGAGTTGGTGAGAATGTGAAAAAACTGGAAAGCTCATACTTCCCTGATGAAAATGTAAAATGGTGCAGCAACATTGGAAAACAGTTTGGCAACTCATCAAACTGTTAAATCTAGAGTTACCATATAGCCCAGCAATTCCATTCCCAGGTATATAACCTAAGAGAACTGAAAATATACCCATACAAAACTTGTGCACATATTTTCATAGTGGCATTATTAATAATATTCAAAAAGTAGAAGCAACCCAAATATTCATCAAGGGCTGAATGAATAAAAAATACATTATATATCCATTCAGTGGAATATTATCTAGGAACAAATACTGATAATGCAACCATATGAATGAATCTTAAAAATGTTGTGCTAAGTGAAAGAAGTCTGTCACAAAAGACTGCATATGATTCCATTTATATAAATGCCCAGAATATGAAAGTCCCTAGAAACAGAGTAAATTAGTTTTTGCCTAGATCTGGAGTGGAGAATGGGGAGTGAATACTATTGGGTATGAGGCTTCCTTTTGGTGTCATAAAAACGTGATAAAAGTAGAGAGTAATGATGGCTGTAAAACTCTGCCTATAATTACCAGTTAGACAATGTAATGTATAAATCAGTCATTTATAAGAAAATCAGAAAATATACATGCAGAATGAGATATATAAGATATTTATGAGCAAAAATTTTGAGGAATACAAAGACAATTTAATGAAGAAATATAGTATGAGTCTAGAAGGAAAGGTATCTATCTGTCTTGTCAAATATTTTGTTTTACCATTACAAATAGTTTTTAAATAAAATAAGTTAGATTACTGAGTTCATTGTTACGGTAGCACAATAATACAGTATTTATAAGTCTAGATCATATCTTGTTTGAGAATCCAGGGATTCTGATACAATAGTTAGGAAAAAGGTAGATTTTGTATCTACATTACACTTTTTAGTAAATAGAATGGATTCTGTCATCAGACTTCATTATTATGCAGTATGTGATAATCATTTTTGTTCAAAGACCTCAGGCAATAGCAGTTAAAAACGGAGGAAAAAATACTAAAGAACTGGGAATCAAAGAAATCCCTGGTTGGTTCCAAAGACTCAAGGTGTCAAATTCTAGCTAGTGGCTGAGAGGTTGTTCTCCGACTCCAAGGTTGTCAGTGTCATATTTTTGTTCGCTTATTTTTCTGTGTACCTGTCAATAATCATCCCTAAATTGTCTTACAGAGATATAAAACTCTTTTTGATGCAACCAAGTAATATTGGTTCCCTTTTTTAGAGAGCAAGATAGATTCCTTTTTGGAAAACTGTGGGTAAAATTGTAATATTTTGACAATCTCTTGTATGGTCTTAGTGCATCTCTATATCAGGTAGGTGTTTCCAAAGGGGGGAGAGAAGTAGCCATTTCCATATCAATAGGTAATCACAAGGGGGAATGAGGGCTTATGTGGATTGGAGAGTTTGGGTGGGGTCCCTTTTTGAAGCCTGGTCATGAGAGACAGGGGTGAACAGAAGTGGGCTGCTTGTAAGCAATAAACTGGTTTCTTCCACTTTATTTCTCCCTTTGACTGATTTTGGTTCAAAGATACTTTGCCCCAGGCTGGGAAAATATTCCCCCTACCCCAGGCATTGCAACAATCCTAATTCCTGCTATCAACTGAATTTATTTGCTCTCTAGGCTCAATGCACAGCTGCCTTTAACATTAGAGCCATTATGCTGGAAATTGGCTTTCTGTTTCTCCTATATTTTATTCCAACTTTCCTCTGTCCCAACCTTCCCCTTTTCCTCTTTCTTAGTTTATCCTCTAAGTTTTGGTAGAGAGTATTCTCTAGCTGAAAAAATTTTTGAGATTGCTTATGTATTAAAATCTCTTTATATAAACCTCAGAATTGATTAATAGTTTGACCAGGTATAGAATTTTAGAATGGAAAGAGTATTCCTTCAAAATATTGTTGTATTGTCTTCTAGTTTCCATTGTTGTTGTTTAAAAGTCTGATTGTGAGACAGGGACCTTGGGTGTAGTCAGAGTAGGGTGAGGATCTCCAGACAAAAAGAGGCAGGATATTTACAGTCAAAGCAATGTAATGATGTAAAGAAGTCCCTATCAAAACTCTCTGTTAAGCATTACTGCAAAGTCAATATAAATCTTACAATGGCACATGGGCTGTGCTCAGATAATTCTCTTTATTTGAGGAATATTCAAACATTCAAGGCCAAGTTGCTCTTGACCTTTTGAGCTTTAACTAATTAATTGTAACTCTGAGTCTATTCTGTCTTTCTAGTTTTAACTCGTTAACTGAGTGTTAGGGTCCAGGAACTCAGGGTTTTCCCGAGAGAACAAAGCACACAGGCATGGAGATGTAAGTACAGGCAAAGTCTTTATTCAGCCAGCAAGCTGGGGTTGACAGCACCTCCCCTAACACGCAGGCCGAGTCCAAGCTGCCGACCCCCAGGCAACTTTAGGTATTGCTTATAGAGGATTTTCACAGTCGTTACACTGAAGCCCGTGCATTTCTACAACCAATAATTTTAAAACACATTCTATATTGTAACCTTTCAGGGAACACTCCAGTTGCCTGACCGCTTCAATTGTTATCTCTTGCTTACCCAAGCATGTCTATGTGACTTATCACGGATCACGCCCCCAGGCTGTTGCCCACTTCTAGTTATCTAACTTAAAGCAGGCGCATTTCTAAGCTTAGCCTCAGGTTGTTTATTCAAAACTGGGTGGCCCACACTTTAGGCAGTTAGGTTAAATGTTATTAGTCCTTTTTCCTGACTCTTGATGCCCTCTGCCCTCCTTTACACTGAGTCCTTTCTACGGAACTTTACTGACCTTGTTCTTTTCCCCACTCATATCTATTTTCCTGCCTAACATTCTCATTTTATATTTGTGGTTATGTTTGCTTTATTCCTATGATGTCATCTTAGTAAAGTGAAGATATAAACCTACATACTTAAAGTCTCAGTATTTTGTAAAACATCATTGTAAGATAAATTTTAGTTGAAATAAGCAGGCAAAGAGAGGCAACAAAGGGCCAGGTAGTTTATTTGAACACCCCAGGCGAGGTTCCCTAGTCTATGGAATTGGAGGCTGAGGAAGTCGCTTGAAAGTAGACCGGCAGTGAGTTTTTAAAGAAGGTAGGGGGAGGCAGAGCTTAGATTTACAGCGGTGCGAGGATTGGCTAACTTAAGGCACATTTTTCTGGTTGGGAGGGGGCAGCAGCCAGGGACTTAGGCACATCATCAGTGTCTGATGTGCTCCTGCCTACCCCCAGTGCCTTCAACCTTACAATAATGAAAATAAAAACATGCGTGAACATATTCTGGTGACACTTTTAAAATAAAAAATATCTAGTAAATTTTTCATGTACCTAGGCACAATAAGGAAGTTATCTATGAAGAATTTAAATTAATGTTATGCTACATTAAATGCCAGGAGACAAGAAAACAATGCGTACAGAATTTTGAGGAAAATTTTGTGACTCAAGAATTCCATATGTATCAAAGTTGCTATGCACAATAAGAGGAATACATCTTTAAATATACAGAAAATATTCCACTCATGAACATTTCTTGAAAAAAATCTTCAAAGGTATATTCCAGCTAAGTGAGAGATGAATTGAAAAAGAATTGGAAAGTGACAGTATATACAGTACTAGCAGTTATTTAATCATTTACATATAAAATTTTATCTGTCATTATTATAAATATGACAAAAACATGTTGTATCCTATTACTTAGAGAAAAAATATGAAATAAAACAAATGTACTAATAGTGCACAATGAAAACCTAGAATAAGAAATTAGATGTGAGGTATGAAAAGATGTAAAAGCATATTACTTTCCTTATTATATAAGGATGGAGTTAATAGTTACTAGTAATAAGATTAATTTACTCATGTCACTTTCATCCAGTTACCCAGACTGGAAACTCTAAAGCCATCTTTAATTTTATTTCTCTTTGCCACTAACACCAAAGTAGTCATCACTTTTTTTGCTGTTATTTCATTTTCCTTTCTTTGGTATTCTATCTGACACAACTTTCATTAAGTCCTATTGTGAGTTCATTTTTTTTTAAATGTTTAGACATATATTTTCTTACACAGATGCATGCATATATACAAACATACACATAAATATGCATGAATTCATATACACACATATACAGCCCCTCATACTTCCTGTTGGTTTTTTTTTTTTTGAGAGGGCATCTCTCATATTTATTGATCAAATGGTTGTTAACAACAATAAAATTCTGTATAGGGGAGTCAATGCTCAATGCACAATCATTAATCCATCTCAAGCCTAATTCTCATCAGTCTCCAATCTTCTGAAGCATAACGAACAAGTTCTTACATGGTGAACGAATTCTTACATAGTGAATAAGTTCTTACATGGTGAACAGTACAAGGGCAGTCATCACAGAAACTTTCGGTTTAGATAACGCATTATGAACTATAAACAATCAGGTCAAATGTGAATACGCATTTGATTTTTATACTTCATTTATATGTGAATCCCACATTTCTCCCTTTATTATTATTATTATTATTATTATTTTAATAAAATGCTGAAGTGGTAGGTAGATGTAAGATAAAGGTAGAAAACATAGTTTAGTGTTGTAAGAGAGCAAATGTAGATGACCAGGTGTGTGCCTGTAGAATATGTGTTAATCCGAGCTAGACAAGGGCATTAACAAATCCACGGATGCAGCAGATTTCTCTCAAAACAGGGGCGGTGAGGTTCTAAGCTTCACCACTGTTGATCCCCAATTTCTCAGCTGATGGCCCCCCTGTGACTGTGCCTGTCTTAGGTTGTTCGTCCCTTGAGGAATCTTACCCATCTCGGGCTAACCAGTCATCTTACGGGGCCATACAGGGAGATGTAAAGTTGGTAAGTGAGAGAGAAGCCATATTGTTTGAAAACGTTTGCTTTTTACTTCTTTGCAGATTTATGCCCTGTGGCTTCTATGCCCAGCATTTGTCTTGAGGTATCATTACCACTTGGAGGAATTATGATACTCAGTAAATTCGATATGAGGCACGAATTCTATTTAAGGGTTGTAATTAGGAAGAGAGAAGAAATGCTATAGAGGTAGCATATGGAAGAAAACATGGGAGGATTGATTAATTCTTTGACATATATTCTTGTAGAGTAACTTAGGCATGTATACGTTTTAAACTACTAACCAAATTGCGCACACATATTAACATAATAGGAATACAGTTACATAAACAAAGCAGATCTATAATTACCAGCCATCTCCAGTGAAGCCAAGAAAACCAGTTAGGCACCCTAGGCATTTGAGAAAATTTGTCTATGATATGATGGATATTGTCCAACTGCACTTGAACAGTCTGAGAGAAATCAGACAAATTAAAGCAACCCATTTCTGGGAACTGTTCACATCCCATATGTTCTTTTAACTGTAGATAGTCTGTAGTCGTAAGATTTTGCAGCACTACAACTTGCACTTCTCCTAATTCTTGGTTGAGTTCCAACAGTATAGATCCAGTCAAATTTGTTGTTTTACTGTATGCACAGGCCAGCTTAGATATCTCCTTCTTCATTCCAATGGCAAGTCCAGGGAACGGTGGTATGGATGCTGCTACAACTGCAGCATTGCCTGGAACTTGTCAAGGTTTTTTGATGATCATCTTCTGGTATGAGTCTTCCAGAGAGTACTAATGTTAGAAGTTCTTCTTCATATCATGTCTTAGTTCATTTTCTGGGTAGCTAATTTAGGCTTTGATCTTCTGTATAAAAACAAACAGACCCTTTGCCCACACTTTGATATGTCCTTTATACCATTGAGTAGAGCTCATTGGAGGTCACCACACAGGAACTTCTTTTTTTATTATTATTATTAAGAGAAAGGAATATTATCAGAAAAGTGTACCTCCATAGCCGATCATCTGACACCTTTTAAGTGATCAAAATTAAGGATATTTGAAGCATGCGTTAATATTTGATTTACCATTAGATTTATCCTATCAAGGAATAATCCCCTTATCATACTTTCTTTCTTTTTTTAATCTTGAATCTACACTTACCTGAAGAATACTATGTTTACTGGGCTCTCCCCTATACCAGGTCACCCCTATAAACCACATTACAGTCACTATCCATCAGCATAGCAAAATGTTGTACAATCACTATTTGTCCTCTCTGTGTTGTACAGCCCTCCCCTTTCTCCCTCACCCCCGTGCATGCTAATCTTAATACCCAATTACTTCTTCCCCCACCTTATCCCTCCCTGCCCATTCATCCTCCCCAGTCCCTTTCCCTTTGGTACCTGTAAGTCCATTTTTGGGTTTTGTAAGTCCACTGCTGTTTTGTTCCTTCAGTTTTTCCTTTGTTCTTATACTCCACAGATGAGTGAAATCATATGGTAATTCTCTTTCTCTGCATGGCTTATTTCACTGAGCATAATACTCTCCAGCTCCATCCATGTTGATGCGAATGGTAGGATTTTCCCTCTTCTTATGGCTGTGTAGTATTCCATTGTGTATATGTACCACATCTTCTTTATCCATTCATCTACCAGTGGATGTTTAGGTTGCTTCCAATTCTTGGCTATTGTAAATAGTGCTGTGATAAACATAGGGGTGCATCTGTCTTTCTCAAACTTGACTGCTGCGCTCTTAGGGTAAATTCTTAGGAGTGGAATTCCTGGGTCAAATGGTAGGTCTGTTTTGAGCATTTTGATGAACCTCCATACTGCTTTCCACAGTGGCTGAACTAATTTACATTCCCACCAGCAGTGTAGGAGGGTTCCCCTTTCTCCACAGCCTCGCCAACATTTGTTGTTGTTTGTCTTTTGGATGGCAGCTATCCTTACTGGTGTGAGGTGATACCTCATTGTAGTTTTAATTTGCATTTCTCTGATAATTAGCGATGTGGAGCATTTTTTCATGTGTCTGTTGGCCATCTGTATTTCTTTTTTAGAGAACTGTCTGTTCAGTTCCTCTGCCCATTTTTTAATTGGATTATTTGTTTTTAGTTTGTTGAGGCGTGTGAGCTCTTTATATATTCTGGACGTCAAGCCATTATCGGATCTGTCATTTTCAAATATATTCTCCCATACTGTAGGGTTCCTTTTTGTTCTATTGATGATGTCTTTTGATGTACAGAAGCTTTTCAGCTTAATATAGTCCCACTTGTTCATTTTTGCTGTTGTTTCCCTTGCCCAGGGAGATATGTTCAGGAAGAGGTCACTCATGTTTATGCTTAAGAGGTTTTTGCCTATGTTTTTTTCTAAGAGTTTTATGGTTTCATGACTTACATTCAGGTCTTTGATCCATTTTGAGTTTAGTTTTGTATATGGCGTTAGACAAATATCCAGTTTCATTCTCCTACATGTAGCTGTCCAGTTTTGCCAGCACCATCTCTTGAAGAGACTGTCATTTTGCCATTGTATGTCCATGGCTCCTTTATCAAATATTAATTGACCATATATATTTGGGTTAAGTTCCAGAGTCTCTAATCTGTTCCACTGGTCTGTGGCTCTGTTCTTGTGCCAGTACCAAATTGTCTTGATTACTATGGCTTTGTAGTAGATCTTGAAGTTGGGGAGTGAGATCCCCCCTACTTTATTCTTCCTTTTCAGGATTGCTTTGACTATTCGGAGTCTTTGGTGTTTTCATGTGAATTTCTGAATTATTTGCTCCAGTTCATTGAAGAATGTTGCTGGTAATTTGAGAGGGATTTCATCAAGCATGTATATTGCTTTGGGCAGGATGGCCATTTTGACGATATTAATTCTTCCTAGCCATGAGCATGGGATGATTTTCCATTTTTTAGTGTCCCCTTTAATTTCTCTTAAGAGTGACTTATAGTTTTCAGGGTATAGGTCTTTCATTTCTTTGGTTATGCTTATTCCTAGGTATTTTATTCTTTTTTATGCAATTGTGAATGGAATGGTTTTCCTGATTTCTCTTTCTATTGGTTCATTGTTAGTGTATAGGAAAGCTACAGATTTCTGTGCGTTAATTTTGTATCCTGCAACTTTGCTGTATTCCAATATCAGTTCTAGTAGTTTTGGAGTGGAGTCTTTAGGGTTTTTATGTAAATATCATATCATCTGCAAATAGTGACAGTTTAACTTCTTCTTTACCAATCCGGATTCCCTGTATTTCTTTGTTTTGTCTGATTGCCATGGCTAGGACCTCCAGTACTATGTTAATTAACAGTGGGAGAGTGGCATCCCTGTCTGGTTCCCGATCTCAGAGGAAATGCTTTCAGCTTTTTGCTGTTCAGTATAATGTTGGCTGTGGTTTTTTCATATATGGCCTTTATTATGCTGAGGTACTTGCCCTCTATTCCCATTTTGCTGAGAGTCTTTATCATGAATGGATGCTGAATTTTGTCAAATGCTTTTTCAGCATCTATGGAGATGATCATGTGCGTTTTGTCTTTCTTTTTGTTGATGTGGTGGATGATGTTGATGGATTTTCGAATGTTGTACCATCCTTGCATCCCTGGGATGAATCCCACTTGGTCATGGTGCATGCTCCTTTTGGTATATTGTTGAATTCTGTTTGCTAATATTTTATTGAGTATTTTTGCATTTACATTCATCAGGGATATTGGTCTGTAATTTTCTTTTTTGGTGGGGTCTTTGCCTGGTTTTGGTATTAGGGTGATGTTGGCTTCATAGAATGAGTTTGGGAGTATTCCCTCCTCTTCTATTTTTTGGAAAACTTTAAGGAGAATGGGTACTATGTCTTCTCTGTGTGTCTGATAAAATTCCGAGATAAATCTGTCCGGCCCCGGGATTTTGTTCTTGGGTAGTTTATTGATTACCGTTTCAATTTCTTTCTTCGTAAGTGGTTTGTTTAACTTTTGTGTTTCTTCCTTGGTCATTCTTGGGAGGTTGTATTTTTCTAGGAAGTTGTGCATTTCTTCTAGGTTTTCAAGCTTATCGGCATATAGATTTTCATAGTAGTCCTTAATAATTCTTTGTATTTCTGTGGGGTCTGTCGTGATATTTCCATTCTCATTTCTGATTCTGTTGATTTGTGTTGATTCTCTTTTTCTCTTAATAAGTTTGGCTGGAGGCTTACCTATTTTGTTTATTTTCTCAAAGAACCAGCTCTTGGTTTCATTGATTTTTGCTATTGTTTTATTTTTCTCAGTTTTGTTTATTTCTTCTCTGATCTTTATTATGTCCCTCCGTCTGCTGACTTTAGGCCTCATTTGTTCATCTTTTTCCAGTTTCCATAATTGTGATGTTACACTATTCATTTGGGATTGTTCTTCCTTCTTCAAGTGTACCTGCATCACTATATACTTTGCTCTTAAGACTGCTTTCGCTGCATCCCACAGAAGTTGGGGCTTTGTGTTTTTGTTGTCATTTGTTTCTATATATTCCTTGATCTCTATTTTGATTTGTTCATTGATCCATTGATTATTTAGAAGCATGTTGTTAAGCCTCCATGTGTTTGTGAGCCTTTTTGTTTTCTTTGTAGAATTTACTTCTAGTTTTATACCTTTGTGGTCTGAAAAATTGTTTGGTAGAATTTCACTATTTTGGAATTTACTGAGGCTCTTTTTGTGAGCTAGTATGTGGTCCATTCTGGAGAATGTTCCATGTGTACTTGAGAAGATTGTATATCCTGTTGCTTTTGGATGTAGAGTTCTATAGATGTCTGTTATGTCCATCTGTTCTGGTTTGTTGTTCAGTGCCTGTGTGTCCTTACTTATTTTCTGCCCAGTGGATCTATCCTTTGGGGTGAGTGGTGTGTTAAAGTCTCCTATAATGAATGCATTGCAGTCTGTTTCCCTCTTTAGTTCTGTTAGTATTTGTTTCCCAATTGCTGGTGCTCCTGTATTGGGTGCATACATATTTAGAATGGTCATATCCTCTTGTTAGACTGAGCCCTTTATCATTATGTAGTGTCCTTCTTTATCTCTTGTTACTTTCTTTGTTTTGAAGTCTATTTTGTCTGATATTAGTACTGCAACCCCTGCTTTCTTCTCACTGTTGTTTGCCGGAAATATGTTTTTCCATCCCTTGACTTTTAGTCTGTGCATGTCCTTGGGTTTGAGATGAGTTTCTTGTAAGCAGCATATACATGGGTCTTGCTTTTTTATCCATTCTATTACTCTGTGTCTTTTGATTGGTGCATTAAGTCCATTTACATTTAGTATCACTATTGAGAGATATGTACTTATTGCCATTGCAGGCTTTAAATTCGTGATTACCAAAGATTCAAGGTTAGCCTCTTTAGTATCTTACTGCTTAACTTAGCTCGCTTATTGAGCTGTTATATACACTGTCTGGAGATTCTTCTCTCCCTTCTTATTCCTCCTCCTCCATTCTTCATATGTTGTGTGTTTTGTTCTGTGCTCTTTTTAGGAGTGCTCCCATCTAGAGCAGTCCCTGTAAGATGCCTGTAGAGGTGGTTTGTGGGAAGCAAATTCTCTCAGCTTTTGCTTGTCTGGGAATTGTTTACTCCCGCCGTCATATTTAAATGATAGTCATGCTGGATACAGTATCCTTGGTTCAAGTCTCTTCTGTTTCATTGCATTAAATATATCATGCCATTCTCTTCTGGCCTGTAGGGTTTCTGTCAAGAAGTATGATGTTAGCCTGATGGGTTTTCATTTATAGGTGACCTTTTTCTCTCTTGCTGCCTTTAAAACTCTTTCCTTGTCCTTGATCTTTGCCATTTTAATTATTATGTGTCTTGGTGTTTTGTTCCTTGGATCCTTGCTGTTGGGGGTTTTGTGTATTTCCATGGTCTGTTCAATTATTTCCTCCCCCAGTTTGGGGAAGTTTTCAGCAATTATTTCTTCAAAGACACTTTCTATCCCTTTTCTTCTGTCTTCTTCTTCTGGTACCCCTATAATACAAATATTATTCCTTTTGGATTGGTCACATAGTTCTCTTAGTATTGTTTCGTTCCTGGAGATCCTTTTATCTCTCTATGTCAGCTTCTATACGTTCCTGTTCTCTGGTTTCTATTCCTTCAATGGCCTCTTGCATCTTATCCATTCTGCTTATAAATCCTTCCAGGGTTTGTTTCACTTCTGTGATCTCCTTCCTGACATCTGTGATCTCCCTCCGGACTTCATCCCATTGCTCTTGTATTTTTTTCTGCATCTCATCCCATTGCTCTTGCATTTTTCTCTGCATCTCTGTCAGCGTGTTTATGATTTTTATTTTGAATTCTTTTTCAGGAAGACTGGTTAGGTCTGTCTCCTTCTCAGGTGTTGTCTCTGTGATCTTTGTCTGCCTGTAGTTTTGCCTTTTCATGGTGATAGAGATAGTTTGCAGAGCTGGTACAAGTAACAGCTGGAAGAGCTTTCCTTCTTGTTGGTTTGTGGCGTTCCTCTCATGGGAGTATAGTGACCTGTAGTGACTTGTGCCTGGCAGCTGTGCACAGAGGTGGCTTCTGCTTCCTGGCCGGTTTCTATGGAGTTTATCTCTGCTCTTGCTGTGGGCGTGGCCTGGCTGGGGCTGTTCCTCTGAAATGGTGGAACCCCTTTGGAGGGGGAGTGGCCGGGAGACTATTTATCTCCGTAAGGGGCCTCTGTGCTCCCTGCTACCCAGGGGTAGAGTACCCAGAGATCCCCACATTCCCTGCCTGTGGGCTTAGTGTCATGTCCTGCCCCTTTAAGACTTCCAAAAAGCACTCTCCAAATCAAAGCAACAACAGCAACAACAAAAGAAAAAAAAATTAAGTAAAGAATTTATTTAAAAAAAGGAAAAACGCGTGATTTTCTTTGTCCTCAGATGCAGGTCTCAGGCACCCGCTCACCAGTCTTGCTGCCCTGTTTCCCTAGTATCGGGGTCCCTGTCCCTTTAAGGCTTCCAAAAAGCACTCACCAAAAAAAAAAAAAAAAAAGGTGCTCCTGTTTCTTTGTTCTCCAGCATCAGCCTCCACCGGTCCTGCCGCCCTGTTTCCCTAGTATCCAGGACCCCACACATGCAGTGTGTCTGCACTCTCTTCCGGAATCCTGGGGCTGGGTGTCAGCAGTCCTGTGCTCCCTCCCTGCTGACTCCTCTCCTCCCACTGGGTGCTGGGGGGAAGGGCGCTCGGGTCCCACCGGGCTGGGGTTTGTATCTTACCCCTTCGTGAGGTGCTGGGTTCTCGCAGGTGTGTATGTGGTCTGGATGTTGTTCTGTGTCCTCTGGTCTCTATTTTAGGAAGAGTTGTCTTTGTTATATTTTCATAGGTAAATTTGGTTTTGGGAGGAGATTTCTGCTGCTCTACTCATGCTGCCATTTTGGCTGCCTCTCTGCGCCTTCATTTTTGGCCAGTATATACTAAGGTCCTCACCACGTACCCTACTTCCTGTCTTACCTTGTATCCATACATGTTGCACTCAGCCCAGATTAATTTTTTCCCTACTAATCTGTTTCAGTCTTTCAGCTTTTTTCCTGTCCACAAAATCAAGCCTGCCATTGAGGCCTTGTAACATTTATTTCCTGACCATCCTTGCTGCCCATATGTGTCCTTCAAAAAAATAAAACAGGTTTATTTACTGATTCTGAACATACCTTGTTTTCAGTCAGTGAATAGTGATTCTCTCTTATTTCTTCCCTGTTGTTTTTGCTCAAGTCATTTTCACTTCTCAGAAATCCCTTCCATTTGACTAATCTTACCCATTCCTCAAAGGCAAATTAAGATTTAACTCAAAGACACCAGCTAGATAGTTTGGCTTCCTTAAATTTCTGTTACATATTCTGTTTCTCTTTCTATCTTGATTAGCAAGTGCCTCTGAGACAAATGTGATGCTCCATCCTGATTGTCATCTCTTATCTCAGCTACAGTCATATATATCTCCCTCTCTTCACAATTTATTTATAATATTTCTTTTAGTTCCATTTTAAACTCTCTTTGGAATAATGTTTTTCCAACAAGAGGCTTCAGATGTATAAGGCCTACCTCATAGTAAGCTCTGAATAGATATTAAATATTAAATTATAAGCAAAAATAAGTTCTACTAATAATTTAAAGGAGTAACCAGGGCTAATTATTGTGTGTATTTCTAAATGTTCTCTCCTAATTTACATATATTTGTATGTATAACTTCAAACCTTTAAAAAATTATAATTTCATTTTATTTTTATTATTCCATAGCTTTGCTTTTCATTTAATTATGTGTTCCAGAGATCTTTCTAATGATGTGTTTCAGGGACCTTTATATATATGTTTATATGGGTCATTTTTACTGCTGTATATTATTCCAAAGTATAGCTGTTCCACAAATTAATGAACTGTTATTCTTTTAATAGTCTTTTAAGTTATTTCTATTTTTCACTGTTATATATAATACATCAATAAAACTTTGTGCATATGTATTTTATTGTATAAATGTGAAAAATTTTCCAAGATAGATTAGTAGAAGTAGACTTGCTAGGAATGGGTTTTGTATATTTTGAAATACTCTGCTAAACTGACCATCCCCCAAAGTGTCATAATTTCCACTCACACTAAATATGTATAAGAGAACCAGTTGTCCCATACTTCTACTTCAGTGAAAATGATCAATTAAAAAAATTTTCCAATCTATGCTAAATAAATTTTCAGTGTTATTTTAATTATAATTGACCTGATTACACATGAATTGAACATATTTTCACATATTTATTAAACTTTGTATTTCTTGGTCTTTGACACATAACTGTTCACATATTTCACCATTTTGCTGTTGGGCTCTTTGCTATTTTCTTCTTTTCTTCTTTCATTCTTATTTTTGGTTTCTGAATTTTGAGTATTGTTTAATCAGACAGCCTTCAACATACCAATGATTACCAAAACGTTCTATATTTTTTCAAATAGTTTATAGTTTAGAAATTTAGTTATTTTAAACTTCTAGAATTTATGTCTGCATTTATTGCATAATAGAGTTTCAAAACTTGTTACAGCTGCATATTCAATTAATATATTTATTGAATAGTCAAGCTTTCAGACACCAACTTGAAATCTACCTTTATCTTTCATTAAATCCATCTAAATTTCTATCTACAAATCTATTTCTACACTCTCAATTCTAGTCCAGTAACATATTCTTTCCTTTTCATGAATATGTTAGGAAGGAAAGGACTCAGCTTGATGTCACAGGGAAGTCAGATACAGTGAGACGAGAGACCAAAGTCAGGAAAGCAAAGTAATTTTTAATACACTCTGTAAAGATTAACAGAGTGGGCCTGCCTAAGACAAGACAGGTAGGCATGGATGCTCATTCTGAGGCTTCTTTTATGCGATTTTTGGCAGGGCAGAGAGGTCCTTGTCTGACAGCTGTCAGCTCTCTAGGCTTGTTCTGATTGATGAATTGGGGACAGGGACTGTGCTGTGCCTGTGCCTCTGATGTTTCTTATCTGGTGGGACCCTGGACATTTCCTGAGTCACTTTTGGACCCTGTGGCTTCATCTGATTAACTCTGAGTCATTTCTGGCTTTCTGATTCTATTTAATCAACTCTCTGAGCCATCTTTGGGGGGCCCTTTCTCCTTTTCATCCTGCTCATTTCTGTCTTTCTGCATAACAATAATACTGCCTTGTTTAAATCATTATCATTCTATGGTATATTTTGTGTCTAGCAAGGTACACCACTCCCCTCCTACTATTGTTCTTCAAAATGGCCTTGGTTACTCTTTAATTTTTCTCTTCCAGATAAATTTTACATTCAGCTTTTCAGATTCTATAAAACTCCTATTGGGATTCTGATTAGATCTGCAGTGAAAGAAGGAATAAATAATGGTGAGAGATAGCATCTAAAAAATAGTTAATCATCCCATGTAAGAATGTGGCATGTTTCTCCCCTTCTTAATGCCTTCTTTTATGTCCTTCACTAAAGCTTTGTAATTTCACTTATATAAGTTTTTATCTTGAGATATTTTATAGCTTTTATTTCTAATGTGATTCATATTTTCATGATCTTTTACATTTGTTATTACTGGGATACATGGAAGTTATTGATACTTCCTTAGTATTTTAGTTATACTTAGTTATGTATTTTTATATTTTTATTTGATCCTCATCAATTTTCGATGTTGAGAATTACTGGGAAATTATAATGTTGCCTCATATTTTCCAGTATTTGTTGCCCCAAGTTTTTATTTACTTTGTATTGCATTGGTTAAGACTTTAACTACAAAATAAATAGTAGTGGTGACTGAGAGTGTCTCACTTGTTCATGACTTTAATGGAAGTGACTCTAAAGTTTTATTATTAAGTATCATGTTTTATATAACAAAATTCTCTTTATGGATTTCAGGATGTGTTATTTTATTATTAACCTCCTCAGAGATTTTTTTTTTCATAAAATAATGATGTCAGATTATTATCAAATTTGGGAGATTAATCTATTAAGATGACCATATGGCTTTTTCCTTTAAACTTTTAATTTAGTGAATGAAATTACTAGATATCTTGATGTCAAACCATCTTTGCTTCTAGGGAAAAGCTCATTGTATATTATTCTTAAATGAATTACTGGATTTGACTTGGTAGTATTTTGTTTGAATGAATTTTTTAATCTATATTCATCTTCCAGAACACTAGTTCCATATTTAGCCCAAATTCATTTTATTCATACCATCCACTGAAAATTTAATTTCATGAACAATATTTTTTAACTAAAGATTTTCTCATTCTGTGATTGCTCTTTTTCCATTTCAGACCACCTTTTTGTTTTATGTATTCGATGGCTTCTCAAAATTTACTAACTAGAATTATGTTTGAAGTTCTTCTTTGTTCCCTGTGTCATCTCTGTTTTTCAAGAGCAAGATTTTCCCTTGTTCGTATTTTCTTTTATGTTCTGTGCCTTCCTTAAATGTTTGGTATTTTTAGCTGTTTTCATTTATGATTGATGTATTAGCTTGATTAATGTAGGTAAATGACCTAGGTTTCTTCTGCAATTGTGAATTCCACTTGTCTAACAGGTTGTTCCTTTGACTACCAAGGCTTACTTGTGGGATTTGAGAAAGTGAGCAGGAAACACCATGAGCAAGCTTCACATTAGAGTGTGTGGCCATAAAGCAAGCAGGAAACATAAGAGAAAGTGAGCAGGAAACACCATGAGCAAGCATCACATTAGAATGTGTTCATAAAGCAAGCATATAGGCTAGAGATAATCTCTAACTCTCCACTCTGCACCCCCACATGCAACAATGCCTGCAAGTGCCCAAATAAGGAAGCCTTTATTCTTTAGAGGCTCACTCAGAGTATTTTCCTTCTGTACAAAGAAGGTACTTTTTTCTTACTCTCTGGGTCTCAAACTCTACGCAGTTTCTTTCCTGTGTTTCTATATGCACACTTAGTATCCTCATGTGTAAGATATTCCCTTTTTCTTTTTTCCATCTTTATTGATTAATAATTGATGTCTAATGCTGTAAATTTAGTATGTATAATGTGTTGATTTTATATACTTAATAATGATTACCAAATCATTACCACAAATGATTACCACTATAGTATTAGTGAACACTACCACCACTTCACATAATTACTATGTCCTTTTTGTGGTAAGAATACTTAAAATTTACTCTCTTAACAATTTTCAAGTATATAATATGGTATTGTTAACTACAATCACCATGTTGTACATTAGATCTCCTTGTTACTTATTTCATAACTGGAAGTTTTTACCCTTTGACCAACATTTTCCCATTTCCCCCTACCCCTACCCCTTGATAATCATTATTCTATTCTCTGTTTCTATGAGTTCAGCTTTTTTAGATCACTCATTTAGAAAGAGGCATAGTCCTCTTAGTAAGGGTATTGTTGGGAAAGAAAGGACTCAGCTAGGTGTTGCAGGGAAGTCAGATATAGTGAGACAATAGACCAAAGTCAAGAAAGCAAAATAAGTTTTAATACACTCTGCATAGAGTAGCAGAGCGGGCCTGCCTAAAATAAGACAGGCAGGCATGGATACTCATTCTGAGGCTTCTTTTATGTGGTTTTGGCAGGACAGAGAAGTCCTTGATTGATAGTGATCAGCTCTCTAGGCTTGTTCTGACTGGTAAAATGGGGACAGGGGCTGTGCTGTGCTTGTTCCTCTGCTATTTTTTATCTGGGGGACCCTGGAGATTTCCTGAGTCACTTTTGGACCCTGTGACTTCATCTGATTAACTCTTTGAGTCATTTCTGGATTTCTGGTTCTATTTGATCAACTCCCTGAATCATCTTTGGGGAGCCTTTTCTCCTTTTCATCCTGCTCATTTCTGTCTTTCTGCCTAACATTCCCCCGTCAAGCATTTGGGACCCAAATCATTGGGATGAGGGGCGACGACTGCTCTGGCTGCTTCCTGCTAGTGAGGGATGGTGTGGTCATTTGGGTCCCTCTGCTTGCTGACTGTCAGGATGGTGGAGATTAAGACAGTAAGGGTATCCATCTAGGGGTCCCAGGAAAACAGCTGATTCATCAGTTGGCAAGGGCTTGAATCCTCATGACAACAGGATTTTGGCCTCGATGGACTTTAGTCTGGAAGAAACAAATTTAGTTAAGAGATTTAGTAAGCATAGTCCAAATAGTAGGGCTAGGAGAACCATCAGCAGGGGGCCTGTTAAGGGAAACATTCAGGATGCCCAGCTCAAAATCTGGGACCAGTTGCTCCAGGATTGTAATAGTTGTTGTCAGATCCTGGAGGTATGTTCAGAAAGCTTTTGAACAGTGTCTCTAATTAGGCCAGACTAGTTAGCATAAAAGCAACATTCCTCCTCTAGAAAGAGGCATAGGCCTCCCTTTTTCAGCAGCCAAGAGGTCCAATCCTCTTCTGTTTTGAAGCGTGACTGCTGCTAAGGATTTTGAACAGTTATAATACTTTGGGCAATTTCTTCTAGGCTGTCTGAAAAATCTTTGGGCAAGCTTTGGTAATAGGACAGTGAGACAGTTAGTCCATCTATGCCAGAGCTTAGTCCTGTGGTGATTCCTAAGCCTATTAAGAAAGGAATGAACTGTATAGCTCATTTAGCTCTTATGTGAGAGGACAGAGGAATGGTCAGTGACTGATTATTGGGGACTATGTCAATGTCTGGGGCTAGATTGAGTAGGGCACCAGTCCCAGTACAATTAGCTGGGAGAAACAAGTAGGCATTTAATCTGCAAAATAAAAGGACTCCTTGGTTTTTGAGGCAGAAATTAGTTTCAATGGAAAACAAGTGGGTGAGTTTGGCCTAATTTTTGAGTTAGAACTCCAAGGGCCACTCTTTGTCTTTCATGGGAGTACAATTGGAATGGCCTGGCTGGGTTTGGGAGTACTAAGGCAGGGGCCTGTGTTAACATGTCCATAAGCAGATATACAGCTTTTTGCTGTGATGGTGCCCAGTCTAAATGTTTAGAGTCTTCCTTTTCTTTTAGGACTTTATAGAGAGGCTGTGCAATGAGTCCATAGTTTGGGATCCACAACCTGCAATATCCTGTTAATGCTAGAAAAGCCTGGAGTTGTTTGTGGGTAGTAGGTTGAAAAAGGGAAAATGGCCTGAACTCAGTCTGGAGAAAGGCCTCTCTTTCCTGGAGTAAGGATTAATCCCAGGTAAGTGACCTTTAGTTGTACTCACTGAGCTTTGGCCCTTGAAACTTTATAGTCCTGCTCTGCTCAGAAATTAAGGGTTTGAATAGTATGATTGATGAAGTCTTGTTTTTGTGGGGGAACAGATTAAAAGTTCATCTACATATTATATGAGTGTGCCCCCATTGTTCAGGTGCAGGTGGGCTAAGTCTTGGGACAAGTCTTGTCCAAATAGATGAGGACTGTCTCTGAGGCTCTGGGGAAGGACAGTCCGTTAGTTGGCCAGAGGTGTTTTCTGGAGTAGTCCATTCAAAAGCAAATAGTGACTGTGACTGTTTTTCTAAGGGGATGAAGAAGAAAGTATCTTTGAGGTCTAGAGTTGTAAACCATGAGGTGTCAGGTAGAATAGTTCCTAACAGAGTATATGGGTTAGGAACCACTGGATGGAGAGGCACAACTGCCTCATTGATAATTCTTAGATCCTGGACTAGATGATAAGTCTGGCCTTTCTTTAGATGGCCAGGATTGGAGTATTGTAAGGTGACTTAGTTGGAACCAGCAGCCCATGTTTAAGGTATTTAGAAATTAGATGCTGGAGGCCTTTATGAGCCTCAGGCTTTATATGATATTATTTTTGGCTAGGAAACTTAGTTGGATCTTTGAGCTGGATGGCTACTGGGGTGGCATACTTAGCCCTTCCTGGGATTCCCTTATCTCAAACATCAGGTCTGATAGACTGTTCCCAGTCTTGAAAAGCTGATGGGGGGGTTTGGGGAACAACTAGAAGTTGGAGAAGAGTTTGACGAGCTGGGGGAAAGCTAAAAATCATCCTGGTGTGTAATTTTTCTAGTATGTCTCATCCCAAGAGGGAAATAGGGCATTCTTTTACAACTAAAAATGGATGTGAAAAATAATGGCTATGGAGGAGACATCCCAAGAGTGGAGTGAAGGGCCAAGTAGTAGGGGTCCCTGTCACTCCAAGTACTATACAAGTTCAAGAGGATAGGGGTCTGGAATAGGAATTAAGGACAGAGTAGGAGGCCCAGGTGTCAATTAAAAAGAAAATTGTGCTACCTGCCACACATCCATGGTTACCCTAGGCTGTAGTCCAGAGAAGTCAATGTCATGGATTGGGGCCAACTGGCCAGGGCCTCTTCATTCCTGTGAAAGGAGCTCAAGGACCATGGAAGGCTCCAATGTCCTATGGGCCCTGTAGCCCATGGGGCAAAGGGCAGCCCAGTGACCCATTTTCTTACATTTTTAGCAGGGAGATTGTGGAGGCTTATCTCTATTTGGACATCTCTTAGCTCAATGCCCAGCCTTATGACAGATGTTACACTTATTTTCACTCTTAGAATCCTGGTCAGGACCTGGTGAGCCTCTGGATGTGGACTGAGCCGCAAGGGTGGCTAGTAGCTGATTTTGCCGGGTCTCCCTTCTCCTTTCCTTTTCCTGAGCCCTAGTCTCTTCTTCCTGATCACAGCCATAGATCACAGTATTGGCCATGTTCAGGACCTCATCTATACTGCTATTAGGGTTTGCCTGGATCTGTTTCTGTAATTTTTTCCTGATGTCAGATGATGACTGTGAGAGAAATTTGTCTCTCAGAATTACTTTTCCTTTATGTGTGTCTAAATCTAGATTAGCATATTTAGTGAGGGTGTCTATCAGTCTTCCTAAGAAAGTAACAGGATTTTCCTCTGGTCCTTGACTAATGGCAGCAACTTTTGAATAGTTAATAACTTTTTGCCTGGCATTCTTTAGCCCTGTCTTTATACAAAAGAGGAAGTGGTTTCTTCTCCACATATCATCTTTATCATTATAATCCCAATTAGGGTCTGTAGAGGGGACAGCTGTTTCCCAATGGAACATTTAGTATCTGATAAGTGGAGACTACTGGCAAAGTTATGGGCTTCTTTAATAACTCTCTCTTGTTCAGGCTCAGAGAGTGTCTGTCCCAGGATTATCACGACATCTTTCCAGGTGAAGTCATAAGCTAGACTGATGTGCTGGAATTGATCAATATAGTTATCTGGATTGGTAGTATAGTTGCCAATATCAGCTTTAAGCTGTTTTAATTCAGTTAGTGAAAAAGGTTTGTGGACTAGCACTGTGCCAAATTCTCCACCTGCCATTTCTACTAATGAGAGAACTTTAGCAGCTCTCTTTGGGAGCAGATTTGAGTACCCAGGACTCTTCTTGATGGCCCTGTGGGGTTGGCTGTGACACTTTGCCCTTGGGTGGTCCTTAATACTGGGGTGGAGGTAAAGCAGGCAGTTGAGCAGAGAGAAGGTTTGGAGGATGTTTTAACTTACAAGTCCAGCAGGGATCCTCTTGGCTTTTAAAATAGAAGAAAGCTTGAACATATGGGATCTCTGCACATTTACCCAGGTTTTTGCTGAATAGATCAAGCTGCATGAGGGTGTTTGGGTAAAGAGTTCCATTAATTGGCCACTGCTCCTGGTCCCCTAGTTGATATTGGGGCCAGGCTGTGTTGCAAAAGAATATTAGTCTTTCCTTTTTAAGTGTCTATGTATCTATTCGGAACCAATGAGAAAGGATACAGCCCAGTGGCATGGTAGCTGGAATGGATTCCTGGCTGCCCATATAGGAAAAAAGGAATGGGTTAGAGAGCCTAGCATCCCAGGGTCTATCCCTGAGGTTTCAGCATTCCAAGACTTGTAAATCTGTTCTTGTTTGGGACTTCTCCAGCAACAGGACAGAGGACTAAAAGACTAATCTTGCAGAGTGAGTTAGAGATCCCAGCATCCCAGGGTCTATCTCAGAGGTCCTGGCACAGCCAGCTGCCTAGGACTTTAACACATCCCACCTCAGATGTCTCTGAGTGGGATATGGAGGACTAGTCTTATGGCTTCCTAGTGAAGGGTTAAAGGGGGCTTACCATAATCAGAGATGGTCCCAGGACCTGGAAACAGTGGAAATCAAGGTTGGCAGGTCTTTGTGGGAGCCAGAAGGTGGCTAAACCAAATGGAAATTGGAAAGGAGATAGTGTCAGGCAGCAAAAAAAAACCCTACTTTGGAGATGCCCAGTGGTTGGACTTGGGTGTGATTTACTGTGTGCCTGGTTGCACAGATGTTGTCTTGTGGGTGGTGGAGAGCCTAATGCTCTGTCCCCAATCTGTGAACACCTTATCCTGTCTCGGGAGTCTTCTAGCGGTGGTCTGCCCTAGTGGCATTTAAGTGTGGCCAACCTGTGCCTGCTTTTGGCCAGAATGGCTTCCCAACAGAAATTGAAAGTAAGAGGACTTACCACTGCTTTCTCTGAGGCACTGCACCAAAATATTTTGGAATGGAAAGGACTTGGCTCGGTGTCACAGGGAAGTCTGATATAGTGAGGCAAGAGACCAAAGTCAAGAAAGCAAAGTAAGCTTTAATACACTCTGCACAGAGTAGCAGAGTGGGCCTGCCTAAGATAAGACAGGTAGGCATGGATGCTCATTCTGAGGCTTCTTTTATGTAGTTTTGGCAGGGCAGAGAGGTTCTTGATTGACAGCGGTCAGCTCTCTAGGCTTGTTCTGACTGGTGAAATAGGGACAGGGTCTGTGATGTGCTTGCATCTCTGCTATTTTTTTTATCTGGGGACCCTGGGCATTTTCTGAGTCACTTTTGGATCCTGTGGTTTCATCTGATTAACTCTTTGGGTCATTTCTGGATTTCTGTTCTATTTGATCAACTCCCTGAATCATCTTTGGGGGGGCTGTAAGTCCAGAGAAAGGAAATCCTGGGGCAAAATACCTCTAAAAACCAAAATCAGTTAAAGGGAGAAATAAAGTTTAAAACCCGTTTATTTCTTTCAAAACTGAAGTCTGGCCCATCTCTCTCTCCTGCTCCAGCAGCAACAACACCAGCCTTCCCCCTCACCTCTCAGGTACAGATAAGCCCTCTGTTGCCCAGGTAATTACCCAGTGATATGGAGATGAACTTCTCCACCCCTGAGGAAAGATGAAAATGCACTAAAGCCATACTTCTTTCCAACCTCTGAATGCCTATTGATATACAGATATACTAAAGCCAGGCAAGATATTCTGGAAATGTTTCAATTTTACCCACAATCCACCTTTCCAGAAATCTCACCTTACAATTTACTCAATCGCCCTCTTCCGACCAATCTAACATGCAAGAGCAACAGCAATAAAATCTTGGTATTCCTCAAGCCAGAGGATTTAGCCTATGCAGATCAAGTAAATGTACTTTACAGCACAATCTCTAAGCACAAAATACGTTTCTACACTGGTTTACTCATTCCAAACAATCATGATAGATTGCTCACAAAACTTTTGCCAAACATTAGACAAAGTCAAGCCTCTCTTTAAACATTATTTTCTTAACAACAGCAACACAATCATAATTCTCAAGGCAGAGGATTCAGCTAGGTTCCTTCACAGCACAATCCCTCCCTAAGCACAAAAATACATTTCTACACTTGTTTACTCATTCCTAACAATCATGCTAGATTGCTCACAAAACTTTTACCAAACATTAGACAAAGTCAAGCCTTTCTTTAAACATTATTTGCTTGACAACAGCAACACAATCATAATTCTCAAGCCAGATGATTCAGCTAAGTTCAAAGTCCCATGCAGATTAAGTCCAAAACTCATCCATTCCAGCCATCACGCCACATCTGCAGCCAGGGGGCGCATCCAGGACACAAAGACCATAGAAGCAAATAACTGTGATTGTCAGGGGCCAATTTGCTGTAATTACAGGAATACACAGAAGGCCAGCTTCCAGGCCTTTTCCCCAAGGTGCCAGAAGAGCCAGCCATCGCCGGTCCATGTGTTGAAATGTCCAGGGCCATGTCCATTTTACTCCTAATTGCTGCACCCATTCTTGCAATACATGTCCAATAAAGTGGGTGGTCCAGTCTTGCACCCACCCCGCGATGGGATAGATGTTTATTACCTTAGTTGGAGCAGTTCTGGCAATGGGATCTGTAGCCAGCAAGGCATGACACACAGCAGCTAGTTGCTTCAAGGTGACCCAGACCTCTGCCCCTTTCCATGGTTGTGGCCAGGCTCCAGCCAGCAGCAAGAGCAGCAGCAGTGGCAGAACCAGTAGCCTTAGGCTCAGGCCATGGGCCAGGGTCGGTGTGGCCAGCAGTGGTGGTGGCACCTCCACGACCACATGAGTGTAGACACATGTCATGTGACATGAGCACCACTTCTCCCCATCATTTCTAGGGGCGGCCCTCCCAAAGGTCGCACCCATTATGACAGATTTCGGGTTCACAGGAATCCTGCTAATACTATGCCAATTGTAAGTCCGGGGAAAGGAAATCCTGGGACAAAAAATGTCAAAAACCAACATCAGTTAAGTGGAAAAATAAAGTTTAAAACACATTTATTTCTTATAAAACTGCAGTCTGGCCCATCTCTCTCTCCTGCTCCAACAGCAACAATACCAGACCTCCCCCTCACCTCTCAGGTACAGATAAGCCCTCTGTTGCCCAGGTAATTACACATTTATATGGAGATGAACTTCTCCACCCCTGAGGAAAGATGCAAATGTACTAAAGCCATACTTCTTTCCACCTCTGAATGCCAATTGATATGCAGATATACTAAAGCAAGGCGAGATATTCTGGAAATGTTTCAATTTTACCCACAAGCGACTTTTCACCTTTTCATCCCACTCATTTCTGTCTTTCTGCCTAACAATATCATATATTTGTCTTTCTCTGACTTATTTTACTTAGCATAATGCTCTCAGGGTCCATCCATATTGCTGCAACTGACAGTATTTCCTTGTTTCTCATGGCTGAGTAATATTCTATTGTTTACATATACTATGTCTTCCTTATCTATTCATCCATAGAAGGATAACCCCTCCTCAGATGTAGTTCTCAGGTTGTAATCTGGAGTTCAAAGCTGTTGTTGTGCTAATCAATGCAAGAAAAACTTAAGCAACCTAGAAGTTTTTAATGAGTTTTAAGTACTAAGATATTTACTCAGTCTGGAATTGGAGTGTCTCTGAGCGATCTTACTTTTGAATTCACTTTATCCTGTATACATTTTAGACCAGTGTATCAGAAGCTTTAATATCCATAGGAATCACTAGGAGAGTTGTTAAAATATCAATTCTGATTCAGGTGGTCTGGGGTGGAGTCTGATATTTTGCATGTCTAAAAAACTTCCATAAGGTACTCATGATGGTAGTCTGTGTACCAAGATTTATGTAGACATGTTTTAGACTTTCTTCTTGTTTTTGTTTATGCACAGGCTACATGTTTTTGTTAGGCAGGAAAATAGACATGAGCGGGATGGAAAGAGAAAAAGGCCAGAAAGTCCACTAAAAAGACCCAAAATCAATCAATTACAGCTCAAAAAGCCAAGAGCAACTTGGCCTGGATTGTTTGAATATTCTCCAGATAAAGGAGGGTACCTCAGCATAGCCCATGTCTTTACTGTGTTATGCAGGCTCAGCTTATTTTTTTACCTTTACCTATATGCTGTTTATTTCTCCTTCCGGCCCTAATTAAGTAGTTTGTAACCTAGGCAACTAATTTAGCATACAGGCTCAGCTGTAAACAACATAGTGAAAGGCAGAAAGGATTCCTTCTTAAAGATTGTATCTTAATACCCAGGAAGTTAAAAATGTAAGATTCTTAACTTACTCTTTAGCAAACAGACAATAGTTCAGCCACCTTGGGGGCTGGGCAGGCAGCCTGTTTGATCTGTTCACAGACCAAGACTCAACATCCCAGGGAGAAATCAGAGCAGGAAGTTCCCTGTGTTAATTCTAATCATTCAGGGACCACTTAACAAGTCTGTACCCCCAGCCCTAGTTACTTACCATTAAAAAGGGGAAATTGTAGAAATCTGGTGAAGAGGTTTGATGGTCACCACTTTGATCAAGTGATCAAGTTAGCATCACCAGTGGAAGGATAACCTGATGTTATGAACCTCTAGATGTGACAGAGTGGGAAATACAAAACAACACCAATGATGTATTCTTACTAAACGTATTTAACCTGAATGTCTTCATAAAGAAACAATCAGAATATGTGACATTTTATGAAACAACTAGCTGATCTGGACTCCACAAATAAGATAAGGTCACTATAAAGGGCAAAGAGGGAGGCGGAGGAACTCTTCTAGGTTAAGAGATTAAAGAGACATAAGAAACAAATGCATTCATGAACCCTGATTGAATCAAGGACTAAAATAAAATGACACTGGGGTACATATGGAAAAATTTAATATGGAGTGTATATTAGATAATATTGAATTAATGATAATATCCTTAGGTATGATCATGGTGTTTGCATATCTTAATTTGTAAGAGATGAATGCTAAATTATTTAGGGATGGCATGTGATGTCTGCAACTTATTTTCAAAAAGTTATTTAGGGATAAGGTGATGTCTATAACTTATTTTCAAAAACATATTAGCAAAAGATTAAAGATATGTATCTATGCATGTAAAATGTATGTGTATGTGTGTGTATGCTTTATACATATATATATACATATACATATATATATATAGAGAGAGAGAGAGAGAGCCAAATGTAGCTAAAATAATAGCAATTAGGAATTTTGAGAATATGGGTGAAGAGAGAGATTCAGTAATGTAATTTTCTGTACATTTGAAAAATTTTAGAATGAGAAGTTAGGGGAAAATCATAGACATTTTAAACTAAAACCTGTTAAAATGCTTCTGTTACTCTGTGCTTATATTCATATCCCTATAAGTTATATGGAATAGGGCATGCTGCTTAAATGCAACCCTTGCAGGCAGCAAAATGTCCACCTTATGAGAATAAACATCAGTGAGCTCTCTAGGAGTTATTTGAATGAGCAGAAAGATTAAATATGGACAAGTATAAGGCAACACAGTTAAAGGCTTTTTGAAATTATACATGTATAATGATAAATCCTAAATCAGTAAAATTTAGTCATACTAAATCATAATTATTGGAAAATATTAAACAACACTTGACCTCCCCCACTACCACCATCCTACCCTTGTATAAAATCAGGAGGCAGCTACCTTGAGAATATTCTGTGTGGTCCAAGAATTCTAGATCACAGATTCTAAGAAAGCATCTAGGCATCTATCCTGCTATTTGCCAGCCCCTGCCCCTCCAATTTTTCAGATTAAGAAAATGAGAGCCAGAGATGTGACTTGTCCAAGATTATTCTGCTGCTCATTAGCAGAACTTAGCCTAAACCCTAGACAGAGACAGAAGCGGAGTAAAAATCCAAGACTGTTATCATGACAGACATGAAGAGAGGGAAAGTAGCCTTGTTGACAAAATCCAGAGCAAGATAACTTAAAGCCTCTACTTTAAAGCTTAAAAGCATAATTTTAAAGCAAATAAAGTGATACTTTACACCACAAACAGTAATTTTAGGCAATTGTTATCCCAAGAAGTAGTATAGAGTAGAAACTGATGTAAACTGCAAAAATATTTAGGTATAATCATTAATGATAAATTAATGATATGCTGTTTTAAGGCAAGCTGGTAAGAGAATATGACATAGGTACAAATAGCAGTGGGCCACAGATCCCTGAGTTCTAGGCCCAAGTTCTGGCCCTTGAGCCTTCTTGAGACGTTAGGCAAAACTTTCTCTTCTCTCCACCTCAACTTCCTATCTGCAATGGAGAAATTAGATTGGACCAGAGTTTCTCAAAGTATGTTCTTTAAAACATTAATTCCATGAAGTCTTCTGCAAAAGGAGGTTTCATAGCCAAATTATTTGAACTAATGTTAAATATTACATTTTTCTCTTAGAGATTTTATGATACATATTAGAGTATTAAGGACTCTTGGAGGTCTTAAAGTATAGAACACTTTCAACTCTGTTTCACCTAGCATTTTTCAAATTTATCTAATGACAGAATAAATTATTCTTAGAATACTTATTAACATCATATAGAAATACTATTTCTTGGAACCCCCTTTTGGGGAACTGCATTCTTCCTTTTAGGGCCCTAATGTTGGTTAAGCCAGGCCTGGTATGAATTTCACAGTATGGTGTCTTTTATTTTTTATTGACATAGCATGGGTAGCAAGAATAGGTGTTGGGGAAATTACACACACACACAGACACACATGCATACAAAACATGTACATATATACACATACATATACACAAACACATGCAGTTATATATGCACACATAAATGCATATGCATATACATCATGTACATGCCAGATAAGTTC
The DNA here is from genome assembly GCF_040802235.1 of Manis javanica. NCBI lineage: Eukaryota > Metazoa > Chordata > Mammalia > Pholidota > Manidae > Manis > Manis javanica. The sequence goes on from NC_133174.1 coordinate 54,299,246, forward strand.
CATTTGCCCCTCAAAATCCACTCCCAGAGAGGCTGACATGCATGGATTTTATTTCTGGGCTGTCATGCCCTCTGGGTTTAGCCAACAGAAGGTGCCATCCAAAAACCGGATTAAAAAAAAGTGAGGTCAGGATTATTACTCCCTTGGCTTCCTTTCTGAGAACTTGCCTTGGGCTGCCTGAGTCTCTCAACTGAAAAACGCTGCTCCTTTCAAGGTGGCCAACTCTAAAGAACTGCCTCTTCCTCCAGGTTCTAGCAAATGCCCCCTCCCTTTGTTCTCCCCTTGGGCTAATAATAGCTCAAGGGCTAGTATCTTGGCATAATGCCCTATTTTCCCCTTACATCTACCCCTTTGTGAATATCCCCTTTGTAAAAACGTCTGGCTTAAATTATGCAATATTGAATGTGCTGTCTGCTTCTGGTTGCAACTCTTAACTAGTCCACGGTTTTCAACAGGATGAGTTTGAGGGATATGTGGGGCCTGGAAGCATGCAGTAATAGAGGTCAATGCATTTAGCACTGAGAAGAGGGGCCTAAATTATAGTTAGAGGTTTGGTATTCATTGGTTAAAGGTGTAAATGGAAGCTGTGGCAGTGAAGATAATTGCTCAGTGAGAGTATAAAGTGAAAGGAGGACTTAAGATATATAAAAGCCTACAAGGAGGAATTACTCTCACCTAGAAAGTCAAATTATTAAGCAGATACAGAAGTTGCTTAATGAGCAAGGAGCCAGAGAAAAAGGAGGTGGATAATTTAAGGGATATTTTATCCAGACCATCTGTATTCATTGAAACACTTTTTCTGGTGACATGAGTATAAGAATATTGTAATTTATCCTCCATTTACCCCATGGTCCCAAGCACATAAGCTGGTGAAAATCTGGACTTGCCTGGAGCTTGCCTGGACTTGCCTCATCTTATTTCTAAACATTCCGACCCACCCCCAAGGCAACAGGCCAAGCGGTATTTTCCACTCTGCCCCTACAAAAGGCACAACGCTCTGCATCACGCGGCTGCTCCCTCTCTCTCTAGAGGGAGCCACTTTCTCTTTCATATAATAAAATCTCTTGCATGGGTCAGTGTCTCCTGAGTCGTTCTGGGGTAAGGAGGGTCATGGCGAGATACCCTTTCAATGAATTTGGAGGTCTTTCAGATTCTTTTGGTGCTTAGATTTTCCTGGATACACACTGCCAACTAGGACCTTTCTGACACTGTTTTTCTGTGTCCATTGTGATCCCCATTCTTCCTGATTCACATCTTTTCCCCTTAGATGTTGACACAACCGATTAAGCTATTATTAAGTCACTCTTTCTGCTTCAGGCAGAGAAACATGCTTTCTCTTGACATTGTGTGTTGACTTGTAAGGCTGAGGGCACTGATGGGAAGAGCAAGCACATCGGACACTGACGTGCCAAAGTCCCCAGCTGCTACCCCTTCCACATTGGACACTGATGACGTGTCAAAGTCCCTGGCTGTTGACCCCTCCCAACCTGAAAAATGTGCCTTGGGCTAACCAATCCTCACACCACTGTAAATCTAAGCTCTGCCTCCCCCTACCTTCTTTAAAAACTCGCTGCCTGTCTGCTTACGTGCGAATTCCCCAGCCTCCATTTCTATACACTGGGGAATCTTGCCCGGGTGTTTGTGTTCAAATAAACTACCTGGCCCTTTGTTGCCTCTCTTCGCCTGCTTATTTCGGCTGGAATTTATCTTACAACTTTATTGGCAAACTTTTAACATCTGGAATTGTCTCATTTTCTTATATAGACTACAAAATGTGTCACTGCAGTGCTCTTTGCTAAAAGTAACCAGAAAATACCTGAGTTTTCATTTTTACAATTACAGGAAACTCTAGCTATTATTCTAAATATTCAAACTATTACAGCATTCTAGCCCATAGTTATTTAAGGATATGTTTATAAGAAGATGAAGTATAGAGTCATAAAAGTTATTTAGATTAACAACCAGGAATCTGGTTTCTAGATCTGGAAATGAATTATGTTTCACTGTGACTTTCAGCTTTAGTTTTCTCATCTACAACATGAGAGAACTGGACAAGTTCTTTTTTTTCAAAAATCTTTTCTTTGGAGCCCTGGGTAACTACATCAGAAGACACTTCAGGGAGGTAAAAGGAGACTGAGAAGGTAGGCTTGGGGTCCATGTCCCCACTCTTTCAAATCAGTTTTGCTTTTTCTCTTATCTTTGATTCCATGTAAGATTTCATTTAAAGGAAAGACTTTATTACAAAACCACCTGAGGAACCAATCACCACTAAAAACAACAAAAAAACCAACAACATAAACTATCTTTGAGATTCCTCCTAGTGTTGACCATCTAAAAGTATATATAAGACGGCATAGAGAGAAGTCCTACCTAAACAGGACTGCTTTGGGAGATCCTCTTTCTTGTTCTCAGGCTGGTCATTACATAGGCAGAGGAAGACCATAGATGACTGATCTCAGTCTCCAGCTCTGGTGCCATCTTAGTCTGTTTTATTTTATTTATTTTATTTATTTTTTTATTAAGGTATCATTGATATACAATCACATGAGCAACATTGTGGTTACTAGATTCCCCAGATGATCAAGTCCCCCCCACATAACCCATTACAGTCACTTTCCATCAGCATAGTAAGATGCTATAGAGTCACTACTTGTCTTCTCTGGGTTAATACTGCCTTCCCCATGTCCCAAGCCCTACATTATACATGCTAATCATAATGTCCCTTTTCCTCCCTTATTCCTCACTTCCCACCCATCCTCCCCAATCCCTTTCCCTTTGGTAACTGTTAGTCCATTCTTGGGTTTTGTGAGTCTGCTCCTATTTTGTTCCTTCAGTTTTTTCTTTGTTCTTATACTCCACATACAAGTGAAATCATTTGGTACTTGTCTTTCTCTGCCTGGCTTATTTCACTGAGCATAATACCCTCTAGCTCCATCCATGTTGTTGCAAATGGTAGAATTTGTTTTCTTCTTATGGCTGAATAATATTCCATTGTGTATATGAACCACCTCTTCTTTATCCATTCAACTACTGATGGATACTTAGGTTGCTTCCATTTCTTTGCTGTTGTAAATAGTGCTGCAATAAACATACAGGTGCATATGTCTTTTTGAAAGTGGGATCTTGCATTCTTAGGATAAATTCCCAGGAGCGGAATTCCTGGGTAAAATGGTATTTCTATTTTGAGTTTTTTGAAGAACCTCCATATTTCTTTCCACAATAGTTGAACTAATTTACATTCCCACCAGCAGTGTAGAAGGGTTCTGCTTTCTCCACATCCTTGCCAGCATTTGTTGTTGTTTGTCTTTTGGATGTTGGGCATCCTAACTGGTGTGAGGTGATATCTCATTGTGGTTTTAATTTTCATTTCTCTGTCAATTAGCTATGTGGAGCATCTTTTCATGTGCCTGTTGGCCATCTGAATTTCTTCCTTGGAGAAGTGTCTGTTCATATCCTCTGCCCATTTTTAATTTGGTTATTTGCTTTTTGTTTGTTGAAGCATGTGAGCTATTTATATATTTTGGATGCCAACCCCTTATCGGATGTGTCATTTATGAATATATTATCCCATACTGTGGGATGCCATTTTGTTCTACTGATGGTGTCCTTTGCTATACAAAAGCTTTTTAGTTTGATGTAGTCCCATTTGTTAATTTTTACTTTTGTTTCCCTTGACTGAGGGGATGTGCTCAGGAAAAAGTTGCTCATGTTTATATTCAGGAGAGTTTTGTCTATGTTTTCTTCTAAGAGTTTTATGGTTTCATGACTTACATTCACATCTGTAATACATGTTGATGTTACTTTTGTATATCGAGTTACACAGTAATCCTGTTTCATTCTCCTGTATGTAGCTGTCCACTTTTGTCAACACCAGCTGTTGAAGATGCTGTCATTTCCCCATTGTATGCCCATGGCTCCATTATCATATATTAATTGACCATATATGCTTGGGTTAATATCTGGACTCTCTAGTCTGTTCCATTGATCTATGGGTCTGTTCCTGTACCAGTACTGAATTTTCTTGATTACTATGGCTTTGTACTAGAGCTTGAAGTTGAGGAGCATAATTCCCCCTGCTTTATTATTCCTTCTCAAGATTGCCTTGGCTCTTTGGGGACTTTTGTGGTTCCATATGAATTTTAGAATGATTTGTTCCAGTTCGTTGAAGAATGCTGTTGGTATTTTGATCGGGATTGCATTGAATCTGTGTATTGCTTTAGGGGGGATGTCCATTTTGACAATATTAATTCTTCCTATGAGCATGAGATGGATTTCCATTTTTTAGTGAACTCTTTAATTTCTCTCAAGAGTGTCTTGTAGTTTTCAGGGTATAGTTCTTTCACTTCCTTGGTTAGGTTTATTCCTAGGTATTTTATTCTTTTTGATGCAGTTGTGAATGGAATTGCTTTCCTGATTGCTCTTTCTGCTTGTTCATCATTAGTGTACAGAAATACAACAAATTTCTGTGTATTGATTTTGTATCCTGCAACTTTGCTGAATTCAGATATTAGTTCTAGTAGTTTTGGAGTGCATTCTTCAGGGATTTTTAACTTCTTCCTTGCTAAACTGGATGCCTTTTATTTCTTTTTGTTGCCTCACTGAGATGGTTAGGACCTCCAGTACTATGTTGAATAAAAGTAGGGAGAGTAGGCATCATTGTCTTGTTCTGAATCTTAAAGGAAAAGCTTTCAGCTTCTCGCTGTTAAGTATAATGTTGGCTGTGGGTTTGTCATAAATGGCCTTTATGATATTGAGGTACTTGCCCTCTATACCCATTTGGTTGAGAGTTTTTATCATGAATGGATATTCAATTTTGTCTAATGCTTTTTCAGCAACTATGGAGATGACCATGTGGTTTCTGTCCTTTTTGTTGATGTGGTGGATGATGTTGATGGATTTTTGAATGTTGTATCACCCTTGCATCCCTGGGATGAATGCCACTTGATCATAATGTATTATCCTCTTGATGTATTTTTTAGTTCAGTTTGCTAATACTTTGTTGGGTATTTTTAAATCTATGTTCATCTGGAATATTGTTCTGTAGTTTTCTTTTTTTGTGGTTTATTTCCCTGATTTTGGTATTACAGTGATGCTGGCTTCATAAAATGAGTTTGGAATTATTCCCTCCTCTTCTATTTTTTGAAATCTTTAAGGAGAATGGGTTTTATGTCTTCTCTAAATGTCAGATAAAATTCAGGGCTGAAGCCAAACGGTCTGGGGATTTTGTTCTTGGGTAGTTTTTTTATTTCTGATTCTGTTTCATTGCTGGTAATCCTTCAGTTTAGATGTTCTAATTCTTCCTGTGTCAGTCTTAGAAGGTTGTATTTTTCTAGAAAGATGTCCATTTTGTTTAGGTTATCCAGTTTGTTAGCATATAATTTTTCATAGTATTCTCTAATAATTTATTGTATTTCAGTGGTGTCCATAGTGATTTTTCCTTTCTCATTTATGATTCTGTGTATATGTGTAGATTCTCTTTTTTTTTGATATGTCTGGCTAGGGATTTATCTATTTTGTTTATTTTCTCAAAGAACCACCTCTTGGGTTCAGTAAATAATTCTATTTTTTTATTATTCTCTATTTTATTTATTTATTCTATGATGTTTATTATGTCCCTCCTTCTACTAACTTTGGGCCTCCTTTGTTCTTCTTTTTCTAGTTTCAATAATTGTGAATTTACACTGTTCATTTGGGATTGTTTTTCCTTCTTTAAATAGGCCTGTATTGCTTTATAGTTTCCTCTTAGAACTGTCTTCGCTGCATCCCTCAGACGTTGGGGTGTTGTGCTGTTGTTTTCATTTGTCTCCATATATTGCTTGATCTGTGTTTTAATTTGGTCATTTATCCATTGGTTATTTAGGAGCATGTTGTTAAGCCTGCGTGTGTTTGTGAACCTTTTTGTTTTCTTAGTGCAATTATTTCTAGTTTCATACATTTGTGATATGAGAAGTTGGTTGGTACAATTTCAATCTTTTTGAATTTTCTGAGGCTCTTTTTTAGCCAAGTATGTGGTCTATTCTGGTATATGTTCCATGTGCACTTGAGAAGAATGTATATTCTGCTGCTTTTGGTGTTGTGTTCTGTAGATGACTGTTAGGTCCATCTGTTCTAATGTGTTGTTCAGTGCCTCTGTCTCCTTACTTACTTTCTCTCTGGTTGATATGTCCTTTGGAGTGAGTGGAGTGTTGAGGTCTCCTGAAAGGAATGCATTGCATTATATTTCCCTCTTTAATTCTGTTAGTATTTATTTCACACATGTAGCTGCTCTTGTGCTGGGTAAGTAGATATTCATAATAGTTACATCCTCTTCTTGGACAGACCCATCTATCATTATGTAATGTCCTTCTTTGTCTCTAGTTACTTTCTTTCTTGTGAAGTCTATTTTGTATGATACATGTACTGCAACACCTTCTTTTTCTCCCTATTGTTTATATGAAATACCTTTTTCCATCCCTTCACTTTTAGTCTGTGTATGCCTTTGGTTTGAAGTGAGTCTCTTGTAGGCAGCATATAGATGGGTTTTGCTTTTTTATCCATGTAAGTCTGTGTCTGTTGATTGGTGCATTCAGTCCATTTACATTTAGGGTGTTTACCAATAGATATATACTTATAGCCATTGCAGGCTTTGGATTTGTGGTTACCAAAGGTTCAAGGGCAGCTTCTCTACCATCTAGCTGTCTACATTAACTAATTCATTATACTATTATAAACACAGTTTGGTGATTATTTTTTCTCTCCTTTTTCTTCCTCCTCCACTCTTTATGTGTTAGGTGTTATATTCTGTGCTCTTTCTGTATCCTTTGACTGACTTTGTGTCTAGCTTATTTAATTTTGCATTTGGTTAGTATTTAATTGTTCTACTTCCTTTGCTGTCATTTTATTTTCTCTGGTGATGGCTATTTACTCTTTGACACACTTCTATCTAGAGGAGTCCCTCTAAAATACACTGTAGAGATGGTTTGTGGGAGGTAATTTCCCTCAACTTTTGCTTATCTGGCAATTGTTGAATCCCTCCTTTAAATTTAAATGATAATCTTGCTGGGTAAAGTATTCTTCGCTGAGGCCCTTCTGTTTCATTGCATTGAATGTATCATGCCATTCCCTTCTGGACTGTAAGGTTTCTGCTGAGACTTGTGATTATAGCCTGGTGGGTTTATCTTTGTAGGTGATCTTTTTTCTCTCTCTGGCTGCTTTTAATACTCTGTCCTTGTCATTGATCTTTGCCATTTTAATTATTATAAGTCTTGGTGTAGTCTTCCTTGGGTCCCTTGTGTTGGGAGATCTGTGGACTTCCATGGCCTGAGAGACTATTTCCTTCCCCATATTGGGGAAGTGCCCACCAATTACTTCTTCAAAGACACTTTATATCCCTTTTTCTCTCTTCTTCTTCTTCTAGTACCCCTATAATGCAAATATTGTTCTATGTGGATTGGTCACACAGTTCTCTTAGTATTCTTTCATTCCTAGAGATCCTTTATTCTCTCTCTACCTCAGCTTCTCTGTATTCCTATTCTCTGATTTCTATTCTGTTCACTGCATCCTCTACCTCACCTAATCAGGTTTTAAGTCCCTCCATTGTTTATTTCATTTCAGTTATCTCTCTCCTGAAGTCATCCCTTCGCTCTTCAATATTTTTCTGTAGCTCCATTAGCAGGCTTATGACTTTTATTTTGAATTCTTTTTCAGGAAGATTTGTGATTTCAGTCTCACTGAGCCCTCTTTCTGGTGTTTGAGAGATTTTGGATTGAACAAGGTTCTTCTACCTTTTCATAGTCCTGGAGGTATGGGAGTGGTTGCTGGCGAGTGGCGTGTGTGTCAGCTGGGAGAACAAAGTCCCTTCCTGCTTGCCGGTCGCCATGCCTGTGTCATTTAACCATGTGCAGGAAGCAGTCTTTGGGTTAATTCTATAAATGGCTGTGGGGATGGTGGCCCTCAGGATGGCCTAGGGTGATGGCAGGGGTCACAGGAGAGAAGCACAGCTTCCACCATGATAACAAGCCTCTTCATGGTTCCCAGTCTCAGTTTCCATTTCCACTGTCTGTGCCTGTCAACTGCATGCAAGGAGAAGCCTCTGGATCTGGGCAGGTTAGCTGCATGCAGGAAGAAGCCTCTGTGTGAAGCTGTGTAGTTACTGTAGGTGGGGCTGCCCTCTGGCTGGTCCATAGCAATGGCAGGGACAGCTGGTTTGTGCATAGGTGGTGGTGGAGAGGAAGGAGCCATAGGCTGCTTATCACAGTGAGGGCCCTTGGGGCTGCATTGTCAACCAGGGGGATAAGGCACCTGAATCTCCTGAAAGTTTCCAGCCTTCTGGGCTGAATGTGCCAGGACGACTTTGTTCACCTGTTCCTTCTCCCAAACCCTTGCCCCACTAGCAGCTCTCTGACCATTGAGAGGTCTCTTAAAGCCCCTGCTTTTCTTTTGTCCCAAGGATGCTTTTTCTGGGAACCTGTTCACAGTCTTAGTCTCAGACTCTGCCTTTCATCCCCTCCAATCTCTGGAGCCCCATTCAATGTAGCTCTGTGCTTCTGGGGTAGATTTCTAGGGCAGAGTATTTAGCAGTCCTGTGCTTCCACTCCCTCCCCACTCTAATTCTTTTCCTCCTGCTAGTGAGCTGGGGTGGGTGGAGTGCTCAGATCCCACCGGGTCATGGCTTTGTACCTTACCATTTTCCATGAGATGTTGGGTTCTTGCAGATGTAGACTGGCTGATGTACTGTATCTTTTGGTCACTCTTTTACGAATAGTTGTATTTGCTATATTTTCAAGATATGTATAGTTTAGGGAGAAGATTTCTGCCACACTATTCATGCCGCCATCTTTTTCTCTCTGCCTTAGTCTGTCTTAATTTCTGATTTCTATCTTTGTGGTGGCAGAAAAGAGACACCTATATATTATTATGGTGTGTTTTTTGTCCCCTTCCCACAGTGCAGTAGTCAGGAATATGTGGAAGAGGGTTACTATTTAGGTAAAAATGGCTAGCTTACAAAATTGGAAAGCAAACAAACTTGAAATGTTTCTCTCATCAAATTGTGCTCTCTAACCTGTCTTCTTCCATCTTTACTTATTCTTCTGTTAATTTTGTGGTTGCAACAAGTCTAAATAAAAATGAAATCTACCCCAGCTGCTCATCATCTCCAGCCACATTCTAAAGCACAGAGAACTGTTTTGTTGTCACCACTTGCTTTACATCTGGAATCTCAAAAGTGGATTGGGCAAAGGCAAGCCTTGGCCTGTTTCTTAAGAGGAATCCTGATGCTGGGCTGGATGGAGACTGAGCCAGAGATGATGATAGGGAGAAAATCGTCTCTTTGTTTTAGCAAGGAAAGGGGTGCTGAAAGGATTAGCCTACCCAGAAGACATAAATTGGCTGATAGGAATTAGGTTCGCAAGGCAGGCCATGGAAAGACATTGAATGAGAACCCTCTGAAATTAATTGCCAGCTAACTCCACAGGAACTTTAGAAGGAAAAAAGGAGCTTTGTTCTCAAATTACTGGAAGAAGCTAGGAAAAGAGGCATCAAATGTGATGTCAAGGCTGATGTCTCTTCTCACTACTGCTTCCTCCTTCCACTTACCCATTTCTGAGGGGTGCAGTGAGAAAGCAGTAGGGCTCAAGAGTGGAATCCCATTGGTCTGTGTAATTTCAATATTCAAGTTTGTTTAGAAGCCAAGTGTTATAGTCATGGTGTCATAAAGAACGGAAGTTCATTTCAGTAAACTCTGACTTGAATGCCTACTGTCAGACCATATGTTAAGCCAAGATGTTCACATTCCAATGGGAGAAAGAATAAACAAAAACAGTAAGTAGAGTGATAGAGGTCAGAACAACATGCTACAGAAGTATAGAGGAGAGGCTCATGACTGAAAGATGCATAGTTTCATAAACATCAGAGCTGGAAAGAAATAGAGAACATGCAGTCCAATCCCTTGTCTGTACAGATGCAAAATGTGAGGCCCAGAATATTGAAGAGACTTGTCTAGGTTAATTTAGCTAGCCAATGGCAGAGATGGACTTTTAGTTAAAGAAACAGGCTCAGTCAGCCTTCTGCTGTTCTGCACAGACAATAAATGTTTGGCTTTCTTCAAGACGTCCTCTGGCTAACAAATTATCCCATAATGCTGGCTTCGTAAAACACCTAAGAGAAGTCGGTAAAAGTTTTCTGCAGTGTGTAGCCACATCCTTTGGCTCCCTGGAAAAGCACAGATCTGTCTCAGTGTGTCCTTTCTCTTCTTATGGCAGGTTCTACATGAACATGCTTCACACAGAACTCTCACATCACCTTGGGGTGTAGCAGTATGAGGGGGCCAGGTTTATCACCCAGAAGCAGTACAATTCTACTTGGGAAGGGGACATTTTGGGTCCCCTTCTCTGTCCCCAATGTCAAAAATTGTAGTTTCTAGTAGAATCTTGGGGCAAAACAAGGATAGTCAGATTTATCTAATTCAATTCCACCTGTCAGGTGGTCCTTCAATTCCCTGCTTGTATATCTCCAATAAAAGGGAGCCCATTCTCTTCAAAGGTAGACTATTACATCTCAGGATAAATTTGTTAGAAAACATTATCTTTTACCAAATAGACATATGCTTCCCTGAAGTTTCTGTCCTTCAGAGATATTCTCACTAGATTAAAATGATCTCTCTTTTAGATATTTGAAGACCACAATTGTGTCACCTTGAGTTTTCTCTCCTCCAGACTTAACAAGTTCCATGTTTTATTGTTCCTCATGAGACTTGGACTCTAGATGTCTCATTAATTGTGATAATCTCAACACATTCTTGCATGAGCCAGAGTGAGGGGGGACATACTCTTTCATATATTGCTGGTGAAAGTGTTAATTGGCAGATCTATAAACACTTGAAATGTGCATACCTTATGACCTCAGGAACCCTACTTCTAAGATTTCATTCTAAGAAACAAGCACCAGTATATATCTAAAATATTATATATTATATATATATATATATAATATTGCTTATAATAAGAACAAACTGGAAAAACTTATGTGACCATAAAAAGAACATTGATTTTAAATTTTTGATATAATCATACTATGAAATAAAATGCTAGATTGAAGTAAATCTGTGTAATAATATGGAAGGATGCCCAAGGTACATTAAGTGATAAAAGTAAGGTGAAAATCAAAATTATCTCTGAGAAGTGGGCTTGGGTAATTTCCACTTTTTTCCTTTGCAAGCTTCTGTATTGGTTTCAATTAACATGGACCACTTTGCAAATTAAAATAATTAAGGTTATAAAATGAAAAGGTAGCTAAAGAAACCAAGTTTATTTGTTCTTTTTACTTTCTCATTCACAACATCACAGAGGTATGTATACAGATGCACCTATAACATAGAGTTGACTGCAGGCTCTGTGGTCAGATTGCCTGGGTTTGGATCCAAGATTTTTAACTTAATAACACATGACCTTGGACAAGTTACTTAATGTCTCTACACCTCAGATTCATTCTCTCTGAAATGGGGACATACTACTTCATGGAGTTGCTCTGATAACTAAATGATTTAATACATATAAAGCACTTAAATGGTGATTGGCACATAAACGTTTAGTAAATATAAGTAACAATTATAATTATTGTCTTATAATCAATTATACTCTATCCTCTCAATTATGAAGACATGAAATACTAATCATGCCAACTCCTTCATTTTCCTCACTTCTCACAATAGGTCAGTTACTAAGTTTTGCCTTCTAATAGATCAAGACTTGTGCAATTCCCATTTTTGTAGAACAGAAAGGGTTGGGTAACAGCGATTTCACAGAGGTCAACATACTTCCCCAAGATTTCACAAATCTTTTCATTCTTTTCCTACATTAGGCCATTGAGTTTTCACTGTTACAGCAGTCAATATAACTGGTCTAAGTAACCTTTGCTTGTCTTCATACACTGGTCTGCCATATATATATATACCTCTGATAGAGTCTTCACCCTAAATCTACTGATCATCATGCTTTATTCCTGATTATAGTCCACCAACGGCTTCCTATTGACCACAGCAGTGATCTTCATCCCCTTTTATAACATGAAGCAATGTTGACATGTGTGATAATCTCTAATGAACATGTTCAGATTTTGGCAAACCCCAAACAGATTTTGCTGGATAGTGAAAGACATTCACAGCAGATTTCTTTATGGTGTGTTATTCATAGAGGCATCTTACCAGACTGAGTAATGAAATAAGCCTTTTAAATTAACTTGGCTATTTTGAATGATGCCGAAGAGATTTACCTGATAACTTTAAATGTTTCAAAATCATATTCAGTGATTTTTTAAAATAAGGAACAAAACTGATAGAAGTAATCTGTCATGTTCTGGGCAACTTGCTCAGAATTTGACTTGAAATGTCTCTGTAACTTGCTTGAAATCATTGATCAACTCAACGACAACTAGACATTCCCCTAAACAAGGCATGTTTTGCAATTGCTTTTCTCACAGATACAAATGAGCCTACAATTTATAAAATCACCTTTGTTTTTATAATCACACGACACATATTCATTGAGCATTTACTATGTACCACGCATTGTCCTCTTTTGGGTTCTTATTAACAGAAGAATTCATACTCTAATTCTCAGTCACATGTAAAGCAAATCTTGGGGTGCTGGGCACCCTTTCTTTATCCTTGCCTTCTTCTGAATAAAGAATGTACCTGAGTGTATAAGGTAAAAAAAAGATTTTAAATAACTACAAAGTAATAATTACATACACAACTTACACAGTGACAATCATGGTCAGCAACTATACAATGAATCAAGAATAAGACTGGGCAAGTATAAGGGTGAGGATTATGTGCAATTCTCAGTATGTTATCTTATAAATGAACCCAACCTTCTCTTCTGCTGAAGAATGCACATCAGAAAGCAAACACGTGAAGATGATCTTATTATAGGATAACCCTGAGTCTGCTTTACTTGATTTTCTTTTAAGGTAAATCATTTGCAAACTTTGGTACTTTAACTCTTATGGGTAACAAATTACTTTCAACACATCAGGGGGTTGCAACACCAGGTTTAGTCTTCGGGACAAAGTCCAAAGCCTTTTGGCTGGCCTTCAAGAATGGCTGTGCTCTGACCCTTATCTTTTGAGAATACCCTTCCCATAACCCTTGCTCTAACCACATGAAGCTCTTCACTGTTCCTAATTCACACCAAGCCAAAGTGTTTTCTTTTCATATCATGGACTAGTTTTGGAGCCAGAATTCATTCCCAGGGAAGCAGTCTGGCTCCAGAGTCCAGATGCTTAACCAATGTATTCTACTGCTTCTCATATAGTTGTTAGATCATAATGTTTACTGCCTGGGTGGAGGAGAATGTGGAATGTCTTTTTTCTGTTTTTTTGTGACATCTATAAAATTTGCATATAGTAGGTATATTCAGTTAATGTGTGTTGAATCATTACCCTATCTTACTGGTATAGTAAAAACATAAGAATAATTTAAAAACAAATGTATTAAAGTTTAGGGAAGTTACATTAAATATTGCACACAAGGTATTTTTATATCAGACCCTCTGGCAAACAAACAAACAAAAGACAATTGGAGATAAGAAAGCAAACTGTGTCCTGTGATTCATATAGTCTAAATCCCTATCAGCTGTGAGAATACAGTTCACTGCTTATTGCTTCACAAAGATTGCTTCTCATATAACTACTCATTTTAAAAGTTAAAAGCTCTAAAACTACAAGGTGATTTACACAGCCACTGCATTAGAATTTTACTGCTTCATTTAAAGTATGCTTTTTTCTCTTCCATTTGCTAATTATTTGACACTGAGGTGAATATCTGAGCTTTGTTGTCCCCATAGGTAATATGGGAATAGGCCTTCCACAAAGTGGTTATAAGGATTAAATATCATAATGTATATAAAACACCTGGCACAGTGCTTGGCATTGAGAAGAGGTCCCAAGCATATTGTTTCACCTTCATCCTATTCCTTTGCTGAGATTACAAATACGTAGCATGGGGTTAACTACAGAGGAGGATTAGACAAATATATGGGTTCTGGCTAGTGGCTTTGAGAAGACAAGATTGATATTCATCAAGTGTTAAGCAGTAATATGGTGTATTGTTTCTTTCTTGAAGTCTGGAAGTCATCACTATTTCCTGTCACTAACTCCTCACCAATAGCTGAGCACTAAGTCTTCACTATTCTACTTCCAAAGTATCTCAAATATATCCCTTCATTTGTAAATCCCTACTACCTCTCACCCAGATGGCTGAACAAGCCTCCTAATTGGTCTCCTTTTGGTCTTGGCACACTTCAATCCACTATTAACACTTGCCAGAATGATCTTTCTGAAGTACAAACCTAATTATGTTACTCTTTAGCTTAAAACCCTTCAATCGTTCCTCATAATGCTTGTGGCATGAGGAAGGGTAAATTCAACGTGCTTGCTGTTTAGTTACATCTGATTCCTGCTTTCCTTTCAGTCTCATCTCTGGCTATTTCTTACACACACATATGCTGCATTAAAAATGAACTATTTTTAGATCTATTGATCACCATTCTTTTTCTCTCTCCCAACACCCTTTGGACATGTCCCAGTGTTCAAGTCCTTACCATGGGCTGCAGTCACAGTATCTCTTTGTTCCAGCCACTGGCTTCCTTACTTGAACAAACAGCACACTGTCACCTTTGGGTCTATTAACTTGCTGTCCCCCCTGCCTGATTTGCTCTTACTCCCACATTAATACACAGCTCCCTTCATTTCCTTCATATTTTGTCCAAACATGATCACAATTCTATATATAATAGCACCCCACTCCATCATTCTTTATGTCCTTGCCCTGCTTACTTTTCTTCATACTACCTAATTTTATATAAATGTTATCTAAATCTACATCTATCTATCTACCTATCTATCTATCTATCTATCTATCTATCTATCTATCTATCTATCATCTATCTAATTAGAGAGAGTCCATATACCCCCACCTAGAATATTTGTTCCATATGAATGCACACTTCATTTCATCTTTTTTGTTCACTGTGACATTTCTAGTGCCTAAAATAGTACCTGTCATAATGTAGGCATGAAATAAATGTGGATTGAATGAATGCATGAACACTCTTAATTCTGTTTCAAACACTTTTCCCTATGTTTCTACCCTTTGCCTGGCTAATGTCTACTCAGTCTTCATATTGCACTTTCTGTGCAGCAAACAGCTACACTAGGTACCCTTCTTCAGGCTTCCCCCAACTCCCTATGCTTTCCTTTTTTTTAAATTAATGTATTATTGATATACACTCTTACGAAGGTTTCACATGAAAAAACAATGTGCTTACTACATTTACCCATATTATCAAGTCCCTACCCATACCCCAATGCAGACACTATCCATCAGTGTATTAAGATGCCACATATTCACTGTTTGCCTTCTCTTGCTACACTGTTTTCCCCGTGACCCCCCACACCATTTGTACTAAACATAATACCCCTAAATCCCCTTCTCCCTCCCTCCCCACCTGCCCTCCCACACCCCTCCCCTTTGGTAACCACTAGTCCCTTCTTGGAGACTGTGAGTCTGCTGCTGTTTTGTTCCTTCAGTTTTGCTTCATTGTTATACTACACAAATGAGGTAAAACATTTGGCACTTGTCTTTCTCCACCTGGCTTATTTCATTGAGCATAAGAGCATAATATCCTTCAGCTCCATCCATGTTGTTGCAAACGGTAGGATTTGTTTGTTTCTTATGGCTGAATAGTATTCCATTGTGTATATGCGCCACATCTTCTTTATCCATTCGTCTATTGATAGACACTTAAGTTGCTTCAATTTCTTGGCTGTTGTAAATAGTGCTGTGATAAATATAGGGGTGAATATGTCTTTTTGAATCTTATTGAATCTGAGAAGTTGTTTTCTTTGGTTAAATTCCAAGGAGTGGAATTTCTGGGTCAAATGGTATGTCTATTTTTAGTTTTTTGAGGTACCTCCATATTGCTTTCCACAATGGTTGAAATAGCTTACATTCGCACCAGTAGTGTAGGAGGGTTCCCCTTTCTCCACATGCTCACCAATTGTTGTTCTTAGTCTTTTTGATGCTGGCCATCCTTACTGGTATAAGGTGATATCTCATTGTGGTTTTAATTTGAATTTCCCTGATGATTAGTGATGTGGAGCATCTTTTCATGTGTCTGTTGGCCATCTGAACTTCTTTGGAGAATTGTCTCTTCATATTCTCTGCCCATTTTTTAATCTGGTTATTTGCTTTTTGGGTGTTGAGGCATGTGAGTTCTTTATATATTTTGGATCTTAACCCCTTGTTGGATATGTCATTTACAAATATATTTTCCCATACTGTAGGATGCCTTTTTGTTCTGTTGATGGTGTCCTTTGCTGTACAGAAATTTTTTGTTTGTTGTAGTCCTATTTGTTCATTTTTGCTTTTGTTTCTCTTGCTCAAGGAGATGCGTTCAGGAAGATGTTGTTCATGCTTATATTCAGGAGATTTTTGCCTATGTTGTTTTCTAAGAATTTTATGGTTTCATGACTTACAGTCAGGTCTTTGATCCATTTCAAGTTTACTTTTGTATTTGGGGTTAAACAATAATCTGTCCCATTCTCTTGCATGTAGCTGTCCAGTTTTGGCAACACCAATTGTTGAAGATGCTGTCATTTCCCCATTCTATATCCATGGCTCCTTCATCATTGTATTAATTGATCATATATGGTTGGGTTTATATCAGGGCTCTCTAGTCTGTTCCATTGGTGTATGAGTCTGTTCTTGTGCCAGTATCAAATTGTCACCCTCTGCTTTCCTTATGCCATCAGTAATCAGATTATATCTCAGTGGAAAAGTTGAATAGGCCCAGTTCATTGCAATCAGGCTATATAGGCTTCATCCTGTTAGTTATGAAGTCTCTGAAAAAAATTATACAGAGGAGCATTGTACCTTAAAATGATATTTTTGAAAGATTATTCTAGCCACAGTATGCAGAACATATAAAATAAGAACAGGAAGCAGAGACCTGTGAGAACAGGAAGATAAGAACCAGCACACAGAAGGAGATCAGAAGAAAGTGGAATTGAGGATGCATCTGGAGCTGCCATGAAGGAAGAATTAACAAGAGTTATGTGACAATGTAGTATGATAATGGAAGATGCAAACCATGTCAATAACAATGCTAAGATATGAAATTTAAGTCAGCAGTATTGAAATGGTTAGCAAGCAGTTGTAAATTTGATGGCAGTAACAATTAAAGGTATGCTGATAGGTTTGTAAGTCACTCTGTGCTGAGTGTGCTCCTGAGGAAGACCATAGAGAGGGAAGAGATCCCAAGTGTAGTGTTAATGGTGGCATCTAAAGCCCTCAGTTCACTTTTATTTTCTAAGCTCATCAGGGAGAAAATATAGCTAAAGTTGATGAAATTCTGCCTGGGTCCTAGTTGCTGTACTAGGCTATTAGTAGACATTTGGTCCTCACAACACACCTGTGAAATGCATAATGAAATGCATTTTACAGATGAAGAAATAGATTATCTTCAAAGTTTCATGTATCCAGAAAATGGTGCAGTTCATATTGGAGCTCAGATCTGTGTGACTTCATTCAGTTATAACAGCTGTCAGAGAATAATTACTATCAATAGCCATCTCTTGTGAAAATGTACCTCTTTTCCCCCTATTAATTAATTTTAAAGGCTTAGGTATGACAACCAATGGGAAACAGGGTTGGCTTGTGATGGAGATGTAGTAGGAAAACATCTTTGTGATTAGTTTGGAAACAGGGTTGAAGAGCTCTATTGACCTCTGTGGAGGGCTATTCACTCCTTGGATGTGTTCTGTCTACTTTCAAGGGTGAAGGGACACTCCAGTACTTGTTCTATAAATGAATTTGGGTTTATTAGAAGCCATTATGGAAAAAACACAAAACTAACTTCAACTCTTTCCTGATTCTTTGTAGTATTAGAAATTGAGGCCTACAATCAAAGTCATATATGAGGGTGTAGGCTCTGTTTTGAGTGAAAATATTTAAATGTGCCTCATGATTGTAAAAAGTTAAAACCATAAGCCTAGTCAAGAATGAAATATGAAGAACTAAATTTGAGTCATTTTCTGTCTGTGTGTGAACTGACTTCCTCTGTCTGAGGTTTAGTGTATGGATTTAGGGTGCTAGCTTTTGTTGAGGACTGACAGGATCAGCGAAAAATATCATCTGGCAACATGAAGATGAAAAAATACATGGTAGATGGTCTCTGTGAGCAGTGCTCTCTAAGTGTCCAGTTTAAAGATTTTCCAAAGTGAATAATCATCAGGGAAATGCAAATCAATACTGCAATGCGATATAACCCCACACCACTCAGAATCGCTAGTATCAGAAGTCAAGAAATAAAAAGTACTGACAAGGATATGGAGAAAATGGAACTCTCATACATTGCTGGTGGGAATGTAAATAGGTGCAGCTACTATGGAAAGCAATAGGGAGGTTTCTCAGAACAGTAAGAATAGAAATATATGACCCAGCAATTCTACTACTGAGAATCTACCCAAAGAAAGTGAAATCGTTAATTTGGAAAAGATATATGCACCCCTATGTTTATTGCTGCATTATTAAGAATAGCTAACATATAGAAGCAACCAGTGTCTATTGATAGATGAATGGATAAAGAAGATGTGGTACATATATACAATGGGATATTATTTAGCAATAAAAAGAAAGAAATCTTACCCTTTACAAAAGAATGGATAAACCTAGAGGGTATTATGCTAAAGGAAATAACATAGTCAGAGAAAGAGGAATACCATATGGTGTCACTTGCATATGGACTCTGAAAAACAAATCTAACAAGCAAAACAGAATTAGACTCATAAATACAGAGAATTGACAACTGGTTACCATGGTGGTGGGGAAAAAAGCAACATAGGTGAAGGGGATAAAGAGGTACAATCTTCAAATTATAAAATAAGAATTAGTCACAAGGATGGAAGTATATCATAGGGAATATAGATCATAATATTGTAATATTTTTGTATGGTGACTTACTATGATTACCATGGTGAGCTTTTGATAATGTATATAATTGAATCACTAAGTTGCTCATCTGAAACCAATATAATACTGCATATAAACTATATTTCAATAAAATTGTTAAGTAAAATTAAATTTAAGAATTTTAAAAAAGATTTTCCTTTCCTGTATTGTAACTTCTTACACAAGGTTGTATGACACCACAGTCTGATGCTGCCTGTCTCTTGGGTAATGAGGACAGAAGCCTGCATATACCCTGGAACAAAGGAATTCAAGGACCACAATAACCACCTGGTGAAATGTGGTTAAGAGATAGGTTGAGAAGACAGAAGTGACAAGCTACCACCAGGAAAGATCTGTGGCAAATGTAAGTACTCACCAGGGTGTCTTAAAAAGAAGTAGGAAAAAGAGTTGGTAACATAGGATTTCTTCTACTACCCAAAGTCCCCTACCATTTTGACAGAGTGGGATTTCTGTGGGTTGATACCAGAGCAGTTTTGGCTAGAGCTTGGAGTCTACCTCCTTTTCCTGAGGTCATCTCAACAGGCCTGTCAGTTTCCTTATTCTATTTCATTGAGCTTTGCTGATGGCAGAGAGGGGGAAAGGTTCTGAAGTTATCAACCCGCATCATCATTCATGTCCCCGTTCCCCTAGGAAGCTGGGATTTGCAAGGGGGGTCTGTGGGTCGGAACAACAAGATACCTGCAGGCTATAAAGAGGGACACGATGCCTTTGATCAGCTCACCGTTACTGGGCTGTTTTTCTTCATGTCTTTTTTTTCTTTAAATTTTATTTATTTATTTACACATTTGGTCTGTGCTGAGCAGACACAGTTAGCTATCTAAAGGTCACTAGGATGGAACCAGTTGGCCAGAGCCCAATGTTTCAGCTTTGCCAGGGACACTCTGTTCTTCCGTACTTCAGCACCATCAAAAAAACCCTCAATTCAAGCCCAATTTACTTCTCTTCCCTTCCTTCTTTCTTTTTCCTTTTCTTATTGCCACTTTTTTGGTTCAAATACTCTACTCATATCTCTCTCTTTTCTCTCATTTTCCTTCTGCTACTCTTTGCAGGCTCTGTGCTCTTTTCTCCATGCTTCTCTGTGTCATATTTGGCCTCTTCTGCTTGAGTGGACTTGAAGAAATTCTCCTGGCCAGTGGGATATCTCTGGATCTGGTAATATGGAAAGGCACCTGATAAGAAAAAGAGTAAGGTATTGTTCTCATATCTAAACTGGAACTAAGTTTAGGCTATTGGTGAGGTCTAAGTAGAAGGCAGAACTGAGACAGGAAGTGGTAACAGGAAATAGAGGAGACATGCTGAGTTGGAGGTCTCATTTGGAAAGAAAAACTGAGGACACTTGAAAGCTGCCGGACAGAAAAACTAGAAATTTGATCTCTTGAGGGCCAGGGGGATTGAGCTCTGAAGTCTGAAAGGCTTTGGCACAGCCTATTTGAAATGATTTCTGAGATGACTATCTCCTCTTGATCCTCCTACCTGTCATCCCTTTCCCCACATTATTCCATTATCTTTCCACCATCACCATGACCAAAGCTCAACACACTACTACCACTTAGTTCATGGTTTACTTGGCTCTTCTATCACCCGAAACTTTTCTCTGCCAGGCATCTTGCAGAACCCTTCCTAATTTATTTGAGGTCACTTTTGAATCACTCTCTTAGTGCCCTAGTTTATTGGTATTCTTTGGGAAATTTATAAAGTGTCATGGAAATGAAGGTAAAAAAAGAATTTGAAGCTCACTTCCCAGTCCCAGAAGTAGGGAAGTTTCTCCTGTATAGTTCTTACCATGGGCATCAAAACTCAGGTCCAGAAACTTGCCTCTATCTTTTATCCTAGACTATCTCCATGCAGGTGGTGCCCACTATTCTGGACCAAAGCCTCACTGTGAAAAAAGGAGGCCTAGCTTTAAAGATTGAAGATTGAGTCTTCTGGACAAAAGTATATCATATGTCTGGGATGGAGAAGATCTCTGAAAAAAAGAAGTAATACATTCATATGTACCTTAATGGAAATGAGGAGAGATCAAAAGGTAACATGACAAGTGTAGGCCAGATAAAACAAAAAAATCTTCTAATATCTGGTTCTTAAATATTAGCACTAGTAACTGAAAATCTGTTGCTTTTCCCTAGGTTTTCAAGAATGATGTATCCTCTCTGCTTTGAAGAGTTGGTGCTATGCTCTCTGGGAGTCCTATAATTAGTTCTTGACTCTTACATTTATGAAACATGTTGGCAAATTGGAGTTTGTCAAGAGAAAGTTGAAGTACAACTTAAGCTACAGCCTAGAAAGAAGAGCTAAAGAAACAAAGTAACTTATTCTGGGAAAAACAAGAACCATAAAGAGTGTGATTAATACCTTCAAACACTGAGGTTATAACATGTGGGAAAAAGACTGGATATTCTTCATGTTTACTAAGTTTATATCTGGTAGGAAAGAGAAAGACTCCATGTGGGTGAAAAGAGGGATAATAAGTGCTAACTGAGTGACCCTACATTGTTTAAACCACCTTGGAAGAGGAAGAGAACATGTAACAGTCAGGGTCCAAGAGCCTTTATACACTAGCCCTTGCCTTATTAAGGGCTTATAGGATTAGAGGAAGGACTTTCACGGTGAGGTTAGAGTAGGTTTGAGAATTAGGAACAAATGTATTTCAGCTCTCATTGAAAATAGCACAGCTTTTGAAACCAGATCTACTGGAAGGATTATCCTCTCTCCAGACTCCTTATGACCTTGTGACCTCTTTTCAATCCCATAGCCCAGTTTCTAATTCCTGAAGAGAAGGGGCATCAGGAGTTTACATCAACTGATGCTTTTTAATTTTTCTCAGCTTATACATTCCACTCGAGATAGGATAAGAGGAACATTGACTAAACCTTTCAAACCTGAAACTGTGGAAAATCTGCTCAACATTCAGCTCTATAATTTGAAGCATTCCTCCAAGCTCTTTTCTTCGAATGCCTTTTTCTCCTATGTCAAGACTTGCCCCTCCCCTGGGAGGCAGTGTTGTACAATGCAAAGCAAGGGCTTTTGATCCTATCATAATGATACTCAAATTCTAGTTCAAATTCATGAAACCTTGACTAAATAACTTCAATTCTGGGAGTCTTATATGCTACTTCTATAAACTGGGGATAATACCACTCATATGATGGGACTGCTGTGAGTATATGAAGTGCTTAGCAAAATACTCAAGAAGTAGGTATCACTTAATTATTATTTGTAGAAGTATGACTGCTTCTAAGTCTTCCTATAGATTTCTGACTCTAGTCCCTTGACACACCATGGGAATTCCCTTAGCATCATTTGTGTTTAGATATATGTTACATGTGTTAAAAACATGTTACAATTACTTGGGACTTACTGTGGTTAGATGCTTGCCTACTCTGGAGAAACTCCATGACATCCTGAAAATACACCATTCGGTCATAGTTGACTAGGTCAAGGAGAACTGTGTCCTCTCTAAGCCATTCTGGGTCAATGTAAAGATAAGTTACCTAATATGTTTTGTTTTTCTTACTATAGTTTGAAGTCAGAGTCTACTTTTAAGAATTTTAGAGAAATATTTCATAGGACCCAAACCCCAAAGCTTTATTCTAACTTACAGGAGGAGTCAACTAGCAGCCAAAGACTGGTGGTCTTGTTCTTAAGGTGTGTTGACCAGGAGATGGACAATGGAGGGGACTAAAGCTGGCCAAAAAGACACCCCTCCCATCCAGATGCCCCAATATACCTCTTCCCAAACCAGAGCTATCCATTGAGGAAATGGAAGGAAAAAGTTACCCTGTATTTTGCTCTCTGGACATTCCTCTGGTCATGTTCAAGAAAATAACCACGTGCTTGGGGAAATAGTCACCAAAGCATCAAGAGAAAATCTTGTTGTATACATGAAAGCTACTAAGAAAACATATCTTAAATATTGTCACCAAAAAATTGTTATCTTTCTAACCATTTATATACGGATGTGTGAACTAACTTCATTGTGTTAATCATTTTGATATACATTTAAAATCAAGTTCACCTTAAACTTATACAATGTGATATGTCAATTACATTTCATAAACCTGGAAAAAAAAGGGCCTGTGGTTCAATACTATATTCTGCATAATTGTTAGAGTTGTTCTAGTATGTCCTTGGAGAAAGGTTTTACCACCTTATCATGGAGAGATTCTACCAGTGACAGCACAGCAGGCTCCCCAAACACAACTGACCATGATGTAGGGAAGCAAAGCTCATAAGGCACAAAAGCTGCTGATCTTGACATGAGAGAAAAATTAGGGTTCTCACAGAACTACAGGATGACAAGTGGGAGTGAGGGAGAGATGGACAAGAGGAGCATTTTAAGGATTTGGTGATGTCCAACATCAAATAAATAGGACTTTACAGTGTGATACCTGCATACCTCAAAGTAGCACATCGAACATGGGCAATGAATAGCCAGGACTCCCAAGAGGAAAGAAAGGAAGAAGCATTAGGACAGAGTCCCTTTGGCAACATAGGCATCTAGCTGACCCGAGAAACAGAAAGATAAATGCCACTAGGGCTTAATCAGATTAGTCAATGGTGTTAAGATAGGAAAAAAAAATCATCAGATGACAGGCAGGATCCAAAAAAGTTCTTAACACACTCAAATGATAGATCTAAACTCACAAAATGGAGTATGACAGAAAGACATGTTATTACTCCTATGCTTGGATCCAGAAAACACAACCATGGGATTATAAAATGGATGACAATGACCAACAGTGGGGCATATAAATATCAACAAAACTTAGGAATTTTTTTTGAGAGGGCATCTCTCATATTTATTGATCAAATGGTTGTTAACAACAATAAAATTCTGTATAGGGGACTCAATGCACAGTCATTAATCAACCCCAAGCCTAATTCTCAACAGTCTCCAATCTTCTGAAGCATAACAAACAAGTTCTTACATGGTGAACAAGGTCTTACATAGTGAATAAGTTTTTACATGGTGAATAGTGCAAGGGCAGTCATATCACAGAAACTTTTGGTTTTGATCACGCATCATGAACTATAAACAATCAAGTCAGATATTATTCGTTTGATTTTTATACATTATATGTGAATCCCACATTTCTCACTTATTATTATTATTATTATTATTATTATTATTTAATAAAATGCTGAAGTGGTAGGTAGATGCAAGATAAAGGTAGAAACATAATTTAGTGCTGTAAGAGGTCAAATGTAGATGATCATGTCTGTGCCTATAGACTAAGTATTAATCCAAGCTAGACAAGGGCAATAAAACATCCACGGATGCAGAAGATTTCTCTCAAAATGGAGGGTGAGGTTCTAAGCCTCCCCTCTGTTGGTCCCCAATTTCTATCCTGATGCCCCCCTACAACTGTGCCTGTCTTAGGTTGTTCCTCCCTTGAGGATTCTTACCTGTCTCTGGCTAACCAGTCATCTTCCGGGGTCATACAGGGAAATGTAAAGTTGGTAAGTGAGAGAGAAGCAATATTCTTTGAAAAGGTTAGCTTTTTACTTCTTTGCAGATTTATGCCCTGTGGCTTCTATGCCCAGCATTTGTCTTCAGGTATCTTTATCACTTGGAAGAATTACGATACTCGGTAATTTTCTATATGAGGCACTAATTCTACTAGAGGGTTGTAATTAGGAAGGAAGAAGAAAAGCTATAGAAGTAGCAGACGGAAGAAAACATGGGAAGATTGATTATTTCTTTGACATATCTTCTTGTAGAGTAACATAAGCATGTATAGGTTTTAAACTACTAATTAAATTGTGCACATACATGAACATAATAGGAATACAGCTACATAACAAAAGAAGACCTACAATTACCAGCCATATCCAGTGAAACCAAGAAAACCAGTTAGGTGCCCTAGGCATTTGTGAAAACTTATCAATGATATGATGGATATTGTGTAACTGAATTTGAATAGTTTGAGAAAAATCAGACAAATTAAAACAGCACATTCCTGGGAACTGTTCACATCCCATGTGTTCTTTTAAGAGTAGATAGTCTATAGTCACATGATTTTGGAGCACTGCAACTTTCACTTCTCCTAATTCTTGGTTGAGTTCCGACAGTATAGATCCAGTCAAATTTGTTGTTTTACTGTATGCACAGGTAAGCTTAGATATCTCCTTCTTCATTCCAATGGCAAGTCCAGGAACTGATGGGATGACTGCAGCTACAACTGAAGCAGCACCAGGATTTTTGTTGAAGTTTTTCGATGTTCATCTTCTGGAATGACTCTTCCAGAGGATGTTAATGTTGGATATTCTTCTTCATATGGTATCTTAATTCATTTTCTGTATAGCCAAATTAGGCTTTGATCCTCCGTATAAACACAAACAAACCCTTTGCCCACACTTTGATATGACCTTTATACCATTGTGAAGAACCTATTGGAGATCACCACACAGGAACTGCTTTTTTTTAAGAGAAAGGAACATTATCAAAAAATGTACTTCCATAGCTGATCATCTGACACCCTTTGATAGATCAAAATTAAGGATATGTAAAGCTTGCATTAATCATTGATTTGCAGTTAGTTTTATCCTATCAGGGAGTAATCCCCCTTTTCTTTCTCTTTTTTTTGTTATCATTAATCTACAATTTCATGAAGAATATTATGTTTACTAGGCTCTTCCCTATACCAAGTCCACCCACAAACGCCATTACAGTCACTGTCCATCAGCATAGCAAAATGTTGTAGAATCACTACTTGTCTTCTCTGTGTTGCACAGCCCTCCCCTTTCTCCCACCCCCACATTATGCATGCAAATCATAATACCCCCTTTCTTCTCCCCCCCCCCATTTCTCCCTACCCACCCATCCTCCCCAGTCCCTTTCCCTTTGGTACCTGTTAGTCCATTCTTGGGTTCTGTGATTCTGCTGCGGTTTTGTTCTTTCAGTTTTTCGTTTGTTCTTATACTCCACAGATGAGTGAAATCATTTGGTATTTCTCTTTCTCTGCTTGGCTTATTTCACTGAGCATAATACCCTCTAGCTCCTTCCATGTTGTTGCAAATGGTAGGATTTGTTTTCTTCTTATGGCTGAATAATGTTCTCTTGTGTATATGTACCACATCTTCTTTACCCATTCATCAAGTGATGGACACTTAGGTTGCTTCCAATTCTTGGCTATTGTAAATAGTGCTGCGATAAACATAGGGGTGCATCAGTCTTTTTCAAACTGGAGTGCTGCATTCTTAGGGTAAATTCCTAGGAGTGGAATTCCTGGGTCAAATGGTAAGTCTATTTTGAGCATTCTGAGGAACCTCCATACTGCTTTCCATAATGGTTGAACTAGTTTACATTCCCAACAGCAGTGTAGGAGGGTTCCCCTTTCTCCACAACCATGCCAACATTCTTTGTTGTTTGTCCTTTGTATGGTAGCCATCCTTACTGGTGTGAGGTTTTAACCTCATTGTGGTTTTAATTTGCATTTCTCTGATAATTAGCGTTGTGGAGCATCTTTTCATGCATCTGTTGGCCATCTGAATTTCTTTTTTGGAGAACTGTCTGTTCAGTTCCTCTGCCCATTTTGTAATTGGATTATTTGTTTTTTGTTTGTTGAGGTGGGTGAGCTCTTTATATATATTGGTTGTCAAGCCTTTATTGGATCTGTCATTTACAGTTATATTCTCCCATATTTGTAGGGTACCCTTTTGTTCTATTGATTGGTGTCTTTTGCTGTGTAGAAGCTTTTCAGCTTAATATAGGCCAACTTGTTCTTTTTTACTTTTGTTTCTCTTGCCCGGGGAGATATGTTCAAGAAGAGGTCACTCAAGTTTATGTCTAAGAGATTTTTGCTTATGTTTTTTTCTAAGAGTCTTATGGTTTCATGACTTACATTCAGGTCTTTGATCCATTTCGAATTTACTTTTGTGTATGGTGTTAGACAGAGATCCAGTTTCATTCTCTTACGTGTAGCTGTCCAGTTTTGCCAGCACCATCTGTTGAATAGACTGTCATTTCCCCATTGTATGTCCATGGATCCTTTATCAAATATTAATTGACCATATATGTTTGGGTTAATGTCTGGAGTCTTTAATCTGTTCCACTGGTCTGTGGCTCTGTTCTTGTGCCAGTACCAAATTGTCTTGATTACTATGGCTTTGTAGTAGAGCTTGAAGTTGGGGAGCGAGATCCCCCCAACTTTATTCTTCCTTCTCAGGATTGCTTTGGCTATTCAGGGTCTTTAGTGTTTCCATATGAGTTTTTGAACTGTTTGTTCCAGTTCGTTGAAGAATGTTGCTGGTAATTTGATAGGGATTGTATCAAATCTGTATATTGCTTTGGGACGGATGGCCATTTTGACGATATTAATTCTTCCTAGCCATGAGCATGGGATGAGTTTCCATTTGTTAGTGTCCCCTTTAATTTCTCTTAAGAGTGTCCTGTAGTTTTCAGGGTATAGGTCTTTCACTTCTTTGGTTAGGTTTATTCCTAGGTATTTTATTCTTTTTGATGCAATTGTGAATGGAGTTGTTTTCCTGATTTCTCTTTCTATTGGTTCATTGTTAGTGTATAGGAAAGCCACAGATTTTTGTGTGTTAATTTTGTATCGTGCAACTGCTGTATTCCAATATCAGTTCTAGTAGTTTTGGAGTGGAGTCTTTAGGGTTTTTTATGTACAATATCATGTCATCTGCAAATAGTGACAGTTTAACTTCTTCTTTACCAATCTGGACTCCGTGTATTTCTTTGCTTTGTCTATTTGCCATGGCTAGGACCTCCAGTACTATGTTAAATAACAGTGGGGAGAGTGGGCATCCCTGTTTTGTTCCTGATCTCCAAGGAAAAGCTTTCAGCTTCTCGCTGTTCAGTATGATGTTGGCTGTGGGTTTATCATATATGGCCTTTATTATGTTGAGGTACTTGCCCTCTATTCCCATTTTGCTGAGAGTTTTTATCATGAATGGATGTTAAATTTTGTCAAATCCTTTTTCAGCATCTTTGGAGTTGATCATGTGGTTTTTGTCCTTTTTGTTGATGTGGTGGATGATGTTGATGGATTTTCGAATGTTGTATCATCCTTGCATCCCTGGGATGAATCCCACTTGGTCATGGTGTATGATCCTTTTGATATACTGTCCAATTCGGTTTGCTAATATTTTGTTGAGTATTTTTGCATCTATATTCATTAGGGATATTGGTCTGTAATTTTCTTTTTTGGTGGGGTCTTTGCCTGGTTTTGGTATTAGGGTGATGTTGGCTTCAAAGAATAAGGTTGGGAGTATTTCCTCCTCTTCTCTTTTTTGGAAAACTTTAAGGAGAATAGGTATTATGTCTTCTCTGTATGTCTGATAAAATTCTGAGGTCAATCCGTCTGGCCTCAGGGTTTTCTTCTTGGGTAGTTTTTTGATTATCATTTCAATTTCTTTGATCGTAATTGGTTTGTTTAACTTTTGTGTTTTTTCCTTGATCAGTCTTGGAAGGGTGTATTTCTCTAGGAAGTTGTCCATTTCTTCTAGGTTTTGCAGCTTGTTCACATATAGGTTTTCATAGTAGTCTTTAATAATTCTTTGTATTTCTGTGGAGTCTGTCGTGATTTTTCCATTCTCATTTCTGATTCTGTTGATGTGTGTTGATTCTCTTTTTCTCTTAATATGTTTGGCTAGAGGCTTATCTGTTTTGTTTATTTTCTCAAAGAACCAGCTCTTGGTTTCATTGACTTTTTCTATTGTTTTATTCATCTCAATTTTGTTTATTTCTTCTCTAATCTTTATTATGTCCCTCCTTCTTCTGACTTTAGGCCTCATTTGTTCTTCTTTTTCCAGTTTTGATAATTGTGATGTTAGACTATTCATTTGGGATTGTTCTTCCTTCTTTAAGTGTGCTGGATCGCTATATACTTTCCTCTTAAGACTGCTTTTCCTGCATCCCACAAAAGTTGGGGCTTTGTGTTGTTGTCATTTGTTTCCATATATTGCTGGGTCTCCTTTTTAATTTGGTCATTGATCCATTGATTATTTAGGAGCATGTTGTTAAGCTTCCATGTGTTTGTGAGCCTTTTTGTTTTCTTTGTAGAATTTATTTCTAGTTTTATACCTTTGTGGTCTGAAAAGTTGGTTGGTAGAATTTCAATCTTTTGGAATTTACTGAGGCTCTTTTTGTGGTCTAGTATGTGGTCTATTCTGGAGAATGTTCCATGTGCACTTGAGAAGAATGTGTATCCTGTTGCTTTTGGATTTACAGTTCTATAGATGTCTATTAGGTCCATCTGTTCTAGTGTGTTGTTCAGTGCTTCGGTTTCCTTACTTATTTTCTGCCCAGTGGACATATCCTCTGGGGTGAGTGGTGTGTTGAAGTCTCCGAAAATGAATGCATTGCATTCTATTTCCTCTTTTAGTTCTTTTGGTATTTGTTTCACATATGCTGGTGCTCCTGTGTTGGGTGAATATATATTTAGAATGGTTATATCCTCTTGTTGAATTGAACCCTTTATCATTATGTAATGTCCTTCTTTATCTCTTGTTACTTTCTTTGTTTTGAAGTCCATTTTGTCTGATACTAGTACTGCAACCCCTGCTTTCTTCTCACTGTTGTTTGCCTGAAATATGTTTTTCCATCTCTTGACTTTTATTCTGTGTATTTCTTTGGGTTTGAGGTGAGTTTCTTGTAAGCAGCATATTGATGGGTGTTGCTTTTTTATCCACTCTGTTACTCTGTGTCTTTTGATTAGTGCATTCAGTCCATTTACATTTAGGGTGACTATTGAAAGATATGTACTTATTGCCATTGCAGGCTTTAGTCTCATGGTTACCAAAGGTTCAAGGTTAGCTTCTTTAGTATCTTGCTGCCTAACTTAGCTCGCATATTGAGCTGTTATATACACTGTCTGGAGATTCATTTCTTCTCTCCCTTCTTATTCCTCCTCCTCCATTCTTTATATGTTGGTTGTTTTATTCTGTGCTCTTTCATGTTTCCTTTAACTGCTTTTAGTGGGTAGTTGATTTTATTTTTTGCCTTTAGTTAGTATTTGGTTGGTCTGCTTTCTTTTCTGTGATTTTGTTTTCTCTGGTAGCATCTGTTTAGTCTTAGGAGTGCTCCCATGTAGAACAGTCCCTCTAAAATACCCTGTATAAGTAGTTTTTGGGAAGCATATTACCTCAACTTTTGCTTCTCTGGGAATTGTTTAATCCCTCCTTCATATTTAAACGATAATCGTGCTGGATACAGTATCCTTGGTTCAAGGCCCTTCTGTTTCATTGCATTAAATATATCATACCATTCTCTTCTGGCCTGTAAGGTTTCTGTCAAGAAGTCTGATGATAGCCTGATGGGTTTTCCTTTATAGGTGACCTTTTTCTCTCTAGCTGCCTTTAAAACTCTTTCCTTGTCCTTGATCTTTGCCATTTTAATTATTATGTGTCTTGGTGTTGTCCTCCTTGGGTACTTTCTGTTGGGAGTTCTGTGTATTTCTGTGGTCTGTTCGATTATTTCCTCCCCCAGTTTGGGGAAGTTTTCAGCAATTATTTCTTCAAAGACACTTTCTATCCCTTTTTCTCTCTCTTCTTCTTTTGGTACCCCTATAATACGGATATTGTTCCTTTTGCATTGGTCACACAGTTCTCTTAATATTGTTTCATTTCTGGAGATCCGTTTATCTCTCTCTGTGTCAGCTTCTATGCGTTCCTGTTCTCTAGTTTCTATTCCATCAATGGCCTCTTGCATCTTGTCCATTCTGCTTATAAATCCTTCCAGCATTTGTTTCACTTCTGTAATCTCCTTCCTGCCATTTTTATCTCCCTCTGGACTTCATCCCTTACCTCTTGTATATTTCTCTGCATCTTCATCAGCATGTTTATGATTTTTATTTTGAATTTTTTTTCAGGAAGACTGGTTAGGTCTGTCTCCTTCTCAGGTGTTGACTCTGTGATCTTGGCCCCTGTAATTTTGCCTTTTCATGTTGATAGAGATAGTTTGCAGAGCTGCCACGAGTAACGGCTGGAAGAACTTCCCTTCTTGTTGGTTTGTGGCCTTCCTCTCCTGGGAGAACAGCGACCTCTTGTTGCTTGTGCTGGGCTGCTGCATGCAGAAAGTGCTTCTGATTCCTGCTGGGCTGCTATGGATTTTATCTCTGCTGTTGCTGTGGGCATGGCCTGCCTTGGGCTACCGCTCCGATTTGGTGTAGCTGTGTTGGAGGGGGAACTGCCGGGGCTATTTATCTCTGTGAGGGTCCTCCATCCTCCCTGCTGCCCAGGGGATTAGAGTGCCCAGAGTTCCCCAGATTCCCTGCCACTGGACTAAGTGTCCCAGGACACTTCCGTCCGGCTGTGTGGTCCCTGTCCCTTTAAGACTTCCAAAAAGCACTCCCATTTCTTTGTCCAGGGTGCAACATGTGCAGGGACCTGCTCACAGGTATTACTGTCCTTTTTCCCTAGTTTCCAGCACCTAACACGTTCACTCTGTCTGTGCTCTGGTGCGGATGGCTGGGGCTGGTTATTTAGCAGTCTTGGGCTCCCTTTCCCTCCCCACTCTGCCTCCTCTCCTCTCACTGGGAACTGGGGTGTGGGGTGCTCGTTTCCCACTGGGCTGGGGCTTGTGTCTTACCCCCTTCACGAGGCACTGGGTTCTCATAGGTGTGGATGTGGTCTGGTTGTTGTCCTGTGTCTTCTGGTCTCTCTTTTAGGAAGAGTTTTCTTTGTTGTATTTTCAATAATGTATGTGGTTTTGGGAGGAGATTTCCACTGCTCTACTCATGCTACCATCTTGGCTCCACCTCCCAAAATTTAGGAATTTTAGCTCAATATACTAGAACAGGAATGGTACTGCTGCCCAGAAAGCTAAGTTTGTCAATATTAGGATACATTAATAGGAGCAATAGAAACACAATATTCAAAGTAAGAGAAGTGATAATGTTGCTTAATGCAATTTTAGGTATCATAATTTAACAATCTCAATAATAATTTGAAGGATGTTCAGAGAAAAAAAATAAATGATGTTGCCAGGAAGTATATGAAGAAAAATGTCAAAATCTAGAGCTATTTAGGTTGGAAAAGACTTAGTAGGAAAAAATAAAGCCATTTTTATAACCATCTCAAAGTCACATGAGAGGGATTACTTGTATGTAGGTCCAGAGAATAGAAGTAAGATTACAATGTACAAGAAGGAGATATCGGGCTAATCTAAATAACAGATTGTCTCAGTAGATAATAATTTCTTCTCTGTATTAAAAGGAATGGATTTATTAAACTTTCTTTTCATCCTGAGATTGGAGCAGATTAAATTCTTAGTGACTTCTACATCACTCAAACAAAGCAGAATTTATATAAAAGGGTTGAATGGGAAGCATTATCATCTTGTCTTTTTAATTGAATATGTAAGGTCATGCCTGGGTATAAAAACATCTTGAAAATTGAGTGACATGAGCACAGAAAAAAGCATCAGATTATGATATCATACAAATCTTGCATATGTATATACATATATGTATGTGTATACATATTCTATATACATATAGTAAAGACCAGCAATGTCCAAAAGAAATATGATGGAAATAATGTATATAAATTCAAATTTCCTAGTAGCCACATTCAGGGTGACTGCCAGAGGCAGGGGTTCAGGGGTGGGAGACATAGTTGAAGAGGGTATAAATTTATTTTTTATTTAAATCAATATTGAGAAACACTATATGGAAAAAGTTAGGTACATACTGTCTTTTATATAAATATTTTAAACAATAAAATGACGCTATAAAAATATGATGGAATGATGGATGTATAAAGATAGATGAATAAAAATATGATATAGCAAGTAATGTAAAATGTTAATGCTACATTCTAGGTAGTACATATATGGGTGTTCCCTGCACAATGTTTTCAACGTTTCTGTATGTTTGAAAATGCATAATGAAATGTTAGAGAAAACACCAAAACAGAGTAAAAGAAACAAGATAAACTAATTTTAATGACAATTTTATTTAACTCAATGTTTCAAAAATATTATCATTCCTACATATAATCAATATAAAATTATTAAGATATTTTATGACTTTTGTCATACTATGTGAAGGGTCCCCACCAGTAAGATGGCAAACTTCCGGCTTCTTTTCGGGGTCCTCGGTTCCTGCCAGTGCCACCTGAAGCCCAATCACCTCTCACCCCCCTCCCAATCCCAGCACCTAGCCAACAGCCACCAGCCCCGTAGAAGTGACACCTCAATCAATTCATGCCCCTTCCTATATAACCCAGCACCTTTCCCTAATAAAGCGGAACTCTCCGGTGAATTGCTGCTATGTGTCGCTCCTTTCCTTTCATTGGTGCCGAAACCCGGGAGACAGGACACCCCAACTGGGCCCTGTCTTCCCCCCGACACTAGCAGCAGCTTGCCCTCGTCCTCTTTTTCCGGCGTTGGCTCATCACACTCACCACTCCTCTCTGGCCTTTCGGTAAGTTTTCCCCCCGGAGTGGGCCACTCTTCCCCGAGCTATCGCAGTGCCATTGACCGTGATCGTCCGGCAAGGCCCTGATGCTCGGGGATGAGAAGGGAACGCTCCCCGCCTCAGGCCTTCACGGCTGCGGCGGACCCTCAGGCCCCTCCTCCAAAAGCCATAAATCCCCCTCCTCAAGCCTTTACGGCTGCGGCGGATGCTCATGCCCCTCCTCCGACAGTCATAAACGCATTCACCATCCCTTCCATCAGTGCTGAAAGATTTTAAGCAAAATTTCCCCGGGGTGGGCCACTCTTCCCCGAGCTATCGCAGTGCCATTGACCGTCATCGTCTGGCAAGGCCCTGACGCTCGGGGATGAGGAGGGAACTCTCCCCGCCTCAGTCCTTCACGGCTGCGGCGGACCCTCAGGCCCCTCGTCCGACAGCCATAAATCCCTGCCTCAGGCCTTCACGGCTGTGGCAGAATCTCAGGCCCCCCCTCCAACAGCCGTAAACAAGGTGACTCCTTTGCGGATGAGAACGCTCCCTTTCCCCGCCCCCTCCTCCTTCTGTTCCATCCTCCGAAATCTGTCTGCCGAAAACGCCTAGCGCTAGGTACCTCGTGACTCCGGCACTCTGCCTTCTTAGGGAAGTCTGGGTGACGACACAAACTTCCCAAGAAATTCCGACTCGTATACGAGTTTCCGCAGACCACCAAGGATCATCGGGGACGCCCTTTGTCTCCTTGCAATCTGCCTCCGGTCTGAGGATCTCCGTTCGTCTTCCCCTGTTTGTCTCCTTCTCTGTCCTTTAGCCATAAGAGCCTCCTCATCCCTCCCTGAAAGTTCACCTCTTGAATGCCTGCTTAAGCATCTGGCTACCCCGTCCCTGATGCCTGATATAAAACCAAAACTTCTCCATAAATATTGCTCCCAAGATTGGCCGACATACCCCCTAGACAATAACAACCAATGGCCCGCAGGGGGAACTCTTGATCGTAACATCACTCGCGATCTTTTTAACTACTGCCAGCGCCTGAAAAAATGGAAGGAGATTCCCTATATCGAAGCTTTCCGCCTCCTCCTCTCCCCGCCCCCTCCCAAGTTCTCCTAGCCTGCAAGCTGCCGCCCCCGCAGAAGCCTCCCGTTCACTCCCTTCCCCTTCTTCTCCTACAACAGCCCTTCTCCCTTCCTCCCCAACCATCTCCTCCCCCATCTCACCTCCTCCACCTTCATTCCCTGCAGATTAAGCCTGAGCCTTCCAGCCCCTCTTTAACTAGGTCCCAAGAGCCTCCTCTGTCTTTGCCCTCATCACCTGTTTCTCCCCTGTTAGGGACCGCCTTTGTCTTCTCACATGTTTGTAGGGAGAATGGGAAAGCACCTTCCCCCATGTCTGAACGCAGCATGGGAAAGCACAAGCTAGAGAACAACCGGTGCAGTCCTTAGAAGTTATCTGTTCACAAAAACATATCTTGCCAAGACTCCTCACTCTGAAAATAGGGAGACCTTGAAGATGTGTAGAAACACCGCCCCTGCTTCTAAATATGCCCTTCCCCCACTTGCAGATGTGGCAGGAATGGAGAACAAAGAACATTCTGTTTACGCATTCCATAAGCAATTAACTAGAGCCCTGCTGCAGCTCCGTTAGTAGAGCATGGGACTCTTAATTCAGAGTCATGAGTTCAAGCCCAACTAGAGCGGCAGAAGTAAGCAGCTGAGCTGCTAGCTGGCGACATGTGGGTCCGATTTTATCTTTCTTTATTTTCTTTGCCCCCCTTCTGCACTTCAGGACCTGCTCGACTAGGCGCGGCTAGACCGTGTCACTCCCCCACAGACTGAGCCAGAACCCTTCAGTCCCCCTCAGACTCAGTCCCAAGAGCCTCCCAAAATTATTGCCCCCCTCCGGGAGGTAGCAGAATCCAAAGACAGCATGCACGTTCACATCCCTTTCTCCTTAAGAGATTTAGCCCAACTAGAGAAACGCCTAAGTTCCTTTTCCACTGATCCCACGACATACATCAGGGAGTTTCAAAGGACCCTCCAGTCTTACAGCCTCACACATCATGACATTTTCATGCTCCTGGCCAATACTCTCCTCCCTGAAGAGCGTAGACAAGTTTGAGACTTCGCCCAAACGCAGGCTACCGAAACCCACAGGACTGACCCCACCTATCCCCCTGGCCCCACTGCTGTCCCTGAACAAGACCCACACTGAGATTATAACACCGCCATGAGTCTCCGCTCTCGAGATATTTTTGCCTCCTGCTTAATAGCAGGTCTGAAAAAGGCAGCTTGTAAAGTAGTCAATTTTCAAAAGCTCCAAGACATAATTCAAAAGAGAGATGAACCCCCCTCCGAGTTCTTAGACAGACTCACTCAAGCCCTATTACAGTGTACCAGCCTAGACCCAGAAACACCTGAAGGAAGACATGTCCTTATGACATACTTCCTAGCTCAAGGCTACCCCGACATTAAAGCTAAACTCAAAAAGTTAGAACAGGGCCCCACTACCCCACAGACTGAGATCCTAACAGTGGCCTTTAAAGTCTTCCATAAGCGGGAAGAGGAGAAAGAATGCCATAAACAAAAGGCTGATCAGGCCAATTTCCAAATGTTTGCCCAGCTGATAAAGCCACAACCTGGGCGCCCCTCTACAAACAAGCCCCCCCCCCCAGGAGCTTGTTTCAAGTGTGGAAAAGAGGGACATTGGTCAAGGGCGTGCCCTTCCCCCAGATCTCCTACCACCCCATGCCCCAGATGCCACAAAAAGGGCCACTGGGGGTCTGATTGCCCAACCACCCAAAGGGGAGGCTGGACGAACAACCCCCATCCTAAGCCCGCAGTAGTGGGGCTGGCAGAAGAAGATTGATGGGGCCTGGGGGCTTCTTGCCCGACCATTTCCATCAACAGGAGCCCAGGGTTACTTTAACAGTAGACGGTCACCCCATCTCCTTCCTCCTAGACACAAGAGCCACCTTCTCAGTCTTGCGAGAATACCGGGGCCTTACCATGCCTGCCATTACTCCTATAGTCAGGGTAAGAGGTAAACATATTTTCCCATTAAACCCCCCCCCTTTATGCACAATCCAAGACAATCCCATACCTTTCTCTCACTCCTTCCTAGTTATGCCCCAGTGTCCCATCCCTTTACTAAGATGAGACATCCTTTCCCTCCTCCACGTTTCCATAACTATATCCACTCCCACAGCCCCCAGTACTCCCTTTCTGATGGCCCTCATAGCCGACGACCCCCCTGTACCAAATGAAATCTCCGGTTCTGCCCTCATACACCCTGTAAATCCCCAAGTTTAGAACATTACAAGCCCCTCCGTGGCCCTATGTCCCCCTGCCTCTATCAAATTACGTGACCCCTCTCAGTATATCTGTCAGGCCCAATACCCCGTAACCACTTCAGCCCTCATAGGCCTCCAACCCATCATTCAAGATCTCTTAAACAAAAATTACCTCAGACCCACTCACTCCCCATTTAATACCCCCATATTAGCTGTTAAAAAAAACAACAGATCTTTCCGCCTTGTCCAAGACCTTCGCCTCATCAACAGAGCCGTTCTCCCTATCCATCCCTTAGTTCCAAATCCATACAGCCTTTTATTGCAGATCCCTGCCTCAGCTTCCCACTTCTCAGTCCTAGATCTCAAGGACCCATTTTTCTATCCCTCTAAGCCCCTGCTCCCAAGATTTTTTCATCTTCACCTGGACGAACCCATACACAAGACATTCTGAACAACTCACTTGGACAGTTTTGCCACAAAGCTTCTGAAATAGTCCCCATATTTTTAGACAGGTCCTAGCTCAGGACCTCAAACAGTTTCATCATGATCCCTCCAAGTCCACCTTATTATAATACATAGACAATCTTCTACTCTGCAGTCTCTCGTGAGAACAGTCTCAACTTGACACTGCCTCCCTACTTAACCTTCTAGCGTCCAGAAGTCACCGAGTATCCCCCGTCAAAGCTCAAATCTCTTCCCCTCCTGTCACTTACCTCAGATTCCTTCTATCCCAACAAAGAAAGTCCATTACCTTAGACAGAAAATAGCTCCTCTCTGACCTGCCCATTCCCAAAACCAAGACAGAAATCCTTTCCTTTCTAAGCCTGGCTAGATATTTTAGAGCGTAAATCCCTAACTTCTCCCTGCTCCCTGTTGGCAAGATCCCTATACGACCTCAGCAAGAGCCCCCCCTAAAAAACCATTATCCTCCTCACCCCAACACTCCTTCATTAAGCTCCGCCAAGCCCTTGTAGAAGCTCCAGCTCTCCATCTCCCTGATTTGTCAAAACCCTTCTCATTATACATTCATGAGAGGTCCAGTCAAGCTCTAAGAGTCCTAGGCCAATATTATGGCCCATCCTTTGCCCCAGTAGCTTATCTCTCCAAGCAATTAGACTCCACAGTTCAGGGATGGGCCCCCTGCCTACGGGCATTAGCCGCTGGACAGCTCTTGCAGAAAGAAGGTCATAAACTAACCTTTGGAGCGCCCCTTACCATTTTGTCCCCACATCACCTAAAAGATCTCTTAACCTACAAAAATTTACAGACTCTCCCTCCCTCCAGACTCCTGACCTTACTGTCCTCTTTCCTCCAAAATCCAAACATTTCTTTCCTCCCCTGCCCGCCCCTGAATCTGGCCACTCTTCTTCCTCTGCCCTACTCTCCTCATACTCCCTCGCATGATTGTCTGGAAGCCCTTCACAACTTCCTTCCGTGCCACTCCACGATCTCCGAAGGAGCCCTCTCACACTCCGACCTCATCTGGTTTTCTGATGGGTCCTCCTTTAAACATGAGAGCACCCACTACTCAGGATATGCAGTAGTCTCCCTCGAAGATGTCATTGAGGCACGAGCCCTACCCCCTGGTACAACCAATCAGCAGGCTGAACTCATTGCAGCCACCAGAGCTTGCACTCTGGCCCGGGACACGTCTCTCACATTGTACACTGACTCCAAGTACGTATTCCATATTCTCTTCTCCCACGTGGCAGTATGGAAAGAACGAGGCCTCCTCACCACAAAAAGGAATTCCATAACTAATTCAGCCTTAATTACTAAACTTCTAGAGGCTTCACAACTC
Source organism: Manis javanica (assembly GCF_040802235.1). Taxonomy (NCBI): domain Eukaryota; kingdom Metazoa; phylum Chordata; class Mammalia; order Pholidota; family Manidae; genus Manis; species Manis javanica. Next base: position 54,337,714 of record NC_133174.1, read on the forward strand.
CCACACCGACTAGGCATAGTCCACTGCAAATCACATAAAAAAGATGACTCCCCCATTGCAAGAGGTAACAACAAAGCCGACAGAGTAGCCCGGTCAGTTGCCCTATCAGAAAACACACCAGACAGCAATCCGTCTGCCCTTGCGGTTTTAGCCTTATCACAAGACGCCCTCTGCTCTCAGGACAAAGAGTCTCTCTTCTGCCTCATACATGACCTGTTCCATCCCAGCCCCCAATCCTTGATCCATTTTTTACAATCTTTTTTTCCTCTCTCTCCTGAAGACAAAACCCTACTTAACCAAATCACCTGCAAGTACACCATCTGCCAACGCACTAACCCTAATACCCCCCTCAAAGCCCGACCCTTCCTGGCTCATCAAGCAAGGGGTAATGTTCCCGCCACAGATTGGCAAATAGACTTCACTAACATGCCCCCTGTACGACGTACCAGATACCTACTCGTGCTAGTAGATACATTTTCAGGATGGGTCGAAGCTTTCCCCACCACTAACAAACGAGCGTCCGTAGTTGCCTCTATCCCCCTCACCCAGATCTTTCCTAGGTTCGGGATGCCCACTTCCCTCCAATAAGATAACGGCCCTGAGTTCACTGCCCAAATTATCCAGAACCTCTCCAAGTCGCTCTCGCTCCCCTGGCATTTACATTGTCCTTATCGACCACAAGCTTCAGGAAAAGTAGAAAGAGCCAATAGGACTCTAAAAGACATCCTGACCAAACTATCTCTAGAACTACACCTTGACTGGGTTCGCTTACTTCCCTTAGCTCTACTCCGCATTCGAGCCCTCCCAAAGAAACCTTCCTTCTTGTTGCCCTTTGAGATCATGTACGGCCGCCCGATTCTACCCCTGAGACTCCCTTCCCACAAAGGACCAATTCCTCCCAATATAGCCCTTCCACTACTCTCTCTCCTCCACACTGAATTGTGGAAATATCAGGATTGGCTCCTTCCTGATCCATCCACCTCCCAAAATCCTCCTGTCTTACAGCCCGGCCAACTAGTGTTTTATAAGCCACCAGAGGATCAACCCTCTCTCACCCCGAAATGGGAAGGTCCACACCCAGTTATTCTCTGCACCCCCTCGGCTGCCAAGCTCTCACTGCCTGATAACTCTGTCACCCCTTGGATTCATATCTCCAGGTTGAAACCAAATATCCAAGACCCACCTTCTCTGGACACCCAAGACCCATCAGTCACAATCCAGAGTCCTTCAGATACAGCCCAAGACGCTGTCTACTCTACCACACCTCATCCCTCTGATCCCTTGAAGCTCCACATCTCCCGTGCACCCCCTTTGCCATCCATACCCGAATCATGACTTTTTCCTCCTTTACTGCTCTCTCGCTTTTTTCCCTCATTCCTATTGTCTTCCCTGCCACCCCACCCTCCTTTGTATGGCGATTCAAATTCAGGCAGACTTACACACAGCATCAAACAAAAGTTACTGCCCTCATTGCCACATCAGACTGCCCTCTGAAAGGCTGCTCTGAGCCTTTGTACCTCCACTTTCCTCCCTCCACCGAAGCATTCATTTACAGCTACCTTTATTCTCCCTACCTCTGCTTCCTCTATGACCAAAGACAAGCCTATTGCAGGCGATGGCAAGACACCTATGGGGGATGCCCCTACTGGTGTTGCACCATTCACTACATGGGTGACTTCCAGTACCCACAGTATTACTCCTCCAACCATTTCATGAAATATCCCAACGGCTCATTCTCCTTATCAATCCCAGATCCCTGGGACTCTCGATGGGCTGCTGGAGTAACAGCCTCAGTTTACTACAAGGGGTCCTCGACCCCCCACGGTACCCTTCATATCTCTCGAGAGTATGTTCCCTCTCACTCCCAGATCTCTCAAGTTGCATCAGATATCAGACATTCCGAGAAAGTCATTATCCAAACTCTTGATGGCACCTCTTCATCTTCTTATTCCTCCTACTCTTGGTTACAGCTCATTCAAGACACCACCATCTTTCTCAACCACACCCTCAACACCGCCAATTGTTTCTTGTGCGCATCACTACAGCGCCCACTGCTGGCCGCCGTGCCTCTCAATATTTCCAACTACTCTTTCCATGCAGAAGGACAACCCCTCCGTCCCCTGGCAGACATACCCCTATGGGAACCAGAATACGCAGATAATCTCACCATCCACCACTGTGTAGGCCCAACTCCACCCCCCTCCAGTGCACTTCACTGCCTCTCTATCTACACCCCTACCTCCGGCTCTAAGACTTTTACGCAACTGGGACACTTCTTTTGGTGTAATGGCAGTCTTTTCAACTCACTACCTCTCAACTCCGATACACCCTGCATTCTCGTCACCCTAATCCCACAGCTTACACTTTACAGCATGGCAGAATTCCTTGAGCTCCAAACTCCTTTGCACTCGCGCACAAAAAGGGCTGCTTTCCTTCCCATCATGGTCGGTATCTCTTTAATCACCTCAGCCATTGGGGTGGGGTTTTCGGGAGGAGCCTTGGGTCACTCTCTATGGGCAGTTAGAGATCTCGACGCCAAACTTGAGAGAGCCCTGACATCCACTGCCAATTCCCTAGCCTCTCTCCAAAGACAGGTCACTTCGCTAGCTAAAGTCACCCTTCAAAACCGGCGGGGCCTAGATCTGCTTACAGCCGAGAAGGGCGGCACCTGCGTCTTCCTCCAGGAAGAGTGCTGCTATTACATCAACGAATCCGGCATTGTAGAAACTGACATTACCAAACTCACCGACCTTGCCTCCAGTCTCCACTCTGCTTCCAATTCCAACCCATTCTCTTCAATGCTAACAAACCCCCTCCTCACCTGGCTCTGGCCCATTGCAGGCCCCATAATAGTCATTCTTCTTGTCTGTCTCTTCTTACCCTGTATAATAAAGTTCATCAAATCCCAAGTCAGAAAAATCTCTAATCAAGCTTTCAACCAGCTTTTACTCAGGAACTACCAGCTTCTGGCCACAGAAGATCCCTCACCCTCACGTGACCTCCTCACCACATGCTGAGATGGACCCCTCTCTGTGCTAGAAACTGTTCCTGGAAACAATGGCCGCAGACGCCTGGCTCCTAACACCCATATTCTCTTGGCACCATTGGAATCAACAGGTCCTCAACGTATGGTTACAGGGAACCTTCATTGATTTCCAACCTGAAGAAGTCCACATTTACTCATCCTTACTGTGGGGAGTCCTATCAACCCTTTCCTCCCAATCCTCAAACCCTCACTCCCTTCTCCGCCCCTGTTCAGCAAGAAGCAGTCAGAGAGAAAGCAATGTCCACAAACCCATAGAGGAGAAAGGGGGGAATGAAGGGTCCCCACCAGTAAGATGGCAAACTTCCGGCTTCTTTTTGGGGTCCTCGGTTCCCGCCAGCGCCACCTGAAGCCCAATCACCTCTCGCCCCCCTCCCAATCCCAGCACCTAGCCAACAGCCACCAGCCCCGTAGAAGTGACACCTCAATCAATTCATGCCCCTTCCTATATAACCCAGCACCTTTCCCTAATAAAGCGGAACTCTCCGGTGAATTGCTGCTATGTGTCGCTCCTTTCCTTTCACTATGTCTTCAAAAATGAGTATATATTTTGGACTTACACATTTTAAGCATATTTTAATTAAGATCAATCTTATTTCAGGTGTTCAGTAGTCATATGTGGCTAGTGGCTATTCTATTAAATAGCAAAAAGTCTTGGGCAGCAAGAAGAATCATAGTACTTGCCTGGAAAGAAGCATTAGAGTCTCAAAGGAAATGTAAAACATGGTATTATATGTAAAATCCAAGTTTTTGTTTGGCAAGCTTTATTATTTGGTTCCTCCTGACAACTTTTATTTCCACATTAAATCAGTGATTTTCAAACTTTATGGACAACAACCCACAGTTAGAAAATCGTTTTATGTAGGACACACACACACACACACACACACACAAACACACACAGTGAAAAACATAGTTTCATGAAAGAATATTAATCTTTATGTCATATTCTCTAAGCTTTTTTTTCTTCCTTTCCTTTTCTATTACAACCAATTTTATCCTTTCTAGACTAACAAATTTTTTTTAACTTCTGGCCATGACTCAATAAGTTGATTCACAGCTCACCAATGCCTTGAATACCAACTTGCAATATATCAGAAGTTGTGTGGGGAGGGCACGAACAGGGATCCCCTGCTAAAAGTAGACTTTCCTTAGGACACAAGTGAATAATGCATTATCAAACTAGTCAAGAATATGCTTGTGCCCAATATAATATACAAATGCTTAGTAAAGTGTCTGGCACACAGCACCTCTTCAATAAATGGACGTTTTCCTGCCTACTCACTCTCCCAATAATTCCTGTGTAAGTTAACTCTAGTTTAGCTAAGTCAAATGACCCTTAGTCAAATGATTTATACCCAAGGATGGAGAGCAGCTGAATAGTCCTCTTTTTGTTATGGTGTGTATGCAGGCAGGGAAGTTTACAGATGTGTGAATCGCTTCAATATCCTCATGCTGTGGCAGAAGTAAGGTCAGATTTACATAATAATCACAACTCCATTTTCTTGAAAGATTTCACAACACTGGGAATAGTGGAACAGAGTTTAGTATTGAAGGTAGACTAATTGTGAAAGCAGAGTAGGCAAAGGGCATAGTTTGAAGCATACTGGGGGTCTGCCCACCAAAAAATTTCTCCAACACATACTATAGGGGCAAAAATCACCAGTAGAGATTCTTACTTAATACTAAGAACTTTGGGTCTTAGTGTTCCAAAATTAACTACTAAAATTCAGGGAGTCAGATACTGGACCTTAAATTCTCATCCAATAGGCCCTTAATATATATTATGCAGCACATAAAAATCAAGGTGGGTCACTAAAATGAGACATAGAATAAGCCTCAGATTTGAAAGGGGAACCTTGTAAATAGATGTAAGAGAATCTTAGACAATTATGCTTTATTTGCATTATTCTTCTTGGCAGGACTCATGCTTTCCACACTCACACATGTATACATGCTCTTCTTAGGTTTTTCTATGACAGAATCTGCCATAGGGCATTGCTTTTTCACTGTAGCACATTAACACTTGCACACACATGCACATATTCACATGTATGAACACATGAACACACTCTACTATGCTTCTGCTGCTACTTAAGAACACTCAACTAACATGCTACATTCTCTCCCTTTCATCCTTCCTATCCTACCACTCAAATTGTAACCATCCTTCAAAGCAAAACAAAAACAACCTCATCTATTACACTTCCATATGAGAATACGAGTCTCATTGACACTGTGCTTCTAAAATTTTAACTCAGAATTTGTTTTCCACACGCAATTCTGAGTTGCATGTTGTTTTAAACACATTCTCCTTTGTGTCCAAGTGCATTGTGTATTGTCTTATCTCCTCTACTAAGCAGGGAGCCCCTTAGGGCAGATGTGGTATCTGATTCTTCTCCATTCCCCACAACACAGCAAGAAAATTCATTCCTACAATATTCATAAAACTAAAAAATGCTGGGCCTCACTTCTTCCCAATCTTTTGCTCTATAAGTATTCGCCAGTACAATGTCTTAGAAGACTAAATATTTGAGGACCCAAAAGCTCCTCCCCTCATGGTTTAATGAAGACTCAGTCTGAAATTTTACTCAAAGTATGCCAAAAGGAAAAAAATTCAGTTAAAGCATGTCGCTTTTATACTCTTTAGTTTAGATAGTAACTAAAAATATGGGCCTTTGAGGCAAACTACCTGTGTTAGAAGCCTAGTTCAACCACTTTCCAGATCTGTGACTTAGGCTAAGTTGCTCATCCTTACCAAACTTCATATTTCTCATCTGAAATAAGGGGTTAATTTTGAGGATTAAATTAAGTAGAAAATGTCATGCTTCTGAGACTGTACATGCCCAGTAATTATCACCATAATTAACACTATTGTCAAAGTCATAGTCTGTGAAAAATGAGCTGCTTGAGCTTTCAGAGTCTACATTAGCATTCCTGACTGTTCACCCTCCCCAGAAACCTTACCTCTTTTTTTTTTTTTTTTTTTTTTTTTTGTAGGAGAGCCAGGGAGAGGCTTTTATTTAGAAATACAGTGAGAGGACAGAGCTGCTGGCTCACGCCAGGAGGGGACAAGGGAGCCCGGCGTGGTGCGTTGTCTAGGGTATTTATAAGGTGGTTGAAGATTTTTGGGGAACTGAGGGCTTAGGGTGTGGACTTGTACCACCTGCCCTGCCCCTAAGGTGGGCTGGGTGGTTGTCCGATTGCCAGGGCTGTTTGCAGTGAAGTCACAGGTTGTGCTGAGATAGCCTCCTTTATCTGCAGCACACTCAGACATTCCAGGCCAAGTTGCTCCTGGCCTTTTGAGCTTTAACTGATCTCACTGAAGATGTCTATATTCCTAGTCTGGTATTTTACCCTAGAGAATTAGTGTGACCTTGACTTTGCATAATACTCACCAGACTTTCGATAGGGACTTTACATTGTTACATTGCTCTGACTGTAAATATTCTGCCTTGCTTTTTCCGGAGGCCCTCACCCTACTCTGACTACACCCACAGTCCCTGTCTCATTTCCCCCTCTACAGATGGAGACCCTAGCTGCTGCTAGGGAAAGGGGGCGACGACCACTCTGACTGCTTCATGCTGAGATGGGGCGCAGTGAGGGGTGCAGCTAGATCTCCATCACTGATGGGTCGAGAGGCCTTGGGAAGTGGGCGCTTCCATCTTGGGTTCCATTTTTATTACTATTTGCAGTTTTATGGTTTCTAGGCAAGATAGAACAAGTCGTGTCATTAGGTTAAGTAGCAACATCTGGAGTTGGATTTTCCATTTTGGATCAACTAGAAAAGATTAAGAATGCATGGCTGAATATGAGGACTAGAAATAGTAAAACTTCAATTGAAATGATAAGAGACAACTAAAAAACATCTGGAGAATCATAGATATTTTGAAGAAACTACAGTTCTGGATCTAGTCTATGTCCCAATGACTAGTATTAGGATTTACTATAGATAAGGCTGCATTATTGAAACAAAACTTTTCTCTAAAATCACCCTAATTTTTCTTAGAAGTAATCAAATTAAGAAAATAATTAACACTTAGCTTTATAATTTGCATAAAGCGCAGCAAGAAGAACAATTGATTACATAGACTCTTTTAAATGTGCTTTGCTGGAACTTTTTTTTTTTTTTTTTTTTTTTTTTTTTGAGAGGGCATCTCTCATATTTATTGATCAAATGGTTGTTAACAACAATAAAATTCAGTATAGGGGGGTCAATGCTCAATGTACAATCATTAATCCATCTCAAGCCTAATTCTCGTCAGTCTCCAATCTTCTGAAGCATAACGAACAAGTTCTTACATGGTGAACGAATTCTTACAGAGTGAATAAATTCTTACATGGTGAACAGTACAAGGGCATTCATCACAGAAACTTTCGGTTTTGATCATGCAATATGACCTATAAACCATCAGGTCAAATATGAATATTCATTTGATTTTTGTACTTGATTTATATGTTGATCCCACATTTCTCCTATTATTATTATTATTTTTATTTTTAATAAAATGCTGAAGTGGTAGGTAGATGCAAGATAAAGGTAGAAAACATAGTTTAGTGCTGAAAGAAGGCAAATGTAGATGATCAGATGATCAGGTGTGTGCCTATGGACTAAGTATTAATCCAGGCTAGACAAGGGCAGCAAGACATCCACGGATGCAGAAGATTTCTCTCAAAGCAGGGGGGGTGAGGTTCTGAGCCTCACCTCTGTTGATCCCCAAATTCTCACCTGATGGCCCCCCTGCGACTGTGCCTGTCTTAGGTTGTTCCTCCCTTGAGGAATCTTACCCGTCTTTGGCTAACCAGTCATCTTCCGGGGCCATACAGGGAAATGTAAAGTTGGTAAGTGAGAGAGAAGCCATATTGTTTGCAAAGGTTAGCTTTTTACTTCTTTGCAGATTTATGCCCTGTGGCTTCTATGCCCAGCACTTGTCTCGAGGTATCTTTACCACCTGGAGGAATTATGATACTCGGTAAATTCGATATGAGGCACGAATTCTATTTAAGGTTTGTAATTAGGAAGGAAGAAGAAAAGCTATAGATGTAGCATATGAAGGAAACTTGGGAGGATTGATTATTTCTTTGACATATCTTCTTGTAGAGTACCTTAAGTATGTATAGGTTTTAAACTACTAACTAATTTGCACACACATATTAACATAATAGGAATATGGTGACATAAACAAAGCAAATCTATAATTACCAGCCATCTCCAGTGAAGCCAAGAAAACCATTTAGGCACCCTAGGCATTTGTGAAAATTTATCTATGATATGATGGATATTGTCCAACTGTACTTGAACCATCAGACAAATTAAAGCAGCCCATTTCTGGGATCTGTTCACATCCCATATGTTCTTTTAACCATAGATAGTCTATAGTCATGAGATTTTGGGGTGCTACAACTTGCACCCCTCCCAACTCCTGGTTGAGTTCCAACAGTACAGATCCAGTCAAATTCGTTGTCTCACTGTATGCACATGCCAGCCTAGACATCTCCCTCCTCCTTCTTATGGCAAGTCCAGGAGACGGTGGGCTGGATGCAGCCACAACCGCAGCATCGTCCGGATCCCTGTGGAGGCTTTTTGATGATCATCCCCCGGCACGAGTCCTCCAGAGAGTGCTGATGCCGGAAGCTCCTCCTCATATCGTGTCTTAGTTCATTTTCTGGGTATCCAAGCTAGGCCTTGATCTTCTGCGTAGAAACAAACAGACCCTTTGCACACACTTTGACATGCCCTCTATACCACTGTGCAGAACTCATTGGAGGTCAGCACACAGTAACTGCTTTTTTTTTTTTTTTTTTAATTAAGAGAAAGGAATATTATCAGAAAAGAGTACCTCCATAGCTGATCATCTGACACCCTTTAAGTGATCAACATTAAGGATATTTAAAGCATGTGTTGATCTTTGATTTACCAATAGTTTTATCCTGTTAAGGAGTAATCCCCCTTTTCTTTCTTTCTTTCTTTTTTTTTTTAAATTTTTAATCTACACTTACCTGAAGAATACTATGTTTACTATGCTCTCCCCTATATCAGGTCCCCCCTAACAACCACATTACGGTTACTGTCCATCAGCTTAGCAAAATGTGGTAGAGTCACTACTTGTCCTCTCTGTGTTGTGCAGCCCACCCTCCCCTTTCTCCCTCCCCCCCATGCATGCTAATCTTAATACCCCCCTTCTTCTTCCCCCCCTTATCCCTCCCTGCCCACCCATCCTCCCCAGTTCCTTTCCCTTTGGTACCTGTTAGTCCATTTTTGGGTTCTGTAATTCTGCTGCTGTTTTGTTCCTTCAGTTTTTCCTTTGTTCCTATACTCCTCAGATGAGTGAAATCATTTGGTATTTCTCTTTCTCCGCTTGGCTTATTTCACTGAGCATAATACTCTCCAGCTCCATCCATGTTGCTGCAAATGGTTGGATTTTTCCACTTCTTATGGCTGAGTAGTATTCCATTGTGTATATGTACCACATCTTCTTTATCCATTCATCTACCGATGGACATTTAGGTTGCTTCCAATTCTTGGCTATTGTAAATAGTGCTGCGATAAACATAGGAGTGCATCTGTCTTTCTCAAACTTGATTGCTGCGTTCTTAGGGTAAATTCCTAGGAGTGGAATTCCTGGGTTAAATGGTAGGTCTGTTTTGAGCATTTTGATGCACCTCCATACTGCTTTCCACAATGGTTGAACTAATTTACATTCCCACCAGCAGTGTAGGAGGGTTCCCCTTTCTCCACAGCCTCGCCAACATTTGTTGTTGTTTGTCTTTTGGATGGCAGCTATCCTTACTGGTGTGAGGTGATACCTCATTGTAGTTTTAATTTGCATTTCTCTGATAATTAGCGATGTGGAGCATCTTTTCATGTGTCTCTTGGCCATCTGTATTTCTTTTTTGGAGAACTGTCTGTTCAGTTCCTCTGCCCATTTTTTAATTGGGTTATTTGTTTTTTGTTTGTTGAGGCGTGTGAGCTCTTTATATATTCTGGACGTCAAGCCTTTATCAGATCTGTCATTTTCAAATATATTCTCCCATACTGTAGGGTTCCTTTTTGTTCTATTGATGGTGTCTTTCGCTGTACAGAAGCTTTTCAGCTTAATGTAGTCCCACTTGCTCATTTTTGCTGTTGTTTTCCTTGCCCGGGGAGATATGTTCAAGAAGAGATCACTCATGTTTATGTCTAAGAGGTTTTTACCTATGTTTTTTTCCAAGAGTTTAATGGTTTCGTGACTTACATTCAGGTCTTTGATCCATTTTGAGTTTACCTTTGTATATGGGGTTAGACAATGGTCCAGTTTCATTCTCCTACATGTAGCTGTCCAGTTTTGCCAGCACCATCTGTTGAAGAGACTGTCATTTTGCCATTGTTTGTCCATGGCTCCTTTATCAAATATTAATTGACCATATATGTTTGGGTTAATTTCTGGGGTCTCTAATCTGTTCCACTGGTCTGTGGCTCTGTTCTTGTGCCAGTACCAAATTGTCTTGATTACTATGGCTTTGTAGTAGAGCTTGAAGTTGGGGAGTGAGATCCCCCCTACTTTATTCTTCTTTTTCAGGATTGCTTTGGCTATTCGGGGTCTTTGGTGTTTCCATATGAATTTTTGAATTATTTGTTCCAATTCATTGAAGAATGTTGCTGGTAATTTGAGAGGGATTGCATCAAATTTGTATATTGCTTTCGGCAGGATGGCCATTTTGACGATATTAATTCTTCCTAGCCATGAGCATGGGATGAGTTTCCATTTATTAGTGTCCCCTTTAATTTCTCTTAAGAGTGACTTGTAGTTTTCAGAGTATAAGTCTTTCACTTCCTTGGTTAGGTTTATTCCTAGGTATTTTATTCTTTTTGATGCAATGGTGAATGGAATTGTTTTCCTGATTTCTCTTTCTATTGATTCGTTGTTAGTGTATAGGAAAGCTACAGATTTCTGTGTGTTGATTTTGTATCCTGCAACTTTGCTGTATTCCGATATCAGTTCTAGTAGTTTTGGAGTGGAGTCTTTAGGGTTTTTTATGTACAGTATCATATCATCTGCAAATAGTGACAGTTTAACTTCTTCTTTACCAATCTGGATTCCTTGTATTTCTTTGTTTTGTCTGATTGCCGTGGCTAGGACCTCCAGTACTATGTTAAATAACAGTGGGGAGAGTGGGCATCCCTGTCTGGTTCCCGATCTCAGTGGAAATGCTTTCAGCTTCTCGCTGTTCAGTATAATGCTGGCTGTGGGTTTATCATATATGGCCTTTATTATGTTGAGGTACTTGCCCTCTATTCCCATTTTGCTGAGAGTTTTTATCATGAATGGATGTTGAATTTTGTCAAATTCTTTTTCAGCATCTATGGAGATGATCATGTGGTTTTTGTCTTTCTTTTTGTTGATGTGGTGGATGATGTTGATGGATTTTCGAATTAAACCTTACCTCTTTTTAACCCCAATCTAATACAATCTAAATCACAATCACAATTTTTAATCTCAATCCCAAACTTTGTATTTTAAGGCTTGTAAAATTCCATTAACTGAGATAAAATTTACACAACATAAGCCACTATTTCAACCATTTTTTTAAAGTTTTATTTTGGTATCATTAATCTACAATTACATGAAGGATATTATGTTTACTAGGCTCCCCCCTTCACCAAGTCCCCCCCACATCTCCGTTCACAGTCACTGTCCATCAACATAGTAAGATGCTGTAAAATCACTACTTGTCTTCTCTGTGTTGCACAGCCCTCCCCGTGCCCCCCCACACACTATATATGTTAATCATAATGCCCCCTTTCTTTTTTACCCCCCCTTATCCCTCCCTTCCCACCCATCCTCCCCAGTACCTTTCCCTTTGGTAACTGTTAGTCCATTCTTGGGTTTGTGATTCTGCTGCTGTTTTGTTCCTTCAGTATTCTTTTGTTCTTATATTCCACATATGAGTGAAATCATTTGGTACTTGTCTTTCTCTGCCTGGCTTATTTCACTGAGCATAATACCCTCCAGCTCCATCCATGTTGTTGAAAATGGTAGGATCTGTTTTTTTATTATCGCTGAGTAATATTCCATTCTGTATATGTACCAGATCTTCTTTATCCATTCATCTACTGATGGACATTTAGGCTGCTTCCATATCTTGGCTATTGTAAATAGTGCAGTGATAAACATAGGGGTGCATCTCTCTTTTTCAAACTGGAGTGCTGCATTCTTGGGGTAAATTCCTAGAAGTGGAATTCCTGGGTCAAATGGTATTTCTATTTTGAGCATTTTGAGGAACCTCCATACTGCTTTCCACAATGGTTGAACTAATTTACATTCCCACCAGCAGTGTAGGAAGGTTCCCCTTCCTCCACAACTTCACCAACATTTGTTGTTATTTGTCCTTTGGATGGTAGCCATCCTTACTGGTGTGAGATGATATCTCATTGTGGTTTTAATTTGCATTTCTCTGATGACAAGCGATGTGGAGAATCTTTCCAGGTGTCTGTTGGCCATCTAAATTTCTTCTTTAGAGAACTGTCTATTCAGCTCCACTGCCTATTTTTTAATTGGATTATTTGCTTTTTGTTTGTTTAGGTGTGTGAGCTCTATACATATTTTGGATGTCAACCCTTTATTGGATCTGTCATTTACCAATATAGTCTCCCATACTGTAGGATACCTTTCTGTTCTATTGATGGTGTCCTTTGCTGTACAGAATCTTTTCAGCTTGATATAGTTCCATTTGTTCATTTTTCATTTGTTTCCCTTGCTTGGGGAGATATGTTCATGAAGAGGTCACTCATGTTTATGTCCAAGAGATTTTTGTCTATGTTTTTTCTAAGAGTTTTATGGTTTCACGACTTACATTCAAGTCTTTGATCCATTTTGAATTTACTTTTGTGTATGGTGTTAGACAGAGATCCAGTTTCATTTTCTTACATGTAGCTGTCCAGTTTTGCCAATACCATCTGTTGAAGAGACTGTCATTTCCCCATTGTATGTCCATGGTCCCTTTATCGAATAATAGTTGACCATATATGTTTGGGTTAATGTTTGGACTCTCTATTCTGTTCCATTGGTCTGTGGCTCTGTTCTTGTGCCAGTACCAAATTGTCTTGATTACCGTGGCTTTGTAGTAGAGCTTGAAGTTGGAGAGTAAGATCCCCCCAACTTTGTTTTTCCTTCTTAGGATTGCATTGGCTATTCAGGGTCTTTGACGGTTCCATATGAATTTTTGAACTATTTGTTCCAGTTCACTGAAGAATGCTGTTGGTAGTTTGATAGGGATTGCATTGAATCTGTATATTGCTTTGGGTAGGATGGCCATTTAGACGATATTAATCCTTCCTAGTAAGGAGCATGGGATGAGTTTCCATTTGTTAGTGACGTCTTTAATTTGTCTTAAGAGTGTCTTATAGTTTTCAGGGTATAGGTCTTTCATTTCCTTGGTTAGGTTTATTCCTAGGTATTTTATTCTTTTCCATGCTATTGTGAATGGAATTTTATTCCTGATTTCTCTTTGTATTAGTTTACTTTAAGTGTATAGGAAAGCCACAGATTTCTGCATCTTAATTTTGTATCCTGCAACTTTGCTGAATTCTGATATTAGCTCTAGTAGTTTTGGAGTGGAGTCTTCAGGGTTTTTATGTACAATATCATGTCATCTGGAAATAGTGACAGTTTAACTTCTTCTTTATGAATCTGGATTCCTTGTATTTCTTTGTTTTGTCTAATTGCCATGGCCAGGACCTCCAGTACTATGTTGAATAACAGTGGGGAGAGTGGGCATACCTGTCTAGTTCCCGATCTCAGAGGAAAAGCTTTCAGCTTCTTGCTGTTCAGTATGATGTTGGCTGTGGGTTTATCATATATGGCCTTTATTATGTTGAGGTACTTGCCCTCTATACCCATTTGGTTGAGAGCTTTTATCATGAATGGATATTCAATTTTGTCGAATGCTTTTTCAGCATCTATGGAGATGATCATGTGGTTTTTGTCCTTCTTTTTGTTGACGTGGTGAATGATGTTGATGGATTTTCAAATGTTGTACCATCCTTGCATCCCTGGGATGAATCCCACTTGGTCATGGTGTATGATCCTTTTGATGTATTTTTGAATTCGGTTTGGTAATATTTTGTCGAGTATTTTTGCATCTACGTTCATCAGGCATATTGGTCTGTAGTTTTCTTTTTTGATGGGGTCTTTGCCTAGTTTTGGTATTAGGGTTATGTTGGCTTCATAGAATGAGTTTGGGAGTATTCCCTCTTCCAGTTTTTGGAAAACTTTAAGGAGAATGGGAATTATATCTTCTCTGTATGTCTGATAAAATTCTGAAGTAAATCCATCTGGCCCGGGGGTCCTGTTCTTGGGTAGTTTTTTGATTACAGCTTCAATTTCTTTGCTGCTAATTGGTGTGTTTAGATTTTGTGTTTCTTCCTTGGTCAGTCTTGGAAGGTTGTATTTTTCTAGGAAGTTGTTCATTTCTCCTAGGTTTCCCAGCTTGTTAGCATATAGGTTTTCATAGTACTCTCTAATAATTCTTTGTATTTCTGTGGTGTCCGTGGTGATTTTTCCTTTCTCTTTTTTGATTCTGTTGATGTGTGTTGATTCTCTTTTCCTCTTAATAAGTCTGGCTAGAGGTTTATATATTTTGTTTATTTTTTCGAAGAACCAGCTCTTGGTTTCATTTCTTTTTTCTATTGCTTTATTTTTCTAAATTTTATTTATTTCTTCTCTGATCTTTATTATCTCCCTCCTTCTACTGACCTTAGGCTTCACTTGTTCTTCTTATTTCAATTTCAATAATTGTGACATTAGACCATTCAATTGGGATTGTTCTTCCTTCTTTAAATATGCCTGAATTGCTATATACTTTCCTCGTAAGACTGCTTTTGCTGTATCCCACAGTAGTTGGGGCTTTGTGTTGTTGTTCTTATTTATTTCCATATATTGCTGGATCTCCATTTTAATTTGGTCATTGATCCATTGATTATTTAGGAGCATGTTGTTAAGCCTCCATGCGTTTGTGAGCCTTTTTGCTTTCTTTGTACAATTTATTTCTAGATTTATGCCTTTGTGGTCTGAAAAGTTGGTTGGTAGGATTTCCATCTTTTGGAATTTACTGAGGCTCTTTTTGTGGCCTAGTATGTGGTCTATTCTGGAGAATGTTCAATGTGCACTTGAGAAGAATGTGTATCCTGTTACTTTTGGATGTAGAGTTCTATAGATGTCATTTAGGTCTATCTGTTCTTGTGCGTTGTTCAGTGCCTCTGTGTCCTTACTTATTTTCTGTCTGGTGGATCTCTCCTTTGGAGTGAGTGGTGTGTTGAAGTATCCTAAAAAGAATTCATTTCATTCTATTTCCTCCTTTAATTCTGTTACTATTTGTTTCAGATATGTTGGTGGTCCTCTATTGGGTGCATATATATTTACAATGGTTATATCCTCTTGTTGGACTGAGCCCTTTATCCTTCTTTATCTTTTCTTATTTTCTTTATTTTGAAGTCTATTTTGTCTGATACTAGTATTGAAACACCTGCTTTTTTCTCTCTGTTCTTTGCATGAAACATCTTTTTCCATCCCTTGACTTTAAAAGTCTGTGCATGTCTTTGGGTTTGAGATGAGTCTCTTGTAAGCAGCATATGGATGGATGTTGCTTTTTTATCTATTCTATTACTCTGTGTCTTTTGATTGGTGCATTCAGTCCATTTAAGTTTAGGGTGATTATTGAAAGGTATGTACTTATTTCCATTACAGGCTTTAAGTTTGTGGTTACCAAGGTTCAAGTTTAGCTTCTTTACTATCATACTGTCTAACTTAACTTGCTTATTGAGCTATTATAAACACAGTCTGACAATTCTTTATTTCCCTCCCATCTTATTCCTCCTCCTCCCTTCTTCATATGTTAGGTGTTTTGTTCGGTTTTCTTTTTAGGAGTGCTCTCATCTAGAACAGTCCCTGTAAGATGCCCTGTAGAGGTGGTTTGTGGGAGGCAAATTCCCTCAACTTTTGCTTTTCTGGGAATTGTTTAATCCCTCCTTCATATTTAAATTGTAGTTGTGCTGGATACAGTATTCTTGGGTCGAGGCCCTTCTGTTTCATTGCGTTAAGTATATCATGCCATTCTCTTCTGGCCTGTATGGTTTCTGTTGAGAAGTCTGATGATAGCCTGATGGGTTTTCCTTTGTCAGTGACCTTTTTTTTCTCTCTGGCTGCATTTAATACTCTGTCCTTGTCTTTGATCTTTGCCATTTTAATTATTATATGTCTTGGTGTTGCCCTCCTTGGATCCCTTGTCATGAGAGTTCTGTGTACCTCTGTGGTCTGAGAGGTCATTTCCACCCCTATTTTTGGGAAGTTTTCAACAATTATTTCTTCAAAGACACTTTCTATCACCTTTTCTCTCTCTTATTCTTCTGGTACCCCTATAATGCGGATATTGTTTAATTTTGATTGGTCACACAGTTCTCTTAATATTCTTTCATTCTTTGAGATCTTTTCAACTCTCTGTGCATCAGCTTCTCTGTGTTCCTGTTCTCTGTTTTCTAGTCCATTAATGGTCTCTTGCATCTCGTCCATTCTGCTTTGAAGTCCTTCCAGAGATTGTTTTATTTCTGTATTCTCCCTCCTTAGTTCTTGCATATTTCTCTTCAAGTCCATCAGCATGTTTATGACTTTTGTTTTGAATTCCTTTTCAGGAAGATCTGTTACATCTATCTCCCCAGGTTCGTTCTCAGGGTAAGATTTAGAAGATGTCGAAGATGTCTGGGTTAGTCTTGTCTGGATCAATTTTTTTTTCCTTTTCATGTTGATAGGTGCATTGGTATGCTATTGACTCATCTGTCAGCTGGGAGAGCCAATCCTCCTTCCACTTGCTTCTAGCCTTTCTTTACTTGGACAACTGCGACCCCTAGTGGCTTTTGTTGGGCAGTTGCGTGTAGATTGGGACTCTGTATCTTGCCCAGCTGGTATGAAGGAAGGTCCTTTGCTGTGGGTGTGGCCAGTCTCAGGCTGCTGCTCTACTATGGTGGGGTCCCAGAGGGGTAATGGATGTAGGGCTGTTTACCTCCATGAGGGGTCTCAGAGCTGTTGCCCAGGGGGTTATTGCACCCGGAGTTCCCTGGAACTTCCAGCTGCTGGACTGTGACCCGGGATGCTTCGGTCCAGTTGTGGGGTCCCTGTCCCTTTAAGACTTTCAAAAAGCACTCTCTTCCCTTTGTCCCAGGGGTGCTGACTGTAGGTCCCACTCACAGGTCTTACTATCCTGCTACCCTAGTTTCCAGCACCCCACACATGCACTGTGTGTCTGTGCTCTGGAGTGGATGGCTAGGGCTGGGTGTTTAGCAGTCCTGGGCTCCTTCTGCCTCCCTTCTCCGACTCCTCTCCTCCTGCTGGGAGCTGGGGTGAGGGGCCACAGGTCCTGCCATGCCACAGCTTGTATCTTACCCCTTTCACCAGGTGCTAGGTTCTCGCAGGTGTGGATGGAGTCTGGCTGTTGTCCTGTGTCTTCTGGTTTCTCTTTTAGGGATAGTTGAATTTGGTGTATTTTCAAAAATATATATATTTTTGGGAGGAGATTCCCACTGTCCTACTCATGCTGCATCTTGGCTCTGCCCCCACGTCCCTATTTCAGCCATTTTTAAAAAGAATAATTCAGGGAGAAAAAGATGGTGGAGTAGGAAGGCAAGGTGGAAACCTCCTCCCAATACACATAAAAGAAGAAAATACAGCAAATACACCTAATCCTGATATTGACCTGAAGACTGCAGAACAGACCACCACACCTGGGGAAGAAGAGAAGACCACACAGAAAAGGGTAAAGTGACTGAGTACTGATTGAGGGGGTCCCAAGCCCTCCCCCCCAGGCCACAGGTGGGAGAAAGAGGAGTGGAGCAGGGAGGGTATAGGTGTCTATGAATGCTGCCTACCTGGTCCTGGAGATCTGCCCTGGGAACATGAGTCAACATTACATTGGATTCTGGTGATCAGCAGGGCTGGAAACCAGGGACAGCTTGAACACTCTGGAAGGGTGATACTCCAGCTGCTTGTGGAGGACAGGTGCACTCCATCAGTTCTGAGACCCAAAACAAAACAGAGGCAGCAGTTGAAAGCTTTGCCAGCAGTAGGAAGGCTGCCAAAGGGCAAGGAGTTGATGGAGATTTCTCCTCAGGAGAAAGAGCAGGTGGACAATCCCTCCCCAGCTCTTCCTTGACCAAACAGGTTGGGAACTCACAGAACCCCAGCCACACCATCCCCTTACCTGGCAATGCAACACTGAGGCTCCTCCCTGTGTGCACTGCTGACAAGCCAACCCACCCAGCCCAACAGCAGCATCAGACTTCTGCCTGGCAGACAGAGGGAAACTCTCCTTGCTTTCTTGTATGTTTCAGTGCAGAGAGGTTGCCTGCAGGAAATGGACCTCAGAGGTCCTTCCTTCCCACAGATGTCCAAGTCCAGAGCTATGTGCCCTGGCCTACCCCAGAGCCATATATTGGCTTGTCTACCCTGTTAATTCTGAAGCTCCACAATCACTTTGGGGCAGGCAGAGGGTGACCCCATGCACACTAATCTGAGCAGAGGCTTTTACTCAGATCACAAAGGCAACTGAAGCAAACTGCCAGTGTTACAGACAGATAGAAAGGTGGACCTGCCTACTGAACACCAACAACAACTAGGGCTCCAGCAAAGGAGAGCCAGGCACTGGAGAGTAAACAGTGTAGAGCTTCTGGGTACCACAGGACACCTTCTTCAGAAAGCAATTAGACCAAGAAGCAAACAGTATGTAATGCAAAGGAGGAAACAGAAACCCTGACAAAATGAGGAGGTAGTGGAATATGTTCTAAATGAAACAACAGGACAAGACACCAGAAAGATGGCTAAATAAAATGGTGATCACCAATCTCCTTGGAAAAGATTTCAAATTAAAAGTCATAAACATACTCACTGATTTACAAAAAATTATTCAAAATCTAAGGGAGGACTTCAACAAAGAGTTAGAAGAGCTGAAAAAGAGACACTCAGAGCTGAAAAATACAGTAACTGAAATGAAACATGACAGAAGGATATGGCTGCAAGTAGAGGAGACAATCAATGAGATGGAAATTAGAGAACAGGAACATAATGAAGCTGAAGAACAGAGAGGAAAAAGGATCTCTAGAAAAGAAAGAATGATAATAAGAGAACTGTTACCAATACAAGCAAAATAATATTTACATAATAGGGGTACCAGAAGGAGAATAGAGACAAAGGGATAGAAAGTCTCTTTGAATAAATAATAGTTGAAAACTTCCTCAGTCTGGGGAAGGAAATAGACATTCAGGTCATGGAAGCACAGACAGCCCCTAACAAAAGGAACCCTAAGACATACAATAATTAAAATGGCAAAGATCAAGGATAAGGATAGAGTATTGAAAGCATGCAGAAAGTGAAAAAAAGATTACTTATAAAAGAAATCTCATCAGGCTATTGGCAGTTTAGCAGAAACTTTACAGGCTAGAAGGCAGTGGCATGAAATATTTACAGAAACAGAAAGACCTTCAACCAAGAATCTTCTACCTGGCAAGACTATCATTTAAATTTGAAGTAAGGATTAAACAATTACCAGGTAAGCAAAAGTTGAAGGAATTCACCACCACTAAGCCAGCATTACAGGGTATGTTAAAGTGACTGCTGTAGAAATAACTATTCCTAAGACTAAGTAGATTTCACCAGTGAAAATAAACCCACAGTAAATGTAGATCAATTAATTACCAAGCAAGTACAAAATTAAAATAAAACAAAGGAAGCAAAATCAACTGCACAAAGTCAGTCAAGGATACATAAAAATTGAAGATTATGACATCCAATATGTAAAGTGTGGAGGGGAACAAGAAAAAAAGTACTTTCATATTGTGTTTGAAATAAAGCAATCAGTAACTTAATATAGACTATTATATAGTAAGGACACTATTCTTGAACCTTTGGTGACCACAAAAGTAAGCCTACAATAGATACATAAAAAATTAAAACAGAGAAAGCTAATCACAACACTAAATAAAACCATCAAATAGCAAGAGAAGAGTATAATAGGGGAATAAAGGAACAGAGAAGAGCTATAAAAATAACTGGAAAACAATGAAATGGCAATAAATACATACCTATCAATAATTACCTTAAATGCAAATTGACTGAATGCACCAATAAAAATATGTAAAGTAACAGAATGGATAAAGAAACAAGACTCATCTATATTCTGCCTACAAGAGATTCATTTCAGACCCAAAGATACACAGACTAAAAGTGAAGGAAGGGAAAAAGATATTTTATGCAAATAATAGAGGACAAAGACAGGAGTATCACTACTTATATTAAACAAAATATATTTCAAAACAAAGAAAGTAGCAAGAGACAAAGAAAGACATTACATAATGACAAAGGGGTAAATCCAACAAGAGGCTATAGCTATTATAAATATCTATGCACCCAACATAGAAGCACCTATATATGTAAAACAAATACCAACAGAATTAAAGGAGGAAGCAAGTTACAACACATTCATTTTAAGAGACTTTAACATCCCACTCACATCAATAGACAAATCAACCAGACAAAAAATGAAGAAAGAAACAACTTATGTATGTACAATACATAAGATCAGATGGACTTAACAGATATCTACAGAACATTCCACCCCATGCAGCAGGATACACATTTTTCTTATATGTATATGGAAAATTTTCTAGAATAGATCACATACTAGGCCACAAAATAGAGCCTCAGTAAATTCAAAAGCAATGAAATTGTATCAAGCAGCTTCTCAGACCACAGTGGTATGAAACTAGAAATAAATTACACAAAGAAAACAAAAAAGCCTACAAACACATGGAGGCTAAATAAAATGCTTCTAAATAATGAATGTATCAAAGACTAATTTAAAACAGAAATTTGGCAATGCATGGAGAAAAATGAAAACAAAAACACAACAGCCCAAAATATGTGAGATGCACTGAAGTCAGTTCTAAGAGGGAAGAATACAGCAATACAGGCCTACCTCAAGAAACAATATAAACTCCAAAAAAAGTCTAAACTCACAATTAAAGAAACTAGAGAAGGAAAAACAAATGAATCTCAAATAGTATAAGAAGGGACATAATAATGATCAGAGCAGAAATAAACTAAATAAAGAATAAAACAATGGAAAAATATCCATGAAACCAGAAACTGGTCCTCTGAGAAAATAAACAAAATAGATAAATCCTGAGCCAGAATTACCAAGAAAAAAGAGAGAGTACACACATAAACAAAATCAGAAATGAAGAAGGAATAATCACAACAAATACCATAAGAATTAAAAATAATTATTAGAAAATACTAAAAATTTATATGACAATAAACTGAACAATGTAGAAGAAATGGACAACTTCCTAGAAAAATATATCCTTCCAAGACTGACCCAGGAAGAAACAAAATCTGTACAGTCTATTACCAGTAGTGAAACTGAGTTGGTAATCAAAAAACTCCAAAAAAGCAAAATCACAGGTATAGATGGCTTAATAGCTTAATTCTACCAAACATTTAATGAAGAGCTAACATCCACCTCCTGAAAGTATTCCAAAATGTAGAAGAGAAGAGGACAATTGCAAACTTATTCAGTGAGGCCAGAATCACTCTAATACCAAAACCAGACAAAGACACCACAAGAAAATAATAGACCAATATCCCTGATGAACATAGATGGAAAAATCCTCAACAAAGTATTACAAAACCAAATTCAAAAATACATAAAAAATCTCACACATTATGACCAAGTGGGACTTATTCTAGAGATGCAAGGATGATACAATATTCAAAAATAGAACAATATTATACACTATATTAACAAAAAGAAGGATAAAACCACACTATCATCTCAATAATGCTGAAAAAACACTTGACAGAATTAAACATCCATTCCTGATAAGGACTCTCATCAAAATGGGTTTAGAGGGTACATAATAATAAATGCCATATATGAGAAACCCACAGCCAACATCATGCTTAATAGTAAAAATCTGAAAACATTTCCTCTAAGATCAGGAACAAGACAAGGATGTCTACTCTCATCACTTTTATTCAACATAATCCTGGATGTCCTAGCCACAGCAAGCAGACAAAACAAAGAGATAAAAGGCATCCAAATTGGTAAAGAAGAAGTTAAGTTGTCACTATTTTCAGATGACATGATATTACACATAGAAAACCCTAAAGATGCCACCAAAACCCATTAGAACTAATAACTGAATTCAGCAAAGTTGCAGGATACAAAATTAGTATACAGAAATCTGTTGCATTCCTATATACTATCAATGAACTGGCAGAAAGTGAAATCAGGAAAAAACTCCATTTACAGTGGCATCCAGAAGAATAAAATACCTAAGAATCAACCTTTCCAAGTTGGTGAAAGACCTATATTGTGAAAGCTACAAAACTCTCATGGGAGAATTTAAAGAAGACACCAATAAATGGAAATCTATCCCATGCTCATGGATAGGATTAATTAATATTGTCCATATGGTCATCCTGCCCAAAGCAATTTACAGATTCAATGAAATCGCTGTCAAAATATCAAGGGCATTTTTCAATGAACTGGAGCAAATAGTTCTAAAATTCATATGGAATCACAAAAGACCAAAAATACCCAAAAATATCCTGAGAAAGGAAAACAAAGATTATGTGTCCTGATTTCAAGCTACACTACAAAACTACAATAATCAAAACAGTATGGTACTGGTACAAGAACAGATACATAGATCAATGTAACATAATAGAGAGCTCAGATATAAACCAATACATATATGCTCAATTATTATATGATAAAAGAGCCATGAATGTACAATGGGGAAATGACAGCTTCTTCAAAAGCTGGTGTTGGCAAAACTGGAGTGCTACATGTAAGAGAATGAAACTTGATTATTGTCTAACTCAATACACAAAAGTAAACTTGAAATGGATCAAGACCTAAATGTAAGTCATGAAACCATAAAACTCTTAGAAGAAAGCACAGGCAAAAATATCTTTAACATAAGTTTTAGCAATTTTTTCCTGGACACATCTCCTTGGGCAAGGGTAACAAAATAAAAAATGAACAAGCAGTACGACATGAAATTAAAAACTTCTAAAGGACACCATCAGCAGAACAAAAAGGCAACCTACAGTATGGGAGAAAAATTCATAAACAACTCAGCTGATAATGGATTAATATCAAAGATATATAAAGAACTCACATGCCTCAATACCCAAAAAATAAATAACCCAATAAAAAATGGGTGGAGTACCTGAACAGACATTTCTCCAAAGAAGAAATACAAATGGCCAACAGATACGTGAAAAGATATTCCACATTGCTAATCATTGGGGAAATGCAAATCAAAACCACAATGAGATATCACCTCACACAAGTTAGACTGGCCACTATCCAAAAGACTAGAAATAGCAAATATTGGTGAGGATGTGGAGTAACGGGAACCCTCTTACACTGCTGGTTAGAATTTAAATGGTTCAACCACGGTAGAAAGCAGTATGGAGGTTCCTCAAAAAACAAAAAATAGACATACCATTTAATGCAGTAATTCCACTTCTATAATTTACCTGAAGGAAACAAAATCCCTGATGTGAAAAGACATATACACCCCTATGTTTATCATCACACTATTTGCAATAACCAAGATACTGAACCGATTTAAGTGTCCGTCAATAGATGAATCGATAAAGAAGTGGTACATACTCAGAATGGATTATTATTCAGCCGTAAAAAGAAAAGAAATCCTGCCATTTGCAATAACATGGATGGATCTAGAGCTTATTATGTTCAGTGAAGTAAGTCAGGGAAAGAAAGACAAATACCATATGATTTACTTATTTGTGGAATACAAAACAAAATAAAGCAGAAGGAACAAAACAGCAAGAGACTAATAGACACTGAGAAGTGACTAGAGGTTATGAAGGGGGTGGGGTTGTATGGGGGGAGGGCGAGGGGGATAAAGGAGCACAATAATTTGTAATCACAATGTAAGTTGGTCACAGAGATGGTATTACAACATAAAATACTGTCAATGATTCTGCAACATCTTTCTATCTTGATTAATAGTATCTGCACTAGAGTGGATAAGGATTTAATAACATGGATAACTGTTGAACCACGGTGCTGTACATTTAAAACCAATATAAGATTGTATATCAGTCATATGTCAACAAAAAATGTACAATTCAGTGGTATATTCACAGAGTTGCACAGTCATCACCACTAATTGCAGAATAATTCCATCATGACAAAAAGAAACTATTTGTTAGCAGTTACTCCCAAGTTATCTATCCCTACCAACCCCTGACAACCACCAATTTACTTTCAGTTTCTATGGATTTGTATATTTTTGATGTTTCATATAAATGGAATCCCAATCTTATTTTAAACGGAGATATGTCCTCTCTACTGCTGTTTTCCCTCCAGTACAGAAATATGTGTCCCTTTCAGGTCAGTCTTATTTTATCCCCTACCCATACAGACTTCTGTGGCATATACATAAAAAGCTTTGCTCATTTTTTCCCCAAATCATTAACATACCTTTTCACACATCACTTGGCCACAAAACAGAGAAAGAGGGAGCTACAAAACTCCATACAGAATCTACCCTAGTCAATGAGGAAACAGGAACTTTGGTTCTTTAAATGGATGTGCAACCATAGCTATGTTCCCAGAAGTTAGGACCAAAGTAAATGGGCTTCAGAAAGAATTTATAAGACTCATTAGGAAAGAGTTCTTGATTCTGGGGTGGTGGGCTCATAGTTCATTCAACTAAACTTAATTCACTCCTTAAGGAAGTTGGTGAGCTTATTTCCTAATATTTTAAAAAAACAAATTTGGAGACTGAACAGGACAATAGAGGTAAAAAACTGAGAGCCAGAGAAAAGTTTTCTCTAGGTTACAGTGGATTAGTCATAAACTGGAAGGACAACTGAATTATTTTTAGACTAAAGTGAATCTTTATTGCACTTCACACTGGAAAAACTATAAAACATACCTTTCCAGAAAAAGAGAGGGGGACTAAAGCAATAGTTTCCAAGTTTGTTGTGAGTTGTATAAAGATTTGGCAGAGAAACCTCAAGGCAAAAATCAATCCTGACAGGTAGGACTCTAAGTCCTACACCTTTTTTTCAGGAAAAAAATAGCTTGTTTCCTATATTTTATATACTAGCTGTATTATCTTCCTGGGACTGCCATAACAAATGGCTTAAAACAACATAAAGTTACTGTCTTACAGTTCTGGAGGTTAGAAGTCCCAAGTAATGGTCTCTGCAGGGACCTACTCCCTCTAAAACCTGTAGGGGAGAATCTTTGCTTGCCTCTTCTTAGCTTCTAAAGGTTAGCCAGCAATCTTTGACATTCATTGGCTTGTAGATGTATCACTACAATCGTATATCTTCTTATGGTGTTCCCCCTGTGCCTCTTCACATTGTCTCCTTTCTGCATGTAGGTCTCTGTATCAAAATTTTCCATTTTTGTAAGACACCACTCATATTGGATTACAGCCCACACTAATGACCTCATTTGAATTAACCTTTTAAAGATCCTTTCTCCAAATTAGGTCACATTCTTAGGTACTACGGGTTAAGGATTCAACATATTTTTTGGTAATTCATGATTCAACCTATAATACCAGCCCATCTTCCATGTATAAGTTTGTTTGGGAAATAAAAAGGGTTTAAAATATAAATTGTTCAGAGATCTGTATCATCTATCTCTGCTCTGTGGCCTGACTAATAAGCATGATATAGACATGTCTGTCATCTTTTGCAAAACAATTTTGACCAGATGCTACAAAAACATGGCACAGAATGCTACCAGTACAGACACATCCATAAGTTATAGACTGCAAAGATGCTTTAAGTAGTCTTTGGAGTGCCTTGTGTCCTATCTGGGAATTTCCTAAGAGGCAATGTGGCTTGTGCCAAGGATGAATGGCATTCTTTTCTAAGGAAGAAGAAAAGCATCCTCTCTGAGGATTGGCTTCCAGGAATCTAGTCAGCTCTGAAGAAGGTGGCCAACCCTAGCTATGTTGTAGGAAAAATCTAATTACCTTTTCTCACAATCAAGCTAATAATTAACATCTAAGACTAAGCTCTTGTGAGAAGGTAGGTGGAAGATGAGCAGATAAAAAGCTTCACCTTCTGTGTGCCTTGTAGAGTTTTCTCACTCTTATTGTGCCCATCTCAATTCATTATCTTTATAAGGAGCTCATTTTCCAGAGCTCCTTCATGTTGACTAAACATATTAGTTCTCAGTTAATTACAACTCTGTAAGTAACTACTAGCTTTAATACAAACTTTCTATTGTTCACAAGGGAACAATTTATATGAATCTGAGAGGGCTGTGGGAATCCAAGGGAAAAATAATCAATGGAGTCTGCAGGGAGTTGCTGTTCAACTCATAAACATTAGTTATTCAAGATAAGCTCTAGAGATCGGCTGTACAACATTGCACTTGCAGGTAACAATACTGTATTGTGCACTTAAAATTTTGTTAAGAGAATAGATTTCATATTATGTGTTTTTAGAATTTAAAAAATTCACTGGAGTCCATATAATGAAGTGCACATAAAGAAGTGATAAGTGAGACCTATGAAAATTCAGATTAATGGGGACACCTCAGTTGGGCCCATTGCATGTGACTTGGAGATAAGACTGACCTCCTGTTAGCAAGCCAGGGAAGTTTACACAACACATCTTCTGGGCAACGTTTTGAAGGGAAGGTGATATTCTGTGAGGCATCAATGGGGGTAGGGAGCAGACACAAAAAATGTCAGGCTGGTTACTTCTTTTCTTAGTCCCTGGGCTTGGGATTGGAGAATGGCAGCTACCAGGGACTGAGCAAAGATAGCTACTATTGACCATATAGGTGCTTGGCCCCAGAAGGCCAGCCAGTATATAAAGGGATTAGGGCCATGGCCCCATCTCGTTCCTTCTCCCCAAGGAATTCTCCTATATAAGAAGAAGGAACATGTGATAAATCTGTCATTACATCCCTAAACTGAAAGTTGCCCATGTTCACTGTGCTTGAATCACACTGCCAACACAAAAAATCAAGGGTTTCTCAATTTTACCTATTTTGTGCTTTCCCTTGTTCCATTTGTTCTCAATGACAAGTAGACATTTTTATTAATCATTTTAGGAGGTAAAATCTTCTCCATATTGGTGAGAAAACATTAAGAGTATGTGTTCTCCAAATACTTATAAAAATGCTTATCATAGTACCTGACACATGAAAAGTTATACATTTACAGTGTGCATTGTTTTGTTTTCAATTCTCTACAGTAAGATATAGCTTAGATGCTGCCATCTTAATATCTCACCTCTTTCATCTATAGGTTCACTCTGCTGTCTGTGACACAGTTTTGGGGATTATATATTTGGTTGGGCTATATCCCCAATCATGTCACTATACCGTTATTAGCCTTTTCACCCTTATTCTTCTGCACTCATCTACAATTACTCTTTGAAAAATTGTGACCTAAGAAAGGCTCTCCCTATTTATGTCAGTTTCCAAAATGTCTTCTCATCTAGACCTCTAATTCTAACTGTACCTAACTGTGGTTTCTCTTTTGTTCAGGGTAGCTACTGCTCTAACCATCAATCATTGCTTCATTGTACTAAAACCTTTCCTAATCCATCCTACTCAGTTTTTCTTAAACAGATTCATAACTCTTGGCTTTCTTCCAGAACTCATTGCCCCCTCTGGAGCCAGCAGAAGAGATGCCAAACACTTTCTAACCCATCATTAAAACAAATATATCCACTCTCATCCATTTAAATCAATTTACATGAAATAACTTTCTTGAAGAGCCTAGAACTACAGTTTTTATAAAATCTTGTGTGTGTGTGTGTTTGTATGTACAGAGAGACCTTCAATCATAAGAATTACAAAACTACCTGCTTAATCAGTCTCTAATACAGGAATTGGCAAACTTTTCCTGTAAAAAAAAGGCATATAATAAGTAGTTTAGGCTTTGAAGGCCATGTAGTTTCTTTTGCAAATATTCAACTCTACCACTGTAGCACAAAGTCAACCATGGACAATATTTAAATAAATGGTTATGGCTATGTTCTGATTAAACCTTATTTACAAAACCATGCTGTGGGCCAGATTTTGTCTACAGGTCAGAGTTTGTTGACTTCTGAATCTGGTCCACCAAAACATCAAAATAATTTCTGTATAGTTAGATGTAACAATAAGAGTAATGATAGCAGTGATAGTGATGATTATATGATGATAGCTTCTATTGAGTACTTGCTGCTTGATGGGACCTGTACTAAGTACATAACATGCATTATTTCATTTAATCCTCACAAAAGTTCTATGAGGTATACCTTATTTTTAGCCATATATTACTAATGAAGAATATGTGAAACAATAATGGTTAACTTAGAAGTGGAGTGAGAAGAATTGGGTTTTAGTCTTGGCTTTGAAGGTATAAAAGTCACTTAACTTTTCTTAATCTCACTTGTGTTCTGTAAAATAGCAGTAAAAATAATACCTGCCTTGTTGTGTATACACAACAGGTCCTATGTGCTTGTAATGTACAGTACTATAGAAGTGTTAGATGTCATTATTGTTATAGTTATTTATACCTTTTCTTATTCCAAAAAGGATTTGAGATATATTTACTGGTATGTTTACCCTTACTCTAATAAGTTCGCATTCCTCATGAATCAACTATTCTCTAAACAGAAATAGTTATTCATACTGGGCAAGTGGTTAATTGCAAGGCTGACTAATACTAAACAGGGCAGGGATCCTGTCTTCCTTATGGATGAGTTGAAAAAATTTTTGGTGTGTCTATGATTCACCAGAGAAAATAAGGATGAAGTAAAAGTCTCAATTATTGAGAACAAGCCACTGGGAATGTTCAACACAACACAAGCTCAAATTATTCCTCCTATTCATGAGTTCCTGATTTCATCTAATATCATAATCATGCTTCTTGTAACCATTCTGGAAACCTGAGCCTTCAATTCTTATTTCTTTTCCAGCTTCCCCCATCCAATCAACTTCCAAGTTTCACTTTCTGTCCTAGGCTTTCATCAATTTTACTTGGACCATTGCTATTGCCTCTTAACTGATTTTCTGCTCTCTACTCCAATCTAGATTTTTTATGACTTCCAAAATGATCTTTCAAAAATCTGTCTTTGACCATTCTTCTCTTCTGCTCAGAAACCTTCAATGTCTCCTTGGCACACCTTCTACAATTTAGACTCAAACCCCCTTTCTTTGTTTATTCCTCATCACTTCCCCTTTTGAATATTTCCTCCTTATATATGAAAACCAAGTTCAAGTGAAACCCGTTTTGTAATGTTTTCCTTAAGCCAACCCCTCATCATTATTTTGAAGTATAGCATGCTAGCCAAAATTATATAGTGCAGCCTATTCTCTACACTGGAGTATAAACTTCTAAAGGGCTGTGTGAAGCACAACAATAGCTCCCGAAAGATAACCATGTCTTAATCCCAAGAAGCTGTGAACATATTACTGTACATAGCAAAAGGACTTTGAAGAGGTGGTTAAGGATTTTGAGATGAAGATCCTGGATCATTGATGTGGGTCTAATGTAATCACATAGGTTCTTAAAAGCAGAGAACCTTCCAGCTGCAAAAAAACAGATGGTAATATAAAGAGAACTTAGTTTGATTTTCTTGGCTTTGAAAATAGAGGAAGGGAACCATAAGCCAATGTATGCAGGCAGCCTCTAGAAGCTGGAAAAGGTAAACAAGTTACTGTTTATTGCTACAGACCCCAAAAAGGAAGAACACCCCTGTCAAAACTTTGACATTAACCAAGTGATACCCGTGTCTAATTTCTGACCTACAAAACCATACAATAACAAATTTACATTGTTTTAAGCCACTGAGTTTGTGGCGATTTGCTAGGGCAGTGATAGAAGACTGTTATCACATCTGATTCTTTAGCACCTAGCATAGTGCCTTCTTTGGGCACTCTGAGTATTAAGGTAACGAACTAAGAAGGACATGTACCATTTCTCCACATACATTAGCAATATGAGGTTTTCCTCCATGCCCAAGCCAGACTCTTATTTTTCTATTCACTATGTCATACTATTAAGGGACCCTGCAGCATCAGTTCACAACAAAGTCACCCAACCCTTTTTTACAGTCATAATTTTCAGCCTATTTTGTTGTTTGTACCTTGGACATCTGTCCCCCAAATTAATTTGCTTGTTTATTCTAAAGCATATTTGCAAATCAAATGCCAAAATCAACATACACAACTGTAGTCCTTGGTTTTTCAGCCATTTTCTGCCCTGTCATCCCGGGAGCTAAGCAATGCTAGGTACAGAAAGAGGGATTCTAACTTGGAGGAAGATGTATGGTAGTATTAGAAAGAACACTAAGTTTAGAATCAGGAGGCCCAGATCCAATCCCAATTCTGCCAATAATTAGTTGTGTGACCTTGGGCAAGATTTGCCCTGCTTTGAGCTTCAGTTTATTAACCTGCTAAAGGGGGAAGGGGTCTAGGTTGATGTTTTTCAAATAATGTTAGTGTAGAACCCTCTCCTGGATTATGATGGATATAGACACAGATCCTGGAACCTAAAAACTTTGGATATATTTATGGAAGACTTAATTTGAATAAAAGGGATCCATGAGGAAATAAACAACTCAAAACCCCCTAGATTAGTTAATTTCTAGATTATCTTTTAGCTATGTCATTGAACAAGCTAAACTAGGGAAGTTGTTTTATATAGCAGTGAAGAGCCTATGCTTTGGATATGAATTGCCGGAGTTCAAAGCCTAACTCTAAAATTACATATCAATTTATTCTTGGGAAAGCTCCTTAAACTTATCTATGACCATTTCCCCATCTGAAAAAGGGGCAGTAAACACACTTACCCGGAAGATTCTGTGAGGATTAAAGGTTAATTATGGTTAATATACATGAAGTGTTTAGAAATGTGCATAGCACATAGTAAACACTCAATAAATGATGCTTTGAGAACACCAAAGGGGAAAAGTGCCTGTGCTTGTTGGGAAGGTTTTTATTCCATTCACTCCTGAGCAAGTGAAACCTACTGTAGAATGTCCTCTATTTAACATCCTCCTTTTCCCATGGAGGGTGAAAAAGGCTCTGTAGGAATAATGAAAGGAAAAGGCCTTTCTGTCCATTTTTACATCTCACCCTTAGATTCCTCTTTCTCTCACTATATAACTTCCCCAGGG
The DNA here is from genome assembly GCF_040802235.1 of Manis javanica. NCBI lineage: Eukaryota > Metazoa > Chordata > Mammalia > Pholidota > Manidae > Manis > Manis javanica. The sequence goes on from NC_133174.1 coordinate 54,368,968, forward strand.
CATGTTGGGATACTGGAGGCTTAGGAGCATTGGGTAATTGCTAGGTTTCCTCATATCTAACTTGAATCCCCATTGGGGAGTAACAAATATCTACTGGATTAAAATGAAAGATCACCTACAAAGAAGTCTGAGTTCAGATGGGTAGACAATAGTTATGCATAACCCAAAGAAATGTTTCTCAAGGGATGGCCTCCTACCATTCCATCAGAATTGCCTGGAAGCTTACCAAGAATTCCTATTCCTATGCCCTATCCCAGATATACTAAATCAGACTTTTTGGGGGTTCAACATGAAAGTCTGCATTTTATTTAATTTTTCTTGGGACTATTATAATCCTAGATATTAAAGGAAGGACAGTATGGGAGTAGAAGGGAGGGGACACAAAGATAGGTAATGGTAAGAATAAGGCTTCTGAAGAATAATTACCTAAATTCATATCCAAGTTCAACCAATTATTGGCAATGTGACCTTGAGCAAATTACTTAACCTTTATGTGCCTCAGTTTCTTCATCTACAAAATGAAATAATTAATTTACCTACCTCATAATATTGTTGTGAATCAAATGAGATAATGTACACAAAATATCTAACATGGTGTCCAAAATATGGCAAGAGCTCAATGATATTAATTATCATTATTATAACATATTTTAAGTAGTAGGCCCTGTTGTAGTTGATGGAGAAGTGTTGTTCTGTCAATTTTCTCAAGGGAGGTTGGCAGGAGAGTGTCTGCAATTCATAGTAGAAAGATTCATAATTTATGGGTGTAGCAGCCAGACATATAACACACAGAGAAAATGGAAAAAACAAAAACCCAGCCACATACCAATGAAAACTACACAATTTTCAAAAGGCTGTTTCAAAATCATATAACCACATAAACAAGATCTGACTTGTTGACCATTGGTGAAGTCTAATTACCCTGTCATAAAAATAACCTACTTAGGATTAAAGATGGCTGCATGAGAGGAAAGACAGAGGCTTTCTCCTAAGACTGCGTACAATTAGAAAATATAGTTGGTGCAACTAATCCTGATAAAGCAACAGGAAAGAGGATGGCACCAAACTGCATACACCTGGTGAAAAGAGCAGACCTCATGGAACAGGGTAACATACCAAAGCTGTGGCCAAGCAGGACCCAAGCCCTTCCCCCACCCCAGCTCACTGGCGGGAGGAAAATAAACAGAGCAGGGAGGTAGTGGAAGGCCTGGGACTGCTGAATACCTAGCTCCAGAGATCTGCTCTGGGAGCACAAACCTACATTTCATGGTGCTTTCATGATATTTGCATGACTACCAGGTTGGAAAGCTAATACAGGCAGAATTCCTGGAGAGATTGAGATTCCAGCTACTTGGGGAAAGCAGGGATCCATATCTAGCTGCTCTGGGACAAAAGCTTATACCTGTGTGCTCAGCCCACTGGTTAAGGCAGTGGAGACAGGCACAGCAGCCAGGAAGCAGGGAAGAGCTCTTTCCTCCCCCCAGGCACCAATACCTCTTCCATGCGATTCCTGACATTGCTTCAGAGGCTGAGCAGCTCCAGAGTAGAGCTTCGGGACACTAGAGGGCTCTTATACAAATATGAAATGCCAAAAGAAAGTGATCCAGAGTTAAATTAACATAAGTCCAGAGAAAGATTTAAATGATATGGACCTTATGACTCTTCCTGAAAGGGAGTTCAAAATAAAAATCATCCACGTGCTAATGGAGGTACAGAAAGATATCCAAGAACTCATGAATGAATTCAGTTCAGAGATCCAATCACTGAAGAGCATGATGGAGGGTATTAAAAGAAGGTTGGATACAGTGGAGGTGATGATAAATGAAATAGAAAGTGGAGAAGAGGAATACAAAGAAGCTGTTGCACACAGAGAAAAAAGGATCTCTAAGAATGTAAGAATATTGAGAGAACTATGTGACCAATCCAAACGGAACAGTATTTGCATTATAGGGACACGAGAAGAAGAAGAGAAAGAGAAAAGGATAGAAAGTGTCTTTGATGAGGTAGTTGTGGAAAACTTCCCCAGTCTGGGGAAGGAGGTAGTCTCTCAGGCCATGGAGATCTAAAGAACTCACAACACAAGGGACCCAAGGAAGACAACACCAAGACATATAGTAATAAAATTGCCAAAGATCAAAGATAAGGACAGACTACTAAAAGCAGCCAGAGATAGAAACAAGATCACATACAAAGGAAAGCCCATCAGGCTAACATCAGTCTTCTCAGCAGAAACCTTACAGGCCAGAAGGGAGTGGCATGATGTGTTTAATGCAATGAATCAGAAGGGCCTGGAACCAAGACTACTTTATCTGGCAAGATTATCATTTAAATTTGAAGGAGGGATTAAACAATTTCCAGACAAGCAAAAGCTGGGAGAATTTACCTCCCACAAACCATCTCTACAGTCTATTTTGGAGGGACTACTATAGATGGAAGTGTTCCTAAGGTTGAATAGCTGTCACCAGAGGTAATAAATCCACAGTAAAGAAAGTAGAACACCTAATTACTAAGAAAATGCAAAATAAAATTAACTATCCCCAAAGTCAATCAAAGGATAGACAAAGAATTTAGAATATGATACCTAATATGTAAAGAATGGAGGAGGAAGAAAAAGGTGGAGAAAAAGAAAGAACCTTTAGATTGTGTTTGTAACACCATACTAAGTGAGTTAAGTTAGACTCTTAGGTAGTAAGGAAATTAACCTTGAATCTTTGGTAACCACAAATCTAAGGCCTGCAATGGCAATAAGTACATACCTATCAAAAATCACCCTAAATGTAAATGGACTGAATGCACCAATAAAAAGACATAGAGTCACTGAATGGATTACAAAACAAGACCCATCTATATTCAGCCTGCAAGAGACTTACTTTAAACCCAAAGACATACACAGACTTAAAGTGAAGGGATGGAAAAATATATTTCATGCAACTAACAGATAAAAGCAGAAGTTGCAGTACTTGTATCAGACAAAATAGACTTCAAAACACAGAAAAAAACAAGAGACAAAGAAGGACAGTACATAATGATAAAGGGCTCAATCCAACAAGAAGAAGATATAACCATTATAAATATCTATGCTCCCAACACAGGAGCACCCACATATGTGAAATAAATACTAACAGAATTAAAAGGGGAAATAGAATGCAATGCATTCATTCTAGGAGACTTCAACACTCCACTCACTCCAAAGGACAGATCAACTAGACAGAAGATAAGTAAGGAGACAGAGGCACTGAACAACACAAAAGAACAGATGGACCTAACAAACCTCTACAGAACTCTACACCCAAAAGCAATAGAATACACATTCTTCTCAAGCGCACATGGAATATTTTCAAGAATAGATCATATACTAGGCCACAAAAGGAGCCTCAGTAAATTCAAAAACATTGAAATTGTACCAACCAGTTTATAAGACCACAAAACTATGAAACTAGAACTAAATTATGCAAAGAAAATGAAAAATCCCACAAACACATGGAGGCTTCACAACATGCTCCTAAATAACCAATGGATCAATGACCAAATAAAAACAGAGATCAGGCAACATATGGAGACAAATGACACCAATAATTCAACACCACAAAATCAGTGGGATGCAGCCAAGGCTGTGCTAAGAGGAAAGTATATTGCAATACAGGCCTACCTCAAGAAAGAAGAACAATCCTATATAAGCAGTGTAAACTCACAAATAATGAAACTAGAAAAAGAACAACAAATGAAGCCCAAAGACAGTAGAAAGCAGGACATAATAAAGATTAGATTAGAAATAAATAAAATTAAGAAGAATAAAATAATAGAAAGAATCAATGAAAGCAAGAGCTGGTTCTTTGAGAAAATAAAAAAAATAGATAAACCCCTAGCCAGACTTATCAGTAAAAAAAGAGAGGGGCGGAGCCAGGATGGCGGCATGAGTAGAGCAGTGGAAATCTCCTCCCAAAAACACATAGAGCTATGAAAATATAACAAAGAAAAATCTTCCTAAAATAGAGACCACAGGACACAGGACAACATCCAGACCACATCCACACCAGCAAGAACCCAGCGCCTTGTGAAGGGGGTAAGATACAAGCCCTGGCCCGGCGGGAACCGAGCACCCCTCCCCCCGGCTCCCAGCGGGTGGAAAGAAACCAGAGCGGTTTTTTTTTTGGCGAGTGCTTTTTGGAAGCCTTAAAGGGACGGGCCCCCGTTGCTAGGGAGGCAGGGTGGCGGGACCGGTGAGCAGGTGCCTGGGACCGGCGCCGGAGGACAAAGAATATCCCGCGTTTCTCCCTGCGGGACCGGCGGGCAGGTGCCTGAGACCAGCGCCTGAGGACGGAGGAAATCGCGCGTTTTCCCCCTTTTTTTTTTCTCTTTTTGGCGAGCGCTTTTTGGAAGCCTTAAAGGGACAGGGACCCCGGTGCTAGGGAGGCAGGGCGGCGGGACTGGTGAGTGGGTGCCTGGGACCGGTGCCTGAGGACAAAGAATATCGCGCGTTTTTCCCTATGGGACCGGTGGGCGGGTGCCTGAGACTGGCACCTGAGGACAGAGGAAATCGCGTGTTTTTCCCCTTTTTTTCTCTCTTTTTGGCGAGTGCTTTTTGGAAGACTTAAAGGGACAGGGACCCTGGTGCTAGGGAGGCAGGGTGGCGGGACTGGTGAGCGGGTGCCTGGGACCAGCGCCTGAGGACAAAGAATATCGAGCGTTCTTTCCCTGCGGGACCGGTGGGTGGGTGCTTTTTGGAAGCC